>NC_140998.1:121612087-122812087 GCF_052327205.1 Somniosus microcephalus | reverse complement strand
TATTGAAAAAAAGTGGTAGAGAGAAAACAGGGAATTATAGACAGGGAAGTATAAGCCTGACGTCGGTAGTGGGGAAAATGCTAGAGTCCATTATAAAAGATGTAATAGCAGAGCACTTTGAAAACTGTGACAGGATCGGACAAAGTCAACATGGATTTACAAAAGGTAAATCATGCTTGACTAATCTACTGGAATTTTTTGAGGATGCAACTGGTAAAATAGATAAGGGAGAACCTGTAGGATTCGCAAAATTGGATTTTATATTAATTAGGGTCAAATGGCAGAAGAGGCCATGATTTTAAAGACTGTTTTAAAAGAAGCCCAGAAAAAGGGGCATACAAAATGGCCACCATACCATGTGACCAGCTTATTGGGACACTTTAAAATGGTTCCTGCGCAACCTCAGACAGGTTTGTGGATTCAACCCACAGTAAGTTCTGGAAGCCGTTTCTGAGAGAACGAAATCAGACCCACAGGTATGCATATGGATTAGATGCAGATCTAGTCAAGATCGGCCTGGAGACAGAGGCCATCAAGATGTTGCCCCAGACAAAAGGGGACAATTTCATATTCATGAGAACAGCACCCAGGACTAGATAATGAGATCAGCAGGCCATTAAAAACAATGGAGGTAATTTCAAACCAGAGATGGGCCTGTTACCAGCCGTTTAAGACATTAAAAAATATAATGGCTACCCCACTGTGCTCGCAGCCCGCCAAAATTAAAACAAAGACTAACCTGATTTTGGGCGGGAAGTGAAGCCTCTGGAAGAAAGGTATATCTGGAGAGACCTTTTCGGCAGCGACACACACTCAGGACAAGCAAGGAGGAAGAAGAAAGCCAACATCGCGAAGGCCGTCTCGAAACCGGCGTTCCGCCCCGGGGAAGCACATCGGGAGATCATCAACCATCCCCAGGCCATTGCCGGAACGAGAGGCCACCGACCCAGCTTGGGAGAAGAGATAAAAAAATAAAACCCCAAGCGAAGAAACCTTCCAGCCACCCCGGCTCGGGAGACGAGAGGAAAGGAACCTGAAGAAGCGATGGGAGCCAGCCCAAGGCTCCTCTAACCAGGGTCGAGCCGACGATCCTCGACCCCGCCGACAACCAGCCCCGCTGGTGTCCAGCCGCCCCGACCCCCACCTCAGGAGAGAGGTATGGCGCCGCTTGCAGGAGCTCCACGATCCACGTGGAGACGAGACACCTGAAAGAACCAAACACAGACTCGATTTCAAAACCTTGCACTTCCTAGTGGGATTGGTGAGCATGTTTCTGGCCCTTCACAATCAGATCTAGATAGGTTTAATAAGGGGTGGATTTAAGGGTACAATTAACATGAGTTGTTGTCCCTCGATGTTCCGTGTGTTTCCTTATTTCATAATGATCTTTGTGGAGTATAAGATGCCTGTATTTGCTTTAGTTAGTACTGTGTCATTATGATTTGTTTGTGTGTTTTTCCCTCCCATGTACTCCCTTATCTGCTTGCATTTGATTTGATATTTTTCCTTATGCAATAAAATTTCATTTTGTTTCATCAAACTTGGTCTACAAGAGTTTTCTCTACATTGTAGTTCCTGCGCCTAAGTCCAGAGTACAGAATCTAAGGGGCGAGTGGGTCAAACCACTCAAGGTTTACTGTGCAAGAGAGAGAGGCCTCTAGAGAGAGAAACCTCTGGAGGAAAACCCCTTACAAACCAGTGGATGTGGTGTATTTGGATTTTCAGAAGGCTTTCGATAAGGTCCCGCATAAGAGATTAGCGTGCAAAGTTAAAGCACATGGGATTGGGGGTAAGGTACTGACTTGGATAGAGAACTGGTTGGCAGACAGGAAGCAAAGTGTTGGAATAAACGGGTCTTTTTCCGAGTGGCAGGCAGTGACTAGTGGGGTACTGCAGGGATCGGTGCTAGGACCCCAGCTAATCACAATATATATTAATGATCTAGACTGTAGGATTCGCAAAATTGAACTTTATATTATAAACGGTCAAATGGCAGAAGAGGCCATGATTTTTAAAGACTGTTTTAAAAGAAGCCCAGAAAAAGGGGCATACAAAATGGCCGCCATACCACGTGACCAGCTTATTGGGACATTTTAAAATGGTTCCTGCAAATCCTCAGACAGCTTTGTGGATTGAACCCACAGTAAGTTCTGGAAGCCATTTCTGAGAGAACGAAACCAGACCCCCACATATACATATGGATTAGATGCAGATCCAGTCAAGATCGGCCTGGAGACAGAGGCCATCTAAATGTTGCCCCAGGCAAAAGGGGACAATTTCATATTCATGAGAACAGCACTAAGGACTAGATAACGAGATCAGCAGGACATTAAAAACAATGAAGGTCATTCCAGACCAGAGATGGGCCTTTACCGGCCATCTAAAATATTTTAAAATATAATAACTACCCTGCTGTGCTCCCAGCCTGCCAAAAGTTAAACAAAGACTAACCTGATTTTGGGCGGGAAGTGGAAGCTTCTGAAGGAAAAGTATAATTGGAAGAGGAGTTGTTGTTGAGCAGTTGAATTCGGCGGTTGTTGAGTTGAGTTGGAGTGGAGTCGGAGCTTTTTCGGAGCGGTTGGGTGAGCCTCAGCTTTTCGAGCTCAGCCCTGGAGCGTTGGCAGCCGGTCCAGCTTTTGAGCTGGGTAAAGAGGAGTTGGTTTGGGAGAAGATCAGCAAACTCCTCTCCACCATCGGAGGAAGAAGAAGAAGACTAAGTCGCCATCAAGAAGACCGTTCAAGCCTGCGTCCCATCCCGGGGTCAAACTTCGGGAGATCATCGACCAACCCCGGGCCGTTGACAAAAACGAGAGGCCCTCTCCCGGCTCGGGAGAAGAGACAAAATAAAACAACAGAAGTAGCCGGTGTCCAGCCACCCCCGACCCCCACCTCAGGAGAGAGGTGTGGCGCAGCTCGCTGGGGTACCACGATCCATGAGGAGACGGGACGCCTGAAGGAATCAAAACCCAGACTTGTTTTCAAAACCTGGTACTTCCTAGTTGGATTGGTGAGCATGTTTCTGGCCCTTCACAATCAGATCTAGATAGGTTTAAGGGGGTGGATATTTAAGGGTATAATTAACATGAGTTGTTATCCCTCGATGTTCCGTGTGTTTCCTTATTTCATGATGATCTTTGTGGAGTATAAGATGCCTGTATTTGCTTTAGTTAGTACTGTGTCGTTATGATTTGTTTGTGTGTTTTTCCCTCCCATGTACTCCCTTATCTGCTTGCATTTGATTTGATATTTTTCCTTATGCAATAAAATTTCATTTTGTTTCATCAAACTTGGTCTACAAGAGTTTTCTCTACATTGTAGTTCCTGCCCCAAAGTCCAAAGTATAGAATCTAAGGGGCGAGTGGGTTGAACCACTCAAGGTTTTACTGTGCAAGAGAGAGAGGCCTCTAGAGAGAGAAACCTCTGCGATCTAAAACCCCTTACAGAAAATGGCGACCGCGGCAGGACTCTGGCAGCAGGATTGCAATGTAGTAGATCCGAGTTTGAATGGTCGAAATGCAATGGATGAGAGGATAGCGGATTATGTCTTTGGCAAGGTAAATCTCACTAAGCAGTGGATTTCCGATCTCTTACTGGATGGGCGTCCGGTGGACGCAGCCATCAGGTGGACAGAGAGCAAAGAACATAAGAAGTCAGTGGAGAAGACAGTATGGCTGATGTGTTACAAGAAGCAGGTCCAGATCTTGGACCGAGTCGTTGCAGCACAGGCAGCCAGGATCACAACCCAGGCAGCAGAGATAGAGGAAAAGGCCATGGGCGGGGAAAAACTCATCACAGCGCTTCAAGCGCTAAATCAGGAACGTCAAGTGGTAGCTAGTCAACATCAGGCTAGGATAGAGTACCTGGAGTGCCAGGTTACTGAGGCAAAGATCAATGAAACGAGGACACGGGAGAAAAACACTCGCCTCGCACAACAGCTAAGAGCGCAGGAGGAGAGAGTAGTGGAGGTTAAGGCAGCTTACAAGCTCGCCCTCGAGCACGGGTTTGAGAGCACAGACCACAGCCCCAGCCAAAAGACCATAGAGGACCTAAGAACGGCCCTGGTTAAGGCAAAAGGCATGGTGTGTCTCGTCAGCCCGAAAGCCAGTCACATGGACTTTTTAAAGGAATCAAAACAGCCGATTCCAGCTGAGGTAGTTGTGGTACCAGCCACCGAGCTATAGTGAGACTTGGCCGGAAAAACAGTGGGTGGTAAAAGAGGAGGTAGCCGATGTGGAATGTGAGAAAGAGCAACCACTGGTAGCAAAGCCGGGACCGGCACCAATGTGTCCTGCTCGGCACCAGAAGTTCGGTCCCAACGCCGCCAATGGCAATGTTGGACCCCACCAGAACCAACTCGTGGTGCCCTACGCTGCCCCGCAATTAAGGTCCATGGTGAGCCACCTCACATGACTCACAGTAAAGGGAGATCCCTTGATTCATTTCAGGGAGATAGAGGAAACAGCAGCCATTAATGACTGTGATGAACAGGAACAGGTGAAACTGTTGCTTTTCTCCCTGGATTGCACAATCCTTCAGTGCCTCTCAGATGAGAGTAAGAGGGGACGGAAAGGGTATACGGATCTTAGGGAGGAAGTTTTAGAAGTGATGGGAGTGGATGACGGTAGTCCATTCGACCGTGTAGAAGGGACCGTGCAGCTATCTGGAGAACCCCCACGGGTTTTCGCAGAAAGGCTGTGGCCAGTGTATCGACGCAGCTGTCCGGGTATGCCTGAACGGGCTGCAATGAGCGACGAACAGTGGGTTCATTGGCTCCGTTGCTTGGTTACCAATAGCTTGCCAGAGATACGGGCCCTAGCTAGATCTTGGTTTGATCCCCAAGGTCCCGGTATCACGGAGGAGACGGTACTCCGTCAGCTCAATGTTGCGTATAAGAATTGTAGAGGTCAGGAAACACCTCCCCAGAAGGGAAAGGTGCATGAGGCAAAACCCGCAGCCCCAAGCAAGAAGGAGTGGCGTCAGGAGGGGAATCGCCCTCTCCAAGCCAAGCTCAATTGCTACGGGTGTGGGAAGGAATAACATTGGCGCAAGGACTGTAGAAGTCCGTGGAAGGATAATAAAGGGAGATTTCCCGCAGCCCAAGCCCAAGCCCAGACCGCCGCCCCAGCACCAGCCCAAACCCAAGCCGTAGCTCCTGCCCCAGCACAAGGAGCTGGTGCAGTTATGGATCCCGCTGCGATTGAATCAATCATAGAGACAATGCGGTCTCTGATGATTTCACAGGGGAAAATAGCTGTCACCACCGGTCTTATCGTGCCCGAAACCCCGGCCGTTGTGCCCAAATGACTAGAGTTGGCGCAGCCCGTCTACCTGTGTGCGCTGCGATATGATGTATGGAGATGACCCCTCGTGGAGATGGAAGTGGAGGAGGTAAAAGGGACCTATCTGTTGGATACGGGAGCATCGTGCACCATAATCCACGCAGATAACCCCACCGCCTCGCCTCTGTCCATCGGGGTCCCATACCTCCTGTCGGGCTTCACGGGCGAAGAACAGGCTGGCGCACATTCCCTTCCCCTCGCCATTCATTTAGGACCACTCCGCACCACGTGGAAGTGTACACTAATGAAGTGGGAGGTGGAACGGGAGTCCTGGGGTCTGATTTCTTGGTGGCCCACGGGATCCACGTGGACCTGAGAAATCATTGTCTCTGGGGAGCGGGTACGAATGTGGAAGAGATAGAGAGTGTTAAGGAAAACCGAACGAAGGCGCGGGTTGGCCGGCGAGAAGTAAAATTCGTGGGACTAACCCTATGCGCTGGCGAGAGAGCCGTAGACCAGGAGGATAGACCGGAATCGGTGAAAAATCCACCGGTCCATGCCAGTCGCACAGTAGAGGTGTCCCGACGCAACAAGTGGTTTCACATAAGACGGTGCAAACTGTTTAAACCGGGTGCAAGAGCATCAGCAACCGAAGCCAGGTCTGAGGGTAAAGATCCTCAGCCTGAGGCGTGCGATGAGTCACAGACCACACAAGCTGGCGTTGTAGCCTGCTTGGAAGGAGAAGCTGTTGCGCCCACCTGGGGGGAGGCTTCCCCTATGGCCTGGGACTCGGACAAGGAGGGGCCCGAACAAGGTCCCGCCCTCGACACGATTCTGGAGGAGGTGGAGTCGGAGGACGGAGGTCCCGGCCTCAACTCAAGCGTGGGGGAGGTAAAAATTGGGGGCGGAGATCCTCCACCTGTAGGGACAGGTGAGGAGTCGTCGTCTGCCACAGACCCAAATCCCAAAGGGGCGGAGCCTGAGGGGAGGGAGCCGAAGCCCACAGTCGTGGAAGAGCCACAGGCTGTGAGAGCTAAAGTCCCACCTGAACATAAGAACATAAGAACATAAGAAATAGGAGCAGGAGTAGGCCAATCGGCCCCTCGAGCCTGCTCCGCCATTCAATAAGATCATGGCTGATCTGATCCTAACCGCCAATCTACTATCACAGAACCATCTCCTGAATCTAACAGAATTAGATACACGAAATAGGAGCAGGATCAGGCTACACATCCCCTGGGCCCGCTCCGCTACCCACAGGGCCATGACGGATCCGAACCTAGACTCATGTCCAAATTCCTGCCCGCTCCCCGTAACCCTTAATTCCCTTTACTTCTAGGAAACTGTCTATTTCTGTTTTAAATTTATGTAATGATGTAGCTTCTACAGCTTTTTGGGGCAGCATATTCCATGGACCTACCACCCTCTGAGTGAAGTAGTTCCTCCTCATCTCAGTTTTGAAAGAGCAGCCCCTTATTCTAAGACTATGCCCCCTAGTTCTAGTTTCACCCATCATCGGGAACATCCTCCCCGCATCCACCCGATCCAACCCCTTCACAATCTTATATGTTTCAATAAGATCGCCTCTCATTCTTCTGAACTCCAATGAGTAGAGTCCCAATCTACTCAACCTCTCCTCATATGTCCATCCCCTCATCCCCGGGATTAACCGAGTGAACCTTCTTTGTACTTGTAGTGTCCGTGTGTTGATAAAGACACTGAAGACAGGAGTTGGTTCATAGGTATTTACTAAGCAAAGTCTGGGGGGGGGTTCTAACGGATATACACAATATACAGGCTTAGATAGCCCAAGTGGCAATTACCGGCATTACAGCACACCTGGGGCTCTTAAAGGCACATACACCACAATTCCTCCCCTTTTAGCTAACCAGTACATCATATTTTAAGTAATTATTAATTACATGTTATAAGCAAAATAATATACATTGCTGTGGTTAATTAATTATAAGTTAGTCTCTCAGGAGGCTTCCTGACTCGGTCCGGATAATGCCTCGGGGGTGTAGTAGTTTCTGGTGGTGTAGTAGGTTCTTCTGGCAAGGCTGATTCGGCTTGAATGCCAGTGTCGGGTTCATCGGGTTCCAGTATCACCGGATCGGAGGTAGATATGGGTATCTCTACTTCATCGTTAGATGTATAGAGTTGTGGTGTAGGTTGTCCCTTTTCGGATGACTTTATGATTTGGTCAGCATGGCGCCTTATTATGCTTTCTCCAATGTCCACGGTATACATCAGTGGTCCTAGTCGTGTGCAGATAGTTCCAGGCTGCCATTTCTCGGTACGGTAGTCCCGGGCCAAAACTTGTTGACTAATCTGGAAGGTTTTGTTGGCCTTTCATTCATGCCTTGAAACTGCCGGTTCTCCACGTCCCTTCTGATGTTGGGCTTGACCAAATCCAGCCGGCATCTTAGGTTTCTATTGAAGAACATCATGGCGGGAGTTTGGTTGGTAACCATATGTGTTGCATTCCTGTATGCGAATAAGAAGTTATCCACCTTGTGCTGAAGTTTTATGTCTTCATTACCCATGGCCTTTATGGCCTTCTTGAAGGTCTGGACAAACCTTTCAGCCAATCCATTGGTGGCGGGATGGTATGGAGCGGATGTGTAGTGCTTAACCCCATTGTTTTTTAAGAACTTTCTGAATTCTTCGGACACAAATTGCGGTCCATTATCAGAACATATCTGTTCCGGCAGCCCATTCCTGGCAAATATGGTCCTTAATACTGTGATGGTTTTTTCCGTGGTGGTGGAGGACGTCTTTATTACCTCCGGCCACTTGGAGTGTGCATCAACCGCGATTAAGAACATTGAGTCCATAAATGGACTAGCAAAGTCGATGTGCACCCTTTGCCAGGGAGATGAGGGCCACTCCCATGGATGTAGAGGGGCTTGTGGTGGAGCGTTTTGGAACTTCTGGCATCCTAGGCAGCTCTTGGTCATTTCTTCGATGTCTCCATCGATACCTGGCCACCATACAAACACCCTAGCTAGGTTCTTCATTTTCACTCCACCCAGATGCCCCTGGTGAAGCTCCTTTAGCACTTTATCCTGGAGTTTGGGTGGAATCACCACTCTGGATCCACACATCAAGGTTCCTCGGCACACTGACAGCTGTTCTCTTCTTTGCGAGAATGCTGGCAACAGTGGTTCGCCATGTGCTGGCCATCCCTTCACTGTTAAATCCTAGACCCGTGAGAGAGTCAGGACATTTCTCGTCTCCCTTTCAATGGCAGAATTTGTCACTGGTAGACATTCCACTATGGTAGAGTGGAACATCTCTACTGGGTCTACTGTAGGTGCCTCTTCTACTGTTGGCAACGGTAGGCGCGATAAACCGTCAGCATTCCCATGCTGTTTTGACCCTTTGTATTCTATGTTGTATTGGTGTGCCCCTAGAAAAAGGGACCACCTCTGTAGCCTTTGCGCTGTCATAATGGGAGCACCTTTTTTAGGGTTGAATATGGAGATGAGGGGTTGATGGTCAGTCAACAAGGTAAATTTTTGTCCGTGTAGGTAATGGTTGAATTTCTTCACTCCCCATACCAGGCTGAGTGCTTCCCTGTCGATTTGGGCATAGTTACGCTCAGCTGAGTTTAATGAGCGTGACGCAAAAGCTATCGGCCGTTCTGAGCCATCAGGGAATTTATGGGATAATACTGCTCCTATGCCGTAAGGGGATGCATCGCACGCCAGTCTGATTGGCAGTGATGGGTTGTAATGAGCCAAAAACTTCTTCGGATGTGATTAAGTCTTTGCATTTATGGAAGGCACGTTTACAGTCTTCGTTCCATTTCCAAATCACTCCTGTTTGTAGAAGTTCATTAAGAGGGTGTAGAAGAGTTGATAAGTTTGGTAAAAATTTATGATAGTAATTTATTAATCCCAGGAACGACCTTAATTGTGAAACATTTTCAGGTGCTGGGGCTTTTATAACCGCTTCAATTTTTTCAGGTGACTTATGCAACCCTTCATTATTAATTATGTGGCCACAATATGATATCTGATTTTGGAAAAATTCGCACTTGGGGCGATTCGCTCGTAGGCCCCGTTCTTTCAGCCTAGTGAGCACCTGCTCCAAATTGGCAAGGTGCTCGTTGTCGTTTTCTCCTGTTACAAGGATGTCGTCTAGGTAGCATTGAGTCCCCGGAATCCCTTGCAGGACTTGCTCCATAGCTCTTTGCCAGATAGCTGGAGCTGACGCTACTCCAAAAACCAGTCGATTGTACTGGTACAGGCCTTTGTGTGTGTTTATCGTGAGATACTTTTTAGAGGCCTCCTCAACCTCCATCTGTAGATATGCCTGTGCCAAGTCAATTTTGGTGAAACGTTTCCCTCCGGATAGTGAGGCGAAAATATCTTCTATCCTCGGAAGAGGATACTGTACTGTGTGAAGGACCAGGTTTACAGTCACCTTGAAGTCACCACAGATGCGAATTTTTCTCTGTTCTTCAGATTTATCTTTATTCAATGCTTTTTTCATGACTGTAACGATGGGTGTTGCCCATTCGCTCCAATCTATTTTGGATAATACACCTGCTTTTTCCAAATTCTCCAGCTCTGCCTCGACTGCTGGAGGTATTGCGTATGGCACCGGTCTTGCCTTAAAAAATGTGGGAATTGCTGCATCTTCCACTTTTATTGAGGTGGTGATGCCTTTCAAGGTTCCCAGTTTCTCTTGAAACACTTCTTTGGCGTTGGCCAAGATGTCTTTTAATCGTTCAGGTATGATGTCATCATTGTTTTTTTCCTTACTGGTCACCGTCAGTGCCTGAATGGAGTGCCAGTCTAAACGTATCTTCCTGATCCATTCACATCCCAACAACGGTGGATCACCATCTTGTAGAATGTATAAATACAACTTTTGTATTTCTTTGCTGTTGTATACAACAGGCACCCTTATTTTTCCTTTGGGGTATACTTTCTGCCCCGTATATGTTTTTAAGATAATGGATGTGTCTTTTAGAGGTATATGCGAAAATAGCCTCTCGTAATCCCGTCGATTTATTACGGTTAGAGCTGATCCTGTATCTAGCTCCATTTTAACTGGGGACCCTGCTATTGTGAGGGTAACCCAAATGGTTTGGTAATCATCTTTGGCAAGTACATTATGTAATTTGAGACAGCTTAGTCTCTTGTTTTCGAAGTCGCTATCGCTCTTCTGGTCTTCGGAGCTACTGTCCGTCATCATTTGTACCTTCCTGTACTTTTCTTTATTGATTTTTTTTTTCTGTCAGTGGATTTATTTTGTCCAGATCGGCATACCCGTGCAATGTGTCCAATCTTTCCGCATTGCCTGCATGCTTTGTCCTTGAACCAGCAGTCCCTCTGGTTATGGGTGGATCTGCCGCAGCGATAACACCTTTCAAAACCCTGTGTCATTTCATGGGTGCCAAAGTCTTGTGTCTTTTGTTGTATCTCTGCAGCTCCTTTTGCTGCTGCTTCGTATGATACAGCCATACTGAAAGCTTTGTCCAATGTTAATTCTTTTTCAGAAAGCAGTCTTTTTTGTGTTCCTTCACTTAAGAGACCGCAAACGAATTTGTCTCGAAGATAATCTGATAGTCCTGGCAGTACTTTGATAGCTTTCTTAATTCGGTTAGGTAATCAGTGTTACTTTCATTCTTGTGTTGATTTCTCTTGAAGAACTTGAATCGTTCCACTATCAGCAGCGGTGTTGGGTTTAAGTGCTCCTGCAGGGTATCAACAATTTCTTTAAAATTCTTGTCCTTTGGTTTGGCTGGAGTGATTAAATTTCGTAACAGCCCGTATGTCTTTGCGCCCATTAAGTTCAGAAGTACTGAAGCTTTTTTTTTATCTTCTATTCCATTTGCAGTGCAATATACCTCTACTCTTTCCACGTATGTGGTCCAATCCTCTATTTCGCTATCAAAAGCATCAATAATGCCAGACTTAGGCATTTCAGAAAAGATATGGCGCTTCCCGCGCTTTTTTTTCTTTTCTGTAGCAAAGATATGGCGCTTCCCACGCTTTCCCGCCGCTGCTGCTGATAACAACGCTGTTTACTGTGTTTTCCGTTCTCTTTTTAAATTTTTTTTATTTACTGTTGGAGACTCGTTCCCGCCGGAGGTATGAACGCTGACCTGCTTGCCGCGCCGGCCGTATCCCGAGTGCTCCCTCCCAGTCCGTTATTGCTTGCCGCCGATTTCGCTGCCTGTCTCAGCTGTAGAGCCAGCCGCTGGAGACCCAGCCTGACGCCCAGGAAGGATTAGCGCAGTACCTGCCACCAGCTTGGCCAGCTGGTGAAACCACAGCTTCTCTCACTTCCTTGAGTCTTCTGGACGCCCGAGGAATTGATGCCCTTGAGGTGCTGCCGAATTGCAGGTAAGTCCGATCCCATCCTCGTCGCCACTGTAGTGTCTGTGTGTTGATAAAGACACTGAAGACAGGAATTGGTTCATAGGTATTTACTAAGCAAAGTCTTGGGGGGGGGTTCTAACGGATATACACAATATACAGGCTTATATAGCCCGAGTGGCAATTACCGGCATTACAGCACACCTGGGGCTCTTAAAGGCAATACACCACAGTACTGACTCGAGAGCAAGTATGTCCTTTCTTAAGTATGGACACCAAAACTGTACGCAGTATTCCAGGTGCGGTCTCACCAATACCTTGTACAACTGAAGCAATACCTCCCTATTTTTATATTCTATCCCCCTAGCAATGAAAGCCAACATTCCATTGGCCTTCTTAATCACTTGCTGCACCTGCATACTAACCTTTTGAGTTTCGTGCACCAGGACCCCCAAATCCCTTTGTACTTCAGTACTTTCCAGTTTCTTGCCATTAAGATAATAACTTGCTCTACGATTTTTCCTGCCAAAGTGCATAACCTCACACTTTCCAGTATTGTATTCCATCTGCCAAATCTCTGCCCACTTACTTAGCCTGTCTATCTCCCTTTGCAGGTTTTTTATGTCCTCCTCACTCACTACTTTCCCTCCCATCTTAGTATCATCTGCAAACTTTGATATGTTACACTCGGTCCCCTCCTCCAAATCGTTAATATAGATTGTAAAGAGTTGGGGACCCAGCACTGACCCCTGCGGAACACCACTTGTTACTGATTGCCAGTCTGAGAATGAACCATTTATCCCAATTCTCTGCCTTCTGTTAGATAGCCAATCCACTATCCATGCCAGAATATTACCCCCGATCCCGTGATTTTTTATCTTAAGCAATAATCTTTTGTGTGGCACCTTGTCATATGCCTTTTGGAAGTCTAAATACACTACGTCCACTGGTTCCCCTTTATCCACCCTATATGTTACTTCCTCAAAGAACTCCAGCAAATTTGTCAAACATGACTTCCCCTTCATAAAACCATGCTGCCTTTGTCCTATTAAATTATGATTATCCAAATGTCCTGTTACTGTCTCCTTAATAATGGACTCCAAATTTTACCTACCACAGATGTTAGGCTAACCGGTCTATAGTTTCCAGCCTTCTGTCTACTGCCCTTTTTAAATAAGAGCATTACATTAGCAGTTTTCCAGTCTGCCGGGACCTTTGCTGAGGCCAGGGAGTTTTGGAAAATTATTACCAATGCATCCACAATCCCTACCGCCACTTCCCTCAAGACCCTAGGATGTAAGCCATCAGGTCCAGGTGATTTATCCGCCTTGAGTCCCATTATTTTACCGAGTACCACTTCCTCAGTGATTTTGATCGTGTTTAGCTCCTCCCCCCCAAGAGCCCCCTGTTTGTCCAGTGTTGGGATATTCTTAGTGTCTTCTACTGTAAAGACTGATATAAAATATTCATTCAGTGTTTTTGCCATCTCCATATTTCCCAGTATTAATTTCCCGGTCTCATCCTCTAAGGGACCAACATTTACTTTAGCCACCCTTTTTCTTTTTATATAACTATAAAAACTCTTACTATCTGTTTTTATATTTTTTGCTAATTTACTTTCATAATCTATCTTCCCTTTCTTAATCAATCTTTTTGTTATTTTTTGCTGTCTTTTAAAGTTTTCCCAATCCTCTATCCTCCCACTAGATTTGGCTACCTTATATGCCCTTGTTTTTAGTCGAATACTATCCTTAATTTTTTTACTTAGCCACGGATGGCTGTCTTTTCTTTTACACCCTTTTCTGCTCAGTGGAATATATATTTTTTGGAAGTTGTGAAATAACTCCTTAAATGTACACCACTGATCATGTATCGTCTTACCCTTTAATCTATTTTCCCAATCCACTCTACTCAATTCCGCTCTCATACCTTCATAGTCTCCTTTATTCAAGCTTAGCACGCTTGTTTGAGATCCAACCTTCTCACCCTCTAATTGAATATGGAATTCAACCATGTTATGGTCACTCATTCCAAGGGGATCCTTTACTAGGACATTTTTAATTAATCCTCTCTCATTACACAGGACCAGATCTAAGGTTGCTTGCCCCCTGGTCGGTTCAGTTGCATACTGCTCAAGAAACCCATCCCTAATACACTCAATGAACTCATCCTCAATGCAGCCCTGCCCAATTTGATTTGTCCAATTAATATGATAGTTAAAATCCCCCATAATTATAGGTGTTCCCTCATTACAAGCCTCAACTATTTCCTGATTGATACTCCGTCCAACAGAGTTGCAACTGTTTGGAGGCCTATAGACTACGCCCACTGGTGTTTTTTTCCCATTATTATTCCTTACCTCCACCCAAACTGTTTCATTATCCTGATCTTTTGACCCAATATCATTTCTCTGTATTACAGTGATTCCTTCCTTTATTAACATAGCCACCCCACCTCCCCTTCCTTCCTGCCTGTCCTTCCTGATCGTTAAATAACCTGGTGTGGCAAAACCACTAAGAGACTCTTACAGTGATTTACATAATTGTCTGTAACCAATGTTATTACAGGTAGACTATCTTTTATCCGAACTTCCGAAAACCGAAACCCTCTAAAAACCGAAGGTTTTTTCGTTCAGCGTAAGTCGTGCGCACGACATGACCAGAGTGGCGCACGACCCCGACCCCCGCCGGCGACCCCCCGCCGACCCCCCCGCGGACCCCCGCCGACCCCCCCGCCAACCCCGACCCCCGCCGAAATCCCCGCGGACCCCCGCCGACCCCGACTCCCGCCAACCCACCCGCTGACCCACCCGCGGACCCCCCCCACTGACCCCGACCCCCGCCGACCCCCCCGCCGACCCCCCTGCGGACCCCCGCCGACCCCGACTCCCGCCGACCCCCCCCGCCGACCCCCCCGCGGACCCCCCCCACAGACCCCGACCCCCGCCGACCCCCCCGCCGACCCCCCCGCAGGCCCCCGCCGACCCCCCCGCCGACCCCCCCACGGACCCTCGCCGACCCCGACCCCCCCGCCGACACCGCCCCCCACCCCCGACGCCCCCGCCGACCCCCCCGCGGACCCCCGCCGACCCACCCCCGACAAATTTCCCAGTCTTATAAAATACCTTCCGAAATCCGAAATTTTCCGAAAACCGAAACACGGCTGGTCCCGAGGTTTTCGGATAAAGGATAGTCTACCTGTACCTCTAGCATTAATTGTCTGTAACCAATGTTATTACCTTTCAAGTTGGCTCTGGTTAAACAGAGCTAGATCGACAACATCGCGATCTGACGCGATGACGTCATCATGTGGGTCACGTGACATCCCCTTCGGCGGGAAACGTGATGACGTCATGACGTCAGAGGTAGAGGGCGGGGCCAACCAGTCCTCGTGTGGATTGAAAGAGAAAAGACCTGTTTTGAGCTTCTCCTGTAGTTTCTTGTTTTGTAAAGTTCTTAGACAATAAATTCAGTTTGTTAACCTCCAGTAAGTTATAGATTCTTTGTTAGGAGTGCAGAGGCTCCTACATTGGTGACCCCGATTCCTCGCGATCGTTTTTCGCGGTGAACGCCGAACACAGGCCAGTGATGGAGGCCAATGCAATGGCCTTGAAGCTCCCCCAATTCTGGGAACAACAGGCAGCCTCTTGGTTTGTGCAAGCCGAGGCGCAATTTGAGCTCCGCAACATCGTTCAGGATCAGACCAGATACCTCCACGTGGTCTCCGCCCTCGAGAGCTCGACGGCGTCGAGAATCATCAGCCTGCTGGAGAGTCCACCGACTGCTGACAAGTATGTCGCCATCAAGACATGATTGCTGCAGCTATTTGGTCTCACCAAAGCGGAGCGCGCTCGCCGTTTACTGGCTCTACCAGGATTAGGAGACTCCAAACCCTCGGAAATGATGAGTCATATGCTGACTCTCCTGGGGTCCGAGCCCCAGTGCTTTTTGCTTCGCGAACTGTTCCTTACTCAACTTCCTGAGCAAGTACAGGCGTCCCTCGCCCGAGCAGAAACCGCAGACTGCGTCGCGCTCGCCGAAGAGGCGGATAAGATTTATGCGGTCCGGCAACAATACTGCGCCCTCGCGCAATGCCCCGCCACAAAGAGCCCGGCCCCGGCTCCGACAAAGGCGCCTCCGACGACCGGTTTCTGCTACTACCACGCCCGTTTCGGCCCAAAGGCCCGCTGCTGCCACTCGCCGTGCAGTTTCATTACCAGACCGTCGAATAGACCGCCGCGAGTCAAGCACGCCGGTCCCGGTACTTCCCCCGCGGCCGCGATGGCGATCGGTGCTTCCAGGAATCTCACCTACGTAACTGACTCCATCTCCGGCCGTCGTATTCTATGCGACACGGGGGCGCAATGCAGCATACTGCCCACCTCGGTCATAGACCTTTGCTCCGGCAGCCGTGGTCCCCCTATGCAAGCGGCCAACGGGGGTTCGATCCGCACTTGCGGGAAGCGCCTCGTCCGAGTATGTTTCGGTGGACAGTTTTTCAGCTGGAATTTCATCACCGCTCAAATCTCACAGGCCCTGTTGGGTGCTGACTTTTTAGGCGCCAACGGCCTGTTGGTGGACGTGAAAAATCGACGCCTCGTTCGCGCCGCCGCGCTCAACAATATTTCGGGGGTGCGCAGCACGGCTGCATCACACACGATTTCATGTGCGTGGCCGCAGCCCGACGATTTCGCCCGTCTCCTCGAGGATTTCCCCGAGCTGACGAAGCCCAACTTTTCGGCTCCGACCGTCAAGCATAGGGTGGAGCACCATATTTCGACCACCGGCTCGCCCGTTTACGCCAAGGCGCGACGTTTAGAGCCCAGCAAGCTAGCGGCAGCAAAGGCGGAGTTCGCCGTGATGGAAAAAATGGGGATCATCCGTCGGTCCAGTAGCCCCTGGTCCTCCCCTCTCCACATCGTCCCCAAGCCCGGTGGGGGATGGCGGCCCTGTGGGGATTATCGCCGCCTCAATGACATAACGACGCCCGACCGCTACCCCATTCCCCATATACAGGACTTCTCAGCACATTTGGCGGGGACGTCCATCTTCTCCAAAATCGACCTCATCCGTGGTTACCATCAGGTGCCGGTGCACCCTCAGGATGTCGAAAAGACAGCGGTAATTACCCCCTTTGGACTCTTTGAATTCCTGCGAATGCCCTTTGGGCTTAAGAACGCGGCACAGGCGTTTCAGCGCCTCATGGATTCAGTCCTGCGGGACCTTGACTTTCTGTTTGTTTATTTGGACGATATTCTGGTTGCCAGCACCTCCAAGGAGGAACACCTCGAGCACCTTCGGGTCCTTTTCAGACGGCTTCAGCAGCACGGCCTCATCGTTAACTCGGACAAATGCCGTTTCGGCTTATTGCAACTGGATTTCCTGGGCCACCGCATAACCCCGACAGGGGCAACGCCACTTCGGGTCAAGGTGGAAGCAATTGCGGCATTCCCAAAACCGAAATCCGTGAAAGCTTTACAGGAGTTCCTGGGGATGGTTAACTTCTATCATCGTTTCATCCCCAGGGCTGCACAGCTCATGCATCCTCTATATGAGGCCCTCAGAGGCTCGACAGGAAAGGACCCTGTGGTATGGTCACAGGACATGGATCGTGCTTTTGAGGAGACGAAAACCGCACTCGCCAATGCGACCACGTTAGCACACCCCCTGCCGGGAGCCACCATCGCTCTCACGACAGACGCGTCAGACTACGCGGTGGGGGCCATCCAGGAGCAGTGGGTCAATGGCGCGTGGCAACCCCTGGCCTTTTTTAGCCGCCAGCTACAACGGCATGAACGCCGGTACAGTACTTTCGATCGAGAGCTGTTGGCTTTGTTTTTGGCCATCCGCCATTTCCGTTTCCTCCTCGAAGGACGACGCTTCATCGCGTTTGTCGACCACAAGCCATTGCTGTTCGCAATGGCCAAATCTGCGGAACCATGGTCGGCTCGGCAGCAACGGCAGCTGACGTACATATCGGAGTTCACCACCGACATCCGACATGTGGCCGGTAAGGACAACATCGTCGCCAATTGCCTATCCCGCGCCATCGTCCAGGCCGCCCAATTGGGCATTGACTACGCACAGATGGTGGTTGACCAAGCGGACGACCCGGAGAACCAGGGTTTTCGTTCGGTTCCAAACAGCCTCCAGCTGAGGGATGTGCCTTTCCATTCCGCAGGTACCACTCTGCTCTGCGATGTTTCGCTGGGTACACCCCGTCCGATCGTCCCGTCTAAATGGCGTCGTATGATTTTCTATGCCTTACACGGCCTATCGCACCCTGGAGTGCGGGCATCGCAAAAACTGCTGGTCTCCAAATTCGTATGGAGGGGAATACGCAAAGACGTCAGGGACTGGGCGAACACTTGTGTTGTTTGCCAACGGTCCAAGGTGCAGCGCCATGTCAGAGCCCCTCTCGCCACCTTCGAGGTCCCGGAACGGCGATTTGATCATATTCACATCGACTTAGTGGGACCACTCCCACCTTCCCGGGGCTTTACGTACCTTTTGACGATGGTGGATCACACCACGAGTTGGCCGGAGGCAGTTTCCCTGACGTCCACCACATCTGCGGACGTTGCTCGAGCTTTCGTTTCATCCTGGGTAGCCCGTTTTGGTGTCCCTGCGGATATTTCATCGGATCGGGGGCCGCAATTTTCGTCCGAACTGTGGAACGAGGTGATTTCCGTGTTGGGCATTAAACTCCACTGCACTACGGCCTATCACCCACAAGCGAACGGCTTGTGCGAGCGGTTCCACCGCTCCTTGAAGGCGTCGCTCAGGGCCAGCCTGCTGGATGCATCCTGGGTCGACAAACTACCGTGGGTGATGTTAGGACTCCGCACGGCGCCGAAGGAAGATCTCCAGTCGGCAGCGGCGGAGATGGTTTACGGGCAACCGCTTCGAGTCCCAGGTGAATTCCTGCCGTTACCTACGCGACCATGGTCCGCGGCCACACAAAAAGAGACCCTCCGTGATGCGGCCCGCTGTTTCCGCCCAGTTCCGACCTCACGGTACGGTTTGCTTTCGTCCAACGTCCCGGGGGAGTTGTCGAAAGCCAAGTTCATGATTGTGTGCCAGGACGGCCATCGTACCCCGCTCGCACCACCATATGCCGGACCCTTCAAGGTTTTGCAGGCAGGGGACAAGAGTTTCATGATTGACGTCGGGGGCAAACCGGATCACATCTCTGTCGATCGCCTCAAGCCTGCGCACCTGGACCTCGAACGACTGATCGAGCTGGCGCAGCCTCCGCACCGCGGCCGGCCGCCGGCCGCTACCACACCTGACAACGCCGTGCTGCCTACCAGTTCGCCGCCTGCTCAGCGTTTTCCCCTCCGGGAATTTCGGAGTCGGTCCAACAGACTTGTCCGACCTCCTCAGCGATTGACTCTTTTCGTTAAAGACAATTCTGGGGGGGCGTATGTGGCAAAACCACTAAGAGACTCTTACAGTGACTTACATAATTGTCTGTAACCAATGTTAGTACCTCTAGCATTAATTGTCTGTAACCAATGTTATTACCTTTCAAGTTGGCTCTGGTTAAACAGAGCTAGATCGACAACATCGCAATCTGACGCGATGATGTCATCATGTGGGTCACGTGACGTCCCCTTCAGCGGGAAACGTGATGACGTCAGAGGTAGAGGGCGGGGCCAGCCAGTCCTCGTGTGGATTGAAAGAGAAAAGACCAGTTTTGAGCTTCTCCTGTAGTTTCTTGCTTTGTAAAGTTCTTAGACAATAAATTCAGTTTGTTAACTTCCAGTAAGTTATAGATTCTTTGTTAGGAGTGCAGAGACTCCTACACTGGTATGTTTAATTCCCAGGCATTGTCACCCTGCAGCCATGTTTGTGTAATGGCCACAAGATCATACCCATATGTAGTTATTTGTGCCATTAACTCATCTATTTTGTTACGAATGCTACGTGCATTGAGATAGAAAACTTTCAAATATGTTTTGTGACACTTAGTTCCTGCTTTTGCCCTTTTTATTACTTTACCTTTTACTCCATACCTTCTGCCCCTTCCTGACACGCTCTGGTTTTTAATTTCCCCACTGCTACCTAAGTCTATGACCTTCTCTGTTGTCATTTTTATTATTTGCTCTCGAGGAACCTCCCCCCCACTAGTTAGTTTAAAGCCCTCTCTACAGCCCTAGTTATATGATCCACCAGGGCTCTCGTCCCAGCACTGGCCAAGTGAAGCCCGTCCCAATGGAACAGCTCCCTCCTGCCCCAGTACTGGTGCCAGTGTCCCAGGAAGCAAAACCCATTTCTCCCACACCAGTCTTTGAGCCACGCATTTAACTCTCTAATTTTATTTGTCCTAGCCAAATTCGCTCGTGGCTCAGGTGGTTCTGCTTTTTAATTTGGCCCCTAGCTGCTCAAACTCCCTCAGCAGAACCTCCTTCCTTGTCCTATCTATGTCGTTGGTACCAACATGGACCACGACAACTGGATCCTCCCCCTCCCACTCCAAGTTTCTCTCCAGTCCAGAGGAGATGTCCTTAACCCTGGCACCGGGCAGGCAACACAGCCTTCGGGACTCTCGCTCTCGGCTGCAAAGAACTCTATCTATCCCCCTAACGATACTTCCCCCTACCATTACAACATTTCTTTTAACTCCCCCCACTTGAATGGCCCCCCGCTCCACGGTGCTGTGGCCAGGTTGCTCATCCTCCCCGCAGTCCCTGTTTCCATCCTCACAGGGAGTAAGAGCCTCGAACCTGTTGGACAAGTGCAAGGGCTGCGGCTCCTCCAACACTACCTCCTGGATCCCCGTACCTGCCTCACTTCTAGTCACACCATCCTGACCCCGGCCACGGACTACATCTGAATTAATTAATCTAATTGGTGTGACTACCTCGTGATACACAGAGTCCAGGTAACTCTCCCCCTCCCTGATGTGTCTCAGTGTTTGAAGCTCGGACTCCAGCTCTTCAACACGGAGCCGGGATTCCTCGAGCAGCCAACACTTACTGCAAATGTGATCACCGTGAGCATCAATGGTGTCCACCAGCTCCCACATATTGCAGCAGCAACACATCACCTGATCTCCCATTCTAAGTAATTAATTAAATTTGATATTATTTTTAAATACCCTCTGTCCCGAAAAGGTCCACTCGCCAAGGGAGACTGCCCAAATCCCAAAGGGGCGGAGCCTGAGGGGAGGGAGCCGAAGCCCACAGTTGTGGAAGAGCCACAGGCTGTGAGAGCGAAGGTCCCACCTGAAGGTCCACTCGCTAAGGGAGCCACGCCCAAAGTACCTTTTCGCAGGTCGACTCGAACGCCTCAGCCAGTAAAACCTTGGCCCAAGACCCCCGCTCCCAGTAAACGCCGACTTGAGAAATCCTTGACAAAACGCAGTCCCCGATTAACAGCAAAAGGCTGCAGGGAACCCAAGCCACAGGTCACTGCAGCCCCGCCACAGGGAGCGGCGAGCTGCAGTCCAATCAGGGATTAGGCAAGCCGCCCGGGGACGGGTGGCGCTGTACATAAGTTAAGTTTAAGTTTTAAGTTTAAGGTGTGTAAATATTAAAGTGATTAGAGTTTAAGTAGTTTTGACATCTGCCCAGTATGTGTGTAGTTTTGGATCGAGGTCGAAAGGCCCGATCATGCCGTCACCTAAGCCAGAATCTCTCGGGAGCCTGGCTATATTGTTTAATCTGTTACCGGTGCCAGAAAGGATGAGAGGGATCCTCGTTGCGTTCATGACGATCGGATGGAGCTGGGCCTATCGGGGCCGCACTAAGGACTCCACCATATATGGGTGCTCTGGCAACAGAGGCCCCGTTGCGACTGATGGAACCGGCCCACGGGACGCTGAAGGGACTGCTGTCTACTTCCGTGAAGGAAGGTGGCCAGGCTGGCTGGGGTCGAACTCTACTGAATACTCCAGCCAGACGGGGTTTGCATACAGGGAAACGTCTCTGATGTGCCCCAGGGTGAGGGTCATCGCACCCAGGATCAGCATCACCGCTGGGAGGAAGATTTGCCTTGTTTGCAACGAACGGGTACCTTTGAATCGTTGGCGGTGGCTGCGCAAGTTGAGCAGCACCATGAAGAACTCCACTGTGGAGTGGGAGAGACTGGGTAACAACACCCATCGGACTATTATGGGAACTCATGGGGTGTTGAGTGTCTGTTGGGGCAAGTGGTGGGAACCAGATGAGGGGATCTACATCTGTATGTAGGGTTCAGAACGCGCTTGCCCCACAGGCGTCTCCATTTTTTTCCAAAGGCAGTGGCAGGATGCTGGACAAGGAATGAGGTGGGACGCCAGCACACGGGCGTGCGGAGTCCCATACTCTCAGATCCCAGTAAACGCCACTGAGCTCATCACCCGACCCCGCAAGCCCCTGCCCACAATTCCGGTAGCTAAAGCCCTCAAGGAAGGGTGCACCACCACAACAAAGGGACCCGGGAATGGATTGGTATTGGTACCCACAGGTCAGGTACTGTACCAAGGGGTCCACTACGTGGTGGCTTCGGTGATTTTAAACCTCACCGAGGTACGATTGCCAGAGTGGTGCCCCAGGGAAACGGAGCAATTATACCAGGTCCTGTTATCAAACATGTTTAAACAGTTTTACGAATTCGATTTTGCCGATGTCGACAGAGCCGAGTTGTACACCACACCACATGAGGTCTTGGACAGGATAGGGAGACAAAGAAGGGGTGCAGTAAATGATATTTTCACAGCTTTTAATACAGGAACTTCCATCATCAACACACTGGATGATGTGGAGCTGCAAACCCAGATCAATGGTTTGAAAACACAGTTGAGAAAGATACTGACTGACGAGAATAAGGTAGTGGGTTCTGAGTTACATGAGGACCAGGCCATGACACTACACTTAATAGAGATAATAGCTGAGCTGGAGAAACACGCCAGAACGGTAAATGCACTCATCAGGGAGGATCAGAACGCGTCCAATCAGGCTGCGCAGAACGAAGCTTGTGTGCTATATGGGGCGTGGTTACTGGGCGAGGGCTGCAGTAACCTGGAGGATTTAAAACAAGGTTTAGTCCCCTCCTGGATCAGCAACAAGCACCTCGCAGCCCTCCACCCTTTTGAGAGTGCATTGCGTCCGTGCCAGCTCAGACTAGCCTCAGAGGCCTACCCAGTCCCAGTGGACTGTGGACGGTCTAATCACACCATTATGGGTATAGTGGTAAGAATGCCGGTGATGGGAAAGACAGCTAAACCCGCCCCGGTATACAGGGTGGAGAACATTGGAGTCGTTCAGGGGGGTGCGCACATTCGCTACACAGGGGTCCCACCTTACGTCATTCGATGGGAGCATGCAATGATGGGTACCGACCTCTCGGGGTGCCAGAGCCGGGGAGCACATATCATCCTGTGTCCCCAACACTGGAATGCCCATTCAAAACCACAGTGCGGGTTCAGAACTGCTGGTGCGAAGCCTATAAATTGCACCATGGAGGCAATGGCACAAGGCCATGTGCCCCTGCAGGTGGCATATATAGGAGGTGGGACATACTGTGTCACCACTGCAGCGCCCCACTACCAGCATGGACAGCACGGTTGGTGTCCGGTCAGTGACAGCAGCTTCTGTTTCAAGCCCAGGGCAGAAGTTCAAGTGGCCCAAAAGCGAATTGTCCCCATCCCTGAACCTTCCACTGTTCACATCACTGTTAGAGAACTTCACTGATCTTTAGCGATTCGTTGCACATTTTGGGTATATCATTCCCCCGCTCCCTGAACACCTCACCAAGATATTAAAAGCCGTTGTTGTTTCACAGAAACACTTCTACACACTGGAGCAAAAGACCTTAGAGATAGGGGCAGACATATTGGACATAGTGACCCCACCGTGGTGGGACATGTTCACTAATATAGAAGACCCTTCTTGGATTAGGAAAGCCTCCCACATTCTTGTAGTGTGCCAGGTTGTCATTGTAGTTTATTTACTGTTTGTACACTGTAAAAAGGTCAAACATTCGCAAAAGTATGAGAATAGAGGGGAATGGAGGGAGCATTATGTGCGGGTAGAAGAAGAGGCACCATTTAGATTTTTGCTGCTTTGTATAAAGTTAAAGTTTCCCTCCCTCCTCTGTATTATTTTTGACATGTATTCATGTGTATTTTTTATTTTTGTGTGTACTTTATTTTTATTATTGAAGCTTATTAGATGTGTTGTTATTATTAAAAGGGTAATGTGTATGCACTAGGTGATGTAGAGGTATAAGGCCCCCCTCCATGCCTGGAAGTAAGTTGTCAGATTTTAACTCCAAGGTATTGCCATCTGTAGATGCTCAATGTACACTAGATTTTTCTGAAATGGGAAATACATGTGTCGTGGGGTCATAGATATGTAAATACTGGGGATGGTTTCATTGTGGAAAGTCAGAAAATTACAGTATCATCAGGGGGGAGCGTAGGATTCGCAAAATTGAACTTTATATTATAAAGGGTCAAATGGCAGAAGAGGCCATGAGTTTTAAAGACTGTTTTAAAAGAAGCCCAGAAAAAGGGGCATACAAAATGGCCGCCATACCACGTGCCCGGCTTATTGGGACATTTTAAAATGGTTCCTGCGAATCCTCAGACAGCTTTGTGGATTCAACCCACAGTAAGTTCTGGAAGCCGTTTCTGAGAGAACAAAACCAGACCCCCACATATACATATGGATTAGATGCAGATCCAGTCAAGATCGGCCTGGAGACAGAGGCCATCTAAATGTTGACCCAAACAAAAGGGGACAATTTCATATTCATGAGAACAGCACCAAGGACTAGATAACAAGATCAGCAGGACATTAAAAACAATGAAGGTCATTCCAGACCAGAGATGGGCCTTTACCGGCCATCTAAAATATTTTAAAATATAATAACTACCCTGCTGTGCTCCCAGCCTGCCAAAAGTTAAACAAAGACTAACCTGATTTTGGGCGGGAAGTGGAAGCTTCTGAAGGAAAAGTATAATTGGAAGAGGAGTTGTTGTTGAGCAGTTGAATTCGGCGGTTGTTGAGTTGAGTTGGAGTGGAGTCGGAGCTTTTTCGGAGCGGTTGGGTGAGCCTCAGCTTTTCGAGCTCAGCCCTGGAGCGTTGGCAGCCGGTCCAGCTTTTGAGCTGGGTAAAGAGGAGCTGGTTTGGGAGAAGATCAGCAAACTCCTCTCCACCATCGGAGGAAGAAGAAGAAGACTAAGCCGCCATCAAAAAGACCGTTCGAGCCGACGTCCCACCCCGGGGTCAAACTTCAGGAGATCATCGACCAACCCCGGGCCGTTGACAAAAACGAGAGGCCCTCTCCCGGCTCGGGAGAAGAGACAAAATAAAACAACAGAAGCAGCCGGTGTCCAGCCACCCCCGACCCCCACCTCAGGAGAGAGGTGTGGCGCAGCTCGCTGGGGTACCACGATCCATGAGGAGACGGGACGCCTGAAGGAATCAAAACCCAGACTTGTTTTCAAAACCTGGTACTTCCTAGTTGGATTGGTGAGCATGTTTCTGGCCCTTCACAATCAGATCTAGATAGGTTTAAGGGGGTGGATATTTAAGGGTATAATTAACATGAGTTGTTATCCCTCGATGTTCCGTGTGTTTCCTTATTTCATGATGATCTTTGTAGAGTATAAGATGCCTGTATTTGCCTTAGTTAGTATTGTGTCGTTATGATTTGTTTGTGTTTTCCCTCCCATGTACTCTCTTATCTGCTTGCATTTGATTTATTTTTCCTTATGCACTAAAATTTCATTTTGTTTCATCAAACTTGGTCTACAAGAGTTTTCTCTACATTGTAGTTCCTGCCCCAAAGTCCAAAGTATAGAATCTAAGGGGTGAGTGGGTCGAACCACTCAAGGTTTTACTGTGCAAGAGAGAGAGGCCTCTAGAGAGAGAAACCTCTGCGATCTAAAACCCCTTACAGATGAGGGAACTAGATGTAATATCTCCAAGTTTGCAGACGACACAAAGCTGTGTGGGCGTGTGTGCTGTGAGGAGGATGCAGAGAAACTCCAGTATGATTTGGACAGGTTGGGTGATTGCGCAGATGCATGGCAGATGCAGTATAATGTGGATAAATGCGAGGTTATCCACTTTGGTGGCAAAAACAGGAAGACAGATTATTATCTAAACAGCAATAGATTGGGAAAAGGGGAAGTGCAACGAGACCTGGGTGTCCTTGTGCACCAGTCGCTTTCGGTAAGCTTGCAGGTGCAGCAGGCAGTTAAGAAGGCAAATGGTATGTTGGCCTTTATAGTGAGAGGACTCGAGTACAGGAGCAAGGATGTCTTGCTGCAGTTGTACAGGGCCTTGGTGAGACCACACCTTGTGTATTGTGTGCAGTTGTGGTCGCCTTATCTGAGGAAGGATGTTCTTGCCATGGAGGGAGTGCAGCGAAGATTCACCAGACTGATACCTGGGATGGCAGGAATGACGTATGAAGAGAGATTGGGTCGATTAGGCTTATATTCGCTGGAGTTTAGAAGAATGAGAGGGGATCTCATTGAAACTTTTAAAATTCTAACAAGACTAGACAGACTAGATGCAGGAAGGATGTTCCCAATGGCGGGGGAGTCCAGAACCAGGGGTCACAGTCTAAAGATAAGGGGTAAGCCATTTAGGACTGAGAGGAGGAGGAATTTCTTCACCCAGAGAGTGGTGAACCTGTGGAATTCTCTACCACAGAAGGCAGTTGAGGCCAACTCATTAAATATATTCAAGAAGGAGTTAGATATATTTCTTAAGGCTAAAGGGATCAAGGGATATGGGGAGAAAGCAGGGACAGGGTACTGAATTTGGATAATCAGCCATGATCTCATTAAATGGCAGAACAGGCTCGAGGGGCCGAATGGCCCACTCCTGCTCCTATCTTCTATGTTTCTATATATTGAAATGAATTAGCATTTCGCAAGTTTGTTAAGGTTTTCTTGTATTTTGTCACAGTCTTCCTCAGTATTAACTACACCCCGTAATTTGTTGCCATCGCAAATTTTGATATTCTACTTCCGATTCCCGAGTCCAAATCATTTATGTAAATGGTGAACAACTGTGGTCCTAGTACCGATCACTGTGGAACACCACTTACCACCTTCCACCAGTGTGAGGAACTACCTTTAACCCCTACTCTCTGTTTTCTGTTTTGTAGCCTATTTACTATCCATTTTGCTACCTGTCCCCTGAGTCCACGTACTCTGACCTTAGACCTTATGGATAGAGGGATTGAGCCCCTTTATCACTTACATTCGCATTTTTAATCCTTTCCCCCAATTATTTTAGCTACTTTCATGTCATAGCACAACATACTGACTATTATTACTGATGTGATGATCATATACCACCTCAACATGAACACCAACCTTGATGAATTGTACAAAATTGACCTATGACCAACCGTCAATTGTCAGGTTTAAAAAGTCAATGGGTGTTATTTTGGCCAATGGGTGAAAACAGGCACTGAATGGGTGCTGTGCTAATAGGAAACGCCTGTTTGAAGGTCCGGATTTAGCCTGCAGGTGCTAACCAGAAACCTGCAGGTGTAACACTCAAGTGCTGATTAGATGCAATTTTTGTGGAGTGGAGTGCTGTGGCTGACAGGCTGCGGGAAGTTTCAGGGTGGCTCAGGGACCGAAGGACAGAGTGCACAGGTTCTCTGATGCGACACTGGAGGTCCTGGTGAAGGAGGTCCAGAGAAGGAGGGATGTCCTGAACCCGCACCTCACCCTCCTCGCCCTCCTGTCCCTCTCTCCTGCAGCAGCTGATGCTGCTCTGCTTGGCCACATGTCCTCCACCCATTCCTTGTCCAAACCAAGGGGGACTCCTGGCAAGATGACCATGACCAAACACTCCCCTTCTCCTGGTGACTCCTATAAGGTGGAGTAGCACAGCAATTACTCTTTTTAGGTGAAGTCCTCAGAGAATTTCTGGAATAAATATTGCTCGAGTGTTGATGAAGTCTTGACAAGGTCTCCCGATGTGTTTCAGAAGTCCTCTTCACAGCTCCAGCAGCAAGTGAACAGTAAATGGTTATCATAAAATGGTGAATATCCCTTTAAGTGGTGTGTATCCCTTTAAATCGCACTTGAAATCGACATCAATGGCATGTTTACTCCCAAATAGCTGGTCGTTGTTAGGAGAGGGTATTAGTTGAAGCGCTAGTCACCAAAATGCTGTGCAACCTCTTTAATGAGCGCTAACAGGTATTTTAAGTGGCAACCATCTGTTTAGCAAGCCTCCGTTCCTGTCGCTGGCTTCAACTCCTTCACCAAGATAGCGTCTTGCGCCAAAGCCGGGCTAAACTGACGTTTCAGCCCAAGACCAATGTTTCCTATAAGCTGCGCCGTCATGCGGCTGTGCAGCTCTCCCCAGTCCCCGCAGCCCGGGACTGGCTTTTGCAATGTTGAACTTTGCACATGCACGAAACTTTGAATGGGCCACGCATACCCAAGAAACAATTTACGGGGAACATTGTTTAAGAGCCCGTCTTGGTCACTTCTTTACCTCTTTAGCACCTAAAGTATTTGGTGAAAATCGCCCCATATATCTCCACCAGAATGTATTGACTTTTAATTGATTGTTGATGGGACGCCACAGTAACTTGGCTTATAAATATAGTGGCTGGAATTTTCCCAATGCTTGTGTTGGGTTTGGCAGAAATTGACAGCACTTCGGGAACTGGCCATCATCCTGCCGACTTCCGCATTTAACTCAGGCGCACCACAGACCCGCTCGGGCGAGGCGGGCAACCTCATTGAATTACTTAACTGCTCATTGAAAGAACTTTAACTGCCTTTTTAACATCATGTTTTGGGTTAACTTTTACACACCTGTGAAGGTGAGGCGGAAGCTCAGTGGCCATTGTGCCAGTTCATTAAGTGACAGCTGGAAAAAACACATAAATACTCCCACATTACACCTGCTTCCTTGCCCAAGAGAAAGGCTCTCACTGACTCCATTTTGTGCAGAGATTTAGCTGTCAGGTGTTTGCAAGTCATTTCTGCAACCTCGGAAGCCACTCTCACCACATTGCTACTCACTATCACTTCATTGAGGGATTGGCCCACTGATCTCCACTTTACCTGCCATGTATTAGATCAGCATGGTGCTGCTTATGCTGTCTCACCTGGGACCTCAGAATCAGACCAAGATGAGCCCCAGCACCAACAACATCAGCCACAGCAGCAGCAGCAGCCACAACACCATCAGCAGCAGCAGCAACACCAGCCTTCTCCTCAGCGACCTGATGCTCCACAGGAGAGAGGGGGTCAGCACAGGGGTGCACCACGCTGGAGGCAATACCCCCAACACAGGGTATACAGGCAGAGGATGAGCTTCCTGGACATGGAGCAGCAGTGCTTCAGGAGGTTCAGGCTACTGCACCAGGTCGTCGCAGATGTTTGTAGCTTGCTGGAAGAAGACCTGTTGCCCAGAGGACCTGGTGGACACGCCTTACCAGCAGCTGTCAAAGTCACCAGCACCCTCAACTTCTTCACCTCCGGCTCCTTCCAGGGATCTGCAGCAGACATTTGCAGGATCTCGCAGTAGGCCGCCCACAGATGCATCACCCACGTGACCGATGCCATGTTTCACAAGTCAGCCAATTGTGTAAACTTTGTCACTGATGGCGCCAGTGTTAATGAGCGGGTGCTTGGCTTTGCAGTTCTGGCTGGCTTCCTGCAGGTGCAGGGCGTCATCGACTGCACACATGTGGCCATCAAGGCACCCCCACAACACCCAGGAGTGTTTGTGAACCGCAAAGGCTTCCACTCCCTTAATGTGCAGCTGGTCTGCAACTATAAAAAGATCATCATGCATGTGTTCGCCAGATTCTCTGGCAGCTGTCATGACTGTTTCATGCTGTGCCAGTCCACCCTCCCTCAGCTTGTCGCTTAGATTTACCACCAGGCTGCTTGGAGACAAGGACTATCCACTGAAGATGTGGCTGATGACACCCTTGAGGAGGCCAAGCAATGAGGTCAAGGAGCGTTATAATGACAGCCACATGTCGACCAGAATTGTCATAGGGCAAACAATTGGCATGATGAAGATGTGCTTCAGATGCCTTGACAGATCTGGATGAGCACTTCAGTACACACCAGCCAGGGTCTCTAGAAACATCATCATATGCTACGCGCTGCACAACATAGTGTAGCAGCAAGTATTTGAGCTGCAGGAGGAGCAAGGCACAGAGTGCACAGCCTCGTCAGAGGAGGAGGAGGAGGAACAGGTGAAACGCGAGGAAGAGGAGGAGGAGGAGGAATATGATCAGGAGGAGGAGGAACCTGAGGTGGAGATGGCACCAGCAGCAGCGCACATTGCTGCCTGGGAGGCCTGGGATGGCCTCATAATGGCCAGATTTACTTAACTTGCACCAGTGCACCCATATGGCTGCCAGATGCTATACTAACTCCCCCACCGCACCCCCCCAACAATTCCACAAAGCAGTCTTACAATGACCAGGCCATTTCTGTCACCCAAACTCCATTGCTTGAGGTTAAGTAATGTCTCACCATTCACTTCAAGTGACAAAGCCATTTCCCAGGTAGCAGGCAAAAATGGACACGATGGGAAAGTTGTGCAAAGAAATACATTTATGTACGTCATAAATATAACTGAACCTCAACATTAAGGGAATTAGGAGGTAAATTAAAAAATAGGACCTCAAAGGTATGAATCTCAGGATTGCTACCAGTGCCACATGCTAGTCAGAGTAGAAATAGAAGGATATTTCAGATGAATACGTGGCTAGAGGAATGGTGTGAGGGGGAGGGATTCAAATTCCTGGGACAATGGAACCGGTTCTGGGGGAGGTGGGACCAGTTCAAACTGAACGGTTTGCAATTGGGCAGGGCCGGGACCAATGTCCTAGGGGGAGTGCATGCTAGTGCGCTGGGGGAGGGTTTAAACTAAAATGGCAGGGGGTTGGAACCTGAGCAGAGGGACAGAGGAAAGGGAAACAAGGATAAAAGAAAAAGATAGGAAGGAGAAAAACAAAAGTGGCAGTCAGAGAAATCAAAAGTTTAAATCAAACATGGCCACAGTAAATAATAATTCTAATAGGTCTAAGAGCATTAAAAAACAAGCCTGAAGGCTTTGTGTCTTAATGTGAGGAGCATTCGTAATAAGGTGGATGAATTAGCTGCGCAAATAGAGGTAAACGATTATGATTTGATTGGGATTACGGAAACATAGCTCCAGGGTGGCCAAGGCTGGGAACTCAACATCCAGGGGTATTCAATATTCAGGAAAGATAGGCAAAAAGGAAAGGGAGGTGGGGTAGCATTGCTGGTTAAAGAAGGGATTAACACAATTGTAAGGAAGGATATTAGCTCTGATGATGTGGAATCTGTATGGGTAGAACTGAGAAATACCAAGGGGCAGAAAATATTAGTGGGAGTGGTATATAGACCTCCAAACAGTAATGCGGAGGTTGGGGATAGCATTAAAAGGGAAATTAGAGAAGCGTGCAATAAGGGCACAGCATGTCATCATAGGTGACTTTAATCCACATATAAATTGGGCTAACCAAATTAGTAACAATATTGTGGAGGAGGAATTCCTGGAGTGTTTACGGGATGGTTTCCTGGACCAATATGTCGAGGAACTGTAAAGTCTGTGGGTTGTATAGCGAAGTAATACACAGACTACAAGAGTAACTTAAACAGGACTTTACTATTCGAAGGTCAGGGCGAATCTGCCCAATAAATTCTGCCACAGCACTTATATACCGGTGTGGTCACCGTCGGTATTACAGTATACAGCAGCCAGGATAAAGTAGTGCCACACCTAAAATAGTTCTCTTAAAGGTGGACGGTTACATAAAATAGTTCTCTTAAAGGTAGAACGGTTACATACACTACAATCCTCCTTTTTTAGCTTACAACATACTTATTCTCCATTAAACATACATGTATTCAGCTTCATGTAAAACAATTCACAGATATAGTCTCTGTGGAAAACAGTTCACAATTTCAGTCTCTGTGGAAAACAGTTCACAGATTTAGTCTCTGTGGAGGCGTCTCCTGTGCTTCTTAACTCAGTCCGGACAACGCCTCCGTGGTGTAGTCGGTTCACGTTGCTGGAGTGACTCATCCAATAGTCCTTCCCTAAACTTAACAGCTTGAACTTCCGTCACTCCTGAACCAGCATTGCTGACTTTTAAAAACCACTGGATTCCTTGGGAAGTTTTTCTACTTCCAACTGATTTGGCTCCATTCGGAGGGAGCACGTGCGTGGTCTGGTAGAGGTGATAATGGTTCAGATGGTCATTATTTTCTGCGTCGTCTTTTCCTTTTCTGCTTCTTGGAGACTCTCTGGGCTCCACTGTCAGCTGCCAGCTGCCTGCACAGTTCCTCCCGTAGTAGCGCCACCATCTCCCGATGTTCCTTAGACTTTGTGATTCATCAAGGTTTCTGCACTTTGGGAGTTTTCATCACAAGCTGGGCAGAACAGGTCCTCGTAATATTCGGTGTCGCTCAACAGGTCATGGTCATATTCGGTGTTGTCCTGAGCTAAGCCAGCGGGAGGGTCTTCTATTTCCTCCCTACCCAGCTGGATGTTAGCCAACTTTTGTTCCAAATCCTGACATCTTTCCTGAAGAGACTTCTTCATGTGTTCAGCTTCATCCCGCTTTTCCTGGGCTTCCTGCAAGTCTTTTACTAATGACATCATTTGTGATTTCAATACTTCAACTTCATTCGGAGATTGATTGATCGGACTGTTCAATCCCTCTACTGAAGTAGCTGTTTCAGTATTCTGTTGTTCTGCATTGCCGTGCGTCAGCGTACTTTTGGCATCCAAGGGCTGTTCTGCTGCAGACTTCTCAGTCTGGGTTGCCACCTCAGCTCTTCCAATGACTTTTGAGAGCTCCCTTCCCTTTGAAGATTGAGGCTCGTATTTAAGTTTTTCCCATTTTAGGGTTTTATCCCTCAGCATATGAACATAAGAACATAAGAACATAAGAAATAGGAGCAGGAGTAGGCCAATCGGCCCCTCGAGCCTGCTCCACCATTCAATAAGATCATGGCTGATCTGATCCTAACCTCAAATCTTCTATCACTCTGCATCCACCCGAACCCATGTGATCTCCCGGGAGAGGCGAAAAACCAGATAAAGACCCAATGGCCAATTTGGGAGAAAAAAATCTGGGAAATTCCTCTCTGACCCATCGAGGCGATCGAAATTCTTCCAGGAGATCACTCTGTCCCTATATTTTCTACAGTACTTACCTTCTGTAAAGGCGATCTCCACCCCAGCCAGGAACAGGAATAAAACCATCTCCTGAAATCTAACAGAATTAGAACACAGTAGGAGCAGAACAAGGCTACATGGCCCCTGGGCCCGCTCCACTACCCACAGGGCCATGACCATTCCGAACCCAGACTCATGTCCAATTTCCTGCCCGCTCCCCGTAACCCTTAATTCCCTTTACTTCTAGGAAACTATCTATTTCTGTTTTAAATTTATTTAATGATGTAGCTTCCACAGCTTTCTGGGGCAGCAAATTCCACAAACCTACCACCCTCTGAGTGAAGAAGTTTCTCCTCATCTCAGTTTTGAATGAGCAGCCCCTTATTTTAAGATTATGCCCCCTAGTTCTAGTTTCACCCATCATTGGGAACATCCTCACCGCATCCACCCGATCAAGCCCCTTCACAATCTTATATGTTTCAATAAGATCGCCTCTCATTCTTCTGAACTCCAATGAGTAGAGTCCCAATCTACTCAACCTCTCCTCATATGACCACCTCCTCATCCCCAGGATTAACCGAGTGAACCTTCTTTGTACTGACTCGAGAGCAAGTATGTCTTTTCTTAAGTATGGACACCAAAACTGTATGCAGTATTCCAGGAGCGGCCTCACCAATACCTTGTACAACTGCAGCAATACCTCCCTGTTTTTATATTCCAACCCCCTAGCAATAAAAGCCAACATTCCATTGGCCTTCTTAATCACTTGCTGCACCTGCATACTAACTTTGAGTTTCGTGCACCAGGACCCCCAGATCCCTTTGTACTACAGTACTTTCCAGTTTCTTGCCATTAAGATAATAACTTGCTCTATGATTTTTCCTGCCAAAGTGCATAACCTCACACTTTCCAGTATTGTATTCCATCTGCCAAATCTCTGCCCACTTACTTAGCCTGTCTATGTCCCTTTGCAGGTTTTTTATGTCCTCCTCACTCACTACTTTCCGTCCCATCTTTGTATCATCTGCAAACTTTGATATGTTACACTCGGTCCCCTCCTCCAAATCGTTAATATAGATTGTAAAGAGTTGGGGACCCAGCACTGACCCCTGCGGAACACCACTAGTTACTGGTTGCCAATCTGAGAACGAACCATTTATCCCAACTCTCTGCTTTCTGTTAGAGAGCCAATCCTCCACCCACGCCAGAATATTACCCCCAATCCCGTGATTTTTTATCTTGAGCAATAATCTTTTGTGTGGCACCTTGTCAAATGCCTTTTGGAAGTCTAAATACACTACGTCCACTGGTTCCCCTTTATCCACCCTGTATGTTACTTCCTCAAAAAACTCAAGCAAATTTGTTAAACATGACTTCCCCTTCATGAAACCATGCTGAGTTTGCCCTATTAAATTATGTTTATCCAAATGTCCCGTTACTGTCTCCTTAATAATGGACTCTAACATTTTACCAACCACAGATGTTAGGCTAACAGGTCTATAGTTTCCAGCCTTCTGCCTACTACCCTTTTTAAATAAGGGTGTTACATTAGCAGTTTTCCAGTCTGCCGGGACCTTTGCTGAGTCCAGTGAGTTTTGGAAAATTATTACCAATGCATCCACAATCCCTACCGCTACTTCCCTCAAGACCCTGGGATGCAAGCCATCAGGTCCAGGGGATTTATCCGCCTTGAGTCCCATTATTTTACCAAGTACCACTTCCTTAGTGATTTTAATTGTATTTAGTTCCTCCCCCCCTAGAGCCCCCTGTTTGTCCAGTGTTGGGATATTCTTAGTGTCCTCTACTGTAAAGACTGATACAAAATAATTGTTCAGTGTTTTTGCCATCTCCATGTTTCCCACCATTAATTTCCCGGTCTCATCCTCTAAGGGACCAACATTTACTTTAGCCACCCTTTTTCTTTTTATATAACTATAGAAACTTTTACTGTCTGTTTTTATATTTTTTGCTAATTTACTTTCATAATCTATCTTCCCTTTCTTAATCAATCTTTTAGTTATTTTTTGCTGTCTTTTAAAGACTTCCCAATCTTCCATCCTCCCACTAGATTTGGCTACCTTATATGCCCTTGTTTTTAGTTGGATACTATCCTTAATTACTTTACTTAGCCACGGATGGCTATCTTTTCTTTTACACCCTTTTTTCCTCAGTGGAATATATTTTTTTTGGAAGTTGTAAAATAACTCCTTAAATGTACACCACTGGTCATGTACCGTCTTACCCTTTAATCTATTTTCCCAGTCCACTCTAATCAATTCCGCTCTCATACCTTCATAGTCTCCTTTATTCAAGCTCAGCATGCTTGTTTGAGATCCAACCTTCTCACCCTCTAATTGAATATGGAACTCAACCATGTTATGGTCACTCATTCCAAGGGGATCCTTTACTAGGACATTTTTAATTAATCCTGTCTCATTACACAGGACCAAATCTAAGGTTGCTTGCCCCCTGGTCGGTTCAGTTACATACTGCTCAAGAAACCCATCCCTAATACACTCAATGAACTCTTCCTCAAGGCTGCTCTGCCCAATTTGATTTGTCCAGTTAATATGATAATTAAAATCCCCCATAATTATAGCTGTTCCCTTATTACAAGCCTCAACTATTTCCTGATTAATACTCCGTCCAACAGAGTTGCAACTGTTCGGAGGCCTATAGACTACACCCACTAGTGTTTTTTTCCCCTTATTATTCCTTACCTCCACCCAAACTGTTTCACTATCCTGCTCCTTTGACCCAATATCATTTCTCTGTATTATAGTGATTATAGTGAATGAGTTGGCTGACTGTTAACTTTTCTGCCATCATCCCTTTTCTATTAACTACAGGGCTGTTTATAACCTTGCCCTGGAGGAGTTGGCTGACTGTTAACTCTTCTGTCCTCATCCCTTTTCCATTAGCTGCAGGGCTGTTTAGAACCTTGTCCTGGGGCTCCTTTGCTGCTTCTACTTCGCCATCATCCGCAGCCCCCATCATTCGAATTTCCACAAATGAATCGTTCGGTGATGCTGCACCCAACTTCAGTAGGAGCTCGGAAGTCATGTCGACCAACTCAGCTTTTTCTGCCTGCAACCTGCTAACAAGCGCCTTCAGTTGCGGCACATCTTGTTCCACCGGATTGGAGCACGCCCCTTCAGAAGCCGAATCAGCTTTGATTCGTTTGGCCTCCTCGTGCAGACGGTTTGTGTGCTCCTGCTCCCTTTTCTTCCCCAGCTGCTTCTGTTGTCTTTCCAGATTCTCCCATTCGGTATCATAGAACTTTTTCATTGCTTTTATCTCTTGCTCGAGACGGCAATTCAATTGTTCTAATTGCTGTCGTAATCTGAAATAAGTTTGCGTTCGAGCTCGATGTTCCTCAGTAATATATATGTCTGTAACTTGAACAGACTCAGAATTCTCTGTCAAGCTATGTTGTTGTTGTTCAGATGAATTCTGTTCTGAAACTTTGTTCTCCTCTGGAGCATAAGCCTTTATGCCCACATTCGTTCTACCAACCTTAGTCAGCAAGTTCATTTTAGACTTGTCTTTCATGCTTGGGCTGGTCTTATCGTCATCGGTTTCAGAGTCTGAGCTGATTGTCTGCCCCGAGTCCTCACTCGTTATTGCTTTGAGGTAGTGCCATTCCATGTCTATTTTCTTGATCCGCTCCCGTCCTAGAAGTGGTGGTCCTCCCTCAGGTAGTACGTATAAGTCCATTCCGGGGTGTTCTTTGCCCCTGTCTCTCACCTTGGCTCTTATCTTTCCCATGGGGTATACTTTATGCCCCGTGTATGTCTGCAATACGAACTTGGTATCTCTCAAGGGTATATGTGAGAATAGCCGGTTGTAATCCCTTCGATTTATGACTGATAGGGCTGATCCAGTGTCCAACTCCATTTTTACTTGGACTCCGGCTATTTTTAGCATGACCCAGATAGTTTGTAGGTCAGCTTCCTTACTCACATTGTGAATTCTCAGACTACCCAGTTCCTGGCCGTTTGGGTCTGAATCCGAATTCTGTTCGTCTGAACTCTTCTCAGCCACCTTGTGTACTTTGTTGTACTTTTCCGGTGATGGCTTTTTTTGGTTGTTGGTCTTCTTTCCTGACCGGCATACTTTAGCTATGTGCCCCAGTTTGCCACATTTTTGACATTCCTGGTTTTTAAACCAGCATTGGTTCTGGTCATGTGTTGTCTTCCCACAACGATAACATTTCGTTGTACCCGAAGTAATTTGATCCACACTGAGTACCGCTGCCTTTAGCTGCATTTCCGCAGTTCCTTTCGCTGCGGCTTCGTGTGATGCTGCAATAAGGACAGCCCTATCAAGTGTAAGGTCGTTCTCTTCGAGCAGTCGCTTTTGTGTTCCTTCCTTCGACAACCCGCACACGAACTTGTCTCGCAATGCCTCTGTCAGATTTCCTCCAAACTGGCAGTATTTCGCTAATCTACGCAGTTCGACCAAGTATTCCGCGTTGCTTTCCTCTTTCCGTTGCGTTCTCGCATAAAATTTGAATCGTTCCGCCAACATCAGCGGTGTGGGGTTCAAGTGATCCTTCAGAACAGCAACAATATTAGCGAAGGTCTGATCTGCCGGTTTAGCTGGTGATAGAAGATGCTTCAATAACCCGTATGTCTTCGCGCCCATCGAGTTTAGCAAGGTTATAGCTTTATCATCATCTTCTATTTTATTGGCCTCACAATATATCTCGATACGTTCTACGTACGTGGCCCAATCTTCCACCTCGGCATCGAAGTTGTTGATGTTACCATGCTTAGGCATCTTCACTATCTCTCACTATCTTTCTGCGAAACAACAGGATTTCTCTTTAACTTTTTAACTTTTTCTTTTTTCCAAAAATGGCGGGTTCCCGCGCTTGTCTTCTTCCCCGCCTACTGGCAAAATGGCGGTTTCCCGCGCTTGTCTTCTTCCCCCCTACTGGCAAAATGGCGGTTTCCCGCTCCCGACTTCTTCCTCTGGTGGGAGGGGTAAGCTTTGCCCTCGGGCGACGACCGCTGGTTTACGGGGTTTGTAGCCGGTGCGCCGGCTTCAGTTTATTCTGAAGCGCGCGCTAGAAAAGCCGATCGCGTTCCTTGTCCCCCCCCCTTCTTCTTTTCGGCAGGGGCAACCGGCGCTGGGGACAACCAGTTGGCGTTGGATAGATCCAGCTCCTGGTCCTTCACGGCAGCTGCTGCAAGCCGCTGGCCGGAACCTCGCTCGGTCTCTCTCTCGGGCTCTGTCGCTCTCGCTCGCTCTCTCTCGGGCTCTGTCTCTCCCGCTCGCTCGGCTCTCGCTCAGCGGCTTTAAACGCCTCTCCCAGACCACCCGCAGTCCGGTCCTTTCCTCCCCGGCTGCGGCTGATTCTTCGCGGGTTATTTAGTTATTTATTTATTTATTGCCTCCGCGCCTTACGATCCGGTCGCAGCGCTTCGTGGCCTCAATCACTCTCTGGCCTTTTTCACCCCAATCGCGCCTCCCAGCTTCTCGCAGTCCGGTGCTTTCCTCCCCGGCTGTGGCTGAGTTCTCCGTGGCTTATTTATGTTTATATCTTCCCGCGCCTTACAATCCCGGTCGCAGCACCTCGTGGTCGCGGTATTTGTCCGGCCTTTTTCGCCGTCGCGGTCTAGTCGTCTCACGACGCTCCCCAGCCCGCTTGTACCGCGGTTTCTGCTCCACGCTGCCCCAATCTCAGCGCCTCTGGGCCCGACTTCTGTCCGGCTCCTTTCCCCCTCAACCGTGGTCAAGTGCACCGCCCTTATCCTCCGTTTATTTGTTTCTATTTTCCCTTTACTCACAGTCACCGTGGCCGACTTGCTTCACGTGTTGATCGGCTCACTCACCACCGTGGCAGAAGGGACAATCCGTGCCTGTTGCTGATGGAAGACTTCGTGTTTGAAATCTTCCTCCTTTCTTGATCTGCAGACTCGAGTTTTCTCTCAGCAAAACGACGAGGGCGGGTGCCTCTTCTCGACGCTCGTTTACTTCTTCAGAAGTATTGTTGCCGCAGGGTAAGATCGAACTCGTCGCCACTGTAAAGTCTGTGGGTTGTATAGTGAAGTAATACACAGACTACAAGAGTAACTTAAACAGGACTTTACTATTCGAAGGTCAGGGCGAATCTGCCCAATAAATTCTGCCACAGCACTTATATACCGGTGTGGTCACCGTCGGTATTACAGTATACTGCAGCCAGGATAAAGTAGTGCCACACCTAAAATAGTTCTCTTAAAGGTGGATGGTTACATAAAATAGTTCTCTTAAAGGTAGAACGGTTACATACACTACAGGAACTAACCAGAGATCAGGTCATCTTAGACTGGGTATTATGTAATGAAAAAGGATTAATTAACAATCTTGTTGTATGAGGCCCCTTGTGTTGTATCCGTGTGTTAATGGAGACACGGAATGCAGGAGTTGGTTTAACAGGTGTTTACTGAACAAAGTCTGGAGGTGAACTAAAAGATACAAGACGCTATACAGGCTTATATACCGGAGTGGTCACTACCGGTATTACAGTACACAGGGGCTCTTAAAGGTACATACACTACACCTTGGGTCGGAGCGATCATAATATGATAGAATTCTTCATTAAGATGGAGAATGAAGTTGTTGACTCAGAGACTAGGGTCTGGAATTTAAATAAAGGAAACTACGATGGTCTGAGGCGCGCGTTGGGTAGGATTGATTGGGGAATGTCACTCAATGGGTTGACGGTGGATAGACAATGGCAAACATTCAAAGACCGCATGGATGAACTACAGAATTTGTTCATCCCAGTTTGGCATAAAAATAAAACAAAAAAGGTGACTCAACCGTGGCTAACAAGGGAAATTAGGGATAGCATAAGATCCAAGGAGAGGACATATAAATTGGCCAGAAAAAGCAGTAAACCTGAGGATTGAGAGCAGTTTAGGATTCAACAAAGGAGGACAAAGGGATTAATTAAGAAGAGGAAAATAGAATATGAGAGTAAGCTTGCAAGGAACATAAAAACTGACTGTAAAAGCTTTTATAGATATGTGAAGAGAAAAAGATTGGTGAAGTCAAGCGTAGGTCCCTTGCAGTCAGAATCAGGGGAATTTATAATGGGGAACAAAGAAATGGCAGCCCAATTAAATATATATTTTGGTTCTGTCTTCACAAAGGAGGACACAAATAACCTCCCAGAGATGTCGGGGAACATAGGGTCTGATGAAAGGGAGGAACTGAAAGAAATCACTATTTGTAGGGAAATGGTGTTAGGGAAATTGATGGGATTGAAGGCCAATAAATCCCCAGGGCCTGATAATCTACATCCTAGGGTACTTAAGGAAGTGGCCCTAGAAATAGTAGATGCATTGCTAATCATCTTCCAACATTCAATGGAATCTGGAACAGTACCCATGGATTGGAGGGTAGCTAATGTTACCCCACTATTCAAAAAAGGTGGTAGAGCGAAAATGGGGAATTACAGACCAGTAAGCCTGACATCGGTAGTGGGGAAAATGCTAGATTCCATTATAAAAGATGTAATAGCAGAGCACTTGGAAAACAGTGACAGGATCGGACAAAGTCAACATGAATTTACAAAGGGTAAATCGTGCTTGACTAATCTACTGGAATTTTTTGAGGATGTAACTGGTAAAATAGATAAGGGAGAACCAGTGGATGTGGTGTATTTGGACTTTCAGAAGGCTTTCGATAAGGTCCCGCATAAGAGATTAGCATGTAAAGTTAAGGCACATGGGATTGGGGGCAAGGTATTGCCTTGGATAGAGAACTGGTTGGCAGACAGAAAGCAAAGAGTTGGAATAAACAGGTCTTTTTCCGAGTGGCAGGCAGTGACTAGTGGGGTACCGCAAGGATCGGTCCTTGGACCCCAGCTATTCACAATATATATTAATGATCTAGACAAGGGAACTAGATGTAATATCTCCAAATTTGCAGACGACACAAAGCTGGGTGGGCGTGTGTGCTGTGAGGAGGATGCCGAGAAACTCCAGGATGATTTGGACAGGTTGGGTGATTGGGCAGAAGCATGGCAGATTCAATATAATGTGGATAAATGTGAGGTTATCCACTTTGGTAGCAAAAACAGGAAGGCAGATTATTATCTAAATTGCAATAGATTTGGAGAAGGGGAAGTGCAATGAGACCTGGGTGTCCTTGTGCACCAGTCGCTGAAGGTAAGCATGCAGGTGCAGCAGGCGGTTAAGGCGGCAAATGGTATGTTGGCCTTCGTAGCGAGAGGGTTTGAGTACAGGAACAAGGATGTCTTGCTGCAGTTGTACAGGGCCTTGGTGAGACCACATTTTGAGTATTGTGTGCAGTTTTGGTCGCCTTATCTGAGGAAGGATGTTCTTGCCATGGAAAGAGTTCAGCGAAGATTCACCAGGCTGATACCTGGGATGGCAGGAATGACGTATGAGGAGAGAGTGGATCGATTGGGCTTGTACTCGCTGGAGTTTAGATGAATGAGAGGGGATCTCATCGAAACTTATAAAATTCTAACAGGACTAGGCAGACTAGATGCTGGAAGGATGTTCCCGATGGTCGGGGAGTCCAGAACCAGGGGTCACAGTCTAAGGATAAGGGGTAAGCCATTTAGGACAGAAATGAGGAGGAATTTCTTCACCCAGAGAGTGGTGAACCTGTGGAATTCTCTACCACAGAAGGCAGTAGAAGCCAATTCATTAAATATATTCAAGAAGGAGTTGGATATATTTCTCAAGGCTAAAGGGATCAAGGGGTATGGGGAGAAAGCAGGGACCGGGTACTGAATTTGGATGATCAGCCATGATCGCATTGAATGGCGGAGCAGGCTCGAGGGGCCGAATGGCCTACTCCTGCACCTATCTTCTATGTTTCATGTGCATACCCTTATGCATCTAGGATTGTGTCTTTTTTCGTTTAAGCTTGCTTCTACTAGGTGCAGCCCCTGTGGTGTCAACAGAGGTAGAGGCAGGCTGCTCACTTCCCTGCTGCGACTGCTTAGACACTTTTGGCGAAGGTCCTCTGGGTTTTGGAGCCTGTGAGGGTCTCGCCAAAGACTGTTCCTCCTGCAGTTGTGCAGGGGCAGACTCAGCCATCGGGATCCGAGGCAGCATGTGGGGCTCTGACTGAGGGGGAGGCAACGGGGGATAAGTGGGAGTGCTTTGAGATGAGCCCCCACTTCCATGTCCCCTCTCACCATCATCCCTCTCATGGACCACCTGCACGTCCCTGCTAGCAAGGAACTGGAGAGTACCTTGCTGCACAGCAGTGGGGTGATGAAGGCCCAAGCCTATGTTATATCCCTCCTTGAGGTCAATGTGCATCTGCCATCTGTTGTCCACAGCAAGCCTATGCTCATGTGACTGGCACATTTGCTGCTCCATGCAGGTGGCCATCCTTTCCATGGAACAGCACATCGTCACCATCGCCTATGACATGGTGGTGCTCATGTTGGAGATGGACTCCTCCATTTTCTGCACATTTGCAGACATCACGCTCGCAAAATCCGCCAGAGGTGCATGCAAATGTTGCTGCCCCTCCAGGATCACTCTCTTTCTCGCTGGCCCCCGAGGCTCAGCATCTGCATGTAGTTTAGCAGAGCTTGGAGCATCCTACGTTCACCGGCAAGGAGTCTCCACGGCTGTCCCTGTCAACACCATTTGCTCTTGCTCACTTGTGAAGTATGAGACACCAGGTGACAACACTACTCTATCTCGCACTGGGCCCACCGAGGTGTGCATCTCTGCGCTGCTGCTGGGTGCGCTTGGGTCTGCTGACAGTGCACCCTTAGAGGCTGGAGCTTCCTCTGAGGAGTCGTCTTCCTCCTCTGGCTGGACAGTGGGAGCGGGGGTGGGGGGACTTGATGGACCTGTGAGAAAGTAAAGAGATGATTTGAAGTGCTATTATAAGAATGGGTAACATTACCACTATGCACATGATGACATTTCACTGGCTGCTGACATCAGTCACCATATGAGTGACTGTTGTATGCCATGTGGCTGTATGAGATTTAATTCTGTCACTAGGTTGCTGGGAGGTCCCCCTCTCTTCATCTCCCACCGCCAGCAGCTCTGTAATTCCAGAGATTTCTAGGACCTCCTCCTCTGCTGGAGTCAAATTTGAGAAGACTGGAGGGCCACCTCCAGCTCTCTGCCTCTCTCTGTTGTTGAGGGAAAGAAGAGAACTTTGAGTGAGAGTGATGGAATGAGTGTAAGGAATGGATGGGCTACATCTGTACAGGGTGACGTGATGTGACATTGCCAAAAGGCCTCCTTCTGTGGTGTTACTTGCTATGCTTGCATTAGGATGAGGCTGAGTGTCAGGGTTGGTTAGTCAGATGGGGGTGTGAGTAGGTACATAGGCAGAGAGGGATGGGTGGACCTGCAAGGTAGGTTGGTGTGAGGAGTGTTGTGCAGGAGTAGGCATGGGAAGGCAGAATGATGAGGTTGGGGCGACAGGCACATCAGGGTGTAGGTGAGTGCGGCATTGCACTCATCTTTCCTGACCTCATGAGATCATTGAATCTTTTGTGGCACTGGATCCACGTTCTCCTCACCACATCCCTGCTGCTGACCTCCTCTGCAATCTCTAGCCATGCCCTCTTAGTGTCTCTGGCTGGTCTTTTTCGGCTATCTGCCAGGAAGAGGACCTCCCTGCATGCTCTTACTCCCTGGACCAGCACTTCCAGGAAGGCATCTGTGAATCTTGGTGCTGCCCTCTGTCTTTGTGTCTCCATGACCCACAGAATTCTCAATCTTATTCAGCAATTTTGAGCTCTTGAAAGCATCCTGAACACTCCCACAGCAACCTTCAAATGAGATGTGTGCAAGGCTGCTTTAAATGTCCGCGCTGAAAACAAGTCATCAGTGACGTCATCAGACCCGCTCCATTTCATTGGGCCGGGAAACCCGCATGATTCTTTCAATTGGTGCCATTGAGTTAAACGCGCAGTGCAGAATGCACTGTTGAAATCTTGGGATGGCGACCCACTACGTGGCCTGCATGCACGTGACCCAATTCCAAGGTAAAAATTCCGCCTCCCACTTACAAAATCAATCCATATATATTGAGAAACTACATCAAAGTACAACCTTGCCTGTCCTTATACCCCGGTCATATCAGGACACCCATTTGAATTTAGTAATGGAGCAGTCTCAATTTTGAATTTAATTACCCATGCTATTTCAAACTACATAAAACCAAAGGCAGAAACTCCTATTTTTGTCACAGTAACCTCATTATATGTTTTCACTCTGCAGCCCTGGATCGCATCTGCTCTTCTAAGGTCACCTGAAATTTAAAATTATTTCATATTTTTTAAATATAAGGCTTTACACATTGTGTAACCAATATATGTAAGTGAAAATTAAACCACTGTGTCCCAACCATCACAACTCACCCACCCATGAGTAATGCACTTAATATTGCGCTGGTTTAATTTGCATAACCCACACCTTGCCAACATGTCTGTCTTGCATGTGTTTCCTAGCTGTGTACTTGTACTTTGACATAGCTTGAAGTACATTATAGTTTGATTTTGTAAGTGGGAGATACTATATTTGAAAACCAAGTTGTCGTGGCAATAATTAATTGATAGTCAATGCGTTCTGGTGGCGGCGTTGACTTTTTAAACCTAACAATTGATAGTTGGTCCTAAAGCCAATTTTGTATCATACATCAAGGTTGGCACGCAGTACCTGTCGCCCCATGTGACTAATTCATTTGGATACCTTCATATTTTCTCCTACCATGGTGTATGCTGACCTGACTACTGCTTTGGTTGTAAATTGTCCCCCCATGAGATCATTTTCACTGATATCGTTATTCCCGGATTCACTTGCACAACCACTCCCCTGATGACCCATCTCTGGCTGTGCTTCACACTGCTTTTGGGGATAATCCAAGGACTGAAACATGTTTCCAGTGAAGAAATAATTCGCTTTTATTTTTAAACCAAGAAGAAACAAAATTCTTGATTGTATTTTTGACTCCATTTTTTTCTTTAATTTTTGCCCCTGTCTCTCCTAAGGTGCTGACAATTTGGGATTGATTCTGCAGTGCCCAGCCAAGTGTGATCCTCGGCAATAATTGTTAACAGGCTATGGAACGTGTAATGATATCAGCAAATAGTGATGGTATTTGCCTGTTTGATTATGATGCTTTACCAGCATATTTGCCTGTTTGATTATTTATGCCTTACCAGCAGAGGGCATGTGAGAGACAGTTTACTTTTAGTTTTGTTTTAGATGGATCTCTAAGATGGTGTCTCCTGTAATGCTGTTAACTGAGTTGAACATACTTTAGATTAAAAGACATTCTCTTTCATCAATGTGTCGTCATTGAACCCACATACAAATCAATACATGGTGTCAGAAGTGATTGAAAGAGATGAAGAGGAAAAATCTGAAGTTAAATCAGCTCTCCACATATTAGCAAGCCAAAAGAGAACATTGTTACTTACCACTGGAGAATAGCTAACGAAGTGAAAAATGGAAGGTTTGCACCCACCGGCGAAGCTTCAGTTGACAGGTAATGTGGCTGAAAGTTGGAGGAGGTTCAAACAATGTTTGGAGTTGTATTTAGCGGCAATCGGAGCTGACGAGAAAAGTGATAAAAATGAAAGCGTCAGTGTTCTTACATGTCGTGGGTGATGAAGCGCTGGAGGTGTATAATAACTTCACATTCACTGCTGATGGAGGCAAAATGAAGCTGGATAAAATAATGGAACAGTTTGAGGCCTACTGCATACCTAAACGTAACGTGACGTTTGAGAGGCACAGATTTTTCACATGTGTACAGAAAACAGGAGAGACTATTGATCAGTATGTGACTGAACTGAGAAACAGAAGCAAAACGTGTGAATTTGGGGGACTGACAGACTCGCTGATAAAAGACAGACTGGTGTGTGGTATTCCAGATAATGGTCTAAGGGAAAGACTGCTAAGAGAGCAAAATCTAGACCTGGGAAAAGCCACAGCACTGTTTAGGGCTACAGAGACTGTGAAGTCGCAGGCAAAGGAGCTGTTCAGTGACAGTAGCTGCAACGTGGATGCAGTGAGAAAGAACGGACACAAACCATTTAACATAAAGAGCGCCAATGTGAAAAAAGAGGCATGGCCAGCGAACAAAAATGAAAGGGGCAATCGAAAGTCATGTAGTCGATGCGGTACACAGCATACACCAAAAAAGTGTCCAGCATATGGTAAAACATGCAATAGTTGCAACAAAAACAACCATTATGCCCGTTGCTGTAAGAACCAAGCGCAACAAAGCAAGGTCCATGCAGTAGATGAAAGTGGGATAGAGGAGTTCTATGTGGATGTTGTGTCTGAAAACAAAAAAGAAAAAAGAGACTGGATGTTGACACTAAAAGTGAATGACATACACATTCCATTTAAATTGGATACTGGAGCACAAGCTAATGTGATATCAGAGACTGATTTTAAGAAAATTAGACCCAGACCAAAGATACATGGAATAAAAGTGAAAGTGACAGGATACTCAGGTACTAAAATACCAGTGAAAGGAAGATGCATTGTCAAAGTGACACACAAGGACAGAGAGCACACGCTAGCATTAATCGTGGTGCCAAAGGATGTGCAGGCCATACTAGGCTTAATAGCCTGTGAGAGACTGAACCTGGTAAAGAGAGTCCTCGTTGTGGAAAGCGAAGGAGAGACAGTCTATGATGAACTCATGAAAGAGTACAATGACCTATTTCAGGGTCTAGGCTGCCTTCCAGGAGAACACACGATCAGAGTAGATAAAAGTATGCCAACGGTCATACATCCATGCAGAAAAGTTCCGTTTGCTCTTCAAAAGCAACTGAAGGCAGAGTTGGACAGGATGGAAAGCCTGAACGTGATTCAGAAGATAGATGAGCCAACTGAGTGGGTGAGTTCCCTCGTCGTTGTGGACAAAAAGAATGGAAAGCTCAGAATTTGCCTGGATCCAAGAGATCTAAACAGAGCAATAAAGAGAGAGCACTTCAAGCTTCCTACACGTGAGGAAATCATGTCACAGTTTGCAAATGCAAAGTATTTCAGCAAGTTAGATGCATCATCAGGATTTTGGCAGATGAAACTGGACGAGGCAAGTTCAAGACTGTGCACGTTCAACAGTCCATTTGGCAGATACAGATTCCTAAGGTTACCATTTGGCATTGCCTCAGCTCCTGAAGTGTATCACAAAACTATCCATATGATCTATGAGCACCTGGAGGGAGTTGATACATCAATGGATGACATCATAGTATGGGGAACCACGAGAACTGAGCATGACGAGAGACTGAAAAAAGTGCTGGAAGCAACAAGGAAAACAAACCTGAAGCTGAATAGAGAGAAATGCCAGCTCGGGGTGACAGAACTGACATTCGTGGGAGATATCCTTAGCAGTGAGGGCATCAGACCAGATCCCAGAAAGGTGTCCGCCATTGAGAATATGCCAAAGCCACAATGCAAAAAGGACATGCAGAGGTTTAATGGAATGATAAACTACATGGGTAAATTTATATCCAACCTCTCAGAAAAGATGGCGCCACTGAGACGACTAACTGAAAAGAACATAGAATGGGAATGGAATCATGAGCATGAGAAGTCATGGAGCGATCTAAAGAAACTGCTCACAGAGGAACCAGTTCTGAGGTTTTATGACCCAGCGAGACCCATCAAGATATCATCAGACGCATCACAGAGTGGGCTCGGTGCCGTTCTTCTGCAAAAATATGACTACTGGCAACCTATTGCATATGCATCGCGCTCAATGACAGACGCGGAGACGCGATATGCTCAAATAGAAAAGGAGCTGCTCAGCATCACATACGCCTGTGAAAGATTTCACCAGTTTGTGTCAGGACAAGCAATCAGTGTAGAGACTGACCATAAGCCCTTGATTGCATTGTTCCAAAAGCCACTAAATGGGTGTCCGCTTAGAATAGAAAGAATGATGATCAGGCTGCAACGCTATACACTGAATGTTGCGTACACACCGGGTAAGCTGATGTATACAGCAGACACGTTGTCCAGATCTGTAGACCCAAGTGAGCCCGCAAACACCAAAATGGATGAAAAAATGAACGCCTACGTGAACATGATCACAAGTGCACTGCCCATAGCAGATGCAAAAATGGAGCTCATAAAGACTGAGACAAACAAAGATGAAACACTGAGATGACTGAGGAAAAGCATCTTGGATGGATGGTCCAACATGAAGCAAGACTGCTCACCTGACATGGCAGAGTACTGGAACTGCAGGGCGGAACTATCAGTGGTCGAAGACATCATCTACAAAGGAAGTAAAATAGTTATCCCAAAGAGTCTGAGAAAAGAGATGCTAAAAAGGATCCATGGAGGACATCTGGGAATCGAAAAGTGTAAGAAAAGAGCACGAGAGGTGATGTACTGGCCACAAATCAACCAAGATGTGACAAATGAGGTGTCAAACTGCACAATATGCCTGAAATATCGAACAAGCAATCCGGTAGAACCACTAAAGCCACACCCAGCGCCAGACAGACCTGACCAGAAGCTAGGCGCTGACCTATTCGTATGTCAAGGGAAGGACTATCTTGTAGTCACAGACTATTACTCCCTGTATCCAGAGGTTTGTAGACTGTACACCACCACTGCAGATGCTGTGATAACATGTATGAAAGCCATATTCTCCAGACATGGTGTGGCAAGCGAGGTCTTCACAGACAACGGACCCCAGTTTTACAATGCAAGTTTCCGACACTTTGCCAAAGAGTGGGACTTTGTCCACACAACGTCAAGTCCTCACTTTCCACAGTCCAATGGACTAGTGGAAAAATCGGTCCAGACAGTGAAAAGACTGATGTACAAGGCAAAAGACAGTGGAACTGACTTCTACCAGAGCATGCTTGTATACCGCACAACGCCGCTCGAGTGTGGTATGTCACCAGCCCAGCTCCTTATGGGACGTCTGCTAAGGTCAAACCTACCCATCCCGGAGAACCTCCTGAAAACAAAAGAGGGGGAGAAAGTGAGGAAGTTCAAAGAACAACAGAAAGAAAAGCAAAAGTACTACTATGACAGAGGAACACAAAACCTACCTGAACTCCACACTGGTGACCAAGTAAGGTTCAAAGACAAAACAAACATATGGACTCAGAAGGGAACTGTCCTGAGTGAAGTTCAACCAAGATCATACACCATTCAGACAGATGAGGGTGCTGTTCTGCGAAGAAATCGTCGAGATCTTCTCATGGGACCAGACACAGCAGGTCAAAAGACTGATACTGTTGAACAACCTGATCACACAGCTGAGAAATCATCATCTGAGGCAACAACTCAGATTCAAGGACAATCAATCAGAAAATCCTCAAGACACGTGAAGCCTCCTGAGAGACTCATTGAGCAAATTTAAGGACTATTGTTATAGAAGGAAGTAATGTTATCTTATTCTCTCTTCAAGTTATAGTGTATTTACATATTTTATGTGAACACACAAAACAAGGTTAAAAAACCTTGATCATGATAATGATAATGTAAGTTCATCAAGTGTTACAGTTAAAATGCAGAGTAATACAAAGAAAACATGTAGTTAGATAAAAGTAAAATACTTTTGTTTTAAGAAAGGGAGATGTAATGATATCAGCAAATAGTGATGGTATTTGCCTGTTTGATTATGATGCCTTACCAGCATATTTGCCTGTTTGATTATTTATGCCTTACCAGCAGAGGGCATGTGAGAGAGACAGTTTACTTTTAGTTTCGTTTTACATGGATCTCTAAGATGGTGTCTCCTGTAATGCTGTTAACTGAGTTGAACATACTTTAGATTAAAAGACATTCTCTTTCATCAATGTGTCATCATTGAACCCACATACAAATCAATACAGAACGCTTCACAGGTGAACCCATTCCTATCCTCACCTGACATCACACGTGCACTTTCCAACAGCAGCCCTGGAGATCAATCAGGAGCTATCAACCATGGCTAAACTTTTGCCCATTTAGCTCTTACCACCTCCCATTTGAGAGCTACTAACAGCACCGACCAAAGATTGAACCTGAGGCTGTATGGTTCAGTACCAAATGTTGCTGTTATCCTCAGAGTCATCAGGAGAGCATATTTAAGACTTTTAGTGGCATTCCTTCAACAGTTTTTCCACGATTAATACAGTGTGTTACAATCGTTGAGCAAAACCATTATGGTGTCAATGAATAAAGTTAACGTAAACTGATTGCGATGGTAGGGCTGATAATTGCAACATTTGCTTATTTTACACTGACTACCAGATATACAATTAAAAAGTTACATTTAGAGATAAATGTAAGTAATTGCCCAGTGTTACAGTGCAATATATAGTTCACTGTCCCATGTAACCATGGTTTTGCCCTTCCTTGAGCGTTAAGTTGTCAGTTTTAGCTGGGTCTCCTGGTAGGACTGAGACACAGTGAAGGAGAACAAATCAGGGTGGCATTGTCAAACCCCTGGAAATGGGACACATCCCCCCCCACCCCAGCCCCCCACCACCTACACCTACGAGCAGATAAGGACATCTTTCACATGAGGCTCCATCTGCCCACTCAGGTGGACGTAAAAGATCCCCTGGTGTCCTGGCCAGCATCTATCCCTCAATCAACATCACTAAAAAAAGATTATCTGGTCATTATCACATTACTGTTTGCGGGACCTTGCTGTGCGCAAATTGGCTGGCGCGTTTCCTACATTACAAAAGTGACTACACTTCAAAAGTACTTTATCGGCTGTGAAGCGCTTTGGGATGTCCCGAGGTCATTGAAGGTGTTGTATAAATGCAGGTCTTTCTTTCACTAAGACCACCAGGTCAATATATGAAGCATTGTAAATGGGAAGCTGCATGCTGCTCTGTGGTGGAGTGTTCCTGTGCCATTATATTGCACAGAACAGAAATCTTTCAAAAATAAGGAAAATATGTACTTCAAAAAAGAAAATGTTCCCTTTTCAGTAACTATTTGCTGTTCTTCTCATTCTGGAAGTTAGGACAGTCCAGCTGGGAGATGCCTCTGTGGACACGGAATGCGTGTTCAAGTGATGTGGTCACTGTCCTCCACCCAGCCAGCTTCTCCTCCGTCCCACAGAGTGAGAGTCACCCCGAGGGCTCTGCTTGAATGCAGATATCAGTTGAGACTGTAATATTTACTTGGATCTCCAAGTCAGAGTCCAACAGTCCAGCACTGTAGCTACTGCACCACCCACATGATGTAATGCTGTAATAAGTAAACAATTTCGGAAGTTGGATTGCTCTCAGACTGCAATTTAAGCACCATTATTTTGATTTAGCAGACGTTGTCTATATTCTCGAGTGTACAGATCACATACAGGTACCCTTGCTCTGGGAGATACAGGCTACTCCCAACATTTTACGGGGCAATCACAGGTTTCCAGTTCCCCTCCCAATGAGGTATATATATCAGGATGAAGAGAAAATGAAATTGAAGTTGCAATTAGCAAAGCAGAATTTTCTTAGAATTAGAAACTGATAAATTAGAAAAGTTGGTCATATTGTTCTCTTTCGATTAGCTTTGTGCTTTAGTTAACAGATGTGTTGGTCTATATATCTATATATACATATATCTATCCCTTCCCTCTCCTATACTGAGAGAGACTTTGTTTTCAGCATCTGGGGACTCTTTGCAGCATCAATAAGCAAAGTATTTGAGTAAATATTTGCATTTTCATCTAGTTGCTATTTGTACTTGTTTTAAACTGAATAAGCTCTACTGTATGGCTTTCACTGTAAATGCACTCCTGGTTTTGTTATCTGGGCACACACTGCATGTCAGTAGCGCACCCAAGTGTTTACTCTTGAATTTTTAGTATGTTTTCCCTCTTGATAAATTTGAGAATTATTTATCAGGCCAAAGAGAAAGGAAGTGGTGAAGTATATCTGCAGAGTACATTGCAGGTATAGTATGTTATCCAGTACAGGAGTTGACATCAACAATATTTTGCGTTAACCCATTATAATACATTAAATACATATTTATTTTGAAAGTCAGTGAGGTTAGTGTCTCAAGAATATAAAGCAGATCCTATTGAAGTTACATACATTGAATTTTTAAAGGAAGAAATGTTTATCACTAGCCATAGAGAATAAGAAATTGTAAGCGAATAGAAAAGTCTGTACTGAGTTAGCTGTCCTCAGTCAGGGAGTGCAATTGGCTTCAGTGCCCCAGGTTATGACGGGGAAAGTTGGCCAGGATTCCCAGTCCTTTACTGGCCATCTCTAGTTGCCCTTGATAAGGTGGTGGTGAGCCACCTTCTTGAACCGCTGCAGTAAAGGTAATCCCATAGTGCTGTTAGGGAGGGAGTTCTAGGATTTTGACCCAGTGACGATGAAGGAACGGTGATATATGTCCAAGTCAGGATGGTGTGTGACTTGGAGGGGCACTTGGAGGTGATAGTGTTCCTCAGCACCTGCTGCCCTTGTCCTTCCAAGTGGTGGAGGTCGCGGGTTTGGGAGGTAATGTAGAAGAAACCTTGGCGAGTTGCTGCGGTGCATCTTGTAGATGGTACACGGTACACCGATGGTGGAGGGAGTGGATGTTTAAAGTGGTGGATGAGGTGCCAATAAAGCGGATTGCTTTGTCCTGGATAATGTCAAGCTTTTTGTGTGTTGTTGGAGCTGCACTCTTCCAAGCAAGTTAAGAGTATTCCATCACACTTCTGACTTGTGCCTTGTAGATAGTGGAAAGGCTTTGGGGAAATCAGGAGATGAGCCATTTACCACAGAATACTCAGCCTCTCAGCTACTCTAGTAGCTATGGCATTTATGTGGCCTGTTCAGTTCAGTTTCTGGTCAATGGTGACCTCCAGGATGTTGATAGACTCGGTTAAGGGGAGATGGTTAGGTTCTCTCTTGTTTGAGAAGATCATTGCCAGACACTTGTGTTACTTTCCACTTATCAGCCCAAGCCTGGATTTTATACTGTTCTTGCTGCATGCGGGCATAGACTGCTTCATTATCTGAGGAATTGCGAATGGAGCTGAACACTAAGAAACTTCTGCATTGATGTCCTGGAGCTGAGATGATTGGCCTCCAACAACCACAACCATCTTCCTTTGTGCCAGTTATGACTCCAGCCAGTGGAGCGTTTCCCCCTGATCCCCATTGACTTCAGTTTTACTAGACCTCCTTGGTGCCACATTCGGTCAAATGCTGCCTTGATCTCAAAGTGCAGTCATCTCACCTCACCTCTGGAATTCAGCTCTTGTATCCATGTTTGGACCAAGGCTGTAATGAGCTCTGGAGCCAAGTGATTCTGACAGAACTCAAACTGAGCATTGATGATCAGGTTATTGGTGAGTAAGTGTCACTTTAAAGCACTGTTAACGACACCTTTCATCACTTTGCTGATGATTGAGTGTAGGCTGATAGGGCTGTAATTGGCTGAGATGGATTTGTCCTCAGTTTTCCACATTGTCAGGTAGATGCCAGTATTGTAGCTGTACTGGAACAGCTTGGCTAGAGGCATGGCTAGTTCTGGAGCACAGGTCTTCAGTGTTACAGCCGGGATGTTGTTGGGACCTGTTGCTTTTGCTGTGTCCAGTGCACTCAGCCATTACTTGATATCACATGGAATGAATCAAATTGGCTGAAGACTGACATCTGTGATGATGGGGACCTCAGGAGGAGGTCATGAAGGTTCATCCAATCTGCTCTTCTGGCTGAAGGTGGCTGCAAACGGTTCAGCCTTGTCTTTTGCACTCACGTGCTGGGTTCCCACATAAGAACATAAGAACATAAGAAATAGGAGCAGGAGTAGGCCAATCGGCCCCTCGAGCCTGCTCCGCCATTCAATAAGATCATGGCTGATCTGATCCTAACCGCCAATCCACTATCACAGAACCATCTCCTGAATCTAACCGAATTAGACACACGAAATAGGAGCAGGATCAGGCTACATGGCCCCTGGGCCCGCTCCGCTACCCACAGGGCCATGACCGATCCGAACCTAGACTCATGTCCAAATTCCTGCCTGCTCCCCGTAACCCTTAATTCCCTTTACTTCTAGGAAACTGTCTATTTCTGTTTTAAATTTATGTAATGATGTAGCTTCTACAGCTTTTTGGGGCAGCATATTGCATGGACCTACCACCCTCTGAGTGAAGTAGTTCCTCCTCATCTCAGTTTTGAAAGAGCAGCCCCTTATTCTAAGACTATGCCCCCTAGTTCTAGTTTCACCCATCATCGGGAACATCTTCCCCGCATCCACCCGATCCGACCCCTTCACAATCTTATATGTTTCAATAAGATCGCCTCTCATTCTTCTGAACTCCAATGAGTAGAGTCCCAATCTACTCAACCTCTCCTCATATGTCCATCCCCTCATCCCCAGGATTAACCGAGTGAACCTTCTTTGTACTGACTCGAGAGCAAGTATGTCCTTTCTTAAGTATGGACACCAAAACTGTACGCAGTATTCCAGGTGCGGCCTCACCAATACCTTGTACAACTGAAGCAATACCTCCCTATTTTTATATTCTATCCCCCTAGCAATGAAAGCCAACATTCCATTGGCCTTCTTAATCACTTGCTGCACCTGCATACTAACCTTTTGAGTTTCGTGCACCAGGACCCCCAGATCCCTTTGTACTTCAGTACTTTCCAGTTTCTTGCCATTAAGATAATAACTTGCTCTACGATTTTTCCTGCCAAAGTGCATAACCTCACACTTTCCAGTATTGTAATTCCATCTGCCAAATCTCTGCCCACTTACTTAGCCTGTCTATGTCCCCTTGCAGGTTTTTTATGTCCTCCTCACTCACTACTTTCCCTCCCATCTTAGTATCACCTGCAAACTTTGATATGTTACACTTGGTCCCCTCCTCCAAATCGTTAATATAGATTGTAAAGAATTTGGGACCCAGCACTGACCCCTGCGGAACACCACTAGTTACTGATTGCCAGTCTGAGAATGAACCATTTATCCCAACTCTCTGCCTTCTGTTAGAGAGCCAATCCTCTATCATTTAGGATTTTTTTTTATTCGTTTATGGGATGTGGGTGTCGCTGGCAAGGCCAGCATTTATTGCCCATCCCTAATTGCCCTTGAGAAGGTGGGGATGGGGATGTTCCTCCTCTTGTTAGTTGCTTAATATTCTACCACCATTATTGACTGGATGTGGCAAAGAGCTTTGGCCTGATTGCTATCTATTGGTTCCTTCTGGAAGTGTAATGGACGAGATAGGTTTTTGCCATGATGCCGATGCACTCAAATAGCCTACCGAAATTCACTGTCAAGGCTCACACATGAATATCTCATACTTGGTCAAGGTACCAGAGGACATTCAGCACCCACAGAAATGTTCCTAGAATGGAATCAGAGGGACCGATTTCTGTGTACTGGAGTAAGTCCGGTCCAAAATGGTTAAGAACCGGTGCAAATTATCACAAAAATGTGGCAATTTTGTCTAAAATGTAGCACAGCATTATACATATGTAATGCAGTGAAGTTATTGCCATGCAATGACATGTTGCAATATTTGGCAAACAAAGGGAAAAGATAACATACCAAATATTTTTTTCATAAAGGCGGTGCCCCTTAATACTTATTAACTGTTACTGGTCATATCTGAATTGATATTGTTGAAAACGGAGGGCCTTCCAAACACATTACTGCAAGCTGACATTATTTGAGTTCTATAGACTGAACAAGACAGCAGAATAATGATTAGTCCTGACTGGACATATTAAATGAATTGAAATCAAATGAGATTGATAGTTGAAGAATCCTATACTGCCCATCAGGATCTGACTGAATAGTTTCTCTATAAGAGTCAGTGATGTGGTTCTGAAGGACATGTCTTTTCTACTCCAGTGACAGCAAGGCTTGTTATCTCTACTATATGATTTATGAAAATGAATGAACATTTGATGGAGATAACATTTATTACATATTACTGTGTGTGGTCCGGGCTATCATGGAATAATATCTCAACCAGAACCATCTCGTCTAGCTTCTAATCTCTTTTACTTCTTTTGGTTCTTTTATTCTTTTGTCCGATCGCAGCCCTGCCTTCGATCTAGTTCCTTTTCTCTCCAGTTTTGAAGAAGGGTCAAACCCGAAACGTCAACTCAAATTTCTCTCTACGGATGTTGCCTGACTTGCTGAGTTTTTCCAGCATTTTCTGTTGTTATTTCTGATTCTTAATGGTCCTGTTTCAAATCTCACAGATGCACATAAGTGTAGTTGTCACAACCTAGCCCTCAGCTCCACAGCTCAGCACTGCAGCACAGATCCTTGGAGTGGAATTTTCTCCTTAATCATAATATGTGGGGGTGGGGGGAAGGAGAGAAATTCTATCTATTGCTTCATATGGAGAATGGTTTGGCCCAGGATACTGTACATCAAACTCTGAGCTTGAATATTTCACAGCTTAACCTCAAAATACCATATCTGGGCCTCATAGATACCAGAGCTTGGCATCCAATATCTTAAATCAGCCCTTTAACTGCTTTTCAACCTCAGAAAAAAATAGAAGTTACTTTTTAAATTAGCAGCTAAATATACTTAATAAATTTTACATTTTATCGAACTGGTACAACAATGCATCGTAAGACAAAATGTAAACTTATTCAAAAGGGTAACCTTCTTAAAACACTTCCCCACATTCTCTGTTTCAAACAGGCACTCACTTTTTCACACACACTCACTCTTGCACTTTCTCACACTCACTCACTCTTCCACTTTCTCACACTCACTCACTCTTCCACTTTCTCACACTCACTCACTTTCTGGTCGGAATTTTCTTTACCTGGATGGGTCGGGTGCGGGCGGTCGGCGTGGCGGGTCGGGACCTCGTTCCCCATTTCATGCCACTCCTCAGAGTGACTTTCCCTTAATGGGGTCTATTAAGGCAGCCCTGTCCTTTACCCGGCCCTATCAAATGGTGCGGGTCTGATGATGTCATCGATGATTCATTTTCAGCCGGGATATTTAAAGGAGCCTTGGCCACATTGCACTTGAAGATTCAGCAAGGAGTGTGCAGGCACTGTATTGGAGCATTGGAGTGCTGCAAAGCTTTAGAAACATGACTGCACAGAGGCAGAGGGCTGCACCGAGGTTCTCAGATGACTCCCTCCATATGCTTGTGGAGGGAGTGAGAGCACGCAGGAGGTCCTCTTCCCTTTTGATGGGCAGAAGAGATCTCCCCAGCAGACCAAACAAGGCTAGTTGGAGATAGCAGAGGAGGTGAACAGCAGGGATGTGGTGAGGTGGACCTGGGTGCAGTGTCAGAAGCGCTTCAATGATCTCATTAGATCAGGAAAGGTGAGTACAAAGCTACACTCACCTTCATCCTGCTGTGCCTGTCATCACATCCCCATCACTCTGCCTTCCCAACCCTACTCCTGCACATCATTACTCACACCAACTTACCTTGCATGTCCACATTCCCCTCCCTCTATCTACAACATCACATCCCCATCTGACTAACCACCCCTCACACTCAGCCTCATCCTAATGCAATCATACCAACTAACACCACACAAGGAGGCCATTTGGCATTGGCACCCCACTCCCATAGTCTCCCTCTAAAGATGTAACCCATCTATTCCATACAGTCATGTCATCACTCTCACTCAAACTTCTCTTCTTTCCCTCCTTGCAGGAAAAGAGAGCCCACAATAAGAGGGAGAGAGAGAGAACTGGAGGTGGCTCTCCATCATTGGCCACATTAATTGCAGCAGAGGAAGTCACCCTGGAATTCGCAGAGCAGCTGGCGGTGGGAGACAGAGAGAGGGGGATATCTCAGCAACCTGGTGACAGAATTACATCTCATACAGCCACGTGGCAGACATCAGTTACTCATATGGTGACTGATGTCAGCAGCTAATGAATGTTTATCATATGTTTAATGGTATCGTTACCCATTCTTCATATGACATATCTAACTCATCTCTTTACTCTCCCACAGGTCCATCAAGAGCACCCCCCCCCCCCCCACTGTCCAGGAGGAAGAGGAAGACGACTCCTCAGAGGAGCCTCCAGCCTCTGAGGGTCCACCTTCAGCAGACATAAGCGGACCCAGCACTAGCACAGATATGCACACCTCGGTGGATCCCACGCGAGATAGAGTAGTGTTGTCACCTGGTGTGTCAACAGGTCACAAGCGAGCAAGAGGAGATGGTGGAGACAGGGAGAGCTGTGGAGACTCCTCGCCGGAGGGTGCAGGACACTCCTAGCTCTGCTCAGTTGCATGCAGACGCTGAGCCTCGGGGGCCATCCAGAAAAAGGGCGATCCTGGAGGTGCAGCAAGAAGTGCAGGAGGCTCTGACAGGTTTTGCAGCCATGATGTCAGCAAATGTTCAGAGAATGGAGGAGTCCATCTCCAACATGAGCACCGCTGTGTCACAGGCGATGGCGACTGTAGGTTCTTCCATGGAAAGAATGGCCACCTGCATGGAGTAGCTAATGCGCCACTCACATGAGCACATGCTAGCTATGGACAACAGATGGCAGAGGCTCATAGACCTCCTCTCTAGGAGGGATGTCAACGTAGGCTTGGGTCCTCATGGCCCCACTGCTGTGCAGCAAGGTGCTCTCCAGCTCCTTGCTAGCAGGGAAGTGCAGGTGGCCCATGAGAGGGATGACAGTGGGAGGGGACATGGAATTGGGGGCTCCTCTCAAAGCGCTCACACTTCTCCCCCATTGCATCCCCCTCAGTCAGAACCCCAGATGCCTCCTGAGAGTGCGATGGCAGAGTCTGCCCCTGCACAGTCGCAGGGGGAGCAGTCTTTGGCGGGACCATCACAGGCTCCAAAACCCAGAGGACGTTCGCCAAACGTGTCTATGCAGTTACAGTAGGGAAGTGAGCAGGCTGCCTCTACCTCTACTGAAGCCACAGAGGTTGCACCTCGTAGAAGCACGTGTAAGAGAAAGCTGACACAGAAGTAGATGCACAAGGGTAGCCATTTGGGTGTTTTAATAACTGTGTTAAGCTTCCATTACTCTGACGTCATATATTAATCTATTTATTTTCACCATTTTCTGGTCATGCCCAATTTTGTCTGCAACTTTGGAAGTGGCTTAGTGAGTTGGAGTGAATGATGAGACATAACGTTACCTCCAGCAATGGTGGTCAGTGTGAAAGGAATGACCTGGGCATTGTAGGGATCCTTTATGGTGTTGCCGTGGGGTGGTGGGATACTGGCACTGTATATGGCAGCCATATGGGTGTAGTGCCTGAAGTTAAGTAAATCTGGCCATGATGAGGCCATCCCTGGCAGCAATGTGCTCGGGTGCTGGTGGGATCTAGACCACAGGTTCCTCCTGCTCCTACTCCTTGTCTTCCAGCTGATGCTCCTCCTCCTCCTCCTCCTCTGAAGAGGCTGTGCGCTCAGAGCCTTGCTCCTCATGCAGCGCTAATCCTTGCTGCTACACTCTGTTGTGCAGGGCACAGCAGACCACGATGATTCTGGAGATCCTGACTAGTGCGTACTGAAGGGCTCCTCCAGATCTGTCAAGGCTTCTGAAGTACATTTTCAGCAAGCCTATTGTCTGCTCTGTGACACATCTGGTGGACATGTGGCTTTCATTATATCTCTCCTGGGCATCAGTACTTGGCCTCCTCAAGGAGGTCACGAGCCATGTCTTAAGTGGATAGCCCTTGTCTCCTAACAGCCAGCCAGAAAGTCTGTTTGGAGTAGCGAAGAACTGAGGGAGGGTGGACTGGCACAGGACAAAAGAGTCATGGCAGCTGCCAGGGAATTTGGCGCACACATGCATGATGATCTTCCTATGGTTGCAGACTAGCTCAGTAACACTGGCGTCATCAGTGGCAAAGTTGATATAATTGGCTGACTTGTCAAACAGGGCATCGGTCACCTATGTGATGCATCTGTGGGCGGCCGACTGCGAGATCCCACAAACGCCTGCTGCAGATCCCTGGAAGGAGCCTGAGGCGAAGAAGTTGAGGGCGCTGGTGACTTTGACAGCCACTGGTAAGGAGTGTCCACCCGTTGCTCTGGGCTGCAGGTCTTGCTCCAGCAATGTGCAAATGTTTGCAATGACCTGGCGCGATAGCCTGAGCCTCCTTTGGCACTGCTGCTTAGTCATGTTGAGGAAGTTCATCCTCTGCCTGTATACCCTGTGTTAGGGGTATCACCTCCAGCGTGGTGCAGCCCTGTGCTCATGCCTCTCTGTCCTGTGCAGCATCAGGTCATTGAGGAGAAGGTTGGTGGTGTTGTTGTTGGTGTGACTGGTGCTGCTGGTGTTGGGGCTCATCGTGGTCCAATTCTTAGAACCAAGGTGAGAGAGTATAAATGGCACCCATGCTTTTGTAATAGAAGGCTGGTCAAGTACAGATGAGGGAAGCAGTCTGTCAGTGGTGTGATAGGTTGTAGCAATGAGGTGACAGTGGTTCCCGAATTTGCTGAAAACACTTGCAACCTCTAGAAAGCTACATCTGTGCTGACAATGCACTCAGCAACAGCATCTGCCTTAGGAAAGTAACCAGGTGTCAAGTGGGAGTATTTATTATGCTTTCCATGCTGTGCAGTAATGAGTTTTATCAATGGCCACTGAACTTCCGCCTCAGCTTCACAGACGTGGTTCCTGAAATGCATGTTCCCGTGCTCATGCAGTGAAAGTGGAAAGGTTGGGTTAAATAGACGCTTGAGGGTCTGACAAGTACCCAATAATGATCTAAATTAGCTCGGCCGCCTCTGCCATTTGGGTCGCGGCTGCACTGGCAAACGCACCCGAGTGAAAGGTGCGAGGAGGCCGGATAGCGGCAGGTTCCCGACCCACTCCAATTTATTTCAACTTTCACTCCTGACCCGCCTCCAATCCTGCCCACACGGATACAAGAAAATTCCGGCCTTCTACTTTCTCACACACACTCACTCTCACTAACATATTGGGTCAATTTAAGGCTAACCCGCCCGTTGGGAACCTGGCGGTAATGGGAGCAATGCTGGTTTTACCCGCCGCCCGATTTTACTTTCCATTGGAGAATAATATTGGGCGAGGTGTAAAACCAGCGTCCCACCCGATCCCACAGACTTCTCGCTTGACGAGTTGGGTTAAAATTACCCCCTACATTGTCACTCTTACACACAGACTTTCTCACACACTCACTCTCACACTCACCTTCTCATTAACTCACTCTCTCTTACACGGAAAGAGTCTACATTCGGGTAAAATTTGATTTTCCACCCTGTATACTTTTCATTCGCTGCTCCACCTTCAGTGGCCATTCCTTCAGCCACCTATACCTTTCCTTTGAAATTCTTACCCTCAGCCTCTCCACCCCTGACATTAAAGACCCTCGCTTTTAATCGTGCTTTTGCTCCTGCTGAGCCTCTTCCTAATTACCTCCGCCACCCCCGCCAGTCTCAGTGTCCACCCGCAATCCAAGCGTTTGAAGTGTCTCCTTGTACATAATGTGCACTATAGAAATGTGCAAGTTATTGTTTTTTGAGATGTGGAATATTGGAAGGATGACCATGAGTTCTACCTGTGCCAAGTTCCTCCCTGTCACGAGGCTGACAATGCACCAAAAATACAATAAGCCCATCGGTTTGTATCATAAAATGCAGCAAACCAAAGTGACACAAATCAATATAAGAGTAGCTACAGGCACAAAAGCTTGCTGTCGCCATCACCACGGCACCGGCTCTCCCAGAGATCGTCAACCAGGTCCTCAGACTTCATGGGACAGTAGCTTAACATTTAACTCTGCCGTTTCACTTCATGGCCTAATGTTTTTGCAAACAGATGCACACAACAGATCTGGTGATAAGTAACCAGCGTTTTATGTGCTGGACAAATAAGTGCCTTTGGAACTGCAACACTCTTCTCAAAAGTTGGCTGAACTGTCCAATTTAACTCAGTTTTTCAGTGATGCATGAATTCCTGAGGTTAACAAATATTATTGTATACAAATCTTTCATGTGATAATTCATTCAAGTCCCCAACTTTAAAACACTTTGGAAGTAGATATATTTTTTTAAAGGCCGAATGTGAAATGTGTATAAAATTACCTGAATGCATATTTGGCTGTATGAGGAATTTACAAAAACATGCAGAAGAAATATACAATCTTTCAATATTTGGCATCAAACTGAATCTTGTGGCCAGGAAAAGTATATCTGGGAGTATCATATAGCTGTTAACAGACTTGCACACAGTGAGGCATTGTACAAAGAGCTATGGCATCTCTGACTAAAAGAACGCTATTCAGCTTGGATGAGGAATGTAGAATTTTAGAACAGCTGAAAACAAGTTCATTGTTGATTCAGACACCTTAGTGTTCAAAATACGTTTAAATAGATTGGATTTTAAATACTTCACCAGCACCTGTTTATGAAAATATTTGTATCATGATAAAAAAACTTTGTAAGATTTTGTTCACGGTCAAAATCTTTTGTTAAAGACTGAACTATATATTGCAGGGCAGTAAACAATGCAATGAATTATAGGCTAAGACAAAAAAAAACTATCAGATTAGGAAAGGAATTACTTTGACCATGTGTTTCCTTTATTAAATGTTCACCACTTTATATTGTAAGCTTTCAGAAAGTATAGATTGCGAATATCCAGTGAGCACAGTGCAAAAACTATCTTCAGTCTCATCATCTCTTCCTGTCATGAAGAGAGTTTTTGTCACAGTAACTGCATTAGATACAAAGCAATCTGGCAAATAGGCAGCAGCAAAATATACAAAGGCAGATAGAAGCTGATCCACATCAAAAAAGCAAGATATGGTGTAAGAGATAACAAAGAATAAGGGATGCTAGGATAATGCTTCTGCGTGACATGAACCTCTCTAGCTTCACTCCTGATCTGAACATCTTGATTGAATTAAGAGTGGCAACACACTCCAAGCCAGATACCGTTCTACTGATTATGGAAATAGGTTAGTCCTTTCTTTGCACACCATGTATTACTGATATAATAACCTTTTGCCTGCTGTACATGGATTTTTACTGTGTATTTCCATTGATTTCAGATTTTCAGTAGGCCATTGAATGGAGAGTTACCTGACACCATGCATAAAGTAAAGGTGCAGTTTGTGCTCAATTTTAATCTGCACAAGTGTAGTTTCTTTTGGTCAGCCAGGGGCCACATGAGTGATAAATGTGACGGGTCTAGTAGCTTATGACCACATGGGTGGGGACAGTTGGCATAGAAGACTGTGTCTGTGTAGGGAAGGGCATGCAGTAGAGCGAAAGGAAATAATATGAATGAAAAGATAATAAATAATTTCCATAAACGCACAGAATTGGCTCAATAGATTTATTAGCACAGACAGTGGCTTAGAATCACAACAGAGGGCAAATCTGCACTGAACCCAATTCTTCTCGAGTTACAAAGAATCCATTCTCATAACTTCTACAATTTACATTTTCTAATCCCAGTCAATTCAGAACACGCACATTTTGTTCCATTTGGTAGCTTCAGGAATAGCATATTAAAGATACTCATTTTCAGACCTAGGTTCAGCACAGATCGCAGTGACTGTGTCTTCTTTGTAACCTCAAAGATTAAATAAGCACGTAGCCTGTCCCAGCAGCACAGGGGTAGGGGCCAGTTTTCCTTCACAAAATTATTTAGTTGGCTACCACTGATCTTTGGGTTTCATCCTAATCTACGCTGACCTTCATATTACCAAAAGTCTCTGCAGACCACTGTCAAAAAAATACATTGAAGACAAAATAAACATTAAGCAAATTTACAACTCAGTGTGCTACGCCAGTACTGTGAGGTTAGCCACTGAAAAATGTCTTCCTCCGCAGAATTTTCTTTTCCTTCTTATTCCCCCGTGTTGTGCAATTGTAATGGCAGTTAACTTGGAGTAATTGGGGAATATATTATTCAGCCAAATTTTTATATAATTGATACAACAGATCAAATATTTCTCATGCAAACAGATGTAATCTGATGAGTGTTTGTCTGATAACACTCCTGTGAAGCAGTTTGGGACGTGTTACTATGTCAAAGGCACTATATAAATGCAAGTTGCTGTTGTTGAGATAGTGATAAAAACACCTAAGTTTTAAAACAAACAGTTGACTCCATTCTCCCTATTTTGTAGCTTCCTTGCTATCAAGGTCCTTCAGCTCTAAGGATTGGAAAGTCCAGGCCACAGATTGCTCAGCAGCTATCATTGGTGCTTCGTGACTAGCCAAAGAGAAGTGGAAGTGGATTGTGACCCAGAAGCTCCGTCAGTCTTTCCTTCCTCCCTTGCTAGGCCCAAGGTGGAGCAGTCTGCCATTTACAAGATGTCTGGCAGCCGAATTGGCAGAACTCATCCAGTGATGCTAGCCAAGACTGAACATGAATGAATACCATGAATGCACCTTGTCCATGATGTAAAATATTATTCAATTGGGTAGCGCAATGTGGAATTACATGCAGTAGGATAATAGTAAATGGGGAAATCTACCCTTAATCCACTGCCCCCATTCTCAATATCATTGGATAGAACTTCATGATATTATCGGAGAAATCCCCTATTCGTCAGTCCTGAACTATAATACAGAACAAGAAGTGGCAGAGAAATGTTGATAAGTGCACAGGTAAGTTCTTTTGTTAGACCTACGATTATGATGCAATTCACCACATGCGCTTCCCCTTTAACTGTTATAATTATGGAAGCAGAGAAGCTCATGGAAATATATTTGAGTGCCAGAAAGCAATGTGCACACACAGCAGCACTTCAACCAAAGACCTCTTTCTGTATCCCAAGAGTCTTTTCAACGAGTCTGTCACAAACTAAGAGCTGATTCTGAGCAGTTGAGAATTTTGACAAGAGGTTTCACTTCACAAAGGCATAAGTACCAGCAGTACCATGCATGCTGCCAGGAAGGACTATGTTATTCTGACCCTGGGTGCTGTGGTATGGCCCTAATTTAAAAGGGTTTCTTGGAAGCAATGACTAATATCTTTCACTGTGTACTTATCCAGGAGTTATGTTGGCTAGACCAGCTGGGTCTATCGTGACATTCAGGTTATCATGACAGTTGAGGGTTCACAGTGCGTAATTGCCAGAACACTTGATTATGTACGTTGTGTAACGGTAGTGCTAAAAATGGAAGACCAGTTCAGTGCTAAATGGGCCTGTTAATATTATAAATATGACTTGTAAACTAATTTAATTAGATTTCCTTCCAGTGTACCTGGCTTGTGATAAAGGGCTAAATAGAATACTATCAGCATTTGCTGTGTAATTAAATATCTGAGCAATTCATTATCTAACAGTACTGTCAGTTTCAGTAGTAGTAACTGCAGACACTACTGTATACATTTAGATAAGATAGTTTAAAAGCTTTAGAGGACTCAAGTGTTCGAATTTCACCCTGAGTTACTCCCTGTGGCAAAGCATTCAATGCTCCAGCAATCCTCAGCATAAAGTCATTCCTCGAAACCTCTCTCCTCACTCCTTTAGTAATAATTTTAAATTGACGACCCCTTGTTACCGTCTCCCCAACCAGAAGAAATACATTTTCCCTATTCAATCTATTATGCTCCATTTATAAAACGTAAACTGCTATTGACCATTTTTGTGGCACTTACTTTTTTCAAAATTATGTATTTAAACCCCTATATCTCTGTTCCTCCACACCTTCGATGTCTTACCATTGAGTGTATATTCTCAGTCCATGCTTTTCCTCCAAAGATACATTAGCCGAGCAATATCCATTTACCATAGCTCTTTGTTTTCTGCCTGTGAACCAACTTTTAACTTTCCTGCCACATTTCATTTTACAACATATGCCTGATTTTTTTCTAACAAACTTCTTGTGAGGCACCTTGCAAACACCTTCTGAAAATTCATATACACTACAGTCAAAGACGTCTTTAACAAATCCACGCTGACGTTGATTTTGATCACACACGGCTTGCTTACAAAAGACTGAGTTCTCTGAGTCTGTACAGAGTACCCTGCATGGTCACTGCAGTCTACCATAGAGTAAATGGCAACTCTAGGGCTATCTGCAGTGGAGCCCCAAGTTTCAGAGGTCCTAAGCCCAGCTGGAGTATTTCATATAAATGCTTTGACTGCTGTTATAGAGATCTTGAGCTTCAATCTACAACAGGTTCTCTTGTCCAATTTCAACATATTGAACAGAGAGAGCCATGAGACAGGACTTCACAGACCTCACTGTTGCCCACAAAAGGATGACAACCCTCCAAGAAGAGAGATACTCCCTCTTATCTAATCTGACTCATTGAATGTAATTTTAAGCCCCCTCCTCCTCACCCCACCCCCCCCGCCACGACATGCAGGAGAGGGTCGGGGGGTTAAATCTGAAAAATTGGCAAATCCAACCCCAACCCAAACGCGAACGCACCTATTTCCAGTTTAACCGCAGCAGGTTTGGGGTCAGCCGGGCAACCTGCCCTGCAGAGGCAGGTCGCTAATTGTAATATTTAAATGAGGCTGCATGCCTCAGATTTTTCCATCAATTTGAATTTAACAGCTGCGGGCCGGGTTTCCCAGGGCTCGGGAAACCTGGGAGCTAAAGGGATGCGGGAGCTGCCTGATCCAGCAGGGAAGTACTTTTCTAGCACTGCTTGTGGGCCAGGAGGAGCAGGAGTGCTTCCCCCGGCCCAACAAGCAAATCTGCTGCGATCTTTCCCACCCCACAATCTGAGCCCCCCCCACATCTCTCCCACCCCAGGAATCTGACCCACCCCCACATCTCTCCACTCCGTAATCCGAGCCCCTCCCACATCTCTCCCACCCCACAATCCGAGCCCCCCCCCCCACATCTCTCCCACCCCAGGAATCTGACCCACCCCCACATCTCTCCGCTCCGTAATCCGAGCCCCCCCTCCCACAATTCTCCCACCCCAGGAATCTGACCCACCCCCAGATCTCTCCCACACCGTAATCTGAGCCCACCCCCCGACATCTCTCCCACCCCACAATCCGAGCCCCCCCTCCCACAATTCTCCCACCCCAGGAATCTGACCCACCCCCACATCTCTCCCACACCATAATCCGAGCCCCCCCCACATCTCTCCCACCACACAATCCGAGCCCCCCCCGCACATCTCTCCCACCCCACAATCCGAGCCCCCCCCCCACATCTCTCCCACCCCACAATCCGAGCCCCCCCACCACATCTCTCCCACCCCAGGAATCTGACCCACCCCCACATCTCTCCCACTCCGTAAGCCGAGCCCCCCCCACATCTCTCCCACCCCAGGAATTTGACCCACCCCCACATCTCTCCCACTCCGTAATCCGAGCCCCCCCCCGCCCATCTCTCCCACCCCAGGAATCTGACCCACCCCCACATCTCTCCCACTCCGTAATCCGAGCACCCCCCCATCTCTCCCACCCCAGGAATCTGACCCACCCCCACATCTCTCCCACTCCGGAATCTAAGTCTCCCACCACCTCCGACATCTCTCCCACCCCCACATATCTGCCACACCCACAATCCGAGCCCCCCTCAATCCCCCCACCCACAACCTGAGGCCCCCCTCAATCCAATTCAATTCAGTTCAATTCAAATCGCTTTATTGGCATGACAAGGTACATCTTATGTTGCCAAAGCATCGAAAAACATTCATGGTTGTACACAAAAATACAGATCTATCCACACAGTGCACAAACAGATATATCCCTGAGTGTATAAATATACATTCATATAATTTGTATATACTCTTTTCTTATATTTAGTGGTTGTCCCTCTGTTCATGGCAAGCTGTAACATAGTGTGCCGCTAAGGTTACACAATTTCTCTCTTCCCCAAGTGGGTATGGGAGTTTTTGGTCGTCATTCAAATTTCTGAATTCCGGGCATATTTTTGTGAATTTTGGGTAGAAATTCTCCCTTATGCCCTGATATTTTCTACATGCTGTGAGGAAGTGCATCTCTGACTCCACCACTCCCTGACTGCAGTGAGAGCACATCCTGTCCTCTCTTGGTAGCCGGGTCTGCCTGTGTCTACTTTTTTCGATCGCCAGGCTATGTTCACTAAGTCTGTACATTGTCAAGGTTTTTCTCATTTTGCTATCATTTACCCTGGTCAAGTAATCAGCCATGTTGTATTGTCTGTTTAGGGCCAAGTAGCAATTGAGTTTGCTTTGGGTTTTGTTGTTTCTGCCCAATATGACAGATATTTTTCCTTTTGCTTAGCGACAAATGTGTTGGGTCCAATTCTTTGTGTTACGCTGTCACTGTCCTGGGGCTGGTTATTGTTAGTAGTGTTAGTAGTTACTTCCCCCCACCCACAATCCGAGCCCCCCCTCAATCACTCCCCCACAATCCGAGCCACCCCTCAATCCCCCCACCCACAATCCGAGCCCCCCCTCAATCTCTCCCCCACAATCCGAGCCCCCCGCAATCTCCCCCTCCCACAATCCGAGCCCCCCTCAATCCCCCCACCCACAATCCGAGCCCCCCTCAATCCCCCCACCCACAATCCGAGCCCCCCTCAATCCCCTCACCCACAATCTGAGCCCCCCTCAATCCCCCCACTCACAATCCGAGTCCCCCTCAATTCCCCACCCACAATCTGAGCCCCCCCTCAATCCCCCCACCCACAATCCGAGCCCCCCCTCAATCCCCCCACCCACAATCCGAGCCCCCCTCAATCTCTCTCTCCCACAATCCGAGCACCCCCCCAATCTCTCTCTCCCACGATCCGAGCCCCCCCAATCTCTCCCTCCCACAATCCGAGCCCCCCCTTCAGTCTCTCTCTCCCACAATCCGAGCCCCCCCAATCTCTCCCTCCCACAATCCGAGCCCCCCCCTCAGTCTCTCTCTCCCACAATCCGAGCCCCCCTCAATCTTTCCCTCCCACAATCCGAGCCCCCCTCAATCTCTCCCTCCCACAATCCGAGCCCCCCCAATCTCTCCCTCCCACAATCCGAGCCCCCCCTCAATCTCTCCCTCCCACAATCCGAGCCCCCCCAATCTCTCCCTCCCACAATCCGAGCCCCCCCTCTGTCTCTCCCTCCCACAATCCGAGCCCCCCCCGATCTCTTCCTCCCAAAATCCGAGCCCCCCCTCAGTCTCTCCCTCCCACAATCCGAGCCCCCCCAATCTCTCTCCCACAATCCGAGCCCCCCCAATCTCTCCCTCCCACAATCCGAGCCCCCCCAATCTCTCCCTCCCACAATCCGAGCCCCCCCAATCTCTCTCTCCCACAATCCGAGCCCCCCCAATCTCTCCCTCCCACAATCCGAGCCCCCCCAATCTCTCCCTCCCACAATCCGAGCCCCCCCAATCTCTCCCTCCCACAATCCGAGCCCCCCAATCTCTCTCTCCCACAATCCGAGCCCCCCCAATCTCTCCCTCCCACAATCCGAGCCCCCCCTCAGTCAGTCCCTCCCACAATCTGAGCCCCCCCTCAATCTCTCCCTCCCACAATCCGAGCCCCCCTCAGTCTCTCTCTCCCACAATCCGAGCCCCCCTCAATCTCTCCCAGCCACAATCCGAGCCCCTCAATCTCTCCCACCCACAATCCGAGCCCCCCCTCAATCTCTCCCACCCACAATCCGAGCCCCTCAATCTCTCCCACCCACAATCCGAGTCCCCCCAATCTCACCCTCCCACAATCCGAGCCCCCCTCAATCTCTCCCTCCCACAATCCGAGCCCCCCCAATCTCTCTCTCCCACAATCCGAGCCCCCCCTCAATCTCTCCCTCCCACAATCCGAGCCCCCCCTCTGTCTCTCTCTCCCACAATCCGAGCCCCCCCTCAATCTCTCTCTCCCACAATCCGAGCCCCCCCTCTGTCTCTCCCTCCCACAATCCGAGCCCCCCCTCTGTCTCTCCCTCCCACAATCCGAGCCCCCCCCAATCTCTCCCTCCCACAATCCGAGCCCCCCCAATCTCTCCCTCCCACAATCCGAGCCCCCCCTCAGTCTCTCTCTCCCACAATCCGAGCCCCCCCTCAATCTCTCCCTCCCACAATCCGAGCCCCCCCGATCTCTCCCTCCCACAATCCGAGCCCCCCAATCTCTCTCCCACAATCTGAGCCCCCCCAATCCCTCCCTCCCACAATCCGAGCCCCCCCTCAGTCTCTCTCTCCCACAATCCGAGCCCCCCCCTCAATCTCTCCCTCCCACAATCCGAGCCCCCCCGATCTCTCCCTCCCACAATCCGAGCCCCCCAATCTCTCTCCCACAATCTGAGCCCCCCCAATCCCTCCCTCCCACAATCCGAGCCCCCCCAATCTCTCCCTCCCACAATCCGAGCCCCCCCAATCTCTGCCTCCCACAATCCGAGCCCCCCCTCAATCTCTCCCACCCACAATCCGAGCCCCCCCAATCTCTGCTTCCCACAATCCGAGCCCCCCCAATCTCTCCCTCCCACAATCCGAGCCCCCCTCAATTTCTCCCTCCCACAATCCGAGCCCCCCTCAATCTCTCCCACCCACAATCCGAGCCCCCCTCAATCTCTCCCCCACAATCCGAGCCCCCCTCAATCTCTCCCTCCCACAATCCGAGCCCCCCTCAATCTCTCCCTCCCACAATCCGAGCCCCCCCTCAATCTCTCCCTCCCACAATCCGAGCCCCCCCAATCTCTCCCTCCCACAATCCGAGCCCCCCCTCAATCTCTCCCTCCCACAATCCGAGGCCCCCTCAATCTCTCCCTCCCACAATCCGAGCCCCCCTCAATCTCTCCCTCCCACAATCCGAGCCCCCCTCAATCTCTCCCTCCCACAATCCGAGCCCCCCCTCAATCTCTCCCTCCCACAATCCGAGGCCCCCTCAATCTCTCCCTCCCACAATCTGAGCCCCCCCCAATCTCTCCCTCCCACAATCCGAGCCCCCCCTCAATCTCTCCCTCCCACAATCCGAGCCCCCCTCAATCTCTCCCTCCCACAATCCGAGGCCCCCTCAATCTCTCCCTCCTGCAATCCGAGCCCCCCCAATCTCTCCCTCCCACAATCCGAGCCCCCCCTCAATCTCTCCCTCCCACAATCCGAGCCCCCCCAATCTCTCCCTCCCACAATCCGAGCCCCCCCTCAATCTCTCCCTCCCACAATCCGAGCCCCCCCTCAATCTCTCCCTCCCACAATCCGAGCCCCCCCAATCTCTGCCTCCCACAATCCGAGCCCCCCCAATCCCCCCACCCACAATCCGAGCCCCCCCCTCAATCTCTCACAATTCACAATTCACAATTCAAATCGCTTTATTGGCATGATCCCCAATCTCTCCCTCCCACAATCCGAGCCACCACTTAATCTCTCCCACGCATGATCTGAGACCTCCCCACAATCCGAGCCCCCCCGCCGCCCCCCTCCACCGTGCAATCCAAGCAGCAAATCTCTCAACACATCCTGAATTCACCCATAGATTTCTAGTATACATCGATTCTAGTTTTTATTGTTTTACATTTATTTTGATTAAATCTGAGTGGCCGGGGACATTGCCCAATGTTGATGATAACATTGTCATGCAGTGGATTAGTGTGACAAAATAAGCCATCACAGTGAAATCGGTTGCAGCTTACACCTGCAATTCCCCGTGAAATGTGTTTCAGATCGCAGCCAAACCATTGGGATGAGAGACACGAAGCAGAGATGATGTTGTTCCCATACAGAGATGCAAGGGAAATCAGCAGAAGAGTCATTGCAGATTGCTCCCATGAAGCAGTCAGTTCAAGACTAGTTTTCCCAGAAGTCTGGGGGCAGGTTGCCTGCACTCTCAGGGCTAAGGAATTATGTGAGGTGCAGGGACAGAGGAGCTGAAAAAGCAAAACTTTTGAAAAAGGAAAGGAAAGTTGGGAAAGAAAACTACACCAAATCTTGCACTAATTTGAAAGTGTCTCTTTGATCAGGATGAAATGTGGGAAAAAAGAAATTTCAAAGGTTCACTATTCTCATACTGGGATGCATCATGAGGTCAAAATAGAGGCAGCACTGGTTTACATCTGAAGCAGGCCATGCCAGGCGTAAAATGGCTATGTACTGCCATAAGTAAAAATATCCCAGCTCACAGCTTTGTCAATCCTCAGCACAAGAAATATTAAGCCCATATTGATTGTATATGTTTACATAAATCCAATTACATCTCTCTCAACTTGAAGACCAACCCTGCAAGTATTTTCCATATTTTGCAGTTGCCATGCTGCAATAGCTTAGTAATATCACTCATCGGTGTAGAACGTTTTTTTCTGATTTTCTTTCAATGTTAAACCTTCTTAAAATAGATTCTGGAAACTGGGCAATACGCCCAACGTTTGTTTTTTATTTGCTCTTCGGATGTGTGTGACAATGCGAAGGCAGTATTTACTGCCCATCCCTATTTGCTCTGAGACCATGAAGATTTGACCACATCTTACACAAGATTGTCCGTCCATAAAATACAATTTTATTTCAGCTCCTACAGATGGCTGGAACTCATGACTCACCTAGTCAACCACACTTGTAAAATAAAAATCACAGCAAGGCATTAACTATCCTCTGTGTCAGTACACATTTTGTAGAACTTGAGAACAGACTACAAAGCACAAGCGCGCTGCTTTATGTATTTATTTTTGGGTTGACATTGAAGAGGTTTCGAAGTAGAAATGGTACAAAATGGGCTTCTGTTCCTATTGGGAGTAAAATTGGAGATAAGTGCTGTGTTGGCGTTGTACACAGTATTTCTTGTTCATATGTGCTTAATAAAATTTACTGCGGTGAATAAACCATTTAATTAATGATGCCCATTACTGAAATTGTTATACTGCATTAGGATACACAACTACACTGAGATTTTTCTTTTCCTTCTCTTCCACGCGTAGTGGCTTGTGAGGTAACCCCCTTCTTCCACTGCTGTTCCTTCCAGCAGATTATGCTCTCGATTGTTTCCATAATGATGCCCACTTTTTATGTGCGTAGGTCACTAGCCTGACCAGGACTACACCGGAATTATCCATTTTTATTGCACCAGTTTTACACTATCGCTATCATCCGTTTTACACTATCGCCCAAAGTCAAAATCTACCCCGCTGTGTTTCTTGCATTTTTGGGCAAGACAGAAATGTTTCATTATTTCAGTTTCCAAACAGTGAGTCTGTTTGCATTCATTGAATACAGATGTTGGTCCAGCCTCCAAATTCTTTCTGACCCAAAGATTGAAACGCAAAGGGACAAAGACTTACAGCCATGCTGGAACACCATGTTGATATTTAATCTGATGCAGGTTGCCGATTACTTCTCTACGCAGACGAAAAACAAAATTAAATAAGAGTGACTGCTGTATCCCAGCACTGTAATGTTAAACCATTCCTTCTTTTAGAACAACAAATATCTGACATAGTCACACTGGCTAGTACCTTAAGACAATGACCAGTTTTAAGGTCGTCTAGCTTTTAAGTGCAATTCCATCTTTATAATAACATTTCTTGTGATTCTTATCCTCATTAAGCGTTCAGTCAATTTTCTTTTTCCTCACTGATTAAGTGTTTAATCTTTGTATTTTCCTCCTTTCTAAATGGTTATTTTTCACTTTTATAATTCACCAATGCAAAACTTTCTCCCCAGTTTCAATTCTGTCCTATCACATTCCATCAAAAAATAATTCGATGGCCGCAAAATATGGCGCCTTAGCGCTGGTAGTTAAGGCCGTTTGGAGAATAAAATGGCGCATGCCTCGCTTCTGCCCACTTCCGGCGTGGCCCGCCCTGTTCGCCATTTTGGTGAGGGCGATAGGGCAAGCGGGGTGTGCATGCACCAGCAGTATGCAGAGTAGGCAGATCGTGACGTCAGTCATTGTATAACGCTGATTTGACGCATGACCTGCCATTTTGGACGTCGCTGCTCCAATCAACGCCCTCTCCTAAACACCTGCGTTCAGCTGTATGAGGGACCCCCCACCTATTTAAAGCGCTATTTAAAGGGATAAATCCAATTTGCAGGTAAGTTGATTATTTCTCTTGTACTGACTCTTGCAGAGTTTATATGAATACTGGCTTGCTGGAAGACATTTATAAAGTTGTTAAAGTGTGCAGGGAGTGCTGCCAGACATTGGGAAGAGGTTGGCTTCTATTGGAAGGCCTCTGAGTACACCACTTGCTCCCAGTCATGGGGCCCTAATTGCAATCCACCTTGTGCTGCAGCTTGACAGGGAGATGGAGCAGAGGCAGAAAATAAAACAAGCTGCTCGCAGAGGGAGGAGGAGCAGTGGTAGGAGGGCTCTCAGCAGGAGGACTTACCCACCTAGGGTCTTCAGGGAGCACCTAAGCCAAGAGCAGTGTGTTCGGTGTCTCCGCATCACCAAGGAGGTGGTCACAGAACTCTGCCACCACTTGAAACCAGACCCCCAGCCTCGGAGCAGAGCAACGACGACTCTGCCAGTGGCCCTCAAGGTGTTTACGTCAGCAGATCCTTCCAGCCTGGAACAGGCGACATATCAAACATCTCCCAGTTCACCATCCATCGCTGCGCCCGGGAGATCACAGAGGCTCTGTACTCTAGGAGAAGGGACTTCATTTTCTTCTCTCTAAACAGAGAGAAGCAGGAGGAGCACGCACGTGGCTTTGCCAGGACATTGGGCTTCCTCAATGTAATATATGTGGGTAGAACAAATGATGGAGAGAGACAGGATGAGTTGCTAATCCATATGCATGCTTTATTAGGCCAGAGCGAACTGAGCATGCTCATACTAAACCATGTGACAAACCATGTGATAATACATTACACTGCTTTCCTCTTTAAAAAATATGTATGTATTCCCTCTCAAATACAACAAAACTATGGTCCCACCTTTCCCAGCATTACATGTACCACATAACAAAAACTCCTGGCTTTTTTTCTTTTAGATAAACTACAAATCCAGTTTAATAACAGGTTTTGGAGCCTTCCTGATCTCCCTACAGGAGATTTTGTTGTTGAACCAATTTTCGGGCTGTTTTGTTTTGGTTCCGAACTCAAAGATGATCCTGTTTCTATCTCAGGCTTGTTTGAACCTGGTACTTCCGTCACTGAAGTCTGAACTGAGTCAAACTCATGTATGTGTTCATGAGCAAGTGATTCAAGATCATGTCTTGGTTTATCTCTAGCAGAGATCATTTGATCTACATCAACACTTTGCATGTTGTCACCAATTTCAACCAAATATCTCTTGGTTCCACCAACCTCTACTATGGTTCCTACATCCCACTTGTGTGAACTCGACTTTCCAGGGGGACGGAGAACACGAACACACTCGTTTTGTTTGAAGCTGCGTTTTCTGATTGATGTCATAATAACGGCTCCACTGCCTTGACCACTTGGGTGGAGCCCTCCAGTGTTCGCCGGAGAGGGTGGCCCAATTTGCAATGTCCTGCTTCATCCTCCACAACTTGGCCATACTGAGGGCGCAGCCCATGCCACCACGGGTTCTGCAACCACCTCAGGAGGAGGAGGAGGAAGAGGAGGAGGAGAAAGAGGCGGAGGAGGAGGAAGAGGAGGAAGAGGAGGAGGAAGAGGAGGAGGAGGAAGAGGAAGGGAGGAGGCAGCCAGTAAATCCCCATTCCGGACAGGCTGTCCATGAGCGCCTTGTCAGACTCCAGTTCCCCTGAATGAAATCTCTGATCCCTGTTGCTCAACATGTCCCCACCTTACCTTCCCCCTGTCACGGAACATCACAGCGTCCTCTTGGCCACAATGCTGAAATGAAAGCCAGCACGAAACAAACATTTCAAGCATAATTTATAAATGATTAATTCCAAAACTATATAACAAACTCAACTAATCACCCTTGTGCATTCCCTTAGTGCCTGTTTGCCGTGTGCCTTTGCCTATCCTAGTGCTCCTATGAAGTGCTACCCCAGTGGCTGCAGCATGGCTGGTGGAAGGATGCTGACTTTCAGTGGGCGAGTCTGCAGATGGCCTTGCAGGACAACCTCAAGCAGTTCTGGGCCTGGAAGTTCCAGCTGTAGACTGCACCACCTCGGCATGGGCGGCAGCAGTCTGGGCTGGCTGGCTGACAGGCAACAGCAAGGGCACTGGCGGAGTGGCAGTGGTGGAAGTACGAATGCTGTCATCCTGAGAGAAGACAGCAGGTTTGTGCTCTAGGGAGCCACTGCCACTTACCCGAGGCAGCGCCTCAGCAATCCTAGTAATCTGTTGGAGGACAGATTGCTGGACTGCTGCATGAGAGCAGCCTCACCTTGCGTGGCAGCAAGCTGAGCCTACATGACAGCAGTCTGAGCTTTCACTGCAGCACTCAGACATTGGGTCATTTCTGCTTGTACTGCAGTGGAAGCTGTGCCATCGCCCATCAGACCCTGCATGATGGTTGGGTCCAAAAGTTCTCTAATGGAGTTGCCCATCGTTTCCATCCTGGAAATCATGGACTCCAAGCTCTGCACAAAGCCCTGTGCAAGGTTGGAGCTGGACTCCTCCATAGTCCTTAACACTGAGAACAGGCTCTCTGGCCACCTGCTAATGAACGAATCATGCCCGCCACCCTTCTTCAGAAGGCCGACCCATCAAAGTCCTCATCCTACTCCTCTGCAGCACAACTCATGTGTGACCTCCCCCTCTAGAGAGCTGGCACCTGCACTACCCTTTCCACCTGCCCTGGCTGCAGCCCACTCGTGCCCGGTGACTCACCATGAGTGGATCCCACCTCTATACTACCCTCTAAAGTATGCACAGTGCCATTTGTTGAGCTGGTGCCTGCGAGTGTCACATCGAGTGGCGGTGTCTTCGTCTCCATCGCTATCCTCTTCTTACTCTTCCTTCACTGGCTCGGTTGGTTGGAGTTCTTGGGTATCTGAAAGGAGAAAGGCACAAGGGTCGGGTTGTGGTGAGGGGAGGGGGGGGAAAGCAAGATGTGTATGCTTACACTGTCAGCAGCTTGTAAGTGAGAAGAGATTGTGGGATAAGGGGGAAGTGGGATGTGAGAAAGAGCATTAGGTATGAGCATACCGTCATCATGAATGCTTTCAGCCTCACCGATTGCCATGGCCTCAGTGACAGCCCCTCCAATGACATTCAGCACTGTCTCCTCCAGATGGGTCAGGACCTGCAACCGTGCCTGCCCTCCACCTGATAGCTGCTGCTGGTGCCAGTTATGAGCCACCTTGGCCTGCAAGAGAAAGGGAAGTGTGTCAGCGAATGTGGTGCAATGCGTTTGGTTGAATAACTGGCATTGTGTGCAAGGTGTGAGCTGTGGGTGTGAGGCTTGCAACAACAACAACTTGTATTTATATAGCGCCTTTAACATAGTACAACGTCCCAAGGCGCTTCACAGGAGTATTATAAGAAAAAAAAAATTGGCACCAAGTCACATAAGGAGAAATTAGGGCAGATGACCAAAAGCTTGATCAAAGAGGTAGGTTTTAAGCAGCATCTTAAAGGAGGAAAGAGAGGTAGAGAGGTGGAGAGGTTTAGGCAGGGAATTCCAGAGCTTAGAGCCTAGGCAACAGAAGGCATGGCCACCAATGGTTGAGTGATTATAATCGGGGATGCTCAAGAGGGCAGAATTAGAGAGCGCAGATATCTCGGGACTGAAGGAGATTACAGAGATGGGGAGGGGTGTGGTCATGGAAGGATTTGAAAACAAGGATGAGAATTTTGAAATCGAGGCGTTGCTTAACCGGGAGCCAATGTAGCTCAGTGAGCAGTGATGATGGATGAACGGGACTTGGTGCGAGTTAGGACACGGGCACCCGAGTTTTGGATGACCTCAAGTTTACGCCAAGACCACTCGACTCCCAACATCATTACAGCCTTGGTCCAAACATGGACAAAGGAGCTGAATTCCAGAGGTGAGGTGAGAGTGACTGCCCTTGACATCAAGGCAGCATTTGACCGAGTGTGGCATCAAAGAGCCCGAGTAAAACTGAAGTCAATGGGAATCAGGGGGAAACGCTCCACTGGCTGGAGTCATACCTAGCACAAAGAAAGATGGTTGTGGTGGTTGGAGGTCAGTCATCACAGCCCCAGGACATCGCTGCAGGTGTTCCTCAGGGCAGTGTCCTAGGCCCAACCATAATCAGCTGCTTCATCAATGACCTTCCCTCCAACATAAAGTCAGAAATGGGGATGTTTGCTGATGACTGCACAGTGTTCAGTACCATTCACAACTCCTCAGATAATGAAGCAGTCCATGCCCGCAAGCAACAAGACCTGGACGACGTTCAGGCTTAGGCTGATAAATGGCAGGTAACATTCGCGCCACAGAAGTGCCAGGCAATGACTATCTCCAACAAGCATGAGTCTAACCACTGCCCCTTGACATTCAACGGCATTACCATCACCAAATCCCCCACCATCAACATCCTGGGGGTCACCATTGACCAGAAACTTAACTGGGAGCCATATAAATACTGTGGAGCAAGAGCAGGTCAGAGGCTGGGTATTTTGCAGCGAGTGTCTCACCTCCTGACTCCCCAAAGCCTTTCCACCATCTACAAGGCACAAGTAAGGAGTGTGATGGAATACTCGCCACTTGCCTGGATGAGTGCAGCTCCAACAACACTCAAGTAGTTCAACACCATCCAGGACAAAGCAGCTTGATTGGGACCCCATCCACCACCTTAAACATTCACTCCCTCCACCACCGGCGTACCGTGGCTGCAGTGTGTACCATCTACAAGATACACTGTAGCAACTCACCAAGGCTTCTTCGGCAGCACCTCCCAAACCCGCGACCTCTTCCACCTAGAAGGACAAGGGCAGCAGGTGCATGGGATCACCACCACCTCCAAGTTCCCCTCCAAGTCACATACCATCCTGACTTAGAAGTATATCGCTGATCCTTCATTGTCACTGGGTCAAAATCCTGGAACTCCCTACCTAACAGCACTGTGGGAGTACCTTCACCACACGGACTGCAGCGGTTCAAGAAGACGGCTCACCACCACCTTCTCAAGGGCAATTATGAATGGGCAATAAATGCTGGCCTTGCCAGTGACGCCCACGTCCCATGAACGAATTTAAAAAAAGAACCTGGGAGGCCAGCCAGGAGTGTGTTGGAATAGTCAAGTCTAGAGGCAACAAAACCATGGATGAGGATTTCAGCAGCAGATGAGCCGAGGCAAGGGCGGACACGGGCAATGTTACGGAGGTGGAAATAGGCGGTCTTAGTTATGTCGCAGTTATGTGGCCGGAAGTCATTTCAGGGTCAAATATGACACCAACGCTGTGAACAGTGTAGTTCAGCCTCAGACAGGTGTTAGGGAGAGGGATGGAGTCAGTGGCTAAGGAACGGAGTTTGTGGCAGGGACCGAAAACAATGGCTTCGATCTTCCTAATATTTAATTGGAGAAAATTTCTGCTCATGCAGAACTGGATGTCAGACAAGCATACTGACAATTTAGAGACCGTGGAGGGGTCGAGAGACGTGGTGGTGAGGTAGAGCTGGGTGTCGTCAGCATACATGTGGAAACTGATGCTGTGTTTTGGATGATGTCGCCAGGGGCAACATGTAGATGAGAAATAGGAGGGGGCCAAGGATAGGTCCTTGGGGGACACCAGAGGTAATGATGTGGGAGCGGGAAGAGAAGTCATTGCAGGTGATTCTCTGGTTATAATTAGATAGATAAGAATGGAACCAGGCGAGTGCAGGCCCACCCAGCTGACGACGGTGGAGAGGCGTTGGAGAAGGAGAAGGGTCAACCATGACAAAGGCTGCAGCCAAGTCAAGAAGGATGAGGAGGGATAGTTTACATTTGTCACAGTCACAAAGAACGTCATTTATGACTTTGATGAGAGCCGTTTCGGTACTGTGACAGGGCGGAAACCTGATTGGAGGGATTCAAACATGGAGTTGCAGGAAAGATAGACACGGATTTGGGAGGCGACAACACATTCAAGGACTTTGGAGAGGAAAGGGAGGTTGGAGATGGGGCGGTAGTTTGCAAGGACTGAAGGGGTCAAGGATTGGTTTTTGAGGAGAGGGGTGATGACAGAAGATTTGAGGGAGAGGGGGACAGTACCTGAGGAGAGAGAACTGTTACTAATGTCAGCTAACATGGGAGCCAGAAAAGGAAGTTGGGTGGTCAATAGTTTGATGGGAATAGGGTCGAGGGAGAAGGAGTGGGTCTCATGGACAACAGTGGTAGGTGTGTGAGGGTGAAGTGAAGCTATGAATGTGAGGTATGAGTCGTGATTGATAGAGATTGTTGGTAGGTGAGTGATTGGGGTGTGGTGCATTGAGCAGTGTGTGAGGCTAATGGTGCAGTTGGTGAGAGATGGCATTTGAAGTTGCATTCACTGACCTTGACCATTCGTGTGAGATCATCAATCTTCTTGCGGAACTGGATCCAAGTCCTGGGGGAAAGACTGATGGCACTGACCGCTTCAGCAATCTGCTCCCACTGCCTTATTACGCTCTGTCTGGAGGGCCTCTTAGCCCCCTATGAGTAGAGGACCTGTCCCCTCCTCTTGAGCTCCCGCACTAAGGCATCCAGTGCTGCGTCTGAGAACCAAGGTACCCTTTCTCTGCCCTGTTGAGCCATAGTTTCCTTCCCCTTTCCTTGGCTACACTGACAATGAGCTGCTTCTTTCAGAAAGCACCTCCCTTTTAAAAAGTGCAGACAGTGTTTCACACTGCAGGCTAGCTTTAAATAGAGATCACAGTTCCCACAATATTGGGCCTGCTGCTGAGCACTGAGCCAACCACGAATTTCACGTGCTGACTGCATTACTTTCAATGTGCATGGGCAGATCGCGCATCATGATCCCCGTGCCGTTTTCGGGCCTTATCACATGCTGATATTTGAGTCATGCCCACAAGGTCATACTGGAGGAGTTAGGCACTATATAATCGCAGCTCCAACAGGTAGGTGCTAGAAACCAGACTACCTTCTAATATACTGTAATTAATCTAATGAAAGATGCAGCATAATGATAAATATATGTCTTTCTAAGTTTCTTCTTTTGGTTCTGGTGAAGCCTTTTCCTTGCTTTTTTTTAACATAAGCAGATGCCTATTGATCTGCGTAATGTTGTATTCCTGCCAAGTCTCAGCACTCCTTACAAAATGGATAACAATTCACTATTGCCAGCTATGGTTAATGAAGTCATAAATGCTGACTATAGGTGTCCAATTTCATGACCAAATATTTTTATGAATGTGTGTGTTGCCTGAAAGTACTTAAAGTATGTTGTTTAGTCATTGAAACTACAAATTGCAGTACAATGATTCCAATATACCCTAGTCTCAGTCAAAGGTGGGGTGTTTATTTTAAGTTATTTCAACTGTTTTAATATTATGCAGAAATATTTACATTAAATTTGTTATACAGGAAACTTTGTGTTATCCGGAGGCTAAATGTTCGGCAAGCTCGAGCCACCGGCAAAAATCAGGAGCCGTTTTTTTTCTTTTCGTTTCTTTTCGTTGCTTTTTTCTCAACAGTCAAGCTCTGCAAGGTCTGTAGCTAAGCAACAGCTTCAGCTAGAGATGCTACAGAGACGCTTGCCAACTGTTTAGAAGCTGTTGCTAAGCAACAGGGTTTGTTGATTCACACGGAGCTGAAAATCTCCATATGTTTCAACATTTTCGCTGGAGTGTCCGGCAGTTTTGAGGGAACGGCAACAGCTCAGTCCCGTCGGTGCCGGATAGCACAAAGTTTCCTGTACTGATTTTATGAAGTAGAATTAATAACATGTAGAACAATGTAACACTTTTTTTATTCATTGTATATATATTCTCTGTGAGTATGCATGAACACAGTTAATTGTTTTGCAGTCTGAGTTTCTTGCTTCTGAGGTAAAAGGTTATGGAGGCTAAATTGGACAGGGCCCAAAAAGGGTGTGGGGATCGTGATGCCAGATTAACCTGGGCCCTTTGCTTCCAATGCAGGCAGCACGCCAACTTCGTGCTGCTTGCTAATTAACATGGTTGCAGTGTGCAGCTAGTGCTAATCACTGTTGAATGGCTGCACGCCTCAGCAAGGGCCCATAATTGTGAGAGGCTAGCCCCGCTTAAAGCTACACTGCTCTAATTAAAGCCGGCCTGCACCTCTTAAAGGGGAGGTGCATTGTGGCTGGAACAAGCGGTGGAAGTCATTGTGGAACTCATTCTGATGTGGAAAAAGACCGAATAATGGCACAACATGCCAGAGAGCCTTGGTGGAGGAGGTGGAGAGGAGGGGAGATATGCTCTAGCCACTGGGGGCCAGAAGACCCTCCAAACAAACTTCAGATGGCAGCGGGACCAGGCAGCCGTGGCAGTCAATGCCAGGAGTCAAGCCCCAAGGACCTGGATGCAGTACCGCAAAAAGTTCAATGACCTAAAATGACTAGTCAAGGTCAGTGAATGTGTTTTCAAATGCCATTTCCCACCAACTGCACCACTCGCCTCACACGCTGCTCAATTCACCACACCCCCATAAGTCACCTACCAACAATTTCGCTCAATCAGGACTCACACCTAACATTCATAGCTTCACCTCACCCTCACACACTTAGCACTGCTGCAAGCCTCACACCCACATCTCACAACATGCACACACTGCCAGCTATTCAACCATGACAGACACATCAACCAAACAGATTGCACCACACTGACTGACACACTTCCCTCTCTCTTGCAGGTCAAGGTGGCACATAATCGGCACCAGCAAGACCTCAGCCAGTGGCTTAGTTGGTAGCACCCTCGCCTCTGAGTCAGAAGGTTGTGGGTTCAAGTCCCACTACAGAGACTTGAGCACAAAAATCTAGGCTGAAACTCCAGTGCAGTGCTGTCGGAGGTGCCATCTGTCAGATGAGACGTTAAACCGAGGTCCCATCTATCTCTCAGGTGGATGTAAAAGATCCCATGGCACTCTTTCGAAGAAGAGCAGGGGAGTTATCCCCGGTGTCCTGGCCAATATTTATCCCTCAATCAACATCACTAAAACAAATTATCTGGTCATCATCACATTGCTGCTTGTGGGAGCTTGCTGTGCGCAAATTGGCTGCTGCATTTCCTACATTACAACAGTGACTACACTCCAAAAAGCATTTAATTGGCTGTAAAGCACTTTGGGACAGTGGTCATGAAAGGTGCTATATAAATGCAAGTCTTACTTTCTAACTGGTGGGGGACAGGGGTGACTGCATGTCCTAACCCCCATGGAGGAGACGGTGCTCGCCATCATTCGAGTGGCCAATGCTGAGGTCGTGGCTGAGCGGCAGGACTGAAGCCATAGAAGAAGTTGTTATCCTCATACCTAATCCTCCTTCTCACATCCCAGTTCCTCCTCAGCTCACAATCTCTTGTGATTTACAAGCTGCAGACAGTGTAAGCATGCACCTCTTACTTGCCCCCCTCCCTACAACCCTGCCCTTGTGCCTTTCTCCTTTCAGATACCCAAGCACTGCAACCTGACCAGGCAATGAAAGAGCAACAGGTGGAAGAGGAAAAAGGCAGTGATGATGGAGAAACACTGTCACTTGATTTCACGCTCGCAGCCACCAGCTCAGATACTGAAACTGCACAACATTTAGAGGATGGCTTAGAGGCGGGATCTGCACGTGGTGAGATACCGGGCACGAGTGGCCTGCAGCCAGGGCAGGGGGCAAGGGTAGCACAGGTGCCAGCTCCCCGGAGGGCGAGGTCACACATGTGCTCTGCTGCAGAGGACTCAGATGAGGACTTCGATGGGGCGGACTACAGAAGGAGGCTGATGGGTATGCACAATGAAATGCTTGGTGCATTGGGAGGCCTCCAGAAAGCCTGAGTGCAAGGTCAAGGAGCATGGAGGAGTCTGGCACCAACCTTGCACAGGGCTTTACACAGCGCTTGGAGCCCATCCTTTCCAGCATGGAAGTAGTGGGCAACTCCATTAGCACACATGTGGACCCAACCATGATGCAGCGTCTGATGGCCGGTGTCTCAGCTTCCATTGCAGCACAAGCAGAAGTCACCCAACGTCTGAGTGCTGCAGTGGAAGCTCAGACTTCTGTCATGCAAGCTCAGCTTGCTGCCATCATGGCTGTGGATACCAGTGTTCAAAGGGGCTAGGAGTGTTTCACAGCAGTCCAGCAATCTGTCCTCCAGCAGATCACTAGGATTGCTGAGGCGTCACCCCGGGGGAGTGGCAGTGGGTCCATGGAGCAAGAGCCTGCTATCCTCTCTCAGGATGACTGCATTCATCTTTCCACCACTGCCACTCCACCAGTGCCCTTACTGTTGCCTGTCAGCCAGGCTGCTGCCACCCAGGCCAAGATGATGCAGTCTGAAGCCGGGCTTTCTAGGCCCAGAGCTGCTCGAGGTCATCCTGCAAGGCCATCTGCAGTCTTGCCCACTGAAAGTAAACAGCTTTCCACCAGCCATGCTGCAGCCACTGGGGTAGCACTGTGTAAGAGCACTAGGACAGGCAAAGGCACACGGAAGACAGGCACTAAGGGAATGTACAAGGGTGATTAGCTGATGTTTGTATGCAATATCGCATGACTTTATTTATAAATTTGGTTTAGAATGTTTATTTTGTGTTGACTTTTATTTTTACATTGTGGCTGTGATGGTCAATAACAGAGTGAAGGTAAGGTGTGGGACTGTTCGTGAATGGGGAATTGGATTGTGTTTGCTGGTGTATTGCAGTCAGATGAGTTGTTCAAGGACAGCCCGGCTGTCGAGGTTGGTTTCTCCCTTCCTCTTCCTCTTCTTCCTCCTCTTCCTCCTCCTGCTGCTCCTCAGCTGCTCCTCAGCTGCTTGCCGTATAGCTGCTGGCAAGGGCTGTGCCCTCAAGATGGCGAGATTGTGCAGCACGCAGCAGACCACCATGAATCTTGACACCCGCTCTGCCGAGTACAACAGGGTTCTTCCAGAGCAGTCCAGGCAGTGGAAGCGTTCTTTCAGCATGCCAATAGTCTGCTCTATCACATTTCGTGTGGCAGCATGGCTTTCATTGTGTGCACGCTGCCCACTTGTGCATGGATTGAGCACTGGGGTCATGAGCCACGTCTTCAATGGAGAGCCTTTGTCGCCCAGTGGCCACTCTCTGGTTTGTCGTGGTGGCTCAAATGCTGATGGTACAGCGGACTGCCACAGAATGGAGGCATCATAACTGCTGCTAGGAAACTGGGCATTGACCCGCATGATTCACTGAGTATGGTCACACACCAGCTAGATGTTGAGGGAGTGGAATCCCTTTTGGTTACGGTACATCTCAGAGTTGACATGCGGCACACACAAAATGACGTGCGTGCAGTCAGTAGCACCCTGCATCATGGGGAAGCCTGCAATCCTTGCGACGCTGCATGCTTGCACCGCCTGCTGCTCTCTGGCAGGAAAGAATGAAATGTAGTCAGTTCTCTCTGAATAGAGAGCCATAGTGACCTCCCTTACACAACAGTGGACGGCAAACTGCGAGATGCTGCAAATATCTCCAGCTCCAGCCTGGAAGGAGTCCGACGCATAAAAGTTCATCGCCATGGTCACCTTCCCAGCCACTGGCAATGCGGCCCTCACCCTGCTCTGAGGTTGGAGTTGTGGCTGCAGCAGGTGGCAGATTTCAGTGAGGACACCCTTAGTGAAGCGCAGACATCTCACACACTGTTCCTCACTGAGGTTCAGGTAGGAGAATTGCTCTCTGACCACACTGGGTGGATATGGCCTCCTGCTGAGAGCCCTTCTCCCCCTCCTCCTCCTCCCTCTTCCATCAGCTTGCCCTGCTCTGTGTTGCCTCTCATGTTGTGTTCCAAGGGGAATGCCTACTACTACACCCATGTCTGGGAGAAACTAGTTTGTGCAGAAGCTTTGAAGTCAGGCCAAAGTCCTTTAGCACCTGCTACACCCTGTAGACTTTAGCAACTTTAAAGAACGCTAGAAAGCACCAAACAATTGTACAATCACAGCAACAGCCAGTAGAAATCAATCAGCAACTAACCTGAACACATGTTCAGCTGAGTTTAAGAAAGGGCATTAGCTGGAGCATTGAGCTCCAAAATGGCAGCACTGGCGTCAAATCAGCATTACACACCTATTGATGTCATGATCTGCCTACTCTCCATAGTTCTGACTGATGCTCACTGCACGCGCGCTAATGCCCTCACTAATATGGCGTCCAATGCGACTCACACCAGAAGTGTGTGCGCGTGCTGTGGACACCATTTTGGACCTCTAAGGGCACTCTTAGCACTCAAAAAATGGACACTACGGATCTGAATTTTGCACTCTATAGGTCCTAAGCCCCACTACATAACTTGAATGCATGATCTAGGTTGAGAGTTAAGAGAATGCTGTATTGTTAAAGTTACCATCCTTCTCCCTGTTCAGTGCATTAAAGATCCCATGGCACCAATTAATGGCCAGCATTCTTCCTACAACCAAAGCTGGACATTGCTGTTTAAGAGGCCTTGCTGTGTTAGAATCACGACTGCATTCTTGGGATATGGATGTCGCGCTCAAGGCCAACACTTATTGTAGGACTAAGAAGCCCACTTTGCCTGAGTTAAGATTAGGGATCCCAGATGCCTGGGGTAAAAAGAGTTCTCTTCGCCTGGATTAAAAATAAATGCTTCTGTTTGCCTGGGTTAAGAAAACGGATCTCAGTTTAGCCGAGTAAGAATAGGGAGACCAGCTTGGCTGGGTGACAAATAATTTTAAACAGCTCTCTTGGAGTGGTTGAAGAATAAGAATAGGGGATTTGATTCAATTGTTTGGGAAAAATGGGACAACCAATAGAACATAAGAGAGCGCAAAGATGTACACTGCCCCTTAGCACAGACTCAGCTCCTGAGGAGGGCACCCAAATACTGGTGAAACCTCCAAGTTTTTGTGAAATATCACACACTCCACCCAAAGGCAATGAAATGAAATTCAGGAATTTTAACCCAACTTTAAAACTCTGACAATTCAACACGTCCATCGCCTGCAGGAACCATTAGATTTTGTACAGTTTTTGATCGTCAACATTTATCATTATTCTTAGAAACTTCAACCCATGCTTCAAGAGGAATTTATCCATCCCCTTTTATAAAGAACTTAGGCCTAGAAATTCAGTGGGCCTTGCGCCCACTTAGCGCCTAAAGAGGTCTTTTGCGCCGGCGGGGTGGTAGCGCGGAAATTGAGTGCAGCGGTATTGGCGGCAGTAGCCGTTAGCGCTGCGCTGGGACCGATGACATCATCGGTGTGCGCGGTGGCCCGTAACGCCCCGAAACCGCGCCGATCCCCATATTTATTTGCGCCCGCCTCCTCCGAAGCGGGCGCAAACAGCGAACAGAAAACGGGGCCGTCCTGCTGCCATAGTGGGGCGCTTTAAAGCTGAAGGTGCGGCCGGATGCTTTTTCAGCGGCCGCCTGCCCGCACCTCCTTCCCCGGCCTCCTCCACCCCCCCCCGCGGCATTGCCGGCTGGTTTCTGTGGAGCCCTGCACTTCTCCGTTGTGCCGGGCTCTTTTGCCGGCACTCGCGATCGGGGCTCCGGCCGTTGCAGGCACCTCCCCCTTAAGAGAAGGAGGAGGCCTGCAGTACCGCAGCCTGCCGCACCACATCGGGTGGCGCTGCGGCAACTAGCGCGCCGATATTCAGTTGCAGCGCCCCAAACGGAGGCGGGCACACCCTGGTATAGCGCCCGCTTCCGAATTGGGGCGCAGAAGACGAATATACGGCGTGCGCTAATGCCTCCCCGCCCAGCGCTAACTTTTGGGCGCGAGCGAGCTGCCCGCGCCCAAATGAATTTCTAGGCCTTAATTTTACATAGGATTACCACAATTTTGCACTGATTTTGTTCCACAAACCATTGGAAAGGTCATCGACCTGAAACGTTAACTCTGTTTCCCTCTCCACAGATGCTGCCTGACCTGCTGGATGTTTCCAGCACTTGCTATCTTTATTTCAATTTAACACTAGTTACTTGTTGTGACTGCCCTCAGAAACCCCTGATTCTGTTCCATTGATCACAAGAAAGCAGTAACTGAAGCAACCATTTAATGATGGCTGTAGTGACCAGAGAAGACTGGTGGCCAGGTTCATAGGCTTTAGGTCAGGGAGGAGAGTTGCTCCTGGTCTGAGAGGGAATGATCAAATTGCACCAATCTGTGGAGTCTCATCACTCCTGTTATGATACTCTAGCCTGAAGGTAAGCATTATCAAACAGGTAGAATGGTAGAAAATGAGTTAATCCGAGGGTAGTGTGAAAGTGATCTACAATCTTTGCATTATTTCACCAGTTGGAGCATTCAAATACTGTTCTTGGTTGTAAGATTTTGCAAGAATTTCTGAAATTTCTACAGCCGAAGATTATATTTTTGATTAAAGGTAACCTGGGTAGAATATACCTTTAAATATCCAGGGCATCAAAATGGCTGTCAGACATCATGGCAGAAGACAAAAGACAGTCTCTCTGCAAAGCACGGGCTGACAAAAAGGACTTGAAAGGCAACCTGTGTGTGTGCTGTGAAAAGGATAATCAAAGATGGCTGTCCGACCTCATGGCAGAAGACACCACACAGCCTGTGAGCATATGAAAAGGAAAATCAAAGATGGCTGACAAAGGATTTAGAAAAAAAAACCAGCCCCTGAAGCAATGGAGTATTTAAACTGTCAATCAAAGGCAGTTCGAGGAGTTTCACCACAGGACAATCGATGTTTGTTTACAGGAAGCCTACAATGTTGACACAAAGGCTTAACCACTTGAGACTGCCAATCAATTGCGGTTCCAGTGACCACAGGACAATGGCTTTGTTTACACTAACATCCAAGGGCTGTTTACTCAGCAATTAAGGAAATAGACATGTTTTTTCAAACGGAGACAGCTTTATTCAACCCATCACAATGAATGGAGATACATTTAAACTGAGCGAATACCAGTTTAAACTAATGGGTAATTCATCCAAACCCATCACAGACAATGGGGACAGTTAGATTCCCTTTTGTATAGCCCAGATACATCCGGATTTGGGCGGGAAGATTTCGGCCCCAAATGGGGTATAAGATAGCTTCTCAAGAAGCCATCTCGCTCTCTCTCTGCAGCCTCGCCTCCGTGCCCTATCTACAACTCAGGAGCCCGCCCAAGGGAGTGGAATACCAGCAGTTACTTTTAAACACTGGGGTATCTCCATTTTCAGGGTGGTGAAGAATCTAAGACTGCAGGGGCACAGAGCAGGCATTTCACTGGTGAGCATACATTTTCTGGCCCATTACAAGGCAACTTAGAATAGGTATAGGGGTGGGAATTAAGGGGAATTTTGTTAAAACTGTAATTTTAGTCAATTTTCCCTCGTTGTGTCCATTTTCTCCTCCCCTATTAAGTAACAGTGTTGCACTAAGCAAAAGAGTGCTGTAGTGGACACTAAGTGTACTGTGAGACGTAAAGTGCTGTAGCGGTTCGTGTAGATCGCCACTAAATAAGAGAGTTTGACTTCGAAAAACTATTAACAAGTTGCTTATTTACAGGAACAGGCTAATTACAGCAGGTAAGATAGCAGGTAAGATGGCTGACTGTAGGCGCACCGTGGTGTAGGTCTTGTCCCAGCGGGGACTCCACGAGGACTGAGTTCGCAGTCCTGTGGGGAGCGTGATGATGTCATCACGCTCTGCTGTGTGTTCCCGCGCTTTGGGCGTCACGTGATGCGCATTGTTGCGTCGCTGGCCGTTGAGGCCGAAGTCGGGAGGCCGGGCTGTGCCGGGGCTTGCTGCAGGAGCGGAAGATCGCGTCGCTCCTGTCAGCTGGCCGTTGAGGCCGAAGACGCTAGGCCGGGCTGTGCCAGCGCAGACACATCACGTCATACGTGACGTGACGTCAGCGCGCTAGGGCGCGTCTTAAAGGGGCAATGGCCCCAACAGGTAAGTTAAAAGGGCAACGGCCCCAAAAGGTAAGTTAAACATACAGTAAGGTAAGTTAAAGGGAATTATGTGTCTCAATGTAAGGGACAACCAGTGGTACCGCCACACAGGCCCCCCCAGAATTCGCTTTAACGAAAGTCCAAGGATGAGATGGTCTGACGAGCTGGTGGTCGTGCTGTCTCGGCTTGGTAGGCGAGGTATGAAGATGCTGCTCGTGAGCGGATCCTTACGCGCGTCGTGGCGAATAAAACGTATCCGTCAGGCGAAGGACCGTGGAGACGTGCGAAACAGCAGGCCTTGTCAGAGTGACGGGCAGATTGGGCGGACGCGGGCAATGTCTCCGTTGGCTGGTGAGCGAAACCTTCGGGAGGCTGGAACACACGGAATGGTGCGTGCCATAGTGCTACGACGTGAACGCAACGGAGGGTGAAGAGTTGCTGCGTTGATCTGTGATCGGTGAGGCTAGCAACTTTCACGTGGCTGATCGCGGCCGCAGGATGCCCGTTGGACCCATCCTCGATGTGTGCAGCTTCAGTAGACGTTTGCGTTTGTTAAAGGGAAAACTGGAGAAAGGGCGGCAACGGTCCAGGTTGTTGTTGCTTGCAGGGGGGTTAACTCTGCCTGGAGGGCGGCAACACTTGTAACAGTTGTAGATTTAGGAGAAAACAGCCGGGAGGGCGGCACACTTTTTGTTCACGCCGAATCGTGCAGTAGGTAACACAACCAGCAAACTGAAGGGCTGGTGCATCATCGGCAGGGAATGAGTCATCAGTGTTCACAAGGGATGGGTTCTCGTGGTTCGCGAGGGATGGGTCCTCGTGCGCGAGGAGTGCGTCCTCGTGTTTTGCGGGGGTGAGTCCTCGTGGTATCCCTGCGGGGCGCGCTCCGATCTTGTGGGCCCGAACATGCTGTACCCCGCGCTTGGAGAGATGTATACTTGCTGTTGCTTTGGATGTAGAGGCGGATGATCCGTGTGGCAGTAGAAGAGACGAATACGGAGACCGTGAGCACGTGCATGGTCTGTGCCGCATCGATGTTCTCGGCGAACAGGGCTTCTACCTGCATAAAGCACGAGGGAGACCGTGGCTCCCTGGATTGCGGTAGTGACAGCAGAACGGCTGATGCTTCCATAGCGTGCTTCGTTTGTGAAAGACGTTCACAAACCCACCAATTGTAGCGCTGGTGGATGACGGTTGCCGTTGGTCGTGCTCTACCTCTGTGACATCGTTCATGAAAAACGGGCTCACCTCCAAGCTGCGCTTCCATTGCGAATACGTACGCAAAGACGGGGTCGCTTTTGGTGGAATCGGTGTTAGGCGGTTGCTGCTCCGTGGTTGTTCGTCGGTTGTGCGTTGGTCGTCTTGAGTGAAGATGAGGTTCAGGCGCGCATTGCTACCGTGAAAATCGTTCACGGATACGGGTTCACCAATTGTAGCGTTGGAATTGATGAGCTCCCGTACTCACGTCGTGGGGTCACCAATGTAGCGGTTCGTGTAGATCGCCACTAAATAAGAGAGTTTGACTTCGACAAACTATTAACAAGTTGTTTATTTACAGGAACAGGCTAATTATAGCAGGTAAGATAGCAGGTAAGATGGCTGACTGTAGGAGCACCGTGGTGTAGGTCTTGTCCCAGCGGGGACTCCACGAGGACTGAGTTCGCAGTCCTGTGGGGAGCGTGATGACGTCATCACGCTCTGCTGTGTGTTCCCGTGCTTTGGGCGTCACGTGATGCGCGTTGTTGCGTCGCTGGCCGTTGAGGCCGAAGTCGGGAGGCCGGGCTGTGCCGGTGCTTGCTGCAGGAGCGGAAGATCGCGTCGCTCCTGTCGGCTGGCCGTTGAGGCCGAAGACGCTAGGCCGGGCTGTGCCGGCGCACGCACATCACGTCGTACGTGACGTGACGTCAGCGCGCTAGGGCGCGCCTTAAAGGGGCAATGGCCCCAACAGGTAAGTTAAAAGGGCAATGGCCCCAAAAGGTAAGTTAAACATACAGTAAGGTAAGTTAAAGGGAATTATGTGTCTCAATGTAAGGGACAACCAGTGGTACCGCCACACAGCTGTATTTAAGTAAAAGAGTGTTACACTAAGCAAAAGAGTGCTGTAGTGGACACTAAGGGGGAGAAATTGGGTATGTAGCGCCACCTATTAGCGCCTAAAGAGGGCAGTCAGTGGCTGTAGCGCCACTGGCCGCGCCTCCCGCGATATTCAGGGGGGGCGCTAATGGTGGTGTTAGCCTGTTGCACTGTGCCGCCACCGATTATGTCATCGGTGTGCGCAGCGCCCCATTAGCGCCCCGATCGTGATATTTGGTAGCGAACGGCGCTGTAGCGCCGTTCGCTACCCGCGCCTGGTTCACGGGGCCTTGCTGTGCCGGCAGTGGCGCAAGTTAAGGTGGAGGTGCGGGGCGGCCGCCTTTTTCGGCGGCCGCCTGCCAGCACCTCCATCCCCGGCCTCCTGACCCCCCCCCCCCGCGGCATTGCCGGCTGTTTCCTGAGAGCCCGGCACTTCTCCTTGGTGCCGGGCTCTTTTGCCGGCACTCACGATCGGGGATCGCGCTGCTGCAGGCCCCTCCCCTTAATAATGGGAGGAAGGCCTGCAGTACCACAGTGTGCCGTGCCGCAGCGTGTGGCGCTGCGGCACGTTGCGCTGTGATATTCAGTTTCAGCGCCCTAAGAGGGACGCGGAGCGCCTCGAGCCTCGCCCCGTCTCCATCTAGGGGCGCTGAAACTGAATTTCTGACATTCGTTAGTGCTCCGAACGCTGCGCAAAAATCAGCGCTCAGGCGAACTTGGCGCCACTTTGGCGCCTCAACCCAATTTCTAGGCCTAAGTGTACTGTGAGAAGTAAAGTGCTGCACTAGTTAAAAGTGCTGTATTTAAGAGTGCACTGTATTAAAGGTGCTGTATTTAAGTAAAAGAGTGTTGCACTAAGCAAAAGAGTGCTGTAGTGGACAATAAGTGTACTATGTTAAGTAAAAGTGCTGTATCGAGCACAGGTGTGTTGTATTCATTATTTTAAGTTATTTTTTTTTGTTTCAATAAATACTGGTCTGTTTTGCATCCAACCACGAGTCTCGTTTCTGTCTACATCGCTACCGAATAAATCCGGCAGTCAGAACCAGGAAAGGGGAGCGCTTCGAAACCACACGGGGCTCTGGAGCAGCTCAGAGGCTTCTGACTGGCCAGAGACAATAATCCCATCCCCGTTAATAATTCCTACATGGTAGAACATCAGGGCTATGCCATTATGAAGACTTAATATGGAGCTGGTTTGTTGAATAAGTTTAACTACTTATCTTGGATCTCAGCCCACGAGCAGATAACCTTTCTTTTGATTGGCAGTAAATATAGCCGTTTCTGTTATATAATCTCATGTATAGTTACTGCTTCCTGTTTTGAACAGCCAATCAACACAGGTGTGAGTAACACGAGAACAGCACTGGTTTATTCGGCTGCTAATTTCAAAGAGTTACTCCAGGTTTGATTGTGCCTTGCAAGTACTGGAAGAGATGGACAAAACTCCTCTGAGAGGCAATGAAAGGCATCTGCCCGGACTGAAATGTACAACCGAGGCCTCACACAGGGCCACAGAACTGCAGCAAGGAGCAGTCACAGGTCTAAGTCAATAAAGGAAACATTTTTGTTAGCTAAGTGCCGACTCCAGTAAAATCCTAGCTTAATGTTTGTTCTGCAAATTTTAATCGCATCTCTGAAATATTCAGTGGAAGTCCTTGTCAAACACCTAGTTGTGAGATTTTATTTATTACATTTCCTAGTATGCGTTATACACTATCCATTTGAAGTTTGAGTCATGCTTTATCCCCTGTATTTAAGCTACACTGTAAGACTAATTATAGAATCAACTATCGTGTAAGAATTCTACTTTTATGCACATGTACATCTGTCAAGTGTGTGAAATAGCAAATTCTGTCGTTATGTTAAGGTGATTCAACCCCTTGTAAAAGTGGTACTAGAGGTTAGTTACCCTCAACTCACAGACAGGACAGAGCCTCCCACTGGAATGTTTGTGGTCCTATTTTTGCAGATTCACTTCTAGGATTTTACAACAGTACAGTTCAGCTTCAGATCTAAGTATCCAGTTATAGGATAGATTCAGGTTATAACTACAACAGGCTTATAAACTGATGCTGCAAAGATTAATAGAGCACGGTACTCATAAGATTGTACATTTTTTTTGTATGTTTTTATCCCCAAATTCCGCAAAATCCACAAAATCAAGAATATTAAAATATTTTTGATAGAAAACAAAAACAAAGAATCAAGTTACAGGTAGATAAGTAGTAGGGTTAGACAAATGAACATAGGTGAAAAGAGTAGGATAACATTTCCATTCACAACATCATGCTGTACCCAATTCTGATACTTTGGAATCACAGATGACACTTTATTTTGAGTTCCCAATTTTAAATTCCTTTTCTGCCCTCTTTAAATCCCTCAGATCATGTAGCATCCCTAGTTAAAAGAGCAAACAGTTACAAGCTGCTTTCAGTGTCGCTCTTGAGCCGATCACTGGAAGATGGTCAAGAAGTGCCCTAGAATAATTATCTTGCCCATTTTGCCTCATCATTTTGCAAGAAAGTGTCTGCCTCCCCTCAATGCCTTCTCTGATGTCACAGACAAGATTAGATATTCACTTGGAGGGAAATTATAGACATGAACCTTATACTGGTACTCCATGACAGAGTGCATGAGAGAGTTCCTTTTGTTTCTCTCTCACACCTGGCAGCTATCTCTTGCCCTGCCAGTACACTTTACACCTAATCTCAGCTTATTACCATCTCGTTTAGCTCTTTTGTTTCTTTCACTTCTTTTGTCCAATCGCAGCCCTGCCTTCGATCTAATTTCTTTTCCTTCCAGTTTTGAAGAAGGGTTCGACCCGAAACGTCAACTCAAATTTCTCTCCATGGATGTTGCCTGACCTGCTGAGTTTTTCCAGCATTTTCTGTTGTTATAAGGGATTTACAAGTCCATTTTTATGAAATATAGATATCGAGGCATGTGAGTTGAAATTTAAGAAGAATATGATGCATTGCAGATTCTTAGTCAGGTGTGTCCATATTATTCATGAACTGCATTGCGATAAAGGAAAATATTGATGCTCTATCAAGGCTACGGTTTCTGCTTGTTTCAGGAATATTTTGGCAATGCAGCAGATGGAACTGGTTACCATAAACAAATCAGAGGATGCAAAGATTGGTCAACCAAATATATGCCCTACTTCTTTGTCACCACAGAAACCAATTTATATTGGCTTTTAACACTTTACCTAATGAAAGACAGCACTGTGGGCATTGGTGAGATATTGTAACACACATCCAACTGTTTTAAGAAGCACATCATTTTAATGGAACTGCAGAAAATAGGGGAGACTGAACAAAAAGTAAGGAACAGACATGTAGGGGGGAATTTTTCGGGGGTCCACAGACACGTTTGGTGGCGGGTCGGCTGTGTTAAGTCTGTGTGTTATAGTGATAATTACTACACAGACTACAAGAGTAAATTCAACAGGTCTTTACTGGTTGGAGGTAGGGACTATACTGAATACAATATTACTACACAGTGCTTATATACCGGTGTGGTCACCACTGGTATTACGTATACAGCAGCCAGAGAAAGTAGTACATCTCTTAAGGTGGAACAGGCTTAAGTTCTCTTAAGGTGGAACAGGTTACATACACCACAATCCTCCCTTTTTAGCTTAACAGTCATATCCCCATTTAACATAACATAATAACATATATACATATATAACTTCAGGTATAACAGTTCAAAGGTTCAGTCTCTCAGGAGGCTTTCTGATGCGGCTTGGATAACGCCTCTCAGTAGTCTCTGATTCTTGTTGTTGAGGTGCCTCCTCTATTTGGTTTCCAATGTATTGTGTGTCATCATCATCAAGTACATTCCCTGCCGAGGTAGATGCTTCAGGTTCATTAACGTCTTCCACAGTTGTCTCTGTCACAACCATGGGTTCGACCCTTGCTCTCGACTCTACCAGTTGATCCGCATGACGCCTTATCACATTATGACCAATATCTACTGTGTACATCAGAGGTCCTTGTCTGGCCCAAATTGTTCCGGACTGCCATTTTTCGTTTCCATAGCCCCTTGTCAACACTGGTTGTCCTACGTCGAAAGTTCGAGTGGTCTTGTTGTTAATATGCCGAAACTGTTTGTTTTCCACTTCCCTCCGCACATTTGGTTTTAACAAGTCCAACTTGGACCGCAACCTCCTGTTATAAAACATCATGGCAGGACTTTGGTTAGTCACTGCATGATCGGCGTTTCGATATGACATCAGGAACTTGTCGACCTTGTGTTGCAGCGGAATCTGATCATCGTTCATGGCCTTAATAGCCTTTTTGAATGTCTGGACAAATCTTTCAGCCAACCCGTTTGTCGCCGGATGATATGGGGCAGAGGTATAATGTTTTACTCCATTCTTCTTTAAGAATTGTCGGAATTCTTCCGATACAAACTGTGGTCCGTTGTCCGAACAGATCTGTTCTGGCAATCCGTTCCTTGCGAATATTGTTCTTAACACCGCAATTGTCTTTTCTGAAGTAGTGGTATTCATCTTGATGACTTCTGGCCATTTGGAATGTGCGTCCACCGCGATTAGGAACATGGAGTCCATGAATGGACCAGCAAAGTCAATGTGTATGCGTTGCCATGGGGCTGAAGGCCATTCCCATGGGTGTAGCAGTGCTATCGGAGGTGAATTTTGCACTTTTTGGCACCCAGCGCAGCTTTTCGTTAACTCCTCAATCTGTTGGTCAATACCCGGCCACCATACATAAGCCCTAGCAAGACTTTTCATTTTAACTCCCCCCAGATGACCTTCATGCAGTTCGTTTAAAACTCTTTCCCTTAACTTGGGAGGAATAATCACTCTTGTCCCGTACATCAAGGTACCATGGCAGACGGACAGCTGGTCTCGCCTTGCCGAAAATGCCGGTAACAGAGGATCACCCCGTGTTGGCCATCCTTTCACTGTCACCTCGTAGACTCTGGACAGTGTCGGGTCATTCCTGGTTTCTCTTTCAATACTTGCATTGGTGACTGGTAAACACTCGATGATGGTCGAATGAAATAACTCAACAGGGTCAACTTTCGTCGTGTCTTCTTCTTCAGGTAGTGGCAGGCGCGACAGCCCATCAGCATTGCCATGCTGTTTCGTACCTTTGAATTCTATTTGATATTGATGTGCCCCTAGGAAAAGAGACCATCTCTGGAGACGCTGCGCTGTCATCACCGAAACACCCTTCTTAGGGTTAAAAATGGATACCAACGGTTGATGGTCTGTCAGAAGTGTGCATTTTTGGCCCTGCAGGTAATGATTAAACTTCTTCACTCCCCATACAAGGCTAAGAGCCTCCCTATCGATCTGCGCATAGTTGCGCTCAGCGGAGGTCAATGATCTGGATGCAAACGCGACTGGCCTTTCCGTGCCATTTGGCAACTTGTGTGAGAGTACTGCCCCAATACCATATGGAGAAGCATCACAAGCCAACCGAATAGGCAGTGTCGGGTTGAAGTGAGCCAACACTTCCTCTGAGGTGATCAATTCTTTGCTTTTGCGAAATGCCTTCTTACAGTTTTCGCCCCATTCCCATGGTACCCCTTTCTGTAAAAGAGCGTTTAACGGGTGCAGTACCGTGGATAGATTTGGCAGAAATTTATGGTAATAGTTAATTAATCCTAGAAACGACCTCAACTGAGAGACATTCTCCGGAGCGGGAGCCTTTACAACTGCCTCAATCTTGTCAGGAGACTTATGAAGCCCCTCCCGGTCAATGACATGGCCACAGTACGAGATCCGCTTCTGGAAGAACTCACATTTCTGCCGATTTACTCTAAGTCCATAGGCCTAGAAATTCAGTTGCGTGCGCCAGCCGTTAGCGCCTTAGGAGGAGTAGATCTCGAGCGCTAGGCACTTAGCGGCCGGGCGCAGGGAGATCTGCGCCTACGCCCAACTTCAGTGGACATTTAGCGCCGGCGCAAAGTGTTTGCGCGCGCTCAGATGCGCGCGCAGCTTATGACGTCATTTCGTCGTGCAACGCCCTTTGTGCGCCCCAAACCGGAACTTCAGTCGCGCCCGCCCAATGTGGGCATGGCGATGCTAAGAACTGTGAAGTGGAACGCAGCAGAGGCCCTGCGGGCCTCGGGGAGCACTAATTAAAGGGCACTTACACTGAACTATAAAGGCCAGCCATTTTGCTGCAATGACTTTTGTGCAACGGATTTCTGGACAGAGACCAAGGAAGAGACCTTACTGATTTGGCCCAACATAGGAGAGATATTTTTGGCTTCTGGCCAGAGCTTGGAAATTTGCCTCATTGTGATTTCATTGTTTGCAAGTATATTATGGGGGCTGCATGGGGTTCCAACCCTCAGTTCCAGCATTATGTGCGAAGGGCTCGCAGACGCTGTGTGAGAGGGGCAGCCATGCCTAGACGCAGAGGGGGCATCAGGCGTCGGCAACGTAGGCCTTACCCACTCAGGGAATACCGCCAGCAGGTGTCCTATCTCACCATGACTGCCGCGCAGTGTGTTAAGAGGCTGCGCTTCAGAAGGGAGGTGGTTGCAGAGATCTGCCAGCTGCTTCACAGAGATCTGCATCCACAGCTGATGTGCAGGACGTCTCTGTCGGTGGAAGTGAAGGTCACGGTGGCTCTGAACTTTTATGCAAGCGGCTCCTTCCAAGCCGCTGCTGGGGACATAGCTAACATATCCCAGTTCGCCGTGCATCGCTGCATCCGGCAGGTCACCGATGCCCTTTTCACAAGGAGACACCAATTCATCTCCTTCCCCATGACCCTGGAGAGGCAGGAGCAGCATGCAGTCGGATTTGCGAGGATCGCGGACTTCCCCATGTTGCAGGGCGCCATTGACTGCACGCATGTGGCTTTGCGGGCACCTATCGACAATGCCGAGGATTACCGCAACCGGAAGGGCTACCATTCCCTCAATGTACAGCTGGTGTGTGACCACAGGCAGCGCATCCTAGCTGTCAATGCCCGCTTTCCAGGCAGCAGCCACGATACATTTATCCTGCGCCAGACTACTGTGGCTGACATGTTCCAGGCACAGCCTCCCCCAAGAGGATGGCTTATCGGGGACAAAGGCTATCCTTTGTGTACATGGCTCATGACCCCGCTCCGCGCGCCCAGGACCCCTGCTGAGGAGGCATACAACGAAAGCCATCAAGCCACAAGGAACATCATAGAGCAAACGATTGGCGTCCTCAAGCAACGGTTCCGCTGCCTGGATCGCTCCGGCGGATCTCTACAGTATTCGCCGGATAGAGTCTCCCAGTTCGTCGTCGTTTGCTGCATGCTGCACAACCTGGCTATCCGCAGGACTCAGGCACTGCCACCTCACGTTGGACCACCACCTCAGGAGGACGAGCAGGAGGACCATGAGGAGGAGGAGCAGGAGGAGGAGGAGTACCAGCCCAGGAGGGAGCCACAAGGTCCAAGTGCCATCCGTCGGCGGCTTATTGAACGACACTTCTAGGCCCCCTGTCAGGGAATGGCTTGTGGCAATGAAGGGACATGAATGCAGCCGCTGCGCAAGCCCTCAGCCGGTTAACGCAACAACCACTTCAAACATTACACATGGACAAGCTGAATAAAGAAAAAGCTTTATTGAACAAACTCAGGGCCCTTCCCACATGAAACCCAAAAACAGACAACACCCCCAAAAAACAGTCAAAAACATATCTCACTCCCACAACCTGGGGAGGAATAACAAAACTTTTCCATCCAAATGGCCTTCATCCTCGGCCTTACCAAAAGAACCCCCCCCATAGACAACACAACCACCCCCATATAAAAAAACATTTGGCAACACACTCTACTTTGTATGCCGAGAGGGCGAGTCCTTGTCCAGCCTTTTCCGGCCCCTGGCCGACCTGCTGCTCCGCCTCAACCTGGGCCCTGTGGGTGCTGCAAGGCTGGGGGAAGGCTCCTGAGGGGCACATTGCGTGACGGCAGATGCCCTTGGGGGTCGGCCTAGACGAGCTCTGGCCCTCGAGGGGCCGGCTGCTGACTGCTGCAGCTGTGGCTGGGCAGCATCAGTCTGTCCAGCAGCTCGTGGCAGCTTCGCTGGGGGAGTGGCAGTGGCGGCTGCAGCAATGGGGGCAAGCTGGCTGATGCCAGGCGCTTGCTGCTCGCCTGAGACACTGGCACTCGGCCGGGCTGGCACTGCAGCAAGCGCAGCAATCTGCTGAAGGCCAGACCGCTGTGCTGATGCAGCGCGGCGGGTGCCCTGGCGATGCCTGGCTGAGACAGCGAGTGTGGCAGCAGTGAGTGCCCGCACTGCCCTGGTCTGTGCCCGCATCAGACCAGCCAGTGACTGCACGGCACCACTGATCAACTGGCCACTCGCTGCCTGTGCTGCCCTGAAGTCGTCCCGACTCGCGTCCTGTGCTGCCCTGAATTCGGCCCGACTCGCGTCCTGTGCTGCGCCGAATTGTTCGAGACCCCTGGCCTGTGCTGCCCCGAGTTGTTCGAAACCCCTGGCCTGTGAGGCCCCGAAATCGGACACACTATGAGCCAGGGACTCAATGGCCTCAGGCAACCGTGCCACAACCCCCATGAACTCGGTGTGCCAGCGATCCGAGTCCGCGGACATTTGATCGAGGAGGCGCACCTCCTGGGCGAGGACCGTCTCCGGACCGGAGGCCGGACTCTCCCTCTGGGGAGAAGGCAGCCGAGCTGCCCGACCCTTCCCGCGTGGCTCGACGCCACTGGGCACAGGAGCTACACCCCCCTGCAACACTTCCCCCTGGCTCTCCTCCAGGGAAGACGTCTCCCCTCCATTGCCATCCCCTGGCGCGGATGAGGGTTCCCCCGATGGGCCGCCTTCCTCTTGCTCCTCCTCGTCCTCCTCTTCCGAGGGACTGTCAGTGGCAGCTTCAGGTACCTCCTCCTCACCAGCTGAAAGCAGGAAGGCACAAGAGTAGCTTTAGAGTGAGGACAGGGCGTCAGCGAGGGAGGCATGAGTGGTGGCATTCAGCGCATTGGTCGGACAGTGGCAAAGGATGTAGATCTGAAGCGCAAGGGGAACGAGAGAGGCCCAAAAGGTCATGTCCTTACCATTGGGGCCCAGCACAGGGTCGGCATCTCCACATGCAACGGGGCCAATCAGCCGGCCACCCATGAGTCGACCCACGCGCTCCTCCAGGTCACTGAGCTGCTGGAACTGGGTACGGCCTCCCCCGGTGACAGTCCGGCTCTTCAGATTCTGGGCCAGCTTGGCCTGCAAGAGAAAGGACGGCCTCTAAGTACAGTGTGGTGCCCTGTTGTTGTGTGCACTGCCTCCTATGGTCGAATAGCTTGGCCAGTGTGTAAAGTGCAGAAAGTGCAATGGATGTTCATGCCAGTGTCATAGCTGCTGGATGAGGGCTGGCCATTAGGGCTTTGAGGTCCCTTTGCCCATAATGTGAGGTGCACATGCAAGGATGAGGAGGACACTGGAAAGGGTACTCACCCTGACAATCCGAGTGAGGTCGTTAAACTTTTTCCGGCATTGGGCACCAGTCCTGGGGACATCACAGGTGGCTGTGACCCTCTGGGCGATATCCCTCCAGGCTCTCCTGTAGACCCTGGTGGCAGGCTTCTTGCCACTGTCCGGGAACAAGATATGGCGTCTCCTCTCCAAAGCCCTAACCAGCACCTTTAAATCATGGGCAGAGAAGCGCTGCGCTCGCTCACGGGCCCTCTGCATCCTTCCTGGCGCTATTTCTCTCCAGCAGCAGTGTTTAGGCCTAGCTGGAGGGCTGCAGTATCCAGGGCGTGGCAGCAGACCAAGTCGACCCTTCCCCCTTTAAGAGCTGGCCGGCGCCAGGGTGTCTGCTGTCAATCAAGACATGACCGCACCTGCGCTGCGCCCGGCCTCGGCGGTATCAGTCTGCACCGCCGGCTTAGCGCCTAAAGATAGCCGTGCATCGCCAGTTTTAGCGCTCGAGCAAACTCCTTGGCCAAAGCTACTGAATATCGGCGAAGTGGCCTCCACTTTCCGGCGGGCGCAAACTTTAGCGGCCGCCCGACTTTACCGCCCCAAAAGTGGCTATACTGAATTTCTAGGCCATACTCTTTCAGTCTGTTGAGCACCAGTTCCAAGTTTGCGAGATGTTGTTCATCACCATCACCTGTGATCAGAATATCGTCCAGGTAACATTGTGTGCCTGGAATTCCCTGTAATACCTGCTCCATGACCCTCTGCCAAATTGCTGGAGCCGATGCCACTCCAAAAACCAGCCTATTGTACCGGTACAACCCTCGATGCGTGTTGATCGTGAGGTATTGGCGTGACTCTTCCTCAACCTCCATCTGCAAGTACGCCTGTGCCAGGTCTATCTTGGTGAAGTGTTTCCCGCCAGACAATGAAGCGAAAATATCCTCAATCCGTGGAAGCAGATACTGCACCGTGTGAAGCACCGGATTAATGGTGATTTTGAAATCTCCACAGATGCGAACCTTCCCTGGATCTCCTGGCTTGTTGCTCGCAGGACGTTTCATAACGGGAACAATGGGCATAGCCCACTCACTCCAATCTACCTTAGACAGTACACCTGAACGTTCTAGTGCTTCCAGTTCCGCTTCAACAGTAGGTCGTATTGCATAGGGTACCGGTCTGGCTTTAAAAAATTTTGGTTGTGCATGTTCATCAATCTTGATGTTTGCCGTAATTCCTCTCAGTGTTCCCAGTCCTTGCTGGAACACCTCTTTAGCATCATCCAATATTCTGGACAATCGTTTAGGTTTGACATCTGTTTCCCCGGAATCTACCGTTAGTGCCTTCAAGGAGTGCCAGTCCATATTCATTTTCCTAATCCACTCCCGTCCTAGTAGTGGTGGACCTCCTTCAGGTAGCACATATAAGTCCATTACTTGGCTTTCTTCGCCCTTGTGGACCACTTCTACCTCTATTTTTCCGATGGGGTACACTCTTTGCCCCGTGTATGTTTTCAATATAATCTCCGTATCCTGTAGGGGAATATGTTGGAATAATCTTCTGTAATCTTTCTTATTCATGACCGTCAATGCCAATCCAGTGTCCAATTCCATTTTTACTTGGACTCCTGCTATCTGAAGAGTGACCCAAATTGTCTGGAGATCTGCATCCTTACCAACATTGTGTACTCTTAAGCTATCCAGTTCATTACTGCTAGCGTCTGAATCTGACTTCTGTTCGGTCAAACTGTTCTTTGTCACCTTGTGTACCTTTGCGTATTTTCCTTGCGGTGACTTTTTGTTGCTGGTCTTCTTTCCTGACCGGCATACTTTAGCTATGTGGCCAAGCCTGCCACACGTTCTGCATTCTTGGTTTTTAAACCAACACTGGTTCTGATCGTGCGTTGTCTTTCCACAACGATAACATTTGACAGAACTCAAACCCAATTTGTTTGTACCGAGTTCCGGTGACCATAGCTGCATTACTGCCGTGCCTCTCGCTGCGGCTTCGTGTGCTGCTGCCATAGTGACCGCCTTCTCAAGCGTCAGCTCATTCTCCTCGAGCAGTCGCTTTTGTGTATCCTGTTTAAATAAACCACACACAAATTTATCTCGTAGTGCCTCTGTCAGTCCCGTTCCAATCTGACAATATTTTGCTAGCTTACGTAATTCCATCAAATATTCAGCATTGCTTTCATTCTGCAGCTGCCTTCTATCGTAAAATTTAAATCGTTCCGCTAGCATCAGCGGCGTGGGGTTTAGATGATTTTTCAGGACAGTAACAATCTCATCGAACGTCTTATCCGCCGGTTCATCTGGTGATAACAGGTGTTTCAATTGCCCGTATGTCTTCGCACCCATTAAATTTAATAATGTTAGTGCTTTATCTGCATCAGGAATTTTATTTGCCTTACAATAATTTTGTATGCGTTCTACATACATGGCCCAATCTTCGATGTCACTATCAAAGGTATTAATGTTCCCATGTTTAGGCATCATTGCAATTTATTGTATTTTTATGTTATCCAAGATGGCGGCTTCCCGCTCTTGTCGTCGTCCTCCGCCCACAAAATGGCGGTTTTCCCGCGCTTGGCAATCTTCAACCGTCCCCCGACGCTGTCTCCGCTTCACCGCGGCTCTCGCGCCTTCAGTTTCCCCAGACGCTGCGCCTTTTAGCCCGAATGCGGCCCTTATCTCCGGCCGCGATCGATGTCCCCACGCTGCGCCTCTCGCTCGAAAATGGCCCGGCCCTTATCTCCGGTCGCGATCGATCTCACCGCCCTTATTCCTCCGTCTTCCCAGCCCCGTCTGTACAGCCAACGCGGTTGACTTTCTGTCGCGTCGCTGCCCGGCTTACCCACCACCGAGGTAGAAAGAAGAAAGCTGACAGTCGCTGATGGAGGCTTCGAGGTCAGGATGTCTTCTGCACTTCGGTTTCTCGATGCCTGCCACTCGACGTGTCTTCCAGTAGAGTGATGAGGGTGGAAACCTCTCTTCGACGTCCTGTCTGTGGACGAAGCCGCTGTGGAAATAACTGCCGCAGGGTAAGAATCGGACTCGTCGCCACTGTTAAGTCTGTGTGTTATAGTGATAATTACTACACAGACTACAAGAGTAAATTCAACAGATCTTTACTGGTTGGAGGTAGGGACTATACTGAATACAATATTACTACACAGTGTTTATATACCGGTGTGGTCACCACCGGTATTACGTATACAGCAGCCAGAGAAAGTAGTACATCTCTTAAGGTGGAACAGGCTTAAGTTCTCTTAAGGTGGAACAGGTTACATACACCACAGGCTGGGAAAAAATTTTTTGACAGTGAGTAGGGAACCCGCTGTCACCCTGCCTCCATGCTAGTCTCCCAGATGTCGAGTCTGTCATCATTGATGCGGCGGGGGAGGCAACTTAGATTATTAAGAGCTTGTTAACAGGCACTTAAAAACTATTTTAAGCTCACCTTTAGATTTTTAGAGTTCACCCGCGACTTCCCCGCTGCTCAAGGAGGTCGGGTGTTGTGTCAGGATGGGATGATTTCTTAACTTGACAGCTGCAAATGGTCTATAAAAGCTCCCATTTCTTGGCTGTTCACTTTCCAAGGTCAGAATCTGTTGCTTACTACATTTGGAAGACAGATTGAGCTTTATGCAGGTTGCAAGTGTTTAGAGCAAACTCTCCATCCAGTGTCACCTCATTAGAACAACCTCTCTCACCACTGACAGATCGCTTCTGTCATCTCAACTTCACCTGCCATCTATCTCATCATCATCAGTGCCCTTGAAAACATCTCACCTTGGTCCTCCGAATCCCACCACAATCAGCACCAACACCCAACACCAGCAGCACCAACAACACCAGCAGCACAAACAACACCACCACCAACCTTCTCCGCAATCAAGTGGTGCTGCACAGGACACAGGGCATCAGCACTTGACAACATTGCTGCCCAGGACGCCAGGGATGGCCTCAACATAGCCAGATTTACTTCACTTGACACTGTACACCCTGGCTGCCACATGATGCGCCAGATTGGCACCGCCCCACACCAACACCATAAAGCATCCCTACAATGCTGAAGACATTCCTTTCACACTCATCACCATTGGTGGGAGGGGGGGTGTACTGTTATGTCTCACCATTCACTGCAACTCACTAAGCCACTTCTAAAGGTGCACACAAATCTGTCCAAGAACGCAAAAAGTGTTGAAAATAAAGATTTCAATGTTTGACACGACATTAACAGAAACTTCACATAAACATTGGCTAAAACACCCAAGTGTCTACCCTTGTGTATTGTTAGTTGGTATGATTGGACTAGGATGAGGGTGAGTGTGAGGGGTGGCGAGTGAGATGTGGAAGTGATAATATAGATAGAGAGGGATGGGTGGAGGTGCAAGGTAAGTTGTTGTGAGTAAAGATGTGCAGGAGTAGGGTAGGGAAGGCAGAGTGATGTGGATGTGACGAGTGGCACAGCAGGATGAGGTTGAGTGTGGCTTTGCAGTAACATTTCGTGATCTACTGGGATCATTGAAAGGTTTGCACCACTGCAGCCTGGTCCTCCTGATGACATCCCTGCTTGTGCCCTCCTGTGCAATGTGCAACCAGGCTGTGTTGGTCTCCTGGTGAGTTCTCTTCCACCCGTTGGAAGGGAAGAGAATCTCCCTGCGTGCTGTGACTCCCTCCATAAGCATATGGAGGGAGTCATGGGAGATCCTGGGTGCAGCCCTGCACTTCTGTGCAGTGCTTGTCTGTGTTTGCTGCACTTCAATGCTGTAGAATACTGACAGCACAACTGTCAAGGTCAATTTGGACATGGCCCCTTTAAGGAAACCGGCTGATGACGCGTCATCAAATGACGTCATCAGACCCGCTTCATTTTAATTGGTCGGGAATCTCGTAGGGCGGGCTTAACAAGCCCAATCAACAGAAAATTCTTCTCACAGAGCGGGATGGAGCCAGGAGCGGGGTCGCAAACCGCCACCTACCTCAGCAGAACTGTCAACATCAATTTGCACATGGTCCCTTTAAGGAAACTGGCTGGTAACATGTCATCAAGTGACATCATCAGACCCGCTTCCTTCAATTGGCTGGGATATGCGCTGGGCAGACTTAACAAGCCCAATCATCATAAGATCACTCTACAGAGCAGGCTGGAGCCAGCAACAGGGTCGCACCCCACCACCGACCCTGGCCGCACCATACCCAGCTCGGTAGGCAAAATCACGGCTGTAAACTTTGTTACAATATTGAAGCACTTGAATTCAATGACTAATCAAATTTAACTAAATAGGTGATCTGTGTCATAAACTAGTGGTCTATGGTTTGGAGGGAGGGGCGAAAGGAGATGGCATTTGCCACATAATTCATGACTTCTATAGACTTAGTGACTATAGGCTCAGCCACAACAGGGGAAGCTTATTCTCTTGTTCTACTCTTGCAAGGTACCATTTACTGTCCTTATTTAAACCACTGTTATGTTGTTGTTACGCCATAAACTGAACTAGTTGGAAGATTTGTTTAGGTCACAGAGGTGTGCTGCATCTTCCCTGAATGTCAAATGTATACTTAATTGAGCAAAGGTGCATCTCAGCAGTGATTGGCTAACTAACCAGCACGAGGCAATCACCATAGTGTGCTGGAAGTGAATGCTTTTCATTCTCACAGAAGTATTGACTCCATTGTCTATGATATAGTGGTAGAATGACCAGGCACTGGGCTTCACAAAGAGTTGTATAAACTGAATCATAACTAATAGAAGAAATTTCTGTGTATTGAAGATGTAATTCCACCATCCCACAAATCAGTAATGTTCCCATTCCTCCCTTGACAAGTATCAATGGAGAACGATTGTGAAAATGATTCAGCATTAGTTAAAATGTACTGAGATGTAATTACGCACACAGATGGAAATTTTCTTGTAAACTATAAGGCCTCAATTTAAACCACAGTTTACATTTTTCTTTTTTAGTATATGTGCACAACACTGTTCTTAATTATCTATTTTGCACCGTGGCTAAATTTGGGGCATTTTTTTTCATTGTGCAAATTAAGCACCTTGTACAAATAGAAAGTTCCAGCACATTAATTTTTCAATAAATTTAGTGTCCGATATAAAGTCAATAAATTATTTTAACTTACTGAGGTCATAAGACAGTATTTATGGGCACATAAATGAATCTGGGTAACTTCCAGGCCTCTTAAAATCAAAAAGACAGCCATGAGGGGCTCCATACAGAACTGGGAATTGTATCTGAGTCTGGATGACTCCTACCATAAACATTCTGCATTCATTCATGCAAAGGAGCAGCGATATGCTAACTGTTCTATAGTGAGACCTAACCTTGGCAAACCACTTTATTTTCTATTTAGAATTCAAAATTACGTTAAACCAAAATTATCCATATTTCTCCAAGTGTTTTTCAGAAAATGGTCCAACTCTAATAAATGAGTTTTGCAATTGGTCTCACTATAAATATGCATTTTACTAACATTTAAATTCATTTTAATCTTCCCACCAAGCTCTTTATGTTAGTTGATTGCCATGCAAAGCGTTGATGCTACAGGGATACATTTTGGGGGGAAAAAATCTGCTTTTCTATTGATATTTTTGACTAAACCAACATAAGTTATTGCAAATGCAATTAAGGGGATTTATGAAGAGCACTGGCCAAATGTGTCTTTATAAATGAAGGTCCTGGGGGAAAAACCATGGCAGGCTGCTTAAAAATTGGTTAACCTCACTACACTTGGGTGCCAGTCTGAGTTGCAGTAACTGAAAAACGTTGAGCAGAGCTGTGCTGTTTCCCTGCGGTGGGGAGGTTTACAACTGGCAGTCCCTAGTGCCTCCTGGCAGCGAGCTACAGGTAGCTAGTTAGCTGGCAGAGATTTGGGAAGCAGGTTATCCACTCACAACCCACCGTCTCAGCAGCAGAGGTGTCAGGGGCAAGCAGATTGAAGATGTGGAAATAACTTACTCCAAGAAAAGCCACATTTAAAAATGCCTGAAAATCCACAGGTGCGGGGAGGTTTTGTGTTATTGTTTGAGGGATGGGAGTCTTGTATTCATTAAAGTGAAGAAAGCCAGTGTTGAGCAATATTGTTTTCCACTTTTGTACCGAGTCGCAGCATACATTGCAAGGTCAAGGTATGGGCCGTGTAAAGCTCCTCCTATACTCTCCCAACAACGGAACTGAAAAATAACTCCAGAAGAGGTATTATCAGCTGCACCTGTGTGACGCTTCTATTTCCCAAATTACTTGCCCTTCTGGGCTGAGAGAGATTGCCCAGTTCTTATTGAATTGTAGGACATTTTTACATTGTGGATTTGCATCTTCTGTGAGCTTAGTTGGAACTGCACAAATTCATTTGACTTGAGCTAGAGATAACTTCAGTCCATCTAGCCAGCCCAGATTTCAAAAACAGAATATGCACTTAAACACCTACATCACTGAATTAATTTTCTCACCAAATACTTGTCCAACTCGCTATTAAAATTACTGATGTTATAATCCTCGATGGCCTCACTCTGAAGCCCATTCCAAACATTCACCACCCTTTGAGTGAAATAGCTATATTTGGTCTGTCCACTTATCTTTCCTCTTCTGAACTTCTTCCCATGCTCCCCATTGTTTTTGTCGCCACGGTAAATCATTTTCAGGGTTTAACTTATTGATATCCTCGAGGATCTTTGAGTTTGTCAATAAGATGTTCTCTCAGCCTTCTCTAGAGCAAACAAACTCTGTTTTTTTAGTTTCTTCTTGAAGCTCAGGCATCTGATGCCAGGTAACAAACGGTTAGCCCTTAGCTGCACCTTTTCCTTCCTGTAATATGTTGACCAGAATTGCACACACAACACACCTGGAATTAACCTACAGAGATTCCAAAGCTCTATTTTCCATTAACTCTGGTGCATCACTCATGCCGTTGGTCATTTCGACAGTTTGATATTCTTCCTTGTTCAGCTGGGTAAAGGTCAATATGTAGTTGGAACTTTACAGTGTAAGTCGTATGCATGTCCATAAATATTATGAGTATTCTTTGTAGAACCAAAGTCATCTTTACTGAAATGTATCTAAACTGCCAGAGATATTTGTGTCAGACTGGGAATATGGCAAGAATGTTGTGTAGGTTGAATTTTGAAATGTTGGTCGTCTTGACCATGAAAGGGCGGATTATCTGTTGATTTTCAAAGCACACTTTTTAAAATGTAAAAGGCACCCTGTGGCTGCACTTAACTTAGCCTTTAGATAAGGCATTGAAACAAGGCCCCTCTGTTCTGGTAGTTCAGGTGGATGTTAAAGATTCCATCGCAGTGTTCAAAGAACAGCAAAATGATGGCCTGCCCAATATTCTTTCTTCAACCAATACTATCATCTAACTAAAAACAGAAAATGCTGAAAATACTCAGCAGGTCAGGCAGCATCTGTGGAGAGAGAAACAGAGTTAACATTTCAGGTCGATGACCCTTCGTCAGAAACATTAACTCTGTTTCTCTCTCCACAGATGCTGCCTGACCTGCTGAGTGTTTCCAGCATCTTCTCTTTTTATTTCAGATTTCCAGCATCCGCATAATTTTGCTTTTGTACTACCATCTAACTGCTGTTTGTGGGATGTTGCTGTGCACAAAATAGCTGCTGCATAGCCTACTTAACAATAGTGGCTGCATAACAGAGCAATTCATCCCATGTGGAGTGCCTTGGGATGTTTCTGAGAAACAGGATAAGGTGCTACATAAATGTGAATTTGTTCATTATGCACCAGAAGGCAATTTGCTTCTATTAGGATAAAAGTGCTTTTAAAATTGAAATTGCATGTCATACTTAACTGAAATTTTAAAAACCTGATATAAATTTGTGGAATGCAGTTTTATTTAAAACATTTTTTAGAACAGGTTAACTGCTTATACATTGTATGGCAAGCCATAAAAGACATCATTATGTGGCGTGTGTAAAAAAGTAAAATTTCTACTAAATATGTTGTTACTAAATGAACAGAAAAAGAAGTTTAGATATAGGTCTCTGATTATTGCAGGTGCTCCACAAGTTATTTATGTGGTTCTGAAGCATGCCTGATTTGCTTCATGTTGAAGTCCACATGCAAGGCATTGGCTTACAGCAAAGCCCTTAGACTATGAAATACTTAGAATTAGTGCAGTACTTTTTCATTCCCACTTTACACATTCCAAAGCCTGCAAAGCTCATATCAAACGGCGCAGGGAAAATAAATCAGGTACCACTTGCCTGTTTCTTCTCACCGACAGTTTCAAAGCCCAGCTCTAAGAGGCTTGTATGGCTTTGATTGATGTATATATATTTTTTTTGTACTGCTGTCGATGTGGAGGAACTAAGGTTGCAATAATTTAAAAGTGTCAAATATCCCAGCCGTGTCACTCTATCATCCGCTGACGTGGTCTGTGTTCTGCTACGTTTCAATCTACATCTTATGTATTCAGGGCTAATGAAAATCAGTCCTCTGCAACATAAATAAAAGAACAGCCACAAGGTGTTTTCTTACTTGTACCAAAGGCCTTCAGTATCCCCGGGGTTGCCAAAGCCACCCTTTTAATTGGCCAAAATACTGCCAGAAGGGAAAAAGCAACAGGAAGATGTTTAAATAGCCATCAAAACACATGCCAAAAATACCACATCTAATAAAAGTCTAATTAGAAAATGTGCTTACCAAGCATCCCTCTTTCCAATTACCTGCAAAGGGTATTAGATCTGCTGCTTAAAGCACTTCCTCAGGTTGATGATTTAAAAAATTCAAAAGCTGCATTTACTTGTTGAGAGAATTCAAATGAAAGCAAAGGTGCTAACTTTGAGGTTTAACTTGGAGACTAGCATTTTTAACACAAATGTGGACCTGTTCTGGCCCAGTGGGCAAGGGGATGACAGGCATGGCTTTTAATTGGAATTACGTTGGTTCACCAATACCTGGGTCGAGCCTATTGTGTGACATCACCGGATAGGACAGCCTCCGCAATGATGAATCTGCCAATAAGAAACGTCAGTTCCAGTAAAAGCAAAACGCTTGAAAATATTATTTTTGCAACATACACTCATGGCATAAAAGAATATCCTGACAGTTAGATGGTTCCATTGACTAACAGTGTGTGAGAGGATAGCAAAATGCCGCTGGCAAGATAGCATGGGAATAACAGGCATGGTTTTTTACTGCAATTATCACACATACTAAAGTTATAATTTTTTGCCAATGGAAGATGTTAGATCCGTGGTTCAGTGGATAAATAATCACACGGATGCTGTACGTTAACAAATAACAGGTCTTTACTGGAGGAGGGTAATCTCTAGACTGGGGTACAGAGGCATGCGCACAGCTTATATACCGGTGTGGTCACTGCCGGTACTACAGTATACAGGAGCTGTAAAAAGTAGTTCTGACTTAAAGGCACATACACTACAATTCCTCCCTTTTTAGATTAATAATACCCCCTTAATATTCAAATAACAATTACATTTTTACATGTACATTCAATAACAAAAGTCCATTTATAGATTCAGTCTTTGGGGCGGCTTCCTGACCCTTTCGGGATAGCGCATTCCTGTGATGCTAAGATCTGATCAACGTGGCGTCTCACAATGTTCTCCCCGACATCCATGGTGTACATTAACGGCCCCTGCCTTGTACATATCGTACCGGGTTGCCACTTCTCTGTTCGATAGTCCCGGGCCAAGACTGGTTGCCCTACATTGAAGCTCCTTGTCGGCTTCTCGTTGATGTGCTGGAATTGTTTGTCCTCAACATTTCTTCGCACATTTGGTCTGAGCAAGTCCAGACGAGATCTCAACCTTCGGTTAAAGAACATCATGGCCGGGGTCTGGTTGGTAACTGCATGTGTCGCGTTTCGGTAGGCTAATAAGAAATTGTCCAGCTTATGCTGTAGTGGAATTTTCTCATCGCACATGGCCTTTATCGCCTTCTTAAAGGTTTGTATGAACCTCTCAGCCAATCCATTGGTGGCTGGATGATACGGGGCGGATGTGTAATGCCTTACTCCATTCCTTTTCATGAATTTTTGGAACTCGTCGGACACAAACTGTGGTCCATTATCAGAGCAGATCTGCTCTGGCAAACCGTTTCTGGCAAATATGGTCCGTAGGACTGCAATCGTTTTCTCTGTAGTGGTTGAAGACATCTTTATCACCTCAGGCCACTTTGAATGAGCATCCACTACTATTAAGAACATTGAGTCCATGAATGGACCAGCGAAATCAATGTGCACCCATTGCCATGGAGAGGAGGGCCACTCCCATGGGTGTAGAGGGGCATGTGGTGGTGCATTTTGGACCTTCTGGCATCCTAAGCAGCTCTTCGTTAGGTCTTCAATTTGTTGATCGATTCCCGGCCACCACACATAAGCCCTAGCAAGGCTTTTCATTTTCACTCCCCCCAGATGACCTTCACGTAGCTCTTTTGGCACTCTCTCCCTTAACTTGGGTGGAATCACCACTCTGGCTCCACACATTCCTGTCCCCTGGCATACTGACAGCTGTTCTCTTCTGGATGAGAATGCTGGCAACAGTGAGTCACCGTGTGTTGGCCATCCCCTCACCGTCAATTCATATACCCGTGACAGCGTCGGATCACTGCGGGTCTCCTTCTCTATATCCGCGTTTGTTACTGGCAATCATTCAATTATCGGCGAATAAAAGATCTCGATAGGGTCCACTGCTGGTACTTCCTCCACTGTAGGCAGTGGCAGGCGCGATAGCCCATCAGTGTTCCCATGCTGTTTCGTGCCTTTATATTCTATTTCATATTGATTCGCCCCTAGAAACAGGGACCATCTTTGTAACCGCTGTGCAGTCATTACTAGCACGCCCTTCTTTGGATTAAAGATGGAGACAAGTAGTTGGTGGTCAGTCAGCAAGGTGAACTTCTGCCCATGCAGATAGTGGTTGAATTTTTTTACTCCCCATAATGGCTGAGGGCCTCCCTGTCAATCTGGGCGTAGTTGCGCTCGGCTGAGGTTAGTGACCGAGATGCAAAGGCTACTGGCCTCTCCAACCCATCTGGGAATTTGTGCAACAGCACCGCTCCAATGCCGTAGGGTGATGCATCACATGCCAAATGAATTGGTAGTGCTGGGTTGAAATGGGCCAACACCTCTTTTGATGTGATCAATTCCTTACACTTCTGGAAAGCTCGTCTATGTTCGTCATCCCACTTCCATGGTACCCCTGTTTGCAGTAGGGTGTTCAGCGGGTGTAATACCATAGACAAATTTGGTAAGAACTTGTGGTAATAGTTTACCAGCCCGAGGAACGACCTCAGTTGTGACACATTTTCCGGTGCTGGAGCCTTGACTACTGCCTCAATCTTGTCAGGGGACTTATGTAACCCCTCTTAATCGATGACGTGGCTGCAATACGAGATCTGTTTCTGGAAAAACTCGCACTTGTGGCAATTAGCTCGTAGCCCATATTCCTTTAATCTGGCAAGCACCTTCTCCAAGTTAGCGAGGTGATCACCGTCATTTTCGCCCGTGACCAAGATGTTGTCCAAATAACACTGGGTCCCTGGAATCCCTTGCAGGACCTGATCCATCGCCCTTTGCCAGATAGGCGGAGCTGAGGCTACTCCAAACACCAGCCGGTTGTATTGATAGAGACCTTTATGGGTGTTGATCATAAGGTAATGTTTCGAAGCTTCTTCTACCTCCATTTGCAAGTACGCCTGGGCTAGATCAATTTTGGTGAAGCGTTTACCAACAGATAGCGAGGCAAAAATATCCTCAATTCGTGGGAGCGGATATTGCACCGTGTGAAAGATTGGGTTCACTGTCACCTTAAAATCCCCACAGATGCGGACCTTCTTTGGTTCCCCAGGCATATTACTCAACGACCTCTTCATTACAGGAACGATGGGTGTAGCCCACTCGCTCCAGTCCACTTTGGATAGTACTCCTGAACGTTCCAACCCTTCCAGCTCTGCTTCAACCGCTGGTCTGATCGCATAAGGCACTGTTCTGGCCTTCAGAAACTTTGGGCTTGCATTTTCCTCTATTTTAATTGTTGCTGTTATTTCTTTTAGTGTTCCTAGTCCCTCCTGGAACACTTCTTTTGCGTCAGTTAGCATTTTTGACAGTCGTCCAGGTGTGATGTCGTCATCCTTTTTGGCCTCAACCTTCAGTGCCTGTATGGAATGCCAACCTAATTGTATCTTTCAGATCCATTCACGTCCTAGCAGTGGTGGTCCTCCATTTGGCAATACATATATATCCATTTTAGCTATTTCCTGACCTTTATATGTCACTTTCACCCTTATTTTCCCTTTGGGGTAGACTTTTTGCCCCGTATATGTCTTCAAGACAATCTCTGTAGCTTTCAAGGGTATGTGTGAAAATAGCCGCTTGTAGTCGCTTTGATTTATGACTGTTAGAGCTGACCCTGTGTCCAATTCCATTTCCACTTGGACTCCGTCTATCTTGAGTGTAACCCAGATAGTCTGGTGATCCCCCATTTCGGTTACATTATGTAGTTTCAGACAACCCAGCTCCTTGCTTCCGGAGTCTGTGTCACTTTTTTGTTCGTCTGAACCGCTGTCCATCACCTGGTGTACCTTTTTGTACTTCTCCTGTGGAGATTTCTTACTGTTGGTTTTCTTCCCAGCCTGCAGACTCTTGCTATGTGTCCTGCTTTCCCACACTGTCTGCACACTTGGTCCTTGAACCAACAATCTTTCTGGTCATGTGTTGTTCTGCCGCAGCGATAGCACTTCCCTGTTCCATAGGTCATTTCGTTGGTGCCATATTCTTGCGGTCTCCATTGTATCTCTGCAGCGCCCCTTGCGGCTGCTTCGTGTGATACTGCCATACTGAAAGCTTTGTCCAGCGTAAGGTCCTTTTCTGATAGAAGCCGTTTCTGGGTTCCTTCACTTTGTAGCCCACACACAAGCTTGTCCCTTAACGTGTCTGCTAGTCCCGCTCCAAACTGGCAGTATTTCGATAGCTTGCGCAGTTCCGTTAGGTACTCAGCATTGCTTTCGTCTTTGTGTTGGTTCCTTTTATGGTACTTAAATCGTTCTGCTATCAGCAGCAGTGTGGGGTTTAAGTGGTCCTGTAGGATTTCTACTATGCTTTCAAAATTCTTGTTTACCGGCTTCTCTGGGGTTATTAGATTTCGCAGTAACCCATAAGTTTTTGCACCCATGGAATTTAACAGAACCAGTGCTTTATTAGCATCTGGCACTTCATTCGTCCTGCAGTACACCTCAATATGTTCCACATATGTCGCCCAATCTTCAACTTCATTGTCAAACGTAGAGATACTGCCACTCTTCGGCATCCTTGGTTGTGCGTTAACTATCACCAATGGCACCTCCCGCGCTTCCCCTTCTTCTCCGCTGGCACAAAATGGCGTCTCCCGCGCTTTCCTTCCTTCCCGCGCTAGCCCGTCTTTTCCACTGCGGCTTCGCAAAATGGCGTCTCCCGCACTCTTCCTTCTTCTCCGCGGCTCAATGGCGCCTCCCGCGCTTTCCCTGCTTCTCCGCGGCTCAATGGCGTCTCCCACGCTCTCCCTGCTTCTCCGCGGCTCAATGGCGTCTCCCCTCGCTTCGCCCCGCGGACCCTGCTCAGCCCGTGATCCCTGGCTGTGCTCTGCGCGTTCTTCTCTTGATATTTGTCGATGCCGCTCAGTCTAGAACACGGCTGTTTCTTACCTTCTCTCTCTCTCCGGTTTGCAGTATTTTTCCTCGACGCCGCTCGGTGATCAACCCCTGGCTGCGCCCTGCTCTCTTCACCCTCTTTCTTACCCCGTCGACGCTGCCCGGCTCTCTCTCTCTGCCGTCGGTCGGCTCCAGCCGCCGCTGCTCGGGAAGGGTCTGCTCTGGACCTGTCATCGGTCTCTTATAGCTCGTTGTGGCTGGGGAACCAAGCCCGGCTCTCCACAGCCTCCCCAGCGAAGTTGGATCTCTGCCTGACTGCTGGGCGGTTGCTCGCGTTCGATGCCCGTATTCCTGGACTCGACTATTTTTTAATTTTTTGTTTTATGTTGCAGGTAGATTCGAATCGACACTCGTCGCCACTGTTAGATCCGTGGTTCAGTGGATAAATAATCACACGGATGCTGTACGTTAACAAATAACAGGTCTTTACTGGAGGAGGGTAATCTCTAGACTGGGGTACAGAGGCATGCGCACAGCTTATATACCGGTGTGGTCACTGCCGGTACTACAGTATACAGGAGCTGTAAAAAGTAGTTCTGACTTAAAGGCACATACACTACAGAAGAAGCCTGCCGTCCCATTTGGTTTTTCTAATATATCCTGTTGGACATTTTATAGGAGTGAATTCTTTTTATAAATAATTGTAGATGTTTTGGATGAAAACTTTGACAGTGATTAGATGATGGAGCTGACTCATGTTAGCACTTTATTTTCCCATTGAAATCAAAGGGAGTGCCAGTATCCTTGCAAATATCATCTTGTAAAGAGTCCCTTTCCTACCTGCTTGTTTGTCAATAGGAGTGCATATACAGGCAGGCAATTATATTAAAGCGCAGGTGAAATTAAATGTGCTACTCTTGCATGACAGCATTACTGGACTTTGTACAGTTTAGGTTTGGTTGAAATGTCATATTCTGAGAACAGTACAAGTGTACTTTTATCTTTGTTATAAAACACTAGGGCCTAGAAATTCAGTATAGCCACTTTTGGGGCAGTAAAGTCGGGCGGGCGCTAAAGTTAGCGCCCGCCGGAAAGTGGAGGCCACTTCGCCGATATTCAGTAGCTTTGGCCAAGGAGTTTGGGCGAGCGCTGAAACTGGCGTTGCACCCCTATCTTTAGGCGCTAAGCCGGCGGTGCAGAGTGATAACGCCGAGGCCGGTCGCAGCGCAGGTGCGGTCATGTTTTGATTGACAGCAGACACCCTGACGCCGGCCAGCTCTTAAAGGGGGAAGGGTCGACTTGGTCTGCTGCCACGCCCTGGATACTGCAGTCCTCCAGCTAGGCCTGAACACTGCTGCTGGTCCCAAATAGCGCCTGAAGCCATGCAGAAGGCCCGTGAACGAGCGCAGCGCTTCTCAGAGCATGCTTTGAGGGTGCTGCTTAGGGGTTTGGAGAAGAAAAGAGATATCTTGTGCCCGGACAGTGGCAAGAAGGCTCCCAAGAGGCTGTACAGGAGAGCCTGGAGGGAAATCGCCCAGAGGGTCACAGCCAACAGCGATGTCCCCAGGACTGGTGACCAATGCCGCAAGAAGTTCAACGACCTCACTCGGTTGGTCAGGGTGAGTACCCTTTCCAGTGTCCTCCTCATCCTTGCATGTGCACCTCACATTATGGGCAAAGGGACCTCAAAGGCCTAATGGCCAGCCCTCCTCCAGCAGCTATGGCACTGGCATGATCATCAGTAGCACTTTCTGCACTTGACACACTGGCCAAGCTATTCGACCATGGGAGGCAGTGCACACAACAACAGGGCACCACACTGGCCAAGCTATTCGACCATGGGAGGCAGTGCACACAACAACAGGGCACCACACTGTACTTAGAGGCCGTCCTTTCTCTTGCAGGCCAAGCTGGCGCAGAATCTGAAGAGCTGGACTGTCACCGGGGGAGGCCGTGTCCAGTTCCAGGAGCTCAGTGACCTGGAGGAGCGCGTGACTCGACTCATGCGTGCCCGGGTGATTGGCCCCGTTGCTATTGGAGATGCCGACCCTGTGCTGGGCCCCAGTGGTAAGGACATGACCGTTTGGACCTCTCTCGTTCCCCTTGCGCTTCAGATCTACATCCTTTGCCACTGTCCCACCAATGCGCATAATGCCACCACTCATGCCTCCCTCGCTGACGCCCTGTCCTTACTCTAAAGCTATTCTTGTGCCTTCCTGCTTTCAGCTGGTGAGGAGGAGGTCCCTGAAGCCGCGAGTGTCAGTCCCTCGGAAGAGGAGGACGACGAGGACCAAGAGGAAAGCGACACATCGGGGGAACCCTCATCCGCGCCAGGGGATGGCAATGGAGGGGACACGTCTTGCCTGGAGGAGAGCCAGGGGGAAGTGTTGCAGGGGGGTGTAGCTCCTGTGCCCAGTGGCGTCCAGCCACGCGGGAAGGGTCGGGCAGCACGGCTGCCTTCTCCCCAGAGGGGGGAAGTGTTGCAGGGGAGGGCAGTTGCTGGGCCCAGTGGCGTGCAGCCACGCGGGAAGGGTCGGGCAGCACGGCTGCCTTCTCCCCAGAGGGGGGAAGTGTTGCAGGGGAGGGCAGTTGCTGGGCCCAGTGGCGTCCAGCCACGCGGGAAGGGTCGGCCAGCTCGGCGGCCTTCTCCCCAGAGGGAGAGTCCGGCCTCCAGTCCGGAGACGGTCCTCGTCCAGGAGGTGCGCCTCCTTGATCAAATGTCCGCGGATTCGGAGCGGCGCCACACCGAGTTCATGGGGGTTGTGGGACAGTTGCCTCAGGCCATTGAGTCCCTGGCTCATAGTGTGGCCGATTTCGGGGACTCACAGGCCAGGGGTGTCGAACAACTTGCGGCAGCACAGGACGCGAGTCGAGAGTTCATGAGTGGTGCCGTGCAGACACTGGCTGGTCTGATGCGGGCACAGACCAGGGCAGTACGGGCATTCACTTCTGCCACACTCGCTGTGTCACGGACGCATCGCCAGGGCACCCGCCGCGCTGCTGCAGCACAGCGGTCTGGCCTTCACCAGATTGCTGCGCTTGCTGCAGTGCCAGCCCGGCCGAGTGCCAGTGTCTCTGGCGACCAGCGAGCGCCTGGCATCAGCCAGCTTGCCCCCATTGCTGCAGCCACCACTGCCACTCCCCCAGCAAAGCTGCGACGAGCTGCTGGAGAGACTGATGCTGCCCAGCCACAGCTGCAGCAGTCAGCAGCCGGCCCCTCCAGGGCCGGACCTCATCTAGGCCGACCCCCAAGGGCATCTGCCGTCACGCTTTGTGCCCCTCAGGAGCCTTCCCCCAGCCTTGCAACACCCACAGGGCCCAGGTTGAGGTGGAGCAGCAGGTCGGGCAGGGGCCGGAGAAGCCTGCACAAGGACTCGCCCTCTCGGCACACCAAGTAGAGTGTGTTGCCAAATGTTTTTTTAGATGGGGGTGTTTGTGTTCTGTATGGGGGGGTTTGTCTTGGTAAGGCCGAGGATGAAGGCCAATTGGATGGACAAGTTTTGTTATTCCTCCCCAGGTTGTGGGAGTGAGATATGTTTTTGACTGTTTTTTGGGGGTGTTGTCTGTTTTTGTGTTTCATGTGGGAAGGGCCCTGAGTTTGTTAAATAAAGCTTTTTATTTATTTAGCTTGTCCATGTGTCATGTTTCAAGTGGTTGTTGCGTTAACCGGCTGAGGGCTTGCGGAGCGGCTGCATTCAGATGCGTTCATTGCCACAAGCCATTCCCTGAGAGGGGGCCTAGAAGTGTCGTTCAATAAGCCGCCGGCGGACGGCCCTTGGACCTTGTGGCTCCCTCCTGGGCTGGTACTCCTCCTCCTCCTCCTCCTCCTCCTCATGGTCCTCCTGCTCGTCCTCCTGAGGTGGTGGTCCAATGTGAGGTGGCAGTGCCTGAGTCCTGCGGATAGCCAGGTTGTGCAGCATGCAGCAAACGACGACGAACTGGGAGACTCTATCCGGCGAATACTGTAGAGATCCGCCGGAACGATCCAGGCAGCGGAACCGTTGCTTGAGGACGCCAATCGTTTGCTCTATGATGTTCCTTGTGGCTTGATGGCTTTCGTTGTATGCCTCCTCAGCAGGGGTCCTGGGCGTGCGGAGCGGGGTCATGAGCCATGTACACAAAGGGTAGCCCTTGTCCCCGATAAGCCATCCCCTTGGGGGAGGCTGTGCCTGGAACATGTCAGCCACAGTAGTCTGGCGCAGGATAAATGCATCGTGGCTGCTTCCTGGAAAGCGGGCATTGACAGCTAGGATGCGCTGCCTGTGGTCACACACCAGCTGTACATTGAGGGAATGGTAGCCCTTCCGGTTGCGGTAATCCTCGGCATTGTCGATAGGTGCCCGCATAGCCACATGCGTGCAGTCAATGGCGCCCTGCACCATGGGGAAGCCGGCGATCCTGGCAAATCTGACTGCACACTGCTCCTGCCTCTCTAGGGTCATGGGGAAGGAGATGAATTGGTGTCTCCTTGCGAAAAGGGCATCGGTGACCTGCCGGATGCAGCGATGCACGGCGAACTGGGAGATGTTCGCTATGTCCCCAGCAGCGGCTTGGAAGGAGCCGCTTGCATAAAAGTTCAGAGCCACCGTGACCTTCACTTCCACCGACAGAGACGTCCTGCACATCAGCTGTGGACGCAGATCTCTGTGAAGCAGCTGGCAGATCTCTGCAACCACCTCCCTTCTGAAGCGCAGCCTCTTAACACAATGCGCGGCAGTCATGGTGAGATAGGACACCTGCTGCCGGTATTCCCTGAGTGGGTAAGGCCTACGTTGCCGACGCCTGATGGCCCCTCTGCGTCTAGGCATGCTGCCCCTCTCACACAGCGTCTGTGAGCCCTTCGCACATAATGCTGGAACTGAGGGTTAGAACCCCATGCAGCCCCCATAATATACTTGCAAACAGTGAAATCACAATGAGTCAAATTTCCAAGCTCTGGCCAGAAGCCAAAAATACCTCTCCTATGTTGTCCCAAATCAGTAAGGTCTGTTCCTTGGTCTCTGTCCAGAAATCCAAAGCACTAAAGTCATTGCAGCAAAATGGCTGGCCTTTATAGTCCAGTCTGAGTGCCCTTTAATTAGCACTCCCCGAGGCCCGCAGGGCCTCTGCTGCGTTCCACTTCACAGTTCTTAACAGCGCCACGCCCACATTGGGCAGGCGCCACTGAAGTTCCGGTTTGGGGCGCACAAACAGCGTTGCACGACGAAATGACGTCATAAGCTGCGCGCGCAGCTGAGCGGGCGCAAACACTTTGCGCCGGCGCTAAATGTCAACTGAAGTTGGGCGTAGGCGCAGATCAGCCTGCGCCCGGGCGCTAAGTGCCTAGCGCTCGAAATCTACTCCTCTTATGGCGCTAACGGCTGGCGAACGCAACTGAATTTCTAGGCCTAGGATCTGTAAAAAAAAAAAACAGCTTTGTTGTGCGTCAAAATATTGGTCTCATCAAGCCACAATAAACATTCTCATTATCACCGTTTCAGTGACAGCTCAATCACACCTATTTATTACAGTTTCTTAAGTTACAAATTCTGCACCTTTATTCTCCTATGACAAATGCTGTATGATTTAAACACCATGCATAATTTACAAGGAACAGCCCCCATGTTAATTAATTTAGTTATCTAAAATCACGAGACTGTTTCTGTATTATTCTAAGGACAGTTAATCTGGGATTGCAATCAGTGGGGTGAACTGAGGTTTAAGGGAACAGGCTTCATTCTGGAATCCCATTGGAATATAATTTTTTATTTAACAGCCCAATTTCAGCATGAATATTATTTGAAAGTTACTTGACACAGGATGTCAAAGAGCTGTAAATTTAGAACAAGAATTTCCTGGCTGTACAATTGCTGATCTGTGCTGGTTTACACTGTCTGGATCTGTGGGATGGTTTTGGAGAGCTACAAGAGACCCGAATACTCAGGGCACACATTAACATCTCACCTCCTTCATGAAAACTACCAACGCACAGAAAAGTTTCTAGTCTGCCAACTCTCTGACAGGGTTCACCTTCATACCAGTTTCCTTTTACAACAGTGAAGAAGGAAAGAAACCAGACAACTGGCAATTTGTCTTTTACCCTTTGCTCTCTCACTACTTAAGGTGCATTTATACTACAGCTGTGTAAAGTGCTTTTGTTTTGAAGCAACATGGCAGCTGTCATGTAAGTGTAGGCTAAATCCAGAGTCAGGGTCCTTTCACCAGAGCAAAGAGGAAAAAGTCTCAATCTGTACTTGAGCACATAATCCAGGCTGACACCTCAGGGCAGTACTGAGGGAGCACTGCACTGTCAGAACTGCCATCTTTTGGATAAGGCATTAAACCATGGCCCCATCTAGCCCATTAGGTGGATATAAACAATTTCATGGCATTATTTAAGAAGAGCAGGGGAGTTCCCCGGTGTCCTGAACAATATTTATCCCTCAACCAACATCACTAAAGACAGATCATTATCAACTTGCTGTATGTGGGACCTTACTACTGTATGTGCAAATTGGCTGCAATGTTTCCTACACTTCAAAAGTACTAATTGGCTGTAAAACGCTTTGGGACGTCCTGAAGTCATGTAAGGTGACATATAAATGCAAGTCTTTCATTCTTTATTGTGATTACATTACTGTCATCATCAATGACATTGATGACATAGCCTTAGCCTACCACGCCCTAACCACTTCCCACATTACAACAGTGACTCCACTTCCAAAGTACTTCATTGGCTGTAAAGCGCTTTGAGACGTCCGGTGGTCGTAAAAGGCACTATATAAATGCAAGTCTTTCTTTCTTCTTTCTTTCTTTCTTTCTTTCAAGGCAGATGTACTATTACCATAAGTGTTAGGCTACCAGCGATCAGAAACAAAGGGGGCGATTTTGCCAATGGGGGTGAGTTGGAGGCAGGACTGCTGCTTGTCAGGTTTTAGTCCCACCTCCATCGACTTGTGGCCAACCCACGCTATTTTTCCTTAATTGACCTTGTTAAGCCTGCCCAGCGGGCTTAGCAGGCCAATTAAGGGGAAGCCGGTTACAGAGAACGTCAGCGTATGACGTGAATTGTCATCATTTGACAGCTCTGTGAAGCTGTCAAACACTGACATTCTCTGTAGTTTAATGAGTTCTTGAATTCAAGACTCATCAAACCTCTTTCTTTAACAGAAATTAGATGGTTATTGCACTGAAGAATGCAGCAGCCATCTGTCATCTCTGCCGCGGAGATGCAAGACTCTCCGCATCCCCAACGATTGAAGCCTGCAGGAAGAAACAAAGGTAAGTAAACATTTTCTAACACTTTCCACTTACCTCACATATTCACCTCTCCACACTTGCACCCATCACTTACCTTCACAGCGCACTTTTGCACCCCTCCGACCCCCGCAGACACACTGCTCGCCTCGGTGACCCTGGCGGGGTTCGCAGCCTTCGGGAAGCCCACACTTGTGTGGGTAAAATGGGGATAATCCTCTTATCTGCCTGATAACTACCTGTTAACCGGCAGTTAAGTGGCTGTAATCCCCTTCCCGCCTCCAAGGAGACAGGACCTGGCGCGGGTTGGCTACCCACCTCCTGGCAAGATGGCACGGAGGCGGGTTGGGGGTGGGATTGGCACCCGCCCCCAGATTCTGCCATTTACCCGGCAGTCCCGCCTCCATATCCGCCTCCCCAGGGCTGGCAAGATCGCTCCCATACTCTGCCACTGGCGGAAAGGGCCAGAAACCAAAAAGTACACGTCCTTTTTAACCTAAAACTAAACCTTTGGCTGTGATTTTCTCAGCGGTGTTGGGATGGGGGCGGGTCAGCTGATTTCCGGGTTCCAGTCCCTCCCCCAGCTGCCTCCGCTCTGCAGACATGATTTTCCCTTGATTGGCCTTGTTAAGCCCGCCCTGTGGGCTTATCGGCCAATTAACAGGAAACGGGTCTGATGAGGTCATTTGATGATGTGTCATCTGCCAGTTTCCTTAAAGGGACCATGCACAATTATATTTTGACTGTTGATTTTTCAGTGTTTGACAGCATTGAGGTGCTGAAAACACTGACAATCACTGCACAAAGGTGAACTCTTGCACCCAGGCTCTCCAATGACTCCCTCCATTATGGAGGGAGTCACAGCATGCAGGGAGGTTCTCTTCCCTTCCAAGGGTGGAAGAGACTGCCCCAGGTACCAACTTACCTTGCACCTCCACCCAACCCTCTCTATATACTTTATCACTTCCCCATCTCACTAGCCACCCCTCACACTCACCCTCATTCTACTGCAAGCATACCAACTAACAACACACAAGGGTGGGCACTTGAGAGGTTTAGCCAATGTCCATGACGTTTCTGGTAATGTGTTGTCATGCAGTGAAATCTCTTTTTCAAAGTGTCCCTTATTGGACAGATCTGAGCGCACATTGAGAAGTGTCTTACTGAGTTCCAGTGATTGTTCAGTCATAACTGCCCCCCCACCGCCCCCCACTCCACTATAGTGATGTGTGTGCATGGAATGGCTTGGACATTAAAGGGATGCGTCACGGTGCTGGTATGGGATGGTGTCAACCTGGCGCATCATGTGGCAGCCAGGGTTTACAGCATCAAGTGAAGAAAGTTTGGCCATGGTGATGCCATCGCTGGCCTCCCGGCCAACAATTTTGTCAGGGGCTGATGCCCTGTGTCCAGTGCAGCATTAGGTGATGGTGGCGAAGGTTGATAATGAGGTTGGTGATGTTGGTGTTGGGGCTGATTGCGGAAGGTTTCAGAGGACTAAGGTCCGATTGTTTCATTGGCTTCAATGTTGCTGGAATAGATGGCAGCTGCAGGTGATATAACAGGAGCGATCTGTCGCTGGTGAGAGAGGTTCTTCCAATGAGGTAGCACTGGACATACATTTGGATTTAAAAACTTGTAAGCTAAAGAAATCGCTATGGGGAAAAATTCAGTTGGATGCGCCTCCCGTTAGCGCATTAAGAGGGCGCTAACGGGACGGAACGCAACTAGCACCTGGGCGCGGCACTGCCCACGCCTCCCGCAAAATTCAGTGGGAGGTTAGTGGTGGTGCTAACTGGTAGCGCCCTGTGGCGCTGCGCCGCTGCCGATGATGTCATTGGCGTGCGCAGCGCCCCACTCACGCCCTGGCCATGATCTTCGCGAGCACCCCATGACTTATCGCTGGACGCTATGTCCGATGGGGTCAGGGGGGTGTACCTGCGGCCGGGGAGGCGCAATTTAAAGGCGAGGTGCGGGGCGGCCATTTTTGTTGCTGGCCGCCTGCCAGCACCTGCCTGCGCTCCCGTCCCAGACCTCCTGAAACCCCCCCCCCCCCGCGGATTGCTGGCTGCGCTTCAAGAGCCCGGCACTTCTCTTAGGTGCCGGGCTCTTTTGCCTGCACTCCCGATCCCCGGGGGCCCAGCTGGGCCCCAGGTCGCGCTGCACAAGGCCCCTCCCCTGTAAGAAGGGGAGGAAGGCCTGCAATACTGCGGCGCGACGTGCTGCAGCGTGTGGCGCTGCGGCACATAATGCCGCAATATTGACTCACAGCGCCCCAAGAGGGATGTGGGGCGCTTCCAGTAGCACCCCGCTTCCCTCTTCAGGCGCAACCACTCAATTTCCAGCGCGGGGACGCTAATTTTTCCGGGGCGCTACTTTTAGCGCCCCAGCAAAGTTAGCGCCCCATTTGGGGCACTACTCAATTTTCAGCCCTATGTTTTAAAAATGTAGTAACCAACATTTTCTTTGCTCTGAAACTCACCATGTGCAACATGGCATCCTTTCACAAACATCAGACCAGACTCTCAACACACCACACTTACCTGGCGCGTTGTCCAGACGTCGTAACACTCGCCCCAGAAGCTGGAAAATTGAGAAAGACCCTGAAAAGTACTCACAAGTACCTGTTAATAGGCAGTTAATTGCCTTTAATCTGTTTGCCATTGCTAGGTGTCAAGTCCATTCGCAAGTCGGGGACCCAACACTTGGGAAGGTTGTATGGAGGTGGGATGACGGCTGGTTCGGAACCTGCTGTCAATCAAACCGACTTAAACCTCTGACCCACCTCCAAACCCGCCCTCTGAGCGCTGGCAAAATCGCAGCCTTTGTTTCTGTAACTTTACCACGGCTGATGGTCACTTATTGTCTACTTGCCATTATAGTAGGAAACCAACACATGGGTTGGGCAAAATATGAACACATATTTGCACAGGGATATTTGGTCCTTTTTATATATGAGCACTACCACATATTTTCTAAAAGGGCACAGACCAACCCAAATCCAGTGCCTCGGCTTTTGACTGTAATGCTGGCGGCAATCCATTTAGTATGAAAGGTCATCGACCTGAATCGTTAACTTTGTTTCTCTCTCCACAGATGCTGCCTGACCTGCTGAGTATTTCCAGCATTTTCTGCTGTTATTTCAGATGTCCAGCATCCGCACTACTTTGCTTTTGTGAATAGAAAATTTAGGCAGTGCATCCAAAGTTATACAGATGCATATGTTCACAACTGACTGATAGGTCCAATTCAGGTTATGTTAATAAGTGTCCTACATTATATAATTTAAATATATGTTTACTTGTGCTTACTTCACTTCTCATCATATAAAGGATGCATGCTTCATTTTTTCTTTCTTAATTTTTCAATATATTGCTGAAACCAGAGTGAAATGGCTGATTACTGTTCCATGTAATGATTAATAACTCTGAGTTTTATTTTCCTTTTTCCAGCCTTCCTAAACTCTTGCTGCTCCAGTATACATCTGCTGCTGGAGAAGCAAGCAGCGCCAAAGGAAGGCCAACATTGCCCCTCAGAGCAGCTGGCGGGATACAGTTGCCTTTCTGAAGACAGATCCATATGAAAAAGAGCCTTGCCAGCCTTTTCCAGGATAAATGCACTATTCCCAGCACCCAGCATGTAGCAGACAGTTGTTGCAGTGGTCTAGGCAGGTGGAAGCCAGGCATCCTTGTGCTTTACTGTCAGGCTCATGATTAAATGTTATCATGTTGTAATAGTTGGCATATCCATTTTGTTCTCTTTTAGTAAAAGGAAATGTATGTGAGAGCTTGGCCTAGAAATTGGGTATAGCCCCGCTTGGGGCGTTAGAATTGGCGCAGCGCAAAGTTTATAGCTAGACGCAACTTATCGCCACCTGGCACGATATTGGGTTGCATCGCCCCTAAAGGTGATTGAGGTGCGAATTCAGGCGGTACACTGGGCTCCTAAGGCGCTAAACTTCCGGCGCAACCCAATATCGGAGCGGACGGGCGCTGCGCAGGTGCTCTCAATTACCGATGACCACGGGACTTCCAGGCGCCGGCCAGCTCTTAAAAGGGTGGGTCAGTCAGCTTCAGCATCCACACTCTGCGCCTTGCAGGCCTCAGAATCGGCGCAGGCCCTTCTCTGGCGCTAAAAACTTGGACCAGATGGAGAAGGTGAGACAGAGAGCAGAGCGCTTCACCAATGAGGCTCTGGAGCAATTGGTGGCCGCAGTGGAGCGCCGGCGAGATGTTCTCTACCGACGAGCTTGGAGGGATGTATGCCAGAGAGTCAACTCCAGCAGCATGGTGACCAGGAGCCCTGTCCAATGCAGAAAGAAATTCAACGACCTCACTCGGGTCGTGAGGGTGAGTGTTGTTTCTGCAAACTTCTGCATCCCTTCATTTGCACCTGACTTTATGGCTACAGGGTCGGCTGTGCCCCATTGGCCATCTGCCAGCAAGCACCCATGGCCCTTTCTGGGCACACACATGCACATTTGACTCAAGGCGTCATGTAAGGTCTCTTGCACCATGGGGGGCATGAGATGATCACTCAGGGCATCATGTAAGGGCTCTTGCACCATGGGGGGCATGAGATGATCACTCAGGGCATCAGGTAACATAACTTCCCCTCCTTTCCCCTGCAGTCCAAGCTGGCGAGGATTGGCAAAGACCAGCTTCGCACCGGTGGAGGACCTCCACAAGTGGTCACTCTCACGGATCTCGAGGAGAGAGTCCACCAGATTCTTGGAGGACGTCTGAGTGGTCCTGTAACCACTGCAGCTGCCGACCCCATTGTCGACAGCGATGGTAAGGTTCTCACCTTTTACAACTCTCCTTCCACTTGTTCCCCCCGCCAGCATGCTTTCTCACTGTGGACCCATGCCATAGTCTTGCCGCAATCTGGCATCCCTTGCTGCCCAGCTGTCCTTTTGCTAAAGCCACTCTTCCACCTCCCTGCTTTCAGATGCTGCATCACCAGCTCGGGAGCCGGGCCCTCAAGCTGCCAGTGCCAGTGCCTCCGAAGGCTCAATGAGAAAATTACTGTCCAACAGAAGGTCAGGAACTCTCTCCAGCAACGATCAGAATGGCCAGCCCAAATGGCTGCAGCTTTTATACTAGTGCTGTCCCCTTTAAATAGCGCCCCCCGAGTCCGAGAAGGGCCTGGGAACGCTCCATCCAACTGTCACTAATAGCGCCAGGCGGAAAGGTTGTGGGCGCCACCGAATATCCGGTCCGGGGCACCAAAAAGGCGTTGCACACTGAAATGACATCATGATCTGCCTGCGCCCGCGGGCACGCGCAGAGAGTTAGTGCCGGCGCTAAAAGGATACTCAATATGGGAGGTGGCGCTATATTCACTGCGCCCGCCCGAAAATTGGGTAACGCCCCAATTCTCGGGCTCTTTAGGTGCTAATCGCTGGCGCTACCAACCGAATTTCTAGGCCCTTATATTTTATTTTAATTCCTATAATAGTTTGGCACAAAGAATGTCTTATGAGAAAAGGCAGATAAAAAGCTGGACTAGCGATGGGTTGGCAGTTCTGGACAAATGAAAGATCAACATTGAGAATACCTCATGGATTAATTGAGGGGGAGAGAGAGCATGAATATAAACAGCCATTGTATCATCGGGTAAAGGTCTCCTGTGGAGGAGGTGCAATGAACCCTGATAATGATAAATAGGTTACTATGTGCTGACTGAGCCTGGAGGAAGTCCAGTTAAACTATTTGTTAACCATATTGATCTGTTAGTTTTCCGTAATTTCTCTCCCCTTTAGGCTTTCCAGTGCAGCACATTATTACCCAGCCAGGAAGGTGGGCAGGTGACCCCTAGTAGCACTGTCCTGCAACTGTTAACTTGGATGTACAGTAGCAGACAAAGTGACTCACCCTCCAATTTCCCCTCTCTCTCTGTAGGGAACGACAGGCACAAGCCTGTGTCTGATCACTCCATAGACTGCTACTGTGACTTGCTACATCACTGGAGAAAGCCTGATTCAGTTAAAAGGGGATGCAGGAACAGAGAGACCTGGAGGTTCACATACACAAATCATTGAAGGTGGCAGGACAAGTTGATAGGGCTGTTAAAAATCAAATGGAATCCTTGGCTTTATAAATAGAAGGTACAAATGTTGTCTGAATTGCGCCGCTCCACTGTTAACTTCATGAAAGCAGCATCTCACCCTTAGCCTCCCCATTTTCCTTTAGGAACTTGCTGTATTTGTCCATTAAACTCGGCACAGAAAGTTAAGTCTTGTCATTACCCTTTTAATGACGTCGTAAGTGTTAATGACTGCCAATCAACCTCTCTGGCACCAAAAATTAACTATTACAAGTATGGAGTCTCATTCTTTCAGGTTTTGAATTTTTCGGGGCGATTTTAAAAATGTCAAATATGACATGTTATTTCGCTCTCTTTATTTCTCTTTCTGTACCTGATTTGACGCAATTCACCTCCTTTGAGTCTCCCTCTTTCTCAATCGTGAAAGGCACTATACAAATGCAAGTTCTTTCTTTCTTCTCTTTTATACTGCCAGTCGCAATCCAACCAGTTCCACTATTCTTTCAAACCCCTTCATCTTCATTGGAAACACATGCCTGTGCTGAGTTAGCTATTCTCAATCAAGGCAGCAGTAGTAGAGTTGCTAACAATTGCCTGCTACACCCCTGGGTTAGAAAGGGGAAAACTGAACAGAGTCCAATTCCTAATTGTTATACTGCGACTCCTAGAGGAAGCGTGTGTACATGAATACTAGGCAAGGACAGAATTGGGAACAGCTTCTATATCCTCCATAAGCAGATATCTGACACTCAGGCTGCGATTTTCCCAGCCCCAAGGAGATGGGTTTGGAGGCGGGACAGTTGGGAAAATGGCAAAAAGTGAGCGCAGGTTCGGAACCCGCCTCCGTGCAATTTTGCCGGATGCGGGTTTGATGGGTGTGATTCGGTCCTGCCTCCATCAGTCGGGAGAGGTAGTTAAGACCCTTAAATAGTGGTTAAGGGCCTCTATAATCCTATTTGGACAGGCCTTGGTTATTTTTCCACATTTTCAGCATGTTGCACGACCCTCCTAAACCACGCCAGCTAATCCTGGCCGGTTGACAAGTGGGTGCCCTCCCCATAGCTGCAGCACCACCATTAAAACGGAGCTTTCAACAGGGATCAGTTGCAGGTGGCAGAACTTTCGTCCCACAGGTCTTTCAACACTTTTAGCAGGCCTACCGAAGTCGGAGGTGCTGCAGCTTCTATCGCTCAACTGTGGGACCTCCTTTGAAAACCCTCTCCCTGCTTGGACTGAGCACTTCCCCAACGGAGGTATCTGCCAGCAGCATGGGAACCATTTATTTCCTTTCATCATAGACCTCAGATTCGGATGAGGAGCAGCCATGGCAGCAGCAGAACCAGGCAGCTCAGCAGCAACAGCAGCAGGAGCCCCAACCTCCTGCTCACCTGCCTGATGCTGCACAGGGCAGAAGGCGCCAGCGCATGGAAGCATGTCGCCGCAGGAGATAACCCCAACACAGGATTTACAGACAGAGGATGAGCTACCTCAACATGACTGAGCAGCAGTGCCAAAGGAGGCTGAGAGTTTTGCGAGAGGTTGTCGGACTCATCTGTGCACTGCTGCACCAATACTAGAAGAGCGGGTGGACACACCTTATCACCGCACTCAACTTCTTCGCCTTAGGCTCCTTCCAGGGATCATCAGCAGGCATCAGCAGCATCTCCCAGTCAGCCACCCACAGTTGCATCACGCAAGTTACCGATGCCCTTTTTACTAAGGCCCACAATTACATCCACTTCTCAAGCGATCAAGCAAGTGTAACTGCACGTTTGCAAATATGGCAGGCTTGCCGATGTTGCAGGGCATCATAGGCTGCACACATGTGGCCCTTAGGGCACCCCATCACAACCCAGCTATCTTTGTCAACCGCAAGGGCTTCCACTCCCTCAACGTACAGCTGGTGTGTAGCCACAAGAAGGAGATTTTGCATGTTTGCGCCAAGTTCTGTGGTAGTTGCCATGACTCGTTCATCCTGCGGCACTCTAGTGTTCCTCCGCTCTTCAATCCACCAAACCAACTTTCCGGATGGCTCCTTGGTGACAAGGGCTACCCTCTGAAGAAGTGGCTAATGATGCCGATCAGGAAGCCAGCTAACGAGGCTGAAGAGCACTACAACGCCAGCCACATTTTGACTAGATCCATCATCGAACAAACCATTGGCTTGCTGGAGATACGATTCCGATGCCTTGACAGATCAGGTGGAGCCCTGCAGTATTCAGCAGCCAGGGTCTCCAGAATGGCCGTGGTCTGCTGTGCACTGCACAACATGGCACAGCATCATGGCTTGAAGCTTCCTGATGAGCAAGTGGCTCAGTACATAGCCTCCTCAGATGAAGAGGAGGAGGAGGAGGAGGACCAAGGGGTGGCGCATCTACCAGCAGCAGTGGCAGCACGCGAGCACATAGCTGCCTGTGATGCAAGGGATGCATTCATCCTGTCTAGATTTGCATAGGTTGCCCATTGTTGCACATGTGCATAGCTCCTTCTTAACACAGGATAGGCAATGGACATGACTCTCTGGCCTCCTTTCACTCTGACCACCAACCTGACCATGCAAGTGTTGCGGAGCCCGCAATGTGGAGCTGCCTAAGCCAAAATAACAGATGCCATCACGCCAACCGTTTGCCATCAACTCATTTTAAGACATTCACACAGGGATGGCATTTCATCAATAAACAGAAACAATCACCCAAGTGCATACCCCTGTGACTAATGGTGCTTTATTTTTCTTTTACGCGAGCTCCTACGTGGTGCTCCCCCTGTGGCTTCAGCTGAAGTGGAGGCCCCTTGCTCACTTTCATGCTGCTCCTGCTTCGACACCTTTGGCGGGCATCCTCTGGGTTTCCGAGCCTGTGAGGGCTCGCCAAACGTCTACTCATCCTACGGCAGCGCAGGGGCTGAGACATCCATCTCAGTTGGGGGCGGACTCTGGTGGGGCTCTGACCGAGGACTACGCAGTGGCAAGGAAGTGTGTGCACTTGGAGAGGAGCCCCCACTTCATTGTTCTCTGCTACCAACTTCCCTCTCATGGGTCAGGTCCACCTCAGCATTTGCAAGTGGCTTGAGAGCACCTTGCTGCACATCAGGGGGGCCATGGGGACCCGTATATGCACTGGCAGTCCTACTCAAAAGGACTTCCATGAAGCTCTAGTTTCTCTGATCAATAGCTGCCCATCGCTCCTCCAGAGATGTCAGTCTATTCTGAACATTCACCATGTTTTCCAGGCTCTGGCGACTTAGGTCCTCCATGGCCGTAGCCATTCTCTCCTCTACAGTAGACACCCTTTCCAGAGAGGTAGATGTAGTGTATGTACCTCTAAGGGGAGAACTACTTTTTACAGCTCCTGTATACTGTAGTACCGGCAGTGACCACACCTGTAAATAAACCCTGAGTAGGGATCTGCACTGTTAATTTTAGAGTAACCCTTGTTGTGTATGTACCTTTAAGAGAATAACTGGTCTCAGACTGCAGTACCGGCAGTGACCACCCCTGTATAAAAGGCGCTAGTAAGCCTCTGTAGTTTCAGTTTCCCGATTGACTCCTTTCAGTAAAGATTGTTTTGTTCAACTCCTGCTGTCCGTGTCTCAATCATACACGGACATAATACTGGCGACGAGCAGATATGAACTTACCTACAGTCTGCACCACCTCCTGGGATCCATTCCTGCAGCGAAGTGAGCAGAGGTCGAGGCCAGAAGGAAGAAAGAAGCAGTAGAAATGGGCGTCGACCGTGGGCATCCGCCCCTGTGTTAGCGGAGTTGAAGATTGCTGGAGAAGCTGTCGAAAGCGGGGCCTGGTTCCTGTCGATGGTGCTTCAGCTAATCGGGCTGGTGGCAGGTAGTACACTGATCCTTCCTGGGCTGCGGCGGTCGCGAACTCGAGCGGGTGGCTTGCAACGGGGCCGAGCAGCGTTGTCGGGAAGAGGAGAGAGAGAGGGTGGAGCACACAGGGCGCGGCCGGTGCTACGAAGCTGGGCTGCGTATAGACCCGAGAAGAGGGAGGCAAGACTTCCACAGGGTTGTTCCACGACGGGAAAATAATTTAAAAAAAAGAAATATTAAACGCACAGGAAACCGCGAGGAGCTGCAGGTTGCAATGGAAACCGCGGAAAGCAGCGCTAGCAACAGCGGGGGAAGAAGGCAAAGCGCGGGAGGCGCCATTTTGTTCAATCGGGGAAGAAGGCAAAGCGCGGGAGGCGCAATTTTAGATTTTCAAGATGCCGAAGACTGGCTGTATCACTGCCTTTGATAATACAATAGAGGACTGGACCACGTATGTGGAAAGAGTCGAGGTATATTGCGAGGCAAACAAAATAGCCGATGAGAAAAAGGCATCGGTATTGCTAAACTTAATGGGCGCTAGAACGTACGGCCTATTGCGGGACCTGATTACTCCAGCCAAACCGAAGGCGAAGAGTTTTAACGAAATTGTTGCTGTCCTACAGGAACACCTAAACCCTGCACCGCTGTTGATAGCCGAAAGATTTAAATTCCACAGGAGAACTCAGCATAATGATGAGAGCAATGCTGAGTACCTTACGGAACTACGCAAGCTATCAAAGCACTGCCAGTTCGGAGCAGGACTGGCAGATACACTACGGGACAAATTTGTCTGTGGACTCCTGAGTGAAGGAACACAGAAGAAGTTACTCTCAGAGAAAGAGCTGACACTAGATAAGGCTTTCAGCGTGGCAGTATCGTACGAAGCAGCAGCCAGGGGAGCTGCGGAAATTCAACTAAAGCCACAGGAATACGGCACCCATGAAATGACATGGGGATTTGCAAAATGTTATCGCTGCGGCAGAACTAACCATGACCAGAAGGACTGCTGGTCCAAGGACAAAATATGCAGGCAATGCGGAAAGATGGGACACATTGCACGAGTTTGCAGGTCTGGGAAGAAGACCAGCGACAACAAAAAGGCTACTAAGGAATCATACAAGAAAGTACAAAAGATGACGGACAGTAGTTCCGAAGACCAGATGAGCGATAGTGAATCCGGGAACAGGAGACTAAGCTGTCTCAAACTTCACAATGTAATCGCAAAAGAGGATCACCGAACCATTTGGGTCACCCTCACGATAGCAGGGTCCCAAGTTAAAATGGAATTGGATACAGGATCAGCGCTAACCGTCATGAATCGACGAGACTACGAGCGGCTTTTCTCACACATACCCTTGAGAGAGACATCCATCGTCTTGACGACGTATACGGGGCAAAAAGTATACCACAGAGGAAAAATAAGGGTGCCTGTCGAATACAACAGCAAGAAAATACGGAAATTGTATCTCTACATATTGCAAAATGGTGGACCACCGTTATTGGGACGTGAATGGATCAGGAAGATAAGCTTACATTGGCATTCCATTCATGCAATGATGATGGACGGTAAAAAAGATGAAGACGTCACTCCTGGACGATTGTCAACAATCTTAGCTGATGCCAAAGAGGTATTTCAACAAGAACTGGGCACTCTTAAAGGCGTAACCGCCTCGATAAAAATAGAAGAGAATGCAATTCCCAAGTTTTTCAAAGCAAGACCGGTACCATATGCAATTCGCCCAGCCGTCGAGGCAGAGCTGGAGAATCTGGAGAAGGCAGGCGTGTTGTCTAAGGTCGACTGGAGCGAGTGGGCGACACCCATCGTTCTTGTCATGAAGAAAACGTTAAGCAATAAGTCTGAGGAGCCAAGGAAGGTTCGCATCTGTGGGGATTTCAAGGTGACGGTGAACCCAGTCCTTCACACAGTACAATATCCTCTTCCAAGGATAGAAGACATCTTCACCTCACTGTCTGGAGGGAAGCGTTTTACAAAAATTGACCTAGCACAAGCATATTTGCAGATGGAGGTTGAAGAATCCTTTAGGAAGTATCTCACGATAAACACTCACAAAGGTCTTTACCAGTATCATCGGTTGGTATTCGGAGTAGCATCGGCTCCGGCGATATGGCAAAGAGCGATGGAACAAGTCCTGCAAGGGATTCCGGGGACTCAGTGTTACTTGGACGACATCCTTGTGACAGGTGAAGATGACAGTGAACACATTAACAACCTAGAACAGGTGCTCACTAGACTACGGGAACATGGGCTAAGAGCCAACCGCCCCAAGTGCGAGTTTTTTAAGAAACAGATATCGTATTGTGGCCACGTGATTGATGAAGAGGGGTTACATAAGTCCGCTGACAAAATTGAAGCGGTTGTTAAGGCCCCAGTGCTTGAAAATGTGTCGCAACTGAGGTCATTCCTCAGATTGGTGAATTACTACCATAAGTTTTTGCCGAATTTGTCGACAATCTTGCACCCACTGAACGCCCTGCTACGAACGGGAGTAGCATGTAAATGGAGCACAGACTGTAAGCGGGCCTTTCAGAAGAGTAAGGACTTAATCACTTCAAGAGAAGTATTGGCTCACAACAACCCAGCACTGCCGATGAGACTGGCGTGTGATGCGTCTCCCTACGGCATTGGGGCGGTACTGTCACGTTAATTCCTTGATGGTTTCGAGAGGCCGATAGCTTTTGCGTCACGCTCGTTAACTTCTGCCGAGCGTAACTACGCCCAGATTGACAGAGAGGCCCTCAGCCTAGTGTGGGGGGTGAAGAAGTTCAATCACTACCTGCACGGTCAAAAATTTACTCTACTAACCGATCATCAACCTCTTGTCTCCATTTTCAACCCTCAGAAGGGCGTACCGATAATGACAGCGCAACGGCTGCAGAGGTGGTCCCTTTTCCTAGGGGCACACCAATATGACGTCGAGTACAAAGGAACTAAACAGCATGGGAATGCTGATGGATTGTCACGCCTACCGTTGCCGACGGTGGAAGAAGAAGACCTTGCAGTGGATCCAATGGAGTTATTCCACTCGACCATAGTCGAATGTCTCCCTGTGACGAATGCAAACATAGAAAAGGAAACACAGAATGACCCGACACTATCACGGGTCTATGATTTAATGGTGAAGGGATGGCCAGCACATGGCGAACCACTGCTGCCAGCATTCTCGCCGAGAAGAGAACAGCTGTCAGTGTGCAGAGGAACCTTGATGTGTGGATCCAGAGTAGTAATTCCACCTAAGTTGACGGATAGAGTACTCAATGAGCTTCATGAGGGTCATCTGGGTGGGGTAAAAATGAAGAACTTAGCCAAAGCATTTGTGTGGTGGCCGGGAATCGATAGAGAAATCGAAGAGATGACCAAGAGCTGTGCAGGATGCCAGAAGGTCCAAAACACCCCACCACAAGCTCCTCTACATCCAAGGGGGTGGCCCTCATCTCCATGGCAAAGGGTGCACATTGATTTTGCTGGTCCCTTCATGGACTCGATGTTTTTAATTGCGGTGGATGCACATTCAAAGTGGCCAGAGGTAATAAAAATGTCCTCAACCACCACAGAAAAAACTATCACAGTTTTACGAACCATATTCGCCAGGAATGGGCTGCCTGAACAGATTTGCCCTGACAATGGACCACAGTTTGTGTCTGAAGAGTTCCGGAGGTTCTTAAAGAACAATGGCGTTAAGCATTACACATCTGCCCCATATCATCCAGCCACTAATGGATTGGCCGAGAGGTTTGTTCAAACATTCAAGAAGGCTATCAAGGCAATATGTAATGAAGATATACCCCTACAACACAAGGTGGACAACTTCTTGGTAGCCTACCGGAATGCGACACATGCGGTTACCAACCAAACTCCAGCCATGATGTTCTTCAATCGAAGACTACGATGCCGCTTGGATTTGGTTAAGCCAAACGTCCGAAGAGATGTGGAGAACAGGCAGTTTCAGAATATGAATGAAAGGCCGACCAGGTCAACCAGTTTTGGCCCGGGACTACCGCACTGAGAAATGGCAGCCAGGAACGATTTGTACACGGCAAGGACCTCTCATGTATATCGTGGACGTTGGAGAGAGCATTGTAAGACGCCATGCTGACCAGCTTCTAGAGTCACTGGAAAACGTCAACTCCACACCACGATCTGATACACCTGGTAATGAAATCGACGTACCAATTGCAGCGACCGCAGAATCGGTGATATTGGAAGCAGATGAACCAAACAACGACATTGATCCCGACTCAACCTTGCCAGAGGAACCTGATACCCCAAAGAGGCGTTATCCAGACAGAATCAGGAAGCCTCCTCAAAGACTGAACTTATAATTGCTTAAACTTAACCAATGTATCTAGCAACCGTAATTGTGATTGTAATTAGTTATCATTTAGTTGTTAAATGAATGTTATGTACTGTTTATCTAAAAGGGGAGGAATTGTTGTGTATGTACCTTTAAGAGAATAACTGGTCTCAGACTGCAGTACCGGCAGTGACCACCCCTGTATAAAAGGTGCTAGTAAGCCTCTGTAGTTTCAGTTTCCCGATTGACTCCTTTCAGAAAAGACTTGTTATGTTCAACTTCTGCTGTCCGTGTCTCAATCATACACGGACATAATAACCCTCATCCAGTAAACACCTGTTGATTGTTCCTCTGCAGTCTCTGTCTATTGATTGAAGGACACACTACATTAAGAGACCCGGATTTCACATTGGCAACGAGTCGATTCGAACCTACCTGCAACTCTGCAGAAGAAGGCCGATTCCACCAGCATGGGCGTCGACCATCCGGCGGAGACTCCAGCGAGACGGGCTGGCAGCAGGTACGGTGCAGACCCTTCCCGGACGGCGGCGGCTGGAGCCGACCGACGGCACAGGGGAAGGCCGAGCAGCGTCGACGCGTTAAGAGAGAGGGTAGAGCGCACGGGGCGCAGCCGGGGTTCAGGACCGAGCGGCGTCAACGAGAGAGGCGCACAGGAAAACGCGCAGAGCGCATCCAGTGTTCAAGGGCTGAGCAGCGTCCGCGGGGGAAGAAAGGAACGCACGGGAGACGCCATTTGAGCCGCAGCGGAGAAGAAGGGAGAGCGCGGGAGACGCCATTTTTGAGCCGCAGCGGAGAAGAAGGGAGAGCGCGGGAGACGCCATTTTGAGCCAGCGGAGAAGAAGGGAGAGCGTGGGAGATGCCATTTTTAGCCAGTCTAACCACACCCAGGGATGCCGAAGAGTGGCAGTGTCACAGCGTTCGACAATGAAGTCGAAGATTGGGCGACATATGTAGAACGCATAGAAGTGTACTGCAAGGCGAATGAAGTGCCAAATGCCAGGAAAGCACTGGTATTGTTGAATTCCATGGGTGCAAAAACGTATGGTTTACTGCAAAACCTAGTAACCCCAGAGAAGCCAGTGGAAAAGGATTTTGAAAGCATAGTGGCAATCCGACAGGACCACTTAAACCCCACACCGCTGCTGATAGCAGAAAGATTTAAGTTTCACAAAAGGAACCAGCATAAAGACGAAAGTAATGCTGAGTATTTAACGGAACTGCGCAAGCTATCGAAACACTGCCAGTTTGGAACGGGACTAGCAGATACTTTAAGGGACAAGTTTGTGTGTGGGCTTCAAAGTGAAGGAACCCAGAAACGGCTTCTATCAGAAAAGGATCTTACGCTGGACAAGGCTTTCAGCATGGCAGTATCACACGAAGCAGCCGCAAGGGGCGCTGCAGAGATACAACGGAGACCGCAAGAATATGGCACAAATGAAATGTCATATGGAGCAGTGAAGTGTTATCGCTGCGACAGAACAACACACGACCATAAGGATTGTTGGTTCAAGGACCAAGTGTGCAGACAGTGTGGAAAAGTAGGACACATAGCAAGAGTCTGCAAGTCGGGAGAGAAAACCAGCAGCAAGAAATCTCCACAGGAGAAGTACAAAAAGGTACATAAGGTGACGGAGAGTAGTTCAGACGAACAGAAAAGTGATACAGACTCCGGAAGCAAGGAGCTGGGTTGTCTGAAACTACATAATGTAATCAAAATGGAGGATCACCAAACTATCTGGGTCACGCTCAAGATAGACGGAGTCCAAGTGAAAATGGAATTGGACACAGGATCAGCCCTAACAGTCATAAACCGAAGGGACTACAAGCAGCTATTCTCACATATACCCTTGAGAGATACAGAGATTGTCTTGAAGACGTACACAGGGCAAAAAGTCTACCCCAAAGAAAAAATAAGGGTGAACGTTATATATAACGGCAAGGAAACACCAAAAATGGACCTATATGTATTGCCAGATGGAGGACCACCACTACTAGGACGTGAATGGATCCGGAAGATACAGCTAGATTGGCATTCCATACAAGCACTGACTGTAGATGCCAAAAAAGGATGACGACGTCACACCTGGACGACTGTCAAAAATGCTAACTGATGCACAAGAAGTGTTCCAGGAGGGACTCGGAACACTAAAAGGCATAACAGCGACGATCAAAATAGAGGAAAATGCAAGCCCAACGTTTTTTAAGGCCAGACCGGTGCCTTATGCGATCCGCCCAGCCGTCGAAGCAGAGCTGGAAGGTTTGGAACGTTCTGGAGTACTGTCCAAAGTGGACTGAAGTGAGTGGGCTACACCCATCGTTCCTGTAATGAAGAGGTCATTGAGTAATACGCCTGGGGAACCAAAGAAGATTCGCATCTGTGGGGATTTTAAGGTGACAGTGAACCCAGTCCTTCACACGGTACAATATCCGCTTCCGCGGATTGAAGATATTTTCGCCTCGTTATCTGGAGGAAAATGCTTAACTAAGATTGATCTGGCCCAGGCGTATCTGCAAATGGAGGTAGAAGAAGCCTCGAAACAGTCCCTCACGATCAACACTCATAAAGGTCTCTACCAATACAACCGGCTGGTGTTCGGGGTAGCTTCAGCTCCGGCTATTTGGCAAAGGGCAATGGATCAAGTCCTGCAAGGGATTCCAGGGACCCAGTGTTATTTGGACGACATCCTGGTCACGGGCGAAAGTGACAGTGATCACCTCGCCAACCTGGAGCAGGTGCTCACTAGATTGAAGGAATATGGGCTCCGAGCTAATCGCCACAAATGCGAGTTTTTCCAGAAGCAGATCTCGTATTGTGGCCACGTTATTGATGAAGAGGGGATACATAAGTCCCCTGAAAAGATTGAGGCAGTAGTCAAGGCTCCAACACCGGAAAATGTGTCACAACTGAGGTCGTACCTCGGGCTGGTGAACTACTACCATAAGTTCTTGCTGAATTTGTCTACAGTACTACACCCACTGAACACCCTACTGCAAACGGGGGTACCATGGAAGTGGAATGACGAATGTAAACGAGCTTTCCAGAAGTGCAAAGAATTGATCACATCAAAAGAGGTGTTGGCTCATTTCAACTCAGCACTACCAATTCGGTTGGCGTATGATGCATCACCCTATGGTATTGGAGCGGTGCTGTCGCACAAATTCCCGGACGGCTCGGAGAGGCCAGTAGCCTTTGCGTTTCGGTCACTAACCTCAGCCGAGCGTAACTACGCCCAGATTGACAGGGAGGCCCTCAGCCTAGTGTGGGGAGTGAAAAAGTTCAACCACTATCTGCACGGGCAGAAGTTCACCTTGCTGACCGACCACCAACCACTTGTCTCCATCTTTAATCCAAAGAAGGGCGTTCCGGTGATGACTGCGCAACGGCTACAAAGATGGTCCCTTTTTCTAGGGGCGAACCAATATGAAATCGAGTATAAGGGCACGAAACAGCATGGAAACGCTGATGGGCTATCACGCCTGCCACTGCCTAATGCGGAGGAAGCACCAGCAGTGGACCCTGTCGAAATATTTTATTCGACTATAATTGAACACTTGCCAGTAACTAACGCGGATATAGAGAAGGAGACCCGAAATGACCCGACATTGTCTCGGGTATATGACTTGACGGTGAAGGGATGGCCAACACATGGCGACTCACTGTTGCCAGCATTCTCATCCAGAAGAGAACAGCTGTCAGTATGCCAGGGGACCTTCATGTGTGGATCCCGAGTGGTAATTCCACCCAAGTTAAGGGAGAGAGTGCTCAATGAGCTTAACGAAGGCTATCTGGGAGGGGTGAAAATGAAAAGCCTTGCTAGGGCTTATGTGTGGTGGCTGGGGATCGATCAGCAAATCGAGGACCTGACAAAGAGCTGCTCAGGATGCCAGAAGGTCCAAAATGCACCACCACATGCCCCTCTACACCCATGGGAGTGGCCCTCCTCTCCATGGCAACAGGTGCATATTGATTTTGCTGGTCCATTCATGGACTCAATGTTTTTAATAGCAGTGGATGCGCACTTGAAATGGCCTGAGGTGATCAAAATGTCCTCCACCACCACAGAGAAAACGATTGCAGTCCTACGGATCATATTTGCCAGGAACAGCTTGCCAGAGCAGATTTGCTCTGATAACGGACCACAGTTTGTGTCCGAAGAGTTTCGGAAATTTATGAAAAGGGGTAAGGCATTACACATCCGCCCCGTATCATCCAGCCACAAATGGATTGGCTGAGAGGTTCGTACAAACCTTTAAAAAGGCAGTAAGTGCCATGTGCGATGATGACATTCCACTGCAGCATAAGGTGGTCAATTTCCTGTTAGCCTACAGAAATGCGACACATGCAGTCACCAACCAGACCCCGGCCATGATGTTCTTTAACCGAAGGTTGAGATCTCGTCTGGATTTGCTCAGACCAAATGTACGAAGAGATGTTGAGAATAAGCAATTCCAGCACATCAATGAGAAGCCGACAAGGAGCTTCAATGTAGGGCAACCAGTCTTGGCCCGCGACTACCGAACAGAGAAATGGCAACCAGGAACGATATGCACACGGCAGGGGCCACTAATGTGCACAGTGGATGTTGGGGAGAACATTGTGAGACGCCATGTCGACCAGATCCTAGAGTCACAGGAACGAGTCAACCCCATGTCTCGCGTACCTGGTGAGGAAACCGACACACAGGTAGCATCTACCCCCAAACAGTAGCATTGGAAGCTGATGAACCAACCGACGACAGGGGGCCAGAATCGCCTCCGCACCAAGAGCAAAACACTCAGGAAAGGCACTATCCAGAAAGGATCAGGAAGCCGCCCCAAAGACTGAATTTATAAATGGACTATTTTCAGTTAATGTTGCATGTTAAAAGTGTTAATTGTTAAATGAATGTTATGGTACTGTTAATCTAAAAGGGGAGGAATTGTAGTGTATGTACCTTTAAGGGGAGAACTACTTTTTACAGCTCCTGTATACTGTAGTACCGGCAGTGACCACACCTGTATATAAACCCTGAGTAGGGATCTGCACTGTTAGTTTTAGAGTAACCCTCATCCAGTAAACACCTGTTGATTGTTCCTCTGCAGGCTCTGTCTATTGATTGAAGGACACACTACATTAAGAGACCCGGATTTAACAATAGACACCCTTTCCAGAGAGGTAGACACCCTTTCCAGAGAGGTAGACACCTGTAGTGTCCGCGTATCAATAATACATAGACTGCAGGAGAACAATAATAACAGGTATTTACTGAACAGAGGGTAAGCTTAAACTGAAAGTACAGAAGCCTGCTATGGCTTTATATACAGGTGTAGTCACTGTCGGTACTACAGTATAAAATCAGTTCTCTCTTAAAGGTACATACACAACAATACCTCCCCTTTTAGATAAACAGTACATAACATTCATTTAACAATTACATAATAACTAATTACAATTACAATTTTCTCTGTACTATATACATCAACTGAAATAATCATTTATAAGTTCAGTCTTTGAGGAGGCTTCCTGATCCTGACTGGATAGCGCCTTTCTCGAGTATCCTGTTCTTGCGGCGGAGTCGATTCTGGCTCATTGTCATTGGTTGGTTCGTCAGCTTCCAATACCACTGATTCTGAGGTAGACGCAATCTGTACTTCGGGTTCATTACCAGATGCACATGCTCATGGTATGGGTTTGGCTTGTTCCTGTGACTCTAGAATCTGGTCAGCATGGCATCTCACGATGCCCTCTCCAACGTCCACTGTGTACATTAGTGGTCCCTGCTGTGTGCATATCGTTCCTGGCTGCCATTTTTCTGTTCGGTAGTCGCGGGCCAAGACTGGTTGTCCTATCTTGAAGCTCCTGCTTGGCTTCTCGTTGATGTGCTGGAATTGCTTATCCTCAACATCTCGTCTTATGTTTGGTTTGAGCAAATCCAGGCGACATCTTAGCCTTCGGTTGAAGAACATTATGGCTGGAGCTTGGTTGGTGACTGCATGTGTCGCATTCCGGTAAGCAAACAAGAAATTATCCACCTTGTGTTGTAGTGGTATGTCGTCATTATACATCGCCTTTATTGCCTTTTTAAAGGTCTGAACAAACCTCTCAGCCAATCCATTTGTGGCTGGATGATATGGGGCAGATGTGTAATGTTTCACCCCATTATTCCTCAGAAACCTCCGGAAATCCTCGGACACAAACTGTGGTCCATTGTCGGAGCAAATCTGTTCTGGCAAGCCATTCCTGGCGAAGATGGTCAATAGTTTTCTCCGTGGTGGTGGAGGACATTTTGATGACCTCTGGCCATTTCGAATGGGCATCCACGGCGATTAAAAACATTGAGTCCATAAATGGACCAGCAAAATCAATGTGTACCCGTTGCCATGGAGATGAGGGCCACTCCCATGGGTGTAGCGGGGCCTGTGGTGGAGCGTTTTGGACCTTCTGGTATCCTGTGCATCTCTTGGTCATATCCTCAATTTCTTTATCGATTCCCGGCCACCACACAAACGCCCTGGCTAGGCTCTTAATTTTTATCCCTCCCAGATGACCCTCATGAAGCTCATTGAGCACTCTATCTCTCAACTTGGGTGGAATTACCACTCGGGATCCACACATCAAGGTCCCCCGGCACACTGACAGCTGTTCTCTCCTTGGAGAGAATGCTGGCAATAGTGAGTCGCCATGTGCTGGCCATCCCTTCACCGTCAAATCATAGACCCGAGAGAGTGTCGGGTCATTTCGGGTTTCGTTCTCTATACTTGAGTTTGTAACAGGTAGACATTTGACTATGGTCAAATGGAATATCTCAACAGGGTCCACTGCAGGTGCTTCCTCCACCGTAGGCAACGATAGGCGTGACAGCCCATCAGCGTTTCCATGCTGTTTCGTACCCTTGTACTCTATGTCGTACAGATGTGCCCCTAGAAAAAGTGACCATCTTTGCAGCCGTTGCGCCGTCATCACCGGAACGCCCTTCTTTGGGTTAAAAATGGAGACCAGAGGCTGATGATCAGTCAGTTGGGTGAATTTCTGCCCGTGCAGATAGTGATTGAACTTCTTCACCCCCCACACCAGGCTGAGGGCCTCCCTGTCAATCTGGGCGTAGTTACGCTCGGCTGAGGTTAACGAGCGCGACGCAAAGGCTATTGGCCTCTCTGAACCATCAAGGAATTTGTGTGACAGCACCGCTCCAATGCCGTAGGGAGACGCATCACATGCCAACCGAATCGGTAGTGTTGGATTGTAGTGGGCCAATACTTCTTTTGAAGTGATTAGGCATTTACATTTCTGAAAGGCACGCTTACCCTCATCACTCCATTTCCATGTTACTCCAGTTTGCAGCAGGGTGTTCAGTGGGTGCAGAATTGTAGATAAATTCGACAAGAACTTATGGTAGTAGTTCACCAACCCGAGGAACGACCTCAGTTGCGACACATTTTCCGGTGCTGGAGCCTTGACTGCTGACTCAATCTTGTCTGGGGGCTTATGCAACCCTTCCTCATCAATCATGTGGCCACAATACGAGATTTGTCTCCTGAAGAACTCGCATTTGGGGCGGTTGGCTCATAGCCCATATTCTTGTAATCTAGTGAGCACCTGCTCCAGGTTGGCAAGGTGTTCACTGTCATTTTTGCCCGTAACCAGGATGTCATCCAAATAACACTGGGTCCCCGGGATCCCTTGCAGGACTTGTTCCATCACCCTCTGCCAAATAGCCGGGGCTGATGCTACCCCGAATACCAGTCGGTTGTACTGGTAAAGACCTTTGTGAGTGTTTATCGTGAGGTATTTCCTAGATGCTTCTTCCACCTCCATTTGTAGATACGCTTGGGCCAGATCAATCTTCGTAAAGCGTTTCCCCCCAGATAGTGAGGCGAAAATATCTTCTATCCATGGAAGTGGATATTGTACTGTGTGCAGGACTGGGTTCACAGTTACCTTGAAGTACCCACAGATGCGAACCTTCTTCGGCTCCCCAGGTGTGCTGCTCAATGATTTCTTCATTACAGGAATGATGGGTGTGGCCCACTCGCTCCAGTCCACCTTGGACAGCACACCCGAATGCTCCAGACTCTCCAGCTCTGCTTCAACGGCTGGGCGGATCGCGTACGGTACCGGTCTGGCCTTAAAAATTTTTGGATTTGCGTTATCTTTGATTTTTATCATTGCCGTTACTCCTTTTAGAGTCCCAAGTCCTTGTTGGAACACCTCTTCACGTCAGTTAGAATTTTTGACAGTCGTCCAGGTGTGACGTCGTCATCCTTTTTGTCAGTCACAGTTAGCGCCTGAATGGAATGCCAATCCAATTGTATTTTTCTTATCCATTCACGTCCCAATAATGGTGGTCCTCCATCTTGTAGTATTTAAAGATACAGTTTCTGTGTTTCCTTGCCGTTGTATTTAACTGGCACCCTTATTTTTCCTCTGGGGTAGACTTTTTGCCCCGTGTATGTCTTCAATACAATGGACGTGTCCTTCAAGGGTATGTGTGAGAATAGCCGCTCATAGTCTCGTCAATTCAGGACAGTTAGGGCTGATCCTGTGTCCAATTCCATCTTTACTTGGGACCCTGCTATCATGAGGGTGACCCAAATGATTCGGTGATCCTCCTTTGCGATCACATTGTGTAACGTTAGACAACTTAGTCTCCTGCTCCCGGAGTCATTATCACTCTCCTGATCTTCTGAACTACTGTCTGTCATTTTTTTTACTTTCTTGTACTTTTCCTTAGTAGTTCTTTTAGTGTTGGTTTTCTTTCCCGACCTGCAGACTCTTGCTATGTGTCCCATTTTCCCACATTGCCTGCATACTTTGTCCTTAAACCAGCAGTCCTTCTGATCATGGGTTGTTCTGCCGCAGCGATAGCACTTTTCTGCTCCATATGCCATTTCGTTAGCGTTGTATTCTTGTGGTTTCTGTTGTATTTCCGCAGCTCCCCGTGCTGCTGCTTTGTAGGATACTGCCACGCTGAAAGCCTGTTCTAGCGTCAGGTCCTTTTCCGAAAGTAGTCGTTTCTGGGTTCCTTCACTCTGGAGCCCGCAGACAAACGTATCCCTTAAGGTGTCTGCCAGTCCTGCTCCGAACTGGCAGTGCTTCGATAACTTGCGTAGTTCCGTAAGATAGTCAGCATTGCTCTCATCTTTGTGCTGGTTTCTTTTATGGAACTTGAATCTTTCTGCTATCAGCAGCGGTGTAAGGCTTAGGTGTTCCTGTAAGATATTAACAATCTCTTCAAAACTTTTCTCCATTGGTTTAGCTGGGGTAATTAAATTCCGCAATAGGCCGTACATTCTCACGCCCATCAAATTTAATAATACCGACGCCTTCTTTCCATCGGCCACCTCATTTGCCTTGCAGTACACTTCAATTCTTTCCACATACGTGGTCCAGTCTTCTACCTCGTTGTCGAAAGCAGTGATACTGCCACTCTTTGGCATTTTTGGGTGGTTTAAAATGGCACCTCCCGCGCTTTTTCTTCTTCCCCAATGGATTAAAATGGCGCCTCCCACGCTTTTCCTTCTTCCCCTTGCTGCCATGCTGCTCCTAGCGTTCTACAGGGTAATGGCAGCGACCCGCGGCTTCGGCGCGTCTCACTTTTCCTTCCCCTCGTTTTATTTTCTCTACGCTGCCCGGTTCTTGAGCACCGACCGCGCCCTGTGCGCTCCACCCTCTCTCTCTCTCTTTTCCTCCCGACGACGCTGCACGGCCCCTTTGCAGAGCCGCTCAATCGAGCTCGAGCCCGCCGCAGTCCGGAAGGGTCAGCGCACTACCTGCTACCAGCACGATTGGCTGGAACACCTTGACTGGGGAGCCAAGCCCAGCTCTCCACAGCCTCCCCTGCAATTCTCTGAACTCCGATGGATCCCTGGGCGGTTGCCCGCGGTCGACGCCCGTTGCTCTGACTTCGACCTCCAAGAAGCTTCTTTTCAGGGAAAGATCCCCGTGAGGTGATGCAGTACTGCAGGTGAGTTCGAACCTGCTCGTCGCCAGTGTAGTGTCCGCGTATCAATAATACACGGACTGCAGGAGAACAATAATAACAGGTATTTACTGAACAGAGGGTAAGCTTAAACTGAAAGTACAGAAGCCTGCTATGGCTTTATATACAGGTGTGGTCACTGCCGGTACTACAGTATAAAATCAGTTCTCTCTTAAAGGTACATACACAACAACACCCTTTCCAGAGAGGTAGACACCCTTTCCAGAGAGGTAACCATCCTTTCCACAGAGGTTGCCATTCTTTCCGTGGTGGTGCTTTGATGCGCCATTGCCTCCAGAAAGGCACTGCTCATGTTAGAGTTGGACTCCTCCATCCTCTCCACACTCACAGTGACCCTGGAGACAAAACCTGCCAGAGACTCCAGCACCTGCTCCTGGAGTTTCAGCACCACTCTCCTTCTGGATGGACCCAGAGGCACAGGGTCCACATGCAGTGGAGCAAAGCTAGGAGAGTCCTGTGGCATCCGTCGAGGACTCTCCACTACTGTCCCTGTCTCCACCACCTGCTGATGCTCACCTGTGAGCTGTTATACACACGCTGACAACACTACTCTATGTCCTGAAGGTCCCACCGAGGTGTGCGTATCTGCTCTGGTGCTGGGTGCACTTACATCTGCTGACACTCTTCCTCAGAGGTTGCAGGTTCCCCTGAGGAGTCTTGCGACTCAGCCTCTTCCTCATCAACAGTGGGGTGGGGCTCTGTGGATGGTCCTGTGGGGGAGTAAAGGCATGGGTTAGACATTTCACGGAAGTATGGCATGCAAATGCAATAGTGCAGATGCTCAAGTGGCACTCTAATAATGTACACCAGCAGCCATTTCAGTTACTCAAGCAGTGTAAATGAGAGAGACGCAAAACTATTCTGTCACCAGCTTGGTCTGCATCGCCCGTCTGTCCGTCCCCCACTTCCACCTCCACCTCTGCGCCGGCAATGTCCAGGGCCGCCTCTTCAGCCTGGGTGAGATGGGCGAGGGAAGGTGGCCCTCCTCCTGTCTTCGCCCTTTCCTTTCTATTGTGGGCTCTCTTTTCCTGCAGTGAGGGAGACAAGTGGAGTTGGAGTGAGAATAATGGAGTGAGTGTAGTGAGTCCAGAGCATGGATGCTTAGAAGGAGACAAAGATGGAGTGAGGCTCTATGTCCAAGGGCCCTTCCTGTGCGTTGTTAGTCATTGTCATTGCATAACATTGAAAGGGAGTGTGAGGGCAGTATAGTCGAATAGTGAAGTAATTGGGTTCATAGAGTGAGAGGGATGGTGAAGAGTGCAAGGGTTGTAAGGGTAAAGTGGGATGTGGAGGAGGAGGTTGACAATGCAGAGCACTGGTGATGAGTGGAGAAGGGGAGCAGAAGGAGGGTCAAGCTGAAGGTATACTCACTTTGCCTGATCTTACAAGGTCATTGAACCTTTTACGGCACTGCAGCCATGTTCTGCTGCATACAGATCTGGAGGTTATATCCCTTGCCAGCTGGACCCACACAGCCTTGGTTTCTTTGGGAGGCCTCTTCCTCCTGTAGGGGGTGGTGTGTGGTGGTTGGCGCGTGTGCCCAGTCAGTTATGCCTCTGACTGTGAGCGGTTCAAATCGCTCCCACGCCCCTGGGTTCTAGACACCGGACTTAGGTACAGGCGGCGATACAGAAAAGACTCGAGTAGACAGGTGGTTTGGATGTAAGCAAAACCAGGATTTTATTGAAAAGGAAATTAACACAATCTTATGAAAAGTTACTAGTATAAAATTTACAGGCGAATACAAAATAACTATACTTATACAGGAAATGGGGAACACACGGCACATCGAGGGAAAACAAACTATCTTAACAATCCCCTTATTCTTATCCCACACCCTATACCTAACCAGATTAAGCTATGGGGGGTCAGAATTCATGCTCACCAATCAAAAGATCTGCTGAATTCAAAACAGCGGTGGGGTTTCGTGTTCGCTCTTTGTGCTCTCTGGAGCCTGCCATCGTCACGTGGTCTCGGGGTGCTGCAAGGGTGTTGTCCAGGTACAAGTACCCCAAAGTTAAAGTCTCTGCTTGGGTACTTTACCTCGCAGGGATGATGGCTCCTCTTCCTCGGCCGACAGTTGGAGTTTGCATGAAGATAGTCGCAGGTCAGCTGGATTGAAGGCCCGATTATTCGAAGCTTTTCTTCAATTGTCTTTCCATTCGTCTTCTTCACCACCTCGCCTCGTCGTGTCCCGCCTCGCCTGGCCTGGTTTGTCCGTGTCCGCCTGGTGCAATGCCGGGCGTCCCTGATGGAATGGGGAAGGCACAGGCAGTGGCCGGGCAGTAAGCGCGGACTGGGGGAAGAGCAGTAGCCACGAGGGCGAGGGGCCAGAGCAGGAGCCGGGAGCAAGGGCAGAGAGCAGAGAGAGAAGGTTGCCAGTGGGCCTACAATTATACTCCTTCGGACGGCCCTTATCTGCGCGCCAAATCAGGTTAGTTCTTTGTCCCAATCTTGGCGGGCTATTTTAAATAATGGTAGCAATCTACACTAACTGTTTTTAGATGGCCTGATAATTGACTTGTTTTGTTATTAATACATCTTAATGGGCCTGTCCAGCCTCGATGGCTTCCTTAAGCTGTTCCCGATTATTTATGCAAACAGCTTGATGGCCTTAATTATAGACCTAACTGGGTTTTGATCTGACTCCGATTTGGTCTAATACATAATTCAAAGTCCTATCTGGTTTTCAAAATGCAAAGTCTCTCTTCACAGAAACTGCAGCTTTGGTTTCGATTTCTCCACAAGCTACCTGTGCCGCAGAGTCCAAGTTTTTAAAATCTCACAGGCTTTCTTCCACGAGGCGCAGACGCCATCTTGGGTATCCTTTTCAGTTAAGATGTCCATGCAGGGTCCCTTTTGTTAATAATAACCTTTGGGGAAATGTAGAAATTTTGCAAATCTTACACTCCCAGATGAGGAGAAGAGCACCTCCCTGCTAGCTCTCGCCCCATCAACAGGATACCCAGCGCCTCATCCGAGAACCTCAGGGAGGCCCTTGCCTTGGAGCTGGCCATTCTTCTCTGTGATGAAAGTTTGGAGGTGGTGCAGCATCGACCAAAAACCAGTGGAATGAGCCAAGGCAGCAAGCAGCCCTTAAATGAAACTGGATAAGTGACGTCAGCAGAGGCGAGTTTCAGTCTCAAAGGGCTAATTGGCCGAGGGGAACACACACATCTGAAATTAAATGGCCAATTAGGGGAAAATCGCAAGTTTTTCCCACCTGACAGTGGAGGCGGGTTTGGAACCCACCCAAACCAAAACCCGCCTCCAATAGGAAAATCGCCCCCTCAGTGACAAGGCTCACAAATCAGTAACAGGCAGTTGGGCACGGTACCAAAGAGCAACCTTTACATGTGGAATTGTGCTCCAGTGAGGAAGTCCATGCCTTCAGGACAAGACAGGATCGAACTGGGGGTACTTTTTTTTAATAAAAGATTATTGGGTTCTATTTGCTCCTAACTAACTAAGTGCTTTTTGTGGATTAGGTTGTATTACATTTTAAAGAGTATCCCAACTGGCTCTTCAAATAAAGCATTAGATTTGTGACTTTTTTAATAACTCAACTAATTTGAACTTTAAAACTGAAAATCACTATAGTAGTGATGAATTATAATGGCCTAGGTTTTGCTGGAGCATGCCCCATTGGTTAGACTTTTTCCCTCACCCGTCAGCTCGAATTTCTTTTGCCCTGTAAGTTGTTGAAAGTGCGAGCTGATAACGGCACAGTGAGGACAACATGGCATCTGGGACCTGAGTGAACAACGGAATCAACGGAATCCTTAACCAATGACATTTACAGATTGACAAAGAAACAGAGGAACAACTGAGAAAGCGGGTGAATTACAGTCAAATGAGGTACAGAAAGAAAAAGAAAGAGAGGGAAAGAATGATTGAATTAAGGGAGAGATAAAAGAGACAGAAAGGAAAAGTAAGAAAAAAATTTAAAAATTTGTATTTTTTAAATCTCTAACAACAATTTACTACTTGTGGGAAAGGAGACTCCACAGTTTAAATTGTTCACTTTTTGGAACGGAGAGATTGATTGGCATTTCAGGAACATAAATCTCACGATTAAAAAGGTACTTATGCTGTTAAGTACCAGCCCTAACTTTCTGCACTGAGTTTAATTGGCAATTAATGCGCAAATGCAGCAACTTCATGAGGTTGAGGGTGAGCTGTTGTTTTCGCGAGGCTAACGGCAGAATGGTGCAAATGATCCAGTAACTTGTGCCGATTCATAATTCATCAGGTATCGCTTCCTTGCCACAAGTTTCTGGATGATTTAGACATTAATAACGGCGAGTGCCATTAAACTCGGCATTATTTTGGCAGCAAACTCTGGGCAAATATTTCCCCAGCAGACTAGAGTCAAGTGGCATGTTTCAGTGTTGAATTACACTTACAAATTTACCTGTGTAGGTGCATGTAGCTTGGCTCCTGTCTTAGGTTGCATACAGCTGATTTAATATTACATAACATGTCACATTTAATGAACCCAGATAGAAAGTGCATTAACAGATGCTTCAAATAATTCAGAGCACAGCCTGACAATGGAGCATGCCTTATAATTTATAAAACATGGCTTGTTTATCAGAAGTGTTTCTGCAAATGATGAATATTTTCATTTCTGGGATATTTTAACTTGGAACACTGATAATTATTACCAGCATTGACTTCAATCAGGCTGCACAATGCCAAATGATCAAAGGCCTTTTATGTTACTTTTAAGAGGGTGAGACCAGTAATGTTCTAGACTGCTGCACACTAACTATGTAGCATAACATCAAAGCCATCAATCATGGAACAGCACTTTGTCCCATTGGAATATTTTCCTTGCGCTGTGATAATTGCACACAACTGGGGAGCGGGAGATGGAGAAGTTAGCCATAGAGAACTCTTAAGCACTAATTTAGTTTTAATTGAGTAACAGAGATGTGGAAAATGTAAATCATTGAATTAAAACTTCCCAGATATTCCTTATAGCACTGAAGATGAGTATGAGACCAAAACCTCATCAATCCTGTATAATGTGGATTCAAAGGGAGAAATTGGTTTCCATCTTATGGTGTGGGAGGAAGGGATTTCAGTTCATGGGGCATTGGCACCAGTACTGGGGAAAGAGGGAGCTGTTCAGTTGGGATGGGCTCCACTTAAACCGGGCTGGGACCAGTGTCCTTGTGAATCGAATAACTGGGGCAGTAGACAGGGCTTTGAACTAATGAAGGGGGAGGGGGGGGCAAGAGGATTCAGGAAATAGTACATTTAAAAGCAGCAAGTGAAATGTCAAGGCTCCAGAGCAGAGTAGAGTTTTGGGTAAAAATAAGCAGAGCGGGTCAGGAAGGGACAGAGAGAATAACAAAGGTAATAAGGCATCAGAGACTAAGATGACATCTATGAAAAGTAGAAATAAGTCAAAGCTAAAGGCACTATGGGGGAGAAATTGGGTTGAGCCGCAAACGGGGTGCCAAGCTCGCCTGGGCGCCGGATTTAGCGCAACATTTGGAGCAGTAGCGACCGCTGGAAATTCAGCTTGAGCGCCCCAAGAGGGACACGGGGCGAGGCTTGAGGCACTCCGCGTCCCTCTTAGGGCGCTGAAACTGAATATTGCAGCGCAACGTGCCGCAGCACCACACGCTGCGGCACGGCGTGCTGCGGTACTGCAGGCCTTCCTCCCATTCTTAAGGGGGAGGGGCCTGCACCAGCGCAATCGGAGATCGCGAGTGCCGGCAAAAGAGCCCTGCACCGAAGAGAAGTGCCGGGCTCTCGGAAAACAGCCAGCAATGCCGCGGGGGGCGATCAGGAGGCCGGGGACGGAGGTGCTGGCAGGCGGCCGCCGAAAAAAACGGCCGCCCCGCACCTCCACCTTAATTTGCGCCACTGCCGCCACAGGAAGGCCCCGTGAACCGGGCGCCATTTGCGAATGGCACTACAGAGGTGGTCGCTGCCAAATATCGAGATCGGGGCGGTAGTGGGGCGCTGCGCACACCGATGATGTCATCGGAGGCAGCGCAGCACAACAGATTAATGCCGCCATTAGCGCCCCAGCTAAATATCGCGGGAGGCGCGGCCAGTGGCGCTAAAGCCACTGAGTGCCCTCTTTAGGCGCTAACTGGTGGTGCAGCCCACCGAATTTCTAGGCCTATATCTGAATGCACGAAGCATTCACAACAAAATAGATGAATTAATAGCGCAGATAGAAATTAACAGGTTTGATCTAATAGCCATTACGGAGACGTGGTTACAAAGAGGCCAAGGTTGGGAACTAAATATTCAAGGATACTTAACTTTTAGAAGAGATAGGCAAAATGGAAAGGGAGGAGGGGTAACCCTGATAATAAAGGATGGGATAAAGACAGTAGCGAGAAAGGATCTTAGCTCCGAAAATCAAGAAGTAGAATCAGTTTGGGTGCAGCTAAGAAACAGCAAGGGGCAGAAAACATTGGTGGGAATTGTTTATAGGCCCCCAAACAATAGTTGTAATGTAGGGCAGCGTATAAATCAGGAAATTAGAGGCACATGTAACAACGGTAATACAATAATCATGGGGGACTTAATCTACATATAGACTGGGCAAACCAAATTTGCAGTAATAGTGTGGAGGACAAATTCATGGAATGTATGCAAGATAGCTTTCTAGATCAGTATGATGAGGAACCAATTAGGGAACAGGCTATTTTAGATCTAGTATTGAGCAATGAGAAAGGGTTAATTAATAACCTTGTAGTAAAGGGGCCCTTAGGGAAGAGTGACCATAGTATGATAGAATTTTATATTCAGTTTGAAAGTGATTTAGTTAAATCCAAAACTAGGCCTAGAAATTCGGTTGTGGGTTCGCCAGGGCTTTAGCGCCGGAAATTTAGCGCCGGCGCTAAGTCCCCCTGTGCGCGCCAAAAATTCAGTAGCGCCGCGCCCAAACGGCTGCCGGCGCTACTAGAGGGTGTCAGCGCCTCGAAATGGGCGCTGAGTGCCGCATTGCGGCGCAATTCCGGCGCTGCGGCACCCGATGCGGTGCGGCAGGCTGGGGAAGTGCAGGCCTCCTCCTTCAGTTAAGGAGGAGCTGCCTGCACCCGCCTGCTGGCCGTTCAAATGTTCAGAAAAATGAGCCCGGCACCTCGGACAAGTGCCGGACTTGCAGGCCAGACGCATCTGTTCCGCGGGGGGGGGGCGGAGGAGTCCGGGGAGGGAGGTGCGGGCAGGCGGCCGGCGGGAAAGCGGCCGGCCGCCGCGCGACCTTAATGCGCCGGCGCTAACTCCTGCAAGACTCGGTTGCCAAAGTCTTAGTTGCGGCTGCCACGGGCGAGGCGGCCGCAACTCAATTTCGGCGCTGGGGCACGTCACCACGGCAACCAGGATGCTGCGCACACTGATGACGTCATCGGTGCCAGCGCAGCGCAACCGGTGTAACGCCGACGGAAGGGCCCCACTGAATTTGCCAACTGGCCATAACTCCGGTGCTAGGCCCTCCAGCGCCCCAAATGGGGCGCTAAGCCTACTGAATTTCTAGGCCCTAGAGTCTTAAATCTAAACAAAGCAAACTACATAGGTATGAGGGGCGAGTTGGCTAAGGTAGATTGGGAAACTACATTAAAAGGTATGATGGTAGAAAAGCAACGGCTAGCATTTAAATAATTAATACATAATTTACAACAAATATACATTCCTTTAAGCTATAAAAACCCAACAGGAAAAGTGGTCCAACCGGGGCTAACAAGTGAAGTTAAAGATAGTATTAGATCAAAGAATGAGGCTTATAATGTTGCCAAAAAGAGTAGTAAGCCTGAGGATTGAGGATTGGGAGGATTTTAGAATTCAACAAAGGAGAACCAAGAAATTGATAAAGAGAAGGAAAATAGAATGTGAGAGTAAACTAGCGAGAGACATGAGGACAGATTGTAAAAGCTTCTATAGATATGTAAAAAGGAAAAGATTAGTGAAAGTAAATGTGGGTCCTTTACAGGCTGAGACAGTAGAAGTTATAATGGGGAATAAGGAAATGGCAGAGAAATTAAACAAATACTTTGGCCGCGATTTTGCTGGCGCTCAGAGAGGCGGGTCAGAGGTTAAAGTCTTATTGATTGATGATAGGTTCGGAACCCGCCATCAGACTTCCAAAAGGCATTTGACAAGGTGCCACACAAAAGATTATTGCTCAAGATAAAAAATCACGGGATTGGGGGTAATGTTCTGGCATGGGTGGAGGATTGGTTATCTAACAGAAAGCAGAGAGTTGGGATAAATGGTTCATTCTCAGAATGGCAATCAGTAACTAGTGGTGTTCCGCAGGGGTCAGTGCTGGGTCCCCAACTCTTTACAATCTATATTAACGATTTGGAGGAAGGGACCGAGTGTAACATATCAAAGTTTGCAGATGATACAAAGATGGGAGGGAAAGTAGTGAGTGAGGAGGACATAAAAAACCTGCAAAGGGACATAGACAGGCTAAGTAAGTGGGCAAAGATTTGGCAGATGGAATACAATACTGGAAAGTGTGAGGTTATGCACATTGGCAGGAAAAATCACAGAGCAAGCTATTATCTTAATGGCAAGAAACTGGAAAGTACTGCAGTACAAAGGGATCTGGGGGTCCTGGTGCACGAAACTCAAAAAGTTAGTATGCAGGTGCAGCAGGTGATCAAGAAGGCCAATGGAATGTTGGCTTTTATTGCTAGGGGGATAGAATATAAAAACAGGGAGGTATTGCTGCAGTTATACAAGGTATTGGTGAGACCGCACCTGGAATACTGCACACACTTTTGGTGTCCATACTTAAGAAAAGACATACTTGCTCTCGAGGCAGTACAAAGAAGGTTCACTCGGTTAATCCCGGGGAAGAGGGGGTGGTCATATGAGGAGCGGTTGAGTAGATTGGGACTCTACTCATTGGAGTTCAGAAGAATGAGCGGCGATCTTATTGAAACATATAAGATTGTGAAGGGGCTTGATCGGGTGGATGCAGTGAGAATGTTCCCAATGACGGGTGAAGCTAGAACTAGGGGGCATAATCTTAGAATAAGGGACTGCTCTTTCAAAACTGAGATGTTCTTATGTTCTTATCAGGCCGCCTCCAAACAGCCTTCCCATGTGTCGGGTCCATGATCTGGGAATGGACCCAACCCCTAGCGGCGGGAAACATAAGAAATAGGAGCAGGAGTAGGCCAATCGGCCCCTCGAGCCTGCTCCGCCATTCAATAAGATCATGGCTGATCTGATCCTAACTGCCAATCCACTATCACAGAACCATCTCCTGCATCTAACAGAATTAGACACACGAAATAGGAGCAGGATCAGGCTACACAGCCCCTGGGCCCGCTCCGCTACCCACAGGGCCATGACCGATCCGAACCTAGACTCATGTCCAAATTCCTGCCTGCTCCCCGTAACCCTTAATTCCCTTTACTGCTAGGAAACTGTCTATTTCTGTTTTAAATTTATGTAATGATGTAGCTTCTACAGTTTTTTGGGGCAGCATATTCCATGGACCTACCACCCTCTGAGTGAAGTAGTTCCTCCTCATCTCAGTTTTGAAAGAGCAGCCCCTTATTCTAAGACTATGCCCCCTAGTTCTAGTTTCACCCATCATCGGGAACATCTTCCCCGCATCGACCCGATCCAACCCCTTCACAATCTTATATGTTTCAATAAGATCGCCTCTCATTCTTCTGAACTCCAATGAGTAGAGTCCCAATCTACTCAACCTCTCCTCATATGTCCATCCCCTCATCCCCGGGATTAACCGAGTGAACCTTCTTTGTACTGACTCGAGAGCAAGTATGTCCTTTCTTAAGTAAACGGATTAAAGGCAATTACCTGCCTATTAACAGGTGCTTGTCGGTAGTTTTCAGCCTGTTTTTTTATTTTCCCGCTTCTGGACCAGGTTTCACGACATCCAGACACCACGTTAGGTAAGTGTGGCATGTTGTGAGCCTGGTGTAATGTTTGTGAAAAGATGACAGCTGCAGAAGTGGTGTGAAGGATCCAATATTGCACATGGTGAGCTTCAGAGCAAAGAAAATGTTGGTTACTGCATTTTTAAAACATATACAGATTTCTTTAGCTTACAAGTTTTTAAATCCAACTATATATCCAGCGCCACCTCATTGGGAGAACCTCTCTCACCAGTGACAGATCGCTTCTGTCATCTCACCTGTAGCTGCTATCTACTCCAGCATATGGAGGGAGTCACTGGAGAGCCTGGGTGCAAGAGTTCACCTTTGTGCAGTGATTGTTAGTGTTTTCAGCACCTCAATGCTGTTAAACACTGAGAAATCAACAGTCAAAATAAAATTGTGCATGGTTCCTTTAAGGAAACTGGCAGATGACACATCATCAAATGATGTCATCAGACCCGCTTCCTGTTAATTGGCCATTAAGCCCAGGCTTAACAAGATCAATCAAGGGAAAACCACGTCAGTGGAGCGGAGGCAGCTGGGGGCGAGACCGGAACCCAGAAACCAGCTGACCTGCAACCATCCCGACACCGAACACAAAATTGCAGCCTTTGTGTCTGTCTTCACAGAAGAAGACACAAAAAACTTCCCTGAAGTAATGGAGAACCAAGGGTCTAGTGAGAAAGAGGAACTGAAAGAAATTAGTATTAGTAAAAAAATAGTACTAGAGAAATTAATGGGACAGAAAGCCAATAAATCCCCTGGACCTGATGGCCTACATCCTAGGGTTTTGAAAGAGGTGGATATAGAAATAGTGGATGCATTGGTTGTCATTTTCCAAAATTCCATAGGTTCTAGAACATTTCCCACAGATTGGAAGACAGCAAATATAACCCCACTATTTAAGAAAGGAGGGAAAGAGAAAACGGGGAACGACAAACCAGTTAGCCTGACATCAGTAGTAGGGAAAATGCTAGAATCTATTATTAAGGACGTGGTAACAGGGCACTTAGAAAATAACGATAGTGTAGGAACGGAGGTTCCTATCGAAAAGACTGAGTTCGACTCAGGCAATTAAAACAATGAACTTTAATGGAACAAAACAGGTTTTAACTAGAAACTGCTGGAATACATCGAATACAGGTCTGCTCTCCTTGAAGGCTCCACGAGGACTGATCCACTGGTCTGAAGGCTGACGTCATGACGTTCTTCCCGCCATTGGGGAATCACGTGACTAATGGCATGACGTCATCACGTTGAAACCGCGCTGTAAAGGTAACTAGACATTGTACAGTCAAACAGTGTAATTAAAGGTACAGGCACAGACAGTAACTACATTGCTGTTAAAGGAATTATGTACAACCGCTCTGAGTCCTTTGGTGGCTCCGCCACATGCGCCCCCCTCCAGAATTGTCTATAACAGAAAAAGTGAGACAAGGGGGAGGTCTGACAAGTCTGTCTGATCAACTTTGATAACCTGGCAGAGGAAGTTGATGACCGGTGGTCGAGCTGGCAGTCGGTTGTGGTTGAGCAGGCGCGGCGAGCGTGGTCGAGTTGGCGGGCGGCTTTGGTTGATCTGACGTGGCGGCTGCGGGCAGTCGGCCAGGTTTGGGTGGTTGAGCGATGACGACTGGGTGGTCCAGGTCCAGGTGAGCCGGCTTCAATTGGTCCACCGAGATGTGATCCGGCTTTCCACCGACGTCGACCGAAAAGGATTTGTCTCCTGGTTCGATGACGCGGAAAGGACCAGTGTAACGGGGCTTGAGCGGATCCCGGTGAGCGTCGTGGTGGATGAATACATACTCAGCATTCTTCAGTCCCGGTGGCACGTGGGAGTTCTGTAAGCCGTGATTTGATGTAGGCACCGGAGCAAAACATCTGGCCGCTTCCTGGTGGCTATCGAGTTGCTGGGAGGCGGACCATGGCTCTGTGGGAGAAGGGAGGAAATCCCTGGTACTCCGAGAGGCTGGCCGTAGACGAGTTCCGCTGAGGACGATTGCAGGTCTTCTTTGGGCGCCGTACGAAGACCCAAAAGGACCCATGGAAGTCTGTCCACCCATCCTGCACCTTGAAGACTGGCCCGAAGGGCGGCTTTAAGTGACCTGTGGAATCGCTCACAAAGGCCGTTTGCCTGTGGATGATAGGCGGTGGTGCGATGAAGTTTGGTGCCGAGCCCCTGAGCTACAGCATTCCAAAGCTCGGAGGAAAATTCTGGCCCACGGTCGGAAGAGATGTCCGCCGGTACCCCGAAACGGGCAACCCAACAGAAGATGAATGCTCTAGCGACGTCTGCCGAAGTGCTGGAAACCAAAGGAATTGCCTCTGGCCACCTAGTGGTGTGGTCTACCATGGTGAGGAGATGAGTATAACCCTGAGAAGGTGGAAGCGGCCCCACAAGGTCCACATGCACGTGGTCGAAATGACGCTCCGGAACAGCGAACGTAGCCACTGGAGCTTCAACATGACGCTGGACTTTGGCCTTCTGGCAGATGACGCAGGTATTAGCCCAGTCACGGACATCGAGGTGCATACCTTTCCAGATGAACTTCGCCGACATAAGCCATTGTGAAGCCTTCATCCCAGGGTGCGACAACCCGTGTATGGCATCAAACACCTTCCGGTGCCATGCGACCAGCACGATAGGTCGGGGAACGCCCATGGACACGTCTCAAAGGAGCGTGGCGCCTGTGGCCTGGAAAGTGACGTTGGTCGCTTGGAAGCTAGAGGGGACGGTTCTGTATGATTGGACCTCAGTGTCCGAGGCCTGATCTGCAGCCATGAGGGCGTAGTCGATCCCCAGGTGAACCGCGTGGACCGTCGCACAGGAGAGGCAATCCGCCACCAGGTTGTCCTTACCAGACACATGTTGAATGTCCGTGGTAAATTCGGAAATAAACGTCAAGTGACGTCGTTGATGAGCGGACCACGGTTCGGCGGTCTTGGCCATGGCGAACGTAAGAGGTTTGTGGTCGACAAAAGCCGTGAAGGGACGTCCTTCCAATAAGAACCGGAAATGGCGAATGGCAAGGAAAAGGGCCAGTAGCTCCCGATCGAAGGTGCTGTATTTTTTTTCATTTTTCCGTAGTTGACGGCTGAAAAACGTCAGCAGTTGCCACGTGCCGTTGACCCACTGCTCTTGCACTGCACCGATGGCGTAGTCTGACGCGTCTGTGGTAAGGGCGATGGTGGCACCTGGAAGTGGGTGCGCCAGCATGGTTGCGTTGGCCAAAGCGCTCTTGGTGTTGACGAATGCCTGGTCCATCTCGGCTGTTCAGCTGATTGGATCCTTACCGGACTTGCCCTTGAGGGCCCCGTACAAGGGTTGCATAAGCTGAGCCGCCTTAGGGACAAAACGGTGATAGAAGTTGACCATCCCCAGGAACTCTTGCAAAGCCTTGATGGTTGGCGGGCGCGGGAAAGAGGTAACCACTTCCACCTTCGTCATTAAGGGGATGGCGCCGTCCGATGTTATGCGGTGTCCCAAGAAATCGATCTGCTGCAGGCCGAACTGGCACTTGGCCAGATTGATGATTAAACCGTGCTGGCTGAGGCGTGTAAAGAGGGTACGCAAATGGGAGATGTGCTCTTCCTTGCTAGCACTGGCGATGAGAATGTCGTCAAGGTCGACGAAGATGAAGCGTAGGTCTCGGAGCACGGAGTCCATTAAACGCTGGAACGCCTGTGCTGCATTCTTCAAGCCAAGTGGCATCCGCAGGAACTCAAAGAGGCCAAAAGGGGTGATGACTGCGGTTTTCGGGACGTCTTGCGGGTGCACGGGAACCTGGTGATATCCCCGGACGAGGTCGACTTTAGAAAAGATAGAATTTCCCGCCAAATGGGCCGAGAAATCCTGAATATGTGGAATCGGGTACCGATCAGGAGTGGTGGTGTCGTTTAGGCGTCGGTAGTCACTGCATGGCCGCCAGCCACCGCCCGGTTTTGGAACAATGTGGAGAGGCGAGGACCAGGGACTATTGGATCGTCGAATGATCCCGAGCCGCTCCATCGTGTCGAACTCCGCTTTCGCAGCCGCGAGCTTGCCGGGTTCGAGCCTTCTAGCCCGCGCATAAACCGGGGAGCCAGTAGTGGTGATATGATGTTCAACACCATGCTTCGTTTCCGAGGAGGAAAAAGTGGGCCTTGTCAGCTCCGGAAACTTTCCGAGGAGCCAAGTGAAGTCGTCTGGAGGAGGGAAGGTGCAAGTAATAGAGCGCGACATGGAGGTACCGTGGTAGCATGGAATTGAGTGGAAGGTGGCCGCGTTGATCAGCCGGCGGTGCCGGACATCGACGAGGAGGCTGTTGGCACACAGAAAATCTGCCTCTAGGATGGCCTGTGAGACTGTGGCCGTGACGAATTCCCAAAAGAAGCGCTGACCGCTGAAACAGTCTTGGACCCGCCACTTTCGGAAAGTTCGAATTGCTGCGCCATTAGCCGCTACGAGGGAAAAACAGAGGTTCCCAGCCTGCATATCGAGCTTCGACGCAGGTAGAATGCTACACTGCGCTCCGGTGTCACAAAGAAAATGTCGACCCGATAGGGAATCGGTGATATAAAGAAGTTTCCCCATAGATCCGACGGCCATCGCAACCGCGGAGCACCCATTAGACCTGGTCCTCCTTCGCCAGGAACACTGCAGGAGCTTTGTTGCTTTTTTTGGGGGGCGAAAAACTGCAGGGGGAGTGGCAGCATCGTGCTTTCGCGCCAAAACGGGCGTGGTAGGGACACCAGCCCACTGCAGGAGGAACTGGAACTGCGTCTGTGGGGGATGGGCGCCTCATGGCCGCGCAGCACTGCTGACTTACCGTGAAAATCTTATTGGCTTCGGCAGCAAGCTCGGCGCAGTCTGTAATGTCGGATCTGGCTAGGGCAGCATATACCTGCCCCGGCATTTGGTAGAGGAAATGCTCCCGGAAGAGGAAGCATTCCAGTTCGGCACCCAAGAGCGTGAGCATTTGGCTCATGAGCTCGGATGGTTTGGAGTCCCCGAAGCCAGGCATCGTGATGAGCCAGCGAGAGCCCGAAGACCTGAAGCAACCGCGCCTTAATCGCATCATACTTGCTGTCAGTAGGAGGACTACCGGGTAGGCTGATGATCCGTGAGGCAGTTGCGCTGTCGAGGGCGGAGACCACGTAATAATAACGGGTCTGATCCGCGACGATGTTCCTGATGGCGAACTGGGCTTCAGCCTGGATAAACCAGGCGTCTGGTTGTTGCTCCCAGAACTGTGGCAGTTTCAGCGTGACGGCATTCGTGTCCATGATGAATCTTCCACGAAAATTGTTCGTAGAAGTCGGGGTCACCAATGTAGGAATGGAGGTTCCTATCGAAAAGACTGAGTTTGACTCAGGCAATTTAAAACAATGAACTTTAATGGAACAAAACAGGTTTTAACTGGAAACTGCTGGAATACATCGAATACAGGTCTGCTCTATTTGAAGGCTCCACGAGAACTGATCCTCTGGTCTGAAGGCTGATGTCATGACATCATCACATTCTTCCCGCCATTGGGGAATCACGTGACTAATGGCATGACGTCATCACGTTGAAACCGCGCTGTAAAGGTAACTAGACATTGTACAGTCAAACAGTGTTATTAAAGGTACAAACACAGACAGTAACTACATTGCTGTTAAAGGAATTATGTACAACCGCTCTGAGTCCTTTGGTGGCTCCGCCACAATAGGATTGGGCAGAGTCAACACGGATTTATGAAAGGGAAATCGTGTTTGACAAATCTGTTAGAGTTTTTTGAGGTTGTAACTAGCAGAATAGATAAGGGGCAACCAGTGGATGTGGTATATTTGGATTTTCAGAAGATTTTCGCTAAGTATAGATTTTAAAATGCTGCAAACCTGTTTGGCCCAGTGGAAAGGGTATGAAACAGTTAAACTTCGAGGCACAGAAAAGGTGCCAGTCATTAAAGTCTGTAGTTCTTGGAGAACACATTGATACTGGACAATGAAAGCTTTGACTCATGATTAACTCTGAAAAAGACATTGACATTGAACTGTGAGGCCTTGAATCATGATTGGTTTCGATGGGAAAAATTAACATCTGGACAATGCTCTGAGTTTAACTGATGCAATGAGCATCTCGATAGGTGATTTAATGGTCGTCGTCGTACGTGTCTTCACACTGTTCCCTTTGGGGAACTGTATGAAGTGGTGGAAGGATTTCTGGCCATGATTAACGCTCCTTCCGTGACCGTAACCATCTTCGTACCAGCCATTAGGGTGGTTAGTCCTATGGCGGGAGGGTTTTACGGGCTCCCACAGCCCATACGAGGGGGGGGCCACCCACACCCACGGACGCAAGTATCCCGCTGGATGTCAACCCAGAATTTAGAGCCGGAGCTCCGACTCCACTTGCCGGGACTGTCTGGAGCGGGGTTCGAAACCCTACGCCTTCTGGCCCAGCGGCGGGTACGCCAAAGGCCCACTCCTGATTTAATGGTGAATAGGTGATTTAATGGTGAATAGGTGATTTAACGGTGAATAGGTGATTTAACTTTGGACAATGAGACTTCGGCCTAGAAATTCAGTTGGTAGCGCCAGCCGCTAGCGCCTTAAGAGGGCGATTAGTGGGGCGCGAAGCGGCTAGCGCCCGGGCGCGGCGCGATCTGCACCTCTCGCGAACTTGAGCGAAGATTTAGCGGTGGCGCCAAACCACAAGGCCCGCTCAGCTGCGCGCGCCGATCCTGACGTCATTTCATGGTGCAACGCCCTTGGTGCGCCCCGAACTGGAACTTCAGTGGCGCCCCCCTTCTTTCCGCCTGGCGCTCCCAGCGACTGGTTGAGGTTCCCAGTCACTGTGGGGCTGGGGGGGCGCTATTTAAAGGGGGCTCTTTCTGCATTCTTTGTGGTAGCCATTTTGGACCACTCCTTCTGTGTGAGAGAGAGAGAGAGATTTGCAGAGAGACAAAGGGAGAGAGCTTTCTGCTTTGACTCAGCGCTCACACAGGTCTTCAGCCCAGAGCTTTGCAGTTGGATTGATTTTTCAGTGCCATAGCCTTGAGTGGCCACATATAATGGGGGCTGCAATGGGTGGAAACGTTGGGTTTCTCCATTGCATTGAGAGGGCTCAGAGACGCCGAGAGAGAGTGCCAATCATGGCCAGATGGAGGAGGGCCAACAGGCGTCGGCACAGAAGGCCTTACCCTCCCAGGGTATACCGCCAGCACTTCTCCTACCTCAACATGTCTGAGGAGCAGTGCATTTGGAGGCTTCGATTCAGAAGGGAGGTGGTCACTGAGATCTGCCACCTGCTTCAAAGAGATCTGCAGCCTCAGCTGAGGAGCAGGACGTCTCTGTCGGTGGCAGTGAAGGTGACAGTGGCTCTCAACTTCTATGCCACCGGTTCCTTCCAATCTGCTACTGGGGACATTGCAATGTCTCCCAGTTCGTGGTGCATTGCTGCATCCGCCAGGTCACGAATGCCCTCTTCAAAAGGAGACATCAGTACATTTCCCTCCCCATGACCCTGGACAAGCAGCAAGAGCGTGCAATGGGATTTGCAAGAATAGCGGGCTTCCCCATGGTCCAGGGCGCCATTGACTGCATGCATGTGGCTTTGCGGGCGCCTCTAGAGAATGCCAAGGATTACCGCAACCGGAAGGGGTTCCATTCGTTGAACATGCAGTTGGTGTGTGACCACAGGCAGCTTATACTAGCTGTCAATGCCCGCTTTCCAGGCAGCAGCCACGACACCTTCATCCTGCACCAGACTTCTGTGGCAAACATTTTCGAAGCCCTGGCTCACCCAGGAGGCTGGCTTCTCGGGGACAAGGGCTATCGTTTGGGCACGTATCTGATGACCCTGCTCCGTGCGCCCAGCACCCCTGCTGAAGAGCGATACAATGATAGCCATCAAGCGACCAGGAACATCATTGAACACACAATCAGCGTGCTAAAGCAACGGTTCCACTGTCTGGACCATTCCGGGGGAGCCCTTCAGTACTCGCCTGAGCGAGTCTCCCATTTCATTGTAGTGTGCTGTATGCTGCACAAGGTGGCTATCCTCAGGACTCAGCCACTGCCAGCAGACATTGGAGGACCACCAGAGGAGGAGGAGGAGGAGCACCAAGACGGGGGGGAGGCACAAAGTGCAAGGGCCGTCCATCAATGGCTTATTGTAAGTCGGTTCTAGGCCCCCCTCTCAGTGAATGGCTTGTGCCATTGAAAGAATATGAATGGACCCACTCCGCAAACCCTGAGCCGGTCAAGGCAACAAATAGTTCAAAGTGCAAACATGCACAATCTGAATAAAGACAATTATTTATTTAACAAACTCTGTGCCCTTCCCGCATGACAAACAAATACAGAGAAACCCCCAAAAAAACAGTCAGACACATAACTGGCTCCCACAACCTGGAGACAATGAACAAAAGAGTTAAACAAAAATGACCATGATCCTCGGCCTTCACAAAGAAAAACACAGCATTTTGCCACACCTCCTACTTTTTGGCCTGTGAGGGTGATCTGCCTCACTTGCGAGATTGGCCCCTTCCCGCCCTGCAGCTCCTCCGCAATGGGACCCCAGTGGCTGCAGCAAGGCTGGGGGAAGGCTGCTGAGGATCAGATAGTGAGTCGGCAGATGCCCTTGGGGGATGGCCTGGACCAGCTCTGGGCCTGGAGGGCTCGGCTGCTGACTGCTCCAACTCTGCTTGGGCAGCAGCAGTCTGTCCTATGGGTGGAGGCAGCTGTGGTGGAGGAGTGACAGTGTTGGCAGCAGAAATGCTGCCAACCTGAGAGAGCACAGGCACTCCCTGGTCGGACGAGACACTGGCAGTCGCACGGGGCAGCACTGAAGCATGCGCAGCAATCTGCTGAAGCACAGACTGCTGGCCTGCTGCGGCACAGCGACGGCCCCGGCGAATCCTGCCCGATCCAGCAAGGGTGGCAGTAGTTAGTGCTTGTGTGGCCCTGATCTGTGTCTGCATCAGACCAGCCAGTGACTGCATGGCACGACTAAGCACTTGGCTGGAAGCCGGGTGTGCTGCCCCGAAGTCCTGCAGACTCCTTGCCTGTGCTGCCCCGAAGTCCTGCAGACTCCTTGCCTGTGCTGCCCCAAATTCCTGTACACTCCTTGCCAGTGACTCTATGGAGTCAGGCATCCTTGCCACTGCAGCCATGAGCTCAGTGTGCCTGCGCTCCGCCTGGGCGCCCATTTCAGCAACATAAGAACATAAGAACATAAGAAATAGGAGCAGGAGTAGGCCAATCGGCCCCTCGAGCCTGCTCCGCCATTCAATAAGATCATGGCTGATCTGATCCTAACTGCCAATCCACTATCACAGAACCATCTCCTGCATCTAACAGAATTAGACACACGAAATAGGAGCAGGATCAGGCTACACGGCCCCTGGGCCCACTCCGCTACCCGCAGGGCCATGGCCGATCCGCACCTAGACTCATGTCCAAATTCCTGCCCGCTCCCCGTAACCCTTAATTCCCTTTACTTCTAGGAAACTGTCTATTTCTGTTTTAAATTTATGTAATGATGTAGCTTCTACAGTTTTTTGGGGCAGCATATTCCATGGACCTACCACCCTCTGAGTGAAGTAGTTCCTCCTCATCTCAGTTTTGAAAGAGCAGTCCCTTATTCTAAGACTATGCCCCCTAGTTCTAGTTTCACCCATCATCGGGAACATCTTCCCTGCATCCACCCAAGCCGCACCTCCTCTGCACTCACTGTAGCAGGACTGGAGGCCACACTCACCCTCCGGGGAGAAGGCCGCCGAGCTTCCCTACCCCACCCCCACCCCCCCGCGTTGCTGCAGCCCGCTGGGCCCTGGAGCTTCACCCTCCTCAGACCCTTCCCCCCTGCTCCCCTCCAGGGAAGACGTGTCCCCATCATGGCAATGGGCTGCCTCGGCTGAGGGTGGCACTGATGTTCCGCTTCCTCTTCCTCCTCCTCGCCTTCCGATTCACTCACTGTGGCAGCTTGAGGGCCCGCCTCCTCACCTGGCGAATCAGCATCTGAAAACAGGAAGGTACAAGAGTTGCTTTAGTGTGAGGACAGGGCGGCAGCGAGGGAGTTATGAGTGCTGCAATGCACTGCATTGGTTTGATAGTGGCAAAGGATGCTGGTGTGAGGCACAAGTGGAAAAAGAGAGGTCAAAAAGGTGATGACCTTACCATTGTTGTCCAGAACGGGGTCGGCATCTCCAGTGGCGACGGGGCCAATCAGCCGGCCTGCCATAATCCGTTCCACTCGCGGCTCCAGATCGCTGAGGTCTTTAAGTTTAGGACGGCCTCCCCCGGTCCATTGCTGCTGCCTCCTATTGTGGGCCAGCTTGCCCTGCAAGAGAAAGGACGGGCTCTGAGTACAGTGTGAAGCCCTGATCTTGGCTGCACTGCCTCCCATGGTGGAATAGCCCTGACAGTGCGAAGCCCTGATCTTGCCTGCACTGCCTCCCATGGTGGAATAGCCCTGACAGTGTCAAGCCCTGATCTTGGCTGCACTGCCTCCCATGGTCGAATAGCCCTGACAGTGTGTAAAGTGGTGAATGTGCATGTGATTTTCATGAGAGGCCCATAGGTGTTGGATGAGGGCTGGGCATTGGGGCTTTCAGGACCCTTTGGCCATAAAGTGAGGTGCACATGCAGGGATGAAGAGGATACTGGAAAGGGTACTCACCCTGACAACCCGAGTGAGGTCGTTGAACTTGTTCCTGCATTGCGTTGGGGTCCTAGGTACCATGCTGCTGGAGGTCACTCTGTGTGCCACCTCCCTCCAAGCTTTTCTATATTCGTTGGGCAGCGGCCTCATGCCACTGTCAGGAAAGAGGATAGGTCGCCTGCGCTCCACTGCGCCAACCAGAACCTTAAGGGCCCCCTCACTGAAGCGCTGCGCTCGCTCCCTGGCCCTCTCCATGGTCGTAGGCGTAACGATGTCGCAGCAGGTCTGTCCAGGCCTAGAATCAGGGCTCCAATGTGCAGGGCATGGCTGCAAGCCAAATCAACCCTCCCCCTTTAAGAGGTGACCGGCGCCAGCGTGTCTGCCTGCAATCGCTAACTGGCCGCACCTGCGCTGTGCCCGCCCTCGGTGGTAGCACCTCGGCTCGCCGGCTTAGCGCCTTAGGATGGTTGTGCACCGCCTGCTTTAGCGCAGCAACAACCTCTTGGGACGATGCAACTCAATTTCACTGAAGGTGGCGCTAAGTTGCGCCGGGCGCTAAATTTAGCGCACGCTCGACTGTAGTGCCCCAAACGTGGCGATACTGAATTTCTAGGCCTTCGTGTTTTAAAGGGTTTCGATGGATCTTCAGTGGATAAGACAATGATGCAAGTTTCGCTGGAACAATGAACTTCCTGGAAAACACTTTAACCTTGGGCAAAGCACATCAGCAGTAAGACTAAATCACATTAAATATGTATCACAGGGCAGGGGAGACAATATAAGGAATTGTCTTCCATCCCTCAGCCCTGTACACATCCTGTGGTTTGGATTACTAGGTAATTGTATTGGAAAACAAGAGTTGGGGGGAAGGCCCAGACTCGAAAAGGCGTGACGGAAGAGTTGTAAGAAGAAAACACAACACAGCTCACTCTCTTTCGCTCGGAAGCTCTCTCTGGGAAGCTCTCTTTCGCTGGGAAGCTCTCTCTGGGAAGCTCTCTTTCGCTTGGAAGCTCTCTCGGAAGCTCTCTCTCGGAAGCTTGCTCTGACTACAGCCAGGTGTAAGAAGGAAGGGAAGAAGGTCATCTCCAGCACCCAGCCTGCAATCGATGCCGGCCACGACCAGCTAGACAGGTGATTGTAAGTATCAGTTGACTCTACAAGGGGTTTGCGCTGTGTAGGCAGCCGCAGTCAGATAAAGGAAGACGGGGACAGGTCACCTCCGATCCAGGCCTACAATCCACAACGGTAACTGTAGTGTATGTGCTTTAAGTCAGAACGACTTTTTACAGCTCCTGTATACTGTAGTACCGGCAGTGACCACACCAGTATATAAGCTGTGCGCATGCCTCTGTACCCCAGTCTAGAGATTACCCTCCTCCAGTAAAGACCTGTTATTTGTTTATGTACAGCATCCGTGTAATTATTTATCCACTGAACCACGGACCTAACAGTGGCGACGAGTGTTGATGCGAATCTACCTGCAACATAAAAAAAAAATAGTCGAGTCCAGGAACACGGGCATCGACCGCGAGCAATCTTCCAGCAGTCAGGCAGAGATCCAACTTCGCTGGGGAGGCTGTGGAGAGCCGAGCTTGGTTCCCCAGCCACAACGAGCAGTAAGAGACCGACGACAGGTCCAGAGCAGACCCTTCCCAAGCAGCGGCGGCTGGAGCCGACCGACGGCAGAAAGAGAGAGCCGGGCAGCGTCGACGGGGTAAGAAAGAGGGTGAAGAGAGCAGGGCGCAGCCGGGGGTTGATCACCGAGCGGCGTCGAGGAAAAATACTGCAAACCGGAGAGAGAGAGGGTAAGAAACAGCCGGGTTCTAGACTGAGCGGCGTCGACAAATATCAAGAGAAGAACGCGCAGAGCACAGCCAGGGATCACGGGCTGATCAGGGTCTGCGGGGCAAAGCAAGGGGAGACACCATTGAGCCGCGGAGAAGCAGGAAGAGCGCGGAAGACGCCATTTTGCGAAGCCACAGCGGAGAAGACGGGCGAGCGCGGGAAGGAAGGAAAGCGTGGGAGACGCCAATTTGTGCCAGCGGAGAAGAAGGGGAAGCGCGGGAGGCGCCATTGGTGATAGTTAACGCACAACCAAGGATGCCGAAGAGTGGCAGTATCTCTATGTTCGACAATGAAGTCGAAGATTGGGCGACATATGTGGAACATATTGAGGTGTACTGCAGGGCGAATGAAGTGCCAGATGCTAATAAAGCACTGGTTCTGTTAAATTCCATGGGTGCAAAAACTTATGGGTTACTGCGAAATCTAATAACACCAGAGAAGCCGGTAAACTAGAATTTTGAAAGCATAGTAGAAATCCTACAGGACCACTTAAACCCCACACTGCTGCTGATAGCAGAACGATTTAAGTTCCATAAAAGGAACCAACACAAAGACGAAAGCAATGCTGAGTACCTAACGGAACTGCGCAAGCTATCGAAATACTGCCAGTTTGGAGCGGGACTAGTAGACACGTTAAGGGACAAGTTTGTGTGTGGGCTACAAAGTGAAGGAACCCAGAAACGGCTTCTATCAGAAAAGGACCTTACGCTGGACAAAGCTTTCAGTATGGCAGTATCACACGAAGCAGCCGCAAGGGGCACTGCAGAGATACAACGGAGACCGCAAGAATATGGCACCAACGAAATGACCTATGGAACAAGGAAGTGCTATCGCTGCAGCAGAACAACACATGACCAGAAAGATTGTTGGTTCAAGGACCAAGTGTGCAGACAGTGTGGGAAAGCAGGACACATAGCAAGAGTCTGCAGGTCTGGGAAGAAAACCAACAGTAAGAAATCTCCACAGGAGAAGTACAAAAAGGTACACCAGGTGATGGACAGTAGTTCAGACGAACAGAAAAGTGACACAGACTCCGGAAGCAAGGAGCTGGGTTGTCTGAAACTACATAATGTAACCGAAATGGAGAATCACCACACTATCTGGGTTACACTCAAGATAGACGGAGTCCAAGTGGAAATGGAATTGGACACAGGGTCAGCTCTAACAGTCATAAATCAAAGAGACTACAAGCGGCTATTTTCACACATACCCTTGAAAGCTACAGAGATTGTCTTGAAGACGTATACAGGGCAAAAAGTCTACCCCAAAGGAAAAATAAGGGTGAAAGTGACATATAAAGGTCAGGAAATACCTAAAATGGATATATATGTATTGCCAAATGGAGGACCACCACTGCTAGGACGTGAGTGGATCGTGAAGATACATTTAGATTGGCATTCCATACAGGCACTGAAGGTGGAGGCCAAAAAGGATGACGACGTCACACCTGGTCGACTGTCAAAAATGCTAACTGACGCAAAAGAATGTTCCAGGAGGGACTAGGAACACTAAAAGGAATAACAGCAACAATTAAAATAGAGGATAATGCAAGCCCAAAGTATCTGAAGGCCAGACCAGTGCCTTATGTGATCAGACCAGCGGTTGAAGCAGAGCTGGAAGGGTTGGAACGTTCAGGAGTACTGTCCAAAGTGGACTGGAGCGAGTGGGCTATACCCATCGTTCCTGTAATGAAGAGCTCGTTGAGTAATACACCTGGGGAACCAAAGAAGGTCCGCATCTGTGGGGATTTTAAGGTGACAGTGAACCCAGTCCTTCACACGGTGCAATATCCGCTTCCACGAATTGAGGATATTTTTGCCTCGCTATCTGGTGGTAAACGCTTCACCAAAATTGATCTAGCCCAGGCGTACTTGCAAATGGAGGTAGAAGAAGCTTCGAAACATTACCTTACGATCAACACCCATAAAGGTCTCTATCAATACAACCGGCTGGTGTTTGGAGTAGCCTCAGCTCCGGCTATCTGGCAAAGGGCGATGGATCAGGTCCTGCAAGGGATTCCAGGGACCCAGTGTTATTTGGACAACATCTTGGTCACGGGCGAAAATGACGGTGATCACCTCGCTAACTTGGAGAAGGTGCTTGCCAGATTAAAGGAATATGGGCTACGAGCTAATCGCCACAAGTGCGAGTTTTTCCAGAAACAGATCTCATATTGCAGCCACGTCATCGATTAAGAGGGGTTACATAAGTCCCCTGACAAGATTGAGGCAGTAGTCAAGGCTCCAGCACCGGAAAATGTGTCACAACTGAGGTCGTTCCTCGGGCTGGTAAACTATTACCACAAGTTCTTACCAAATTTGTCTACGGTATTACACCCGCTGAACACCCTACTGCAAACAGGGGTACCATGGAAGTGGGATGACGAACATAGACGAGCTTTCCAGAAGTGTAAGGAATTGATCACATCAAAAGAGGTGTTGGCCCATTTCAACCCAGCACTACCAATTCATTTGGCATGTGATGCATCACCCTACGGCATTGGAGCGGTGCTGTTGCACAAATTCCCAGATGGGTTGGAGAGGCCAGTAGCCTTTGCGTCTCGGTCACTAACCTCAGCCGAGCGCAACTACGCCCAGATTGACAGGGAGGCCCTCAGCCTAGTATGGGGAGTAAAAAAATTCAACCACTATCTGCATGGGCAGAAGTTCACCTTGCTGACTGACCACCAACTACTTGTCTCCATCTTTAATCCAAAGAAGGGCGTGCTAGTAATGACTGCACAGCGGTTACAAAGATGGTCCCTGTTTCTAGGGGCGAATCAATATGAAATAGAATATAAAGGCACGAGGCAGCATGGGAACGCTGATAGGCTATCGCGCCTGCCACTGCCTACTGTGGAGGAAGCACCAGCAGTGGACCGTATCGAGATATTTTATTCGTCGATAATTGAACGATTGCCAGTAACAAACGCGGATATAGAGAAGGAGACCCGCAATGATCCGACGCTGTCACGGGTATATGAATTGACGGTGAGGGGATGGCCAACACATGGCGACTCACTGTTGCCAGCATTCTCATCCAGAAGAGAACAGCTGTCAGTATGCCAGGGGACAGTGATGTGTGGATCCAGAGTGGTGATTCCACACAAGTTAAGGGAGAGAGTGCTAAAGGAGCTACATGAAGGTCATCTGGGGGGAGTGAAAATGAAAAGCCTAGCTAGGGCTTATGTGTGGTGGCCGGGAATCGATCAACAAATCGAAGACCTAACTAAGAGCTGCTTAGGATGCCAGAAGGTCCAAAATGCACCACCACATGCCCCTCTACACCCATGGGAGTGGCCCTCCTCTCCATGGCAATGGGTGCACATTGATTTCACTGTTCCATTCATGGACTCAATGTTCTTAATAGCAGTGGATGCTCATTCAAAGTGGCCTGAGGTGATAAAGATGCCTTCAACCACTACAGAGAAAACGATTGCAGTCCTACGGACCATATTTGCCAGAAACGGGTTGCCAGAGCAGATCTGCTCTGATAATGGACCACAGTTTGTGTCCGACGAGTTCCAAAAATTCATGAAAAGGAATGGGGTAAGGCATTACACATCCAGCCACCAATGGATTGGCTGAGAGGTTCATACAAACCTTTAAGAAGGCGATAAAGGCCATGTGTGACGAGGAAATTCCACTACAGCATAAGATGGACAATTTCTTATTAGCCTACCGAAACGCGACACATGCAGTTATCAACCAGACCCTGGCCATGATGTTCTTTAATCGAAGGTTGAGATCTCATCTGGACTTGCTCAGACCAAATGTGCGAAGAAATGTTGAGGACAAACAATTCCAGCACATCAACGAGAAGCCGACAAGGAGCTTCAATGTAGGGCAACCAGTCTTGGCCCGGGACTATCGAACAGAGAAGTGGCAACCCGGAACGATATGTACAAGGCAGGGGCCATTAATGTACACAGTGGATGTCGGGGAGAACATTGTGAGACGCCACGTCGATCAGATCTTAGCATCACAGGAATGCGTCAACCCCATGTCTCGAGTACCTGGGGATGAACCCGACATACCGGTAGTATCTACTTCAGACCCAGTAGCAGTGGAACCCGATGAACTACCCGATGAACGGGGGTCAGAATCGCCTCTGCACCAAGAACAAGAACCTCCGGAAAGGCGCTATCCCGAAAGGGTCAGGAAGCCACCCCAAAGACTGAATCTATAAATGGACTTTTGTTATTGAATGTACATGTAAAAATGTAATTGTTATTTGAATATTAAGGGGGTATTATTAATCTAAAAAGGGAGGAATTGTAGTGTATGTGCTTTAAGTCAGAACTACTTTTTACAGCTCCTGTATACTGTAGTACTGGCAGTGACCACACCGGTATATAAGCTGTGCGCATGCCTCTGTACCCCAGTCTAGAGATTACCCTCCTCCAGTAAAGACCTGTTATTTGTTTATGTACAGCATCCGTGTAATTATTTATCCACTGAACCACGGATCTAACAGTAACGACCAGCCGTATGGGTGATTGTAAGTTTCAGCCAAATCTCAACAGGTTTTTGTCTGTGTTTTGTTGGTTTTAATAAACAAACAGTTTTGGGTTGTACCTAAACCTTTGTGTCGTCTACCATTTTGTTCCTGTAAAACCCAGATTCAAAGAACCCTTGTTAGGGCGAGGAAACCAAACACCTTACATAAGGTGGCACACAAGAGGTTATTAAACAAAATCAGGGCTCATGGGATTGGGGGTAATATACTAGCATGGATTGAGGATTAACGGACAGAAAACAGAGAGCAGGAATAAATGGGTCATTTTCGGGTTGGCAGGCTGCAAATAGCGGGGTACCGCAAGGATCAGTGCTTGGGCCTCAGCTATTCACAATCTACATCAATGATTTGGATGAGGGGAACAAATATAATATATCCAAGTTTGCTGACGAAATAAAGCTGGGTGGGAATGTAAGTTGTGAGGAAGATGTAAGGAGCTTTCAAGGGGATATAGAAAGGCTAAATAAGTGGGCAAGAACATTGCAAATGGAATATAATGTGGAGAAATGTGAAGTTATCCACTTTGGTAGGAAAAATAGAAAAGCAGAGTATTTTTAAATGGTAAGAGATTGGGAAATGTTGGTGTTCAGAGGGACCTGGGTGTCCTTGTACACAAATCATTGAAAGTTAACATGCAGGTACAGCAAGCAATTAGGAAAGCAAGTGGTATGTTGGCCTTTATTACAAGAGGATTTGAGTATAAGAGTAAAGACGTCTTACTGCAATTATATAGGGCCCTGGTGAGACCACACCTGGAGTATTGTGTACAGTTTTGGTCTCCTTACCTAAGGAAGGATATACTTGTCATAGAGGGAGTGCAACAAATTTTCACCAGATTGATTCATGGGATGGGGGGGATTGTCCTATGAGGAGAGATTGAGTAGACTAAGCCTATATTCTATAGAGTTTAGAAGATTGAGAGGTGACCTCATTGAAACATACAAAATTTTTACAGGGCTTGACAGGGTAGTTGCTGGGGAGTCTAGAACCAGGGATCACAGTCTCAGAATAAGGGGTCGGCCATTTAGGACTGAGATGAAGGGAAATTTCTTCACTCAGAGGGTGGTGAATCTTTGGAATTCTCTACCCCAGAGGGCTGTGGAGTCTCAGTCGTTGAGTATATCCAAGACAGAGATCGATAGATTTTATAATATTAAGGGCATCAACGGATATGGGGATAGTGCAGGAAAGTGGAGTTGAGGTAGAAGATCAGCCATGACCTTTAATATTTAATTTTTAATGGCGGAGCAGGCTCGAGGGGCCGAATGGCCTACTCCTGCTCCTATTTCTCACATTCTTATGTTCTTATTCATGTCTTCTGTATTTTAAGGTAACATAAAGTAATGAACATGAATAAGGCACAAACCCATTTCACTTCTCGCAATATACATGATACACCATAGCTTGATTCTCATGGCTGTGAGTGTGTCGAACTTTATAATGCTTAGAACCACTTCCAGTAATCCAATATTTGTCATTGCACAGCAGAATCCTTATAAGCTTAATTGTATTAAATAATTTCCATGGCTCCGACTACACCAGCCTTTTTAATAAAAATTCTGAGAAATTAATGCCGGGCATAAGAACTTTGAACATGGCAGCGTGAAAATTGTACTTGAAGTGACATCAATCAATAAGAATCCAATGCTATTGTTACCAGTCTAAACTGTCAATTTTTAAAACCAGAATCAGCAGTCTGCAATACTGTTTGCAATGTAGGATTTGTGGAGGCAAAGACGTAATGTGCTGCACGTGACATACGAAAGGCATCTTTGTTATTGGCTTTGAAATAGACAGGGGTGCAGAATGAGTACATGGAGGAGATAGGTCACATCATTACACTTACCATTCAGTTGTAAAATGGTGTACAATAATTGAAAAGAAGGAAGCAGAGAGCCAGCACCAAAGTGGAGTTGGTGATGAATTCTGTGAGAAAGTGAAGGGGGATTAAAAGAATTATAGAATTTTCACCAGAGAAAGAGGCTGCACAGCCTAATGTGCTTGTGCCTAGAAGTGCTAGCTCTACATCAGAGCTACCTGTTGAAACACCATTGCCCTGCTCTTACCCCTTAGCCTTCAATCCTTTTCTAATATGTTTATGTAATACCCACTTAACTGCGGTGATTACATAAGAACATAAGAACATAAGAAATAGGAGCAGGAGTAGGCCAATCGGCCCCTCGAGCCTGCTCCGCCATTCAATAAGATCATGGCTGATCTGATCCTAACCACCAGTCTACTATCACAGAACCATCTCCTGAATCTAACAGAATTAGACACACGAAATAGGAGCAGGATCAGGCTACACGGCCCCTGGGCCCGCTCCGCTACCCACAGGGCCATGACCGATCCGAACCTAGACTCATGTCCAAATTCCTGCCTGCTCCCCGTAACCCTTAATTCCCTTTACTTTTAGGAAACTGTCTATTTCTGTTTTAAATTTATGTAATGATGTAGCTTCTACAGCTTTTTGGGGCAGCATATTCCATGGACCTACCACCCTCTGAGTGAAGTAGTTCCTCCTCATCTCAGTTTTGAAAGAGCAGCCCCTTATTCTAAGACTATGCCCCCTAGTTCTAGTTTCACCCATCATCGGGAACATCCTCCCCGCATCCACCCGATCCAATCCCTTCACAATCTTATATGTTTCAATAAGATCGCCTCTCATTCTTCTGAACTCCAATGAGTAGAGTCCCAATCTACTCAACCTCTCCTCATATGTCCATCCCCTCATCCCCGGGATTAACCGAGTGAACCTTCTTTGTACTGACTCGAGAGCAAGTATGTCTTTTCTTAAGTATGGACACCAAAACTGTATGCAGTATTCCAGGTGCGGTCTCACCAATACCTTGTACAACTGAAGCAATACCTCCCGATTTTTATATTCTATCCCCCTAGCAATGAAAGCCAACATTCCATTGGCCTTCTTAATCACTTGCTGCACCTATATATTAACCTTTTGAGTTTCGTGCACCAGGACCCCCAGATCCCTTTGTACTTCAGTACTTTCCAGTTTCTTGCCATTAAGATAATAACTTGCTCTACGATTTTTCCTGCCAAACTGCATAACCTCACACTTTCCAGTATTGTATTCCATCTGCCAAATCTCTGCCCACTTACTTAGCCTGTCTATGTCCCCTTGCAAGTTTTTTATGTCCTCCTCACTCACTACTTTCCCCCCCATCTTAGTATCATCTGCAAACTTTGATATGTTACACTCGGTCCCCTCCTCCAAATCGTTAATATAGATTGTAAAGAGTTGGGGACCCAGCACTGACCCCTGCGGAACACCACTAGTTACTGATTGCCATTCTGAGAATGAACCATTTATCCCAACTCTCTGCCTTCTGTTAGATAGCCAATCCTCTATCCATGTCAGAATATTACCCCCAATCCTGTGATTTTTTATCTTAAGCAATAATCTTTTGTGTGGCACCTTGTCAAATGCCTTTTGGAAGTCTAAATACACTACGTCCGCTGGTTCCCCTTTATCCACCCTATATGTTACTTCCTCAAAGAACTCCAGCAAATTTGTCAAACATGACTTCCCCTTCATAAAACCATGCTGACTTTGTCCTATTAAATTATGTTTATCCAAATGTCCTGTTACTGTCTCCTCAATAATGGACTCCAAAATTTTACCGACCACAGATGTTAGGCTAACCGGTCTATAGTTTCCAGCCTTCTGTCTACTGCCCTTTTTAAATAAGGGTGTTACATTAGCAGTTTTCCAGTCTGCCGGGACCTTTGCCGAGTCCAGGGAGTTTTGGAAAATTATTACCAATGCATCCACAATCCCTACCGCCACTTCCCTCAAGACCCTCGGATGTAAACCATCCGGTCCAGGTGATTTATCCGCCTTGAGTCCCATTATTTTACCGAGTACCACTTCCTTAGTGATTTTGATCGTGCTTAGCTCCTCCCCCCCTATAGCCCCCTGTTTGTCCAGTGTTGGGATATTCTTAGTGTCCTCTACTGTAAAGACTGATACAAAATATTAATTCAGTGTTTTTGCCATCTCCATATTTCCCACCATTAATTTCCCGGTCTCATCCTCTAAGGGATCAACATTTACTTTAGCCACCCTTTTTCGTTTTATATAACTATAAAAACTCTTACTATCTGTTTTTATATTTTTTGCTAATTTACTTTCATAATCTATCTTCCCTTTCTTAATTAATCTTTTTGTTATTTTTTGCTGTCTTTTAAAGTTTTCCCAATCCTCTATCCTCCCACTAGATTTGGCTACCTTATATGCCCTTGTTTTTAGTCGAATACTATCCTTAATTTCTTTACTTAGCCGCGGATGGCTGTCTTTTTTTTTACACCCTTTTCTTCTTAGTGGAATATATATTTTTTGGAAGTTGTAAAATAACTCCTTAAATGTACACCACTGATCATGTATCGTCTTACCCTTTAATCTATTTTCCCAATCCACTCTACTCAATTCCGCTCTCATACCTTCATAGTCTCCTTTATTCAAGCTTAGCACGCTTGTTTGAGATCCAACCTTCTCACCCTCTAATTGAATATGGAATTCAACCATGTTATGGCCACTCATTCCAAGGGGATCCTTTACTAGGACATTTTTAATTAATCCTATCTCATTACACAGGACCAGATCTAAGGTTGCTTGCCCCCTGGTCGGTTCAGTTACATACTGCTCAAGAAACCCATCCCTGATACACTCAATGAACTCATCCTCAAGGCAGCCCTGCCCAATTTGATTTGTCCAATTAATATGATAGTTAAAATCCCCCATAATTATAGATGTTCCCTTATTACAAGCCTCAACTATTTCCTGATTGATACTCCATCCAACAGAGTTGCAACTGTTCGGAGGCCTATAGACTACGCCCACTAGTGTTTTTTTCCCCTTATTATTCCTTATCTCCACCCAAACTGTTTCATTATCCTGATCTTTTGACCCAATATCATTTCTCTGTATTACAGTGATTCCTTCCTTTATTAACATAGCCACCCCACCTCCCCTTCCTTCCTGCCTGTCCTTCCTGATCGTTAAATAACCTGGTATGTTTAATTCCCAGGCATTGTCACCCTGCAGCCATGTTTCTGTAATGGCCACAAGATCATACCCATATGTAGTTATTTGTGCCATTAACTCATCTATTTTGTTACGAATGCTACGTGCATTCAGATAGAGAACTTTCAAATATATTTTGTGACACTTAGTTCCTGCTTTTACCCTTTTTATTACTTTACCTTTTACTCCATACCTTCTGCCCCTTCCTGACACGCTCTGGTTTTTAATTTCCCCACTGCTACCTAAGTCTATGACCTTCTCTGTTGTCATTTGTATTATTTGCTCTCTAGGAACCTCCCCCCCACTAGTTAGTTTAAAGCCCTCTCTACAGCCCTAGTTATATGATCCGCCAGGACTCTAGCCCCAGCACTGGCCAAGTGAAGCCCGTCCCAACGGAACAGCTCCCTCCTGCCCCAGTACTGGTGCCAGTGTCCCAGGAAGCAAAACCCATTTCTCCCACACCAGTCTTTGAGCCACGCATTTAACTCTCTAATTTTATTTGTCCTAGCCAAATTCGCTCGTGGCTCAGGTAATAATCCAGAGATTATTACCCTTGAGGTTCTGTCTTTTAATTTGACCCCTAGCTGTTCATACTCCTTTAACAGAACCGGCTTCCTAGTCCTTTCTATATCGTTTGTACCAACATGGACCACAACAACTGGATCCACCCCCTCCCACTGCACGTTTCTTTCCAGCCCAGAGGAGATGTCCTTAACCCTGGCACCGTGTAGGCAACACAGCCTACGGGACTCTCACTCTCGGCTGCAGAGAACTCTATCTATCCCCCTAATAATACTATCCCCTACCACTACAACATTTCTATTTACTCCCCCCTCTTGAATGGCCCCCTGTTCCACGGTGCTGTGGCCAGGTTGCTCATCCTCCCTGCAGTCCCTGCTCCTGTCCCCACAGGGAGTAAGAACCTTGAACCTGTTGGACAAGAGCAAGGGCTGCGGCTCCTCCAACACTATCTCCTGGATCCCCGTACCTGCCTCACTCGGAGTCACACCGTCCTGTCCCTGACCATGGGCTACATCTGAATTAATTAACTTCATAGGTGTGACCATCTCCTGAAACACAGAGTCCAGGAACTTCTCCCCCTCCCTGATGTGTCACAGCGTCTGAAGCTCAGACTCCAGCTCATCAACGCGGAGCTGGAGTTCCTGTAGCAGCAGACACTTGTCACAGATGTAATCACCGTGAGCCTCAATGGGGTGCGCCGGCTCCCACATCTCGCAACAGTAACACATCACCTGCTCCATTCTATGTAATTAATTAAAATTTTTATTGTTAGTTATGGACACCCTCTGCCCGATTATAGATGCTAGTATCCCCTTTAATTTATTGGATTTAAATTAAATCAATCCCTCTAATTACACCAGTTAAATGGTTCACCAACAGTCACTCTGCACCAGAAAGGCCTTATTAACTGCAACCCACAGAGTTAAAGTTTGAAAAGAGCACCTAACACCCCACTTACCCTAACTCACACTTACCCAAACTCACAGCACTCTCTGCTGACCTCGCACTCAGTGCTTGCTCACACTAGCAATGGTCTTTTTATACTGTTTGTTTGTTTATTGACTCTGCTTCAATAGCCGCTTGCAGTAATGCATTTCACACTGTACTATCTTATGTAATATCGAATGTATAGTACTCAGTTTATGTACAAAGCATACTTTGTCTTTGTTTACAGTTTCACAAATTTGTTCAAGTAAAGCTTCAAAACAGCAAACGGCTTCACGAGGAATTATTTTGAATAAGTGTTTAACTTGCTGGATAACTAGATAGGAGCACGTCTAGCGAGGCCAGTACAGTAATAATAAAATACCTGATAAAAATAAAGCAGGAGAATTGAAAACTAAGAGAATATTAAATTGCCGGTGTAACAATGTACAAAGCATCAGCAACAGAATGGGAGAATTGGAGGCAATAATTAGAAGTGGAAAAATAGATGTAATGAGGATAATGGAAATATAGCTGCAGACAGGGAAAGATTGGCAGATAAAAATTGCAGGCTATAATGTATTCAGAAATGATAGGGAAGTAAGAAGGGCCACTGGGGTAGCAGTGTTAATCAGAAATAACATAATGGCAAGACATAGCTAACAAAGAGATAGAAACAGGATCTATTGAAAATCATAGAAGAATCATAGAAATCTGCGGCACAGAAGGAGACCATTCAGCCCATCATTACTGTGCTGGCCGAAAAAGAGCTAGTCTGTCTAATCCCACTTGACATAGCCTTGTAGGTTACGGCATTTCAAGTGCATATCCAAGTACTTGAAGGCAAAGCATTTTTATTGCTTCTTTAAAATACATACATGTTGATCTTTCATAACATTGGCCTGTTAAGGAAACATTCCACTTTCAGCAGAACAAGAAATGTCCAGCTCCTACAATAGGGATTATCCATGTCCCTCTTTGTACACACCCTCCTCATACATACTCACAAAAGGTTTATTTCCTCTTGTCTCAACAGATTCTTTCTTCTCTTCCTCTCCTTCAACAGTGTTCCACTCTCAAGAGTTACACCATCCTTCTCACCAGTATAGAATAGTTTTCCTCCTCTTCTCACTCCCTCTGTCTCTCGTTTCTCTGTGTCTCTTCCCACCCCTTTCCTGTATAGGGTCTCAATCTGAATGTGTCACTCCCGGTCAATGCAAGCGAGTAGACAGCCAGTCTGTCTCAGGCTTGTGCCAGTGCCACTCTGTAACCAGGTGACAAGAACTGTACGAGAGTGGCAGCTTGGCTCAGTGGTAGTAGCCTTGCCTCTGAGCCAAAAGGTTGAGTTAAAGCCAGACTCCAGGAGTATATCATCTAGGCCAGAACTTCAGTGCAGTACTGAAGGAGTGCAGAAATGTCACAGGTGCTGTGTTTTGGGTGAGACATCAAACCAAGGCCTGACTACCTGTTCAGGTGGATATAAAAGATCCCACCGTACTATTCAAATATAAGTGGCAAACATTTCCTTGTGTTCTGGCCAACATTTAACCCTCTAGCAAACCAGATTAACTGGTCTGTATCTCATTGCTATTTGTGGGACCTTGCTGTGCACAAGTTATCTACATAACAACAGTGGCTATGCTTTAAAAGTATTTCATTGGCTGAAGTTGTGAAAGGTGCTGTATAAAGGCAAGCTCTAGTCCTTTTCCTTAGATGATTTGGTTATTAATTCCCCTTCTTCCACACAGCAAAGCATCATGCCACTGGGCTCCAGATATGTAGATGAGCCAGATTGTGACATCAATCGGTGTGCAACGCTAATCTGAAGCACAACCTGCCATTTTGGACGTCATCACTCCATTCAACGCCCTCTCCAAATCACGATCAGATGCACATATGTTCAGCAGCAGGATGGACCCCCCACCAGTGCTATTTAAATGGATCAGCAACAACTTGCAGGTGACTTGCTTTTTGATTTCTACAAGTTCTGTGTAAGTTTGTGCAACTGTTTGGAGCTTTCTACAGTTATTTAAAGTTGGTGAGGTGACGAGGAGAGTTGCTGCAAGTGGAGAATGCCTTGCTTCTGATTTCAAGGGTTCTGCTTACACCACTTGCTCCCAGTCATGGGGGCTATACATGCAGTCCCTTTCGCGCTCGAGTATGACAGGGAGCTTGAGCAGAGGCAGCAAAGAAGAGGACAAGTTGCTCACAGAGGGAGGAGGAGGAGGGGCAGGAGGGCTCTCAGCAGGAGGCCTTACCCCCCTAGGGTCTTCCCAGAGCATTTCTACAACCTGCACTTAAGCGAGGAGGCTCCGCTTCACCAAGGAGGTGGGCACAGAATTCTGCCACCTCCTGCAACCAGACCTGCAGCCTCAGATCAAGACGACAACGGCACTGCCAGTGGTCCTCAAGGTCACCGTGGCACTCAATTTGTTTGCCACCTGATCCTTCCAGTCTGGAGCAGGAGATATAACTAACATCTCCCAGTTTGCCGTCCATCGCTGCATCCAGAAGGTCACAGGGGCTCTGTATTCTAGGAGGAGGGACTTCGTTGTCTTCTCTCTGAACAGAGAGAAGCAGGAGGAGTGCACATGTGGCTTTGCCTGGATATCTGGCTTCCCCATGGTGCAGGGCACCATTGACGGCACCCACATGGCTTTGCGGGTGCTGCATAATGAACCTAAGATATTCCATAACCTCTCTTTTGGCTGTTGGGCCATGGCTTTCTCCACACTGACAATGAGGTTCTTCTGCAACAAAGCACCTCCCCTTTAAGTAGTGCAGGGAGCCTAAGCCAAACCTTATTGCCCAGTAGACTGCACCCGATATTGGCCCTCCTGAACAGCTTTTTGAACGGACGCGGACACATCACGCTTCGCGCTGCCTGCGCCCATTTTCGGGCCTTATCCAATTTCTAGGCCTTGATCTTCACATAGGTATGTGTATGTTATTCTGTGTATGTTATGCTCTCAGAATGTATGAACTGTCCAGATATGTGCCTTAATGAAACAATGAATCAGAAACAGGGAAGCAATCCATGATTTAACACAGAATGCCTCTATTTTATTATTGGTTAGAACAGTTGATTACTGAGGAGGAGTCAGATACTGAACTTCAATAAATCATTGGGTCAGAGTTTGCTGTCAAAATAGCAGTGAGGCTAATGTCACTCACCGTTATTTATGCGTAAATGGTACAGCAACTTCAGACGAGGGGCAGGTGCACAGTTTAGCGCGAATATCCAAAATTTGTTGTCAGAGATGCGATGTTCATGATTAGCTTCGCAAAAACTGCATCTCGCTGTTTGACTCCCCATTGAAGTTCATTGAATGGCATGAAGTTGCTGTATTTGCGTGGTACAGGAAACTTTGGTTTATCCGGAGGTTGTATGTCCGGAAACCTCGATCTAACGGCAGAAATCAGCAGCCGTTTTGGTTAGGTTTTTTTTCTTCTCCTAGCATTTTTTTAACAGTCAGGCTCTGGAAAGCGTCTCTGTAGCTTAGCAACAGCTTCAGAGACGCTTCCAAGGTACGGGCCGAGTGTTTACAAGCTGTTGCTAAGCAACAGTGTTTGTTGTCAGATACGGAGATGAAAACCTCTGTATCCTTCAACATTAGCGCTGGTCTATCTGGAAGTTTTGATAGATCGGCAGCAGCTCGGTCCCGTCGGTGCCGGATATCGCGAAGTTTCCTGCAGATGTAAACTAAATTAGCCACAGAAAGTTAAGTCTTGTCCATTTCAGTCTAAGTACCCTTCTAATGGTGTGATAAGTGTTAATTACTGCCAATCAACCTCTCTGGCACTGAAAATTAACTATTACAAGTATGCAGTCTCATTCCTTCAGGTTTGAATTGTTGTTGGAGATTTTAAAAATGTAAAAGAATTTTTAAAATGTAAACATTTTTGCTTTTCCTTTTGTCTCATTTTCTCTCTCTTTTAATCCAATCTTTCTTTCCCTCTCTTTATTTCTCTTTCTGTACATTGAACTCACTCACTCTAATTTACACTTCCTTCTCAGTCTTTGCACTGTTTATTTCCCAATCCTTCAATCTGTTTGGTTAAGGAGTTACACAGTTGCTTGCCCCCTGTTCACTCAGGCCCCAGATGCCTTGTTTCCCTCACTGCAACGTTATCAGCTCACATTTTCAGCAACTTGCCACGCAAAAAATTTAAAAAGCTAAATAGGCAAGGGCAAGTCTAACTAACAGCAGATGCCATTCGATGCACTGCCACAGCAAATTATGGCCCATTATATCTGACAGCCCAAAAATAGTCCCAGATACTCAGTCTAAACTATGTGCTGTTCGTTGTGCATGAGCAATTGAGTGTTTTAACATTAACAGTCAGGGATTTCCAGCCAAACCCGTGCAGCCCACCATAGCTGCATGCACATTAATCCTCTGCCAATGTGCTTCTTGTATCTCTTGCAATTCCTGTTTGGTCTTTTTTCCCCTTTTCCTTCAAAATTTCTTGCCAAACTGAGAAGGAATACCTATAAAATGGAGTCCATTGACTTTGCTGGTGGGAAGTATAAGCACCGATTTTAACCCTCAACGCCCAACAAGCATGGGGCATGCAGTGGGGGGGGGGACGGTTAAAATAGTGGCAACGTGCCACTCACCACCTTCACACCGACCTCACACAAGGCAGGCGAGAGCCTCATTAAGATTTGTCAGGTGGGTTCTGAATATGTCATTCAGTCCCCAATGCTATTTTTATTTCCTGCCAAGAAGCAGCAGGCTAAGAGAGAACCAGAAATTTAAGGCTTTACATTCTTTTAAAGGTTTCTTTGTGGGCCAGGCGGAACAGGAGTGCTCCCCTGGACTCAACAAGAAAACCTTGACCGTCCCCTGCCCAGGCATCCCCCCACCTCCTGACCACGAATGTTTCCAGAGCCCCGTTCCCCCCAACTCCCCCCACCCCCACCAATCCACTTACCTGACCGCCAGGGACTGTTGCCACAGGTCCTCGCCCGCTGGTATCCTCCTCATTCACACCAGGTTCAGGCGGGAGTCTGGCCTGTAAATGAGGCCAAGAAGTTAAAAAAGTCTTGGCTTCACATGTCTGCCGCTTGCCCCGCCAGCCTCATGCTGACCTCTCACTTCGAGGTAAAATCCAGGGCTTTTATATATATATATATATATATCACAAAAACTCTTTGGAGTGAGACTGGCCTTGGCAGAATAGGACTCGTTTTGCCTTCATGTGATTTAAATGATGCGTGACTTTATTTGTTTTTAATTATACTGGCAAGAAAAGCTGCTTGATTTAAGATAATGATTGTTATAATGATTACCAGCTCTTGCATACGCCTAAATATTGAAGAGCTACTGTCTCACCTGAAGTGATGCCAAACTGACAACGTAGCTGAAGATCCTCTCTTTCAGACTGGGGCAGTTTTGACCAAAACTGACTAAAAATACTTGTCACTAACCAGACTTCATTTCTACGGAGGAATGACAAATTGCGATAAAGGCTGAACGGTGGAAATACATAACATTATTTTCAGTCCAGGAATAAAAGACTGTAGAACTTTAAGTTATTCCAAAGATTTCCCAAACAGTGTGTTAATAAGATTGTGGGTAATGAAATCCATATGTACAGCATATTTTCAAAAAATTCTTTTCAGCAACATCCACCCCGCTATGTTTCATTTGGCTGCCTACATATTTTGCATGATTGCAAACTTGCTTTCCTATCAAGTTATTCCACAAGATAATAATCATTACTTTCAAACTGCTGCCCTGAATAATCTACATTTTAATGAATTTTTTTGTATGAGGTTACCCTTCTCACGTGGCCATTGGAGAGCTGTAGACTAAACATTTGGTGAAAATGGCCCTGTTGTATAAGCAAGGCCTTAATGCATTTCTGTGGTTACCTTAAACGAGTACCTGCCAAAACCTCCAGATGTAACTTAAAGGTGGATGGCAATTTTCAACATGAAGGGATGGCTTCACTGAATGAGAAAGAAGTTTTACAGTGCTTGTGCCTTAACAGTAAAAGGAAACAGGTAATATTTTACCTGCATTGATCTAGAACCAAAATTACAAGCAGATGGAGGGGCAGAGCAATGAATTGACAATAGCAATGCAGTCAAATGTTTAATTTATAATGTTAGTCTATAGACCCTTTTAAGACTGATTTTCCCACAATATATTTATTCCAGCAAATTCATTCCAGGGAGACATTTATTTTGCTTTCTTTAATAAGAATTAGACAGGTAGATAAAGGATCTCAGACAGATTGTGTTATCCAATTATGCAAATGATGATCCATTGAATATCGAATGGCTTCTCCCTCTCTCATCTTTTATACAATGCCTGCACAATGGTTAATAATGGTTACGGAGAATACTAAAATGGAGTCTATCTCACTTGTCAGATTTCTAATTCTGGTGGAGAAATGCAGTCGTAAAGCGGTTAAATAAGATGAGGGAGAACATGAACTAGGTTGTACTTCTGTGTTTAAATTAGCATGGTACTATTTAGGTCAAAATCTTTGTATCTCTTAAACTCTCCCCCCCTAAAAAATCATAAACTATTACTCGTCTTTTGTGTGTCCGTGTGTTAATAGAGACACTGAAGACAGGAGTTGGTTTCACAGGTGTTTACTGAACAAAGTCTGGAGGGGAACTAACTGATACAACACAATATACAGGCTTATATAGCCCGAGTGGCCATTACCGGCATTACAGTACACAGGGGGCTCGTAAAGGCACATACACTATAATTCCTCCCCTTTTAGCCAACCACTACATAATATTTTAAGTAATCATTAATGACATGTTACAAGAAAAATAATCTACACATTGCTGCAGTTAATCAATTATAAGTCAGTCTCTCTGGAGGCTTCCTGACTCGGTCCAGATAACGCCTCGGTGGTGTAGTAGTTTCTGGTGGTGTAGTAGGTTCTTTTGGCAAGGCTGATTCGGCTTGAATGCCAGTGTCGGGTTCATCGGGTTCCAGTATCACCGGATCGGAGGTAGATACTATGGGTATCTCTACTTCATCATTAGGCGTATAGAGTTGTGATGTAGGTTGTCCCTTTTCGGATGACTCTATGATTTGGTCAGCATGGCGCCTTATTATGCTTTCTCCAATGTTCACGGTATACATCAGCGGTCCTAGTCGTGTGCAGATAGTTCCAGGCTGCCATTTCTCAGTACGGTAGTCCCGGGCCAAAACTTGTTGACCTATCTGGAAGGTTCTAGTTGGCCTTTCATTCATGCCTTGAAATTGCCGGTTCTCCACGTCCCTTCTGATGTTTGGCTTGATCAAATCCAGCCGGCATCTTAGGCTTCTATTGAAGAACATCATGGCGGGAGTTTGGTTTGTAACCATATGTGTTGCATTCCTGTATGCAAACAAGAAGTTATCCACCTTATGCTGAAGTTTTATGTCTTCATTACCCATGGCCTTTATGGCCTTCTTGGAGGTCTGGACAAACCTTTCAGCCAATCTATTGGTGGCGGGATGGTATGGGGGGGACGTGTAGTGCTTAACCCCATTGTTTTTAAGAACTTCCTGAATTCTTCGGACACAAATTGCGGTCCATTATCAGAACAGATCTGTTCAGGCAGCCCATTCCTGGCAAATATGGTCCTTAATACTGTGATGCTTTTTTCCGTGGTGGTGGAGGACATCTTTATTGCCTCCGGCCACTTGGAGTGTGCATCAACCGCGATTAAGAACATTGAGTCCATAAATGGACCAGCAAAGTCGATGTGTACCCTTTGCCATGGAGATGAGGGCCACTCCCATGGATGTAGAGGGGCTTGTGGTGGAGCGTTTTGGACCTTCTGGCATCCTAGGCAGCTCTTGGTCATTTCTTCGATGTCTCCATCGATACCTGGCCACCATACAAACGCCCTGGCTAGGTTCTTCATTTTCACTCCACCCAGATGCCCCTCGTGAAGCTCCTTTAGAACTTTATCCTGGAGTTTGGGTGGAATCACCACTCTGGATCCACACATCAAGGTTCCTCGGCACACTGACAGCTGTTCTCTTCTTTGCGACAATGCTGGCAACAGTGGTTCGCCATGTGCTGGCCATCCCTTCACTGTTAAATCGTAGACTCGTGAGAGAGTCGGGTCATTTCTAGTTTCCCTTTCAATGGCAGAATTTGTTACTGGCAGACATTCGACTATGGTAGAGTGGAAAATCTCCACTGGGTCTACGGTAGGTGCCTCTTCTACTGTTGGCAACGGTAGGCGCGATAAACCGTCAGCATTCCCATGCTGTTGTGATCCTTTGTATTCTATGTTATATTGGTGTGCCCCTAGAAAAAGGGGCCACCTCTGTAGCCTTTGCGCTGTCATAATGGTAACACCCTTTTTAGGGTTGAATATGGAGATGAGGGGTTGATGGTCAGTCAACAAGGTAAATTTTTGTCCGTGTAGGTAATGGTTGAATTTCTTCACTCCCCATACCAGACTGAGTGCTTCCCTGTCGATTTGGGCATAGTTACGCTCAGCTGAGTTCAATGAGCGTGACGCAAAAGCTATCAGCCGTTCCGAGCCATCAGGGAATTTATGCGATAATACCGCTCCTACGCCGTAAGGGGATGCATCGCACGCCAGTCTGATTGGCAGTGATGGGTTGTAATGAGCCAAAACTTCTTTGGACGTGATTAAGTCTTTGCATTTATGGAAGGCACGTTTACAGTCTTCGCTCCATTTCCAAATTACTCCTGTTTGTAGCAGTTCATTAAGAGGGTGCAGAAGAGTTGATAAGTTCGGTAAAAATTTATGATAGTAATTTATTAATCCCAGGAACGACCTTAATTGTGAAACATTTTCAGGTGCTGGGGCTTTTATGACTGCTTCAATTTTTTCAGGTGACTTATGCAACCCTTCCTTATTAATAATGTGTCCACAATATGATATTTGATTCTGGAAAAATTCGCACTTGGGGCGATTTGCTCGTAGGCCCCATTCTCTCAGCCTAGTGAGCACCTGCTCCAAATTGGCAAGGTGCTCGTTGTCGTTTTCTCCTGTTACAAGGATGTCGTCTAGGTAGCATTGAGTCCCCGGAATCCCTTGGAGGACTTGCTCCATAGCTCTTTGCCAGATAGCTGGAGCAGATGCTACTCCGAAAACCAGTCGATTGTACTGGTACAGGCCTTTGTGTGTATTTATCGTGAGATACTTTTTAGAGGCCTCTTCAACCTCCATCTGTAGATATGCCTGTGCCAAGTCAATTTTGGTGAAACGTTTCCCTCCGGATAGTGAGGCGAAAATATCTTCTATCCTCGGAAGAGGATATTGTACCGTGTGAAGGACCGGGTTTACAGTCACCTTGAAGTCTCCACAGATGCGAATTTTTCTCTGTTCTTCAGATTTATCATTATTCAACGTTTTCTTCATGACTGGGATGATGGGTGTTGCCCACTCGCTCCAATCTATTTTGGATAATACGCCTGCCTTTTCCAAATTCTCCAGCTCTGCCTCGACTGCTGGACGAATTGCGTATGGCACCGGTCTTGCCTTAAAAAGCTTGGGAATTGCCGCATCTTCCACTTTTATTGAGGCGGTGATGCCTTTCAAGGTTCCTAGTATCTCTTGAAACACTTCTTTGGCGTTGGCCAAGATGTCTTTTAATCGTTCAGGTATGACGTCATCATCATTTTTTTCCTTACTGGTCACCGTCAGTGCCTGAATGGAGTGCCAGTCTAAACGTATTTTCCTGATCCATTCACGTCCCAACAGCGGTGGACCACCATCTTGTAGAACGTATAAATACAACTTTTGTATTTCCTTGCCGTTGTATACAACAGGCACCCTTATTTTTCCTTTGGGGTATACTTTCTGCCCCGTATATGTTTTCAAGATAATGGATGTGCCTTTTAAAGGTATATGCGGAAATAGCCGCTCGTAATCCCGTCGATTTATGACAGTCAGAGCTGATCCTGTATCTAGCTCCATTTTAACTGGGGACCCTGCTATCGTGAGGGTAACCCAAATGGTCTGGTAATCTTCTTTGGCAATTACATTATGTAATTTGAGACAGCTTAGTCTCTTGTTTTCGGAGTCGCTATCGCTCTTCTGGTCTTCGGAGCTACTGTCCGTCATCATTTGTACCTTTCTGTACTTTTCTTTATTGATTTTTTTTTTCTTGTCCATGGATTTTTTTTGTCCAGATCGGCATACCCGTGCAATGTGTCCAATCTTTCCGCATTGCCTGCATGCTTTGTCCTTGAACCAGCAGTCCCTCTGGTCATGGGTGGATCTGCCGCAGCAATAACATCTCTCGAAACCCTGTGTCATTTCATGGGTGCCGAAGTCCTGTGTCTTTTGTTGTATCTCTGCAGCTCCTCTTGTGGCTGCTTCATATGATACAGCCATACTGAAAGCCTTGTCCAGTGTTAAATCTTTCTCAGAAAGCAGCCTTTTCTGTGTTCCTTTACTTAGGAGACCGCAGACGAATTTGTCTCGAAGATAATCTGCTAGTCCTGCCCCGAATTGGCAGTGCTTTCATAGCTTTCTTAATTCGGTGAGGTAATCAGCGTTACTTTCATTCTTGTGTTGATTCCTCTTGAAGAATTTGAATCGTTCCGCTATCAGCAGCGGTGTTGGGTTTAAGTGCTCCTGTAGGGTATCAACAATTTCTTTAAAATTCTTGTCCTTTGGTTTGGCTGGAGTGATTAAGTTTCGTAACAGCCCGTATGTCTTTGCGCCCATTAGATTTAGAAGTACTGACGCTTTTTTATCATTTTCTATTCCATTTGCGGTGCAATACACCTCCACTCTTTCCACATATGTGGTCCAATCCTCTATATCGTTATCAAAAGCATCAATATTGCCAGTCTTAGGCATCCTGGAAAAAAAATGGCGCTTCCCGCGCTTTTCTTTCTTTTCTGCAGAAAAGATATGGCACTTCCCGTGCTTCCCCGCCGCTGCTGCCGATGACAACGCTGTTTTTTTCCGCGGTTTTTTTTTTTATTTTTTTTTATTTACCGGTGGAGACTCGTTCCCGCCGGACCCTCTCTGCTAGGTCTGAACGCCAACCTGCTTGCAGCGCCGGCCGTCTCCCGAGTGCTCCCTCCCCATCTGTTACTGCTTGCCTCCGCCTTCGCTGCTTGGCCTCACTGCAGAGCCAGCCGCTGGAGCCCCAGCCCGACGCCCAGGAAGGATTATTGCAGTACCTGCCACCAGCTCGGCTAGCTGGTGAAACCACAGCTTTTTCTTTTTCTTGCTTCGACTTTGGACGTCAGAGGAATCGATGTCCTTGAGGTGCTGCCGAATTGCAGGTAAGTCCGTTTCTAATTCGTCGCCACTGTTGTGTCCGTGTGTTAATAGAGACACTGAAGACAGGAGTTGGTTTCACAGGTGTTTACTGAACAAAGTCTGGAGGGGAACTAACTGATACAACACAATATGCAGGCTTATATAGCCCGAGTGGCCATTACCGGCATTACAGTACACAGGGGGCTCTTCAAGGCACATACACTACATCTTTGGACTTGATATAAGCAGCATGCACTGCATGGTCCAGCTAAGATTACCACCAGCATATTTTAGTGTAATTCTACAAATTGCCCATTGAAATGTACACTGATTGGAATCACTTAACCAAGTATATCTTTATGAATAACAACAGAAAATGCTGGAAAAACTCAGCAGGCCAGGCAACATCTGTGGAGAGAGAAACAGAGTTAACGTTTCAGGTCGAAACCCTTCTTCAGAATTGAGAAAAAAGCAGGAAATGAAACAGATTAAAAAGCAAGTTCGGGGGCTGGGAAATGGGGGAGGGGGTGAAAGAACAAAAGGGAAATTCTGTGAGAGGTGAAGAGACATTAAGAGATATTCAAGGCGAGACGAGATGGTAATAGGACAGGTAAAGAGACAAAGGATGGCTCTAGATGAAGTGTGAAATGCACTGGCAGAATGAAGGACATCCCCTCCCCCAATTCCCAGCCCCCTAACTTGCTTTTTAATCTGTTTCATTTCCTGCTTTTTTCTCAGTTCTGAAGAAGGGTTTCGACCTGTTTCTCTCTCCATGGATGTTGCCTGGCCTGCTGAGTTTTTCCAGCGTTTTCTGTTGTTATTTCAGATTTCCAGCATCCGCAGAATTTTGCTATCATATCTTTATGAATGCTGTGCCAGATTTACTGAGTTTCTAAATGTTGGCTGGCATTGTGCGTCTCACTATGGTATGAGGGCATCTTCTACCAGCTGACCCTGAAACAGTACTGCCTATGGTAGTTGAATAATCACAGCTTGGATCTCCTTCATTCCCTCCATCTTCCAACTTTAGGAAGATTGTGTGGAGTAAAACCTTCATGAAGGAAAGAAACGTTCCTGGTTTGTTTACAACATATGACCAAGTGACATAACTACATTGAAATGCATCATTGTAACGCTTGCAACATCATAACAAAAATCACGCCATAGCTTTTCTGACTGTGTTCTTTCCCTGAACAGGTAAATCATTTGATTTTGAAGATGGTGTCCCATTAACCAAGGTGAAATAGCAGCCAGCTTTACAAACTGCCTGGGCTGCCTCTCAGAAAACAGTGAGCCTGCATTGCCTGTTGGTTAAAGTGTTCAATTTAATTTCAGTTTCAGAACCATTACAAAAAGTACTCTTCAAATATATATATATTTTTTAAATTAGCCAAATAAATTGCAAGGAAACAATATAAACCTGTAGACTACATAATTTCCTATCCACTATTTCCTTGAGTCAAATTTTTCATTTTGTATGTGCAGTGTTCAGTGTTGTCACAAAAAAGATAATTCTGATTCCACTTTAAATACTAAAAGAACAATTTAGACTTGGAGAAACGTTGAACATAACGATCTGTAAATTTATGTTTAGCAATGTAATGTATGTAGCCTCAATGGCACCGGAGTATTGGTAAAAGGGCAGGTTGACAAGGAGATTAATGGTTAATGTAGGATACCAACAGGAACTATAATATAATACTGTAGGTTTTAAACAGTACATTAGCTATATCCCACTATTCCAGCATGTTTATGACTCAGCAGGCTGGAACTGTTTCTGTTCATTATAGTGTGATGTTGATTATGCCCATGGATCCCATAATTGAACTAATAAAATAGAGATAACATGAATCTTGCCACAAATTGAAACCAACTCACTCTTTTTGAGCATTAGCACTGACTTTGAATAAAAGCAGATACCTTCAATATAAGCAAAGTTGGATTCCTTGAAGTCGTAAGTCCACTGACCACATCACCACTAAAGTAAGATCAGCCAAAATAACCAGGGGAGGATTGATGTGCCAGCCTCATAGAATAGATCCAACAGTTCTAAAGTTCCTTAAAATGAAAATTAAGTTCATTATTTAGGTCAGTCTCACGCAAATAAATGTCTACTATAAAATATATATATATGCTACAGAATTTATAAAATTAGATACTGGAAACCAATTGTTGGGATTATTACTCACAAAATGCTGTAAATGCAATTTTCATTACGTTTTAACTTCACTTTCTCTTATTTAAAATGATTTTAAGTCTAAGAACTGCACCAGGAAGCCAGCCAGCAACACCATTTTCATTTTACCAGTTCAGCAGCAGCTTGAGTTGTACAAAGACACCTCTGTACATGTTCATATTCTAACTTCCTGGAGTCTGTCTCAAGCAACTCTGATACTGTACCAGCAGACTTGGAGCAGAGTGCACTTCTTTTATTACAGAGCATATAATATCCATTTAAACATTTCATCAAGTCATAAAAACATACAAATGACAGCACAGAGGGGGGCCATTCATCCCATCACACTTGTACAATGCCAGCTCTTCAATTGGATTTATCTGCTCTAATCCCAGCATTTTTCCTATATCCGATAGAATCATAAACAACAACAACTTGTATTTATATAGCGCCTTTAACGTAGTAAAACATCCCAAGGTGCTTCACAGGAGTGTTATAAGACAAAAAGTTGACACCGAGCCACATAAGAAATTAGGACAGGTGACCAAAAGCTTGGTCAAAGAGGTAAGTTTTAAGGAGCGTCTTAAAGGAGGAAAAAGAGGTAGAGAGGCGGAGAGGTTTAGGGAGGGAGTTCCAGAGCTTAGGGCCAAGGCAGCTGACGGCACGGCCACCGATGGTTGAGCAATTATAATCAGGGATGCTCAAGGGGGCAGAATTTGAGGAGGGCAGATATCACGGAGGGTTGTGGGGCTGATTATAGAGATAGGGAGGGACGAGTCCATGGAGGGATTTGAAAACAAGGATGAGAATTTTGAAATCAAGGCATTTCTCATCCTTGTTTCAATCATAGATTAATGTCTTTAATAATAATGAGAAAAAATATACTGGTTGTTGGACCAGACAATGATAGTTTAATGCTTACTGTGAAATATTCATATATATTATTTTGTCAGCAAAACTTTGTAATAATAACCATAAATTGAATAGCACTGATTATATACAATTTGGACTTTGGCACTTTATTTGGTCCATTGTCAGGTATTTTGCAGACTATTTCCTGTAGTGTCAGTTTGACTCAATGGGTAGCAATTTTACCTCTGAATAAGAACCTTCTGGGTTCAAGCCTCATTCTAGATCTTGGTTTTATAATCCAAGCTGACACTCCAGCATAGTACTGAGAGAATGTGACGTTATTAGAGGTACAAGCCTTTGTACCAGATTGTAGAATTATGCAGCATAGAATGAAGGCATTCAGCCCATTGCACCTCTTTGAAAGAGCTGCCTACCTTGTCCCAGTTGTCTGATCTTCCCATGCCTTAAAAATCCTCTGGATAAAGAAAAAACATTCTCCTAACCTCTCCCTTTGTTATTTTGATAAAATTTAATTTGTGCTCTCTAGTTACTGACTCAACAACCAGACAAAATAGTTTCTCCCCATTTACCTCATCAAGACCCCCCATGATTTTGAACACCTTTAACAGATTTCATATTCCTTGCTGCAGTGAAAACACTCCTAGTTTTTCAGAATAATTTTGTACCATTATAGCCAAGGATCCCATACAATTTTAATAGGTTCATCAACTTGTCCTGCACTTTATATATCTGAAGTCCCTCTGCTCTTCTATTCCTTTAAAGTTTTATGATTTTGTTTATATTTCCCCTTATTTTTCCTTCCAAAACACATTCTAGTCAAGAAACTATTAAATTTGTCAGATATGCTTTGCCATTTACAAATCTATGTTGGCTGTCCTGAATTAGATCATGTTTTTCTAAATGAGTATTAATTTTATTCAGTGTAATGGCTTCTAGAAGCTTACCCATTACCTATGTCAGTCTGATTGGTCTATAGTTACACTGGCCCGTATTTTCCGATCCCTAAAGCCTGAGTTTAAAAAAGTTTTTAAAAAAATGTTTTCACTCATTTATAATTTTAAAATACTTTTTTTATTTATTTTTAGCCCTGTAAAAAACTTTAATTTTTTTTCAAAAAATGTAATTTTTGTTTAAAATATTTAATATAATGTAATTTTAACTCATTTTAAAAACGTGATGGTTTTTTTAAAATGTATTTAATGTTTTGATGTCTTTTTTCAGTGATCCCCATTCATACTTTTCACAGGTCTATCTGTCAAAAGTATGAAGGGAGATTCCCTTCTCCCATTGGCTCGCCTGGCCCACGTGATCCCAGGGACACTTGCGCACTACATGCACCCCTGGGATACGTGGGCCCTGCGCATTTCGACTGTGGAGAAGCCCAGGATTGGAAATGGCCACACCTCAGGAGCCCTCAGGTGAGGGCGTAGATTTTTTCCCGATAGGAGGCCTCCGCACGCAAGAAGCCTCCTATCGGAAATGACGTGCCATTGTTTATCCCTTTCTTCCTTTTTGAACAAAGGTGTTAGATTGACAGCCCTCCAGTCTTCTGGCACAATTGTCATATCTAAGGATATTGAAAAGATGGTGATTAGAACCTCTGCTATCACCTCTGTGACTTCCCTCAGTATTCTAGGTTACATGCCATCAGAGCCTGGTGTCTTTTCCACTTTTGAGTTCTACCAACTTTTCTCCTTGTCTACAATTATCCTATCTATTCGCTCCACTTCTTCCTCTTTCATTCTTGCTATCACAGTCCTATGATTCTGGGGCAAAGTATTCAGTTAGTGTCTCTGCCATTCTGTCAACCTCCATTAGAAGCTTTCCTATTTTATTTTTATCACCCAACTCTATTTTTAACTATTTTGATTTTTGTGTTTATAAAATCCTTTATTTCCCCTTGTGTTTTCTGCTAGCCTCTCGCCATAACCTGTCTCAAATGTTTTTGCTTTCTCTTCATCTTTTCTAGAAAATCTGTTTCATTTTTTTGTTGTATTATTAGTCCTAGATTTGTCATATGCCTCTTTTAAGTTTAATTTTAATTTTAATTTCTGTGCTCATCCAAGAAACTCCAGCTACAATCCCTTCATTTCTTGTCAGAATATGTCTAGCTTTTACCCTAATCATCTACTCTTTGAAAGTTTCACATTGTTTATCCACTGCCTTATTTGGCATTTTATTCTCTGCAATTTAGTTGGGCTAATTCTCTTTATATCTCATTAAAATATGTTCTTTATATCATCAAAATTAGTTTTTTATGTTTTTATGATGTTAAAGTTATTGGCCTAGAAATTGAGTGGGCTTAGCGCCCATTTTGCGGCGCTAGAGGGCATTGCGCTGGACTTACAGCCGGTTTTGAAATTGACTAGGGCCCAACATCGGCGTTACACCGGTAGTGCTGCGCCGGCACCGATGACGTCATCGGTGTGCGCAGCGTCCCGGTTGCCGTGGTGACGGGCCCCAGCACCGAAATTCAGTTGCGGCCGCCTCGCCCGTGGCAGCCGCAACTAAGACTCTGGCAAAAGAGTCTTGCACGACTTTGCGCCGGCGCATAAAGGTGGAGCGGCGGCCGGCCGCTTTCCCGCCGGCCGCCTGCCCGCACCTCCCTTCCCGGACTCCCCGCGGAACAGATGCTTCTCGGCTGCGAGCCCGGCACTTCCCCGAGGTGCCGGGCTCATTTTTGTGAAGATTTTACCGGCCAGCGGGCGGGTGCAGGCAGCTCCTCCTTAACTGAAGGAGGAGGCCTGCACTTCCCGAGCCTGCCGCACCGCATCGGGCGCCGCAGCGCCGGAATAGCGCCGCAATGCGGCGCGTAGCGCCAGTTTTCAGGCGCAAACAGCCTTCAGTAGCGCCGGCAGCCGTTTGGGCGTGGCGCTACTGAATTTTTGGCGCGCACAGCGCAACTTAGCACCGGCGCGAAATTTCCGGCGTTAAGCCCCGGCGCAGCGCAAACTCAATTTCTAGGCCATTATGTCCGTGTATAATTGAGACACGGACTGCAGGAGTTGATTATAACAAGTCTTTACTGAATGGAGGTGTAGTGTATGTGCCTTAAAGAGCCCCCTGTGTACTGTAATGCCGGTAATGGCCACTCGGGCTATATAAGCCTGTATATTGTGTTGTATCAGTTAGTTCCCCTCCAGACTTTGTTCAGTAAACACCTGTGAAACCAACTCCTGTCTTCAGTGTCTCTATTAACACACGGACACAACAGTGGCGATGAATTGGAAACGGACTTACCTGCAATTCGGCAGCACCTCAAGGACATCGATTCCTCTGACGTCCAAAGTCGAAGCAAGAAAAAGAAAAAGCTGTGGCTTCACCAGCTAGCCGAGCTGGTGGCAGGTACTGCAATAATCCTTCCTGGGCGTCGGGCTAGGGCTCCAGTGGCTGGCTCTGCAGCGAGGCCAAGCAGCGAAGGCGGAGGCAAGCAGTAACAGACGGGGAGGGAGCACTCGGGAGATGGCCGGCGCTGCAAGCAGGTCGGCGTTCAGACCTAGCAGAAAGAGTCAGGCGGGAACGAGTCTCCACCGGTAAATAAATAAAAATAAAAAATAAAAAACCGCGGAAAAAAACAGCATTGTCATCGGCAGCAGCGGCGGGGAAGCGCGGGAAGCGCCATATCTTTTCTGCAGAAAAGAAAGAAAAGCGCGGGAAGCGCCATTTCTTTTCCAGGATGCCTAAGACTGGCAATATTGATGCTTTTGATAACGATATAGAGGATTGGACCACATATGTGGAAAGAGTGGAGGTGTATTGCACCGCAAATGGAATAGAAAATGATAAAAAAGCGTCAGCACTTCTAAATCTAATGGGCGCAAAGACATACGGGCTGTTACGAAACTTAATCACTCCAGCCAAACCAAAGGACAAGAATTTTAAAGAAATTGTTGATACCCTACAGGAGCACTTAAACCCAACACCGCTGCTGATAGCGGAACGATTCAAATTCTTCAAGAGGAATCAACACAAGAATGAAAGTAATGCTGACTACCTCACCGAATTAAGAAAGCTATCAAAGCACTGCCAATTCGGGGCAGGACTAGCAGATTATCTTCGAGACAAATTCGTCTGCGGTCTCCTAAGTGAAGGAACACAGAAAAGGCTGCTTTCTGAGAAAGATTTAACACTGGACAAGGCTTTCAGTATGGCTGTATCATACGAAGCAGCCGCAAGAGGAGCTGCAGAGATACAACAAAAGACACAGGACTTCGGCACCCATGAAATGACACAGGGTTTTGAGAGATGTTATCGCTGCGGCAGATCCACCCATGACCAGAGGGACTGCTGGTTCAAGGACAAAGCATGCAGGCAATGCGGAAAGATTGGACACATTGCACGGGTATGCCGATCTGGACAAAAAAAATCCACGGACAGGAAAAAAAAAATCAATAAAGAAAAGTACAGAAAGGTACAAATGACGATGGACAGTAGCTCCGAAGACCAGAAGAGCGATAGCGACTCCGAAAACAAGAGACTAAGCTGTCTCAAATTACATAATGTAATTGCCAAAGAAGATTACCAGACCATTTGGGTTACCCTCACGATAGCAGGGTCCCCAGTTAAAATGGAGCTAGATACAGGATCAGCTCTGACCGTCATAAATCGACGGGATTACGAGCGGCTATTTCCGCATATACCTTTAAAAGACACATCCATTATCTTGAAAACATATACGGGGCAGAAAGTATACCCCAAAGGAAAAATAAGGGTGCCTGTTGTATACAACGGCAAGGAAATACAAAAGTTGTATTTATACGTTCTATAAGATGGTGGTCCACCGCTGTTGGGACGTGAATGGATCAGGAAAATACGTTTAGACTGGCACTCCATTCAGGCACTGACGGTGACCAGTAAGGAAAAAAATGATGACGACGTCATACCTGAACGATTAAAAGACATCTTGGCCAACGCCAAAGAAGTGTTTCAAGAGAAACTAGGAACCTTGAAAGGCATCACCGCCTCAATAAAAGTGGAAGATGCGGCAATTCCCAAGTTTTTTAAGGCAAGACCGGTGCCATACGCAATTCGTCCAGCAGTCGAGGCAGAGCTGGAGAATTTGGAAAAGGCAGGCGTATTATCCAAAATAGATTGGAGCGAGTGGGCAACACTCATCGTCCCAGTCATGAAGAAAATGTTGAATAATGATAAATCTGAAGAACAGAGAAAAATTCGCATCTGTGGAGACTTCAAGGTGACTGTAAACCCGATCCTTCACACGGTACAGTATCCTCTTCCGAGGATAGAAGACATTTTTGCCTCACTATCCGGAGGGAAACGTTTCACCAAAATTGACTTGGCACAGGCATATCTACAGATGGAGGTTGAAGAGGCCTCTAAAAAGTATCTCACGATAAATACACACAAAGGCCTGTACCAGTACAATCGACTGGTTTTCGGACTAGCAGCCGCTCCAGCTATCTGGCAAAGAGCTATGGAGCAAGTCCTCCAAGGGATTCCGGGGACTCAATGCTACCTAGACGACATCCTTGTAACAGGAGAAAACGACAACCAGCACCTTGCCAATTTGGAGCAGGTGCTCACTAGGCTGAGAGAACGGGGCCTACGAGCAAATCGCCCCAAGTGCGAATTTTTCCAGAATCAAATATCATATTGTGGACACATTATTAATAAGGAAGGGTTGCATAAGTCACCTGAAAAAATTGAAGCGGTCATAAAAGCCCCAGCACCTGAAAATGTTTCACAATTAAGGTCGTTCCTGGGATTAATAAATTACTATCATAAATTTTTACCGAACTTATCAACTCTTCTGCACCCTCTTAATGAACTGCTACAAACAGGAGTAATTTGGAAATGGAGCGAAGACTGTAAACATGCCTTCCATAAATGCAAAGACTTAATCACGTCCAAAGAAGTTTTGGCTCATTACAACCCATCACTGCCAATCAGACTGGCGTGCGATGCATCCCCTTACGGCGTAGGAGCGGTATTATCGCATAAATTCCCTGATGGCTCGGAACGGCTGATAGCTTTTGCATCACGCTCATTGAACTCAGCTGAGCGTAACTATGCCCAAATCGACAGGGAAGCACTCAGCCTGGTATGGGGAGTGAAGAAATTCAACCATTACCTACACGAACAAAAATTTACCTTGTTGACTGACCATCAACCCCTCATCTCCATATTCAACCCTAAAAAGGGTGTTCCCATTATGACAGCGCAAAGGCTACAGAGATGGTCCCTTTTTCTAGGGGCACACCAATATAACATAGAATACAAAGGATCAAAACAGCATGGGAATGCTGACAGTTTATCGCGCCTACCATTGCCAACGGTAGAAGAGGCACCTACCGTAGACCCAGTGGAGATTTTCCACTCTACCATAGTCGAATGTCTGCCAGTAACAAATTCTGCCATTGAAAGGGAAACTAGAAATGACCCGACTCTCTCACGAGTCTACGATTTAACAGTGAAGGGATGGCCAGCACATGGAGAACCACTGTTGCCAGCATTCTCGCAAAGAAGAGAACAGCTGTCAGTGTGCCGAGGAACCTTGATGTGTGGATCCAGAGTGGTGATTCCACCCAAACTCCAGGATAAAGTTCTAAAGGAGCTTCACGAGGGGCATCTAGGTGCAGTGAAAATGAAGAACCTAGCCAGGGCGTTTGTATGGTGGCCAGGTATCGATGGAGACATCGATGAAATGACCAAGAGCTGCCTAGGATGCCAGAAGGTCCAAAACACTCCACCACAAGCCCCTCTACATCCATGTGAGTGGCCCTCATCTCCATGGCAAAGGGTACACATCGACTTTGCTGGTCCATTTATGGACTCAATGTTCTTAATCGCGGTTGATGCACACTCCAAGTGGCCGGAGGTAATAAAGATGTCCTCCACCACCACAGCAAAAAACATCACAGTATTAAGGACCATATTTGCCAGGAATGGGCTGCCTGAACAGATCTGTTCTGATAATGGACCGCAATTTGTGTCCGAAGAATTCAGGAAGTTCTTAAAAAACAATGGGGTTAAGTACTACACGTCCGCCCTATACCATCCCGCCACCAATGGATTGGCTGAAAGGTTTGTCCAGACCCTCAAGAAGGCCATAAAGGCCATGGGTAATGAAGACTTAAAACTTCAGCATAAGGTGGATAACTTCTTGTTTGCATACAGGAATGCAACACATATGGTTACAAACCAAACTCCCGCCATGATGTTCTTCAACAGAAGCCTAAGATGCCGGCTGGATTTGATCAAGCCAAACATCAGAAGGGACGTGGAGAACCGGCAATTTCAAGGCATGAATGAAAGGCCAACTAGAACCTTCCAGATAGGTCAACAAGTTTTGGCCCGGGACTACCGTACCGAGAAATGGCAGCCTGGAACTATCTGCACACGACTAGGACTGCTGATGTATACCGTGGACATTGGAGAAAGCATAATAAGTCGCTATGCTGACCAAATCATAGAGTCATCCGAAAAGGGACAACTACACCACAACTCTATACGCCTAATGATGAAGTAGAGATACCCATAGTATCTACCTCCGATCCGGTGATACTGGAACCCGATGAACCCGACACTGGCATTCAAGCCGAATCAGCCTTGCCAAAAGAACCTACTACACCACCAGAAACTACTACACCACCGAGGCGTTATCCGGACCGAGTCAGGAAGCCTCCAGAGAGACTGACTTATAATTGATTAACTGCAGCAATGTGTAGATTATTTTTCTTGTAACATGTAATTAATGATTACTTAAAATATTATGTAGTGGTTGGCTAAAAGGGGAGGAATTGTCGTGTATGTGCCTTTAAGAGCCCCCTGTGTACTGTAATGCCGGTAATGGCCACTCGGGCTTTGTAAGAACATAAGAACATAAGAACATAAGAAATAGGAGCAGGAGTAGGCCAATTGGCCCCTCGAGCCTGCTCCGCCATTCAATAAGATCATGGCTGATCTGATCCTAACCGCCAATCCACTATGACAGGACTATCTCCTGAATCTAACAGAATTAGACACATGAAACAGGAGCAGGATCAGGCTACACGGCCCCTGGGCCCGTTCCGCTACCCACAGGGCCATGACCGATCCACACCTAAACTCATGTCCAAATTCCTGTCCGCTCCCCGTAACCCTTAATTCCCTTTTCTTCTAGGAAACTGTCTATTTCTGTTTTAAATTTATGTAATGATGTAGCTTCGACAGCTTTTTGGGGCAGCATATTCCATGGACCTACCACCCTCTGAGTGAAGTAGTTCCTCCTCATCTCAGTTTTGAAAGAGCAGCCCCTTATTCTAAGACTATGCCCCCTAGTTCTAGTTTCACCCATCATCTGGAACATCCTCCCCGCATCCACCCGATCCAACCCCTTCACAATCTTATATGTTTCAATAAGATCGCCTCCCATTCTTCTGAACTCCAATGAGTAGAGTCCCAATCCACTCAACCTCTCCTCATATGTCCATCCCCTCATCCCCGGGATTAACCGAGTGAACCTTCTTTGTACTGACTCGAGAGCAAGTATGTCTTTTCTTAAGTATGGACACCAAAACTGTATGCAGTATTCCAGGTGCGGTCTCACCAATACCTTGTACAACTGAAGCAATACCTCCCTATTTTTATATTCTATCCCCCTAGCAATGAAAGCCAACATTCCATTGGCCTTCTTAATCACTTGCTGCACCTGCATACTAACCTTTTGAGTTTCATGCACCAGGACCCCCAGATCCCTTTGTACTTCAGTACTTTCCAGTTTCTTGCCATTAAGATAATAACTTGCTCTACGATTTTTCCTGCCAAAGTGCATAACCTCACACTTTCCAGTATTGTATTCCATCTGCCAAATCTCTGCCCACTTACTTAGCCTGTCTATGTCCCCTTGCAGGTTTTTTATGTCCTCCTCTCTCACTACTTTCCCTCCCATCTTAGTATCATCTGCAAACTTTGATATGTTACACTCTGTCCCCTCCTCCAAATCGTTAATATAGATTATAAAGAGTTGGGGACCCAGCACTGACCCCTGCGGAACACCACTGGTTACTGATTGCCAGTCTGAGAATGAACCATTTATCCCAACTCTCTGCCTTCTGTTAGATAGCCAATCCTCTATCCATGCCAGAATATTACCCCCAATCCTGTGATTTTTTATCTTAAGCAATAATCTTTTGTGTGGCACCTTGTCAAATGCCTTTTGGAAGTCTAAATACACTATATCCACTGGTTCACCTTTATCCACCCTGTATGTTACTTCCTCAAAGAACTCCAGCAAATTTGTCAAACATGACTTCCCCTTCATAAAACCATGCTGACTTTGTCTTATTAAACTATGATTATCCAAATGTCCTGTTACTGTCTCCTTAATAATGGACTCCAAAATTTTACCTACCACAGATGTTAGGCTAACCGGTCTATAGTTTCCAGCCTTCTGTCTACTGCCCTTTTTAAATAAGGGTGTTACATTAGCAGTTTTCCAGTCTGCTGGGACCTTTGCTGAGTCCAGGGAATTTTGGAAGATTATTACCAATGCATCCACAATCCCTACCGCCACTTCCCTCAAGACCCTTGGATGTAAGCCATCAGGTCCAGCCTGTATATTGTGTTGTATCAGTTAGTTCCCCTCCAGACTTTGTTCAGTAAACAGCTGTGAAACCAACTCCTGTCTTCAGTGTCTCTATTAACACACGGACACAACAGGAGACAACCTGGAAACTGAAACTACAGAAGCCTGCTAGGGCCTTTTATACAGGGGTGGTCACTGCCGGTACTGCAGTCTGAGACCAGTTATTCTCTTAAAGGTACATACACAACAATTCCTTCCCTTTTAAATAAACAGTACATAACATTCATTTAACAACTAAATAATAACTAATTACAATTACGGTTGCTAGATACATTGGTTGAAGTTAAGCAATTATAAGTTCAGTCTTTGAGGAGGCTTCCTGATTCTGTCTGGATAACGCCTCTTTGGGATATCAGGTTCTTCTGGCAAGGTTGAGTCGGGATCAATGTCGTTGTTTGGTTCGTCTGCTTCCAATATCACCGATTCTGCGGTAGATGCAATTGGTACTTCGGTTTCATCGCCAGGTGTATCAGATCGTGGTGTGGAGTTGATGTTTTCCAGTGACTCTAGAATCTGGTCAGCATGGCGTCTTACAATGCTCTCTCCAACATCCACGGTATACGTTAGAGGTCCTTGCCGTGTACAGATCGTTCCTGGCTGCCATTTCTCTGTGCGGTAGCCCCGGCCAAAACTGGTTGACCTATCTTAAAACTCCTGGTCAGCCTTTCATTCATATTCTGAAACTGCCTGTTCTCCACATCTCTTCTGACGTTTGGCTTAACCAAATCCAAGTGGCATCATAGTCTTCGATTGAAGAACATCATGGCTGGAGTTTGGTTGGTAACCACATGTGTCGCATTCCGGTAGGCAAACAAGAAGTTATCCACCTTGTGTTGTAGGGGTATATCTTCATTACACATTGCCTTGATAGCCTTCTTGAATGTTTGAACAAACCTCTCGGCCAATCCATTGGTGGCTGGATGATATGGGGCGGATGTGTAATGCTTAACACCATTGTTCTTTAAGAACCTCCGGAACTCTTCAGACACAAACTGTGGTCCATTGTCAGAGCAAATCTGTTGAGGCAGCCCATTCCTGGTGAATATGGTTCGTAAGACTGTGATCGTTTTTTCTGTGGTGGTTGAGGACATTTTTATTACCTCTGGCCACTTTGAATGTGCATCCACCGCAATTAAAAACATCGAGTCCATAAAGGGACCAGCAAAATCAATGTGCACCCTTTGCCATGGAGATGAGGGCCACTCCCATGGATGTAGAGGGGCTTGTGGTGGGGCGTTTTGGACCTTCTGGCATCCTGTACTGCTCTTGGTCATCTCTTCGATTTCTCTATCGATTCCCGGCCACCACACAAACGCTCTGGCTAAGTTCTTCATTTTTACCCCTCCCAGATGACCCTCATGAAGCTCATTGAGCACTCTATCCTTCAATTTGGGTGGAATTACTGCTCTGGATCCACACATCAAGGTTCCTCTGCACACTGACAGCTGTTCTCTTCTCGGCGAGAATGCTGGCAGCAGTGGTTTGCCATGTGCTGGCCATCCCTTCACCGTTAAATCATACACCCAGGAGAGTGTCAGGTCATTTCGCGTTTCCTTTTCTATGTTTGCATTCGTCACAGGGAGACATTCGACTATAATCGAGTGGAATAACTCCACTGGATCCACTGCCAGTTCTTCTTCCACCGTCGGCAACGGTAGGCGCGACAATCCATCAGCATTCCCATGCTGTTTAGTTCCTTTGTACTCGATGTCATATTGGTGTGCCCCTAGGAAAAGGGACCACCTCTGTAGCCGTAGTGCCATCATTATCGGTACGCCCTTATGAGGGTTGAAAATGGAGACGAGATGTTGATGATCAGTTAGTAGCATAAATTTCTGACCGTGCAGGTAGTGATTGAACTTCTTCACCCCCCACACCAGGCTGAGGGCCTCTGTCAATCTGGGCGTAGTTACGATCGGCTGAAGTTAACGAGCGTGACGCAAAAGCTATCGGCCTCTCTGAACCATCAAGGAATTTATGTGACAGTACCATCCCAACACCGTAGGGAGACGCATCACACGCCAGTCTTATCGGTAGTGATGGGTTGTAGTGAGCCAATACTTCTCTTGAAGTGATTAGGCCCTTACTCTTCTGAAAGGCCCGCTTACATTCATCGCTCCATTTCCATGCTACTCCCGTTCGTAGTAGGGCGTTCAGTGGATGCAGAACTGTGGGCAAATTCAGCAAAAACTTATGGTAGTAATTCACCAATCTGAGGAATGACCTCAGTTGCGACACATTTTCAGGCGCTGGAGCCTTAACTACCGCTTCAATTTTGTCAGGGGACTTATGCAACCCCTCTTCATCAATCACGTGGCCACAATACGATATCTGTTTCTTTAAAAACTCGCACTTAGGGCGATTGGCTCGTAGCCCATGTTCATGTAGTCTAGTGAGCACCTGCTCTAGGTTGGCAAGGTGTTTACTGTCATCTTCACCTGTCACTAGGATGTCGTCCAAGTAACACTGAGTCCCCGGAATCCCTTGCAGGACTTGTTCCATCGCTCTTTGCCAGTATTATGTCCGTGTATAATTGAGACACGAACTGCAGGAGTTGATTATAACAAGTCTTTACTGAATGGAGACAACCTGGAAACTGAAACTACAGAAGCCTGCTTGGGCCTTTTATACAGGGGTGGTCACTGCCGGTACTGCAGTCTGAGACCAGTTATTCCCTTAAAGGTACATACACAGCAAAAGTGTTGGTCAGATATACGTTAAAAATACCTTGGCTCAACTAAAGAAGAGCAGACTCTCTGGCTAGTCTGAACAATATTTCTCTCTAAACCAACACCATTAAAATAGATTAGTTGGTCATATAAATATACCTTAATGTATAGTTACCTCTTTCCCCCAGTGTCTGCCTTCTACTTGTCTTGGACTCCCATGTGACATTCTGATTAGCTGTGTCAAACCCGTTCACCTGTTAAATACCTTCCATTTTCATTCAGGCTCATTTGGGATCCATCCTCCATCTATCTAGTTTAAATGATTCTCAATAACTGCATCGATGCTTGTCATATTTTCCTCCTTTGTTCAAGTACAACTCATATCTGCCTTTTTTTTGCCAGAACACATTCCATTACCTGTGGAATTGGCTTCAATATTTTACACCAGATTGCCAGAAACTAATTTGCCTCTTTAATTTTCTTGGTAAACTTCCCTCCTTTGCAAAATATTAGAGCTCCACCAGAAATTATTACTTTCCATCTCTTATCTTTGAGGTTCTAGATGTTACCTACAAATGCCCCTTTTAAGCTGCCTGTATGGTTTTTGCCTAAGTTGTTTACATCTACCTGGACTATCACCGCTGGCCTTTTTTAATGTTCCCCTTCAGTAGCACTGCTAACCTTCCTCAATCTGTACGGCTCCTGCTCAGGGTAGACAACTCATCATCATACAAGTGTTCTCTCTACGACTCACATGCTTATCCACCTCCCTGAGTAATATGTCTCCTGCATCTGCAATTTTCCTGCGACTTTTAATTTGCAGCTTTGCCCAACTATCTTCTGATTTCTTAACTACTTTCTCTTCTTTTTACAAAAGGGGCCAGTTCCTAATATCTATTCATTACTATGACTTTCTGAGTCCCTTCACCTGCTTTCCATTTCTTGCCTAATATTTTTCTTACCATAATCTCTCTCTTTTCTTGGTTTTCTTCAACACTTGTATTTTGTTTTCTTGGTAGCCCTGCACCAATCTGTACTGGTCCCCTTCCTTGGTTCCCCCAATGACTTCTTCTTGAGGAGCAGAGCTGACCTATGAAAACTCACTTACCGAGCCTACTGCTACCCATTGGTTATAAATAAACCACTTGCTTTTATGTACTCCATGAGTTCCTGGAACCTTCGCTCTGATTCTTTTCTTTTCCACGTCTATTGAACACGAAATTCAAATAGTGTCTATGGCAGGCAGCTGACCGCAACAACAGTTACCTCATTGGGACATGAAATTCTGAGATTTTTACCAGCGTTTTGGAGATTGAGTTCTGCAATTTCATCCATGAAAACCCTAGATTTGAGGCCCTGGTCATAAAATAAATCAGATTCCTCAATGCCTTGAAAGATTGTGTACTTGACCTGTGCTTTGCTTTCTTATAGATACTAATCTCTGAGACCTGTCTTCTCCATTTCTCCAATGTAGAGGGATCTGTGAACTCCAGTGTATCAGTATTACTCCTATTTTTAAGTTACTCATATTTTTAAAAAGGTAGAAAAAGTGACCCAGAAAACTACAAACCAGTGCGTTTAACATCCACTGGGGGTAAGGTTATAGAAACCTTTATTAAGGGATAGAAATAAAATCATAAAAGATAGCCAGTATGAGTTCAAAAAGGGAAGGTCTTGCCAATCTAATTCACTGGTTTTCTTTGAGGATGTGACAAAGTCATTGATAGGGGTGAGGCAGTGAATGTGGTGTACTTGGATTTCAGTAAAGCCTTTGATACAGTTCCTCTGGAAAGGCTGATACAAAAAGAAAGAAAGTGGGAATCAGTGGAAATATTTTACAGTGGATATGTAATTGGTTGACTGATAGAACCCAAAGGGTAATGGTACAGGGATTTTAATCAGTGGGGTCTCATAGGGGTCTGGTTTAGGACATCTCATATAATATTTTTATAAATAATCTGGAGCTAGGAGTCACAGGCACAGTGGCTAAATTTGCAGATGATACAAAGCCAATGAAAGTGGAAGACTGCAAAGATGAACAGGATAAGCTACAGGAGGAATTGAATATGCTTGGAAATTGGGCAGACAGATGGCAGATGAAATCTGATGTAGAGGAATGTAAAGTGCTTCACATGGGGACAAAAGTTCAGGAAGGGATTATTACTTAAATGAAAAGAAAATAATGTATATGGAAAATGAAAGAGATCTGAAGGGTCTTGATTGAAAAATGGAATCTATCGCAACGATGAGTAAAGCAAATCAAATGTTGGGAAGTATTAAAAGGTCAATATTAGTGAGGTAATCCTGCCACTTTATAAATCATTGGTGTGACTGCACTTAGAATACTGTGTACAGTTCTGGTCGCCATAGTACTAAAAGAATACTGCAGTTTTTGAAAGGATACAGAAAGGGGCAACCAGAATGATTGAGGGGCTGGAAGGATTGGATCATATTGAGCCATTACATAAATTGGGCATATTGATATTATCGCTCTTTTTAAGATTCTAAAGGGACTAGATAATGTAGGTGGTTTTACCTTGTCCAGAACAGTAGAATCAGAGGTCAAGGTTTATGCTTGAAGGAGGGTAAATTCAAAACAAATCTGCAAAAATATTAGCTTCAATATTAACCTCCTCCCCCACCCACACGACGCAGGAGTGCTCTTCCCCAGCCCCTCAAGGAAGCCTTCGACCTCGCTTCTGCCAATCGCGGCCTCCCTCTCCCCCTTACTGGGAGGAGGACGGGGGGGGTTAAACCCTAAAAAATATAATAAGCAACCCTAACCTGACGCTTACGCGCCTGCTGCCATTTTTACAGCGGCAGGTAGCGTGGCGTGCGAGGGTCCCATCTTGGAGAGGCGGGACACTTCATTAACATATTTAATTCAGGATCCCACCATGCAATTGGGAGCCTGATTTAAATTTAATTGTTGCCACGCATGTCTCCCAGGGCTTGGGAAACCTGGCAGGGAAAGGGAGGTGGGAGCTGCTGGCTCCAGAAGTTAAGTACCTATGACAGCACTCCTTGTGAGCCAGGAAGAGCAGGAGAGCTTCCCCAGCCCCTCAAGGAAGCCTTTGGCCTCCCTTCAGTCGATCGTGGCCACTACCTCATATTGCGATCGGCAACCTTCCCCCCCTGCCGCCCCCATGTAGTGTCCGAGTATAAATAATACACGGACTGCAGGAGAATAATAATAACAGTTATTTACTGAACAGAGGGTACTCTTTTTGTTTGTACCAAAAAAAAAACAAATTGGACTGTAAACAAAAGTTCAAATAAAACTTAACAAATCAAATTAAAATTTCGTTTTCCGAGTTGATGATGCACTCCAGTCCCCGCGGCGCCCACCGGTCGCGGAAATACTCAAGCGCACCGGCAGACACCGCGTGCTCCATCTCCAGGGCCACCCGGGCGCGAACATGGCCGCGGAAGACAGGCAGGCAATCCGGCTGGGCGACCTCCTCGACCGCCCGCTGCCTGGACCAATTGATGGATCTTTTAGCCAGGCCCAGGAGCAGGCCCACAAGGACGTCCTCCAACCCGCCCGCTCCCCTCCGCACCGGGTGACCGTAGATCAAGAGCGTGGGACTGAAGTGCAACCAAAAATCGAGGAGCAGCCCCTTCAAGTGGTGAAAGAGGGGCTGCAACCTCTCACACTCCATATAAACGTGAAACACGAACTCCTCCAGGCCGCAAAAAATGCAGGCAGCCTGGGAGTCCGTGAACCTACTTAAAACCTTATTGCACGGGACCGCTCCGTGCAACACCCTCCAGGCCAAGTCCCCGATGGAACAAGGGAGGACTCCCGTGTAGAGAGCCCTCCATTGGGGACCTCTGCCACCGCCCGTCGGCAAGACGCCACGCCAAGGCGTGTCCGGACGGTAGACGAAGATGGCAAAGTGGAGGGTGTGCAGGAGCAGCCCGTACAGGAAACCCCTCGGCGTGGAATGAAAAGGCACGGAGGGTATTTCCTCGAGACGGCTCAAGTTGTGAGGCGCCGGCTCCCGAGGGGAGTTTCGGGGCCGGGCGCCGATGAGGAACTCCGTCCGAACGGGGATAAGCTCGGACGGGATCGCCCCACGTGCTTGAGCCGCCTTGGTACACCTAGTGGAGTCGGGGCCCAGTGCCGCTTTCACCGATTCGATGGCTTCGACCGCGAGCCGGACATTGGCCCAGGACAAGCGCCGCGCCAGCTCCTCCGGCGCCATCCAGCCCACTCCTCCGACATCGAGCAGGTCCCCAACTCTGGTCACCTTGCCAGGCACAGCCCTGCCCTCCGCCAGCCACCCGAACCCGCGCTCGTGGAGGTGCGGATTCCTGAGCAGTGGCTCCCGAAGGAGAGCCGCCGCTCCTGACGGGGGAGAGCTCCGCCTGGAAGTGACGTAGTTCCAAACCCATAGTAGTTCCTGGTAGAAGACAGGCAGCTCCCGCAGGCCAGCACGCCTGCCGCCCACTTTCGCAAACAGTAGCTGCGTGTCGTAATTGAGGCCGTGCAGCTGGCGGAAGAAAAACGTCGCCAGCGCACACCATCTCGGAGGATTCTCGACGTACACGTATCTCTGCAGCGTCTGAAGACGGAAAGTCGCAGCCTGGGTGCGAAGGCACACCAGCGCCTGACCGCCCTCCCTAAGCGGGAGACACAGAACAGCGGCAGAGACCCAGTGCTTCCTTTTGTCCCAGAAGAAGTCGATGAGCTTCTTCTGCATCTTGGCGACAAACGCAGGGGGAGGGATCAAAGTGACCAACCGGTACCACAACATGGCGGCCACCAGCTGGTTTATGATCAGCGCTCGACCCCTGTAGGACAACACTCGGAGCAGTCCTGTCCAACGTCCTAGGCGAGCGGTGACTTTGGCCTCCAGCTCTTGCCAGTTCGCCGGCCAGGCGTCCTCGGCAGGGCTGAGGTAGACTCCCAAATAGAGGAGGTGCGTGGTGCTCCAGGCGAAAGGCCTGAACTCCTCCGGCAGGGAGTCCACCCGCCACTGACCCACCAGGAGTCCGGAACATTTCTCCCAGTTGATCTTGGCGGAGGATGCATCCGTGTGAATCTGCTGGCATTCCCGCATCCTCCGCAAGTCAGCGGGATCCGTGACCGTGAGGAGCACGTCATCGGCGTAATCTGAGAGGATCACCTCCACGCCCGGCCCTTGCAGAGCCAGTCCCGTCAACCTCTTCCGCAAGAGGCGCAGGAATGGCTCCACGCAAACGGCGTATAACTGACCGGACATGGGGCATCCCTGACGCACCCCACTCCCGAAGTGAAGGGGCGCCGTCAGGGACCCGTTAACTTTAATCAGACACTCCGCGGCGGCGTACAGAAGTCGGATCCGGGCGACGAAATGTGTCCCGAACCCGAATGCGCGCAGAGTCCCGAAGAGATACTCGTGATCCACCCTGTCGAACGCCTTCTCCTGATCCAGGGAAAGGAAGGCGACCGACAGACCAGCCCCCTGGGAGTGGTGGACCAGGTCTCGGACCAGATGGATGTTATCGTGGATGGTCCGGCCCAGGACCGTGTAGGACTGCTCGGGGTGGATCATCTGGGCCAGCACGGTGCCAAGGTGAGCAGACATGGCCCTGGCAAAGATTTTATAGTCTGTGCTGAGGAGGGAGACCGGGCGCCAGTTCTTAAGGAGGCAGAGATCGCCCTTCTTAGGTAGCAGGACAATGACCGCCCTGTGCCAAGAGAGGGGCATCTCCCCGGTCACCAAACTTTCCCCCAGGACCCGCGCGTAGTCGCCCCCGAAGACGTCCCAGAACGTCCTGTGGAACTCCACGGTCAGCCCGTCCAGCCCCGAGGACTTTCTCCTAGAGAGCTGGCGGAGGGCGCCGGTCAGCTCCGCCAGGCTTAGCAGAGCGTCCAATTTTTCGGCGCCCTCCGGGCCGACCTTCGGCAGGTCCTCCCACAAAACTCTGCGCGCATCCTCGCTGGACGGATCCGGAGAGAACAGAGCCCCATAGTAGGCGTCGGCCTCCGCGCTGATTCCCTCCGGATCCGAGACCAGTGATCCGTCGTCGGCCAGCAGCCCCAAGGGCTGCTTACGGACCCCCCGTCTTTTTTCCAGCGAGTAGAAGAAGGGTGAGTCGCGGTCCAGGTCCCGCAGGAGCTGGATCCGCGACCTCACGTACACGCCTCGGGACCCGACGAGCTGCAGGTCCTTCAGCGCGCCCTTCTTCTCTTCGTACACCTTCCGCAGGGCCGGGTCCTTGACGACCTGACCGAGACGGGACTCCAGGTCGAGCACCTCCTTCTCCAACCGCCCGACCCGGGCCTCCCGCCTCTTGGTCGACCCCTTCGCGTACTCCTGACAGAAGAGACGGATGTGAGCCTTGCCCACATCCCACCATAGCCTCAAGGAGGGGAAGCCCCCCCGCTTCCTTCTCCAGTCGGCCCAGAACCGACTAAATGAATCCCGGAACCGTGCATCCTCCAGCAGCAGGTTATTAAAATGCCAGTACGCGGACCCCCCCCCGCGCGCGCAGCGGAGCGAGCTCCGCCCACACCAGGTGGTGGTCCGTGCACGGCACCGGCCGCATGGAAGCCGCCGGAACGCAGGAGACGTACGCCTGGGAAATGTAAAGGCGGTCGATTCTGGACCTTCCTCCCTCAGACCTCACGCTAGTGAAGGCGCTGGAGTCAGGGTGGAGATTTCGCCAGACGTCCACCAAGTCGAAGGACCCGACCAGGTCCCTCAACTTCTCCATCGCCGCCGAGCTTCGCGGGGGACCCGAACGGTCCCTCACCTCGAGGGTGCAGTTAAAATCCCCCCCGAGGATGACGCACTCGCCCACGTCGACGGAGCCCAAAAGAGCGGACATTTCTTCGAAGAAGCGCACTTGCTGCGCACCGGTCTGAGGGGCGTACACGTTCACTAGATGGAGCGGCATGCCCCCCAGGCGAACAGTGACCTGGAGCAAGCGGCCCGGCACGTGCTCCTTGACCCCCAAGATCTCCGGCTGAAAATGCGGGGCCAGCAAGATAGCCACCCCGCTGGAATTGTTGGAGAGGTGACTCATGCTGATCCCTCCTTGCCACTCCAGGAGCCATGTGGCTTCGTCTCCAGGAACGGTGTGGGTTTCTTGCAGGAAGCACACCGCATACTTCCCGTCCCGAAGGACCGAGAAGTTATTGAATCTGTGGCGCGCCTCCCTGCTGCCGTTGATGTTGAGGCTGGCTATGGTTATCTTCATGTCAGAAGCATAGTGCAACCTTTACCTACACCTAACGGGGGGAGGAAGCGCAGCCGCTGGTCAGCCGCCACTTCCTCAGCAGCCCAGTGAGAAACGTTCTGAGCCGACGCAGCTCGAGCGGGTTCACACCCTCGTCCGCGCCCATGATCTTAACGGCGGCGCGGACAGATACGATGAGCAGCGCCAGCTCCGACCACCTGTCGAGGGCCAGCTGGACCTTATTGCGCCGACCCAGGCACGTGGCCATAAAATCCCGGAGTTCCCTTATGGGAATGAGGGGAGACTCGGCAAGGGGCACGAGGTCATCCATTGCCTCGTCGGCGCTGGAGTCCGAATCGTCCTCCGTGCCCATCACCGAGTCCCCATCCTCCTCCAGGGGGTCGTCACCAGCGGCCGACCCATCCACCACGCAGTGCGCAGCGAACGGCTCGACCGCACCAGCCAGCCACGCCTCCGCCCGGATCCCACCCCCAGGATCAGCGGCAGAGGATACCTTCCTGGGCTCCTCTAGGGGTGCTGGACCAGAAGACGGCAGCGGTTCAGAGCTCCCCTCCGCCCCAGAGGCCGGAACGACCGGAGAAACCGGGGAGAGAACAAGTCCCAGCTCCTCCAGTACGTCCGGCACCAGAGACGCAGCCAGGGGGCCATCCTCCTCCCCGCCACCAACCTCCGACCCAGCGGATGGGGTGTTTTGAATTAAAACCTCTACCAGGACGAGCAGCCGCTGGGAGATGCCCGGGTCGCATTGGGCGAGCTCATTATCCTCGAGCTCGCCCGACCCAGACCCCAGGCCGCCCGACCCGGCGAGGGGTAATGGCACCGATAGAATGTCAATTTCCACCGCGGGTTGTTCCGCGACCCCCCCCACGGGCAGGGTCTTGTCCCCATCCCCGGGAGGCACGCGCCGGACAGACACATCTGCCTCAGCCTCCCGAGGGACAGGCGACCCCTGCTGATCGCTGGTGATGACGACAGCAGGGAGGGGGGGGGCGCAGTACCCGCGGCGGGCGACGACTTCCCCTGCTCGGAGGGACCTTCCTCCTCCTGGTCTTCCTCCTCTTCCAGGGGGTCGCGCCTTCTTTTTAGCACGGAGGGAGCGAGGGAGACCTCCATGTCTGCAGAGGCCTCCTCCTCAGCTCCCTCCGGCGGAGCAGGTTTGTCGGGCTCCTCGGGCCCGAGCCCGGCCGCAGGTAATGGCGTTTCCGCTACGGCGGTTGCGGCCACAGGCTCGGGCACGAGGCCCCTCCCGCTCGCGTCTGCCCCGACCAACTCCGCGAGGAGCGCGGGTGTCAGGGGCTCTAAGTTTAGAGGCTGGCCGTCCACGGGGGGACCCGCCCTAAGGTGTTTTGATTTTATCCGCGCCTTCTTTCCAGCCGGACGCGCTCCCTCCCCCCCGCCGGAGGCCTTTGTGGCATCGGCCCCCGACGTCAACCGCGCATCAGATGTTCTCGATGCACGGGCAGTTCCGGGGGTAGGAGCGGCGGCGGCGCCAGCCTCGGCCGCACGAGATGATCCGGCGGCCTTGGAGGCGGGGCAGTTTTTCCTGATGTGCCCCACCTCCTTGCAGGCGTGGCACCGCACACCATCCGACGTCCAAAAGACACGATAGGCGGTCCCCTCGTGGAGGACGACGAACGCCCCATCGGTGTCCTCCTCCCGCACCAGCTGGATAAACAGCTGGCGCCGGAAGGAGAAGACGTGGCGAAGGCTGGCCTCCCGGAAGCCGAGCGGGATGGGTGTGATCCCCGACCTCACCTCCCCAAGTTGGCATAAATGGGGAAGGAGGAGCTCACCAGGAACATAGGGCGGGACGTTGGAAATGACGATCCTCTGCGCGGTGGCCTCGAGAGGATCCACCGGCAGGAAGGTCCCACCCATGGTGAGCCCCTTGGCGATGGCCAGGGACACCGCCCGCTCCGACCCCAGGAAGAACACAGCCTTCCCATACATTTTTGAGGCCGCTACGATGGCTGAGGGACCGACAACCCCAGCCATGGCTTTACCGCAGGCCTCAATGGTCATAGTGGCGTGAGTGTAGCTCTTCACCCCAAGCTTTTTGGTTATTAGTCTAAAAGGTGATGAGGCAGCAGCCATTATGGGGTGGTTTTTTTTTAAAAAGAGCCACACCCACTCCAAGTCACAGGCCTGAAGGTGTTAATGGCCTCGGGTTAAAAGTCCTCCCTTGAGCAGAGGGTGCTGTTAAATTGAAGGCACACCTCTCCCCCTATTGATTGGAATTGAGAGAGGGGCCTTCTCCCCTCTGCTCAAGTGTCAATTAATAAAAAGATTAGTAGAGGTGCCTCTTGAGAGAGAGAGCAGAGAGAGAGAAAGAGAGAGAGAGAGGGGGGGTGGGAAGGAGGGAGGCCGCAAAGGCAGGGTCACCACTCAGGATGGTGGGTGGGTGGGTGTTAGCAGGGGTGCACTCTCCTGATGGAAATTTTAAGTCTCTAATAGTGGTGGTCTTCTGGTAGGGGGAGAAGATGTCTTCACCTGGGAAAGCTGGAGATGCCCAGGCTCAGTCCTGCACCAGGTCTTAACGATGTAATTAATGGAATTAACCACTTCACCTAGGCAGCTCCAGCTGTCCTATGTCAGGCAATAGAAGGGATGCTTATTAGTGGTGTGTGTGGCCTAGTTTTTAACAAGAACCACACACACACACACACACAGACACCCCTTGATGTTCCGGCCTTGTTTCTTCTTTTCTCCCCCCACCTAAAATACAAAGTCTTTGGGAGAGTGCCCCAAATAACACCCACCTGTAGATATTTTGAAAGATGATATTCCTCCCTCCTTCCGAACAGTTGGTGTTGGTTGATGGTGGTTTCTCTCCCCTCTCTCCCTCTCCTGATGTGGAGGCCAATTTGGGGAGGCAGTAATGGGAAAGGCCTCTCCCCTGGTTGGTGTTGTTGCTGGCCTCCCTTCTCCTTCTCCTCCTCTGTCCTCTCTCTCCAGGCACCTCAGTTGCTGTGATGATGGTGGAGGTGGAGGTGGAGGTGGTGGTGGTCCAGCGTTCTCCTCCTCTGCCTGGTCAGGGGACCACCACTTTAGTCCACTCTCCTAGTCTGGCTGCTCCCTCTGCTTGTGCTTGCAGCTGCACAGACAGAAATGCTGGAACAGAGGGTAACTCTTTTGTTTGTACCCAAAAAAAAACAAATTGGACTGTAAACAAAAGTTCAACTCAAACTTAACAAATCAAATTAAAATTTGGTTTTCCGGGTTGATGATGCACTCCAGTCCCCGCGGCACCCACCGGGCGCGGAAACACTCAAGCGCACCGGCAGACACTGCGTGCTCCATCTCCAGGGCCACCCGGGCGCGAACATGGCCGCGGAAGAGAGGCAGGCAATCCGGCTGGACGACCCCCTCGACCACCCGCTGCCTGGACCAATTGATGGCTCTTTTAGCCGGGCCCAGGAGCAGGCCCACAAGGAGGTCCTCCAACCTGTCCGCTCCCCTCCGCCCCGGGTGACCGTAGATCAAGAGCGTGGGACTGAAGTGCAACCAAAAATCGAGGAGCAGCCCCTTCAAGCAGTGAAAGAGGGGCTGCAACCTTTCACACTCCATATAAACGTGAAACACGGACTCCTCCAGGCCGCAAAAAATGCAGGCGGCCTGGGAGTCCGTGAACCTACTTAAAATCTTATTGCACAGGACCGCTCCATGCAACACCCTCCAGGCCAAGTCCCCGATGGAACAAGGAAGGACTCCCGCGTAGAGAGCCCTCCATTGGGGACCTCTGCCACCGCCAGTCGGCAAGACGCCATGCCAAGGCGTGTCCAGACGGTAGACGAAGATGGCAAACTGGAGAGTGTGCAGGAGCAGCCCGTACAGAAAACCCCTCCGCGCGGAATGAAAAGGCACGGAGGGTATTTCCTCGAGATGGCTCAAGTTGTGAGGCGCCGGCTCCCGAGCGGAGTTTCGGGGCCGGGCGCCGATGAGGAATTCCGTCCAAACGGGGGTAAGCTCGGACGGGATCGCCCCACGTGCTTGAGCCACCTCGATACACCTAGTGGAGTCGGGGCCCAGTGCCGCTTTCACCGATTCGATGGCTTCGACCGCGAGCCGGACGTTGGCCCAGGACAGGCGCCGCGCCAGCTCCTCCGGCGCCATCCAGCCCGCTCCTCCGCAATCGAGCAGGTCCCCGACTCTGGTCACCTTGCCAGGCACAGCCCTGCCCTCCGCCAGCCGCCCGAACCCGCGTTCGTGGAGGTGCGGATTCCTGAGCAGCGGCTCCCGAAGGAGAGCCGCCGCTCCTGACGGGGGAGAGCTCCGCCTGGAAGCGACGTAGTTCCAAACCCATAGTAGTTCCTGGTAGAAGACAGGCAGCTCCCGCAGGCCGGCACGCCTGCCACCCACTTTCGCGAACAGGAGCTGCGTGTCATAATTGAGGCCGTGCAGCTGGCGGAAGAAAAAAGGCCCCAGCGCACACCATCTCGGAGGATTCTCAACGTACAGGCATCTCTGCAGCGTCTGAAGATGGAAAGTCGCAGCCTGGGTGCGAAGGCACACCAACGCCTGACCACCCTCCCTAAGCGGGAGACACAGAACTGCGGCAGAGACCCAGTGCTTCCTTTTGTCCCAGAAGAAGTCGATGAGCTTCTTCTGCATCTTGGCGACAAACGCAGGGGGAGGGATCAAAGTGACCAACCGGTACCACAACATGGCGGCCACCAGCTGGTTTATGGCCAGCGCTCGACCCCTGTAGGACAACACTCGGAGCAGTCCTGTCCAGCCTCCTAGGCGAGCGGTGACTTTGGCCTCCAGCTCTTGCCAGTTGGCCGGCCAGGCATCCTCGGCAGGGCTAAAGTAGACTCCCAAATAGAGGAGGTGCGTGGTGCTCCAGGCGAAAGGCCTGAACTCCTCTGGCAGGGAGTCCACCCGCCACTGACCCACCAGGAGTCCGGAACATTTCTCCCAGTTGATCTTGGCGGATGATGCGTCCGAGTAAATCTGCTGGCATTCCCGCATCCTCCGCAAGTCAGCGGGATCCGTGACCGTGAGGAGCACATCATCGGCATAAGCCGAAAGGACCACCTCCACGCCCGGCCCTTGCAGAGCCAGTCCCGTCAACCTCTTCCGCAAGAGGCGCAGGAATGGCTCCACGCAAACGGCGTATAACTGACCGGACATGGGGCATCCCTGACGCACCCCCCACCCGAAGCGAAGGGGCGCCATCAAGGACCCGTTAATTTTAATCAGACACTCCGCGGCGGCGTACAGAACTTGGATCCGGGCGACGAAATGCGTCCCGAACCCAAATGCGCACAGAGTCCCGAAGAGATACTCGTGATCCACCCTGTCGAACGCCTTCTCCTGATCCAGGGAAAGGAAGGCGACTGACAGACCAGCCCTCTGGGAGTGGTGGACCAGGTCCCGGACCAGATGGATGTTATCGTGGATGGTCCGGCCCGGGACCATGTGGGACTGGTCGGGGTGGATCATGTGGGCCAGCACGGTGCCAAGGCGAGCAGACATGGCCCTGGCAAAGATTTTATAGTCCGTGCTGAGGAGGGAGACCGGGCGCCAGTTCTTAAGGAGGCGGAGATCGCCCTTCTTAGGCAGCAGGACAATGACCGCCCTGTGCCAAAAGAGGGGCATCTCCCCGGTCGCCAAACTTTCCCCCAGGACCCGCGCGTAGTCGCCCCCTAAGATGTCCCAGAATGTCCTGTGGAACTCCACGGTCAGCCCGTCCAGCCCCGGGGACTTTCCGCTAGAGAGCTGGCGGAGGGCGCCGGTCAGCTCCGCCAGGCTTAGCGGAGCGTCCAATTTTTCGGCGCCCTCCGGGCTGACCATCGGCAGGTCCTCCCACAAAACTCTGCGCGCATCCTCGCTGGACGGATCCAGAGAGAAAAGAGCCCTGTAGTAGGCGCGGGTCTCCGCGCTGATTCCCTCCGGATCCGAGACCAGAGATCCGTCGTCGGCCAGCAGCCCCAAGAGCTGCTTATGGACCCCCCGTCTTTTTTCCAGCGAGTAGAAGAAGGGGGAGCCGCGGTCCAGGTCCCGCAGGAGCTGGATCCGTGACCTCACGTACGCGCCTCGGGACCCGACGAGCTGCGGGTCCTTCAGCGCACAATTCTTCTCTTCGTACACCTTCCGCAGGGCCGGGTCCTCGACGACCTGAGCGAGACGGGACTCCAGGTCGAGCACCTCCTTCTCCAACCGCCCGACCCGGGCCTCCCTCCTCTTGGTCGACCCCTTCGCGTACTCCTGGCAGAAGAGACGGATGTGAGCCTTGCCCACATCGCACCATAGCCTCAAGGAGGGGAAGTCCCCCCGCTTCCTTCTCCAGTCGGCCCAGAACCGACAAAATGAATCCCGGAACCGCGCGTCCTCCAGCAGCAGGTTGTTAAAATGCCAGAACGCGGACCCACCCCCCACGCGCGCAGCGGAGCGAGCTCCGCCCACACCAGGTGGTGGTCCGTGGACGGCACCAGCCACATGGAAGCCGCCGGAACGCAGGAGACGTACGCCCGGGAAATGAAAAGGCGGTCGATTCTGGACCTTCCTCCCCCAGACCTCACGCTAGTGAAGGCGCTGGAGTCGGGGTGGAGATTTCGCCAGACGTCCACCAAGTCGAAGGACCCGACCAGGTCCCTCAACTTCTGCATCGCCGCTGGGCTTCACGGGGGACCCGAACGGTCCCTCGCCTCAAGGGTGCAGTTAAAATCCCCCCCGAGGATGACGCACTCGCCCACGTCGACGGAGCCCAAAAGAGCGGACACTTCTTCGAAGAATCGCACTTGCTGCGCACCGGTCTGAGGGGCGTACACGTTCACTAGATGGAGCGGCACGCCCCCCAGGCGAACAGTGACCTGGAGCAAGCGGCCCGGCACGTGCTCCTTGACCCCCAAGATCTCCGGCTGAAAATGCGGGGCCAGCAAGATAGCCACCCCGCTGGAATTGTTGGAGAGGTGACTCATGCTGACCCTTCCTTGCCACTCCAGGAGCCATGTGGCTTCGTCTCCAGGAACAGTGTGGGTTTCTTGCAGGAAGCACACCGCATACTTCCCGTCCCGAAGGACCGAGAAGTTATTGAATCTGCGGCGCGCCTCCCTGCTGCCGTTGATGTTGAGGCTGGCTATGGTTATCTTCATGTCAGAAGCATAGTGCAACCTCTACCTACACCTAACGGGGGGAGGAAGCGCAGCCGCTGGTCAGCCGCCACTTCCTCAGCAGCCCAGTGAGAAACGTTCTGAGCCGACGCAGCTCGAGCAGGTTCACACCCTTGTCCGCGCCCATGATCTTAACGGCGGCGCGGACGGATACGATGAGCAGCGCCAGCTCCGACCACTTGTCGAGGGCCAGCCGGACCTTATGGCACCGACCCAGGCATGTGCCATAAAATCCCGGAGTTCCCTTATGGGAATGAGGGGAGACTCGGCAAGGGGCACGAGGTCATCCATTGCCTCGTCGGCGCTGGAGTCCGAATCGTCCTCCGTGCCCATCACCAAGTCCCCATCCTCCTCCAGGGGATCGTCACCAGCGGCCGAACTGTCCGCCGCGCAGTGCGCAGCGAACGGCTCGGCCGCAGCAGCCAGCCCCGCCTCCGCCCGGATCCCACTCCCAGGATCGGCGGCAGACAATTCCTCCCTGGGCTCCTCTAGGGGTGCTGGGCCAGAAGACGGCAGCGGTTCAGAGCTCCCCTCCGCCCCAGACGCCGGACCGACCGGAGAAACTGGGGAGAGAACAATTCCCAGCTCCTCCAGTACGTCCGGCACCAGAGACGCAGCCAGGCGGCCATCCTTCTCCCCGCCACCAACCTCCGACCCAGCGGATGGGGTGTTTTGAGTTAAAACCTTTACCAGGTCGAGCAGCCCCTGGGAGATGTCCGGGTCGCATTGGGCGAGCTCATTATCCTCGAGCTCGCCCGACCCAGACCCCAGGCCGCCCGACCCGGCGAGGGGTAACGGCACCGATAGAACGTCAAATTCCGCCGCGGATTGTTCCGCGACCCACCCCCCCCCACGGGCAGGGTCCCGTCCCCATCCCCGGGAGGCACGCGCCGGACAGACACATCTGCCTCAGCCTCCCGAGGGACAGGCGAACCCTGCCGATCGCTGGTGATGACGACAGCGGGGGGGGGCGCAGTACCCGCGGCGGGTGACGACTCCCCCTGCTCGGAGGGACCTTCCTCCTCCCGGTCCTCCTCTTCTTCCAGGGGGTCGCGCCTTCTTTTTAGCACACCGTCCGACGTCCAGAAGACGCGATAGGCGGTCCCCTCGTGCTGGACGACGAATGCCCCGTCAGTGTCCTCCTCCCGCGCCAGCTGGATAAACAGCTGGCGCCGGAAGGAGAAGACGTGGCGAAGGCTGGCCTCCCGGAAGCCGAGCGGGATGGGTGTGATCCCCGACCTCACCTCCCCAAGTTGACGTAGATGGGGAAGGAGGAGCTCACCAGGAACATAGGGCGGGACGTTGGAAATGATGATCCTCTGCGCGGTGGCCTCGAAAGGATCCACCGGCAGGAAGGACCCGCCCACGGTGAGCCCCTTGGCGACAGCCAGGGACACCGCCCGCTCCGACCCCAGGAAGAATACAGCCTTCCCATACATTTTTGAGGCCGCTACAATGGCTGAGGGGCCGACAACCCCAGCCATGGCTTTAATGCAGGCCTCAATAGTCATAGTGGGGTGAGTGTAGCTCTTCACCCCAAGCTTTTCTGTCATCAGTCTGAATGGTGACGGGGCAGCAGAAGCAGTGGGAGCAGCTGTGGCTGTGGCTGCCACTCCCGCATACGTCTTGGCTGGCCCCGTCACCGGCGAAGATGCAGTCGCCATTCTGGGGTGGTATTATAAAGGGCTACACTCACCCCAAGTCACAGGCCTGAAGGTGGAAATGGCCTCAGGTATTTTTTTGGTCCTCTATTGAGCAGAGGGAGCTGTTTAAAATGAAGGCACACCTCTCCCCTTATTGACTGAGATTGGGAGAGGGGCCTTCTCCCCTCTGCTCAATAGGCAATTAATTAATAAAGTAAATTGAGGTGCCTTAGAGCAAGAGGCAGAGAGAGACAAAGAGAGAGAGAGAGGGGGGGTGGGAAGGAGGGAGGCCGCAAAGGCAGGGTCGCCACTCAAGATGGCGGGTGGGTGGGTGTTGGCAGGGGTGCACTCTCCTGATGGAAAAAAGTCTCTGATAGTGCTGGTCTTCTGGCAGGGGGAGAAGATGTCTTCACCTGGGAAAGCTGGAGATGCCCAGGCTCAGTCCTGCACCAGGTCTTAACCATGTAATTAATGGAATTAACCACTTCACCTAGGCAGCTCCAGCTGGCCCAGGTCAGACAATAGAAGGGATGCTTATTTGTGGTGCGTGTGGCCTAGTTTTAGCAAGAGCCACACACACACACAGCCACCCCTTGATGTTCCGGCCTTGTTTCTTCTTTTCTCCCCCCACCTAAAATGCAAAGTCTTTGGGGGAGTGCCCCAAATAACACCCACCTGTAGATATTTTGAAGATGATATTCCTCCCTCCTTCCGAACAGTTGGTGTTGGTTGATAGTGGTTTCTCTCCCCTCTCTCCTTCTCCTGAAGTGGAGGCCAATTTGGGGAGGCAGTAATGGGAAAGGCCTCTCCCCTGGTTGGTGTTGTTGCTGGCCTCCCTTCTCCTTCTCCTCCTCTGTCCTCTCCCTCCAGGCACCTCAGTTGCTATGATGATGGTGGAGGTGGAGGTGGTGGTGGTCCAGCGTTGTCCTCCTCTGCCTGGTCAGGGGACCACCACTTTAGTCCATTCTCCTAGTCTGGCTGCTCCCTCTTCTTGTGCTTGCAGCTGCACAGCCAGCAATGCTGAGGGTAACTTAAGACTGACATACAGAAGCCTGCTATGGCTTTATATACAGGGGTGGTCACTGCCGGTACTGCAGTATAGAATCAGTTCTTCTCTTAAAGGTACATACACAACAATTCCTCCCCTTTTAGATAAACAGTACATAACATTCATTTAACAACTAAATAATAACTAATTACGATTACAATTTTCTCTGTACTATATACATCAACTGAAATAATCATTTATAAGTTCAGTCTTTGAGGAGGCTTCCTGATCCTGACTGGGTAGCGCCTTTCTCGAGTATCCTTATCTTGCGGCGGAGTTGATTCTGGCTCATTGTCATTGGTTGGTTCGTCAGCTTCCAATACCACTGCTTCTGAGGTAGATGCAATCTGTACTTCGGGTTCATTACCAGGTGCAGCTGCTCGTGGTATGGGTTTGGCTTGTTCCTGTGACTCTAGAATCTGGTCAGCATGGCATCTCACGATGCTCTCTCCAACGTCCACTGTGTGTAATGATATCAGCAAATAGTGATGGTATTTGCCTGTTTGATTATTTATGCCTTACCAGCATATTTGCCTGATTGATTATTTATGCCTGACCAGCAGAGGGCATGTGAGAGACAAGCAGTTTAGTTTAGTTTTAGTTTCGTTTTAGATGGATCTGTAAGATGGTGTCTCCTGTAAATGCTGTTAACTGAGTTGAACATACTTCAGATAAAAAGTCATTCTCTTTCATGAATGTGTCGTCATTGAACCCACATACAAATCAACACATGGTGTCAGAAGTGATTGAAAGAGCTGAAGAGGAAAAATCTGAAGTTAAATCAGCTCTCCACATATTAGCAAGCCAAAAGAGAACGTCGTTACTTACCATTGGAGAATAGCTAACGAAGTGAAAAAATGGTAGGATTACACCCACCGGCGAAGCTTCAGTTGACAGGTAATGTGGCTGAAAATTGGAGATGGTTCAAACAACGTTTGGAGTTGTATTTAGCGGCAATCGGAGCTGACGAGAAAAGTGATAAAATGAAAGCGTCGGTGTTCTTACATGTCGTAGGTGATGAAGCGCTGGAGGTGTATAATAACTTCACATTCGCTGCTGATGGAGACAAAATGAAGCTGGATAAAATAATGGAACAGTTTGAGGCCCACTGCATACTTAAACGTAACGTGACATTTGAGTGGCACAGATTTTTCACATGTGTACAGAAAACGGGTGAGACTATTGATCAGTATGTGACTGAACTGAGAAACCGAAGCAAAACTTGTGAATTTGGGGGACTGACAGACTCGCTGATAAAAGACAGACTGGTGTGTGGTATTCCAGATAATGGTCTAAGGGAAAGACTGCTAAGAGAGCAAAATCTAGACCTGGGAAAAGCCATAGCACTGTGTAGGGCTACAGAGATTGTGAAGTCGCAGGCAAAGGAGCTGTTCAGTGACAGTAGCTGCAACGTGGATGCAGTGAGAAAGAACGGACACAAACCGTTTAACAAAAAGAGCGCCAATGTGAAAAAAGAGGCGTGGCCAGCGAACAAAGATGAAAGGGGCAATCGAAAGTCATGTAGTCGATGCGGTACACAGCATACGCCAAAAAAGTGTCCAGCATATGGTAAAACATGCAATAGTTGCAACAAAAACAACCATTATGCCCGTTGCTGTAAGAACCAAGCGCAACAAAGCAAGGTCCATGCAGTAGATGAAAGCGAGAAAGAGGAGTTCAATGTGGATGTTGTGTCTGAAAACAAAAAAGAAAAAAGAGACTGGATGTTGACACTAAAAGTGAATGACATACACATTCCATTTAAATTGGATACTGGAGCACAAGTTAATGTGATATCAGAGACTGATTTTAAGAAAATTAGACCCAGAACAAAGATACATGGAATAAAAGTGAAAGTGACAGGATACTCAGGTACTAATATACCAGTGAAAGGAAGATGCATTGTCAAAGTAACACACAAGGACAGAGAGCACACGCTAGCATTAATCGTTGTGCCAAAGGATGTGCAAGCCATACTAGGTTTAAAAGCCTGTGAAAGACTGAACCTGGTAAAGAGAGTCCTCGTTGTGGAAAGCGAAGGAGAGACAGTCTATGATGAACTCACGAAAGAGTACAACGACATATTTCAGGGTCTAGGCTGCCTTCCAGGAGAACACATGATCAGAGTAGATAAAAGTATGCCAACAGGTATACATCCATGCAGAAAAGTTCCGTTTGCTCTTCAAAAACAACTGAAGGCAGAGTTGGACAGGATGGAAAGCCTGAACGTGATTCAGAAGATAGATGAGCCAACTGAGTGGGTGAGTTCCCTCGTCGTTGTGGACAAAAAGAATGGAAAGCTCAGAATTTGCCTGGATCCAAGAGATCTAAACAGAGCAATAAAGAGAGAGCACTTCAAGCTTCCTACACGTGAGGAAATCATGTCAGTTTGCAAATGCAAAGTATTTCAGCAAGTTAGATGCATCATCAGGATTTTGGCAGATGAAACTGGACGAGGCAAGTTCAAGACTGTGCACGTTCAACAGTCCATTTGGCAGATACAGATTCCTAAGGTTACCATTTGGCATTGCCTCAGCTCCTGAAGTGTATCACAAAACTATCCATATGATCTATGAGCACCTGGAAGGAGTTGATACTTCAATGGATGACATCATAGTATGGGGAACCACGAGAACTGAGCATGACGAGAGACTGAAAAAAGTGCTGGAAGCAACAAGGAAAACAAACCTGAAGCTGAATAGAGAGAAATGCCAGCTCGGGGTGACAGAACTGACATTCGTGGGAGATATCCTTAGTGGTGAGGGCATCAGACCAGATCCCAGAAAGGTGTCCGCCATTGAGAATATGCCAAAGCCACAATGCAAAAAGGACGTGCAGAGGTTTAATGGAATGATCAACTACATGGGTAAATTCATATCCAACCTCTCAGAAAAGATGGCGCCACTGAGAAGACTAACTGAAAAGAACATAGAATGGGAATGGAATCATGAGCATGAGAAGTCATGGAGCGATCTAAAGAAACTGCTCACAGAGGAACCAGTTCTGAGGTTTTATGACCCAGCGAGACCCATCAAGATATCATCAGATGCATCACAGAGTGGGCTCGGTGCCGTTCTTCTGCAAAAATATGACTACTGGTAACCTATTGCATATGCATCGCGCTCAATGACAGACGCGGAGACGAGATATGCTCAAATAGAAAAGGAGCTGCTCAGCATCACATATGCCTGTGAAAGATTTCACCAGTTTGTGGCAGGACAAGCAATCAGTGTAGAGACTGACCATAAGCCCTTGATTGCATTGTTCCAAAAGCCACTAAATAGCTGTCCGCTTAGAATACAAAGAATGATGATCAGGCTGCAACGCTATACACTGAATGTTGCGTACACACCGGGTAAGCTGATGTATACAGCAGACACGTTGTCCAGAGCTGTTGACCCAAGTGAGCCCGCAAACACCAAAATGGATGAAAAAGTGAACGCCTACGTGGACATGATCACAAGTGCACTGCCCATAGCAGATGCAAAAATGGAGCTCATAAAGACTGAGACAAACAAAGATGAAACACTGAGACGACTGAGGAAAAGCATCTTGGATGGATGGCCCAACATGAAGCAAGACTGCTCACCTGACATGGCAGAGTACTGGAACTGCAGGGCGGAACTATCAGTGGTCGAAGACATCATCTACAAAGGAAGTAAAATAGTTATCCCAAAGAGTCTGAGAAAAGAGATGCTAAAAAGGATCCATGGAGGACATCTGGGAATCGAAAAGTGTAAGAAAAGAGCACGAGAGGTGATGTACTGGCCACGAATCAACCAAGATGTGACAAATGAGGTGTCAAACTGCACAATATGCCTGAAATATCGAGCAAGCAATCCGGTAGAACCACTAAAGCCACACCCAGCGCCAGACAGACCTTACCAGAAGGTAGGCGCTGACCTATTCGTATGTCAAGGGAAGGACTATCTTGTAGTCACAGACTATTACTCCCTGTATCCAGAGGTTTGTAGACTGTACACCACCACTGCAGGTGCTGTGATAACATGTATGAAAGCCATATTCTCCAGACATGGCGTGGCAAGCGAGGTCTTCACAGACAACGGACCCCAGTTTTACAATGCAAGTTTCCGACACTTTGCCAAAGAGTGGGACTTTGTCCACACAACGTCAAGTCCTCACTTTCCACAGTCCAATGGGCTAGTGGAAAAATCGGTCCAGACAGTGAAAAGACTGATGTACAAGGCAAAAGACAGTGGAACTGACTTCTACCAGAGCATGCTTGTATACCGCACAACGCCGCTCGAGTGTGGTATGTCACCAGCGAAACTCCTTATGGGACGTCTGCTAAGGTCAAACCTACCCATCCCGGAGAACCTCCTGAAAACAAAAGAGGGGGAGAAAGTGAGGAAGTTCAAAGAACAACAGAAAGAAAAGCAAAAGTACTACTATGATAGAGGAACATAAAACCTACCTGAACTCCACACTGGTGACCAAGTAAGGTTCAAAGACAAAACAAACATATGGACTCAGAAGGGAACTGTCCTGAGTGAAGTACAACCAAGATCATACGCCATTCAGACAGATGAGGGTGCTGTTCTGCGAAGAAATCGTCAAGATCTTCTCATGGGACCAGCCACAGCAGGTCAAAAGACTGATACTGTTGAACAACCTGATCACACAGCAGGTCAAAAGACTGATACTGTTGAACAACCTGATCACACAGCTGAGAAATCATCATCTGAGGCAACAACTCAGATTCAAGGACAATCAATCAGAAAATCCTCAAGACACGTGAAGCCTCCTGAGAGACTCATTGAGCAAGTTTAAGGACTCTTGTTATAGAAGGACGTAATGTTATCTTATTCTTTCTTCAAGTTCTAGGTATTTACATATTTCATGTGAACACACAAAACAAGGTTAAAAAACCTTGATAATGATAATGATAATGTAAGTTCATTAAGTGTTACAGTTAAAATGCAGATTAATACAAAGAAAACATGTTGTTAGATAAAAGTAAAATACTTTTGTTTTAAGAAAGGGAGATGTAATGATATCAGCAAATAGTGATGGTATTTGCCTGTTTGATTATTTATGCCTTACCAGCATATTTGCCTGATTGATTATTTATGCCTGACCAGCAGAGGGCATGTGAGAGACAAGCAGTTTAGCTTAGTTTTAGTTTCGTTTTAGATGGATCTGTAAGATGGTGTCTCCTGTAAATGCTGTTAACTGAGTTGAACATACTTTAGATAAAAAGTCATTCTCTTTCATGAATGTGTCGTCATTGAACCCACATACAAATCAATACACTGTGTACATTAGTGGTCCCTGCTGTGTGCATATCGTTCCTGGCTGCCATTTTTCTGTTTGGTAGTCGCGGGCCAAGACTGGTTGCCCTATCTTGAAGCTCCTGGTTGGCTTCTCATTTATGTGCTGGAATTGCTTATCCTCAACATCTCGTCTTATGTTTGGTTTGAGCAAATCCAGGCGACATCTTAGCCTTCGGTTGAAGAACATTACGGCTGGAGCTTGGTTGGTGACTGCATGTGTCGCATTCCGGTAAGCAAACAAGAAATTATCCACCTTGTGTTGTAGTGGTATGTTGTCATTATACATTGCCTTTATGGCCTTTTTAAAGGTCTGAACAAACCTCTCAGCCAATCCATTTGTGGATGGATGATATGGGGCAGATGTGTAATGTTTCACCCCATTATTCCTCAGAAAGCTCCGGAAATCCTCGGACACAAACTGTGGCCCATTGTCGGAGCAAATCTGTTCTGGCAAGCCATTCCTGGCGAAGATGGTCCATAGGACTGCAATAGTTTTCTCCGTGGTGGTGGAGGACATTTTGATGACCTCTGGCTATTTCGAATGGGCGTCCACAGCGATTAGGAACATCGAGTCCATAAATGGACCAGCAAAATCAATGTGTACCCGTTGCCATGGAGATGAGGGCCACTCCCATGGATGTAGCGGGGCCTGTGGTGGAGCGTTTTGGACCTTCTGGCATCCTGTGCATCTCTTGGTCATATCCTCGATTTCTTGATCGATTCCCGGCCACAAACGCCCTGGCTAGGCTCTTCATTTTTACCCCTCCCAGATGACCCTCATGAAGCTCATTGAGCACTCTATCTCTCAACTTGGGTGGAATTACCACTCGGGATGCACACATCAAGGTCCCCCGGCACACTGACAGCTGTTCTCTCCTTGGCGAGAATGCTGGCAACAGTGAGTCACCATGTGCTGGCCATCCCTTCACCATCAAATCATAGACCCAAGAGAGTGTCGGGTCATTTCGGGTTTCCTTCTCTATACTTGAGTTTGTAACAGGTAGACATTCGACTATGGTCGCATGGAATATCTCAACAGGGTCCACTGCAGGTGCTTCCTCTACCATAGGCAACGGTAGGCACGACAGCCCATCAGCATTTCCATGCTGTTTCGTACCCTTGTACTCTATGTCGTACTGATGTGCCCCTAAAAAAAGTGACCATCTTTGCAGCCGTTGCGCCGTCATCACCGGAACGCCCTTCTTTGGGTTAAAAATGGAGACCAGGGGCTGATGATCAGTCAGTAGGGTGAATTTCTGCCCATGCAGATAGTGATTGAACTTCTTCACCCCCCACACCAGGCTGAGGGCCTCCCTGTCAATCTGGGCATAGTTACGCTCGGCTGAGGTTAACGAGCGCGACGCAAAGGCTATTGGCCTCTCTGAACCGTCAAGGAATTTGTGTGACAGCACTGCTCCAATGCCATAGGGAGACGCATCACATGCTAACCGAATCGGTAGTGTTCGATTGTAGTGGGCCAATACTTCTTTTGAAGTGATTAGGCATTTACATTTCTGAAAGGCACGCTTACACTCATCACTCCATTTCCATGTTACTCCAGTTTGCAGTAGGGCATTCAGTGGGTGCAGAATTGTAGATAAATTCGGCAAGAACTTATGGTAGTAGTTCACCAACCCGAGGAACGACCTCAGTTGCGACACATTTTCTGGTGCTGGAGCCTTGACTACAGCCTCAATCTTGTCCGGCGACTTATGCAACCCTTCCTCATCAATCATGTGGCCACAATACGAGATCTGTCTCCTGAAGAACTCGCATTTGTGGCGGTTGGCTCGTAGCCCATATTCCTGTAATCTCGTGAGCACCTGCTCCAGGTTGGCAAGGTGTTCACTGTCATTTTCGCCCGTAACCAGGATGTCATCCAAATAACACTGGGTCTCCGGGATCCCTTGCAGGACTTGTTCCATCGCCCTCTGCCAAATAGCCGGGGCTGATGCTACCCCGAATACCAGTCGATTGTACTGGTAAAGACCTTTGTGTGTGTTTATCGTGAGGTATTTCCTAGATGCTTCTCCCACCTCCATTTGTAGATACGCTTGGGCCAGATCAATCTTTGTAAAGCGTTTCCCTCCAGATAGTGAGGCGAAAATATCTTCTATCCGTGGAAGTGGATATTGTACTGTGTGCAGGACTGGGTTCACAGTTACCTTGAAGTCCCCACAGATGCGAACCTTCTTCGGTTCCCCAGGCGTGCTGCTCAATGATTTCTTCATTACAGGAATGATGGGTGTGGCCCACTCGCTCCAGTCCACCTTGGATAGCGCACCCGAATTCTCCAGATTCTCCAGCTCTGCTTCAGCGGCTGGGCAGATCGCGTAAGGTACCGGTCTGGCCTTAAAAAATTTTGGGTTTGCATTATCTTCGATTTTTATCATTGCCGTTACTCCTTTTAGAGTCCCAAGTCCTTGTTGGAACACCTCTTTTGCGTCAGTTAGAATCTTTGACAGTCGTCCAGGTGTGACGTCATCATCCTTTTTATCAGTCACAGTTAGCGCCTGAATGGAATGCCAATCCAATTGCATTTTTCGGATCCATTCACATCCCAATAATGGTGGTCTTCCATCTGGTAGTATATATAGATACAGTTTCTGTGTTTCCTTGCCGTTGTATTCAACTGGCACACTTATTTTTCCTCTGGGGTAGACAATTTGCCCCGTGTATGTCTTCAATACAATGGACGTGTCCTTCAATGGTATGTGTGAGAATAGCCGCTCATAGTCTCGTCGATTCATGACAGTTAGGGCTGATCCTGTGTCCAATTCCATCTTTACTGGGGACCCTGCTATCATGAGGGTGACCCAAATGGTTCGGTGATCCTCCTTTGTGATCACGTTGTGTAACTTTAGACAACTTAGTCTCCTGCTCCCGGAGTCCTTATCACTCTCCTGATCTTCCGAACTACTGTCTGTCAATTTCTTTACTTTCTTGTACTTTTCCTTAGTAGTTCTTGTAGTGTTGGTTTTCTTTCCCGACCTGCAGACTCTTGCTATGTGTCCCATTTTCCCACATTGCCTGCATATTTTGTCCTTAAACCAGCAGTCCTTCTGATCATGGGTTGTTCTGCCGCAGCGATAGCACTTTTCTGCTCCATACGCCATTTCGTTAGCGCTGTATTCCTGTGGTTTCTGTTGTATTTCCGCAGCTCCCCGTGCTGCTGCTTCGTAGGATACTGCCACGCTGAAAGCCTGTTCTAGCGTCAGGTCCTTTTCCGAAAGTAGTCGTTTCTGGGTTCCTTCACTCTGGAGCCCGCAGACAAGCTTATCCCGTAAGGTGTCTGCCAGTCCTGCTCCGAACTGGCAGTGCTTCGATAACTTGTGTAGTTCCATAAGATAGTCAGCATTGCTCTCATCTTTGTGCTGGTTTCTTTTATGGAATTTGAATCTTTCTGCTATCAGCAGCGGTGTAGGGTTTAGGTGTTCCTGTAAGATATTAACAATCTCCTCAAAACTTTTCTCCATTGGTTTATCTGGGGTAATTAAATTCCGCAATAGGCCGTACGTTCTCGCGCCCATCAAATTTAATAATACCGACGCCTTCTTTCCATCGGCCACCTCATTTGCCTTGCAGTACACTTCAATTCTTTCCACATACGTGGTCCAGTCTTCTACCTCGTTGTCGAAAGCAGTGATACTGCCACTTTTCGGCATCTTGGGTGATTTAAAATGGCGCCTCCCGCGCTTTTTCTTCTTCACCAATGGATTAAAATGGCGCCTCCCGCGCTTTTCCTTCTTCCCCAATGGAATAAAATGGCGCCTCCCGCGCTTTTCCTTCTTCCCCTTGCTGCCACACTGCTCCTAGCATTCTGCAGGGTAATGGCGGCGACCCGCGGCTTTGGCGCGTCTCACTTTACCTTCCCCTTGTTTTATTTTCGCTACGCTGCCCGGTTCTTGAGCACCGACCACGCCCTGTGCGCTCCACCCTCTCTCTCTCTCTTTTTCTCCTGACGACGCTGCACGGCCCCTTTGCAGAGCCGCTTGATCGAGCTCGAGCCCGCCGCAGTCCGGAAGGGTCAGCGCACTACCTGCTACCAGCACAATTTGCTGGAACACCTTGACTGGGGAGCCAAGCCCAGCTCTCCACAGCCTCTCCTGCAACTCTCCAAACTCCGATGGATCCTTGGGCGGTTGCCCGCGGTCGACGCCTGTTGTTCTGACTTCGACCTCCAAAAGCTTCTTCTCAGGGAAAGATCCCCGTGAGGTGATGCAGTACTGCAGGTGAGTTCGAATCTGTTCGTCGCCAATGTAGTGTCCGAGTATAAATAATACACGGACTGCAGGAGAACAATAATAACAGGTATTTACTGAACAGAGGGTAACTTAAGACTGACGTACAGAAGCCTGCTATGGCTTTATATACAGGGGTGGTCACTGCCGGTACTGCAGTATAGAATCAGTTCTTCTCTTAAAGGTACATACACAACACCCCCCACCCCAGCAGACCCGCGATCACAGTCAAACCACCCTAGCCTTGCTCTGCACTTTGCTCCCCTCCTGTTTGCTGGGGACCGTTCCAGGGGCGCCTCGGCTGCAGCCTTTTGCCGCCAGTTTTTCTGCTCGGCAGCCGGCCAGGAATCAATTTGGCTGGCTAACGGGCAGGAAATGGAATAAAAAATGATAATGAGGTCTTGCCGTTAAATTCAGCAGAACTTCCGCGTCCCTGGCCTTGCTGGCTTCTTCCGCTTTCGGTCTCCCCTGCTCCCTCCCTGCCTCCCCGTATATAGCAGGGCCACTATTTCAATGAACGAGTGGTAAATCTATGGAACAGACTTCCTAGGGAAATGGTGGAAGCAGAGAATGTTGATTCATTCAAATGCAAATTAGGTAGATTTCATGTAGAAAATAATATTTTGAAATACAGTATAAGAGTCATTGGAGACATGACGTGGTAAGTGTAGCATGCTTGAGAGGAACTGGTGACTTTGGACCTATGGGCCTAGAAATTCAGTATAGCCACTTTTGGGGCGGTAAAGTCGGGCGGGCGCTAAATTTAGCGCCCGCCAGAAAGTGGAGGCCACTTCGCCGATATTCAGTAGCTTTGGCCAAGGAGTTTGGGCGAGCGCTGAAACTGGCGTTGCATTCCTATCTTTAGGCGCTAAGCCGGCGGTGCAGACTGATAACGCCGAGGCCGGGCGCAGCGCAGGTGCGGTCATGTTTTGATTGACAGCAGACACCCTGACGCCGGCCAGCTCTTAAAGGGGGAAGGGTCGACTTTGTCTGCTGCCACGCCCTGGATAGTGGAGCCCTGCAGCTAGGCCTAAACACTGCTGGTGGACCCAAATAGCGCCTGAAGCCATGCAGAAGGCCCGTGAACGAGCGCAGCGCTTCTCAGAGCATGCTTTGAGGGTGCTGCTTAGGGGTTTGGAAAAGAAAAGAGAGATCTTGTGCCCGGACAGTGGCAAGAAGGCTCCCAGGAGGCAGTACAGGAGAGCCTGGAGGGAAATCGCCCAGAGGGTCTCAGCCAACAGCGATGTCCCCAGGACTGGTGACCAATGCCGCAAGAAGTACAACGATCTCACTCGGTTGGTCAGGGTGAGTACCCTTTCCAGTGTCCTCCTCATCCTTGCATGTGCACCTCACATTATGGGCAAAGGGACCTCAAAGGCCTAATGGCCAGCCCTCCTCCCGCTGCTATGGCACTGGCATGATCATCAATAGCACTTTCGGCACTTTACACACTGGCCAAGCTATTCGACCATGGGAGGCAGTGCACACAACAACAGGGCACCACACTGGCCAAGCTATTCGACCATGGGAGGCAGTGCACACAACAACAGGGCACCACGCTGGCCAAGCTATTCGACCATGGGAGGCAGTGCACACAACAACAGGGCACCACACTGGCCAAGCTATTCGACCATGGGAGGCAGTGCACACAACAACAGGGCACCACACTGTACTTAGAGGCCGTCCTTTCTCTTGCAGGCCAAGCTGGCGCAGAATCTGAAGAGCCGGACTGTCAGCGGGGAAGGCCGTGTCCAGTTCCAGGAGCTCAGTGACCTGGAGGAGCGCGTGGCTCAACTCATGCGTGCCTGGGTGGTTGGCCCCGTAGCTATTGGAGATGCCGACCCTGTGCTGGGCCCCAATGGTAAGGACATGACCGTTTGCACCTCTCTCGTTCCCCTTGCGCTTCAGATCTACATCCTTTGCCACTGTCCCACCAATGCGCATAATGCCACCACTCATGCCTCCCTCGCTGATGCCCTGTCCTCACTCTAAAGCTACTCTTGTGCCTTCCTGCTTTCAGCTGGTGAGGAGGAGGTCCCTGAAGCTGAGAGTGCCAGTCCCTCAGAAGAGGAGGACGACGAGGACCAAGAGGAAGGCGGCACATCGGGGGAACCCTCATCCGCGCCAGGGGATGGCAATGGAGGGGAGACGTCTTGCCTGGAGGAGAGCCAGGGGGAAGTGTTGCAGGTGGGTGTAGCTCCTGGGCCCAGTGGCGCCCAGGCATGTGGGAAGGGTCGGGCAGCACGGCGGCCTTCTCCCCAGAGGGGGGAAATGTTGCAGGGGAGGGCAGTTGCTGGGCCCAGTGGCGTCCAGGCACGCGGGAAGGGTCGGGCAGCACGGCGGCCTTCTCCCCAGAGGGGGAAGTGTTGCAGGGGAGGGCAGTTGCTGGGCCCAGTGGCGTCCAGGCACGCGGGAAGGGTCGGGCAGCTCGGCGGCCTTCTCCCCAGAGGGAGAGTCCGGCCTCCAGTCCGGAGACGGTCCTCGCCGAGGAGGTGCGCCTCCTTGATGAAATGTCCGTGGACTCGGAGCGGCGCCACACCGAGTTCATGGCGGTTGTGGGACAGTTGCCTCAGGCCATTGAGTCCCTGGCTCATAGTGTGGCTGATTTCGGGGACTCACAGGCCAGGGGTGTCGACCAACTCGCGGCAGCACAGGACGCGAGTCGAGAGTTCCTGAGTGGTGCCGTGCAGACACTGGCTGGTCTGATGCGGGCACAGACCAGGGCAGTTCGGGCACTCACTTCTGCCACACTCGCTGTGTCACGGAGGCATCGCCAGGGCACCCGCCGCCCTGCTGCAGCACAGCGGTCTGGCCTTCACCAGATTGCTGCGCTTGCTGCAGTGCCAGCCCGGCCGAGTGCCAGTGTCTCTGGCGACCAGCGAGCGCCTGGCATCAGCCAGCTTGCCCCCATTGCTGCAGCCGCCACTGCCACTCCCCCGGCCAAGCTGCGACGAGCTGCTGCAGAGACTGATGCTGCCCAGCCACAGCTGCAGCAGTCAGCAGCCGGCCCCTCCAGGGCCGGACCTCGTCTAGGCCGACCCCCAAGGGCATCTGCCGTCACGCATTGTGCCCCTCAGGAGCCTTCCCCCAGCCTTGCAACACCCACAGGGCCCAGGTTGAGGCGGAGCAACAGGTCGGGCAGGGGCCGGAGAAGCCTGCACAAGGACTCGCCCTCTCGGCACACCAAGTAGAGTGTGTTGCCAACTGTTTTTTTATATGGGTGTGTTTGTGTTCTGTATGGGGGGGGCTTATTTTGGTAAGGCCGAAGATGAAGGCAACTGTTTTTTTATATGGGGGTGTTTGTGTTCTGTATGGGGGTGTTTGTCTTGGTTAGGCCGAGGATGAAGGCCAATTGGATGGACAAGTTTTGTTATTCCTCCCCAGGTTCTGGGAGTGAGATATGTTTTTGACTGTTTTTTGGGGGTCTTGTCTGTTTTTCTGTTTCATGTGGGAAGGGCCCTGAGTTTGTTAAATAAAGCTTTTTATTTATTCAGCTTGTCCAGGTGTCATGTTTCAAGTGGTTGTTGCGTTAACCGGCTGAGGGCTTGCGGAGCGGCTGCATTCAGGTGCATTCATTGCCACAAGCCATTCCCTTACAGGGGGCCTAGAAGTGTCGTTCAATAAGCCATCGGCGGACGGCCCTTGGACCTTGTGGCACCCTCCTGGGCTGGTACTCCTCCTCCTCCTCCTCCTCCTCATGGTCCTCCTGCTCGTCCTCCTGAGGTGGTGGTCCAACATGAGGTGGCAGTGCCTGAGTCCTGCGGATAGCCAGGTTGTGCAGCATGCAGCAAACGACGACGAACTGGGAGACTCTATCCGGCGAATACTGTAGAGATCCGCCGGAACGATCCAGGCAGCGGAACCGTTGCTTGAGGACGCCAATCGTTTGCTCTATGATGTTCCTTGTGGCTTGATGGCTTTCGTTGTATGCCTCCTCCGCGGGGGTCCTGGGCGCGCGGAGCGGGGTCATGAGCCATGTACACAAAGGGTAGCCCTTGTCCCCAATAAGCCATCCCCTTGGTGGAGGCTGTGCCTCGAACATGTCAGCCACAGTAGTCTGGCGCAGGATAAATGCATCGTGGCTGCTTCCTGGAAAGCGGGCATTGACAGCTAGGATGCGCTGCCTGTGGTCACACACCAGCTGTACATTGAGGGAATGGTAGCCCTTCCGGTTGCGGTAATCCTCGGCATTGTCGATAGGTGCCCGCATAGCCACATGCATGCAGTCAATGGCGCCCTGCACCATGGGGAAGTCGGCGATCCTGGCAAAACCGACTGCACGCTGCTCCTGCCTCTCTAGGGTCATGGGGAAGGAGATGAATTGGTGTCTCCTTGCGAAAAGGGCATCGGTGACCTGCCGGATGCAGCGATGCACGGCGAACTGGGAGATGTTCGCTATGTCCCCAGCAGCGGCTTGGAAGGAGCCGCTTGCATAAAAGTTCAGAGCCACCGTGACCTTCACTTCCACCGACAGAGACGTCCTGCACATCAGCTGTGGACGCAGATCTCTGTGAAGCAGCTGGCAGATCTCTGCAACCACCTCCCTTCTGAAGCGCAGCCTCTTAACACAATGCGTGGCAGTCATGGTGAGGTAGGACACCTGCTGCCGGTATTCCCTGAGTGGGTAAGGCCTATGTTGCCGACGCCTGATGGCCCCTCTGCGTCTAGGCATGGCTGGCCCTCTCACACAGCGTCTGCGAGCCCTTCGCACATAATGCTGGAACTGAGGGTTGGAACCCCATGCAGCCCCCATAATATACTTGCAAACAGTGAAATCACAATGAGTCAAATTTCCAAGCTCTGGCCAGAAGCCAAAAATACCTCTCCTATGTTGTCCCAGATCAGTAAGGTCTGTTCCTTGGTCTCTGTCCAGAAATCCAAAGCACTAAAGTCATTGCAGCAAAATGGCTGGCCTTTATAGTTCAGTCTAAGTGCCCTTTAATTATCGCTCCCCGAGGCCCGCAGGGCCTCTGCTGCGTTCCACTTCACAGTTCTTAACAGCGCCACGCCCACATTGGACGGGCGCCACTGAATTTCCGGTTTGGGGCGCACAAACAGCGTTGCACGACGAAATGACGTCATAAGCTGCGCGCGCAGCTGAGCGGGCGCAAACACTTTGCGCCGGCGCTAAATGTCAACTGAAGTTGGGCGTAGGCGCAGATCGGCCTGCGCCCGGGCGCTAAGTGCCTAGCGCTCGAAATCTACCCCTCTTATGGCGCTAACGGCTGGCGAACGCAACTGAATTTCTAGGCCATGGTTCCCAAAGATTTCCACCACTGGGGCTTTCCTTGCCTCATTTCTGGGTCTGCTGTAGACTATTCATAGAGATTGATTATCTCAATTAGTCAACAACTCCATTATCATTGTATCATGCGACTACTGGGATGGTAGAAGGCGAATTAGATGGACCTTGGTCTTTTCTCGTTTAAGAATTCCTGTTGGCCATTTGGGTATGTGTAGGAATTCAGACTAGTTTTATTAATAGAACCAGGAGAGGTTGAACTCCCAGCAGCACCAGCATAGAATTTAATATTATTTCCATATCAGTGTTATGCTTCAAGCTATCTTGGATTCTCTGCCAAAAGGTTCTGTTCTTATGGCAACCCCACAGATTATATTTCTAGTGCCTGCGCCAATCTGTTGCTCCATTAGGAATTTGTCTCCATCTATCTGCTTTAAGGATGTGAGTTGGGACCCAGTGAATCCGGTGCAGGATCTTTAAGTGCCTCAATCTGACTCTCAATTCCCTCCCCATTAAATTTACATTTCTCCAGATGTGTCTTTCAGAGATTGCCATCATATTCATATCCAGCTTAGTCCTGCGTTGAACTATAACGCAGCTTGCCTGTAAGGAAAGCCAAATGGGGGAGAATATCTCTGGGAAGGCCAGAAATCACACCACCACAGGCCTCATGCTTCAGACATTTTTAAATCACTTAAATTTTGTGGCTTACCATTTCTGAGAAGTCTAAAAAAAGTTTTTGAACATCAGTGGTGTACTCTGCAACAAAAATGTTGTTCCAATGTTGTGCTTTTGTCACAACCAGGCCATTGACGGTATTGGGCAAAAAGCCATTGTCCAATTAGATTTGCTCTATATCAGGTGAGACAAATAAACCTTGAGCAGTGGAGGTCGGGCCATATATTTATCCCTCACTCAACATCATGAAAATAGATTACCTGGCCATTAACCTCATTGCTGTTTGTGGGACCTTGCTCTGTACAAACTGGCTGCGACATTTCCCTACATGACAACAGTGACTCCACTTCAAAAGTACTTAATTGGCTGTGAAGCATTTTGGAACTGCTGAGATCATGAGAGGTGCTAGTATAAATACAAATTCTTCCTTCTTTACATCTGCACAATTAGCTTTAGGTAACAGCGGGGGTTACATTTCTTCAGTGATGCAGAGAAAAGATGCAAAGTGGTACTCTGAGCTCCGTGAGGTGTGCTGTGTAGGTTTATACTGCCAAGTTAACCTCCACCCTTTAATCTAGACATGTTTTCACCAGGTGCTGGTGTTACATCTAAATGCTGGCACAGAAGGTAAACAGTGGCATAATGCCAGTAATACTGTAAGGGTTGGGGCTTCTTTAAACTGGTTTAAAGTAATTTTCCTGGTCTTGCAGCCTTTGCCTGCACTCAGACCAATTCCAATAAAACCAATTTTAAAACAGCGGTTTCGAATCGCTACCCCTCCTTCAGTTCTGACTGCAGGGCTTATAATTATTGATATTAAAACAGACACGTAGTTTGGATGAGAGAAAAAAATCAAGTTTTATTAACTAAAAGAAACCATAATCAAAATATCAAACTATCCCACACGAACACAGTAATCACAGTAAAACTATATAACAGGGGGTTGCAGACGGCGAAAACGAGGGATACAATGGCTACAATGTTATTTAAACAATCTTAGCAATACCCTCAAATCACCACCCCAAACTCCTGCTAGGTTGCCTTGTTGAGGAGTCAGAGCACCCTGCTCACCTGTGGTCCAGCGAAGTAAGAGAGCGAGAGCTAGCTTCTCAGCATCTATCTTTATACCTGGTGAGGCCCCTGCCATTCTGCCTTGCAAGGGCTGTGTGCAAAATTCCCCACCCAAAGGGTCCAATACACAAGAGAAAGCTGTGATTGGCTAACTCAAAGTGGTTAGACTGGGTTAATGTGTCTTCCGGAGCTCCCTGGGCTGAAACAAAGAGAATGCAACAGCCCTATTGTCCAGTGCTGGGTGATTTAAAACCCATTCAAATCTTAAACGTTTCCCATTCAAGATACAAAAGTCTCTTCTGCAGTTTAGATGTATCCACTTGATATACAAACAAATGCAAATAGCATTCAATTGCTTTGTAAACAAAGCATTGTCCTTTGTCTCCATTGAACCTTACTCCCAGACACAGAAAGCTGCCTCCAAGCCCCTTTGTCTTCGGCCATGTGGTGCGACAGCCATTTTTATCCCTGGAAATTTAAAAGCACAATGCCCAGGGATTCTTTAATCAAAAAAATTGATCTTCAGAACTGTAAATTATTGCGAATTCTTACAATACGCCCAACTCCAAGCTGTCATCATGAATGCCACGTTGGCTTAATCTGAAATTCCAAACATTAAAACAAATCCAGAACCACTTTGCATAATAATAAAGGTCAACACCCTGTCTTACTCACACTCTCTCTCCCTCTCTCCATCCCAGGCATCTGTACACTTCCTCCCAGTTTGCCCTTTCTTTGCACACTCTCTTTTAAGTGCTTGCACTATCGATCTCCTATTTCATGTCGTTGACCTGCAATTTCTTCCCTCCATCTTTGTATACTATTTTGAAAACCTCTCAGCTCTCTGCCATGCCAAATTCATTAGGTGGAAATATTAGCCAACGAGCCTATAGCAACCCCCACTGTTATAAGAAGTCTTATAATAGCCAGTAAATCAGTTTTGCTGTTTTTTCCCATGTTCAACTTAAGCATATTTTTCCAGTAAAATACTAGAATCCATGTAATAATGAGAACATTGCTCCACTTCTATAATTGATTATGATGGGGCCAACAATGTGCCAATTGTATATATTGCACCAAAGTGTGACCATGAAGTGCTTTGAGTGCTTGGAGAAAGGCTCATTACAGCTGCTAGGGAGGACTGTCCGGTAGGTTAGTGTTGTTATTGCTGTGTCTTTTAACAACTGATTGTTTCTGTACTGTTTGTTTCTGTACTGTTTGGTAATCTTGAACAAAAGGAATTACGGAAACTGGTTGAAACCTTCCTGCCAGCTATTTGAAGTTGTACTGCATCTTTTGTTAGTGACTGTTTATACAGCTGTATTTGTTAGAGAAGCTTAATTAGCGTCCAGATATGAATATTCCACTAGGCATGTTCTGGAGAAGGAGAATCAGAGAAAGCATGATAGACAGGAGAGATTGCACCTTAGATTGTCCATTCAGGTACCTTCTTACTCTGATACTTGTGTATACAGGACTAAGGTCTCCTGTCTGCACCTGTCTGAAGAATCCTGCAAACACCACTAAGGTGCCTGAAGGAAGCCATCACCAAACTCTGTACACTCCTGCAGCCAGACTTGGAGACCGACTCCAGCACAGGGATGGCTCTCCCAGTGACCATCAAAGTCATAGCCGCTTTGTACTTTTAAAAGGCAAGTTCCTTCTGGGCAAGTGCAGGAGACTTCACTCACAGCTCCTACCTTAAGGCCACAATTACGTCAAGCAGGTAACTAACACATTGGGCAGGATTTTAATTAAAATTAGAAGATGCTGGAAACACTCAGCAGGTCAGGCAGCATCTGTGGAGAGAGAAACAGAGTTAACGTTTCAGGTCGATGACCTTTTGTCAGAACAGTCCGTGTAGGGAGCGGGGTGGGGCTGGATTGCGGCCAGGAAAGCCAAGAGAACGGGTTTCCTTCAAGCCCTGCCGCATTTAATGGCAGGGCCTGATTAACATTTTTTTTGTCTGTTTTCCTCCGCCCCCGCATCCAGCCAGATTGAGAGGCTGGCTGACTGTCAGGTGGGTAGGCCTGTGACACCAGGCTGCAGCCAGGCAGCAGAGGAGGGAGGGGGGAATCGGAGGCTGGGATCGGGGTGGGGGGGTGCTGGTGGTTGTCAGAAGGCCGTTTTGGGGGGCGGGGGTCAGAAAGATGGGATCGGGGGTCGGGTCGGAAGGCCTGGATCGGAGGGGGCATCGATGTTCGGGGGGAGGGTCAGACGGCTGGGATCGGTGTGTTGGAGGGGGTGTTGGGAGCCAGGGATCGGAGGCCAGGGGGTGGCGGGAATCGGAGATCGGATGCCTCGGGGGAGCGGGAGCTTGTTGGAGACATTGTGGGGGGAGATCGGAGGCATTGAGGGGAAGGTCGGGGGGAGATCGGAAGGATCGGGGTGGGGGGTAGGGGTTTGTCCGATCACGGAAGGTTGGTGAGGCAGGGGCGCTGGATCCAGGAGGTCACTTACCTCTTGGATCTAGCAGTGCTCACCTTTAGTCAGCAGGTTCCCCAAAGCCCAGGAAACCCGGCCGCCCAGAGTTACATTTAAAATGGTGATTCCAAATGAGGTACAGCCTCGTTATAATATTTAAACTGCCAACCCACCTCCTGGGAGCGGGTTGGCCACCCGCCCCCCACCACCCCCCCCCATCCCGCCTCTGTTAAAACCGGAACTGGGCGGGTTGGAGTCGGGTTGTGTTAGATCCGTGATTCAGAGAGTGTGATGTTTTTCAATAACCACACGGGTGCTGTAACTTAACAATCAACAGGTATTTACTGGAGTAGGGTAGTCTCAGGACTGGGGTACAGAGGCATGCTCAAGGCTTATATACAGGTATGGTCACTGCCGGTACTACAGTATACAGGAGCTGTAAAAGTAGTTCTCTCTTAAAGGTACATACACTATAATTCCTCCCCTTTTAGATTAGTAGTACCCATAATATTCAAATAACAATTAACACTTTAACATGTACATTAAACAACAATAGTCCATTTATAGATTCAGTCTTTGGGGCGGTTTCCTGATCCTTTCGGGATAGCGCCTTTCCTGAGGTTCTTGTTCTTGGTGCGGAGGCGATTCTGGCCCCTTTTCAACGGTTAATTCATCGGGTTCCACTGCTACTGGTTCGGAGGTAGATGCTACCGGTATGTCGGGTTCATCCCCAGGTACGCAAGACATGGGGTTGACTCGTTCCTGTGACGCTAAGATCTGATCAACGTGGCGTCTCACAATGTTCTCCCCGACATCCACTGTGTACATTAATGGCCCCTGCCATGTGCATATCGTTCCGGGTTGCCATTTCTCTGTTCGGTAGTCACGGGCCAAGACTAGTTGTCCTACATTGAAGCTCCTTGTCGGCTTCTCATTGATGTGCTGGAATTGTTTATCCTCAACATTTCTTCGCACATTTGGTCTAAGCAAGTCCAGACGAGATCGCAACCTTCGGTTAAAGAACATCATGGCCGGGGTCTGGTTGGTAACTGCATGTGTCGCGTTTCGGTAGGCTAATAAGAAATTGTCCACCTTATGCTGTAGTGGAATTTCATCATCGCACATGGCATTTATCGCCTTCTTAAAGGTTTGTACGAACCTCTCAGCCAATCCATTTGTGGCTGGATGATACAGGGCGGATGTGTAATGCCTTACCCCATTCCTTCTCATAAATTTTCAAAACTCTTTGGACACAAACTGTAGTCCATTATCAGAGCAAATCTGCTCTGGCAAGCCGTTTCTGGCAAATATGGTCCGTAGGACTGCAATCGTTTTCTCTGGAGTGGTTGAGGACATTTTTATCACCTCAGGCCACTTCGAATGAGCATCCACTGCTATTAAGAACATTGAGTCCATGAATGGACCAGCAAAATCAATATGCACCCGTTGCCATGGAGAGGAGGGCCACTCCCATGGGTGTAGAGGGGCATGTGGTGGTGCATTTTGGACCTTCTGGCATCCTGAGCAGCTCTTGGTTAGGTCTTCGATTTGTTGATCGATTCCCGGCCACCAAACATAAGCCCTAGCAAGGCTTTCCATTTTCACTCCCCCCAGATGACCTTCATGTAGCTCATTTAGCACTCTCTCCCTTAACTTGGGTGGAATCACCACTCTGGATCCACACATCACTGTCCCCTGGCATACTGACAGCTGTTCTCTTCTGGATGAGAATGCTGGCAACAGTGAGTCGCCATGTGTTGGCCATCCCCTCACCATCAAATCATATACCCGAGGCAGCGTCGGATCATTGTGGGTCTCCTTCTCTATATCCGCGTTCGTTACTGGCAATCGTTCAATTATTGACGAATAAAATATCTCGATAGGGTCCACTGCTGGTGCTTCCTCCACAGTAGGCAGTGGCAGGCGCGATAGCCCATCAGCGTTTCCATGCTGCTTCGTGCCTTTATATTCTATTTCATATTGATTCGCCCCTAGAAACAGGGACCATCTTTGTAACCGTTGTGCCGTCATCACTGGAACGCCCTTCTTAGGATTAAAGATGGAGACAAGTGGTTGGTGGTCAGTCAGCAAGGTGAACTTCTGCCCATGCAGATAGTGGTTGAATTTTTTTACTCCCCATACTAAGCTGAGGGCCTCCCTGTCAATCTGGGCATAGTTGCGCTCGGCTGAGGTTAGTGACCGAGACACAAAGGCTACTGGCCTCTCCAACCCGTCTGGGAATTTGTGCGACAGCACCGCTCCAATACCATAGGGTGATGCATCACATGCCAAACGAATTGGTAGTGCTGGGTTGAAATGGGCCAACACCTCTTTTGATGTGATCAATTCTTTACACTTCTGGAAAGCTCGTCTACGTTCGTCATTCCACTTCCATGGTACCCCTGTTTGCAGTAGGGTGTTCAGTGGGTGTAATACCGTGGACAAATTTGGTAAGAACTTATGGTAGTAGTTTACCAGCCTGAGGAACGACCTCAGTTGTGACACATTTTCCGGTGCTGGAGCCTTGACTACTGCCTCAATCTTTTCAGGGGACTTATGTAACCCCTCTTCATCGATGACGTGGCCAAAATACGAGATCTGCTTCTGGAAAAACTCGCACTTGTGGCGATTAGCTCGTAGCCCATATTCCTTTAATCTGGTGACCACCTTCTCCAAGTTGGCGAGGTGATCACTGTCATTTTCGCCCGTGACCAGGATGTCGTCCAAATAACACTGGGTCCCTGGAATCCCTTGCAGGACTTGATCCATCGCCCTTTGCCAAATAGCCGGAGCCGATGCTACCCCGAACACCAGCCGGTTGTATTGATAAAGACCTTTATGAGTGTTAATCGTAAGGCATTGTTTCGAGGCTTCTTCTACCTCCATTTGCAAGTACGCCTGGGCTAGATCAATTTTGGTGAAGCGTTTACCTCCAGATAGCGAGGCGAAAATATCCTCAATTCGTGGAAGCGGATATTGTACCGTGTGAAGGACTGGGTTCACTGTCACCTTAAAATCCCCACAGATGCGGACCTTCTTTGGTTTCCCAGGCGTATTACTCAATGACCTCTTCATTACAGGAATGATGGGTGTAGCCCACTCGCTCCACTCTACTTTGGACAGTACTCCTGAACATTCCAACCCTTCCAGCTCTGCTTCGACAGCTGGTCTGATCGCATAAGGCGCTGGTCTGGCCTTAAGAAACTTTGGGCTTGCATTTTCCTCTATTTTAATCATTGCTGTTATGCCTTTTAGTGTTCCGAGTCCCTCCTGGAACACTTCTTTTGCATCAGTTAGCATTTTTGACAGTCGTCCAGGTGTGACGTCGTCATCCTTTTTGGCCTCAACCTTCATTGCTAATTGTATCTTCTGGATCCATTCACATCCTAGCAGTGGAGGTCCTCCATCTGGCAATACATATATATCCATTTTAGGTATTTCCTGGCCTTTATATATCACTTTCACCCTTATTTTTCCTTTGGGGTAGACTTCTTGCCCCGTGTACGTCTTCAAGACAATCTCTGTAGCTTTCAAGGGTATATGTGAAAATAGCCGCTTGTAGTCCCTTTGGTTTATGACTGTTAGGGCTGATCCTGTGTCCAATTCCATTTTCACTTGGACTCCATCTATCTTGAGTGTAACCCAGATAGTCTGGTGGTCCTCCATTTTGGTTACCTTATGTAGTTTCAGACAACCCAACTCCTTGCTTCCGGAGTCTGTGTCACTTTTCTGTTCGTCTGAACTACTGTCCATCACCTGGTGTACCTTTTTGTACTTCTCCTGTAGAGATTTCTTACTGTTGGTTTTCTTCCCAGGCCTGCAGACTCTTGCTATGTGTCCTGCTTTTCCACACTGTCTGCACACTTGGTCCTTGAACCAACAATCCTTCTGGTCATGTGTTGTTCTGCCGCAGCGATAGCACTTCCCTGTTCCATAGGACATTTCGTTGGTGCCATATTCTTGCGGTCTCCGTTGTATCTCTGCAGTGCCCCTTGCGGCTGCTTTGTGTGATACTGCCATACTGAAAGCCTTGTCCAGCGTAAGATCCTTTTCTGATAGAAGCCGTTTCTGGGTTCCTTCACTTTGCAGCCCACACACAAACTTGTCCCTTAACGTATCTGCTAGTCCCGCTCCAAACTGGCAGTGTTTTGATAGCTTGCGCAGTTCCGTTAGGTACTCAGCATTGCTTTCGTCTTTGTGTTGGTTCCTTTTATGGAACTTAAATCGTTCTGCTATCAGCAGCGGTGTGGGGTTTAAGTAGTCCTGTAGGATTTCTACTATGCTTTCGAAATTCTTGTTCGCAGGCTTCTCTGGGGTTATTAGGTTTCGCAGTAACCCATAAGTTTTTGCACCCATGGAATTTAACAAAACCAGTGCTTTCCTAGCATCTGGCACTTCATTCGCCCTGCAGTACACCTCAATACGTTCCACATATGTCGCCCAATCTTCGACTTCATTGTCGAACGTAGAGATACTGCCACTCTTCTGCATCCCTGGGTGTGATTTAACTGTCAAAAATGGCGTCTCCCGCGCGTCCCCTTCTTCTCCGCTGGCACAAAATGGTGTCTCCCGCGCTTTCCTTCCTTCCCGCGCTCGCCCTTCTTCTCCGCTGCGGCTTCTAAAAATGGCGTCTCACGCGCTCTTCCTTCTTCTCCGCGGCTCAATGGCATCTCCCGCACTCTCCCTTCTTCTCCCCGCGGACACTGTTCAGCCCTTGAGCCCTGGCTGTGCTCTGCGTGTTCTTTTTTTTTGTGTGCCTTTCCTGTAGTGTCCGTGTGTTGATAGAGACACTGAAGACAGGAGTTGGTTCAGGCTTATATAGCCCGAGTGGCCATTACCGGCATTACAGCACATATGGGGCTCTTAAAGGCACATACACTACATTTCCCGTTTCCGCCGCTCGGTCCTGAACCCAGCTGTTGCTTTACCCTCTCTCTCTCCGTTTTGTTTTTCCTCGACACTGCTCGGTTTTCAACCCTCGGCTGCACCCTGTGCGCTTCACCCTCTGTCTTATCCCGTCGACGCTGCTCGGCTTTCTCTCCGCCATCGGTCGGCTCCAGCCGCCGCTGTCCGGGAAGGGTCTGCGCTCTACCTGTCGTCAGTCTGTTGCTGATCGTCGTGGCTGGGGAACCAAGCCCGGCTCTCCACAGCCTCCCCTGCGATGTTCACTCTCTGCCGGACGACTGGGCGGTTGCTCGTGGTCGACGCCCATGTTTCTGGCCTCGACTTTCTTCCACCGCCCTCCCGGAGCGAATCCTCGAAGGGAAATGCAGAGTTGCAGGTAGATTCGAATCGACACTCATCGCCACTGTTAGATCCGTGATTCAGAGAGTATGATGTTTTTCAATAACCACACGGATGCTGTAACTTAACAATCAACAGGTATTTACTGGAGTAGGGTAGTCTCAAGACTGGGGTACAGAGGCATGCTCAAGGCTTATATACAGGTGTGGTCACTGCCGGTACTACAGTATACAGGAGCTGTAAAAGTAGTTCTCTCTTAAAGGTACATACACTACAGGTTGGGGTCGCGATTTATATTTATGCCACTTTAACCTCCCAACCGAACCAAACCCCCCATTTTTTGGAGTTAAAAGTCCCCCCATTGTTTGCCAAGGCCAGAGATTTCATCCTTTCTCATGTAGAAAATCTCCAGCAGCACTTTATTCATTCATGGGATCTGGGCGTCACTGGCAAGGCCAGCATTTATTGCCCATCCCTAGTTACCCCAGGGATGGTGGTGGTGCGCCACCTCCTTGAATCGCTGCAGTCCTTGTGGTGAAGGTACTCCCACAGTGCTGTTAGGTAGGGAGTTCCAGGATCTTGACCCAGCAATGATGAAGGAATGGCGATATATTTTCAAGTCAGGATGGTTTGTGACTTGGAGGTGGTGGCGTTCCCATGCGCCTGCTGCCCTTGTCCTTCTAGGTGGAAGAGGTCACGGGTATTACATGGCAGGATTCCCACATGTACAGGGTTCATTGACTGCACTCACATCACTGTAAGTGTCCCTAGCCCAAACACAATGGCCGGAATTTTAATCTGGAGGCAGGTTGGGAACGGTGTGGCTAGAAAGCGGTCGGGAAACCTGGGAGAACGAGTTTCCCGCAGGCCCTGCTGAATTTAACGCTGATTAGCATTTGAAAGCTCTGTTTCCTGCCCTCAGCCAGCCAGATAGAGAGGCTGGCTGGCTACAGGCAGTTAGGCTTACGGCACTAGGTCACAGAGAGGAGGGAGGGATCGGGAGGGGAGCGGGGTAGTTGGGAGCCAGAGGAGCATCGGTTCCCACTGCCACTGCATTCCTGCAATTAACTCTCTCACCCCCAACGTAGCCACTCGCTCCACAGGGCTGTGGCACTGTGCGCGATTCCCCTCCCAGAGTTCCAGTTTCACGCACATCATAGATATCTAGCAGTATACATACATCAGTCAGCTTCAGAACCCCGGGAGTTTGTGCACTGCCTCTACCAGAATCCTGTTTCCCCAACGACAGAAAGACACCCACTTTCCCTCCTCTGGTTCTCTCTAGCTGTAGCCCAATCAACTCTTGCAACTTGGGTTTTAGGAACCCTACATTCCTCCCCCCCCCCCCCCCCGCATCCATAACGTGGCATATTTCTCATTGTTTCTCAAGTTCAATAACTTTATGCTTGTCCACCTGGAACCCACTCTTATATCTCTAGATATTCCAAAAACTCAGTTCCTGAACCTTTCACATTTCTCAAGTTTTGCAGAACACTAGTTTTGACTTTTCTGCCATAATAACTAGACTTACAATTTAAAATAATTGAAAGTAGCATCGTGCTAACTACACTTCAGCTCAGGCCAAACTCCTGTACTCACTAAACTGCAATTTAACTCCACTGGCTTCTTCCAATACAATTGTCTCTGTCTTGCACAATCTATTTAAATCCTCTCAAAACAATACAGTCAGCACAAACAAACAGACAATTCAAGCAACGCTACCATTTCCAAAATAGCCAATCAATGAAAGTCACATTGAGATACTAGTATCTTCATATTTAATGGCTTGCTTGTTAATCAAACTAGTCCACTCAGTACAGGAAACTTTTTTTTACCCAGCACGGATGGGACCGACGTGGTGCCGGTTCATCAAAAATTCCGGATAACCGAACGCTATAGTAAAAGATACGGAGCTGAGAGCTCCGTATAAAGCAACAAACCCTGTTGCTTACAGCTTCAAAACAATGGCCATAAGTTGCAAGCGTCTCTGTAGCTTAGCAACAGCTGCAGCCACACCCTTGCACAGCAACACATGGAGAAAGGTAAGTAATAAAAGTTACCTGAACCTACTCCTGAATTTTGCCGGTTAACCGAGATTTCCGGTTATTTAGGTGCCAGTAAATCGAAAGTTTCCTATACTTGCAAGAAACAGATAACAGCTGACTTTGAAATATTTTAAGTTAGTACTTAACTACTCAGTCATTCCAGTTCAGGCCAGCCTCCCTTCACTGAGCTGCCTTCCCACTCGACTGGCTTCTCACAACTTAGTGCTTCAATATTTGACACATTTAATGGCAAAGCATGGGCCGTGCTGCAATATGACAATATGACATGTTGGAATGGAAACTAGAATGAGCCAGCCTGTTCATTTACGAAGATCAGCAGTTGGCAAAGATCCCTGCATTGTCCCTCTATGATGAGGTACCAAGTTTAGAGGGAGGAGCAATAAAGAAGTTTAGCAAAGACAACTTCTTAAGATGACATCTTCGCTCATTTATCTTGACAACCTTATATAGGCCAACAATTTCTTCCTCACTTGTTTCCAGGTTTGAGCTGCAGGTGACACTGTAATGATGTCTTCCATCAACTCCATCGATGCTGCACTGCCTGTACTCTTTACTGCAGGACTCCCTAAAATGGCAAAGCCTGGTTGCTGAATGGGGTGTTATGCCCCAACCGTTTTTCACAAGAAAACAAAGTATATCTCTAAGGGCTGTTAACAGCCCTTTCAAAGCTGATAGATCAGGAAATCCCGCTCTGAACTGGGCACGCTGCCAATGTATCATCCATGATCCGCTGGGAAGATTGTGAAAGTATGCTAATGAGTGACCTCACCTTATTGGGCGAGATCAGCTTCTTGGAGCAGTGGTGCCACCCATGTGTCTTGACGCATTATCATCTTTGTTGTATCTTCACTCATTTACCTCCATTTATAAATCTTTTGACTGCTTAAATTAGCCAAGTATAAAGTGATAAATGGAACATTTTCCACTTCATGTTCTGCGATAGTACTCAGAGCTCCAAGGTCAGGTACAGCATAGCTCAGAAATAATAGAAAGTTTAGGACATTCATTTCAGGGCAACAGATATCTGACAGATTTGCTATTAATGTGTGCAAGAGGAAAGAGGGCAGCATTTATAGTGTGATGTACCCATTCACCGACACATCGAATTCCCATTAAATCTTTTTAATATAATTCTTCTAAAACTCGGAAGTGTGCATTCACTTAACCAGTATGGCATTCCATTCTCTCCAACCATAACTTGGATTTCTCTGAATGAGAGAGGCCAACTAGAAACATGTATGGAGAGGGCGGTCACCTTTGTATCCTGAATTTTGAATAAATTGGATGGTTATAATTAATAGATTGCAATGGAAAAACAGGTAAGTAATTCTCCTCCCTGGCATGGACTCAACCCAGAGTGTTGAAGACAAAGTAAGTTCATAGGAAAAAGTGCAGAACTCCTGTTGAAGCATGGTGTGCAATGTGCTTTATTTTATTTGAAAACTTAAAGCCTATGGAATTTGAAATAACAGTAGCCCAACTTCAGTCCAGGAAGACTCTTGAGCTTAAGCTTAACATTGGCCCGTAATTTCCGATCGCAGGCCTCCTGCGGGCGGGGGCCTGCGATCTGGAAAAATCTGCGCTCTTACCTGAGGGCTCCCGGGACGCACACACTTCCGCTCCTCAGGCTCTCCAAACTTGAAGTGCGCAGGGCCCACGTATCCCAGAGGCGCATGTAGTTCGCAGCGTCCCTGGGATCACGTGGGTCATGGGGAGCCAATCACAGAAAGGAATCCCCCTTCATACATTTGACAGGAAGACCTGTCAAATATATGAATGGAGATCAATGAAAAAACTTTGTAAAACTTTAAATACATTTTTTTTTAATCACATTTTTAAAATGACTTGAAATTACAATAAATTAAGTATTTTAAACAAAAATGTTATTTTTTGAAAAAAATAATTAAAGTTTTTTACGGGGCTAAAAATAAATTACCTTTTTTAAAGTATTTTTAAATGATAAATCAGTGAAAAAATGTTTTTTTAACTTTTTTTTCAACTCTTATCCTGGTTAAAGCAGGCCTTACACCTGCTTTTACCAGGCGTAAGAATTGTAAGGGTTTTCTGCGGGCGGAGGGTCTCCAAAAAGCAGAACTATCCGCCCGCAGAGGTCCTTCTCCAGGGCATTCTTGACAGATCAGAAATGCTGGTTTTCAGCACATGCACTATGCTTGCCTGAAACCGGCATTTCCGATGTCCCTACAGGTGGGTACACAGCGCGTACCCCCCTGTAGGGATCAGGATATCTGGGCCATTATGTTCCTGGCATCCCATCAAGTGAAAAAGACAAAATTATATACCAGTGTGATGTCCTGAATCTGTTTTCTTGGACTGGACAGAAAAGAGAAAACCTGCCAAGACCTATTTTTGATTTAGCATATGTAGGAAGATTGAGTAAAATGTTATCAGAGAGTTCAAAACAGAAATAACACAAGACATGGGCTCTTGCACTGTAGACCTCACTGCAGCTTCCATGGAGGAAACTGCACACTCCATGGTAGACTGAGGAGAACTCATATCTTGCACCGGAACTCCACACATGCTAGAGGTGGACTTCTCCACACTCTCAGCCATGATGTGGCAGCTTCTTGGCAGGTTGACCAATGTATCCATTATCCACTGGTACACTTCCAAGAGCCTTCTCTTAAAAGATGGGCGGTTGAGGTGTCATCACTGTCTCTTCTGCTGTGCTTGCACCCAGGCTCTGACCACCTCTATCTCCTGCTGTCCTTTCCACCACTGCCAGCTCCTGCTCACTTGTGAGGTGAACTTCCCCAGGTGCAGACCCCTCAAATGCACTATCTTGGGTTGATGAGTCCTGAAGTTGGAACAAGCAAGGTGTAGGCTGGCAAGACTGGCTTGGCTCTCCTTCTTCTTCAGGAGAGCCTGATTCTGCAGAGGTATGACTGTTGCAAGAAAAGATCAATGATTAGGACGTACCGGGCAGGTTAGGGAGCATTAGACACATGGAAGTGGTGAGGCACCACCAGTCTGGCCATCTCCTTGAAAGAGATGCACAAAAGACAAATAGAAGAAAATCATAAACCCTGCTGCTCCAATCTTTCTCATTCTCCATTCCTGAATCTCTGCAGGTGGCCAGTGCCCTAAACCTCCAGGACTTCCTGCTCCATTGCATTCAGGACCTGGGTGTGAGCGGTCCCTGTTTGTCTCAGCAGTGGGCAGATTGGGGAGGTGTCACAGGAAAGTGGCAGGAAGATGATATGTAGGAGAAGAAGAGTGCATAGCCTTCTTTGTGCAACCAAATGATAGCAATATGCTGCAGCTGCTTACTGTGAGGGAAACAGCAGCTACTGATAGCGCAGCTGAAACTAGGAGGAGAGAAGGCTTAGTTCCCATTGTTCATTAAAGTATAAGCAGGTGTTGAGGGGGTTGGGAGAGCTTGGCGTGGTTTGGGGGCAGTGGGGAGGGGTGGAGGGTGGCAGTGGTGGCAAGGTATGATGCAGAGAAAGAGACATGACAAGAAATGTTTCTTACCTTGACTGAGCATGTAAGATCATTTAACTTTTTGTGGCATTGAACCCATGTCTTGGAGGTGAGGCCTCAGAGATATCTTTCCAGGCCTGCTGCAGGGTCTGCCTGGTTTTACTGGAGAGGAGCAAGAGGCCCATGCGTGCCCTTTCTTCCTGCACCAATATCTCCAGCCCTGCATTAGAAAATTAATGTGCCCCTGCTTAAGACATTACCGTTCTCCAATTTCACTTCAAAGTGCTCCAAGGCTAAACTGAGGTCCTCACTTTAAAAAGTGCATCTCGCTTTAAGAGATCCTGCCTCTCTTTATATGATGATGGGGCCGCCTGAACTCGCACACCCTCGTTGGCGAGCAGCCCGTCAACATCAGAAAACTCATGGGCAATGTGCCTATGATAGGCTGAGACCTGACCATTAAAATGGTTCAGGTTGCTCATGCTTTGATCTGTAGATGTGTTGTTTGGTGGCTGACCTTACAATGTAAAAACTTTTCGTTGTATTCAGCAATCACTTCATGAATTGTTTGACTGCTCAGAGAACGTGATGGGTCTCAGAACTGTGCACAAACATGTTTTCTATCAAATGACAGCAATATTTCCAAAAGCCAAACATTACCAATATGCGCCGAGTATTATCTGTACACATTAAAGAAAGACTTGCATTTATATAGTGCCTTTCACAACCTCAGAACGTCCCAAAGTGCTGTACAGCCAATGTTGTAATGTAGGAAACATGGCAATCAATTTGCACACAGCAAGCTCCCACAAACAACAATGTGAAAATGACCAGATAATCTTTTTTTTTGTGATGTTGATTGAGGGATAAATATTGACCAGGACACCAGGAATAACTGCCCTGCTCTTCTTTGAAATAGTGCTACTGGATCTTTTACATCTACCTGAGAGAGCAGTCGGGGCCTCAGTTTTACATCTCATCCGAAAGGCGGCAACCCCAACAGTATAGCACTCCCTCAGCACCGCACTGGAGTGTCAGCCTGGATTTTTGTGTTCAAGTCTCTGAAGTGGGACTATGAACATTCAACCTTCTGACTTAGAGGCGAGAGTGCTACCAACTGAGCCACAGCTGACATTTAAAATTAGTTTAAACTTACATTTTGTAGAGGGGATAATGGTTCCAATGGACTATGCAATAGGCTGGTTAGTGCTGTGATTCCCTGTACAGTCACCTGCTGGTAGCTGGCTCAAGAGCAGCATTGGCTGTAGGACTATGTTGACAGCATATAACCCTTTGCCAAACATGGTGTGTGGAGACCCGTGATGGGGAATTCACCACCAGGTCTAACCTGCAGGGTAAGTAGGATTCCATGCTATCACACAGCATTTTGTTGTACTATGGAGCTGTGTGGTTACAGTGACCTCAAATCAAATCCTACAACACCCACTCCACCCTGTGGCTTGTGGTTTTCTGGACACCTCTGTGTATAGAACATACACAACAACCAGCTTAATCTGCCAAATGAACTCAGCACCCATTCTGCCATTGATCTAAAAAGACAGAAGTACAACTTTATGGTTTCTGTACCAACAGCCAAGCATTTCTAGTGGAAAGAATAGAAATGACTGAAGTTCTCCAGGGGTGGGGGGGGGTGGTGGGGGGGTGATGGATTCATCATTTAAAGGCAGTGCAATGACACCCTGTAGAATGATATCGATTCAGATAGTGAGATCTTGATCTCAGTCTGCCACCAGTCATTGATCAACAACAATGACTTCCATTTATATAGTGCTTTCAATGTAGAAAAATATCCCAAAGCACTTTGCAGAGGCATAATAAAAAAATGCAGAGCTAAAGAAGGAGATATCAGGAGAGGGGACCAAAAGCTTTTAAGGAGGCTCTGAAAGGAAGAGAGGGAGGTGGAGAGGCAGCAAGGTTTAGGGAGGGAGTTCTAGAGCATGGAGCCCAGGTGGTTGAATGCACGAACGCCAATGCTTGGGCAGAGGGAGAAGGGGGGGTGACCAAAAATAGAGAGGAATAAAGAGTTTAGTTGTGGAGTTGCAGGAAGTTAGAGAGATAGGGAATGGTGAGTGCATGAAGGGATTTAAACATGAGATTGAGATTTTTCTATTTTTGGTATTGGAGGAGCCAGGAACCATAGTAGGTCAAGAGGACGGGGTTAATGGATGAACGCAGGATAGGAAATTTGCATTAAAATGTCGAGTACTTTTCCACAGAATAAGTGTCAATGTTGGAAAAGCAGTCATCTCAGGCTGCTCTTGTCCACCTCAGAGGTCTTAGAGCAGGTCACACACCTATATTCTTAGCCAGAGTACAGCACAATGGAGTCCAAGATGAGCATGAGAAGGAAACAAACCATCAAAAAAAGCTTTTTTTTTAACTGAGTGGCACCTACAAAGCACACCTGAAAATTAGTCTAACAGGCCAGTTTAACCAATTGAAGCGCAGATTAAATTATTCTTTCACAAAACACAATAGGGAATTAAGGGAATGTAATCTACAGGGAATTCTGTGCTCTCAGAAATGCAGCATTCCCAGATTAAGTTTTTTTTCATGAAAGACATTTTATTTTGTGCTTTCTGCACACTGCTTGCATTCTCCTATAAAAATGTATTTACACCAGAATTTTCTGGCAGTCTCACCTGAACCAAGCAGATCGTTTCTTGGTAAAGCTCGAGCAGTACCAAGAAGATGCAATCTACGGTTTCATTCCAACAGAGATTCAACCCTAGATGAACCATGTTTGCATGGAATGTATTTTTACAATCTTTTCAAATAGAAATAGTCTTACAGGTTTTTTTGCCAACAGTGTCAGATGTGAACGCAAGTTCAACAACATCCCCTCGCAGATATTTAGAAATAACAACTTTTCCATTTGTTTAGTGGACAACCACCCACTCCTGGTTATAGAGCAAGAACTCAACCGGCAAGTTGCGGTGGCATCATAAACCACAACGGCAATGCTTGGTCAACAGCACCAAAGACCTGCAGTTGAATTACTGCTGGTACACACCACCAAACATTCGTTTTTTTATATATAGGATTAAATCTATTGGGAATTTTGTTTAATTTTTGGTGTTTTTTAAATTTATTTTAATCATATTCACCAAGAAGACTGTAGCAACTTGCACTTGAAAAATATTTCAATACAGTGAAGTATCGCAAGGGACTTCACAAGGGCAGGATCAGACACTGAGCAGGAAGTTGAGAGAAAAGTTAGTGTAGTTGACCGAAGGCAAGATTGGAGAGGTACTTTTTGAGGAGGCTTTAGAAGGCGGGCAGAGATCTAGAAATTATAAATCTCAGATTTTTTGCAATGCTTTTGTGTATATTATTATGCTTTGTGGTTCTTACATAGGAACAGGATTAGGCCCTTCAGCCTCTCAAGCCAGTTCCACCATTCAGTTAGATCATGGCTGATATGTACCTTAACGCTATTTACCCGCCTTTGACCCATACCCTTTGATACCCTTATCCAACAACAATCTAGCTACCTCAGTCTTGAAAATTTCAAGTAACATAGCATCCACAGCCTTTTAGGGCAGAGAGTTCCAGATTTCTAATACTGTTTATGTGAAAAAATGCTTCCACATTTCATTCCTGAATAGCCTGGCTCTAAGCTTAAGTTCATGCCCCTTGTTCTTTTTACATAATAGATATGATACTTCCATGAATTTGATATCTATATTTAATGTCTTCAGTTAAGACTACTTGATAAATGATGGATGCATGATGTGTTTATATCTGATGCATTAGTGACCTGATAATTCAGAAGTGGCAAGTTATGAATTAAAGTCAGTGTGGCCAGTAGAATATATGTTATAGCCCATAAATTCTCACCATGTATTCTGTTTATACACACATTAGTTAAATCATTAAGTTTAAAAGGATTAAAGTTAAATATAAACTTTAATTTAAACAGGAACTATGTTGATGCACGGATTCTGGAGGGATTCTACTGCTTCTTTTTTATTCTCCATTGTGATAATGTGAGGGAATACACCATGTTTCAGACAGATACACCATAATATGAACAGAATACTGACATTATTAATATAGAATATACTGGGTTTAAAAATCTAAAGACTCGGAGACACAGGCTGCAAACAGAATACAGGCTCCTGAGATAAAGATCAGTTGATAACAAAGTTGTAAACAAGCTTTGAAATGGGAATTAGTTAAATATAGTAAAACAATGAAAGATTGAAGCAAACCATTGGTGCTTCCGAAAGGTCTACGGTTTGCAACCAACACAATGAGAATGCCCAGTTTAAGGTGTTAAAAGCTAACACGTGAAACAGAAACACAAACATTAAAAGAGGCATGTGCCTTTGAAAAGATGACATCAAGTAAAGAAACACCTGCTGGTCAAATAGTTTTTATATTAAACTTGGAAGACAGGAAACACAATTAAATATGCAACCAATTGAGATAGCTAGAAATGCATGAACCACTCTGGTCAAAGTGTCTTTAATTTATAGACATAGTAAATATGATACCAACAAGGACACTTTGAAGATATAACTTCAATAGAGACACCAAGCAATTACATTGGGCTGGATTTTCATTCAGCAGTCGGGAAGGAGGCAGGACTACAACTTTCGGGTTTTAGTCCCGCCTCCATCGACGTCCGGCCAATCGACGCGATTTTCCCTTGATTTGCCTTGTTGAGCCCGCCCAGCGTGACAGGTGATGTCACAGACTGAAATTTCATCTGTCAAGAGTTTTTGCCAGATGAAATATCAGTGTTTCACAGCTGTTTGAAGATGTCAAACACTGACAGTCTGACTTCTAACCTGAGTCCTTCTACGCAGACTCAGTCAGAACTGTCACCAGCACTGAAAGCTGAAGGCTGTCACTTTTGACAGATCGCGGCCATTCTGCTTTCAGTGCCGGCTGAGTGATGGACTCCCGACGCCTAGAGGAAGAAAGTCTGTTAAGGTAAGTACAGATAATTTAAACTTCTTTACACACTTTAGACACACCAAACCTTTGCACTCATGCACCCATCACTCACCTGTACACTGACATCTCGACCCCTCCAAGTCCTTCAACCCGACGGCCCGCCTGCTCTAACCTGGCGTGGTTTGGAGCCGTCGGGAATCCCACACGACACCCCTCAAAATAGGGATTAGGCTAAAAACTGCCTGTTAACTGCCTGTTAACAGGCAGTTAATTGGCACTAATCCCTTCCCGCCTCGGGTCAGCGTGTCCCAGTGCGGGGCGGGTACCCGCCTCCTTTGAAACTTACGTGGAGGCGGGTTTTGGGCGGGATAGTGACGGGACCCCCGAATTCGGGATTTTTGCCCCTCGCACGCCTAACAGCCCACCTCACGGCACACTGAAAATCTGGCCCATTGTGTTTGTATTACTTGGAGCAGTAAGGAGAGTCACAATGTCTGCTAAAAATCAGTAAAGCCAATATTAAAAATTGAATGAAAGCATTTTCAAAGAATGACATCAAACATAAATCATTGCTGTCATTGTTTTTATGATGGTTTTTGGAACACCTAAAGGTAGAGAAATAATTATGCATGCAGTAATTGAATTGACAGTAAGAATAGAAAGCATTCGAAAGAGGTATCAATAAAGCACTTGGAAAACAGTGACAGGATCAGACAAAGTCAACATGGATTTACAAAAGGTAAATCGTGCTTGACTAATCTACTGGAATTTTTTGAGGATGTAACTGGTAAAATAAGAACATAAGAACATAAGAAATAGGAGCAGGAGTAGGCCAATCGGCCCCTCGAGCCTGCTCCGCCATTCAATAAGATCATGGCTGATCTGATCCTAACCTCAAATCTACTTTCACTCTCCATCCCACTCGAACCCATGTGATCTCCCGGGAGAGGCGAAAAACCAGATAAAAAACCCAATGGCCAATTTGGGAGAAAAAATCTGGGAAATTCCCCTCCGACCCATCTAGGCGATCAAAACTCGTCCAGGCTGTTGTGTCTGTGTATAATAAGACACAGACTGCAGGAGAACGGTACAACAGGTGTTTACTCAACGTGGCTCACACGGGAACTGATCTGTACAGATTACTACTCAGTGCTTTATACAGGTGTGGTCACTGCCGGTACTGCAGTATACATGAGCTGTAAAAGATAGTTCCCCCCTTAAAGGTATATACATTACAATTCCTCCCCTTTTAGATTAACAGTACCATAACACACATTTAACAATTAAATATCAAACTAATTACAATTAACACTTTTAACATGCAACATTAGCTGAAAATAGTCTATTTATATATTCAGTCTTTGGGGAGGCTTCCTGATCCTTTCTGGATAGCGCCTTTCCCGAGTGTCTTGTTCTTGGTGCGGAAGCAATTCTGGCCCCCTGTCGTCGGTTGGTTCATCAGTTTCCGATGCTACTGTTTCTGGGGTAGATGCGACCTGTACGTCGGGTTCATCACCAGGTACGTATAGGCGAGGCATGGGGTTGACTTGTTCCTGTGACTCTAGGATCTGGTCAGCATGGCGTCTCACGATGCTCTCCCCAACGTCCACCGTGTACGTTAGTGGGCCCTGCCGTGTGCATATCGTTCCTGGCTGCCATTTTTCTGTTCGGTAGTCGCGGGCCAAGACTGGTTGCCCTACATTGAAGCACCTTGTTGGCTTCTCATGGATGTGCTGGAATTGCTTACTCTCAACATCTTTTCGTACGTTTGGTCTGAGCAAATCCAGGCGAGATCTTAACCTTCGGTTAAAGAACATCATGGCTGGGGCCTGGTTGGTGACTGCATGTGTCGCATTCCGGTAGGCGAACAGGAAATTGTCCACCTTGTGCTGCAGCGGAATGTTGTCATTGTACATAGCCTTTATTGCCTTCTTAAAGGTTTGTACGAACCTCTCAGCCAATCCATTTGTGGCTGGATGATACTGGGCGGATGTGTAATGCCTTACCCCATTCTTTTTCAAGAACCTCCGGAACTCTTCGGACACAAACTGTGGTCCGTTGTCGGAGCAAATCTGTTCTGGCAAGCCATTCCTGGCAAAAATGGTCCTTAGGACTGCAATAGTTTTCTCCGTGGTGGTGGAGGACATTTTGATGACCTCAGGCCATTTCGAGTGCGCATCCACGGCTATTAAAAACATTGAGTCCATGAATGGACCAGCAAAATCAATATGCACCCATTGCCATGGAGATGAGGGCCACTCCCATGGGTGTAGAGGGGCCTGTGGTGGTGCATTTTGGACTTTCTGGCATCCTGAGCAGCTCTTGGTCAGGTCCTCGATTTGTTTATCGATTCCCGGCCACCACACATGAGCCCTGGCTAGGCTTCTCATTTTTACCCCTCCCAGATGACCCTCATGAAGCTCATTGAGCACTCTATCGCTTAACTTGGGTGGAATTATCACTCAGGATCCACACATCAAGGTCCCCCGGCACACTGACAGCTGTTCTCTCCTTGTCGAGAATGCTGGCAACAGTGAGTCGCCATGTGCTGGCCATCCCTTCACCGTCAAATCATATACCCGAGACAGTGTCAGGTCATTTCGGGTTTCCTTTTCGATACAAGCGTTAGTTACCGGTAGGCATTCAACTATAGTCGAATGGAATATTTCGACAGGATCCACTGCTGGTGCTTCCTCCGCAGTAGGCAGTGGCAGGCGTGATAGCCCATCAGCATTTCCATGCTGTTTCGTGCCCTTATATTCAATCTCATAGTGGTGCGCCCCTAGAAAAAGTGACCATCTTTGTAGTCGTTGCGCAGTCATCACCGGAACGCCCTTCTTCGGATTAAAAATGGAGACAAGAGGCTGGTGATCAGTCAGCAAGGTGAATTTCTGCCCGTGCAGATAGTGATTGAACTTTTTCACTCCCCACACCAGGCTGAGGGCCTCCCTGTCAATCTGGGCGTAGTTACGCTCGGCTGAGGTTAGTGATCGTGACGCAAAGGCTATTGGCCTCTCTGAGCCATCCGAGAATTTGTGCGACAGCATCGCTCCAATGCCGTAGGGTGACGCATCACATGCCAACCGAATTGGTAATGCCGGGTTGTAATGGGCCAATACCTCTTTCGATGTGATTAGTGTTTTGCTCTTCTGGAAAGCTCGTCTACATTCGTCACTCCACTTCCATGGCACCCCAGTTTGCAGTAGGGTGTTCAGTGGGTGTAGTATTGTAGACAAATTTGGCAAGAACTTATGGTGGTAGTTTACCAGCCCGAGGGACGACCTCAGTTGTGACACATTTTCCGGTGCTGGAGCCTTGACTACTGCCTCAATCTTCTCTGGGGACTTATGTAGCCCCTCTTTATCGATAACGTGGCCACAACACGAGATCTGTTTTCTAAAAAACTTGCATTTGGGGCGGTTAGCTCGGAGCCCATATTCCTGCAATCTAGTGAGCACCTGCTCCAGGTTGGCAAGGTGATCACTGTCATTTTCGCCCGTGACCAGGATGTCGTCCAAATAACACTGGGTCCCTGGGATCCCTTGCAGGACTTGTTCCATTGCCCTCTGCCAAATAGCCGGAGCTGATGCTACCCCGAATACCAGCCGGTTGTATTGGTAGAGACCTTTATGGGTGTTGATTGTGAGGTATTTTTTGATGCTTCTTCTACCTCCATTTGCAGATACGCCTGGGCTAGATCAATTTTAGTGAAGCGTTTCCCTCCAGATAGCGAGGCGAAAATATAATCAATCCGTGGAAGTGGATATTATACAGTGTGAAGGACCGGGTTCACTGTTACCTTAAAGTCCCCACAGATGCGAACCTTCCTTGGTTCCCCAGGCGTGCTGCTCAACGACTTTTTCATCACAGGGACGATGGGTGTAGCCCACTCGCTCCAGTCTACCTTGGACAATACACCTGAACGTTCCAAACTCTCCAGCTCTGCTTCGACGGCTGGCCTTAAAAAATTTTGGGCTTGCACTTTCTTCAATTTTAATCGTCGCCGTCATGCCTTTTAGTGTTCCGAGTCCTTGCTGGAACACTTCTTTCGCGTCAGTTAGGATCTTTGACAGTCGCACAGGTGTGACGTCATCATCCTTTTTGTCAGCCACAGTAAGTGCCTGTATGGAATGCCAATCCAGTTGTATTTTCTGGATCCATTCACGTCCCAGTAATGGTGGTCCTCCATCTTGCAATACATACAGGTCTAGTTTTGGTGTTTCCTCACCGGTATATATAACGGTCACCCTTATTTTTCCTTTGGGGCAGACATTTTGCCCCGTGTACGTCTTCAAAATAATTTTTGTGTCTCTCAAGGGTATGTGTGAGAATAGCTGCTCGTAGTCCCGTCGGTTTATGACTGTTAGGGCTGATCCTGTGTCCAATTCTATCTTTACCTGGACTCCTGCTATCTTGAGAGTGACCGAAATGGTTCGGTGATCCTCCGTTGTGATCACATTATGTAGTTTCAGACAACTCAGTTCCCTGCTTTCGGAGTCGTTACCACTCTTTTGTTCGTCTGAACTATTCTCCATCATCTTATGTACCTTCTTGTACTTTTCTTTGGTAGGTTTCTTATTGCTGGTTTTCTTTCCCGACCTGCAGACTCGTGCTATGTGTCCTACTTTTCCACACTGTCTGCACACTTTGTCTTTGAACCAGCAATCATTCTGGTCGTGTGTTGTTCTGCCGCAGCGATAGCACTTCCCTGTTCCATATGACATTTCGTTTGTGCCATATCCTTGCTGTCTCTGTTGTATCTCTGCAGCGCCCCGTGCTGCTGCTTCATATGATACCGCAACGCTGAAAGCCTTTTCCAGCGTAAGGTCCTTTTCAGATTAAAGCCGTTTCTGGGTTCCTTCACTTTGAAGCCCACATACAAACTTGTCCCTTAAGGTATCTGCCAGTCCCGCTCCAAACTGGCAGTGTTTCGATAGTTTGCACAGTTCTGTTAAATAATCAGCATTGCTTTCATCCTTATGCTGGTTCCGTTTGTGAAACTTAAATCTTTCTGCTATCAGCAGCGGTGTGGGGTTTAAAGGTTCCTGTAGTATCGTTACTATGTCTTCAAAACTCTTTTCCATTGGCTTCGTTGGGGTTACTAGATTTCATAATAACCCATACGTCTTTGCACCCATTAAATTTAACAATACCGACGCTTTCTTGTCATCCGACACCTCATTTGTCTTGCAGTATACCTCTATTCGTTCGACATATGTAGTCCAATCTTCGACTTCATTGTCAAACGCGGTGATACTGCCACTCTTCGGCATTTTGGGTGTGGTTTAAAATGGCGTCTCCCAATGGCTTAAAATGGCGTCTCCCGCGCTTTCCTTCCTCCCCCGCTGCTGCCAACACCGCTCCCGGCGGTTCTCGTGGCAATGGCGGCACCCTGTAGGTTTCGCGCGCTTCTCCTGCGCTGCTGCCAACACCGCTCTCGGCGGTCCTCGTGGCAATGGCAGCACCTCGCGGGTTTCTGCACGTCTCTCCCTCCCTCTCTTCGACGCTGCTCGGCACCTGAACACCGGCTGCGCCCTGTGCGCTCTGCCCTCTCTCTCTCTCCCCCGTTGATGCTGCTCGGCCCTTTGCTGTGCCGCTCGGTCGGGCTCTAGCCCGCCGCTGTCCGGGAAGGGTCCGCGCGCTACCTGTTGCCAGCCCGTTTCGCTGGACCACCTCGACTGGAAAGCCAAGACTGGCTCTCGACAGCCTCCCCCACAATTCTCGAGTCTCTGCTGGATGACTGGGTGGTTGCCCGTGGTCAACGCCCGAGTCTCTGGCCTTGACCTCCAATCCCCTGATCTCCAGGAACGAATCCCCGGGAGGTGACGCAGAGTTGCAGGTAGGTTCGAACTTGCCTCGTCGCCAATGTTGTGTCTGTGTATAATAAGACACAGACTGCAGGAGAATGGTACAACAGGTGTCTACTCAACGTGGCTCACACGAGAACCGATCTGTATAGATTACTACTCAGTGCTATATACATGTGTGGTCACTGCCGGTACTGCAGTATACATGAGCTGTAAAAGATAGTTCCCCCCTTAAAGGTATATACATTACACAGGCAATCACTCTGTCCCTGTATTTCCTGCAGTATTACCTTCTGTAAGAGGTGATCTCCACCCCAGCCAGGAACAATTTACTCTTGAAGGACTCCTAGCTGGCAGCCTGTTCCCGAGGTCTCCACTAATCCCTGTGAATAGAACCATCTCCTGAAATCTAACACAGAATTAGAACACAAGAAGTAGGAGCAGGACCAGACTACACGGCCCCTGGGCCCGCTCCGCCACCCACAGGGCCATGACCGATCCAAACCTAGACTCATGTCCGATTTCCTGCCCGCTCCCCGTAACACCTAATTCCCTTTACTTCTAGGAAACTGTCTATTTCTGTTTTAAATTTATTTAATGATGTAGCTTCCACAGCTCTCTGGGGCAGCAAATTCCACAGACCTACCACCCTCTGAGTGAAGAAGTTTCTCCTCATCTCAGTTTTGAAAGAGCAGCCCCTCATTCTAAGATTATGCCCCCTAGCTCTAGTTTCACCCATCATTGGGAACAACCTCACCGCATCCACCCGATCAAGCCCCGTCACAATCTTATATGTTTCAATAAGATCGCCTCTCATTCTTCTGAACTCCAATGAGTAGAGTCCCAATCTACTCAACCTCTCCTCATATGTCAACCCCCTCATCCCCGGGATTAACCGAGTGAACCTTCTTTGTACTGCCTTGAGAGCAAGTATGTCTTTTCTTAAGTATGGACACCAAAACTGTATGCAGTATTCCAGGTGTGGTCTCACCAATACCTTGTACAACTGCAGCAATACCTCCCTGTTTTTATATTCCATCCCCCTAGCAATAAAAGCCAACATTCCATTGGCCTTCTTGATCACCTGCTGCACCTGCATACTAACTTTTTGTGTTTTGTGCACCAGGACCCCCAGATCCCTTTGCACTGCAGTACTTTCCAGTTTCTTGCCATTAAGATAATAACTTGCTCTATGATTTTTCCTGCCAAATTGCATAACCTCACACTTTCCAGTATTATATTCCATCTGCCAAATCTCTGCCCACTTACTTAGCCTGTCTATGTCCCTTTGCAGGTTTTTTATGTCCTCCTCACTCACTACTTTCCCTCCCATCTTTGTATCATCTGCAAATTTTGATATGTTACACTCGGTCCCTTCCTCCAAATCGTTAATATAGATTGTAAAGAGTTGGGGTCTCAGCACTGACCCCTGCGGAACACCACCAGTTACTGATTGCCAGTCTGAGAATGAACCATTTATCCCAACTCTCTGCTTTCTGTTAGATAGCCAATCTTCCACCCATGCCAGAATATTACCCCCAATCCCGTGATTTTTTATCTTGAGCAATAATCTTTTGTGTGGCACCTTGTCAAATGCCTTTTGGAAGTCTAAATACACTACGTCCACTGGTTCCCCTTTATCCACCCTGTATGTTACGTCCTCAAAGAACTCAAGCAAATTTGTCAAACATGACTTCCCATTCGTAAAACCGTGCTGACTTTGTCCTATTAAATTATGTTTATCCAAATGTGCCGTTACTGTCTCCTTAATAATGGACTCTAAAATTTTACCAACCACAGATGTTAGGCTAACTGGTCTATAGTTTCCAGCCTTCTGTCTACTACCCCTTTTAAATAAGGGTGTTACATAAGCAGTTTTCCAATCTGCCGGGACCTTCGCTGAATCCAGGGAGTTTTGGAAAATTATTACCAATGCATCCACAATCCCTACCGCCACTTCCCTCAAGACCCTAGGATGTAAGCCATCAGGTCCAGGGGATTTATCCGCCTTAAGTCCCATTATTTTACCGAGTACCACTTCCTTAGTGATTTTAATTGTATTTAGCTCCTCCCCCCCTAGAGCCCCCTGTTTGTCCAGTGTTGGGATATTCTTAGTGTCCTCTACTGTAAAGACCGATACAAAATATTTGTTCAGCACTTTTGCCATCTCCATATTTCCCACCATTAATTTCCTGGTCTCATCCTCTAAGGGACCAACATTTACTTTAGCCACCCTTTTTCTTCTTATATAACTATAGAAACTCTTGCTATCTGTTTTTATATTTTTTGCTAATTTACTTTCATAATCTATCTTCCCTTTCTTAATCAATCTTTTAGTTATTTTTTGCTGTCTTTTAAAGACTTCCCAATCTTCTATCCTCCCACTAGATTTGGCTACCTTATATGCCCTTGTTTTTAGTCGGATACTATCCTTTATTACTTTACTTAGCCACGGATGGCTGTCTTTTCTTTTACACCCTTTTTTCCTCAGTGGAATATATTTTTCTTGAAAGTTGTAAAATAACTCCTTGAATGTACACCACTGATCATGTACTGTATTACCCTTTAATCTATTTTCCCAATCCACTCTAATCAATTCCGCTCTCATACCTTCATAGTCTCCTTTATTCAAGCTCAGTACGTTTGTTTGAGATCCAACCTTCTCACCCTCTAATTGAATATGGAATTCAACCATGTTATGGTCACTCATTCCAAGGGGATCCTTTACTAGGACATTTTAAATTAATCCTGTCTCATTACACAGGACCAGATCTAAGGTTGTTTGCCCCCTGGTCGGTTCAGTTACATACTGCTCAAGAAACCCATCCCTAATACACTCAATGAACTCTTCCTCAAGGCTGCCCTGCCCAATTTGATTTGTCCAGTTAATATGAAAGTTAAAATCCCCCATAATTATAGCTGTTCCCTTATTACAAGCCCCAACTATTTCCTGATTAATACTCCGTCCAACAGAGTTGCAACTGTTAGGTGGCCTATAGACTACGCCCACTAGTGTTTTTTTCCCCTTATTATTCTTTATCTCCACCCAAACTGTTTCACTATCCTGATCCTTTGACCCAATATCATTTCTCTGTATTGCAGTGATTCCTTCCTTTATTAACATAGCCACCCCACCTCCCCTTCCTTCCTGCCTGTCCTTCCTGATTGTTAAATACCCTCGTATGTTTAATTCCCAGTCATGGTCACCCTGCAGCCATGTTTCTGTAATGGCCACAAGATCATACCCATATGTAGTTATTTGTGCCGTCAACTCGTCCATTTTGTTACGAATGCTACGTGCATTCAGATAAAGAACTTTCAAATATGTTTTGTGACACTTAATTCCTGCTTTTTCCCCTTTTACTACATTACCTTTTACTCCATACATTCTGTCCCTTCCTGACACTCTGTGGTTTTTAATTCCCCCACTGCTACCTAGGTCTATGACCTTCTCCATTGTCATTTTTATTATTTGCTCTCTAGAAACCTCCCCCCCACTAGTTAGTCTAAAGCCCTCTCTACAGCCCTAGTTATATGATTCGCCAGGATTCTAGTCCCAGCACTGGCCAAGTGAAGCCCGTCCCAACGGAACAGCTCTCTCCTGTCCCAGTACTGGTGCCAGTGTCCCAAGAAGCAAAGCCCATTTCTCCCACACCAGTCTTTGAGCCACGCATTTAACTCTCTAATTTTATTTATCCTAGCCAAATTCGCTCGTGGCTCACCCTTGAGGTTTTGTTTTTTAATTTGACCCCTAGCTGCTCATACTCATTTAACAGAACCTTCTTCCTTGTCCTATCTACGTCGTTGGTACCAACATGGACCATGACAACTGGATCCTCCCCCTCCCACTCCAAGTTTCTCTCCAGCCCAGAAGAGATGTCCTTAACCCTGGCACCGAGCAGGCAACACAGCCTTCGGGACTCCCGCTCTCGACTGCAGAGAACCCTATCTATCCCCCTAATGATACTATCCCTGTAAGGGGCCGTTTTAACGAGCTTATGGTGTGCTAGATCGGTTTTGATTTTGCACTGCTCGTGAGCAGTTCCGAAGCGCTCCCCCCTCACCGGTTCTAGACACTGGGCTTATTGCCAGACAACCTTGATGTGTGGCCCAACTTGTGACTCGGAAGACAAATGGATCAGGTGAGACAAGGTGAGTTTTAAATCAGAAATATCTTTATTTTCAAGGAGAATAAACACAGAGAATGCAAGAATCAATTTAGACAAAAATCATTAGCACGTCTCCCAATGGGAACTAAAATTTAACACACAAGGAATAACTTTGACTATCTTAAATCATACAACAATTCTTAATCAGCGGTATACTAAAACGGGGGTGGGAAAAGCGCACGGACACATCAAGGGATAAATCACACTCCTGAATTACAAAACCCTTAATGTTACAAACCCTCCCGTTGCTAAAATATACCTCAACTAGGTCAGCTAGGTAGAGTTGGGCCTTTATGCTCACCAGAGTTTTAAAACCGTCCTTAATCTTGGTACTCCTGTGACGTCCGGGATCTCCGATTTTCCTCATGGGACCGGCTCCTGAACCCGCTCTCCTGCACAATCTTGAAAGTCCTCCGAACTCCTCGAACCGTCTCCTCTCCACTCAGCCTTCGAACTCCTGATGGTCTTGGATCTGGACTGAACTTCTGAATCTGCTCTCCTGCACAATCTTGAAAGTCCTCCGAACTCCTCAAACCGTCTCCTCTCCACTCGGCCTTCGAACTCCTGATGGTCTTGGATCTGGACTGAGCTTCTGAATCTGCTCTCCTGCACAATCTTGTGGGTCCTCTGCGCTCTGTCCTTGACCTCGTGTCTGTGCGAATCTGTGATGGATCTGCCTGAATCTCACTGAATGAATGAAGTCTTGCTGTCGATTTTCCCTCAACAGTTATACTGTTTCTTTGTCCTTATCTTGGTGCCAAATCAGGGGTTTTCTTTTGTCAAGGTAATGGGCAGGCTGCTTTGACAAAAGCAAGTACTTTATTTTAATGTCTTGTAAATGAAACTGATGGGATCTGTCCTGTGTCCCTCTGAGTTTGGTACAGATAATGGTTTTTTTTCTGTGCTCAGCGATTTCAGAGATGGGTTTGCGTTTTGCTAGTAATTAGCGCACCTCCAGGTGCAAATACTTTTGTTTACGAGTTTGTTACTGCTGTAACCATATTATCATATCAATAGCAGTAAGTTCTGGAATCTTCTAATCGGTGATGACTCAGGCTGCTGTAAGATACTGCTGGTGTGTCCTTTTGAACTGAGCCATGAGAACTGCCAACTCCATCTTGTGTTCCCACAATGTGGCCATTTCAGGGGTTTTACCAATCTAGACTGTATTTTCTGGATTTTGCGAATCCTACATCCCCTACCACTACAACATTTCTATTTACTCCCCCCTCTTGAATGGCCCCCTGTTCCACGGTGCTGTGGCCAGGTTGCTCATCCTTCCTGCAGTCTCCACTCCTGCCCCCACAAGGAGTAAGAGCCTTGAACCTGTTGGCTCCTCTAACACTACCTGCAGGATCCCCGTACCTGCCTCACTCGTAGTCACACCATCCTGTCCCTGACCACGAACTACATCTGAATTAATTAATTTCATAGGTGTGACTACCTCCTGAAACATAGAATCCAGGTACTTCTCCCCCTCCCTGATGTGTCGCAGTGTCTGAAGCTCGGTCTCAAGCACATCAACATGGAGCCGGAGTTCCTCTAGCATCGAACACTTACTGCAAATGTAATCACCGTTAGCATCAATGGTGTCCACCAGCTCCCACATTTCGCAGCAGTAACACATCCCCTGCTCACCCATTCTATATAATTAATAAAATTTCTTATTGTTAGTTATGAAGACCCTCTGCCCTGATATAGATGATGAATATCACACCACTATTTAATAGGACTTACCAACTTATAAATAGATAAGGGAGAACCAGTGGATGTGGTATATTTGGACTTTCCGAAGGCTTTCAATAAGGTCCCGCATAAGAGATTAGTGTGTAAAGTTAAAGCACATGGGATTGGGGGCAAGGTATTGACTTGGATAAAGAACTGGTTGGCAGACAGAAAGCAAAGAGTTGGAATAAACGGGTCTTTTTCCGAGTGGCAGGCAGTGACTAGTGGGGTACCGCAGGGATCGGTCCTAGGACCCCAGCTATTTACAATATATATTAATGATCTAGACGAGGGAACTAGATGTAATATGTCCAAGTTTTCAGATGACACAAAGCTGGGTGGGCGTGCGTGCTGTGAGGAGGATGCCGAGAAACTCCAGTATGATTTGGACAGGTTGGGTGATTGGGCAGAAGCATGGCAGATGCAATATAATGTGGATAAATGCGAGGTTATCCACTTTGGTGTCAAAAACAGGAAGGCAGATTATTATCTGAATGGCAATAGATTGGGAGAAGGGGAAGTGCAACGAGACCTGGGTGTCCTTGTGCACTAGTCGCTGAAGGTAAGCATGCAGGTGCAGCAGGCGGTTAAGAGGACAAATGGTATGTTGGCCTTCGTAGTGAGAGGGTTCGAGTACAGGAACAAGGATGTCTTGTTGCAGTTGTACATGGCCTTGGTGAGACCACATCTTGAGTATTGTGTGCAGTTTTGGTCGCCTTATCTGAGGAAGGATTTTCTTGCCATGGAGGGAGTGCAGCAAAGATTCACCAGGCTGATACCTGGGATGGCAGGAATGACGTATGAGGAGAGATTGGATCGATTGGGCTTATACTCGCTGGAGTTTAGAAGAATGAGAGGGGATCTCATTGAAACTTATAAAATTCTAACAGGACTAGACAGACCAGATGCAGGAAGGATGTTCCCGATGGCCGGGGAATCCAGAACCAGGGGTCACAGTCTAAGGATAAGGGGTAAGCCATTTAGGACAGAAATGAGGAGGAATTTCTTCACCCAGAGAGTGGTGAACCTGTGGAATTCTCTACCCCAGAAGGCAGTAGAGGCAATTCATTAAATATATTCAAGAAGGAGTTAGATATATTTCTTAAGGCTAAAGGGATCAAGGGATATGGAGAGAAGGCAGGGGCAGGGTACTGAATTTGGATGATCAGCCATGATCTCATTGAATGGCGGAGCAGGCTCGAGGGGCCGAATGGCCTACTTCTGCTCCTACCTTCTATGTTTCTATGTTTAAGACAATTAGTTGACATCAGCAGAGAACATCAAAGAAGAAACCACTGCCAAAACAGTATAAAACATAGACCTTTTCAACAGAAAGGCAGAACTCGCTGAACGGGCAAAGCGTTTCTCAACTCTTCAGAGGCATTGCTGTAAGTCTTTATCTATGAGTCTCAGGAAGTCAAAGTAATTGATTTTGGTGGATGTTCTGGATTTAGAGATAAGTAAGAAATGTAGAAATGTAACGAAGTAAAGATTTGAGAGTAAGGATCTCTGAGAAATAAGAAAAGTAAGCTAATTGTATTTTGAATTGTTAATGTTGCGACTGATTCAACAGCTGTTAACTGAATGTCGGCTCTTAAATAAAACTATATTTTTAGAATTGTCTCAAAGAGTAATTCTGTATAAACTCGCAAACCCACATTCTGTACACACTTTTGTAAGGAGTTGCAGAATTCTGGGGGGTATTCCGGACCCTCATAATATCCGGAAGGTTACAGTCTAGTTCAACTTATTAAAAGTACTATCTGGAGGACGGTAACATCTTCAGTCATTCCTTTCCTTTAGGGAGAGATAGCCTGAACCTTTAGACCCATTTAAGTGTCTTATGGAATTCGGCTATCTCTAACTTAAGTTGAGGGTGAATGTCTGGGGAATACGCCTGATCTGGGGTAGCCCAAAAGGGCTAGGACTGTAATTATCCCTTCAATAGCAGCTCCACGAAATACAGAATTCAGTTTCCTCTTTGAAGTGTAATACTATTGATGGGTCTGATGGCTCTGTCAGTGTTTGGTGGACAGCAGTAATGGCTTCAAGCAACATTGTAGTGAGTTTCCAAACCAATTATTTCTTTCTGGTGCTGCAATTGTTTGGTTTTGGTCCCATTTAATCTACACTCGATTTCCAGGAAAAAACACTCTTTTGTCAATTTTCTCTTTCCTCACCCCTCCCCTGAAGGGTTGGCTGCTTGTTGGGGGCTATTCAATCTCCAGTGACCCCACCAAGTGACCATTCTTCATGCGAGAGTCCAGATGATGAATGTTGGATATTCAACCATCAGGTAATCACAGCCTAGCCTAATCCTGTCCTCAGCTGATGGCCAGACACAGACACATTCCAGCAGAGGTTGCTGCAGGAACACTGGCTGCCTTTTCTACTCCCTAACCGAGGAACAGTGAGGCCATTTGTTGCACTTCAGCTGCTATACCAACTGCGATCATCTAACTCAAAAGATATCAGGAATTGAACCTGGGACCTTTTAGTTTATATGGCTTAGTGCTGGACTGAGCTGTGTCTTTACTCACTAGCCCATTAGTATATAATATACAGCTTTAAACCTGTGCTGATCTGAGACTTCACTAACTGGTGATTAAGGTATTTTATAACAACAAATCATGAAATTAATTTTTATATATTACAGCCTATTTCAGGAGTTGGAGAAGAAAATTTATATTATCCTTTCACAGGCAAAATCACTGAAAAATAATCAATAAATGTTAATAATGGGCCAAATTTTGCTGTAGCAGGGCATCTAATGGCGTCTGCCATTAGTTAGACTTGCCTTTGCATGTTTAGGTTTTTACATTTTGGTGTGGCAAGTTGCTGAACGTGCGAGCTGATAATGGTAGAGAGAGGGAAACAGGGCATCTGGAACCTGAGTGAACAGGGAAAGCAGCTGTCTATCTCCTTAATCAATCAGATTGAAGGATTGTGAAATTAATAGCGCAAGGACTGGAAAGGATTGTGAATTAAAGGGGGTGAATTCAATGTCAAATCAGAAATAAAGAGAGGGAAAGAAAGATTTGATTGAGAGAGAGAGAAAAAAGAGACAGAAAGAAAAGGAAAACAAAATCTTAACATTAAAAAAATCTCCAACAACTATTAATGCCTGCAGGAATGAGACTCCACGCTTGTAATAGTTAATTTTCAATGCCGGAGCGGTTGATTGGCAGTAATTAACGCTTATCACATCTTTAAAAGGGTACTTAGACTGGAATGGACAAGGCTTAACTTTCTATGATGTCCAGCTGGGTGGGACTGCACTCGCCTGGTTCCATTCTTATCTATCTAATCGTAGCCAGAGAATCACCTGCAACGGCTTCTCTTCCTGCTCCCGCATCGTTACCTCTGGTGTCCCCCAATGATCTATCCTTGACCCCCTCCTTTTTCTCATCTACATGTTGCCCCTTGACAACATCATCCGGAAACACCACGTCAGTTTCCACATGTATGCTGATGACACCTAGCTCTACCTCACTACCATTTCTCTCGACCCCTCCACTGTCTCTAAATTGTCAGACTGCTTGCCAACCATCCATTTCTGGATGAGCAGAAATTTTCCCCAATTAAATATTGGGAAGACCAAAGCCATTGTTTTCGGTCCCCGCCACAAACTCCATTCCCTATCCACTGACTCCATCCCTCTCCCTAACATCTGTCTGAGGGTGAACCACACTGTTCGCAACCTTGGTGTCATTTTTGACCCTGAAATGAGCTTCCGACCACATAGCCGCAGCATAACTAAGACCGCCTATTTCCACCTCCGTAACATCGCCCCTCTCCGCCCTTGCCTCAGCTCATCCACTGCTGAAACCCTCATCCATGCCTTTGTTATCTCTAGACTTGACTATTCCAACGCACTCCTGGTGGCCTCCCACATTCTACCCTACGTAAACTTGAGGTGATCCAAAACTCGGCTGCCCATGTCCTAACTCGCACCAAGTCCCATTCAACCATCACCCCTGTGCTCGCTGACCTACATTGGATCCCGGTTAAGCAACGCCTCGATTTCAAAATTCTCATCCTTGTTTTCAAATCCCTCCACGGCCTCGCCCCTCCCTATCTCTGTAATCTCCTTCAGCCCCACAACCCCCCGAGATCTCTGCGCTCCTCTAATTCTGCCCCCTTAAGCATCCCTGATTATAATCACTCAACCATTGGTGGCTGTGCCTTCTGTTGCCTAAGCCCTAAGCTCTGGAATTCCCTGCCTAAACCTCTCCGCCTCTCTACCTCTCTTTCCTCCTTTAAGAAACTCCTTAAAACATACCTCTTTGCCCAAGCTTTTGGTCACTTGCTCTAATTTCTCCTTATGTGGCTCGGTGTCAATTTTTTTCTCTTTTAATAATGCTGTGAAGCGCCTTGGGACGTTTTACTATGTTAAAGGCACTATATAAATACAAGCAGTTGTTGTTGTTGTTGTCGTTTAGTTCTTATCTACCCTGCAAGTACAGCAACTCCACACCGTACAATGAATTTCAATGGGGAGTCAGACAGTGAGATGCCATTTTCGCAAAGCTAACAATGGAGCAGCGCATCTCAGAGAGCAACTTTTGGATATTTGCATTTAACCTCACATTTGCCCCTCACTTGAGGTTGCTGTACCATTTGTGCAAAAATAACCACGAGCACCATTAGTTTCACTGTATTTTCACAGGAAAATCTGGGCCATTGTTGCTTCAGTGCTTGTTTAATAACAAATAAAAAAACAAAGAATTGGCTGAATATTACATATACATCCATTGGATATAACAGCTGCTATGCATTACATGTGTCATAACAGTGTCAAAACCCTATTCCCAAAAATTATGATGCTAATTGCCATTGAATATATGGGACATCAGATACAGAAACAGACATTATATTAAGTGAATAAACCAAAAACCATGTAGCCCACTGTACAGGGTCCCCAGCAATGTATGGTAAGGAGTTTCCCAGCTCTGGCTGTGTTGATTTATAGCCATTCCCTAGGTGTTCTGGACTGATAGACTATTTTATATGCAGATAGCACCCTCTGGTGGTGGTTATCGTGTTAGCAGTTTGTATGAAGCAGAGGTCATTTGACCTTTCTACCTTTCTTCCTGTGAGAGGTCATTTGACCTATCTACCTTTCTTCCTGTGTGACCCAGGAAGTGAAATCCCAAGAAGTGGAATTCCAGGAAGAACCTGAACTGAGTAATGGAGAATTCCATGAGGGTTTCACAATCCAATGTAATCTGATTTCATATGTTAGGCCAAGCGCAATATCTGTGAGTATCTTTGTTTGTTAGCATAATAGCAATGTTGTCAGAGTAGTATTTTGATAACACTATGTTTATAAAAGGTTAATATTTGATAGTTACAGAAGTGAGTCCAAATGTTAGTTAGTTATACAATTAGTCTATTCTACTGTTGTAAATATGTTTATATCTTATGTAGTATCGAATGTATAGTATTCAGTTTATGTACAAAACATACTTTGTCTTTGTTTACAGTTTCATAAATTTGTTCAAGTAAAGCTTCAAACAGCAAACGGCTTCACGAGGAATTATTTTGAATAAGTGTTTAACTTGCTGGATAACTAGATAGGAGCACGTCTAGCGTGGCCAGTACACTAGGTGAAGGGTAGCAATACCACTGCTGCTATATATGTAGCTAATGTTCATTACATGTTTTATGCAGTTGGAATTTAAAGCAATTTTCCTTTTCCACCCTTTTATTTTGGAAAATTATATCCTTTTAACTTTGTCTTGGGCCAGAGCCTGCAACTTTGTCTTGGGCCAGAGGTTGGGAATGGCATTAAAAGGGAAATTAGAGAAGCGTGCAAAAAGGGCACAGCAGTCATCATGGGTGACTTTAATCTACATATAGATTGGGCTAACCAAATTAGTAACAATACTGTGGAGGAGGAATTCCTGGAGTGTATACGGGACGGTTTCCTGGACCAATATGTCAAGGAACCAATTAGGGATCAGGCCATCTTAGACTGGGTATTATGCAATGAGAAAGGATTAATTAGCAATCTTGTTGTGCGAGGCCCCTTGGGTTGGAGCGATCATAATATGATAGAATTCTTCATTAAGATGGAGAGTGAAGTAGTTGACTCAGAGACTAAGGTCCTGAATTTAAATAAAGGGAAACATGATGGTATGAGACGCAAGTTGGGTAGGATTGATTGGCTAATGTCACTCAAAGGGTTGACGGTGGATAGGCAATGGCAAACATTCAAAGATCGCATGGATGAACTACAGAATTTGTTTATCCCAGTTTGGCATAAAAATAAATCAAAAAAGGTGGCTCAACCGTGGCTAACAAGGGAAATTAGGGATAACATAAGATCCAAAGAGAAGACATATAAATTGGCCAAAAAAGCAGCAAACCTGAGGATTGGGAGCAGTTTAGGATTCAGCAAAAGAGGACAAAGGGATTAATTAAGAGGGGGAAAATAGATTATGAAAGTAAGCTTGCAGGAAACATAAAAACTGACTGTAAAAGCTTTTATAGATATGTGAAGAGAAAAAGATTGGTGAAGTCAAGCGTAGGTCCCTTACAGTCAGAAACAGGGGAATTTATAATGGGGAACAAAGAAATGGCAGACCAACTAAATACATATTTTGGTTCTGCCTTCACAAAGGAGGACACAAATAACCTCCCAGAGATGTCGGGGAACATAGGGACCAATGAGAGGGAGGAACTGAAAGAAATCAGTATTTGTAGGGAAATGGTGTTGGGGAAGTTGACGGGATTGAAGGCCAATAAATCCCCAGGGCCTGATAATCTATATCCTAGGGTACTTAAGGAAGTGGCCCTGGAGATAGTAGATGCATTGCAGGTCATCTTCCAGAACTCAATAGACTCTGGAACAGTACCCATGGATTGGAGGGTAGCTAATGTTACCCCACTATTCAAAAAAGGTGGTAGAGAAAAAGCGGTGAATTATACACCGGTAAGCCTGACATTGGTAGTGGGGAAAATGCTAGAGTCCATTATAAAAGATGTAATAGCAGAGCACTTGGAAAGCAGTGACAGGATCGGACAAAGTCAACATGGATTTACAAAAGGTAAATCATGCTTGACTAATCTACTGGAATTTTTTGAGGATGTAACTGGTAAAATAGATAAGGGAGAACCAGTGGATGTGGTGTATTTGGACTTTCAGAAGGCTTTCGATAAGGTCCCGCATAAGAGATTAGCATGCAAAATTAAGGCACATGGGATTGGGGGCAAAGTATTGACTTGGATAGAGAACTGGTTGGCAGATAGAAAGCAAAGAGTTGGAATAAACGGGTAATTTTCCGAGTGGCAGGCAGTGACTAGTGGGGTACCGCAAGGATCGGACCTAGGACCCCAGCTGTTCACAATATATATTAATGATCTGGACGAGGGAATTGGATGTAATATCTCCAAATTTGCAGACGACACAAAGCTGGGTGGGAGGGTATGCTGTGAGGAGGATGTCGTGAAACTCCAGTACGATTTGGACAGGTTGGGTGATTGGGCAGAAACATGGCAAATGCACTATAATGTGGATAAATGTGAGGTTATCCACTTTGGTAGCAAAAACAGGAAGGCAGATTATTATTTGAATGGCAATAGATTGGGAGAAGGGGAAGTGCAACGAGACCTGGGTGTCCTTGTGCACCAGTCGCTGAAGGTAAGCATGCAGGTGCAGCAGGCGGTTAAGAAGGCAAATGGCATGTTGGCCTTCGTAGCAAGAGGGTTCGAGTACAGGGACAAGGATGTCTTGCTACAGTTGTACAGGGCCTTGGTGAGACCGCACCTTGAGTATTGTGTGCAGTTTTGGTCACCTTATCTGAGGAAGGATGTACTTGCCATGGAAGGAGTGCAGCGAAGATTCACCAGGCTGATACCTGGGATGGCAGGAATGACGTATGAGGAGAGATTGTGTCGATTGGGCTTATGCTCACTGGAGTTTAGAAGATTGAGAGGGGATCTCATCGAAACCTATAAAATTCTGTCAGGCCTGGACAGACTAGATGCAGGAAGGATGTTCCTGATGGCTGGGGAGTCCAGAACCAGGGGTCATAGTCTAAGGATAAGGGGTAAGCCATTTAGGACTGAGATGAGGAGGAATTTCTTCACCCAGAGAGTGGTGAACCTGTGGAATTCTCTGCCACAGAGCGGGGTGGAGGCCAGTTCATTAAATATATTCAAGAAGGAGTTGGATATATTTCTTAAGGCTAAAGGGATCAAGGGATATGGGGAGAAGGCAGGGACAGGGTACTGAATTTGGATGATCAGCCATGATCTCATTGAATGGCGGAGCAGGCTCGAGGGGCCGAATGGCCTACTCCTGCTCCTAATTTCTATGTTTCTATGTTAACATATTTTCTTGTTAATTTTGTACATCCCATATTTATACTCCCATTGTCACGTGCCTGCTGCCCACAGTCCCAAAACCTGGGTAGAGAAGTTATCCTAAAGCCAAACATTTTTATCAGGTTGCAGGATGCAAACACGTAGGATGGTACATTTTAAGCTCAGACATTTTTCACAAATATGGACAAAAGTGGGAAAAGGAATTTGTGTGTGTGTTATAGAAAGCAGTGGATAGTCAAGGAATGAATTACAGCTGGGTATCTGGCCCAGTGTTGGTTCAGGCTTTGTATTTGCATTAATGGCAAAGCCACATGTGTGAATACTTTCCCCAAAAAACTAACTTGGGGCCAAAATGCATCTCTAATTCACTCTTTTTGGTCAATGTTCTCTATATATTGTAATTTTTTTGTAGAGGGGTTGGACTGCATTTGGGCATCGTGCTGTCCATACTCAAGGACTGAGGGGTACAGAGATGCATAATTCTGCGAGGAAAGTGGTACAAAAAGTGCCTGGAAGGTCTCCCAAGAAGTACAGGAGGTTCCAGAGATGCTTGTTAAAGGGGCACTGACTCTGTGAAAAATGTTTGATTTTTTTTGTGAACTAATTTGTATGTAATGTAAATTAGAAACAAAATTATAGCACTTGCAAGTGCCCTCATTGTGACAAAAAATAAGCTCCTCTGACTCTTATCCCTCCCAAGAAAAAAAAATTTGTTAAACACATTTTCATGAAGTCAGAGTCTCTTTACTGACTTGGTGATCTCAATAGATGTTTCATAAAGACTGAAAAGCTGCAGAGATGCAGGCAGAAGAATTGAGATAATAATCGACTACAATAGGGAGGACCATAGTTTTCCTCAGAAATTTATTGTATCAAGTAGAAAATGGATGTTTGGAAAAATGTGGAAAGCCAACAAAGTTCTCTTTCTTTGGTTGCTGCATTCACTGGTCCATTTTACTATGATTAAGAAACCTGGGGGAAAGGCCAAAGTTCATGGTACAGGACCCCATCAGGTTTAAAGCAGTGGCTGAGAAGACAAGGGAAATCAAGAAGTAGTGGTTAGGTGACACCAAATTTGATGTTTAAATGTCTGTAGATTGTAGGAGGAAGAAATGACTGAGGGAGGCAAAAAGGTAGTTTTAGAGGTCCTGGGAAAGAATGAGACATCACAATTGGTCTTGACTTCAACACATTCAGGTTGCAGGATGCAAACACGTAGGATGGTACATTTTAAGCTCAAGAGGAGCAAGAGAGGGAAGTTCATATGATCATAGAAATATTGGTCAGATAAAGAGAGACAAGGTTATGTTGAAAAAAGAGGAAGGCTGCAGAAGGATCAGCTCTCAGACAACTCCGCCCAATAGTGTGAGGCCGGTTTTCATCAGCAAGAGAAAGGAGGAATGTAATTTGAGAGAATGGATATGTTCTATGTTTTAAGAGGGACTGCTGGGGTGCAATTTTAATTGAAGCATTGGCCCCAATTTTCGGCTTGTGCGGGAAATGGTCGGGTTTCCCCAAATGTGGGGTTTCTGTCACACATAAAAAAGTGTCAGCCAGCTCCACGCAATTTTCCCTCAAGTGGCCAATTAATTCCCAGCATGTGGGAAGCCTTGCTAATTGTCCAATTCGAGTCAGAAATCCCCACATTATGATGTCATCATTCCTGGTGCTTTCAAAGTATCCAGCAAGCTTCTCCACCTCTGTAGGCTTCTCAACCACTCTTGCACAATGGCAGAGGAGCCTGCACCAGCTGCTGCCAGCGGCAGAGGCCAAGCTGCCTTCAAATTCGACGAGGCTTCACTGCAGGCATTATTGGATGGGGTTAGGGCCCACAGGGAGGTCCTCTTCCCTAGGTCAGGGAGGAAGAGGCCTCCCACTGAGACCAATGCTGCATGGATGCAGGTGTCAGCAGATGCCAACTCGCTGGGAGTCACCAGAAGAACCTTGGCATTACATCTCTAACTCCTTCCTTAACTACCCCACAGTACCATCCAGAGCCCCCGTCCTCACTGTGGAGGAGGAAGAGGCTGTGCAGCCAGACTCCTCAGAGGAAGCTCCAACCTCTGAGGGCGCAGCGTCAGCAGTAATAAGCGCAACCAGCACCAGCGCAGACACACGGGGGTCCTTCGGGACATAGAGTAGTGTTGTCACCTGGGCCTAGAAATTCATTAAGGTGCTGCCAGCTTTGCGCCCAGTTAACGCCTAAAGAGTGATTTTGCGCCAGAAATGAGTTTGCGCAGATATTCAGCGCAGCGGTATTGGCGGCAGTAGCCGTTAGCGCTGCGCCGGCACCGATGACGTCATCGGTGTGCGCAGTGCCCCGGTTCCGCCCCAAAACCGGCCCGATCCCCATATTTAGTTGCGGCCGCCTCCTCCGAAGCGGCCGCAAACAGCGACCAGAAAACGGGGCCGTCCTGCTGCCTTAGTGGGACGCTTTAAAGCGGAAGGTGCGGTCGGCCGCTTGCCCGTACCTCCTTCCCCGGCCTCCTCCACCCCCTGCCCCCCGCGGCATTGCCGGCTGCTTTCCGCGAGCCCGGCACTTCTCCGTGGTGCCGGGCTCATTTGCCGGCACTATCCAGCGGCGATCTCCCCGTTGGCAGCTCCCCCTTAAGAGAAGGAGGAGGCCTGCAGTACTGCAGCCTGCCGCTCCGCAGCGGCTGGCGCAGCGGCGCCAAGAGCGCTGATATTCAGTGTCAGCGCCCCAAGCGGAGGCGGGCACACCCTGGTATAGCGCCCGGTTCCGAATTGGGGCGCTAACAATGAATATCTGACGATCGCTATAGGCTTCCCGCCCAGCGCTAACTTTTGGGCGCTAGCCAGCTGGCGGGGCCATAGTGAATTTCTAGGCCCTGGTGTTTCACAGCTTACAAGTGAGCCTCAGCAGATTCTGGAGACAGGGACAGCAGTGGAGAGTCCTCGTCGGAGGGCGCAGGACTCTGCCAGCTCAGCTCAGCTGTGCTGCGTGTTGACCCTCTGCCTCTGGGTCCATCCGCAAGAGAAGAGGTGATGGCTCTCCATGCACAGATGCAGGAGTCTCTGGCAGGTTTTGTCTCCAGGGTCGCTGCGAGTGTGGAGCGAATGGAGGAGTCCATAGCGAGCATGAGCAGAGCCTTTGTGGAGTCATTGGTGCATGAACGCATCACCATGGAAAGGTTGGCAACCTCCATGGAGGAGATAACTCACCAGGGTATGGAAAACATGGTGAGTGCTCATAAGAGAATGACATCTCTTGAGGAGCGTTGGCCATCTGTTGAACAGAGAAACCAGACCTTCATGGAAGTCCTTCTGAATAGGACTGCCAGTGCAGAAACGGGTCCCCATGGCCCCCTAAAGCGCAGCAAGGTGCTCTCAAGCCACTTCCAAGCGCTGGCCCCTTCTGGCCTGTGCAGCTTCAGGTGAGTGAGCAGCAGCCTGGTGCTCCTGGTGCTCATCCTGCTGTTCCTGGTTCTGTGGCTGCCGCCTCTGCTGCTGGAGATCCTCTAATGGCAAGAAGGGAAGGAAAAAAAGGCGTCCCATGTTTCTTGTAGATGCCTCCGCTGAGGAAGCAGAGTGAGGGTGGCGAGAGGGGCTTCCCAGGAGATCGCATTGGAGAAGTGTGTGAGGCTCCAACCTTCCACAGCTGTGCCTAAGCCTTGAAGAAGTAGCCCCAAACCTGCAACAACAAGGTCCTTCAACATCCAAGTGCTGTCCCTTTAAATCGCAGCTTCTCCGATTGACCTGCAGCTGACAGCTAGCAAGCCGGCAAGCTTCACACCAGGTCTCATCAGTGAGGTTCCCCGCAGGCGTGTTTTGCGTGGGGAACCCCTGAAAGTCGCAAGGGCAGCCTAAAATCGGCTTAAACAAGGTGACAATTGATGATTAGGGTCCCGACAACCAGTCCTGCCAGCGGCGGCCGGGACTGAAGCGGGTGGCGGCGAAACGGCGGTCCGAAAGTTTGACGGGGCGGGGAATCAGGCGGGGGGGGTCCCGACCCGCTTTTTCGTTGATTTTCGGCCCCGGCCGCCTGGAAAGCCGCCCGACGGCTGCCAGAAAATTGACCCCATTGTTTTTGAAAGTCACAATTGTTTTTTTTTGGTTCCCCACAAATCATATACAAGAGAGTTGGGGGGAATTTTGCCAGCCCTGGGGAGGCGGGTAAGGAGGTGGGGCTGCCGGGAAAATGGCAGAAACTGGGAGCGGGTACCGAACCTGCCCCCAACCCGCCTCCGTGTCATCTTCCCGGGAGGCGGGGCCCCGACTCATGCAGGGTCCCATCTCCTCGAGGCGGGAAGGGGATTACAGCCACTTAACTGCCTGTTAACAGGAAGTTAACAGGCAGTGAAGAGGGTTAGCCCCATTTTACGCCTGCAATTGCGGGCTTCCCAACGGCTGCGAACCTCACCAGGTCTGCGGGGGTGAGAAGGATCAAAAAGTGCGCTGTGGAGGTGAGTGTTGGGTGCAAGTGTGGAGAGGTAAGTATGAGAGGTGAGTGTAAAGTGTTAGAAAAAGTTTACTTACCTTTGTATCTTCCTACAGGCTTCAACCCTTGGGGATCCGGAGGTGCCTCATCTCAACGGCAGAGATGACAGAATAGCTGCTGCATTCTCAGATGCAGCAGCCATCTGATTTCTGCTGAGGAAAGAGGTTTGGTGAGTCTTCAGTACAAGGGCTCACCTTAGAACAGAGATTGTCAGTGTTTGACAGCTTCTCAAAAATTTTGGACTGATGAAACGTCGTATGCTGACGTCTTCTGTCACGGGCTTTCCCTTAATTGGCCGGCTAAGCCCGCAGGGCAGGCTTAATAAGGTCAATCAAGGGAAAATAGCGTGGGTTGGCTGGACGTCGTTGGGGGCAGAACTAAAACCCAACAACCAGCAGTCCCGCCCCCAACGCGCCCCCATTGACAAAATCCAGCCCGTTGTTTCCAGTAATAGGAATGTTGAAATAGTTCACAAATCCAATAGGGAATGAAATTCAAATGGTAGGGTAATTGTACATACCACTTATTTAAAGTGCTGCTCCAGGTGCCAAGGATTTTGGCAGATGTTGTATTTTTTTTTGTCAACAAAAAATGAACTGTTTTTGAACTTGAAAGAAAAAAAAATGGTTGCGGGGAGGGTATTGTCCCTTCCCAGGACTAACCCAGAAACCCCTCATAACAGCTTGTTTGACCACTTTAAGCATTGGTCCTAAAGGCTAAAGGGAGAAATAACTACATAGAGCATTAACTATACAAGGAGAGTCACGTTTTGAAATATGGTAGAGTATGCTTGGAAGTCTTCCTTCTCATCGGTCACTCCATCTTTAGGTAGCAAATAGCACAACACATGTACTATACTTCAGAACAGATGTAGAAAGTATTTTATCACTGCAGCTTCGCACAAAGTATTTCCATACCATCAACGGGCCCAGCAGCCAGCTCTGAAAGTCTAACATACGGTATAGTTGTTACCTCCTCCATTCACAAACATTTCCATTGTAAAGTTCTCAGTCAGTTTTCATCACCATAGCTGACCCCCACTGAGTCATTCTTGGTAATATTTGACCAAATTATAGCCATTGCAAGGTAGTAAGGCTTGCTTTTATATAGCGCCTTTCACAACCTCAGGACGTCCCAAAATGCTTTACAGCAAATTAATTCCTTTTGAAGTGTAGTTACTTTTATAGAATGATACATAGAATGATACAGTACAGAAGGAGGCATTTGGCCCATCATGCCTATGCCGGTGCATATGTAGGAAGGGCAACAGCCAATTTGCACACAGCACAGTCACACAAACAGTAATCTGATAATGGCCAGTGTTGTGTCCGTCAGTAGTAAGACACAGACTGCAGGAGAACGGTACAACAGGTGTTTACTCAACGTGGCTCACTCTGGAACTGAACTGTACAGATTACTACTCAGTGCTATATACAGGTGTGGTCACTGCCGGTACAACAGTATACAGCAGCTGTAAAAAGTAGTTCCCCCCTTAAAGGTATATACATTACAATTCCTCCCCTTTTAGATTAACAGTACCATAACACTCATTTAACAATTAAATATCAAACTAATTACAATTAACACTTTTAACATACAACGTCACCTGAAAATAGTCCATTTGTATATTCAGTCTTTGGGGAGGCTTTCTGATCCTTTCTGGATAGTGCCTTTCCCGAGTGTCTCGCTCTTGGTGCGGAGGCGATTCTGGCACCCTGTCATCGGTTGGGTCATCAGCTTCCGATGCTATTGTTTCTGGGGTAGATGCGACCTGTACGTCGGGTTCCTCACCAGGTACGTATGGGCGAGGCATGGGGTTGACTTGTTCCTGTGACTCTAGGATCTGGTCAGCATGGCGTCTCACGATGCTCTCCCCAACGTCCACTGTGTACATTAGTGGGCCCTGCCGTGTGCATATCGTTCCTGGCTGCCATTTTTCTGTTCGGTAGTCGCGGGCCAAGACTGGTTGCCCTACATTGAAGCTCCTTGTTGGCTTCTCATGGATGTGCTGGAATTGCTTACTCTCAACATCTCTTCGTACGTTTGGTCTGAGCAAATCCAGGCGAGATCTTAACCTTCGGTTAAAGAACATCATGGCCGGGGCCTCGTTGGTGACTGCATGTGTCGCATTCCGGTAGGCGAACAGGAAATTGTCCACCTTATGCTGCAGCGGAATGTTGTCATTGTACATAGCCTTTATTGTCTTCTTAAAGGTTTGTACGAACCTCTCAGCCAATCCATTTGTGGCTGGATGATACGGGGCGGATGTGTAATGCCTTACCCCATGCTTCTTCATAAACCTCCGGAACTCTTCGGACACAAACTGTGGTCCGTTATCGGAGCAAATCTGTTCTGGCAAGCCGTTCCTGGCAAAAATGGTCCGTAGGACTGCAATAGTTTTCTCCGTGGTGGTGGAGGACATTTTGATGACCTCAGGCCATTTCGAGTGCGCATCCACGGCTATTAAAAACATTGGCCTAGAAATTCAGTTGCGTGCGCCAGCCGTTAGCGCCTTAGGAGGAGTAGATCTCGAGCGCTAGGCACTTAGCGGCCGGGCGCAGCGCGATCTGCGCCTACGCCCAACTTCAGTAGACATTTAGCGCCAGCGCAAAGTGTTTGTGCGCGCTCAGCTGCGCGCGCAGATTATGACGTCATTTCCTCGTGCAACGCCCCTTGTGCGCCCCAATCCGGAACTTCAGTCGCGCCCGCCCAATGTGGGCGTGGCGGTCCTAAGAACTGTGAAATGGAACGCAGCAGAGGCCATGCGGGCCGCGGGGAGCGCAAATTAAAGGGCACTTACCCTGAACTGTAAAGGCCAGCCATTTTGCAGCAATCACTCTTGTGCAACGGATTTATGGACAGAGACCAAGGAAGAGAGCTTACTGCTTTGGCCCAACGTAGGAGAGGTATTTTTGGCTTCAAGCCAGAGCTTGGCAATTCGCCTTCATTGTGAGGTCATTGTTTGCCAGTATATTATGGGGGCTGCATGGGGTGCCAACCCTCAGTTTCAGCATTATGTGCGAAGGGCTCACAGACGCTGTGTGAGAGGGGCAGCCCTGGCTAGACGCAGAGGGGGCAACAGGCGTCGGCAACGTAGGCCTTACCCACTCAGGGAATACCGCCAGCAGGTGTCCTATCTCACCATGCCTGCCGCGCAGTGTGTTAGGAGGCTGCGCTTCAGAAGGGAGGTGGTAGCAGAGATCTGCCAGCTGCTTCACAGAGATCTGCGTCCACAGCTGAGGTGCAGGACGTCTCTGTCGGTGGAAGTGAAGGTCACGGTGGCTCTGAACTTCTATGCAAGCGGCTCCTTCCAAGCCGCTGCTGGGGACATTGCTAACATATCCCAGTTCGTCGTGCATTGCTGCATCCGCCAGGTGACCAATGCCCTTTTCAGAAGGAGACACCAATTCATCTCCTTCCCCATGACCCTGGAGAAGCAGCAGCAGCGTGCAGTGGGATTTGCAAGAATAGCGGGCTTCCCCATGGTGCAGGGCGCCATTGACTGCATGCATGTGGCTTCGCGGGCACCTATCGACAATGCCGAGGATTACCGCAACCGGAAGGGCTACCATTCCCTCAATGTACAGCTGGTGTGTGACCACAGGCAGCGCATCCTAGCTGTCAATGCCCGCTTTCCAGGCAGCAGCCACGATGCATTTATCCTGCGACAGACTACTGTTGCTGACATGTTCCAGGCACAGCCTCCCCCAAGAGGATGGCTTATCGGGGACAAAGGCTATCCTTTGTGTACCTGGCTCATGACCCCGCTCCGCGCGCCCAGGACCCGTGCTGAGGAGGCATACAACGAAAGCCATCAAGCCACTAGGAACATCATAGAACAAATGATTGGCGTCCTCAAGCAACGGTTCCGCTGCCTGGATCGTTCCGGCGGATCTCTGCAGTATTCGCCGGAGAGAGTCTCCCAGGTCGTGGTCGTTTGCTGCATGCTGTACAACCTGGCTATCCGCAGGACTCAGGCACTGCCACCTCACGCTGGAGCACCACCTCAGGAGGAGGAGCAGGAGGAGCATGAGGAGGAGGAGGAGGAGGAGGAGGAGTACCAGCCCAGGAGGGAGGCACAAGGTCCAAGGGCCGCCCGTCGGCGGCTTATTGAACGTCACTTCTAGGCCCCCTGTCAGGGAATGGCTTGTGGCAATGAAGGGACCTGAATGCAGCCGCTCCGCAAGCCCTCAGCCAGTTAAGGCAACAACCACTTCAAACATCAAACATGGACAAGCTGAATAAATAAAATGCTTTATTGAACAAACTCAGGGCCCTTCCCACATGAAACCCAAAAACAGACAACACCCCCAAAAAACAGTCACACACATGACTCACTCCCACAACCTGGGGAGGAATAACAAAACATTTCCACAAAAATGGCCTTCATCCTTGGCCTTACAAAAACAACCATCCCCATAAACAAAACAACCATCCCCATATAAAAACAACCATCCCCATATAAAAACAACCATCCCCATATAAAAACACATTTGCCCACACCCTCTACTTTGTGGCCCGCGAGGGCGATTCCTTGTCCAGCCTTTTGCGGCCCCTGGCCGCCCTGCTGCTCCTCCTCAAAGTGTGCCCAGTGGCTGCTGCAAGGCTGGGGGAAGGCTCCTGAGGGGCACATGGCGTGACGGCAGATGCCCTTGGGGGTCGGCCTAGACGAGCTCTGGCCCTCGAGGGGCCGGCTGGTGACTGCTGCAGCTGTGGCTGGGCAGCAGCAGTCTCTCCAGCAGCTCGTCGCAGCTCCACTGGGGGAGTGGCAGTGGCGGCTGCAGGAATGGGGGCAAGCTGGCTGATGGCAGGCGCTCGCTGCTCGCCTGAGACACTGGCACTTGCCCGGGCCAGCACTGCAGCATGCGCAGCAATCTGCTGAAGGACAGACCGCTGTGCTGCTGCAGCGCGGCGGGTGCCCTGGCGATGCCTGGCTGACACAGCGAGTGTGGCAGCAGTGAGTGCCCGTACTGCCCTGGTCTGTGCCCGCATCAGACCAGCCAGTGACTGCACGGCACCACTGATCACCTGGCCACTCGCTGCGTGAGCTGCCCCGAATTCCGCCCAACTCGCTGCCTGTGCTGCCCCGAATTCGGCCCGACTCACGGCCTGTGCTGCCCCGAATTCGGCCCGACTCGTGGCGTGTGCTGCTTCGAATTGCTCGAAACTCCTGGCCTGTGAGGCGCTGAAATCGGCCACACTATGAGCCAGGGACTCGATGGCCTCAGGCAACCGTGCCACAACCCCCATGAACTCGGTGTGCCGGCGATCCGAGTCCACGGACATTTGATCGAGGAGGCGCACCTCCTTGGCGAGGACCGTCTCCGGACTGGAGGCCAGACTCTCCCTCTGGGGAGAAGGCCGCCGAGCTGCCCGACCCTTCCCGCGTTGCTGGATGCCACTGGGCCCAGCAACTACACTCCCCTGCGACCCTTCCCCACTCTTGGAAGAAGGCCGCCGAGCTGCCCGACCCTTCCCGCATTGCTGCACGCCACTGGGCACAGGAGCTACACTCCCCTCCAACACTTCCCCCTGGCTCTCCTCCAGGGAAGACGTGTCCCCTCCATTGGCATCCCCTGGCGCGGCTGAGGGTTCCCCTGATGGGCCGCCTTCCTCTTCCTCTTCCTCCTCCTCCTCCTCCTCTTCCGAGGGGCTGTCACTGGCAGCTTCAGGGACCTCCTCCTCACCATCTGAAAGCAGGAAGGCACAAGAGTAGCTTTAGAGTGAGGAGAGGGCGTCAGCGAGGGAGGCATGAGTGGTGGCATTCAGCGCATTGGTCGGACAGTGGCAAAGGATGTAGATCTGAAGCGCAAGTGGGACGAGAGAGGTCCAAAAGGTGATGTCCTTACCATTGGTGCCCAGAACAGGGTCGGCATCTCCAGATGCAACGGGGCCAATCACCCGGGCACCCATGAGGCTACCCATGCGCTCTTCCAGGTCACTGAGCTGCTGGATCTGGGGACGGCCTCCCCCGGTCACAGTCCGGCTCTTCTGATTGTGTGCCAGCTTGGCCTGCAAGAGAAAGGACGGCCTCTAAGTACAGTGTGGTGCCCTGATCTTGTGTGCACTGCCTCCCATGGTCGAATAGCTTGGCCAGTGTGTAAAGTGCAGAATGTGCAATTGATGTTCATGCCAGTCCCATAGCTGCTGGATGAGGGCTGGCCATTAGGGCTTTTAGGTCCCTTTGCCCATAATGTGAGGTGCACATGCAAGGATGAGGAGGACACTGGAAAGGGGACTCACCCTGACAATCCTTGTGAGGTCATTGAACTTTTTCCGGCATTGGACAGCGTTCCTGGGGACCTCGCTGTTGGATGTGACCCTGTGGGCGACCTCCCTCCAGGCTTTCCTGTAGACGCTGGTGGCAGGCTTCTTGCCACTGTCCGGGAACAAGAGTTTGCGTCTCCTCTCCAAAGCCCTAACCAGCACCCTCAAATCATGGCCAGTGAAGCGCTGCGCTCATTCACGGGCCTTCTGCATCTTTCCCGGCGCTATTTCGGTTCAGCAGCAGTGTTTAGGCCTAGCTGGAGGGCTGCAGTGTCCAGGGCGTGGCAGCAGACGAACTCGACCCTTCCCCCTTTAAGAGCTGGCCGGCGCCAGGGTGTCTGCTGTCAATCAAGAAATGACCGCACCTGCGCTGCGCCCGGCCTCGGCGGTTTAGCTCAGCACCGCCGGCTTTGCGCCTAAAGATAGTTGTGTAACGCCAGTTTTAGCGCTCGAGCAAACTCTTAGGGCGAAGCTACTGAATATCGGCGAAGTGGCCTCGGCTTTGCGCCGGGCGCAAACTTTAGCGGCCGCCCGACTTTTCCGCCCCAAAAGTGGCTATACTGTATTTCTAGGCCATTGAGTCCATGAATGGACCAGCAAAATCACTATGTACCCGTTGCCATGGAGATGAGGGCCACTCTCATGAGTGTAGAGGGGCATGTGGTGCTGCATTTTGGACTTTCTGGCATCCTGAGCAGCTCTTGGTCAGGTCCTCGATTTGTTTATCGATTCCCGGCCACCACACATAAGCCCTGGCAAGGCTTTTCATTTTTACCCCTCCCAGATGACCCTCATGAAGCTCATTGAACACTCTATCCCTTAACTTGGGTGGAATTACCACTCGGGATCCACACATCAAGGTCCCCCGGCACACTGACAGCAGTTCTCTTCTTGGCGAGAATGCTGGCAACAGTGAGTCGCCATGTGCTGGCCATCCTTTCACCGTCAAATCATATACCCGAGACAGTGTCGGGTCATTTCGGGTCTCCTTTTCTATACGAGCGTTAGGTACCGGTAGGTATTCAACTATAGTCGAATGAAATATTTCGACAGGATCCACTGCTGGTGCTTCCTCTGCAGTAGGCAGTGGCAGGCGTGATAGCCCATCAGCATTTCCATGCTGTTTCGTGCCCTTATATTCAATCTCATAGTGCTGCGCCCCTAGAAAGAGCGACCATCTTTGTAGTCGTTGCGCAGTCATCACCGGAACGCCCTTCTTCGGATTAAAAATGGAGACAAGAGGCTGGTGGTCAGTCAGCAAGGTGAATTTCTGCCCGTGCAGATAGTGATTGAACTTTTTCACTCCCCACACTAGGCTGAGGGCCTCCCTGTCAATCTGGGCGTAGTTACGCTCGGCTGAGGTTAGTGATCGTGACGCAAAGGCTATTGGCCTCTCTGAGCCGTCCGAGAATTTGTGCGACAGCACCGCTCCAATGCCGTAGGGTGACGCATCACACGCCAACCGAATTGGTAGTGCTGGGTTGAAATGGGCCAATACCTCTTTCGATGTGATTAGTGTTTTGCTCTTCTGGAAAGCTCGTTTACATTCGTCACTCCACTTCCATGGCACTCCAGTTTGCAGTAGGGTGTTCAGTGGGTGTGGTATTGTAGACAAATTTGGCAAAAACTTATGGTAGTAGTTTACCAGCCCGAGGAACGACCTCAGTTGTGAAATGTTTTCCGGTTCTGGGGCCTTGACTATTGCCTCAATCTTTTCTGGGGACTTATGTGACCCCTCTTTATCGATAACGTGGCCACAATATGAGATCTGTTTTTTTAAAAACTCGCATTTGGGGCGGTTAGCTCGGAGCCCATATTCCTTCAATCTAGTGAGCACCTGCTCCAGGTTGGCGAGGTGATCACTGTCATTTTCGCCCGTGACCAGGATGTCGTCCAAATAACACTGGGTCCCTGGGATCCCTTGCAGGACTTGTTCCATTGCCCTTTGCCAAATAGCCGGAGCTGATGCTACCCCGAATACCAGCCGGTTATATTGGTAGAGACCTTTATGGGTGTTGATTGTGAGGTATTTTTTTGATGCTTCTTCTACCTCCATTTGCAGATACGCCTGGGCCAGATCAATCTTAGTGAAGCGTTTCCCTCCAGATAGCGAGGCGAAAATATCTTCAATCCGCGGAAGTGGATATTGCACAGTGTGAAGGACTGGGTTCACTGTTACCTTAAAGTCCCCACAGATGCGAACCTTCCTTGGTTCCCCAGGCGTGCTGCTCAACGACTTTTTCATCACAGGGACGATGGGTGTAGCCCACTCGCTCCAGTCTACCTTGGACAGTGCTCCTGAACGTTCCAAACTCTCCAGCTCTGCTTCGACAGCTGGACGGATCGCATAAGGTACCGGTCTAGCCTTAAAAAATTTTGGGCTTGCGTTTTCTTCGATTTTAATTGGTGCTGTCATGCCTTTTAGTGTTCCAAGTCCTTGCTGGAACAATTCTTGCGCAACGGTTAGGATCTTTGACAGTCGCCCAGGTGTGACGTCGTCATCCTTTTTGGCAGCCAGTCAGTGCTTGTATGGAATGCCAATCCAGCTGTATTTTCCGGATCCATTCACGTCCCAGTAATGGTGGTCCTCCATCTTGCAATATATACAGGTCTAGTTTTGGTGTTTCCTTACCGTTATATATAACGGTCACCCTTATTTTTCCTTTGGGGTAGACTTTTTGCCCCGTGTACGTCTTCAAAATAATTTTTGTGTCTCTCAAGGGTATGTGTGAGAATAGCCGCTCATAGTCCCATCGGTTTATGACTGTTAGGGCTGATCCTGTGTCCAATTCCATTTTTACCTGGGCTCCTGCTATCTTGAGAGTGACCCAAATGGTTCAGTGATCCTCCGTTTTGATCACATTATGTAGTTTCAGACAACTCAGCTCCCTGTTTTCGGAGTCGGTATCACTCTTTTGTTCGTCTGAACTATTCTCCATCACCTTATGTACCTTCTTGTACTTTTCTTTTGGAGATTTCTTATTGCTGGTTTTCTTTCCCGACCTGCAGACTCGTACTATGTGTTCTACTTTTCCACACTGTCTGCACACTTTGTCTTTGAACCAGCAATCATTGTGGTCATGTGTTGTTCTGCCGCAGCGATAGCACTTCTCCGTTCTGTATGACATTTCGTTTGTGCCATATTCTTGCGGTCTCTGTTGTATCTCTGCAGCGCCCCGTGCTGCTGCTTCATATGATACCGCAATGCTGAAAGCCTTGTCCAGCGTAAGGTCCTTTTCAGATAAAAGCCGTTTCTGGGTTCCTTCACTTTGAAGCCCACACACAAACTTGTCCCTTAAGGTATCTGCCAGTCCCGTTCCAAACTGGCAGTGTTTCGATAGTTTGCGCAGTTCTGTTAAATATTCAGCATTGCTTTCATCCTTATGCTGGTTCCGTTTGTGAAACTTGAATCTTTCTGCTATCAGCAGCAGTGTGGGGTTTAAATGTTCCTGTAGTATCATCACTATGTCTCCAAAACTCTTTTCCATTGGCTTCGCTGGGATTACTAGATATCGTAATAAGCCATACGTCTTTGCACCCATTAAATTTAACAATACCGGCACTTTCTTGTCATCTGACACCTCATTTGCCTTGCGGTATACCTCTATTCTTTCGACATATGAAGTCCAATCTTCGACTTCATTGTCAAATGCGGTGATACTGCCACTCTTCGGCATTTTGGGTGTGGTTTAAAATGGCTTAAAATGGCATCTCCCGCGCTTTCCTTCCTCCCCCGCTGCTGCCAACGCCGCTCTCGGCGGTCCTCGTGGCAATGGCAGCGCCCTGTAGGTTTCACGCGCTTCTCCTGCACTGCTGCCAACGCCGCTCTCAGCGGTCCTCATGGCAATGGCGGTGCCTCGCGGGTTTCTGCGCGTCTCTCTCCCTCTCCTCGATGCTGCTAATCCCCTGAACACCGGCTGCGCCCTGTGCGCTCTGCCCTCTCTCTCTCTCTCCCGTCGACGCTGCTCGGCCCTTTGCTGTGCCGCTTGGTCGGGCTCTAGCCCGCCGCTGTCCAGGAATGGTCTGCGCACTACCTGTTGCCAGCCCGTTTCGCTGGACCACCGCGACTGGAAAGCCAAGCCTGGCTCTCAACAGCCTCCCCCGCAATTCTCGAGTCTCTGCTGGATGACTGGGCGGTTGCCCGCGGTCGACGCCCGTGTCTCTGGCCTTGACCTCCAATCTACTGGTCTCCAGGAACGAATCCCTGGGAGGTGATGCAGAGTTGCAGGTAGTATCGAATTCGCCTCGTCGCCAATGTTGTGTCCGTCAGTAGTAAGACACAGACTGCAGGAGAACGGTACAACAGGTGTTTACTCAACGTGGCTCACTCTGGAACTGAACTGTACAGATTACTACTCAGTGCTATATACAGGTGTGGTCACTGCTGGTACTACAGTATACATGAGCTGTAAAAAGTAGTTCCCCCCTTAAAGGTATATACATTACAGCCAGATAACTATTTTAGGTGTTGGTTGAGGATAAATATTGGTCAGAGACAGAGTTCCCCTGCTCTTCTTCGAAATAGTGCCATGAGATCTTTTACATCCACCTGAGAGGGCAGATGGGGCTTTGGCTTAACGATTCATCTGAAAGACGGCACCTCCGACAGTGCAGCACTCTCTCGGTATTGCACTGGACTGTCAGCCTAGATTTTGTGCTCAAGTCTCTGGAGTGGGACTTGAAGCCTTCTGACTTACAGGCGAGGGTGCTACCCACTGAGCCAAGATTGACACCTCATAGATTTTAGATCACCTAAATAGCAAAAAGGAGAAGCCACAGGAAACGTCTAATTATTTTCCTAATACTGTAACCATTTGGTGGTTGCATGATCATCGCAATCAGCATTATCTCCACTTTGTATGAAAGTTATTCACAATATGACATTTGAGCCTATTTACTCGTAGTTGTTCAATGATCATTGTCCTATTCTCAGCATGCTGTTGAGGCAGTGTGTACCAAACTGTTGTGTCTTGGTGCACCAACAGACCGTAACTTGTAGTAGCACAGGTTCATACTTGTGCGGGTTCTTGAATTCAGCAGGGTTATGTTGGTGGTGGGGGGATTAATGAGCAGATCAGAAGCACTTACTCAGAGCATCAAAATGAAAGTCAGACACAAGTTCCATCCTGTGTAGCTACCAGTAGCTGGTTACAGAGTGACACAGACAGAGGTCAGCGGGAAACCTGCCTTCATACTGTTGTTTTTGGAGAATAGTAATAAATATGGGAGACCTTAGTGCAATGTAAAAAATATTAGGGGGGTGGGGAAACAATGCTAAAACATTGACAAAAAGTGAAACATTTGGAAAGTATAGCAATTCCTATTAAAATGGAACAGTGATTCTGAATAGCATCAACAGGAGATATAAAGTGCTTTGGGATGTCAATGTAAGATTGTTTATCTTTCCGCAGGAAAGGTGAACGTACTACAACAACAACAACAAGTTGTATTTATATAGCACCTTTAATGTAGTAAAACATCCCAAGGCGCTGCACAGGAGTATTATAAGATAAAATATTTGACACCGAGCCACATAAGGAGAAATTAGGGAAGGTGACCAAAAGCTTGGTCAAAGAGGTAGGTTTTAAGGAGCGTCTTAAAGGAGGAAACAGAGGTAACGAGGTGGAAAGGTTTAGGCAAGGACTTCTAGAGCTTAGGGCCTAGGCACAGAAGGCACGGCCACCAATGGTTGAGCGATTATAATCAGGGATGCTCAGGAGGGCAGAATTAGAGGAGTGCAGATACCTCGGGGGGTTGTGGGGCTGAAGAAGATTACAGAGATAGGGAGGGGCGAGGCCATGGAGGGATTTGAAAACATGGATGAGAATTTTGAAATCGAGGCGCTGCTTAACCGAGAGCCAATATAGGTCAGCGAGCACAGGGGTGATGGGTGAATGGGACTTGGTGCAAGTTTACATAAAAGAAAGAACAGAGAGACTTGCATTTATATAGCGCCTTTCACGGCCACCGGACGTCTCAAAGTACTTTACAGCCAATGAAATACTATTTGAAGTGGAGTCACTGTTGTAATGTGGGAAACGCACCAGCCAATGTGCACACAGCAAGGTCCCACAAACAGGACACCGGGGATAACTCCTCTGCTCTTCTTCGAAATAGTGCCATGGGATCTTTTACGTCCACTTGAGAGCAGACAGGGCCTCGATTTAACGTCTCATCCGAAAGACGGCACCTCCGACAGTGCAGCACACCCTCAGCACTACACTGGAGTGTCAGCCTAGCTTTATGTCTACCCACTGAGCTACAGCTGACACCAAAATAAGGAATGTCAGAAGTGGGGTAGAATGTGGGAGGCCAGCCAGGAGTACATTGGAATAGTCAAGTCTAGAGGTAACAAAGGCATGGGTAAGGGTCTCAGCAGCAGATGAGCTGAGGCAAAGGTGGAGACGGGCAATGTTACGGAGGTGGAAATAGGCAGTATTTGTTATGCTGTGGATATGTGGTCGGAAGCTCATTTCAGGGTCAAATATGACACCAAGGTTGCGATCAGCGTGGTTCAGCCTCAGACAGATGTTCGGGAGAGGGATGGAGTCAATGGCTAGGGAACGGAGTTTGTAGCGGGGACTGAAAACAATGGCTTCGGTCTCCCCAATATTTAATTGGAGAAAATTTCTGCTCATCCAGAACTGGATGGCGGACAAGCAGTCAGACAATTTAGAGACCATGGCGGGGTCGAGAGAAGTGGTGGTGATTTAGAGTTGGGTGTCGTCAGCGTACATGTGGAAACTGACGCTGTGTTTTCGGATGATGTCACCAACATGTAGATGAGAAATAGGACTCATGAATGAAAAAGCTGTGAAGATATTATGAATAGCTGTACATCTAGTCTGTGTTTTGTCCATTACACTTACTTATTTACAAATTTATTTTCTGTATCACACAAGAAAAAATATTTTAAAAAGAGAAAGAAAAGCCATTATTTGCAGCATTTAGACCAACAAAATATTCTTTACAGGCATATGAGTTAGAGGAGTTTAACTTCGGTAGAAGATCAACAGAAACCATGAAGAAATGGTATAACCGGCCTTGTAGAATTTCTACACCAGAATGTCTATACCCTCAAATTGACCTTAGAATATTTTAAAGCAATGACAGCCAGTTAGCTAATGCTGGGTACATTGGACCTACAGCCTGAAGGTTTAAGGACTTTCCAATCTGCAAAATTCCTTGACAAAACACTAATTAAACTCTGATTGACCTGAGCCTGTGTTTGCTAAACAAAAATCAGACAATGTGATTTAAAAGGGACACATTGCCACCTTAGCAGAACAAAACATTGTTCATTACATGGTATAATGCCCCTGCCTTGTAAATGGTGTGAGGATAATTTTCAACTTCATCACTTGTGCAGTACCATGTCGGATCGGCCACCCTTTATCGACCCGTCCAGCTTTTGTTCCATATGTAAATACCTTCTAAGCACTCAGTGCATTAAATAATAAAGTGCCAGTTTTGAAATCTGGCATAAATTACCTTTGGACACAGGGGTAGGAGGCATCTTGCAGTCAGTTTTCCAAACTGATAAAAATGAAAGGACACAGGTTCCCAGACCAGTTACCCTTTATTTTTCACCCTCCAAAAATATATATATTCTAAAGTCTGCTGCTGATTTAATTTTAGCAATTTCCGTTGGCATTTCCATTTAATGTTCCTAATCCCAGGTTGCAGATTGGCATTGGTCTTGCAATGGATGAAGGTAACACAATGTAATGGTTATCCCTTCTAAAAACCTTTGGCTGACTCTTGTGTGCAAGTACATATCTGGGGGTTAAGCTGGGAGCTCTGTGGATAGGGAGTGAGGAGTGATGTATCCCTTCAAAATAATCTTAGGTTACACTGCTCAGTGGAATACAACTGGGGCTTCAGCTTCAAGGGTAACTGAAGCAAGGGAGATAGAGGAAGATCAACAGTGAATGGGGTATCCGCCAAGAGTGATGTGATTGATGACACAGATGGGATGGGATTTTAGAGGGTCAGCTCAGGATTGTCAGGGGGGACATGAATTTTATGTCAAAAGCAGAAAGAATAAGAAAAGGATGAACGGGTGCAGCCGGGAAAAATCAGAAGTAAGAAAGCTGAAAACGGCAAAGATTACAGGGACATGGGAACTATATAGAAGAGCTGGAACACAAGCAAAAAGGCAAGGGTAGTGTGAGAGCAGGAACGTCAAGGAGAAAGATAGGAAGACAGTAGGATGGGGACACAATGCAAGACAGGAGGTACAAATAGGTAAAAACAGTGGAGGTCCAAAGAGACTTGGGGGTCCAGGTACATAGGTCATTAAAATGTCATGAACAGGTACAGAAAATAATCAAAAAGGCTAATGGAATTCTGGCCTTTATATCTAAAGGACTAGAATACAAGGGGGTAGAAGTTATGCTGCAGCTATACAAAACCCTGGTTAGACCACACCTGGAGTACTGTGTTCAGTTCTGGGCACCACAGCTTAGGAAGGATATATTGGCCTTGGAGGGAGTGCAGCTTAGGTTTACCAGATTGACATCTGCATTTCAAGAGTTAAGTTACGAGGAGAGATTGCACAAATTCGGAAATTAGGAAACACTTCTACACACAAAGGGTGGTAGAAGTTTGGAGCTCTCTTCCTCAAATGACAATTGATGCTAGATCAATTGTTAATATTAAATCTGAGATTGATAGCTTTTTGTTAACCAAAGGTATTAAAGGATCTCATTGAATGACAGAACAGGCTCGAGGGGCTGAATGGCCTACTCTTGTTCCTGTGTTCCTATGTTCCTATGATATAGGCAAGAGAAAGCAAACAGTTGGAATGCAGAAAGTGACTTAGGGGTCAAGTAAGCATTTGATGCTGTGCTCCATAAAATTTGTGTCCATGAACTGTGTAAATAATTGTAGGTTGTCATTCAGCTAGACTGTGCCCTTTTTAAGTCCCTTGTTTGTCTTCTTGAGTTTTAGCAAAGTTCAAAATAAAAAGAGGTTTATGCCATTTCTCTGGGTTTTCTGCTAAAGTTTGCAGTCTAAGATTAGGAGAATTTACGCAGAAATTCTATCCTATTTTCTCCAAATTTACCCAGGATCCAGCTTTATCCCCACTGATTTTCTCCAAATTTTACATGAAAAATAAAACCTGAAAACCCAGGTTTTTAAACTGCCAGTAAAAACTGACTTTAATGACTCTTAATTATGTTAGATTGACTCTCAGATCCAGCTGACATTTTCACCGTCAACTCAGTCGATTTTGTTTTGAAGGATAAAGAGCTTACTTTTATTTTTTTCAACAGATCTAAACATTACAGGTACTTAGAGTGGGTTTTTTTTTATTCATTGATGGGATGTGGGCGTCGCTGGCTAGGCCTGCATTTAGTGCCCATCCCTAATTGCCCTTGAGAAGATGGTGGTGAGCCGCCTTCTTGAACTGCTGCAGTCCATATGGTGTAGGTACACCCACAATGCTGTTAGGAAGGGAGTTCCAGGATTTTGGCCCAGCGACAGTGAAGGAACGGTGATACAGGTTCAAGTCAGGATGGTGTGTGGCTTGGAGGGGAACTTGTAGGTGGTGGTGTTCCCATGCGTCTGCTGCCCTTGTCCTTCTAAGTGGTAGAGGTCACGGGTTTGGAAGGTGCTGTTGAAGGAGCTTTGGCGAGTTGCTGCAGTGCATCTTGTAGATGGTACACACTGCAGCCACAGTGCGCTGGTGGTGGAGGGAGTGAATGTTGAAGGTGGTGGATGGAGTGCCAATCAAGCGGGCTGCTTTATCCTGAATGGTGTCGAGCTTCTTGAGTGTTGTTGGAGCTGCACTCATCCAGGCAAGTGGAGAGTATTCCATCACACTCCTGACTTGTGCCTTGTAGATGGTGGAAAGGCTTTGGGGAGTCAGGAGGTGAGACAGTCGCCGCAGAATTCCCAGCCTCTAGCCTGCTCTTGTAGCCACAGTATTTATATGGCTGGTCCAGTTCAGTTTCTGATCAATGGTAACCCCCAGGATGTTGATAGTGGGGGATTCAGCGATGGTAATGCCATTGAATGTCAAGGGGAGATGGTTAGAGTCTCGCTTGTTGGAGATGGTCATTGCCTGGCACTTGTGTGGTGCGAATGTTACTTGCCACTTGTCAGCCCAAGTCTGAATGTTGTCCAGGTCTTGCTGCATATGGACACGGACTGCGTCAGTATCTGACGAGTCTCAAATGGTGCTGAACAGTGTGCAATCATCAGCGAACATCCCCACTTCTGACCTTATGATGGAGGGAAGGTCATTGATGAAACAGCTGAAGATGGTTGGGCCTAGGACACTGCCCTGAGGAACTCCTGCAGTGATGTCATGTGATTGAGATGAATGACCTCCAACAACCACAGCCAACTTCCTTTGTGTTAGGTATGATTCCAACCAATGGAGAGTTTTCCCCTTGATTCCCATTGACTTCAGTTTTGCTAGGGCTCCTTGATGCCACACTCGATCAAATGCTGCCTTGATGTCAAGGGCAGTCACTCTCACCTCACCTCTTGAGTTCAGCTCTTTTGTCCATGTTTGGACCAAGGCTGTAATGAGGTCAGGAGCTGAGTGGCCCTGGCGGAACCCAAACTGGGCGTCAGTTAGTAGGTTATTGCTGAGTAAGTGCCGCTTGATAGCACTGTCAATGATACCTTCCATCACTTTGCTGATGATTGAGAGTAGACTGATGGGACGGTAATTGGCCGGGTCGGATTTGTCCTGCATTTTGTAGACAGGACATACTTGGGCAATTTTCCACATTGCCGGGTAGATGCCAGTGTTGTAGCTGTACTGGAACAGCTTGGCTAGGGGCGCAGCTAGTTCTGGAGCACAAGTCTTCAGTACTATTGCCGGAATGTTGTCAGGGCCCATAGCCTTTGCAGTATCCAGTGTCTTCAGCCGTTTCTTGACATCACGTGGAGTGAATTGAATGGGCTGAAGACTAGCATCTGTGATGCTGGGGACCTCAGGAGGAGGCCGAGATGGATCATCCACTCGGCACTTCTGGCTGAAGATAGTTGCAAATGCTTCAGCCTTGTCTTTTGCACTCACGTGCTGGGCTCCACCATCATTGAGGATGGGGATATTTTTGGAGCCTCCTCCTCCTGTTAACTGTTTAATTGTCCACCACCACTCACAACTGGATGTGGCAGGACTGCAGAGCTTTGATTTGATCCGATGGTTGTGAGATCGCTTAGCTCTGTCTATCGCATGTTGCTCCCGTTGTTTGGCATGCAAGTAGTCCTGTGTTGTAGCCTCACCAGTTTGACACCTCATTTTTCAGTATGCCTGGTGCTGTTCCCGGCATGCTCTCCTGCACTCTTCGTTAAACCAGGGTTGATTTCCCGGCTTGATGGTAATGGTAGAGTGAGGGATATGCCGGGCCATGAGGTTACAGATTGTGGTTGAATACAATTCTGCTGCTGCTGATGGCCCACAGCGCCTCATGGATGCCCAGTTTTGAGTTGCCAGATCTGTTCGAAATCTGTCCCATTTAGCACGGTGGTAGTGCCACACAACACGGTGGAGGGTATCCTCAACATGAAGACGGGACTTCGTCTCCACAAGGGTGGGGGTACTTTTAGTGGGACCGGGGTTACAGGTGGACAAGGGCGGTTTAAGCATTAAACCACAGCTCAACATCATCAATTTGTTAATTTACATTCCTCCAGCCAGCTGTCCGTCCAAAATGTCCGGATCCCAGTAGGGGGTGGGGAGTTTCGGTAGGGTCTCATGGGTGGGAAGGGGTGGGGGGGAGGGAGCCTGAAGTCTGCTCTTCCTGGATTCACAGGTCTAGAAATTTGTTATGCCAAAGAAATGGGCAGTGGTTAGATGAAAAAAGGTTAAGCTGCGCCTCCTGAAAATCATCTAGGGTTCATGCAAAATTCGTGCTAACTCCTCATTAAAGTGATTGTAATCATGATTCTAGTCTAAAAACTCGAGTTCATTGGCATTACACTGAAAAGCTGGACCAATATCAGCAGCAGTCTAATTGCCACAGGCTTTTTACACTACTCAAAGGGGAGGTTCATTGATGCTGCAGCACCTCATTGTCAGGATTTTTGGGTGTGCAGCTGCCCCAACAGCGAACCAAACAGTCATCAGAAGACATCCATAGGAACCATGGCAGACTGGAGACGGAGTAAGAGAGCCCATAGATTCTCCGATGATGCTCTTCAGGCATTGGTTTTCGCAGTGGAGCAAAGGCGGACGGTCCTGTACCCACCAAATGGCAGAAGGCCCTCACCACAAGTCTGCCGCACTATCTGGAGGGGGATAGTGGACCACGTCACAAACAGCACTGTGGTCACCAGGGCCCACACCCAGTGCAGGAAGAAATTTAACGAGCTCACACGGGTGGTCAGGGTGAGTGAAGGCTTCAGCAAATTCTACATACCACCATCTGCACCATAAGCTTCACGCACTGCTCAATGCACCACACCCCCAGTACTCACTCGCTAACAATCTAAACTAGAGGCCATCAATATAAGATAGCCACCAAGAAATCAAATAGGGAATTTAGAAGAAACTTTTTTACCCAGAGAGTGGTGAGAATGTGGAACTCGCTACCATAGGGAGTGGTTGAAGCGAATAGTATAGATGCATTTAAGAGGCGGTTAGATAAGCATATGAGGGAGAAGGGAATAGAGGGTTATGCTGATAGAGATAGATGAGGATAGAAGGGAGAAGGCGTGAGTGGAGCATATACGCCAGCATGGACTGGTTGGGCCGAATGTCTTGTTTCTGTGCTGTATAGCCTATGTAATCATGTGTAATCCTATGTAATCTCTACCTATTAACCCTCACACCCACATCTCACACCTTGCACACAATGACAGCTACTCAACTATGGCAGGCGCATCACCCAAACACATTGCACCACACTCACTGACACACTTCCTTTGCTCTTGCAGGCTAAGGTCGCTCACAATCGCCAGGAGCAGGAGCAGACAGGTGGGGGGCCAGGCCGACACTGAAGAGCTGAGCCAGCTGGAGAGTCGAGTGCTGCAGATCATTGGGCACCAGATCGTCGGCACCGTGACCAGCAGCGACATTGACCCCCATGGGGAGAACAACGGTATGTTCATTCCTAAACCTTCTTCTCACATTCCATTTCCCCCTCGGCCCACAATCTTTTCTCACTTTCAAGCTACTCATGCTGTATGCATGCATGTCTGGCTTACCCGCCCCCCTACCCTCGCCATAACCCGACTCTTGTGCCTTTCTGCTTTCAGATAATCACCGAGCAGTCTGTTCCTGAGGGCATGGCAGAAAGCCAGGGGGGAGAAGAGGTGGAAGAAGAAGATACCGTGTCACTGCATCTCTCACTCACAGACACCAGCTCAGATACTGGCACTACGCGTTCTTTAGAGGCTAGTGTAGTAGCGGGATCTGCACAGGGTGAGGCACCTGACACGAGTGGGCTGCAGAAAGGCCAGTGGGAAAGGAAAGCTCCCTGGAAGGCGAGTTCGTGTACGAGTTCTGCTGCACAGGACTCAGATGAAGACCTCAATGGGGAGGCCTTCAGAAGAAGGGTGATGGGCATGCAAACAGAATTGATAGGTGCAATGGCAAGACAGCCCGAGAGACTCTCACCATTGGAAAGGAGTGTGGAGGAGTCCGCCTCCAACATTGCCTGGGGCTCTGCACAGAGCTTGGAGCCCAGGATTTCCAGCCTGGAAATGATGGTAGACTCCCAGAGAGAATGTGTCGACCCAGATGTGATGGCACACATGATGGGCGATGTCACAGCTTCCATTGCAGCACAGAAGCGACCTAACATCTTAGTGCTGCAGCGGAAGCTCAGACTGCTCTCATGCAGTCTCAGCTTGATGCCATGCAAGCTCTGACTGCAGCCATCGTGGCTGGGTCTACCACCGTCGAACGGGGCTTGCAGGGTGTCTCCAATAGATTGCTAGGAATGCTGAGACGCCGCCCCGGGGGAGTGGCAGTAGGTTAGTGCAGCAGGAACCTTCTGTCCTCGCTCAGGATGACAGCATTCCTGTTCCCACCACTGCCACTCCACCATTGCCCTTGCAGCTGCCTGTCAGCCAGCCAGCCCAGACTGCTGCCGCCCATGCTGAGGTAGTGCAGTGTACAGCCGGGCCTTCCAGGCCCAGAGCTGGTCGAGGACATCCTGCAAGGCTATCTGAAGTCTCCCGCATGGAAACTCAGCAGCCTTCCACCAGCCATGCTGCAGCCACTGTGGGAGCACTGCGGAGGAGCACGAGATCAGGAAAGGGCACACGAAAGACAGACACTAAGGGATTGCACAAGGGTGATTAGTTAATAGTATTCATGAAACCATGTGTGAGATGATTATAGATAAATTTATTAATTGTGTTTGGAATCTTTTGTGGTCCCTCTCCTTTCACCTTTACACCCAGGAGAACGCTGTGATATGGTGTGAGACAGGGATTGTATGATGGGGAAGTGGTGAGCTACAGGGATCTGGGGTTTCATTCATGCGAATCGGAGTCTGATGAGTCGGTCACGGACAGCCCATCTGGAAGGCCGATTGTCTCGCTGCCTCCGCCCTCCCTCCTGCTCCTCTTCCTCCTCGTCCTCTTCCCCTCGTCCTCCTCTCCCTCGTCCTCCTCCACAGGTGGTCCCGCAATCCCTGGTGTCAAGGGCTGGGCCCTCATGATGGCCAAGTTGTGGAGCATGCAGCAGACCACCACGAAATGGGACACCCGCTCAGCCGAGTACTGGTGGGCTCCTTCCGAGCAGTCAAGGCAGCAGAACCGTTGCTTCAGTAGGCCGATGATCTGCTCGATGATGTTCCTGGTGGCAGCATGGCTCTCATTATATGAGTGCTGGGCAGGAGTGTTGGGGTTGCGGAGATGAGTCATGAGTCAGGTGGAGAACGGATAACCCTTGTCTCCGACCAGCCACCCTCGAGCTTGACATAGTGGCTGGAAGAGTGCTGGCACACCAGTCTGGCGCAGGATGAATGCATCGTGGCTGCTGCCAGGATAACGGGCATTGACATTGAGGATTCGCTGTCTGTGGTCACACACCAGCTGCACATTATGTGAAGGGTAGACTTTGCAGTTACGGAAGATCTCAGGATTGTTATGCAGTGCCCACAAAGCCACTTGGGTGCAGTTGATGGTGCCCTGCACTATGGTGAAGCCCACTATCCTGGCAAAGACACATGAACACTCGTCCTGCTTCTCTCTGGTGATCTGGAAGCCAATGTGGAGAGCCTCAGAGACCTCCTGGATACAGCAATGGATGGCAAACTGTGAGATGTTAGCTATATCTCCTGCTGCAGACTGGAAGGATCCACTGGCGAAGAAATTGAGGGCCATGGTGACCTTGACTGCCACTGGTGTCCTTGGTGAGCGAGTTTTACGGCAGTGCTACCGACAACACTGGAACCCGCCATCAGCTGGCGGTAGAGCGCCGACCGGCATTTTAGCGTCATCTCGTGGCGCTAACGTGTGACACTAAACAGATGAATTTCACCCCCACAGAGTTCAACACTTTCCTAGGAGAGCCTCTTTATCCTGCAGACCAGGGCCTAGAAATTTGTCTTGGGCGGTGGCTTAAAACAGGCGGAATCAGATCGGCCGCCCGTTATACGCAGCAGCTGATATTCAGTTCCATTGCACTCAATTGCGGGAATTGAGCAGCAACGGCCGGTAAGTTTTTGGAGGCAATTTTAACTGCGTGGCTACCCCATTCCCGCCAGGCAGGGTAGGTTAACATCGCCTTTGTATTCTGGCACTACACTGCCACAGCAATAAGATGTTAAAACAAAATCTCCACATAGATCCATTGTAAATGTGCAGCCACTGAGCTAAGAAATATTTTGTCCCAATAGTTTTATAATAAATCCTTCCATGGAAAAAAATCAGTTCCGAAATTTTTTTTTAATTCATCGAGAATTTCTTTATGCAATTGCTTTCACTAATTAATGTCAACAACTGTAACCAGCACTGAGATCACAAGCTGCAGTGAGATGCTAATTGGACAGGGTGCTGACATTTTACTTAACAGACGTCAGTGTTGCACTAACTACAGATTATTTCACAGCACAGGTAGGAGCTTGCCTTTTGTTCTTGATGGGTAAGACTACTGGAAGAATGTTGCACATCATCTGAGACTTGACACCTGCTTTCCACAGATCATTTTGTGATGTTTGAACGCTTACTGACCACAAACACGACAGCAAGTGTGGTAATGAACATATCACTATCTCCTATCCCATAGGATCATAGGGCACATTGTGAAGCAAACTACTTCAAAGTGGGTCATTTTACCTCTGGTTTTTACAGTTTAAAAAACTGACTTCCCATGTGTTATGTATTGTGTGTTCTCCTCCCACCTGTGGTGGCGCTGTCACAGGAGATAAATGGTTGGGTGTTCTCTTGGTTAAGTTTAGCTCTCTTTGTTCGCAACTCTCCAGAACTTCCCTTTCCCTTCAAATAAAGCACTTCATGTTTGAATCTCTGAGTTCTGAGTTCTAATTGTGTCTAGGTAAAAAGATACCGACACAACAAAGTGGCGACGAGGAGCGGATGAATCTGCGTACGTTACAGGTGCAGTGAGTAAACAGAAATTTAAATTTGTAACTTCAGATGGCTACTATATTAGGAAACATCGGTGATTTTGATGAAAATGTGGAGCAATGGAGCGCTTATTCGGAACGTTTTGACTATTTTGCCTTGGCGAATGCAGTGGCAAATGAAAAGGTCGTGCCTACCTTTTTGAGTGTAATGGGGCCGAAGACTTTCAATTTACTTTGCAGCCTTGTGCAGCCAGATAAGCCAGGAACTAAAACATATAAGCAACTAGTGGAAATTCTTGGAGCACATTTTTCACCAAAACCTCTGGTTATTGCTGAGAGATTTAGATTTCACAAACGGAATCAAGAGGGGGGGAATCAGTGACGATGTTTATTGCTGCTTTAAAAAGGTTGTCGGAACACTGCCAGTTCAAGGAGGTGCTGAATGACACTATTAGAGACAGACTTGTGTGTGGTCTGCAAAGTGCAGCCACACAGAAGCGCCTTCTTACTGAGGACAACCTTACTCTTGAAAAGGCCATTGAAGTTAGTGTCTCCATGGAGATGGCGGAAAAGGAGGCTCACCAGTTGAGTTCAACAGGGAGAGTTCACACGGTGTCATCTGAGCCTAAAGGTGCGCGGAACGGCACATGTTACCGTTGTGGGAAAATGGGCCATCACGCTAATGACTGCTGGTGTACGGAGCTGGAATGGCGAAATTGTGGCAAAAAGGGTCACATTGAACGTGCCTGTAGAGGTAAAATAAAAAGAACAGACAGAGCTGGGAAGCATGGAAGCAAAATGTCTGTATTTGGACAAGAGAGGAAAAAGAGTGTTCATTCAGTGCAGTATGATGGAACAAGCAAAACAGAGGGGAGCGACACCTCTGAGGAGGAAGAGGTGCACATACTGACGATTGCAGGTGGTTCAAGTGGCTATTGGGTGTCACCACTGGTGGAGGGACAATCAGTGCGGATGGAGGTGGACACAGGCGTGGCTATGTCCCTTGTTTCAGACACTGTCTACAACAAAGTGCTAAAGCATCTTACCCTTCAGCCAACAAACATTGTGCTAAAGACGTATACCGGTGAACCTGTGGCCATGAGAGGCACCATTGAGGTGACAGTTAAATTGAACGGACAGACTGCAAAACTGCCACTATATGTGGTAAAGGGAAATTACCCATCGCTACTGGGACGTGCGTGGCTAGAGAAAATCACACTGGACTGGCCTGCAGTCCGCATGATGTCAAAAGGAGAGTCAGGTCTGACTGCAGTGTTAAACAAACATGCAGAACTCTTCAATGGGGAACTTGGGAGCATGAAAAAGATCAGCGTGAGACTGGACATTAAACCTGACAGCAAGCCGAAGTTTCACAAAGCCCAACCTGTACCCTATGCAATTAGGCCAAAAGTTGAGGCTAACTTGGAGGCCTTAGTTGAGAATGGAGTCCTGGAGCCTGTGAGCGTGAGCAAATGGGCCACACTCATTGTTCCTGTCCTGAAAAAGGATGGATCTGTTCGAATCTGCGGGGATTTTAAAGTGACTATTAACCCGGTGCTGTCTGCGGAACAGTACCCTCGTCCCCTCATTGATGATCTTTTTACGGGCCTGGCCGGAGGGCAAAAGTTCAGCAAAATAGACTTATGCCAGGCTTATCTACAAATGCATGTCGATGACAAATCAAAGGAGCTGCTGACAATTGTGACACACAAGGGGCTATACAAGTACTGCCGCCTTCCGTTTGGAATTACGTCGGCCCCTGCTCTATTCCAAAGGGCAATGGATCAGATTTTGAGTGGACTGCCAGGAGTCCAGTGCTACCTGGACGACATCCTTGTCGCTGGAACAAATGAGGAGGGTCATCTTCTGAACTTGGATGCGACATTACGACGACTGAAAGAGTACGGACTCAGAGTTCGTAAAGACAAATGTGAATTCTTTCAGTCTTCAGTTGAGTACCTGGGGCATGTGATTGACGCTACTGGCCTGCATAAGGCGCCGTCAAAGGTCAAGGCGATCGTGGAGGCCCCAGCACCCCAGAATGTGAGCCAGTTGCGTTCATTTCTGGGGCTACTTAACTACTATGGGAAGTTTATTCCAGACTTAGCAACATTGCTGAAGCCGTTACATCAGTTGCTATGTCAAGGCAAAACATGGAAATGGACTGAACTGTGCAACGAAGCTTTCGCCCAAGCAAAGAAAGCATTGCTGAAATTGTAGGTCCTGACACACTTCGACCCAAAGCTACCCATGCAGCTAGCATGTGATGCATCACCATATGGTGTGGGAGCAGTCATATCCCACATCATGCCTTCGGGTGAAGAGAAACCTATCGCCTTCGCATCACGCACCTTGAACAAGGCCGAGAGTAACTATGCGCAGATCGAGCGCGAGGCCTTGGGAATCGTTTTTGGAATTCGAAAATTTCATCAGTACCTGTTTGGGAGAAGGTTCACACTCCTGACAGACCACCGTCCATTGACTTCAATCTTCGGGCCCCAAACCGGAATTCCGTCTCTCGCTGCAAGCAGGATGCAAAGGTGGGCTTTACTGTTGTCAGGACACACATACGACATCAAATATCGCAAATCAGACTTGCACGGCAACGCAGACGGTCTCTCGAGGTTACCCTTGCCTGTTACTCCCCCAGAGCCTCGTCAGATAGACATCTTCTACTTTAGACAAGTGGAGGGAGCACCTGTCACTGCAGTTCAGGTGCGAAGGTACACCCGCAACGATCCAGTCCTGTCTGAGGTAATGGACGATGTCATTCGAGGGAGAGCTATAGGAGATTCTCCTAGTTTGAAACCTTACGTTTCAAAAAGAAATGAGCTCTCCGTCCAGGCAGGTTGTCTTCTTTGGGGATGCCGTGTCATCATTCCGCCACCTCTGAGGGAACCTATACTGCAACAACTTCATACAGGCCACAGTGGGATGGTTCGGATGAAGGAAATGGCAAGAAGCTACTTCTGGTGGCCAGGTCTCGATGGGAATATTGAGGAGAAAGCCAAAACATGTTCCCCATGTCAAAGGGTCCGGAATGTTCCACAGCTGGCAACCCTACACCCCTGGGATTGGCCTGCAGAAGTGTGGCAGGGAGTACATGTGGACTTCGCCAGTTCTTTTGAAGAGAAGATGTTTATGGTGGTTGTGGACGCTCGTAGCAAGTGGCCGGAGGTCGCTGTGATGAGGCCTACCACGGCAGAGAAAACAATTGAGAAACTTGGTAAGATGTTCAGCCGTTATGGCTCACCGGAACAACTCGTAAGTGACAACGGTCCACAATTTGTATCACAGGAGTTTGCAACCTTCCTGCATGTGAATGGTGTCCAACACATCAGGTCTGTGCCCTATCATCCCTCTACTAACGGCCAGGCAGAAAGGTTCGTGCAAACTTTGAAGCACGCCTTGAAGGAATCGCAAGGTCAGGGCTCAATCCACCAACGTCTGAACAGCTTCCTGTTGTCCTACAGGAACGAGCTGCATGCCACAACCAAAACTTCCCCCGCTTCGCTCATGATAAAGAGGCAGTTGCGGACAAGTTTTGACTTACTCAAACCTCCAAGGACAGAGCAGGTTGTCCATCATCAACAACAAGCTCAAGTTGAAAAGAGAGAGAAAAGAGCCAAGGAGAGACGGTTTCACCCTGGAGAGCACGTCCTAGCTCGAAACTACAACACTGGACCGAAATGGGTTCCTGCTACGGTGATCGCGCAGACGGGCCCTGTGTCTTACACGGTTGAGACTACTGACGACGTCGTCTGGAGAAGACACACAGATCAACTGTTACTAGGAGCAGAGACAGCCACAGAGGCTCCAATGGCTGGTTGGCCTGAACTGTTTCTGGATGATACCGCAAACCAGCATCCTTTGCCACAGTGCTCTTCTCCAACACAGGAAGTCAAAGAGACTGTTCCACCTGTGCAAACTCCTGACTTTTGACTGACACAGGCACCTTCTCCATCTAGGCCTGTGTCAATGCCTACTGCTGTGGAAGCCAGCGATGACCGCCAGTATCCTGTCAGAGAGCTGCGGCCTCCAAGACGCTTGGATCTGTAGGCTTAGCGACTTACCCACAAGACTGGGGCAGAATAAACCCCAGGGTAAAGTCAGGGTTTGAGGCAGTCTACCTCTACCCTTGGTTAGTTGAGTGCATTGAAAGTAACTTACCTGTTGAGGAATAATGTGGACCTTTCATTTAAGAGGGGAGGAATATGTTATGTATTGTGTGTTCTCCTCCCACCTGTGGTGGCACTGTCACAGGAGATAAATGGTTGGGTGTTCTCTTGGTTAAGTGTAGCTCTCTTTGTTCGCAACTCTCCAGAACTTCCCTTTCCCTTCGAATAAAGCACTTCATGTTTGAATCTCTGAGTTCTGAATTCTAATTGTGTCTAGGTAAAAAGGTACCGACACAATACCATGAATATTAAATTTGCAGTAAAACATTTATATTTGTAAATTAATGACCAAACAAATTGCCCCAATTCAAAGTGGGTGAAATTTGTCTTTGACAGTAAGTGCGAAATGGCCTCAAAGCAAATCGTCAGCTCGTTTTATACTCTGCCTGATTTTCTTTTCCAATATATCAATAGAAAAGAAGATTGGATACAATGTTAGAAGGGCTGTCGATTCGATCTGAACCCATTTCACATTATTGGACAAGACCAATTTCACCTCCATTGTTTATGTTTATGCTTTCATGCTGTCGTACTTGATTGAAAACAACAATAACTTGCATTTATATAGCATCCTTAATATCGAAAAACATCACAAGGGGCCAGAGTTTGCTGTAACAGGGCATCTAACGGCATCTACTGTTAGTTAGACTTCCCCTGCACCCTTCGGCTCAAATATTTTTCCCACAATGTTGCTGAAAGCGGGAGCTGATAACGGCGCAGCGAGGGAAACATGGCATCTGGGGCCTGAGTGAACAGGGTATCTGGGGCCTGAGAGAAACAGGGCATCTGGGGCCTGAGGGAAACAGGGTATCTGGGACCTGAGTGAACAGGGTATCTGGGGCCAGAGTGAACAGGGCATCTGGGGCCTGAGTGAACAGGGTACCTGGGGCCTGAGTGAACAGGGTATCTGGGGCCTGAGAGAAACAGGGCATCTGGGGCCTGAGTGAACAGGGTATCTGGGACCTGAGTGAACAGGGTATCTGGGGCCAGAGTGAACAGGGCATCTGGGGCCTGAGTGAACAGGGTACCTGGGGCCTGAGTGAACAGGGTATCTGGGGCCTGAGTGAACAGGGTATCTGGGGCCTGAGTGAGCAGGGCATTTGGGGCCTGAGTGAACAGTGTATCTGGGGCCTGAGTGAACAGGGTATCTGGGGCCTGAGTGAATAGGGTATCTGGGGCCTGAGGGAAACAGGGTATCTGGGGCCTGAGTGAACAGGGTACCTGGGACCTGAGTGAACAGGGTATCTGGGACCTGAGTGAACAGGGTATCTGGGGCCTGAGTGAACAGGGTATCTGGGGCCTGAGTGAGCAGGGCATCTGGGGCCTGAGTGAACAGGGTATCTGGGGCCTGAGTGAACATGGTATCTGGGGCCTGAGGGAAACAGGTTATCTGGGGCCTGAGGGAAACAAGGCATCTGGGGCCTGAGTGAACAGGGCATCTGGGGCCTACGTGAATAGGGTATCTGGGGCCTGAGTGAACAGGGCATCTGGGGCCTGAGTGAACAGGGCATCTGGGGCCTGAGTGAACAGGGCATCTGGGGCCCGAGTGAACAGGGTATCTGGGGCCCGAGTGAACAGGGTATCTGGGGCCTGAGTGAATAGGGTACCTGGGGCCTGAGTGAACAGGGTATCTGGGGCCTGAGTGAACAGGGTATCTGGGGCCTGAGTGAATAGGGTACCTGGGGCCTGAGTGAACAGGGTATCTGGGGCCTGAGTGAACAGGGTATCTGGGGCCTGAGTGAACAGTGTATCTGGGGCCTGAGTGAGCAGGGTATCTGGGGCCTGAGTGAACATGGTATCTGGGGCCTGAGGGAAACAGGTTATCTGGGGCCTGAGGGAAACAAGGCATCTGGGGCCTGAGTGAACAGGGCATCTGGGGCCTACGTGAATAGGGTATCTGGGGCCTGAGTGAACAGGGCATCTGGGGCCTGAGTGAACAGGGCATCTGGGGCCTGAGTGAACAGGGCATCTGGGGCCCGAGTGAACAGGGTATCTGGGGCCCGAGTGAACAGGGTATCTGGGGTCTGAGTGAACAGGGTACCTGGGGCCTGAGTGAACAGGGTATCTGGGGCCTGAGTGAACAGGGCATCTGGGGCCTGAGTGAACGGGGCATCTGGGGCCTGAGTGAACAGGATATCTGGGGCCTGAGTGAATAGGGTATCTGGGGCCTGAGTGAAACAGGGCAACTGGGGCCTGAGTGAACAGGGTATCTGGGGCCTACGTGAATAGGGTATCTGGGGCCTGCTTGAACAGGGTATCTGGGGCCTGAGTGAACAGGGTATCTGGGGCCTGAGTGAACAGGGTATCTGGGGCCTGAGTGAACAGGCTATCTGGGGCCTGAGTGAACAGGGTATCTGGGGCCTGGGTGAACAGGGTATCTGGGGCCTGAGTGAACAGGGCATCTGAGGCCTGAGTGAACAGGGCATCTGGGGCCTGAGTGAACAGGGCATCCGGGGCCTGAGTGAACAGGGTATCTGGGGCCTGAGTGAACAGGGCATCTGAGGCCTGAGTGAACATGGCATCTGTGGCCTGAGGGAAACAGGGTATCTGGGGCCTGAGTGAACAGGGCATCTGGGGCCTGTGTGAAACAGTGCATCTGGTGCCTGAGTGAGCAGGGTATCTCGTTAACCAATCTGATTGAAGGATTGGGAAATAAACACAGGAAGAACTGAGAATGAGGATGAATGAAAGGTGGGGAATTCAATGTCAAATCAGGTGCAGAAAGAGAAATAAAGTGAAGCTAATGGCAGTGCAGCGCAACACGGACAGCATCTTTTGGATATTCAAATTTAACCGCGTTTCTGCACCTCACCATTTACCCATAAATAATGGCAAGGATCACTAGCCTTGTCATTATTTTGACAACAAATTCTGGCCAAAGGTTATTTCACCAAGGCATAATCAGAAAAAAATGGATGCTGAGGCAAAGACAATGACATTAGAAGGTGTTACCAAAAGCTTGGTTAGAGAGGTGGGTTTTAAGGAAGATTTTAAAAGAGGAGAACATAGTCGAGAGGCTGTGGGGCTTAGGAAGGTAATTCCAAAGCGTGGTGACTAGGTGGCTGAAAGCACAACTGCCAGTGGTGGGACAAAGAGATGAGGAGATGCACAAAGACCATAGTTAGAGGAAAAGTGTGTTTGGGGAGGAGGAGGGGTGTAGGGTTGGAGGAAGTTACAGAGACGACCATGGCACTTAAACACAAGGATGAGAATTTAAGCCGTTGGGGAATCTGGGAGCCAATGTAGGTCAGCAAGGACAGGGGAGTGGGGTGAGTGGGACTTGGTGTGGAATAGGACACAGGCAGCTACAGAATTTTGGATGAGCTGAAGTTTATGGCGGGTGGAGGATTGGAAGTCAGACATAAGAGCTTTGGAATGGTCAAGTCTGGAGCTGACAAAACAATGGATCAGGGTTTCAGCAACAGGTGGGCTGAGGCAAGGACGGAGGCAGGTAATCTTACAGAGGTGGAAGTAGGCAGTGATGGAGAGGATAGAGGGTCAAAATAATCATCTCGGGGTTGAATAGGACGCTGAGGTTCTGAACAGTATGGTTCAGCTTGAGACAGTGGTTGAGGAAGGGGATGAAATCAGTGGCTAGGGAACGGAGTTTGTGATGGGGGCCGAAGATGATGTCATTGGTATTCCCACCGATTAACTGGAGTAAATTGTGGCTCATCCAAAACTGGATGTCAGACAAGCAGCAGTCAACAAAGAGGCAATGGGGGCGGGGGGGGCGAGAGCAATGGTGGAGAAGTAGAGTTGGGTATCTCAGTGTCCATATGAAACCTGACACCGTGTCTGTGGACAATGCTGCCAAGAGGCAGCATGTAGATGAGAAAAAGGAGCGAGCCAAGGATAATCATCTGGGGATTCTTGAGGTAATAGTATGGAGGTGGAAAGAGAAGTTATTGCTGGAGTTGTTCTGGCTACAATCAGATAAGCAAGAGTGGAACCAATCGAGAGCAGTTCCACTGACCTGGGGAATGAAGGAGAGGCATTAGGGGAGGATGCTGCAGTTGACCATGTCAAAGGCTGCAGATAGGTTGATGAGGACGCGATCACGTGCACAGAGGATGTTGTTTGGTTAGGGTTATTTCAGTGCTGTAGCAGGAACGGAAACCTGATTGGAGAGATTCAAACATGGAGTTGCATATGTAGGTTTTCGGAGGAGTGGCAGTTTTGAAAGGGTGGGGGACAGTACCTGAGGAGAGGGAACAATTTACAATGTCAAAAAAACAACAGAAAATGCTGGAAAAACTCAGCAGGCCAGGCAACATCCGTGGAGAGAAAATAGAGTCAACGTTTTGGGGCAAACCCTTTGTCAAGACTGTAAAAGCACAGGAAATGAAATAGATTAAGAGGCCAGGCTGGGAGAGAACAAAAGAGAAGTGAAGAGACATTAAGAGGTATTTGAGACGAGATGGTGATAGGACAAGTGGAGACAAAAGACGGCTCTAGATTAGGTGTGAAATGTGATGGCAGAATGGGAGACAGCTGCCATGTGGGAGAGAGAAAAAAAAGGGGGGAAAAGGGCCAAAACAAAGGTGTGGATAAAAAAATAAGTAAAAATGTAATGGGGGCCGAGGTTATGAGCTGAAATTGTTGAACTCGATATTGAGTCCGGAAGGCTGTAAAGTGCCTAATCGGAAGATGAGGTGCTGTTCCTCGAGCTTACGCTGAGCTTCCGTGGAACAATGCAAGAGCCCGAGTACAGTGAGATCTGAGTGGGAATGGGGAGGTGAATTAAAATGACAGGCGACCGGAAGCTCGGGGTCATCCTTACTGACTGAACGGAGGTGTTCCGCAAAGCGGTCGCCCAATCTGCGTTTGGTCTCCCCAATGTAGAGGAGACCACATCGTGAGCAGCGAATACAGTATATTAAATTGCAAGAAGTACAAGTAAATCGCTGTTTCACCTGGAAGAGGTGTTTGGGGCCCTGGACAGTGGGAAGGGGGGAGGTATAAGGGCAGGTGTTGCATCTCCTGCGCTTGCACGGGAAGCGTATTTACAATGTCAGCTAGCATGGGGGCCAGTTAGAGAAGTTAGGTAGTCTTGCGGTTTAATGGGAATGGGATCAAGGGAGCAAGAGATGGATCGCATGGATAAAGTGAGCTTAGAGTAGACATGAGAGGAGATGGGAGAGAAACTAGAAAAATGCAGGTTCAGGGCCAGGGCAGAGAGAAGGGGAGTAAGCAGCAAAGGCAGCTGAACAGGCAGAGAAGTCCATAAGCTCCACAAACTTGTTGTTGGAGGTGAGAGTGCAGAGGGGAAGGGGAGAGGGGTTTAAGGAGATTGTTGGTAGTGAGAAAAGTAGCCAGAGGTTATCTTTGTTCTCCAGAATAATCTTGGAGAAATGGGTGATTTTAGTAGAGGAGAGTGAGGGCCGATAGCACTTGATGTGGTCCAGCCAGATCTGGTGAAGGATGGCTAAACCAGTTATGTGACAGGTACACTTAAGTCTACGTCCCTTGGACTTGAGGAAATGATAATGGAGGCCGTACTATGAGGAACTACCAATGTAGGAGAGAGTAAAGATTTTTCTGGGGATAAGTGATTGAGTAGACCGATGGCAGCAGAAGTAAATGGTGGGCCAAAGGTTAGGCAGTTGGACGTTTATAAGTGACTTGGCGAAGAGATTTTTCCAGCGACTGTAGCTGTAGGAAGTGGGGTTAGAAGGGGTAGGGGAATGTGGGTGGTGAGGGATATAACAAAGCAGTCGGTGATGGCATTGGCTTTGATCAAGACCAAGGGAGTAGTGTGGCTGCAGGAGATGGCAAGGTCGAGGGGGTGGCCATAAATATGGGTTGATGTGTTTATATGAAGGGAGAGATTTAGGGAGGGCAGTGAACTCAGAGGAGAGAGGGCAAAGAGAGCTTAGAAAGCATTTGTAATCACTGAGGGTGAGAAGTCGCTCAGTACAGATGCTGAGGGAGGAAAGGAAGGAGGATATCTCAGTGATAAACTTGGGGAGGAGCTTGGGGGACTGTAGATAGCGAGGATTTTAAAGAGAAGGTGAGAAAGGTGCAACAAGGTGAGGTGTTTGAAGGAAGATAAGGTAACCAAGGAGTTGATGGCGAGACCAAGGGGTGTGTTGGTGATAAGGGCCACACAGGCACTGCAGCAGTATGGGTGGGGAAGGTGGTGGAAAGTATAGTCAGGCGGGGTGGGGGGGGGTGGGGGTGGGCGGGGGGCTTCAGTAAGGAAAAAGTTGTCGCTACCCATGAGCCAGGTTTGCAGTCATCGTCAGGCTGTCAATGTAATCTTCTAGAATAAGACCATGGATTGTGAGCGAATTGACATTATGGACAGAAATGCAGAGAGGAATAGTGCTTGTTGATCCACTAGCAGAATCCAATGGCTTGGGAAAGCAGAACGGGAAGGAGTTGGGTGAGGTTGGATGCCAGGGTGTGTGGGCGAGAAAGTTGGTGAGAGGGAATAATGAGGCAATTGGTGTTACTGCTCATAAGGAGGTAGCGATGAGTGCCTTGATGGGCCATTCAGACAATGCTGAGAGGCACAGACTTATTGAAGGGATATTCATGTCTGGAATGACAGCATGAATGGTGCCGTGGGATCTGTTATGTCCGCCTGAGAGGGCAGGCAAGTCCTTAGTTTAACATCTCATCTCAAAGACGGCACCTCCAACAGTGCAGCGCTCCCTCAGTACTGCACAGAAGTACCAGCCTAGATTATGTGTTCAAGTCTCTGGAGGGGCGGCTTGAACCCACAACCTCTGACTAAGAGGTGAGAGTGCTACCACTGACCATATATATATGTACAGAAAATGCTGGAAATACTCAGCAGGTCAGGCAGCATCTGTAGAGAGAGGAACAGAGTTAACGTTCAGGTCGATGACCTTTCGTCAGAACGCTTTTGCTTTTGTATATATATATATATATATGTATGTGTGTATGTGTGTTAAAAAAAAGAAACTGCAAATATTTTTATTTGAAGAAAAGGTTTTTGTTCATTGTAAAAACAGTTACAGTTGAAGTAGCTGGGTCTCATGAAGATGATCATGGGTATACAGCAAGTCGAGTTAGCATAATATATAATAGTGCTACCAGATACCTTTGTTATTCTTTTATTTGTCACACTATTTCTATAATGCTGAACCAGGCTGTTGCTTAACAGTTTTTTTTTTAAAAAGCTTTCATAATATATTGTAAAAAGAACAAGTGAGTGATTAACAGCTATTCAGTCTCAGGGTTCTGCTGACATTTATTAGCGGCTTAAACTTTGCAGTTGCAATTTCTAACATCATCAGAACTGTTGGATTGAATTACTGTCCTGTAATTTACCGCCAGCCATTGATTATCCTTTTATATTTTCTGAACTTGAATAAATTAGGGAATGCACACGTGTTTGTTGCTATGCATTCTGCTATGATGTCAAAGATCACAAAGGATCAAATAATTGCAAAAAAAAATCTATTGTAATGAGATACATCCTTAAAATCTGGTATTATTTTCATTTAGGTAGCTCATTCTGAGATCATTTGTTTCTCTATTTGCATGTGCCGTGTCTCATTTCTTCACCTCGACCTGTGCCATATGCGTGTGACCTCCAAAGCGACTCATCACACCAGCTGTAGCAATAAAGAATGTTCTGTTTGGTTGGTCATAACCTGTATGTTTGGAACAAACAGAATTCCAGCCGCTGAATTGTGGCCCAACCTTGCTGCACGCAAAGGTGGAATAGCATTTACTTGTGAAAGATATGTGAACTTTTTCTGGCTTTATAGTAATTGGATGTGAACAGGAGATAAACAAACTGTGATCCAAGAACAGCTTTATTTTCACAAAAGAGAATCAGCAATGCTCACTGTATTTCTGAAGATGCCTTTTATGGGTATTTGTAAATGTGCTAAGATCTCTGTTATGTGGATGTTACTGTAGCGACATATATAACATGAAAAAAGATAACATTTCTGATTTTTTTAAACTTTATAAAATATAACTGAATGTATCTATCCATCATTGCACTTTAAGCATCACAGTATTTCTATTCCAAAAGGCAACATCTTTCTTTCAGGTGAATAATGTCAAAACTACTGTAGCAAGATTGAAGTCAATGGCAAAGAAAGGCAGGCAGGATGTAAAATGGGCAGCTCATCCGATAGTGCCTGTTTTACGCCACTGCCCAGGTTGAAAGATCTGCTGGTTTCGTCTGTGACAGAGGAAAACTAATGTGGTCTGGCTTGCCGGAGTAGAACTGGTTCTGTCCAGAGAAATAGGCAGTAAAACAATGAGAAACGAGCTCAGCTCTGCTGAACACTTCACCATAATGGCACTGTCTGGAGAATCACAATCACAAACGTACATTTTGCCATTTCGAGGTAAGGTAGATTAGACACCGCTGCATTGTATCGCCCTGCCAGCTCTCTGTCACCGCATAGCAAAGCTTTCCTCTCATTTCCACTGTGAATTAAATACTACATAGTAGCATGTTATTTTTCTAATGCATTGATTTATTAAGTGTAATTCCTCCCCTCAGAGCTACGGATTTTGGGGACAGGAAGTTCCACCCATTGAGAATTTTTTCTAGCTTTTCCTGCAGAAATGAAAGCAGCTTTGTGGAGTGTGTTCGCTCAGGATGACTGGTGTCTGGTGCTGAGCTGGAACATTTCAATCTCATGGTCGCTTACAGCCACCTTGTGGAATTTAGCTGTAATTTTTTTTAATGTTACCAGTTGCATGCTTTAGGAAAAAAGACTTGCATTTATACAGCACCTTTCATGACCTCAGGATGTCCCAAAGTGCTTTATAGCCAATGAAGTACTTTTGAACTGTTGTAGTGCAGAAAACGGCAGTCAATTTGTGCACAGCAAGGTCCCATAAACGGCAATGAAATAAATGACCAGATAATCTGTTTTAATTCGATAGCAAACCTGTTTTAGTTGTTGGTTATGGGATAAAGGTTGGTCAGGACAACAGAGAGAACTACCAATCTACCAGGCATACCTCCACACTGCACATTTCTCACCCCAGTTTTACAAATGCAACTCTATGCAAACACAGTAAGAACCGTGCCAAAATAATTAACTGAACAAAATGAAGTGAATCTAAACCTAATGCCTAATACCATAGTACTTCCCCTTCTTATCAGTAGATATGTGTTGTGCTTGACTGCCTAATCTGATGGTGTTTCTCGGTGCAATCTCCATGGCTAGAGATTGGGCGTTGGCTGACAGTGAGTATCTCAGAGGTTTCTGGATGGCTGTCTACCTCGGATGCTCTGCTTCAGGTTGTTGCACTTGCGCTGGTGAGGGGAGAGCCTGAACCTGCCTTTCATCTGACTCCTGTCAACTCATCAGAGGGACTGATTTGGATGATTTGTCATAGAAACATAGAAACATTGAAGATAGGAGCAGGAGTAGGCCATTTGGCCCCTCGAGCCTGTTCCGCCATTCAATGCGATCATGGCTGATCATCCAAATTCAGTACCCTGTCCCTGCTTTCTCCCCATATCCCTTGATCCCTTTAGCCTTAAGAAATATATCTAACTCCTTCTTGAATATATTTAATGAATTGGCCTCAACTGTCTTCTGTGGTAGAGAATTCCACAGGTTCACCACTCTCTGGGTGAAGAAATTCCTCCTCATCTCAGTCCTAAATGGCTTACCCCTTATCCTTAGACTGTGATCCCTGGTTCTGGACTCCCCCGCCATCGGGAACAGCCTTCCTGCATCTAGTCTGACTAGTCCTGTTAGAATTTTATAAGTTTCAATGAGATCCCCTCTCATTCTTCTAAACTCCAGCGAACATAAGCCTATTCGACCCAATCTCTCTTCATATGTCATTCCTGCCATCCCAGGTAACAGTCTGGTGAATCTTCGCTGCACTCCCTCCATGGCAAGAACATCCTTCCTCAGATAAGGTGACCAAAACTGCACACAATACTCAAGGTGTGGTCTCACCAAGGCCCTGTACAACTGCAGCAAGACATCCTTGCTCCTGTACTCGAGTCCTCTCGCTATGAAGGCCAACATACCATTTGCCTTCTTAACCGCCTGCTGCACCTGCATGCTTACCTTCAGCGACTGGTGCACAAGGACACCCAGGTCTCATTGCACTTCCCCTTTTCCCAATCTATTGCCATTCAGATAATAATCTGCCTTCCTGTTTTTGCCACCAAAGTGGATAACCTCGCATTTATCCACATTATACTGCATCTGCCATGCATCTGACCAATCGCCCAACCTGTCCAAATCATACTGGAGTTTCTCTGCATCCTCCTCACAGCACACACGCCCACCCAGCTTTGTGTCATCTGCAAACTTGGAGATTTTACATCTAGTTCCCTCGTCTAGATCATTAATATATATTGTGAATAACTGGGGTCCTAGCACCAATCCCTGCGGTACCCCACTAGTCACTGCCTTCCACTCGGAAAAAGACCCGTTTATTCCAACTCTTTGCTTCCTGTCTGCCAGCCAGTTTTCTATCCAAGTCAGTACCTTACCCCCAATCCCATGTGCTTTAACTTTGCATGCTAGTCTCTTATGCGGGACCTTATCGAAAGCCTTCTGAAAGTCCAAATACACCACATCCACTGGTTCTCCCTTATCTATTCTACCAGTTACATCCTCAAAAAAAGATTAGTCAAGCATGATTTACCTTTGGTAAATCCATGTTGACTTTGTCTGATCCTGTCACTGTTTTCCAAGTGCTCTGCTATTATATCTTTTATAATGGGCTGTAGCATTTTCCCCACTACCGATGTCAGGCTTACCGGTCTATAATTCCCCGTTTTTTCTCTACCACCTTTTTTAAATAGTGGGGTTACATTAGCTACCCTCCAATCCACGGGAACTGTTCCAGAGTGTATAGAATTTTGGAAGATTGGGAGGTCATTGAATTTTTCCGACACCACTGGCATTGATCCTTCCGCCATGCTCTTCACCCATATGTCTTAGATATCTTACAGTCATTTCCAGGTCACTCGTGAGCTGTACCCTCCCACAGCAAGATTTCAATAGCTTCCTCATCAAAGCAGGATGCCCTGCTTTTTCCAATATTGCTGCTAGAGATCTTGGGCAACTTCCAAAGGAGCAATTCACCTTTCAACAGATGCAGCTTAACTCCGATCAATCCGCTTTTAAACAGAGGTAGCCAGACTCACAACAGAAACAATGGCCTAGAAATTCCGTTCGCAGGCCTCCTGCGGGCGGAGGGCTGCGATTTGGAAAAATCTGCGCTTGGACGGGACAGCTCCCGGGAGGTGCAGAGTTCCTTACCTGGGCCTCTCCAAACTGCCGGTGCGCAGGGCCCACGTATCCCAGAGGCGCAGGCAGTTCACAGCGTCCCTGGGATCACGTGGGCCATGGGGAGCCAATCAGAGAAGGGAATCTCCATTCATAGATTTGACAGGAAGACCTGTCAAATATATGAATAGAGATCAACCCCAAAACATAGTAAAATTTCAAATACATTTTAAAAAAGCACATTTTTAAAATGACTATAAATTACATAAATTAACTATTTTAAACAAAAATTAAAATTTTTGAAAAAAATAATTAAAGTCTTTAACGGCGCTAAAAATAAACTTACCTTTCTTTAACGATAGCAAAATACTGCGGATGCTGGAAATCCGAAATAACAACAGAAAACGCTGGAAAAACTCAGCAGGCCAGGCAACATCCGTGGAGAGAGAAACAGAGTCAATGTTTTGGGTCGAAACCCTTCTACAGAACTGAGAGAAAAGGCAGGAAATGAAACAAAAGGCTGTTTTGGCTCACACTTCATCAAGAGCCATTGTTTGTTTCTTTACCTGTCCTATCACTATCTCGTCTCACCTTGAATATCTCTTAATGTCTCTTCTTTCATCCCCTTCCCCATTTCCCAGGCCCCAAACTGCCTTTTGTTTCATTTCCTGCCTTTTCTCTCAGTTCTGTAGAAGGGTTTCGACCCGAAACGTTGACTCTATTTCTCTCTCCATGGATGTTGCCTGGCCTGCTGAGTTTTTCCAGCATTTTCTGTTGTTATTACCTTTCTTTAAAGTATTTTTAAATGATAAATCAGTGGGAAAATTGTTTTTTTTTTTTTTTACTTTTTTCAACTCTTATCCTGGTAAAAGCAGGCCTTGCGCCTGCTTTTACCAGGCACAAGAAATATAATTGTTTTCTGTGGGCGGAGGATCTCCAAAAATCGGAACTCTCCACCCGCAGAGGCCCTGCTCCAGGGCAGCCGAAGGATCTGTCAAGAGCATTCTTGACAGATTGGAAATGCCGGTTTTCAGCGCATGCACTGTGCATGCCTAAAACCAGCATTTCCAATGTCCCTACGGGTGGGTACACAGCGTGTACCCACCCGTAGGGATCGGAATTTCTGCCCCATTTAATATGCTTTTTGTAGTGTATGTACCTTTAAGAGAGAACTACTTTTACAGCTCCTGTGTACTGTATAATAAGAAGAAGAAGAAGAATAATCAACTTTATTGTCATTGTTAGTGCACAAGTGCAGTACAACGAAATGTAGGCTTGCGGCTCCCGAGAGTGTACATTTAGATTAAGACATTTAAACATTCAACATTCATTTGGCTTGTAATACATTAACATAAACATAATAAAGTGCATTGGCAGATGTGCAGGCTTTAGAGTTTATTTGTGGAGTTCTGTAGGATGACAGCCCTGGGAAAGAAGCTGTTCCTAAATCTGGTCGTTCGGGTGCAAATGCATCTGTAGCGTCTCCCAGATGGCAGGAGGGCGAACAGACTGTGGCTGGGGTGGGTAGGGTCTTTGATGATGGTCCGTGAGCTCCGTAAACAGCGTTTCTGGTATATATGCTCTATGGTCGGTAGCCGGGTGCCGGTAATGCGTTGGGCAGTTTTGACTACCCGCTGCAGGGCTTTCTGGTCATAGTAGCTACAGCTGCCATACCATACTGTGATACAGTTCGTCAGGATGCTCTCTATTGTGCAGCGGTAAAAGTTAGAGAGGATCAGGGGTGACAGGTTACATCCCTTCAGCCTCCTTAGGAAATATAAGCGCTGCTGGGCCTTCTTCACCAGAGAGGAGGTATTGAGGGACCAGGAGAGGTCTTCCGTGATGTGGACTCCGAGGAACTTAAAGCTGTCCACCCTTTCCACCACAGCCCCATGGATGTGGATGGGGGTGTGACTTCCGCCTTTAGACTTCCTGAAGTCCACAATGATTTCTTTGGTTTTCTTGATGTTGAGGGCCAGGTTGTTATCGGCGCACCACTTCACGAGATTGTTGTGTATGTAACCGTTTACCTTTAAGGGAACTATAGAATGTGACCGTTCGCCTTTAAGAGCACTACTTCAGGGTGGCACTATTTATTGGCTCATGTATACTGTAATACCGATAGTGACCACACCAGTATATAAGGGTTGTGATACGTTAACTAGGGCAGAAATCGCCCAGACCTCTGAATAGTAAAGACCTGTTTTGTTTGTACTCCTAAAGTCTCTGAAGTTATTTACTGCACAACTTACAGACTTTACAATGGCGACGAGGCCGATCGTACCCTGTGGCAACAGTAGTTCCTAAGCAACTAAGGAGCGTCGAAGTGAGGCACCCGCCCTCGTCGTTCTGCTGGGTGAAAACTCGAGGCTGCAGCGATAGCAAAGAGGAAGACTTTGGCATTGAAAACTTCCATCTGCAACAGGCACTGACGGTCCCTTCTGCCACAGTGAGGAGCGAGCCGATCGACAAGAGAGGCAAGGCTGCCACGGACTGTGAGTAAGGGAACAGTAAAAGAAAATAAGGAAGGAGTAAAACCAGAGGATAAGGGCGGTACACTCGACCACGGTCGAGGGGGAAAGGAGCCAGACAAAGTCGGGTCCAGAGGCGCTGAGACCGGGAGCAGGCCGGGTGAGACAGAGCCGAGAAATCGGGAATTGGCCGAGAGCCAGTTCAGAGGCTGTAACTGTCCGCCGTCATCGGGGGTACCCGGAGCCGGTTGCCTGCCGCGGGAAGGAGAGCGCTGAAGCCGACGCGCGGGCTGGGGATCTGAAAGCCAGCGGAGAGCGCTGAAGCCGACGCGCGGGCTGGGGATCTGAAAACCAGCGGAGAGCGCTGAAGCCGACGCGCGGGCTGGGGGTCTGAAAGCCAGCGGAGAGCGCTGAAGCCGACGCACAGGCGGGGGACCGGTAGCCAGCGGCCGTCGCCCGCGGGGGAAAGTGTACCCCTCCCGCCAGGGGAAGAAGCGGGAAACCGCCATTGCCGTGGGCGGGGAGAACAGAAAAGCGCGGGGAAAACCGCCATTAAAGTGGGCGGGGAGAGCCGAGAAGCGCGGGAAAGCCGCCATTTTTCACGGGAAAACCGCCGAAGAAGAAGGAAGAAGCGGGAAACCGCCATCTTGGAAATTATTAAGAATTTCAGAAAAGTAATAAGATTTTTCAGAAAGGCTGGTGTGTTCTCAAGAAGAGAGAAGAAAATTAATAATAAGTAAAGTAATACTTGTACTGTTCTCAAAAAGAGAAGAAGATGCCTAAGCGAGGAAATATTAATGACTTTAATGCAGAAATAGAAGACTGGGCCACGTATGTGGAACGCATAGAAATATATTGCGTAGCCAACGAAATTGAGGATGACAACAAGGCAATAACTTTGTTAAATTCGATGGGAGCAAAAACATACGGGCTTTTGAAACATCTAATAGCACCAGTTAAACCAGTGGACCAGACCTTCGAAGAGATCGTAACAGTGTTGAAGGATCACTTGAACCCCACACCGTTGATGCTGGCTGAACGATTTAAATTTTACGCCAGAACCCAGAGGCAAGATGAAAGCAATGCGGAATACTTAGTCAAACTGCGTAAGCTAGCGAAATACTGCCAGTTTGGAGGGAATTTGACAGAGGCGCTGCGGGACAAGTTCGTATGCGGCTTGGCCAAAGAAGGAACGCAGAAGCGACTTCTGGAAGAAAACGACCTCACACTGGACAGGGCTGTCCTCATAGCTTCATCGCACGAAGCCGCAGCGAAAGGGACGGCGGAAATGCAGCTAAAGGCGGCGGCACTCGGGGTGGACCAAATTACAACAAGCACTCCCAAATGCTACCGTTGTGGAAAGACAACGCACGACCAGAATCAGTGCTGGTTTAAGAACCAAGAGTGCAGGAAATGTGGCAAACTGGGTCACATCGCGAAGGTATGCAGGTCCGGAAAGAAGACCAACAAGCAAAGGAAGCCACCACCACAAGGAAAGTACAACAAGGTGCATCAGGTGGCTGAAAAGAGTTCAGACGAACAAAATTCAGACTCAGACCCAAACAGCCAGGAGCTGGATAGTCTGAGAATCCACCATGTGGGTAAAGTAACTGATCTACAGTTGATCTGGGTCACACTAAAAATAGCGGGAGTCCAAGTACGAATGGAGCTGGACACGGGATCAGCTGTATCCGTCATCAACCAAAAGGACTATCACCGGCTATTCTCTCACATACCCTTAAGAAATACAAAATTCGTATTACAGACATACACGGGGCATCATGTATACCCCCTGGGAAAAATACGAGTCAAGGTGAGAGATAGGGGTAAAGAACACCCACGAATGTATCTGTACGTACTACCTGAGGGAGGACCACCACTTCTGGGACGGGAGTGGATCAAGAAAATAGACATGGAATGGCACTACTGACAAGCAATGACGAGTGAGGACTCGGTGCAGACAAGCAGCTCAGACTCCGAGCCGGAAGACGATAAGTCCAGCTTATGTATGAAAAACAAGATTAACATGAACTCACGGACTAAGGTTGGGAAATCGATGGCGTGCATAAAGACAGAGAATTCTGAGTCTGTTCAAGCTACAGACAGATGCATTACGGAGGAACACCGGGCTAGAACTCAACGTTATGTCAAAGTACAACGACAATTAGAACAGTTGAGTGCCCGTCTCCTACAAGAGATGGAAAAGGTGAAAAAGTTCTGGGACACCGAATGGGAGTCCCTGGAAAGACAACAGAGACAGCCCGCTCAAGCAGAGAGCGACCATAGAGCCATCGTGGTCAAGTACCAATCACATCTCCCTGAGGCTGTTCAGGAACTAGAATATACACAGAACGATCCAAAGGAAGAGGAATCTTCAGGAAGTCAGGATGGTATTCCAGTTCACCTCTACGACTTGTTGCAAGCAGAGTGTAACGAGTTGAAAGAACAGTATGAACAGGCTCGGACTACAATCCTGGAAGGGGTTAACTTGGCAACTTCCGAAAAGCTCGTGTTAGTGAAAGAACATGAACGACTAAAGGTTGACCATAAGCAAGAATTACAAAGTCTGCAGGAAATGTTTGATGAGCTTCAGGCCAAGGCTGACTCATCGTTAGGGATTCAATCCATAGGAAAAAAATTAGTGGTGGAAGACATACCAGAACAGGGAATTCAGGATGTCCAAGAACTCGTTAAATTATTAAAGGAAACACAAAATAAATATGAAGCGGCAATGGCCGAGGTCCAACGACTTGAAGAACAGATGCAACTGGAAATCTTTTCAGTGGAAGAAAAGGGAACTGTAAGAAACACAGAGACCGTAAGAATGGGCCATGAACATGAGCTTAAATCGTCAGAGGAGAAGGGTTTGGAGCTCTCAAAAGTTATTGAAATAGCCGAGGTTGCAACACAGACGGAGAAGATGGCAGCAGAGCAACCCTTAGATACCAAAAGTACGCTGACTCATGTCAAGGTTGAACAACAGAACGCTGAAACAACTGCTCCGGTAGAGGGATTGAATAGTCCGATCAATCAATCTCCAAAGGAAGTTGAAGTATTAAAATCACAAATGAGGTCATTAGTAAACAACTTGCTGAAAGCCCAGAAAAAGTTAGAGGAAGCGGAACACGTGAAGAAGTCTCTTCAGGAAAGATGTCTGGATTTGGAACAAAAATTGGCTGACGTCCAGCTGGGTAGGGAGGATATAGAAGACCCTCTCGCTGGCCTAGCTCAGGACGACTCCGAATATTACTATGTCCTGTCCTGCCCAACTTGTAACTTCGACTCCCACCATACAGAAATCATGGAGGAGCACCGAAAGTCTACGGAACATCGGGAGAAGGTGGCTCTACTACGGAAAAAGGAGGAAGAGAAGGAGGAACTGCGCATACAGCTGGCAGCTGACAGTGGAGCCCAGAGAGTCTCCAAGAAGCAGAAAAGGAAAAGTCAAAACAGAAGATGACCCATCTGAACCATGATTACCTCTACCAGATCACACACGTGGTCCCTCCGAACGGAGCCAATTCAGTTCGGAAGTTCAAACTGTTAAACCCATGGAAGGACTATTGAATGAGTCACTCCAGCAATGTGAACCGACTACACCACAGAGACTGAATCTATGAACTGTTTTCCACAGAGACTGAATCTGTGATCTGTTTTGACATGAAGATATATATGTTATTATGTTATGTTAAACATGAAGTTATATGACGTTGACTCCATCGAGAGTATATCTGTAAATTGTTATATGACGTTGACTCCATCGAGAGTATATCTGCAACCTGTTTATATAAATTGAAGATTGTATGTTTAACGGGATTCTGTAAGTAATAAGCTAGGAAGGGAGGAGTGTTGTGTATGTAACCGTTTACCTTTAAGGGAACTATAGAATGTGACCGTTCGCCTTTAAGAGCACTACTTCAGGGTGGCACTATTTATTGGCTCATGTATACTGTAATACCGATAGTGACCACACCAGTATATAAGGGTTGTGATACGTTAACTAGGGCAGAAATCGCCCAGACCTCTGAATAGTAAAGACCTGTTTTGTTTGTACTCCTAAAGTCTCTGAAGTTATTTACTGCACAACTTACAGACTTTACAGAGATGCTGGACCTCCTCCCTGTAGGCTGACTCATCGTTGTTAGTGATCTGGCCTACCACCGTGGTATCATCCGCAAACTTGATGATGGTGTTGGAACCATGAACAGCCACACAGTCGTGGGTGAAGAGGGAGTAGAGGAGGGGGCTCAGCACACATCCTTGTGGGGCCCCCGTGTTCAGGGTCAGGGGGGGGGGGAGGTGTGGTTACCTAGTTTGACAGACTGGGGTCTGTTTGTTAGGAAGTCCAGGGTCCAGTTGCAGAGGGAAGTGTTCAGGCCAAGAGTGTGGAGTTTGGTGGCCAGCTTGTTGGGGACGATAGTGTTGAATGCTGAGCTGTAGTCTATGAACAGCATTCTGATGTAGGTCTCTTTACCGTCTAAGTGTTTCAGTGCAGAATGAAGAGCAGTTGTGATTGCATCCTCCATTGATCTGTTTGCACGATAGGCAAACTGGTGTTGGTCAAGAGAGGCAGGAACACTGGCTTTGATGTGAGCCAGGACCAGTCTCTCGAAACACTTCATTATGATGGGTGTGAGTGCGACAGGTCGCTAGTCGTTCAGACACGTCACAGCCGTTTGCTTTGGCACAGGAATAATGGTAGCGGTCTTGAAGCATGTAGGGACTACTGCCTGGGCCAATGACAGATTGAAGATGGCGATGAAGACATCAGCCAGCTGATCAGCACATTCCTTGAGTACCCGTCCAGGGCTGCTGTCAGGTCCAGCAGCCTTACGTGTGTTCACTCCGCGTAGAACACCCCTTACGTCGGAGGTCGACAGAGTGAGCACCTGGTCTTCCGGGTCTACCGGCAGTGGCCACACCTGTATATAAGCCCTGAGCAGGCATCTGTACTGTTAGTTTTTAGACTACCCTCATCCAGTAAACACCTGTTGATTGTTGATCTGCAGTCTCCGTCTATTTATTGAAGAACACCATACCTTAAGATTCACGGATTTAATAGTGGCGACGAGGTCGATTCGAACCTACCTGCAACTCTGCATTTCCTCCCAAGGATTCGCTCCTGGAGGACAGCGGAAGAAAGTTGAGGCCAGAAGCACGGGCGTCAACCACGAGCAACCGCCCAGTCATCCGGCAGAGAGAGTGAGCATCGCAGGGGAGGCTGTTGAGAGCTGGGCTTGGTTCTCCAGTCGCGACGATCCAGCAACAGGCTGGCAACAGGTACAGCGCAGACCCTTCCCGGACAGCGGCGGCTGGAGCCGACCGACGGCACAGAAAAGGCCGAGCAGCGTCGACGGGGTAAGAGAGAGAGTAAAGCGCACAGGGCGCAGCCGGGGGTTGAAGACCGAGCGGCGTCGATGGAAAACAAAAAGAGAGAGTGTAAAGCACAGCTGGAGTTCAGGACCGAGCCTGCGGCAACGAGAGAGGCGCACAGGAAAACGCGCAGAGTGCAGTCAGGGCTCAAGGGCTGAGCAGCATCTGCGGGGGAAGAAAGGAAACGCGGGAGACGCCATTTGAGCCGCGGAGAAGAAGGGAGAGCGCGGGAGACGCCATTTTTGAAGCCGCAGCGGAGAAGAAGGGTGAGCGCGGGAAGAAAGGGAAGCGCGGGAGACACCATTTTGAGCCAGCGGAGAAGAAGGGAGAGCACGGGAGACGCCATTTTAGACAGTCTAACCACACCCAGGGATGCCGAAGAGTGGCAGTGTCACAGCGTTCGACAATGAAGTCGAAGATTGGGCGACATATGTGGAACGCATTGAGGTGTACTGCAAGGCGAATGAAGTGCCAGATGCCAGGAAAGCACTGGTTTTGTTGAATTCCATGGGTGCAAAAATGTATGGCTTACTGCAAAACCTAATAACCCCAGAGAAGCCAGTGGATAAGGATTTCAAAAACATAGTGGAAATCCTACAGGACCACTTAAACCCCACACCGCTGCTGATAGCAGAAAGATTTAAGTTTCACAAAAGGAACGAGCATAAAGACGAAAGTAATGCTGAGTATTTAACGGAACTGCGCAAGCTATCGAAACACTGCCAGTTTGGAATGGGACTAGCAGATACGTTAAAGGACAAGTTTGTGTGTGGGCTTCAAAGTGAAGTAACCCAGAAACGGCTTCTATCAGAAAAGGATCTTACGCTGGACAAGGCTTTCAGCATGGCAGTATCACACGAAGCAGCCGCACGGGGCGCCATCTCCAAGGTATCCGGTAGCAAACCAGGAAGATAGGGGATATGGACCACTAAGTGAACCCTGTTATAACTGCGGAAAGACAGGACATTGGCAAAGGGAGTGTCAGGCATCAAAAAGAAGTAACCAGTCCGGCGCTGTGGGATGCTCCGGGCGAATGGCACCCTTCCATGAGCAACCAGCACTCGAGCCCAGGGGCCAACAATGACTGGGTCCGACCTCGGAGGTCGTGTGCAAGGCAGGATATGACAATCATGGACGGCCTATAGTCTCGGGTGTCGTAGGAGGTCATGATACCACATTTTTATGGGACACAGGCAGATCCAGAATGTGTCTGAGAAACCAACACCCTCTCTCGCACAACGACTTAACTAATCAAGAAATTCTCCTTAGCGGCTTTACCGGTCATGGGCAGACCGCTACAATCACTAAGCCATTGGAGATTCATTTGGGAATTTTCAAATGTAAGCATGCCTGCCTGTCTGTGCCACAGATGCAGGGGGAATCGGCAATAATTGGTACTGACTTCATGAGAATATATAATTTGGCCTATGACCCAACAAACCGATGTATTTGGAGAATGTGCAAAACTTGTGTTGATGGGTTAATACCCACGGGGACGTACGACGCGCGCATATGCTGCATGAAAACTTTTACTTTTATTCCTTCTACCATAACAGATGACCCGGAAATACAGGATATTTTAACCCAAAGCTCAAATGTTTTTGCCACCCACAAACTCGAGTGTGGCCGGATGGCAGGACCGGTCTCAATCATGGGACCCAATGACCCGCCCCAGAAGCAGTATAAAATTCCCGTAGAGGCAGAAAAGGACTTAGACAATATTATTCACAGTCTCTTGAATCAAGACGTGCTCCGACCCATTGCTTCTACCAATAACTCATCCATTTGGCCCGTTCAAAAACCCGATAAGTCCTGGAGAATGACTATAGATTACTGAGCCTTGAATAAGGTTACGTCTTCCGTGGCACCCACTGTTGCCACTGCCCCAGAGACCGCTTCAAAACTTTCCCCAACTGCGAAAATCTTTACTGTCCTGGACATCAGTAATGGATTTTGGTCCATACCCTTAACAAAAGAATGCCAGTACAAATTTGCTTTTACTCACAAGGGACAGCAGTACACTTGGACCCAGTTGCCTCAAGGTTTCCACAACAGCCCTTCAATATTCTCAAACATACTGGCAAATAGTTTGAAGGGATTTTCCCAGCCCTCAGCACTCATTCAGTATGTAGATGATATCCTCCTCCAAACTGACACCATGGAGGAACATAAGGTCCTGTTACAGGAACTATTTAAAACCCTCCACAAGATTGGGGTAAAGGTGAACCCTAAAAAGGCGCAGATTGCGAAACGGTCAGTGCATTACTTTTGGAATGCAAGTCACAGAGGGACTAAGGGAGGTAATGGAAGAGCAAAAAAGGTCTGCCTCCAAGTTGCCTACCCCCACAGATGTAATATCCCTCCGGTCCCTTTTAGGGCTCACCGGATATTGCTGGGACCACATTGAGTACTACTCTTTACTGGCAAAACCCATATATAACTTACTAAAGAAGGGAGTGGCATGGGAATCGTCCCAACAACATATGGATTCCTTTAACCAGCTAAAATTAGCCTTGACCCAAGCCCCTTCACTACGCAGCCCCGACATGTCTCTGAGTTTTTATCTGGAGACTGCCGCTTGTGAGGCCGGCCTATCAGCGGTATTATTACAGGAACACACTGGGAAGCTCCAGCCTGTTGGTTACACTTCTAGAGTTCTGACTCCTGTTGAGTTAGTGTTCTCACCCTGTGAGAAAAATGTACTCAGTGTGTTTTGGGCTATGCACAAATTCTCTCCTATCGTCGGACTTAACCCTTTGATTATCCTAACCACACACACGCCTATTAAAATGCTTATGGATGGTAGCCTTAAAGAAGGCTCGGTCAGTTCACAATGAATAGCCAGATGGACACTACTCCTACAAGGGAGGGTGTACTGTCCTCCCTACGTGTATGTGTCTGTACGCAGTTAGACAGCCAGCCAAACTCCTTTCAATAACGACATGAGAGTCAGGATGTAGCGTCCAAGCTCCGGTGTTTAATAATGCCACACTTGCATGAAGTCAATGAAACAATACAAATCAGTTGCATTGGGTTGGAGTAAAACTGAGAAAGAAAAAAGAAAGAAATGCACCTTGTTACATACATGAGATATAACTAACATTTAAACATGAATATGTAATGAAACCATTCAACTCACAGGCAATGCTTTCGAAGGCATAACAATGTAGGATTACAGCACGGTGGCATAGTGGTTAGCACTGTTGCCTCACAGCGCCAGGGACCCGGGTTCAAATCCGGCCTCGGGCGACTGTCTGTGTGGAGTTTGCACATTCTCCCCGTGTTTGCGTGGGTTTCCTCCGGGTGCTCCGGTTTCCTCCCACAGTCCAAAGATGTGCGGGTTAGGTTGATTGGCTATGATAAATTGACCCTTAGTGTTAGGGGGATTAAATACGTGGGGTTACGGGGATAGGGTAGGATATGTGTTGGTGTAGGGGTTATGGGGATCGGGTGGGATATGTGTCGGTGCAGGCTTGATGGGCCGAAATGGCCTCTATCTGCACTGTGGGGTTTCTGTGATTAACTTGCAGCACGCTCCATGCTGATGTGACCTCTTTGTTTTGCTATCACTATACTACTTCCTGTTGAGTGACCCTACTGGCCATTTCCATTTACTGCCACCTACTGGCAGCAACAAAACGTAACTCCTGCAATTATAAGGCAGAACACTCCCCGCCTGGCGTCTATTAGATGCCACTACTTATAAAACATACAGAACTGTGGAATCAATAACACTCAGTCCTCCTTAGGTAAGAGGAGTACGACCTCTGAGATGGGTCTGAAGAACCTTTGACCGTCCCTTGAACAGTGGCCTTCACATCTAGTTCTGGGCTGACGAGCTTGAATGATTCTTGTGCCGTATGGTCAGCTTGGTCAGGTTTGTGTAAGAAAGCTGGCCCGGTAAACCACATTGTACTGGAGAGCTGGGAGGCAGGCACTGACCTGGTGGTGAGGTCAGCTGGATTCAGCTCTGTGGACACATAGTGCCACTGGTTGGGGCATGTTGATTGTCTTATTCGCTGAACTCTGTTGTGTACATATATGAAGAACCTCTTTGACTCATTGGAGATGTAACTGAGCACAACTTTGCTGTCACAGTAGAATTTCACTGCATCAAGCTTGAAATCTATCTCATCCAGGATGAGATCCGTGGGTTTTCTCCGTGGGTTTTCTCCGGGTGCTCCGGTTTCCTCCCACAGTCCAAAGATGTGCGGGTTAGGTTGATTGGCCATGATATAAAAAAAAAATTTTTTTAATTGGCCCTTAGTTTTAGGGGGGGATTAAATACGTGGGGTTACGGGGTTACGGGGATAGGGCTTGGATGGGATGGCTATCGGTGTAGGGACCGGGTACTAGGGTTTGGATGATCAGCCATGATCTCGTTGAATGGCGGAGCAGGCTCGAAGGGCCGAATGGCCTACTCCTGCTCCTATCTTCTATGTTTCTATGTTTCTATCTCCACCGCTACTACTGCAGCGCATAACTCCAGGTGTGGTATGGTGGGCTCTGGCCGGGGTGTCAACTTCGCTTTTCCCAGGATAAATCCCACGTTGCTTTGGCCCTCATCATCCAGGGATCTCAAGTAGGCTACCGCGCCAATAGCTTTCTCGGACGCATCTGAGAATACACACAACTCGGTGCGTTTGGATTTGGAGAGTGTGTCTGGTGAGTAGGTGCGTGGGATATGAAGATTTTTTAGATTTTTGAGAGACTTTCTCCGTGTCTCCCATTCTGTTAACCTGCCTTTGGGGAGTGGAGAGTCCCAGTCGCTCGTGTCTGTGCAGAGTTCTCGTAGTAGGGCTCTTCCCTGAATAGTCACGGGCGCCACCGTGCCGAGAGGGTCAAAGAGCGAGTTGACCGTTGACAGCACTCCACGGCGTGTAAATGGCTTGTCACCTACAGACACTGCAAAGGTGAAGGTGTCAGATTCAATTTCCCAACGTAAACCAAGGCTTAGCTGGGCTGGCATGGTTTCGTCGCTGAGGTCTAAGTCTTTAATGCCCTTGGCGAGATCCTCAGCTGGAAAGGCCTTCATCACTGCTACACTGTTTGAGGCAATTTTTCTGCAGCCTCAGGTTGGACTGTGCTAATGAAGCTTGAGTTCGCTTCAGCGGGTTGATGGCTTCTGCTTCTGAAGGTAAGGATATGAGGCCATCATCAACATAAAAATGTCTCTCCACAAACTGTCTTGTGTCTTTTCCATGCTCGTGTTCTCCCTTTTTGGCTGCACTTCTGAGCCCATAGACGGAGACTGCAGGGGAGGGGCTGTTACCAAAAACGTGGATCCGCATCCTGTATTCAGTGATGTCCTTTGACATGTTGTTGTCGCGATACCAGAAGAACCTCAGATAGTTCCTATGGTCCTCTCTCACCACAAAGCAATAAAACATCTGTTGGATGTCTGCGGTTACTACTACGAGCTCTTTCCTAAAGCGAATCAGCACGCCAAGGAGGGTGTTGTTTAGGTCTGGACCCGTGAGCAGAACGTTGTTGAGTGAGATGCCACAGTGCTGAGCGCTGGAGTCGAAAACTATTCTTATTTGACTAGGTTTCTGGGGGTGATAAACTCCAAAAATCGGGAGATACCAGCACTCTTCTCCTTCTTTGAGTGGAGGTGCTAATTCAGCATGGTTACTCTTGAAAACCTTTTCCATGAAGGCAATGAACTATTCCTTCATTTCGGGCTTTCTATCTAATGTGCGCCGCAGTGATGCGAGGCGTGACAGTGCCTGATCGCGATTGTTAGGCAGAAGAAGCCGGGGTACCTTGAAGGGGAGAGGCGCAACCCAGCTGTTCACCTCATCTTTGTGAAATTCTTTCTCCATAATATTCATGAAAGCTTCGTCTTCGAAGGAGAGAGCACCTTTGTTGTCATCTTTTGTCTTTTCAAACACGGTGTGCCCCAGTTTGTCGACAGCTCTGGTGTCAGCCGAGCACCCCCATGCTGTGTGAGAGAAATCACCTTGTTGCTCCCCGCCGTAGCTCGCTCTCTCTTTCAGGTGGATGTGACTTGGGCAGGGAGTGAGGAAAGAGGGTCGTCCGCTTTCTAGCACGTTGGTCTTAAAGGTGCTTACGTTGGGCTTGTGAGCTTGGCCTAGGCACACTTCTCCCACGAGCACCCAGCCTAAGTCGAGTCTTTGGGCAAAGGGGGCATCGTGTGGTCCGTTAACTTGCTCTCTCACCTTATGCACCCTCACCACATCTCTCCCGAGCAGGAGGAGAATCTGGGCCTTTGGATCCAATGCTGGGATGCGTGATGCTATGGGCTTTAGGTGGGCATGGTGAAGTGTTGTCTCAGGCATTGGTATCTCCGATCGGTTGTTCGGGATTTCACTGCACTCTATCAGTGGCGGTAAGCCTATGCTCATCCCTTCACTCACTGCTTCGCCACAGAGCCCATCTGCTTTCCTTCCTGCCATCTCCAAGAGTCCGGCACAGGTTCTCAGTGAGTAAGGGGCTGGGCTACTCTCAACGCCAAATATGTCAAAAAAGTCTGACCATGCGAGTGACCGGTTACTTTGGTCATCGAGTATTGCGTACATGTTAACTGAGCGGTCGCGCTGTCCTTGTGGGTAGACTCTTACAAGGCATATTTTGGAACACGATCGTCCTGTGAGGCCTTGGCCACACACCTCAGTGCATATGGAGCTCACCGTTGGTGCAGTGGTAAGGGTTCCCTTTCTCTCGTCTCCGGGCTCAGAGTCTTTGATGGTCGGCTTTTCCATTGTGGGGGAAGGACCTGGGTGCATAGCTGTGCTGTGGCGGTCACTCTCACACTCCCTGCATCTCAACGCTATCCTACAGTCTTTTGCAGTGTGGGAAACGGAGGCGCAACACCTAAAACATATCCCATTATTATCTTTGAGGTAGGCTCTGCGTTCATCTATGGTTTTGTTTCTGAAGCCTCTACATTTTGCGAGCGGATGAGGCTTATGATGGATGGGGCAGTGTTTTCCGGGATCGTCTTCATTCTTTGCTGCATCTATGCTGATGTCGGTCTTTGCAGTGACATCCGTCTTATGCACAGATATAGGCATTCTTGTGCCTGCGTACTTTGACATGGGCTCCTCATACTTTGAGGGTCCACTACAGTAGCTGGACAGGGCAAAGCTTGGATCATTTCTAATTCTGGCCTCTCTGCAGATAAAGTTCACAAAGAAGGGAAATGGGGGAAACCACATGTGGTTGTCTTCTTTGAATTTTGAGCCTACGTTGATCCATTTTTCTTGGAGAGGGTGGGGCAACTTCTCCACTATTGGGTTGATGCTGCGAGCAATATCTAAATAGGAGAGCCCAGGTAAGTATCCGTCTGTTTTGGCTGCCAGTAACTCCATTAAAAGGTCTCCGAGTTCTCTAAGCTTAAGGTAGTCTCTGTTACCTATTTTAGGAAAGTTTTCCAGCTTACTGAAGAGGGCTTTCTCTATCACCTCAGGGGTGCAGTAATACTCCCTGAGTCTTGCCCAGACCATTCTAAGGGCTGTGCTTGGGTCATTTGTGTACACAAACCGGATCCTACGGGCATGGTCTGATGATTCTTTGCCCAGCCATGATGACAATAAATCCAACTCCTCACTAGCACTCAGGCTCAAGCCGCCAGTGGCATTAAGGAAGGATGACTGCCATGCTCTAAAACTCTTTGGCTTGTCGTCAAATTTTGTGAGACCTGTCCTTACAAGTTCTCTACGTGCCAAATATTGGGCAATGCCTGTCATATTAGGAGTCTGTGCATGGGTTGCCAGAGTATGATCGCATCGGAAGGGCTGCAATTGGATGGGAGACTGCCATGCCGGGTGATCTGTTCTAACCTTTGAAAAGGGTTCTTTTTTGATGTGTGGAATTTTGGCATAAGTACCTTCCAAGTGGTTGGGAGCGGCGGATTGAGGCACAGGTTTCTTCGGGAGCGCTGCAAACTCTCCTTCGTGTGACCAGTCGTCAATAACAAGGAAGGGGTCGTCATCAGTGTAGCGTGAATGATCCACCTGAGTGACCTCATGTTGGGCTGGTGATGGCAATTCCGTGTTCTCGTGCAATGGTTCAAAGTTTGGGAAGGAGGAGATGTCTGTGCGTATCCTAGCCTGCTCCTGGACATAGTCGCTTGCCCGCCTCTCAGTGCTTTGAGGTGATGCAGGGCGAGCAATGCTGCGGTGCTCTCCCACCTCTGCTTCTAGTGCCGCTTCCCATATCTCCGCCTCAGCAGTAGCGGCAGCTGCTTCTTTCTCAATGTGTAGTGCTTCCAGCGTGGCGTCCAATGTAGCGGCCTCTGCTTGTAGTCGGACCTTCTCTTTCTTCACAGCCAGTTCCTGTTTAGCAAAGGTCACGCGAGCCTGTGCCGCTTTAGCTTTAGCCCAGGCTCTAGCTGTTGATGATCTAGATGAGCGTGTACTTCTTGAGCTGGTCACAGATCTCTGCTCGTCTTGGAAGCTCTTGCCGTCCATGATTGCACCGTGCTGCACTGCGAATGTTGCTTGTTGCGCCAGCTGATGACTTGCCTTTTTACTGTACTGTCCTCCCTACGTGTATGTGTCTGTACGCAGTTAGACAGCCAGCCAAACTCCTTTCAGTAACGACATGGGAGTCAGGATGTAGCGTCCAAGCTCCGGTGTTTAATGATGCCACACTTGCATGAGGTCAATGAAACAATACAAATCAGTTGCATTCGGTTGGAGTAAAACTGAGAAAGAAAAAAGAAAGAAATGCACCTTGTTACATTCATGAGATATAACTAACATTTAAACATGAATATGTAATGAAACCATTCAACTCACAGGCAATACTTTCGAAGGCGTAACAATGTAGGATTACAGCGGATTAACTTGCAGCACGCTCCATGCTGATGTGACCTCTTTGTTTTGCTATCACTATACTACTTCCTGTTGAGTGACCCTACTGGCCATTTCCATTTACTGCCACCTACTGGCAGCAACAAAATGTAACTCCTGCAATTATAAGGCAGAACAGAGGGGTATCAATGTTAAATATCAGCCTAAATTGACGAATTTAGCGCAGATCATGCTGTACCCAGGAGACCCGCACAAATGTAAAATTTTGTCATCAAGTGACCTTGATGGCCCCTTTCAGACAAAATTTAGGGAGGGTGACGGTGACCAGAAAATCAAAACCTACGTCTATGTGGATGGCCTCTCGAACCCCATCTTTAATCCGACCCGTCAACTGGACTAGAAACCATCCTCTAACCCCGCCCAGTCCAGGACGACCCAAACGGTTGTGTCAGGTATCAGAAAATGTAGAACTGTAAATAAGAGCAGTTGCTACCCTGATCTTTCCTTTTCTTTCTAGGTAACTGATTATTGCACATGGAAATCCCAGTATCCACCCTTCTGGGGTACTGTGGTCTGGTGTTTGGCTGTATCATCCTCACTGAGAACTCAGATGTAACTATTACCGCAAACGGACGGAACAGTCAAAACTGTGCCCAAGACAACAATGCAGGTTTTCACACACCTACCAATGGCAACAACGAGTGCAGTTGTAGCAGCCAAGGAAAAACCTGCTATGAGATGGCAACTGAAACTCAACTGAACTTTGTGTGTATTGCTTGTACGGGAAAAGATGTTACGGCTATAGTATGGATAGCTATGCAGAACACAGGAGGCACCCATAGGGTTCTATCGGGGGCAAATCCTGTTGGTTCAGAGTATGAGATGAATTGTACTAAGATAGATAAACAACTGTGTTGCAACATAAGCAAGACAAGCACCTCCTTACAGATTATGGTGGGATGTAGCAGCAATTCAACTGTAAGAAACCTAATCAGTACCCCGGTTCCAGTTTGGGACTGCCCCGAACACGAGCCGGGACCCAAGGGAGGAGTAATATTAAGAAACACGACCAAAATTGTTTATGATAATATACAATATGAATTAATACCTATAGTACTGAATATAATTGATGTATTGATGCCCGGAGGGAACCAAAAGATTGCATCAGGACTTGACTTCGGTGTTGCTCAAGGGAGAGATAGGAGGGAAGCAGGGAAATGAAACAAAGACAGCTAGGAAAAGGAGGAAGAGAGGGTTACTGAATGATGCAGGGACAGTCTATGGAGCAGGAATGGCCACTGTAAATACTCTAGATATAACTAATTTGAACTCCAAGGTTAAAACCTTAACCCAGCAAGTCAAAATGTTATTGGAGGAACTGAATAATAATCAAAGACAAGAGTCACAGGCAGGACAGCAATCCAAACACAACAGGTGAAGGTCTTAGAAGGACATGCACGGACTATTAATCAACTTATTAACACGGCCAAAAAGGCGGCAAACAGAACCCAACAACAAACACTGTGCAAACAATTGGATGCTGGACCAGCTGAGAGAAAACTTATTGCTGGCAAAACGTGAAGAAGTACCCACTTGGATCAACAATACTCAAATCCGGGGTCTGATAAAGCAGAATGTTCCTGCTACTATCAGTGACTGTGAACTACGGAAACTCAGCAGGGTATGGTTCAACGAGGAATGTACGGGCCCCCGTGGAAGTACTGCTGTAGGAATGGTGATAGGAGTCCCCATGATAGGACACCAGGAAGGAATGCCATTATTTGAGGTCCAAACCATAGGCACTATACAAAAAGGAGTATGGGTGGCCGTGGCAGGAATGAGGCCATATGCTGTGAAGCAGAACAGCACTCTAGTGGGAACTGCATTGGGACAATGTGCCACTATGGAAAGAACAGGAATATGCCCATACAAAATTTACCCAAACTTACATTTGAACCCTAAAAGGAAAATTGCGAACCTATTTGTTCGATCTTTCGAACATCTAGCGAAATCTGAGCAATAATTTACTGTCACCACGTCTTCTGATTAATTGTATCCAAGGCCCCTGATTTTGTTTTCACAGAAAAATGGACAGAGTTGCAGAATGTGACCCTTAAAACACTGGAAATATTCCCAAAATCCCATGTAATAAGAAAGGAATTTGACTTATTCAGTCAATGTAAACCAGAGCACCTGGTTTTGTGTGGTGCAACAAAGCAGAAGATTTGCACCAGGCTCATAAAAAGTGATTGATATCAATCTCCTGTAGAGATAAAAGTTAATGTGTGTGTCAACCAGATACATTTATTTAATTATAATACCTCCGAACATAGGAACTGATTCAGAGCAAGGCTCTGATCAAGCCACAGGGGATTAGATTGACTTTGGGTCATTCTGACCTGAATTGAATGCAGCTCTGCAGGGTAAATATTCTAAATGGGTTTCCAAGACACATTTCTTTTCTCTGATTTCTACTTTTCAATTCAGATGTTCTGATAGGCTTATTTAACTATTTGCTACTTGTAGGTTACTTTCCTGTTGGACTCAGAGCTGAGACTCCCAAACCTTATATTGTTCACATTCATTCACAGCAGTTAGTCCAATCAAAGATGCTATTGTATTTGCATTTTAGAATAAAGAAAGAACTTGCATTTATATAAGCTGCAGGACATCCCAAAGCGCTTTACAGCCAATTAAGTGCTTTTGAAGTGTACTTGCGCACAGCAAGGTCCCACAAACAGCAATGTGATAATGACCAGATAATCTGTCTTTAGTGATGTTGGTTGAGAATAAATATTGGCCTGGACACCAGGAAGAACTCCCCTACTCTTCTTTGAATGGTGCCATGGGATCCTTTACGTCCACCTGAGAGAGCAGACGGGACCTCGGTTTAATGTCTTATCAGAAAGATGCCAGCTTTCTGTAATGAATCTCCAGGATAAGTATAGACAAATGGGGTTTGCAATTTTAGACAGCCCAAAGTTAATGCTGACAGTAATGTGTTTTTTTTCCCCAATGTGCATCTGGTTAATTTGCCGCTAGATTAGACTTCAAACTGCACTTATGGCCAACAGGAAACTCCAGAAGAATTAAAAGTCAATTAAGTTAATATTCAGGGGAGTGGAATGATTGAGAATTATAACAGAACACTTTTTCAATTTACAAATTCCAGGGCTAAATGCTTACAGAATGTTGAAATTGGCCTTAAATTCACCAGAGCATTATAAAAGTGCTAACAAAAGCATAATCTACTCAAATCACCAATGCAACCTGGTAGCTATACAAAAAGGAGATTAAATTCATGGCAAAGAACTTTTGAAACTAACACGTGAAGAAAAGACAAACTGATAGTTCCAGAAAGAAGAATTTATTTGGCTTACAAAGAAACATGGTACATTTAAAAATAAAAACATGTCAGGTAAGTACTTCACTTTGTCCAGTAATTGTAGACATGCAGATTCCCATGCTATTTGTCGAGGGGCTACAGATAGAAGCACCAGAGCTGAGAATCTCTACTGTGCCTGCTTTGGACTCGTGGACACATCAGTGACAATGACACTATAGATCGACACAACGGCCTAGAAATTGGACAGCGCCAAAAACCTGCCGATGTCACCAAGGCCTCAAGTTTACAGCCACTGAAAATGGCCGCAGTGTTACCAGGCAAAAATTTGTGCTGGGGGCTGAAGATCTTTAGCCCAGCGCTAACTAACAGTGTAATGCTCTCCTGGTGGCGTTAGTGGAGGCATCCGACCCAAAGTTCCCGTCCAGGAGCGGCGTTGCAGCTTCTTACAGCCTCTGGGAGCGAGGCTGTGGAGTTCACAATGAATTGTGGGCAATTAAAAGGGCTTTGAATTAAAGAGGCAATGCCTTCTGAACTAATAAAAATTAAAATCAAGTGTAAAAATTTACTTTTCAGCCCTTACTGCGTTTCAGAAAAAAATTAACATTAAAATAGGATTCTTCAGCGCTTAAAGCTGAATTCCCTATCAAACCTCAAAATGGGAAAAGTGCAACACAAATGGCTCAGCAAGCCAGGGAAGGGGCACCTAGGGTACTGCACGCACCACTCCATCTTTGTGCAGGGGGTCAACACTGCAAGAGAGGGGCCAGGAGGCCTTCCAGAAAGAAGGATGTGGGACCACATCACGGAGGCCATCACTGCCAGCAGTTTCACCCCACCACCTGGTTCCAGTGCCCAAAGAAGCTTCATGACCTCATACCACTGGTCAAGGTCAGTGAATGCAACTGAATCACTAGCCTCAAACACTTCTCAATGTACAACTCCCCCCACCCCCCCAATGACTCACCTACCAACAATCTGTACCAATCACAAGGCACATCTCCCATTTCTAGCCTCACCTCACCCCTTTGGAGGAGACGGTGCTGGCCATTCTTGGAAGGGGCATGGCTGAGCCTTTAGCCAGTGGCGGGCATAAAGGATACAAGATGCTGGCACCCTCATACATTATCTTACTTCTGGCATGCACCTCTTGCTTTATCGCCCTCCCCTCATAACAACTCCACTCTTGTGCCTTCCTCATTTCACACACCCAAGAAATGCAGCCTGCCCACCCAAGAAGGGGGAGAGCAGAGTGAAGAAGAAGAAGAAACACCGTCACTTGATTGACACTCCCAGCCACCAGCTCCTCAAGGTCGACCAGCAAGGCCATTTGCAGTGTCCCCCCACTGAAAGTCAGCAGCCTTCCACCAGCCATGCTGTAGCCACTGGGGTAGCACTGCGTGACATCACTAGGATAGGCAAAGGCACACACAAGACAGTCACTAAGGGAATGCATGAGGGTGATGAGTTGATTTCTTGATGTCAAATTGGATGGATAGATGTATAAAGTTGGATTGGAAAGTTTGCTTTGTGGTGGCTTTTATTTCAGCATTGTGGCCAAGAGGATGCTGTGATGATTAGTAACAGAGGGAGGGTAAGGTGTGGGACTAATGTTGAAAGGGAATTGGGGTTGTGGTCACTGGTACAGCAGGTGGATGATTCCATCCCAGATATCCCAGCCAGAAAGGGGCTACTTGGGTTGCATCCTTCCTTCTGCTTCCTCCTTTTCTGCTGCTTCCTCTTCCCTCTGCGAGCGGATGCTGTAAATCTGAAATGACAGAATAAAACGCTGGAAGTACTCAGCAGGTCAGGCAGCATTTCGACCCGAGACGTGAGTGTTGTTTATCTCTCCACGGATGTTGCCTGTCCTGCTGAGTATTTGCAGCATTTTCTGTCTTCTCAGAGGCCTTCCTTTACCATCTAAGGCTTTGCAAGCATCCAGCAGCATTGCCTACACACTTAAAAAAACTTCTAACATGTATTGCAGCAAGCCACTACTTCAATAAAATCAAAAAATCCCAGTCCAAAAGCTTAAATGCAAACTTAGCTGAAAGATGCATGTGTCCCTTTAAGAGGTGCTGACAGCGCCTCTGTCAGTCTGCTTGCATGCTGAGTTTACCTGGCATGCTTAGGACCCAGCGCTGAACTCAGCACTAGGGTCGAAGTTTGTGGTGGTGATGTTAAGTTCATTAACCAATCCTCATTCCAGCTAGTATATTACCCCCAATCCCATGAGCCCTAATTTTGTTTAATAACCTCTGGTGTGGCACCTTATCGAATGCCTTCTGAAAATACAAATACACCACATCCACTGGTTCCCCCTTACCTATTCTGCTAGTTACAACCTCAAAAAAACTCTAATAGATTCTTCAAACACGATTTCCATTTCATAAATCCATGTTGACTCTGCCCAATCCTATTATTATTTTCTAAGTGCCCTGTTACCACGTCCTTAATAATAGATTCTAGCATTTTTCCTACTACTGATGTCAGGCTAACTGGTCTGTAGTTCCCCATTTTCTCTCTCCCTCCTTTCTTAAATAGTGGGGTTATATTTGCTACCTTCCAATCCGTGGGAACAGTTCTAGAATCTATGGAATTTGGGAAAATGACAACCAATGCATCCACTATCTCTATAGCCACCTCTTTCAAAACGCTAGGATGTAGGCCATCAGATCCATGGGATTTATCGGCTTTCAGTTGCTTGGGAATAAAGCAGAAGGAAGATTTCGAGCACTACTTAAAAAGAGTGAGTGCTGTGCTACTCTACCTTATAGGAGTCACCAGGAGAAAGGGAGTGCTTGGTCATCGGCATCTTGCTAGGGGTCCCCCTTGGTCTGCAGGAGGAATAGGAGGAGGACATGAGCCCAGGTAGAGCAGCACCAGCTGCTGCAGGAGAGAGGAACAGGAGGGACAGGAGAGCGAGGTGGCATCCTTCCCCCCAGCGGGTAAAGGACTTTCCTCCTCCTCTGGACCTCCTCCACCAGGATCTCCAGTGTCGCATCCAAGAACCTGTGCGCCCTCTCCCTCGGTCCCTGAGCCACCCTGAAATCTGCCGCTGTGTGTCAGCCAGCACACTCCACGCCTTCAGTGGAAGTGGGTGCGTGGAGCCCACATATACTGCAGCATGAAAATTGCGCCTAATCAGAGCTTGAGTGCTGTACCTCCAAGCAAGTTCAAATTATGGTAATCAGCAATTAAGCCCAAAATTGCTTGCAAAAACCAGACTTTCAAACAGGAGTGTCTTATTAGCACAGCACCCATTTACCGCCTGGTTTCACTCTTTCACAAAAATAATCCCCAGTACTTTTTATGCCCTCCTCTGCCCCACTAAACCACACATCTTCATGCTTGCTTTTCTGCTCTTCTTTCCTCCCCCAACTGTCAACATCTGATATTGCACGACACTTCAGTCTTGCTATTAAGTTTTCATTACTAAGTGGGATTTAGCTCAAAATTTTAAATACTTATGTTCCCATTCTAGACCTATTCTATCAACAAAGTGTCCTTTAATGCCCTTGTAATCTAAAGGAATTGATGAAAAATGAATTCTATGGGCTGGATTTTGATACGGGGGCGGGCTGGGGTCGTGTAATCCGCATTTCGTGTTAGCCACCCGATTCTAAATCGATGTGGGAAAATGATGCCATTTTAACTTAATTGGCCAATTGAGTTCCAACATGTGGGAACCCATGGCCAATTAGTTTTTTCAGTCTGAAAGTCGCCTCCGATGATGTCATCATTGCTGCTGCATTTAAGGTCTGCAACAAGCCTTGCTTCTTCTGCAGACTGCCAAGCTTTTGCCCTTGTATGTTAGAGGCACCTGCAGGAAGAATGGCAAGCCAGAGACTTAGGTCTGTACCCGGCTTTGATGACGTTACCCTGCAGGCTTTAGTAGAGGGAGCAAGAGCAAATAAAGAGGTGCTCTTCCCTTCTTCAGGGAGGAAGAAGCCTCCCCAGCAGACCAAGGCTGTGTGGATCCAGGTGGCCCAGGAGGTCAACTCTTTGTCAATAACCTGCAGAACCTGGCTTCAGTGCAGGAAGAGGTTTCATGACCTTCTGCGCACTGGAAAAGTGAGTATGAATTTCCCATCACCCTCAATCTGATCCCCATTGCCTCTCCTCACCAGCACTCTAGCAATCTCTTCCTCCACATCCCACTTGACACTGACAGCCATGCACCCTTACCCATTCCCTCTCTCTCTATGGTCACAGTTACCTAACTATTCGAATATGCAGCCCTCACACTCCCTATCACTGTGATGCAATTACAACTTACAACACACAGGGAAGGCCCTTGGTCTTGCCACCTCACTCCATCTTTGTCTCCTTCTAAGCATCTATGCTATGGATTCTCTACACTCACTCCTTCATTCTCACTCAAACTCCACTTGTCTCCCTCATTGCAGGAAAAGAGAGCTCACAATGAGAGGGAAAGAGCGAGGACAGGAGGAGGGCCACCCTCAGTAGCCCAGCTCACCGCCTGGGAGGAGGCGGTTCTGGAGATCGTGGGAGTGGAGGAAGATTCCCAAGTGGGGGACGGACAGACGAGCGCATCACAGCAAGCTGGTGACAGAATAGTTTTCCATCTCTCTCAATGACATTGCATGAGTCACTGATAATGATTCTGAAGCTCTAACAGATGGACTTATGATCATCTGCAATATGCAATGTGCATGTAACCTTGGCCTCACATCTCTGACTCTTTCCTTTACTCCTTCACAGGACCATCGCAAGCACCCGTCCCCACTATCCAGGAGGAATAGCCTGAGCCTCAAGACTCCTCAGAGGAAGCAGTAACCTCTGAGGGCGCAGCGTCAGCAGAATTCACCGCACCCAGCACCAGCGCAGACACTCACACCTCGGAGGAAACATCGCGAGATAGAGTAGTGTTGTTACCTGGTATATCACAGCTCACAAGTGAGCATCAGCAGATTGTGGAGACAGGGACAGCAGTGGAGAGTCCTAGTCGGAAGGCGCAGGACTCTGCCAGCTCGGCTCAGCTGCATGTCGATCCTCTGCCTCTGGGTCCATCCATAAGATCAGCGATGCTGGAACTCCAGGAACAGATGCAGGAGTCTCTGGCAGGTTTTGTCTCCAGGGTCGCTGCGAGTGTGGAGCAAATGGAGAAGTCCATTGCGAACATGAGCAGAGCCTTTGTGGAGTCATTGGCGCATGAACGCATCACCATGGAAAGGATGGCAACCTCCATGGAGGCGATAAGTTGCCAGAGTGCAGAAAACATGGTGAGTGTTCTGAATAGAATGACATCTCTGGAGGAGCGATGGTCATCTATTGAACAGAGAAACCAGACCTTCATGGAAGTCCTTCTGAGTAGGACTGCCAGTGCAGATACGGGTCCCCATGACCCCCTGATGTGCAGCAAGATGCTCTCAAGCCACTTACGAGCGCTGAGGGGGACCTGACCCATGAGAGGGAAGTTGGTGGCAGACATCAAGGAAGTGGGGGCTCCTCTCCAAGTGCTCACACTTCCATGCCACTGCAGAGCCCTCGGTCAGAGCCCCACCAGAGTCCACACCCAACTGAGATCGGCATCTCAGCCCCTGCACAGCCACAGGAGCAGCAGACTGTTGGCGAGCCCTCACAGGTTTGCAATCCCAGAGGACGCCCGCCAAAGGTGTCGAGACAGGAGCAGCAAGAAAGTGAGCAAGGGGCCTCCACATCTGCTGAAGCCACAGGGGAAGCACCACATAAGAGCATGCGTAAGAGAAAGATACTGCACAAACAGTCACAAGGGTAGTCACTTGGGTGAAATTTGATGTTTTATGTTAAAAAGCCATCAGATGATTACTGTAAATAAAAAGTCTGATGGCTACTGCTGTAGTTGTGTCTTGTGTCATTTCACGAATGGGACTTCCACATTGAGGGCTTAGGATTACTTGCAATTGTCAATATGGTGGTCAAACTGCTAGGAATCCACTGGTTCTTGGCCATTGTCGATGCTCAAGTAAGAAGCTGCAAGGCAAAAGTGCTTGATTAGCAAGGCTAAGCAAATCTGGCCAAGATGAGTGCGTTCCTTGCATCCCGGACAGCAATGTTCTCGCATACTGCTGCCGCTGGTTGATGGGCCTCTGCAAGATGTTTGTTTTCGCTCTCCTCCTCCTCCTCCTCCTCCTCATCTGAGGAGGATATGTGACGAGCCACTTGGTCCTCAGGCATCTGCAAGCCATGATGCTGTGCCATGTTGTGAAGTGCACAGCAAACCATGACGGTTCTGGAGACCCTGGCTGCTGAGTATTGCAGGGCTCCACCTGATCTATCCAAGCATCTGAAGCGCATCTTCAGCAAACCAATGGTTTGCTCGATTATGGCTCTGGTGGACATGTGGCTGGAGTTGTAGCTCTCCTCAGCTTCGTTGGATGTTCTCCTCAACGGCATCATTAGCCACATCTTCAGGGGATAGACCCTGTCTCCAAGTAACCATCCGTTAATTTGGTCTGGCAGACTGAATAGCGGAGGCACACTAGACTGGCGCAGTATGAAGGAGTCATGGCAACTGCCAGGGTACTTGGCACAAACATGCAAAATTTCCTTCTTGTGGTCACAAACCAGCTGAACGTTAAGGGAGTGGAAGCCCTTGCGGTTGACAAAAATACCTGGATTACGATGGGGTGCCTTAAGGGCCACATGTGTGCAGTCAACAATGCCCTGCACCCTTGGAAAGCCTGCCAGATTAACTAATCCAACTGCACGCACCGTGACACTTGCTTGATCCTTGGTGAAATGGATGTGATTGTGCGCGATGGCAAAGAGGGCATTGGTTACCTGCGTGATGCAAGTGTGTGCGGCCGCCTGGGAGGTGCTGCTGATGTCTGCTGCTGATCCCTGGAATGAGCCTGAGGCAATAAAGTTGAGTGCGGTGGTGACTTTGACGGCCACTGGTAAGGGTTGTCCACCTGGTCCTCTGGGCTCCAGGTCTTGTTGCAGCATTGCACAGATGTCACCCACTACCTCTCGTGAAAGTCAGAGCCGCCTTTGGCACTGCTGCTCAGACATGTTGAGGTAGCTGACCCTGTGTCTGTAGACCCTGTTTGGGGGGTATCTCCTGCGCCGACGAGCTTCCGTGCGCTGGCCCCTTCTGGCCTCTGCAGCTTCAGGTGGGTGAGCAGCAACTTGGCGCTCCTGTTGTTGCTGCTGCTGTTGGTGCTGCTGCTGTTGGTGCTGCTGGTGCCGCAGCTGGTCTTCGTCCTCATCTGATGTCCAGAAAGGAAGGAAATAAATGGCTCCCATGCTTCTGGTACATGCTTCAGTTGAGGAAGCACTCAGTCAAGGTGGCGAGAAAGTCCTGCTACCTGCAAATGATGGCTGATCAAATCTCCTATTTAATGGTTGAGCTGCAGCTGATAGTCAACAATCCAATTGTGCTAACGCCAGGTTTCACCGTCATGTTTCAGAACAGGCGTGCTTCACGTGGGAAAAGGTTTAAAATCACAAAGGCCTTGCGAAATGGCATTATAGAGGCAATTTAGTGCTTGTTAAGGGCCTTAACATAAGAACATAAGAACATAAGAAGTAGGAGCAGGAGTAGGCCATACGGCCCCTCGGGCCTGCTCCGCCATTCAATAGGATCATGGCTGATCCGAATCTAGACTCACGTCCACTTCCCTGCCCTCTCCCCGTAACCCCTAATTCCCTTATCTGCTAGGAAACTGTCTATCTCCATTTTAAATTTATTTAATGTTGCAGCTTCCACAGCTCTCTGGGGTAGCAAATTCCATAGATTTACTACCCTCTGAGTGAAGAAGTTTCTCCTCATCTCAGTTTTGAAAGGGCAGCCCCTTATTCTAAGATTATGCCCCCTAGTTCTAGTCTCACCCATCAGTGGAAACATCCTCCCTGCATCCACCCGATCAAGCCCCCTCACAATCTTATATGTTTCGATAAGATCGCCTCTCATTCTTCTGAACTCCAATGAGTAGAGTCCCAACCTACTCAACCTTTCCTCATACGTCAACCCCCTCATCTCCGGAATCAACCGAGTGAACCTTCTCTGAACCGCCTCGAGAGCAAGTATATCTTTTCTTAAATATGGAAACCAAAACTGCACGCAGTATTCCAGGTGTGGCCTCACCAATACCCTGTATAACTGCAGCAAGACTTCCGTGTTTTTATACTCCATCCCCCTTGCAATAAAAGCCAAGATTCCATTGGCCTTCTTGATCACCTGCTGCACCTGCATACTAACTTTTTGTGTTTCATGCACCAGGACCCCCAGATCCCTTTGTACTGTAGCACTTTGCAGTTTCTCTCCATTTAGATAATAACTTGCTCTTTGATTTTTTCTGCCAAAGTGCATAACCTCACACTTTCCAACATTATATTGCATCTGCCAAATCTCTGCCCACTCTGCCCACTTGCAGGTTTTTTATGTCCTCCTCACTCATTGCTTTCCCTCCCATCTTTGTATCGTCAGCAAACTTGGATATGTTGCACTTGGTCCCTTCCTCCAAATCGTTAATATAGATTGTAAAGAGTTTGGGTCCCAGCACTGACCCCTGCGGAACACCACTAGTTACTGATTGCCAGCCCGAGAATGAACCATTTATCCCAACTCTTTGTTTTCTGTTAGATAGCCAATCTTCCACCCATGCCAGTATATTACCCCCAATCCCGTGATTTCTTATCTTGATCAGTAATCTTTTGTGTGGAACCTTGTCAAATGCCTTTTGGAAGTCCAAATACACTACATCCACTGGTTCCCCTTTATCCACCCTGCATGTTACATCCTCAAAGAATTCGAGCAAATTTGTCAAACATGACTTCCTCTTCATAAAACCATGCTGACTCTGTCCTATTAAATTATCTTTATCCAAATGCTCTGTTACTGTTTCCTTAATAATGGACTCCAACATTTTGCCAACCACAGATGTTAGGCTAACTGGTCTATAGTTTCCAGCTTTTTGTCTACTTCCCTTCTCAAATAAGGGTGTTACATTAGCAGTTTTCCAATCTGCTGGGACCTTTCCTGAGTCCAGGGAGTTCTGGAAAATAATCACCAATGCATCCACAATCCCTACCGCCACTTCTCTCAAGACCCTAGGATGTAGGCCATCAGGTCCGGGGGATTTATCCGCCTTAAGTCCCATTATTTTACTGAGTACCATCTCCTTAGTGATTTTAATCGTCTTTAGCTCCTCCCCCCCCCCCCATTGCCCCCTGTTTGTCCAGTGTTGGGATATTTTTAGTGTCCTCTACTGTAAAGACTGATACAAAATATTTGTTCAGCGTCTTTGCCATCTCCATGTTCCCCACCACTAGTTTCCCGGTCCCATCCTCTAAGGGACCAACGTTCACTTTAGCCACCCTTTTTCTTTTTATATAGCTGTAGAAACTCTTGCTATCTGTTTTTATATTTTTTGCTAGTTTACTTTCATAATCTATCTTCCCTTTCTTAATTAATCTTTTAGTTATTGTTTGCTGGCTTTTAAATGCTTCCCAATCTTCTATCCTCCCACTAGATTTGGCTACTTTATATGCCCTTGTTTTCAGTCAGATACTATCCTTTATTACTTTACTAAGCCACGGATGGCTGTCTTTTCTTTTACTCCCCTTTTTCCTCAGTGGAATATATTTATCTTGAAAGATGTGAAATATCTCCTTGAACATAGATCACTGCTCTTGTACCGTCTTACACTTTAATCTGTTTTCCCAGTCCACTTTAGTCAATTCTACTCTCATGCCTTCATAGTCTCCTTTATTTAAGCTCAGTATGCTGGTTTGAGATCCAACTCTCTCACCCTCAAACTGAATTTGGAATTCAACCATATTATGGTCACTCATTCCAAGGGGATCCTTTACTTGGACATTTTTTATTAATCCTGTTTCATTACACAGGACCAGATCTAAGATTGCCTGCCCCCTGGTTGGTTCAGTTACATACTGCTCAAGGAACCCGTCCCTAATACACTCTATGAACTCTTCCTCAAGGCTGCCATGCCCAATTTGATTAGTCCAGTCAATATGAAAGTTAAAATCCCCCATGATTATAGCTGTTCCCTTATTACAAGCCCCAACTATTTCCTGATTTATACTCCGACCAACAGAGTTGCATCTGTTAGGAGGCCTATAGACTACGCCCACTAGTGACTTTTTCCCCTTCTTATTCCTTATCTCCACCCAAACTATTTCACTATCCTGATCCTTTGACCCAATATCATTTCTGACTATTGCAGTGATTCCATCCTTGATTAACATAGCAACCCCACCTCCCTTTCCTTCCTGTCTGTCCTTCCTAATTGTCAAATACCCTTGTATGTTTAGCTCCCAGTCATGATTATCTTGCAGCCATGTTTCCGTAATGGCCACCAGATCATACCCATGTGTAGTTATTTGTATAGTCAACTCGTCTATTTTGTTACGAATGCTGCGTGCATTCAGATAAAGAACTTTCAAATATATTTTCTGACAATTTATTCCTGCTTTTACCCCTTTTACTACTTTACCTTTATCATTATACATTCTGTCCCTTCCTGACACGCTCTGGTTTTTAATTCCCCCACTGCTACCTTGCTCTATTGCCTTCTCCGCTGTCATTTTTATTTTTCGCTCTCTTAAAACCTCCCCCCCCACTAATTAGTTTAAAGCTCTCTCTACAGCCCTAGTTATTCGATTCACCAGGACTCTAGTCCCAGCACTGGCCAAGTGAAGTCCGTCCCAACGGAACAGCTCTCTCATGTCCCAGTACTGATACCAGTGTCCCAGGAAGCAAAACCCATTTCTCCCACACCAGGCTTCGAGCCACGCATTTAACGCTCTAATTTTATTTACCCTACCCAAATTTGCACGTGGCTCAGGTAGTAATCCAGAGATTCTTACCCTTGCGGTTCTGCTTTTTAATTTGGCCCCTAGCTGCTCAAACTCCCTCAGCAGAACCTCCTTCCTTGTCCTATCTATGTTGTTGGTACCAACATGGACCACGACAACTGGATCCTCCCCCTCCCACTCCAAGTTTCTCTCCAGCCCAGAGGAGATGTCCTTAACCCTGGCACCGGGCAGGCAACACAGCCTTCAGGACTCTCGCTCTCGGCTGCAAAGAACTCTATCTATCCCCCTAACGATACTATCCCCTACCACTACAACATTTCTTTTATCTCCCCCCACTTGAATGGCCCCCCACTCCACGGTGCTGTGGCCGGGTTGCTCATCCTCCCTGCAGTCCCCATTCCCATCCTCACAGGGAGTAAGAGCCTCAAACCTGTTGGACAAGAGCAAGGGCTACGGCTCCTCCAACACTACCTCCTGGATCCCCGTACCTGCCTCACTTCTAGTCACACCATCCTGACCCTGGCCACGGACTACATCTGAATTAATTAATCTAATTGGTGTGACTACCTCCTGATACACAGAGTCCAGGTAACTCTCCCCCTCCCTGATGTGTCTCAGTGTTTGAAGCTCGGACTCCAGCTCTTCAACACGGAGCCGGAATTCCTCAAGCAGCCAACACTTACTGCAAATGTGATCACCGTGAGCATCAATGGTGTCCACCAGCTCCCACATATTGCAGCAGCAACACATCACCTGATCCCCCATTCTATGTCATTAATTAAATTTATTAATATTATTTTTAAATACCCTCTGCCCCGATTCTTAACGGCCTATCCCGCCTCTTGGAGACAGGACCAGTAGACACGATTTAATGAAAATTGCTTGGAGGCAGGATGGAGGCGGGGTTAGGCCTGCCCGCCAGTTTTTGCAATCTTAACCCCCCCACACGCCTCCAATCCCGCCTCAACGGCCTGATGAAATTCAAGCCCTATGTGTCCTATTGAGTTTCAATTTCATCAAATGATTCTAGCACGTCAAAAGGGAAGAGGCCACTTCATAGTGATTGAAGTTAATTCCCTTATATTAGTCACTGCTTATAAATAACAAGCGGTCCTGATGCTCTTGTTAGTAAAAGTAATGCCTGCTTGCAGAGCATAAAACAAGGTCCTGTCTAGCTTATTGCATTACAAGGAGGGGAGGGAAATTATGTAATGCTTATGACTTTAAACAGATGACCATATAATTGGATGCAAGAGACCAGGTGTAATTCTTTACACTTGTCCCTTTGCAATTTTGTAAACGCATTGCACTAATCCTTAAATAATAAATATTGTCCTCTTACAAGTGGTTAAGGAATAAGCTCCAAATTTTTGGGAACCAATCCAGTCGCACTGTTGCTGGTAGCACTGTGAATATATATCTCAGGAGTGAGCACATGACCTGAGTGTGGTTTGAGGAGCTATGCAGAGCTCCTGTGGCTTAAACCTTTTATTTACTCAAATGTGTGTGGAAAAATCTACTAAATCTCTTTAGAAGTTACTAAATAAAAAGGATATGCAACTGTATGAAAAGTAGAATATTCTCAGGTTCTCATTGAGCTATTTCCATCATTCACTGGCAAGGTGGTTTTCATTCTCTTTTTACGTTGACCAAAAAGAGATTTTTAAATCCCCACTTCCCAAAGAATGAGGAAAAAAGCTCAATGGACGACCTATTAACGTGTAATCTTCAGGCCATAACAATGTCCTTAAGCTAGTAGGCCTCTGCCTTCTCTTCCAAAGCCATTCTACCTTTGTCCCTGCTTTCAAGAAACCGCCTAAAAACCTCTCTTTTGGACCATGCCATATTCTTCCCACTTAAAATCCTTCACTTCCTGCTTGGTGTAAAGTGCTCTGCCATGTATGAGGAGCACTATATAATTATAGCCTACTGTAAAATGTTAACTTTAATTTCAATTGAAATGGACCAGTCCAGACATATATAGGTGGCTGTGGATAAAATCACATCTAAAAATATAGAACAAAATTACCACATCTAGGAGAAAATAATAAAATGTGTGGCAGCGGTGCGGGGGCGGCGCGATGGATCCTGAGTCAACAACAGAGACAACGGGCCGACAGCAGTTGTTTTGGATGTTTAAAAAAAATCCAGAATTATTGAATTTACGAGGGCACCAATCTAGCAGAAAGTTAAGAATTGTGCTGGTAATAGCTGACTTACTAAGGTTCCTCCACAAAGAAATTGTACTGTCAGCAAGAGAAAAGGCCAACTAACTAATGGAAACAAAGATCTGTATTAATTCTGATTATTCTACTGCATTAGCAAGATTAGCATTGCAGGAAGCACAAAAAGCACATCGAAGCAGTGTGGTAGATAAGCTAGGAGCTTCCTGTTAAAGTTCTGAAAGCTAAGAAGCAGTTACCTTTTGAAGAAAATGTTAACAATGCTGTAATAGATTGTAAAGATTAATTGGGATGATTAATTGTAGCAAAACTTAAAATGGACAATGATGTACACTGTTGTAAATTTTTACACTCCCAATTTTGATACAGAATTCTTTTGTTAGAACTAAACAGTGCTTTGTAGCAGTTTGTTTTTAATTTTAAAAAACTAGATTTTTTTGTCAGAAAGGAGCATTTGTCACTGAGAATTAATTGTTAAATATTAGAGAAAGACTTGATACCTTTTATTTCTCACCCAATGAGGTCTATTCAAATAAAAAGCAGAATATTGCAGATGCTGGAAATCCAAAACAAAAATTGCTGGAAGGCATACATCAGGCCAGTCAGCATCTATGGTGAACAGACATGTTTACACTTCAGGTGCGAACCCTTTTCAGAACTGAAAAATAAGAGGCGGTCTGACAGATTAATACAATCAGAGAAAGAGGAAATGTATGTGACAAGCACAGAGAGGAATCATGAGTCAATGATGCATCATCTCAAAAACAACAACATGCATTTATATAGCACTTTTAATGTAGTAAAACATCCCAAGGTGCTTCACAGATGCGTTATTAGATAGATATTTGACATGGAGCCACATAAGGAGATAGTAGGACAGGTGAGAGGTAGGTTTTAAGGAGCATCTTAAAGGAGGAGGGCGAGATACAGTGACTTGGCGGTTTAGGGAGGGAATTTCAAAGCTTAAGGCCTAGACACAGCCACCAATACGCAAGACGCCAGAATTGGAGAAACTCAAGAGTTCTCGGGAGTGCTGTAGGGCTGGAGGAGGTTACAGAAATAGGGAGGGGTGAGGCCATTGAGGGATTTGAACATGAGGATGAGAATTTTAAATTTGAGGTGTGGCTGGACCGGGAGCCAAAGCAGGTCAGCGAGCACAGGGGTGATGGGTGAATTGGACTTGGTGCGAGTTAGGAGAGGGGCAGCTCAGCCAAGTAATAAAAGTATTAAAGAAATAAAAAAGTGTAAATAGGTAGTGTGATTCCTGGGGAAATACAAGTAAATAGAAAACCTGCGGGTCAGCTATGAAATTAGAACAGGTTTGAAAGTGAAGATATAGCTAAAGCCTGAAGTTATTGAAGTCAGTGTTCAGACCAGAGGGTTGCAGGGTGCAGAGGATAAAGATGAGTTATTGTTCTTGAAGTTTGCGTGGACCTTCTTTGCAACAGTATTTAAGGGAATACAAGCCTAGTCTATGCAACCTGTCCTCATAATTTAACCGTTTTAACCCCGGTATCATTCTGGTGAATGTGGGCTGCACCCCCTCCAAGACCAATATATATTTTCTGAGATGCGGTGCCCAAAACTGAATGCAGTACTGCAGATGGCATCTCACCAGAGCTCTGTACAGCTGCAACATAACTTACGCCTCTTTGTATTCCAGCCCTCTTGAGATAACGGCCAACAGTCCATTAACATAGATATAGAAACATAGAAGATAGGAGCAGGAGTAGGCCATTCGGCCCTTCGAGCCTGCTCCGCCATTCAATGTGATCATGGCTGATCATCCAAATTCAGTACTCTGTCCCTGCCTTTTCCCCATATCCCTTGATCCCTTCAGCCTCAAGAAACATATCCAACTCTTTCTTGAATATATTTAATGAACTGGCCTCCACCGCCCTCTGTGGCAGAGAATTCCACAGGTTCACCACTCTCTGGGTGAAGAAATTCCTCCTCATTTCAGTCCTAAATGGCTTACCCCTTATCCTTAGACTATGACCCCTGGTTCTGGACTCCCCGGCCATCAGAAACATCCTTCCTGCATCTAGTCTGTCCAGACCTGACAGAATTTTATAGGTTTCGATGAGATCCCCTCTCAATCTTCTAAACTCCAGTGAGTATAAGCCCAATCGACACAATCTCTCCTCATACGTCATTCCTGCCATCCCAGGTATCAGCCTGGTGAATCTTCGCTGCACTCCCTCCATGGCAAGAACATCCTTCCTCAGATAAGGTGACCAAAACTGCACACAATACTCAAGGTGTGGTCTCACCAAGGCCCTGTACAACTGTAGCAAGACATCCTTGTTCCTGTACTCGAACCCTCTTGCTACGAAGGCCAACATACCATTTGCCTTCTTAACCGCCTGCTGCACCTGCATGCTTACCTTCAGCGACTGGTGCACAAGGACACCCAGGTCTCTTTGCACTTCCCCTTCTCCCAATCCATTGCCATTCAAATAATAATCTGCCTTCCTGTTTTTGCCACCAAAGTGGATAACCTCACATTTATCCATATTATAGTGCATTTGCCATGTTTCTGCCCAATCACCCAACCTGTCCAAATCGTACTGGAGTTTCCCGACATCCTCCTCGCAGCTTACCCTCCCGCCCAGCTTTGTGTCGTCTGCAAATTTGGAGATATTACATCCAATTCCCTAGTCCAGATCATTAATATATATTGTGAACAGCTGGGGTCCTAGGACCAATCCTTGCGGTACCCCACTAGTCACTGCCTGCCACTTGGAAAACGACCCGTTTATTCCAACTCTTTGCTTTCTGTCCGCCAACCAGTTCTCTATCCAAGTCAATACCTTGCCCCCAATCCCATGTGCCTTAATTTTGCACGCTAATCTCTTGTGTGGGACCTTATCGAAAGCCTTCTGAAAGTCCAAATACACCACATCCACTGGTTCTCCCTTATCTATTTTACCAGTTACATCCTCAAAAAATTCCAATAGATTAGTCAAGCATGATTTACCTTTTGTAAATCCATGTTGACTTTGTCCGATCCTGTCACTGATTTCCAAGTGCTCTGCTATTACATCTTTTATAATAGACTCTAGCATTTTCCCCACTACCGATGTCAGGCTTACTGGTCTATAATTCCCCACTTTTTCTCTACCACCTTTTTTTGAATAGTGGGGTAACATTAGCTACCCTCCAATCCATGGGTACCGTTCCAAAGTCTATCGAGTTCTGGAAGATGATCAGTAATGCATCTACTATCTCTTGGGCCACTTCCTTAAGTACCCTGGGATGTAGACCATCAGGCCCTGGGGATTTATCGGCCTTCAGTCCCATCAATTTTCCTAACACCATTTTCCTACGAATACTGATTTCTTTCAGTTCCTCGCTTTCATCAGGCCCTATGTTCCCCGGCATATCTGGGAGGTTATTTGTGTCCTCCTTTGTGAAGACAGAACCAAAGTATGCATTTAGTTGGTCTGCCATTTCCTTGTTTCCCATTATAAATTCCCCTGATTCTGACTGTAAGGGACCTACGCTTGACTTCACTAATCTTTTTCTCTTCACATATCTATAAAAGCTTTTACAGTCAGTTTTTATGTTCCCTGCTAGCTTACTCTCATATTCTATTTTCCCTTTCTTAATTAATCCCTTTGTCCTCCTTTGTTGACTCCTAAACTGCTCCCAATCCTCAGGATTATTGCTTTTTCTAGCCAATTTTTTGTCCTCTCCTTGGATCTTATGCTATCCCTAATTTCCCTTGTTAGCCACGGTTGAGTCACCTTTTTTGTTTTATTTTTACGCCAAACTGGGATGAACAAATTCTGTAGCTCATCCATTCGGTCTTTGAATGTTTGCCATTGCCTATCCACCATCAACCCTTTGAGCGCCATTCCCCACTCAATCCTACCCAACTCACTCCTCAGACCATCGTAGTTTCCTTTATTTAAATTGAGGACCCTTGTCTCTGAGTCAACTACTTCATTCTCCATCTTAATGAAGAATTCGATCATATTATGATCGCTCCGACCCAAGGGGCCTCGTACAACGAGATTGCTAATTAATCCTTTCTCGTTGCATAATACCCAGTCTAAGATGGCCTGATCTCTGGTTGGTTCCTCGACATATTGGTCCAGGAAACCATCCTGTAAACACTCCAGGAATTCCTCCTCCACAGTATTGTTACTAATTTGGTTGGCCCAATCTATATGTAGGTTAAAGTCACCCATGATGACTGCTGTGCCCTTATTGCACGCTTCCTTAATTTCCCTTTTAATGCCATCCCCAACCTCCGCCTTACTGTTTGGAGGTCTATATACCACTCCCACTAATGTTTTTTTCCCCTTAGTATTTCTCAATTCTACCCATACAGATTCCACATCATCAGAGCTAATATCCTTCATTACAATTGTATTAATCCCTTCTTTAACCAGTAATGCTACCCCACCTCCCTTTCCTTTTTGCCTATCTTTCCTGAATATCGAATACCCCTGGATGTTGAGTTCCCAGTCTTGGCCATCCTTGAGCCACGTTTCTGTAATCTCAACCAAATTGTATTCGTTTACCTCTATTTGCGCAGCCAATTCATCCACCTTATTACAAATGCTCCTCGCATTAAGACACAAAGCCTTCAGGCTTGTTTTTTTAACGCTCTTAGACCTATTAGAATTATTATTTACTGTGGCCACGTTTGATTTAAACCGTTGATTTCTCTGACTGCCACTTCTGTTTTTCTCCTTCCTATCTTTTGCTTTTATCCCTGTTTTCCTTTCCTCTGTCTCCCTGCTCAGGTTCCCAACACCCTGCCATTTTAGTTTAAACCCCCCCGAACAGTGCTAGCAAACCTCCCCGCAAGGATATTTATCCCGCTCTGGTTCAGGTGCAACCCGTCCGACTTGTACAAGTCCCACCTTTCCCAGAAGCAGGCCCAGTGATCCAGGAAACTAAAGCCCTCCCTCCGGCACCAACTCTTTAGCCACGCATTCATCTGCTCTATCCTCCTATTCCTATACTCACTAGCACGTGGCACCGGGAGTAATCCAGAGATTACAACCTTTGAGGTCCTGCTCTTTAATCTACTACCTAGCTCCCTAAATTCTTGTTGCAGGACCTCATCCCTCTTCCTACCTATGTCGTTGGTCCCAATGTGAACCACGACCTCTGCCTGTTCACCCTCCCCCTTCAGAATGCCCTGCAGCCGTTCAGTGACATCCTTGACCCTGGCACCAGGGAGGCAACAAACCATCCTGGAGTCACGTCTACGGCCACAGAACCATCTATCTGTTCCCCTTACAATAGAATCCCCTACCACTATTGCTCTCCCACTCTTTTTCCTCCCTTCCTGAGCAGCAGCAACACCCCCGGTGCCAGGAAGTTGGCTGCTGCTGCCTTCCTCTGGTGAGTCATCCCCCTCAACAGTATCCAAATTGGTATACCTGTTTGAAAGGGGGATGGCCACAGGGGTCTCCTGCACTACCTGCCTGCTTCTACTGCTCCGCCTGGTGGTCACCCATTTCCCTCCTGCCTGTGCAGCCCTACCCTGCGGCGTGACCAACTCATCAAACGTGTAATCCACGACCCTCTCAGCATCGTGAATGCTCCACAACCCATCCATCCGCAGCTCCAGCGCCTCAATACGGCCCGTTAGTAGCTGCAGCTGGATGCATTTCTGGCACACGTGGTCATCAGGGGCACTGGCAGCGTCCCTGAATTCCCACATAGAGCAAGAGGAGCATAACACGGGGCTGGGCTCTCCTGGCATGACTTACCCCTTTAATTAATTTAAATTAATTCAATACCACCAGTTAAAGATATACTCTAGGGCGCTTATTTACCAACTGTCCCCTCTACACCACAGAGACCCAAGAAAATATAAACCGCAGAATTTAAGCTTGTAATAAAAGAAATACTCACCAACCAATCACTTACCTGCTTCCTGGTGACATCACACTTGGATTACTTTTTACCTCTCTCCTCTGCTGTTGAATTGGTCGGGCCTCACCTTGCAACTGCCGCCGATTTCAAACTGCCGCCGCTTTTAAGCTCTGCCGCCAGTCACTGCCCCCTCATAGGTCCGATGCTCTGATCGGGCCTCACCTCGCAACTGCCGCCGATTTCAAACTGCCGCCGCTTTTAAGCTCTGCCGCCAGTCACTGCCCCCTCACAGGTCCGATGCTCTGATCGGGCCTCACCTCGCAACTGCCTGTTTAATTATTTTTTGTACCTGTCTACTAGCTTTTAGTAATTTCTGTACTTGGATTCCTATTTAGAAAATACTCTGCTCTATTTTTCTTAGGTAAAGTTCCCAAGCATCCCGCTTTTGGAGGGAGTCTACTGGAATGGGCGATTGGTCTCCCGAGTGCTGCTGTTGGTGACTCGGGAGAAATAGTCCTTGTATGTGTGGTTTGCACATGCGCAGTACCCTGGCTTTCATGGTTTGCAACCAAATCATAATGCCTGGTCTCCCTGCTATTTGGAACATGCTGCTCCATTGCTGGTTGTAAGGATGATGGCATTGGGGTCAACAAAAATCGCCTGGAAACTAGGGGAGGGAGAGAGAGCCACACAAACTGGGAGAGGGAGAGAGAGAGAGAGCAACACAAACTGAGGGAGGGAGGGAGAGAGCACAAACTGGGGGAGGGAGAAACACAAACTGGGGAGGGAGAGAGAGAAAAACACAAACTGGGGAGAGAGAGAAAAACACAAACAGTGGAGGGAGAGAAAAACACAAACTGGGGGACAGAAACACAAACAGAGAGGGGAAAACAAACTGGGGAGGGAAAGAGAAACATAGAGGGAGAGAAACACAAACTAGAGGAGGGAGAGAGAGAAACACAAACAGCAAGATCCCACAAACAGTAATCCGATAAATGGGCAGCGTTTGCTGGTGTCAGTTGAGCGAGGGATGTTGGCCAGGTGACCAAACTTCTTAAATAAAAACAGAAAATGCAACAACAACAACTTGTATTTATATAGCGCCTTTACCATAGTAAAACGTCCCAAGGCGCTGCACAGGAGTATTATTGGACAAAAATTTTGACACCGAGTCACATAAGGATAAATTAGTCATCTTTTGTTTCTTAACTTGTCCCATTACTATCTCCTTTTGCCTGCACCATCATCCCTTTTGTCCTTTAATCTCCCCTGCCTTCCATCGTATCACAGACCTTCCCTTTTGTTCTTTCCTCCCCCTCCCCGCCCCTACACTTGCTTTACCTTTTCCATCTCCAACTTTTACCAGTTCTGACGAAAGGTCATCGACCTGAAACGTTAACTCTGTTTCTCTCTCCACAGATGCTGCCTGACCTGCTGAGTACTCCCAGCATTTTCTGTTTTTATTTCAGATTTCCAGCATCCGCAGTATTTTGCTTTTGTAAGAATAAATTAGGGCAGGTGACCAAAAGCTCCCAACTGTGGAGAGAGAAACAGAGTTCACGTTTATGGTCGATGGCCTTTCAAACTTCTTGCTTGTCTTCCAGTTCATCTTTAACATCAACTTGCACCAATATTTTTTTTCTTTAAAAAGCGACTTAAAAAAAATCAGGTGTGTTGCAGGAGCTGGAGGTTTTACAGGTGCGCCACTGGCCAACACAAATAGATCGCAAGGCATGCAATACATCGAATGGTATCTGCAAATAAATGCCTATGCTTTTCTACATTATGTGTGTGTTTTTTTTCCAGTCAAACATATTTATTTAAATATGGTAGTACTTGTTACAACTCATCAATTACATAATAAATCCATTACATTCATTAGCCACAATAAAACAAAGCCTTAAAAACAGCTTTAGGATTAACAGTACAAATACAGTGGTAAATTTTACAGACAAATCAACAATATTAACAGTACAGGTACCCATAATGAAAAACAGTTTTACGCCAGTCCTATTGGCAATCTAGTAACCCTTCATTTTTGCTTGGTATTACCGGTTGTCCTTTTTTAAAAAATTTTAACATTCAAGTACAACAGTACTTATACAACTCATCAATTACATAGTAAATCCATTACATTCATTAGCCTGTGGCGACACGCCACCACTGGACATAATCCACTCACGGCGGCACGGACAGTTTAAGCAGACGCCCCCAGCCGGGGGCCCTTTCCTCCAGCAACTTGTTTCCCGCAGGGACAGGCTGCCGGGAGCACTTCCTGTCTGGGGAGTATTTAAGTGGTTGCGTGGGCTTTTCCAGTTTCTCTTTGCCATGAGGTTGATTAAAGCAGTTGTGTTTCACCAACTCTGGTCTCGACTCCCACGTTTGCTGCGGTATCTCAACACTGGTGACCCCGACGCTCAGGACGAATCCTAAGCTAGCATGGCGGATACAAACGCAGTCACGGTTAAACTACCGGACTTTTGGGAGAACCTGGCTGAGGCCTGGTTCGTTCAAGCCAAGTCCAGATTCCGGCTGAAAAACATTACAGTCGACGCCACGAAGTACGACTACCTCGTCGCCTCTCTCACCTACGCCACAGTCCCCAAGGTTTGGGCAGCGCTGCAGGATCCACCAGTGGAAGGCAAGTACGAACATCTGAAGGCCGCGCTCCTTAAAAAATTTCAAGTGTCCTCTTACCAGCGCAACTGCCAACTCCTCGACCTCCCCGGCCTTGGTGACGCTTCACCGTCGGATCTGCTTTCCCACATGCTGTCCCTCTCGGACGACAAAAACCCCAGCGCCCTCTTTCGCACGCTTTTCATTCGGCAGCTCCCCGCCAGCATCCGCCCGCTCATTGTGGAGTCTGGCTCCATGGACCTGAATGAGATAGCCGGAAAGGCCGACCGGCTGCTCTCTGCGCAGACCGCCCGCGACGTCGCGCCCGACCTCACGGCAACGACCACGCGGTCTCCCCGGCCCACTAGGCCCGACCGCCCTACCACTCCGGGCCACTGCTACTACCACACCCATTTTGGCACGAGGGCCCAACGCTGCATGCCACCGTGCACTTTCAAACCCCCCCCGCACCGGCCCCCACGATGGCCGCGGGGCAAAAGGGGCCTCTACTGTACGTCACCGAAGACAGCACCAACCGCCGATTTCTGTGCGACACAGGGGCCCAGCACAGCATCACCCCCGCCTCCGCCCTCGAAATCCAACGCGGCGCACGGGGTATCACGCTGGCCGCAGCCAATGGCTCTGACATCCGCACATACGGCACCCGCATGGTCACGCTCGACCTCGCAGGCCGCCGCTACCGCTGGGAGTTCCTCACAGCCACGGTCCTCTGCCCACTCATCGGCGCCGACTTCCGACGCGCCCACGGCCTCCTTGTCGACATTCCGAGGCACCGCCTCGTCGACATCAATACTATGGCCCCCATCCCTGGCGCATTCACCCCGGCCCGTTCGGCTGGCCAGGCGACCTACTGCCTCGCCAGAGCCACGGACGACTACTCGGCACTTCTAGCCGAGTTTCCCGCCCTCACTAACCCGACCTTTTCGGCCAAAGCCGCCAAACACGGTGTGGAGCACTATATCCCCACCACCGGCCCCCCAGTTTCTGCCCACGCCCGCAGACTCAACCCGGCCAAGCTGGAAATCGCGCGGGCCGAGTTCACCACCATGGAGCAACTCGGCATCATCCGCCGCTCCAGCAGCCCTTGGGCCTCACCCCTCCACATCGCCCCCAAGCCCGGCGGAGGCTGGCGCCCCTGCGGGGACTACCGCCGCCTCAACGACGCCACCACCCCCGACCGATACCCGGTGCTGCACATCCAGGACTTCTCGGCCAGACTGGCCGGACGAACCGTCTTTTCCAAGGTCGACCTGGTGCGTGGTTACCACCAAGTCCCCGTACACCCCGCGGACATCCCCAAAACGGCCGTCATCACCCCATTCGGCCTGTTCGAGTTCCTGAGGATGCCCTTCGGCCTCAAGAATGCAGCCCAGGCTTTCCAGCGCCTTATGGACTCAGTCCTCCGGGACCTGAACTTCCTATTCGTCTATCTAGACGACGTTCTCGTGGCCAGCTCCTCCCAACAGGAACACCTCGAACACATTTGCATCCTGTTCGGGCACCTAGCCCAACACGGGATCATCCTCAGCCCGGCGAAGTGCCAATTCGGCCAAGCCGAGATCGATTTTCTCGGTCACCACATCACCCCTGCTGGGGCCGTCCCCCTGCCCAACAAGGTGCAGGCCATCCAGCAATTCCCCCGCCCCAAAACCATCAAGGGCCTCCAGGAGTTCCTCGGGATGGTGAACTTCTACAACAGGTTCATTCCCAGAGCTGCAGCCCTCATGAAGCCCCTATACGACTCCCTCCGAGGTAAATCCGGCAAGATGGCCGTAGCCTGGACCACTGACACGTCAGCCGCCTTCGACGCCACCAAAAACGCGCTCGCCGACGCCACCTTGCTCGCGCACCCGAGGGCCGATGCCCAGGTCGCGCTCACCACCGACGCCTCCGACCACGCGGTCGGAGCCGTGTTCAAGCAGTGGGTCAATGGCGCGTGGCAGCCACTTGCCTTCCACAGCCACCAACTGCGCCCCCTGGAGGTCAAATACTCTACTTTCAACCGCGAGCTCCTCGCGCTCCACCTGTCGGTCCGCCATTTCAGGTTCCTCCTGGAGGGCCGCCCCTTCACCGCGTACGTGGACCACAAGCCGCTCACATACGCGATGGCCAAGCACACCGAACCCTGGTCCGCTAGGCAGCAACGCCAGCTCGCGGCCGTGTCCGAGTTTACTACGGACATCCAGCACGTCTCCGGTAGAGACAACGTTGTCGCCGACTGCCTTTCCCGTCCCGCCATCTGCGCGAATCACCTCGCGGTCGACTACGCGCAACTAGCAGCGGCCCAGCTCACGGACCCAGACCTCCTCTCGGCGGCTACCAGCCTGCCAGGGCTATGCCTAGCCAAGGTCGCGCACAGGCCCGAAGCCACGGCAGTCACTTGCGATGTCTCACTCGGCCAACCCAGGCCGGTCGTCCCTGCAACCTGGCGCCGCCGCATCTTCAACACGCTACACGGGCTCTCCCATCCGGGTTCCCGCGCATCCGTCAAACTCCTCTCCCAGCGCTTCGTCTGGTGCGGCCTCAGCAAAGATGTTCGTACTTGGGCCACCTCCTGCCTCGCCTGCCAACGGGCTAAGGTACAGCTGCACACAAAAGCACCCCTGGGAGACTTCGAGGTACCCAGCCGCCGCTTCGACCACGTACACGTCGACATCGTCGGTCCTCTGCCGCCATCGCAAGGCCAAACTTATCTCCTCACGATGGTCGACCGCTACACACGCTGGCCTGAGGCAGTGCCGCTGACCTCCACCACCACAGCCGACATCGCCAGGGCGTTCGTTAACACCTGGGTCGCAAGGTTCGGCGTACCAGCCGACATAACATCCGACAGAGGCGCCCAGTTCACCTCCGAACTCTGGACGGCCACAGCACGCAACCTCGGGGTGACGCTCCACCAAACCACGACGTACCACCCGCAGGCCAATGGGCTGTGTGAACGCTTCCACAGGTCACTCAAGGCCTCGCTCCGCACCGGCCTGCAGGACAGTACCTGGACTGACCGCCTACCGTGGGTGCTACTAGGCCTACGCACCGCGGTCAAGACCTCCAGTCCTCGGCAGCGGAGTTAGTCTACGGACAACCGCTGCGCGTACCAGGCGAATTCCTCCCGGAGGTTACCACGCCTTGGTCGGCCGAACAGCAGCGGCTCAACTCTTTCTCTTCCGCTCAACAGTTCGCCCCACTTCCGGTCAACCGACACGGCGAACTCGCACCTCACGTCCCGCCAAACTTACAGCGGGCACGCTTCGTCTTCGTGCGACACGACGCGCACCGCGGACCCCTGCGACCCCCGTACAACGGACCGTACAAGGTACTACAAACCGGGGACAAGGTCTTCAAGCTGCGACTCGGCGACAGGGTCGACACAGTCTCCATCGACCGGTTCAAACCAGCACACACAGAACCAGGGGAACAGGTCCCCGTGGCCCGACCTCCAACTAGAGGCCATCCCGCCAGCAAGCCAGCACAGCCGGCGGCAAACCGCCCGGCCCCACCAACTAGACCGGCGACCACTCAGAGCCGCTCTGGCAGAACCATTAGACCACCGTCACGACTCGTCCACTCCTCCTAAGCGGATTCTGGGGGGAGCTCTGTGGCGACACGCCACCACTGGACATAATCCGCTCACAGCGGCACGGACAGTTTAAGCAGACGCCCCCAGCCGGGGGCCCTTTCCTCCAGCAACTTGTTTCCCGCAGGGACAGGCTGCCGGGAGCACGTCCTGTCTGGGGAGTATTTAAGTGGTTGCGCGGGCTTTTCCAGTTTCTCTTTGCCATGAGGTTGATTAAAGCAGTTGTGTTTCACCAACTCTGGTCTCGACTCCCACGTTTTCCGCGGTATCTCAACAAGCCGTAATAAAACAAAGCCTTAAAAACAGCTTTAGGATTAACAGTACAAATGCAGTGGTAAATTTTACAGACAAATCAACAATATTAACAGTACAGGTAGTTGTGTGTTGGTGACGAGCTGTGTGTGTGTTGGTGGCGAGCTGTGTGTGTGTGTGTTGGTGGCGAGCGGTGTGCGTATGGCGGGATGTGTGTGTGTGTGTGTGTTGGTGGTGAGCTGTGTGTGTGTGGCGGGATGTGTGTATGTGTGTGTGTTGGTGGCGAGCTGTGTGTGTGTTGGTGGCGAGCTGTGTGTGACGGGATGTGTGTGTGTGTTGGTGGCGAGCTGTGTGGGTGTGTTGGTGGCGAGCTGTATGTGTGTGTGTGTGTTGGTGGCGAGCTGTGTGTGTGTTGGTGGTGAGCTGTATGTGTGTGTGTTGGTGGCGAGCTGTATATGTGTGTGTGTGTGTGTGTGTTGGTGGTGAGCTGTGTGTGTGTGGATAAATGTGAGGTTATCCACTTTGGTGGCAAAAACAGGAAGGCAGATTATTATTTGAATGGCAATAGATTGGGAGAAGGGGAAGTGCAAAGAGACCTGGGTGTCCTTGTGCACCAGTCGCTGAAGGTAAGCATGCAGGTGCAGCAGGCGGTTAAGAAGGCAAATGGTATGTTGGCCTTCGTAGCAAGAGGGTTCGAGTACAGGAACAAGGGTGTCTTGCTACAGTTGTACAGGGCCTTGGTGAGACCACACCTTGAGTATTGTGTGCAGTTTTGGTCACCTTATCTGAGGAAGGACGTTCTTGCCATGGAGGGAGTGCAGCGAAGATTCACCAGGCTGATACCTGGGATGGCAGGAATGACGTATGAGGAGAGATTGTGTCGATTGGGCTTATACTCACTGGAGTTTAGAAGATTGAGAGGGGATCTCATCGAAACCTATAAAATTCTGTCCGGTCTGGACAGACTAGATGCAGGAAGGATGTTTCTGCTGGCCGGGGAGTCCGGAACCAGGGGTCATAGTCTAAGGATAAGGGGTAAGCCATTTAGGACTGAAATGAGGAGGAATTTCTTCACCCAGAGAGTGGTGAACCTGTGGAATTCTCTGCCACAGAGGGCGGTGTAATGATCAATAACATGTCATTCTATAGTGGACACTAGGTGGAGCCGTAGAGCTGTGTAGAGCTGTATATAGCTGTATGTATAAGACTACACTACCCAGCTGTATGTATATGAAGACTACATTACCCATGAGGCACTAGGCTACCCACAAGGCAGCAGTCAAGATGGAAGCCTCTACAGATACTGTACCTAGTCCACATGTGCTCAATAAAGTAACTAGCAAAAGCTAGCTGTGTTCATAATAAGAATGTCTATTTATTAATGAACATAAAATGGTACCAGGGTGGTGAAGATCTGCTGAAAATTGTGAAAAGCGACATGGAGAATTTGAAGCCACCAGAGCGTTTGAATCTCACAGAAAAAATCGACTACAACTGGCAGACTTTTAAACAGCAATTCGAACTCTACATTGCAGCCATCGGATTCGGTACGAAGCCAGACGCAAGGAAGATAACGTTGCTGCTTACGGTTGCAGGCCCACAGGCGATAGAGGTATTTAATACATTTGTATTTAATCCAGTGGAGAACAGAGAAAAATTAGAAGATGTGCTAAAAAAAATTTGATGCACATTGCTCTCCCAAAAAGAATGAGACCTATGAAAGATACATCTTCTGTTCTCGGACACAGCAGCAAAATGAGACTTTTGATAGCTTTATAACTGATCTGAAACTGAAAGCACAGACATGTAATTTCTCTGAGCTCAAAGCATCCATGATTCGTGACCAGATTGTGTTTGGTATTCATGATAAAAAAGTCAGGGAACGTCTGCTGAGAGAAACCGAACTAAATTTGGAAAATGCGGTGAAAATATGCCAAGCCAGCAAGCTAGCTCAAAATCACGCGAAGACTTTCAGTGAAATCAATAATGATGCGAATGTAATGAGTGATGATGCTGCTGTCGGTGCTGTGTCCTATAAGGGGAAGAAACATGGGCAGAACAGAAATGAAAAGCAATCGGAGGATGAAATGTTTAATTGTAAACGCTGTGGTTACAAACACCAGTTAAGACAATGCCCAGCGTTTGGAAAAATGTGCACAAAGTGTAATGGAAAGAATCACTTTGCCAAACAATGCTTTTCAAAAGTAAAAACAACGAAAGGGCAACGAGTTAATGTGATAGAGGACACTGATTTAAGTGAGACATTTTTGTAGGAAGGGTGTCATGTGACGATATCAAAAAAGATACAGAAAATGTGCAGCCCTCAGAAATAGACAATGCTGAACATAAAGTTAATGCAGTAAAAGAGGACAAATGGATGATCCCACTGCAGATAAATGGAGCATTAGTTACATTGAAACTGGACACTGGGGCAAAAGCAAACTTAATCAGTATGAGTGACATAAAAAATATGAAAGAAAAGCCCAAAATACAGAAAAAGTCAGTACTACTGAAGAGCTATAATGGACAGAAAATAGATAACTTAGGTGTATGCAGACTTAAAGTGACAGTTAAAGACAAAGTGCATCATCTCATGTTTTCTGTTGTGGCTGAAAGACTTGATTCGATACTAGGTGACAAAGCTTGTGAGGGCTTAGAACTGGTCAAAAGAGTCTACCGTATAAACTGTGCCATAAGCAGACCAGATGACTCTGTGGATTCTGTAGTGAATACTTTCCAGGATGTGTTCAAAGGATTTGGAGTTCTACCATTCACTTACAAGATCCAGCTAAAGCAGGATGCTCAGCCAGTGGTACATGCTCCATGAAGAGTTCCAGCACCCCTGCGTGACCGGCTCAAGAATGAACTGGACAGAATGACCACACTAGGAGTCATCAGGAAAGTCGAAGAGCCAACAGACTGGGTTAACTCCATGGTATGTGTAAAGAAAAAGAACAATGATCTAAGAAGATGCATGGAACAGGAAAGCTACAGTTCTTGAAGATGCATGGAACAGGAAAGCTACAGTTCTTGAGGAAGTAGGACCAAGGTCATACACTGTTAGAACTGAGGAAGGACAGATTCTCAGGAGGAACCGCCGTTCCCTCCTAAAAACACAAGAGACTATGCAAGACCAGATTGATGACAATGCCGCAACTGCATCTTGTCATTCACCGCCAGAACAATCTCATGAAGACACATCAGACTTACCCGTGTTGAGAAGATCCACACGTGAAGTAAAAAAGCCTGATAGACTTAATCTTTGAGTACAATGTAAAGCTTTGAAAATGTGTTGACTGTTTTGAAAGTGTTTATGTTTATAGAGCACTAACAAAAGTGTTACTGATATTATCTTTATTGTTTTCTTGAAAGTTGATTGATATTGATTTTGTTAAACCTCAAAGGGGGATGTAATGATCAATAACATGTCATTCTATAGTGGACACTAGGTGGAGCCGTAGAGCTGTATGTATAAGACTACACTACCCAGCTGTATGTATATGAAGACTACATTACCCACAAGGCAGCAGTCAAGATGGAAGCCTCTACAGATACTGTACCTAGTCCACATGTGCTCAATAAAGTAACTAGCAAAAGCTAGCTGTGTTCATAATAAGAGTGTCTATTTATTAATGAACATAAGAGGCGGTGGAGGCCAGTTCATTAAATATATTCAAGAAAGAGTTGGATATATTTCTTGAGGCTAAAGGGATCAAGGGATATGGGGAGAAGGCAGGGACAGGGTACTGAATTTGGATGATCAGCCATGATCTCATTGAATGGCGGAGCAGGCTCGAAGAGCCGAATGGCCTACTCCTGCTCCTATCTTCTATGTTTCTATGTGTGTTGGTGGCGAGCTGTGTGTGTGTGTGTGTGTTGGTGGTGAGCTGTATGTGTGTGTGTGTTGGTGGCGAGCTGTGTGTGTGTGTGTGTGTGTGTGTGTGTGTTGGTGGTGAGCTGTATGTGTGTGTGTGTTGGTGGCAAGCTGTATGTGTGTCTGTGTGGCGGGATGTGTGTGTGTTGGTGGCGAGCTGTATGTGTGTGTGTGTTGGTGGCGGGATGTGTGTGGCGAGCTGTGTGTGTGTTGGTGGCGGGATGTGTGTGGCGAGCTGTGTGTGTGTTGGTGGTGAGCTGTATGTGTGTGTTGGTGGCGAGCTGTGTGTGGCGAGCTGTGTGTGTGTTGGTGGCGGGATGTGTGTGGCGAGCTGTGTGTGTGTTGGTGGCGAGCTGTATGTGTGTGTGTGTTGGTGGCGGGATGTGTGTGGCGAGCTGTGTGTGTGTTGGTGGCGGGATGTGTGTGGCGAGCTGTGTGTGTGTTGGTGGCGGGATGTGTGTGGCGAGCTGTGTGTGTGTTTGTGTGTGGCGGGATGTGTGTGTGTTGGTGGCGAGCTGTATGTGTGTGTGTTGGTGGCGAGCTGTATGTGTGTGTGTGTGTGTGTGTGTGTGTTGGTGGCGGGATGTGTGTGGCGAGCTGTGTGTGTGTTGGTGGTGAGCTGTATGTGTGTATTGGTGGCGAGCTGTGCACTTGCTGAGCAGCGTGTTGTGATTTGAAGAGCAGGCTGCTCCTATCGCGAGGCGCGGTGCCCCAGGCTGGAGCCCAGCCATCCCGGCATGCTCCGGCTCCTCTTCAATGGCGCAGCTTCAGGACAGCGAAGCGGCGGCTGCCACTGCCGCCCGTTAGCGACCGACAGTGACAGAGGCAGTGAGAGTGAGAGCCGGCCGGGAGGCCAGAGGACACCTGGCGCAGTTGCTATCCCACTCGCACCCTCTCCTGTCCCTCCTCCAGTGAAATGCAGTAAAATGTTCCGGTAAGTGGTCTCCCTCCCAATCGGCGGCGGTGGAAGGCCCGAGGCCGCGCACTTGACACCCGGAGTCCGTTGTTTCTACCGAATAGGGATCAGCGGCGGCTTTTTCATTTTAATCTGAATTTATTTGCCACGCTTTATAAACTCCTTGTATCGGTATATATTCTTGGGATCAGTGTACAGCATATTCTTGACAGCTGAGCCCAACGTATAACCTTTTATATATGATTAATATCTTAATTAAAATCTGAAAAGTTATTTTTTTTTAATTGGGAACAGAAATCTCAATTATCCCGATCGACCCGCCCCATCAATGGAAAATTTACATTTCGTTTGGGTCCATTTTGTTTGCCTGGGAGTGGCACCAAGGGAAGTTGTGAACAGGGTAAAGTTGTCGCTGGCAGATATTTTATTATTTGACAACTGTTGATTTATTTATAGCTGCTGGAAATATAGAATGAGTGTTAAATGTATTTACTAGCTTGCAAAGCCACTTGCAGATTCTACCACATTTTGAAACCTATTTATAAAATGCATCTGCTGTTGGCCATTTTTGAAATTGGCATCACATTTCTATTGTAAATGTGATTTTGTTGCCTTCATTGCCTTTGAGGACCTGAGTTTTGCATTTATTTCCTATGCCACTGGATAGAACAATACTGAGGCAGTGGTGGCTAAATAAATGTGCTGTGTAAGTAAAGTCTTTGGTGTGTGTGAAGCAATTTCACTACTGTTTACCAGTAATTAGGTACATTGTTGGAGAAAAGTGAGGCTGAATATGATTTCTAAATGCTTTTACTCTTAACTAACAGTTTACTGGTGAAGTTTGCATAAAACTGGTAGCAAACCACTGCATGTTTCAGGTGGATGGTACCATTGGAATTAAGACAGGAAATCTCCCACTATGCTGACCAACACCGCCAAACAGATTAATTCATAATCATAGAAATTTATGGCACAGAAGGAGGCCATTCAGCCCATGTCTGTGCTGGCCGAAAAAGAACTCTTCAGCCTAATCCCACTTTCCAAGTACTTCTTTAAATGTGATGAAGGTTTCTACCTCTACGACACTTCAGTGTGTTCCAGACCCCCACCGCCCTCTGGGTGAAACATTTCTCAACTCCCCTCTAATCCTTCTACCAATTACTTTAAATGTATGTCACTGGTTGTTGACTCTTCTGCTAAGGGAAATAGGTCCTTCCTATCCACTCTATCTAGGCCCCTCATAATTTTATACATGTCAATTAAATCTCTACTCAGCCTCCTCTGTTCCAAAATTCTCCAGTCTGGCCGACTTTCCCTTTAAGCTGCGCAGCCATGCAGCTCTCTGAAGGTTCCACGCAGCCGGTGAGCCGGTTTTGAAATTGAGAAAAACCGCGCATGGGCAGACTTTTGAATGGGCCGCACAGTCCATTTAAAGGGGCCGAGCGGCCCCCAAAAAATTTAAAGGAACCTTGGTCCTGGCAACATTGAATTTTTTGAAGAGGTAACCGAGAGAGTAGACGAGTGTAATGCAGTAGGTGTAATTTATCTAGATTTTCAAAAGGCCATCGAGAGGGTGCAGAGAAGATTTACAAGGATGATACCAGAAATGAGAGGGTGTACCTATCAGGAAAGGATGAATAGGCTGGGTCTCTTTTTTTTTTCTCTTGTAAAGAGAAGGCTGTGGGGTGACCTAATAGAGATCTTTAAAATTAGTTTTGATAGAGAGGATACAGAGAGAATGTTTCCACTTGTGGGGAGGAGCATAACAAGAGGCCATCAATATAGATAGTCACCAAGAAATCAAATAGGGAATTCAGAAGAAATTTCTTTACCCAAAGAGTGGTGAGAATGTGGAACTCGCTACCACAAGGAGTAGTTGAAGAGAATAGTATAGATGCATTTAAGGGGCGGTTAGATAAGCATATGAGGGAGAAGGGAATAGATGGTTATGCTGATAGATTTAGATGAAGAAAGACAGGAGGAAGCTCAAGTGCCGGCATGGACTGGTTGGGCCAAATGCCCTGTTTCTGTGTTGTATATCCTATGTGAACATTCTTGTAAATCTCTTCTGTACAATCTCTTCTGTACCCTCTCTTGTGCAATCACATCTTCTTGTAATGTGACAATTGTGACCAGTACTTTACGCAGTACTCTAGCTGTGGCCTAACTAGTGTTTTATACAGTTCTCATTGCTCATAATAACCAGCATAATTGGTCATTCATCTCATTGAAATTTATGGAATATTGTTGCAGAATAACTGCTGCACATTTAAATTCTCCCTATAACTGGGGCAGGAAGACAATATTTCCAAACCATATATTGATGTGACTGTGCTATAAATGAAACTTGTTATATCCTTTTGTAGAAACTGAATCAGAACAAAGAGATGCTCTGGTTTTTGATACATGGATGTAATTTCTCAATTGCATGTGACTATATAGTAAAAATAACATGGCAGCTATGAACTTTCACCCTTGCACCAGGTGTGAAGTCTACGCAGGTTGTCCCTTAACACCTGATTCTGATGTGCTCATGAGTCAGTTGAGGACCTGGCTCCCGAGTTACACTGAAGCGGTTCACATCAATGTGAAAACGGTAGTATATGTAAATCACAGAGCTTTAGCTCTGCTTTAAAATGTGGTCTGAATCCACTGAATGCTGTATTCCTGTAACATGCTCCTAAGTAGTTAAATATAACTCAGACTACTTGGTGTATTTAATATCTAGAGAGTGTCTGATTGGAGACAGACCATACAAAGTTATTGTCATAACTCTAAATTACTATTGATGAGTTGTTGATACATTTTCCAGCAATTTTTTAGGATCCTTTTTTTAAAAAAAAGACTTGAATGAATTTATATAGCACCTTTCACAACCACCAGACATCCCAAAGCGCTTTACAGCCAATGAAGTACTTTTTTGACGTGTAGTCACTGTTGTAATGTACTTTCTAATGAGTCACTATACTGACTTCACAGGGATTATTAAACACAAACTAGGTGAAGTATTAAGTATGCAGTTCTTGTGACCATCAAAGAACTGTATTCATTTTGACGATCTGTTCTTTTGGCTGCAGGAGATAGTAGTAGCAACCTGCTCCATTGGGAAAGGAAGTAGGGTTCAGAGATTCTTTACCTAAGTACTACGTGGAAAATAAAAATTATTCTATTTTCCACTTTAATTAAAACTTGTCTAGTGTGTTGCATGTCACTTTGCGTTTTCCCCCTCCTTCACCTGTCGGTAAAGTGCTTGGCTTTTGTTCATTACTGTTACCAGATACTGTAGTTCCTCGTACTGTGTGAGGAATTGCAGGATGTTAATGATTTTTTTAAAAAGCTGTTGCCAGAATTTGTTGGATCTGTTACATTAATACAAAAGTGGCAGCATTATTGGTAATAGTGGCATTATAATTCTGGAGTTAGAGGCCGATCTGACTCTAACTAAAGCCAACAGTATGAAATGCCCCTCTTGGGTACTTTATGAATTTTTGATGGTGAGAAAGCAGACACCCCCACTTGATTTCTTAATAAAAAATAATTGCTGACGGAGCAGAGCTATGCACATGATTGTCAGCGACCATGTGCAGAGCTCCAGTTGAGTGCAAGTCACAGCTCGGCGTAGCCTGCAGTAACGGATGGTCGCTGCACATACAACTCAACAGCTTCTAATTTCAAACTGGTGCAGTATAATTGCAGCCAATCATTCAATTGATATAGAAACCTTTTTTAATCATCATTATATTGCCTAAAAGTATCATGTGTGTGCAGAATACTGATTCAAACTACAGTACTGGTAAATGAGGTTTGAGAAAACTTGCTTTTAGGAAGGATGTGAAGGCACTTGAGAGGGTGCAGAGGAGATTTACCAGAATGGTTCTGGGGATGGGGGATCTTAGCTACAAGGACAGGTTGGAGAAGCTGGATTTGTTTTCATTAGAGCAAAGGAGGTTGAGGGGTGATTTGATAAGTGTACAAGATTATGACGGGTTTTAATAGGCTAGACGGGGAAAGGCTGTTCCCACTAGTTAATGGTACAAGGACTAGGGGACTCAGATTTAAGGTTTTGGGCAAGAGATACAGGGGGATGTGAGGAAAAACTTTTTTATGCAGCGAGCGGTGAGGACCTGGAATTCGCTGCCGACGGAAGTGGTGGAAGTGGAGACGCTCAATGTTTTCAAGGGGAGCCTGGATAGGCACTTCAGGGAAATAAACTTGCAGGGGGTAATGGGACTGACAGGATTGCTCTACAGAGAGCCAGCACTGACTCGTTGGGCTGAATGGCTTCCCTCTATGACTCTATGTTCAGCTTTTCTAAAATATTCAACTAGCTAATTCTGTTTACTTTATGAATCTGTTTATTGGAAATGCTGCAGTGAAATATGAACAAGCCTGATATAGAAGTGCCATTGTGTTAAGTTTGCATAACAAATATAGAAAAGGATGGCCATGTCACACTATCTACATCAACAAGTAAGATTGTCCGCTATTCAAAAATCCAAAAACTGTCAGCTGTAGCTCAGTAGTAGCCCTCTCGCCTTTAAGTCAGAGGGTTGAGGGTTCAAGTCCCATTTCAAAGACTTGAGCACATAATCTAAGTTGGCGCTTCATGATGTACTGAGGGAATGCTGCACTGTTACATGCCCTTGTACATTTAGGTTTTTTTAATTTTTTGCGTGGTAAGTTGCTGAAAATGTGAGCTGATAAGGTCACTGGGATGGAAACGGCATCTGGAACCTGAGTGAACAGGGCAAACAACTGTGTTTCTCCTTAACCAATCAGATTGAAGGATTGTGAAATTAACAGTGCAAGGACTGAGAAGGAAGTGGGTGAATTCAAAGTCAAATCAGGTACAGAAAGAGAAATGGAGAGAGGGAAAGAAAGATTGGATAAAGAGACAAAGGAAAAGTAAAAAGAAATAACATTTACAATTTTACATTTTTAAAATCAACAACAATTAAAACATGAAGGAATGTGTTAAGTCTGTGTTATAATGAGAATTACTACACAGACCACAAGAGTAACTTTTAACAGGTCTTTACTAGTCGAAGGTCAGGGCGGAACTGCCCAATAAATCATTACACAGCACTTATATACCGGTGTGGTCACCACCGGTATTACAGTATACAGCAGCCAAGATAAAGTAGTGCAACCCTTAAAATAGTTCTCTTAAAGGTGGAACGGTTACATACACTACAATTCTCCCTTTTTAGCTTAACATATATATATTCCCCATTAAACATAACATCATAACATATATACACAACTTCATGTACAACAGTTCACAGATTCAGTCTCTCTGGAGGCTTCCTGACTCGGTCCGGATAACGCCTCGGTGGTGTAGTAGTTTTCGGTGGTGTAGCAGGTTCTGATGGCAAGGTCGATTCGGCTTGAATGCCAGTGTCGGGTTCATCTGATTCCAGTATCACCGGATCGGAGGTAGATCCTATGGGTATCTCTGCTTCATCATTAGGCGTATAGAGTGGTGGAGTAGGTTGTCCCTTTTCGGATGACTCTATGATCTGGTCAACATGGCGCCTTATTATGCTTTCACCAATGTCCACGGTATACATCAGCGGTCCTAGTCGTGTGCAAATAGTTCCAGGCTGCCATTTCTCGGTACGGTAGTCCCGGGCCAAAACTTGTTGACCTATCTGGAAGGTTCGAGTTGGCCTTTCATTCATGCCTTGAAATTGCCGGTTCTCTACGTCCCTTCTGATGTTTAGCTTGATCAAATCCAGCCGGCATCTTAGTCTTCTATTGAAAAACATCATGGCGGGAGTTTGGTTTGTAACCGCATGTGTTGCATTCCTGTACGCCAACAAGAAGTTATCTACCTTATGTTGTAGATTTATGTCTTCCTTACCCATGGCCTTTATGGCCTTCTTGAAGGTCTGGACAAACCTTTCAGCTAATCCATTGGTGGCGGGATGGTATGGGGCGGACGTGTAGTGCTTAACCCCGTTGTTTTTTAAGAACTTCCTGAATTCTTCGGACACAAATTGCGGTCCATTATCAGAACAGATCTGTTCCGGCAGCCCATTCCTGGCAAATATGGTCCTTAATACTGTGATGGTTTTTTCCATGGTGGTGGAGGACATCTTTATTACCTCCGGCCACTTGGAGTGTGCATCCACCGCGATTAAGAACATTGAGTCCATAAATGGACCAGCAAAGTCAATACGTACCCTTTGCCATGGAGATGAGGGCCACTCCCATGGATGTAGAGGAGCTTGTGGTGGGGCGTTTTGGACCTTCTGGCATCCTAGACAGCTCTTGGTCATTTCTTCGATGTCTCCATCGATACCTGGCCACCACACAAACGCTCTGGCTAGGTTCTTCATTTTCACTCCACCCAGATGCCCCTCGTGAAGCTCCTTTAGCACTTTATGCTGGAGTTTGGGTGGAATCACCACTCTGGATCCACACATCAAGGTTCCTCGGCACACTGACAGCTGTTCTCTTCTTTGCGAGAATGCTGGCAACAGTGGTTCGCCATGTGCTGGCCATCCCTTCACTGTTAAATCGTAGACTCGTGAGAGAGTCGGGTCATTTCTTGCTTCCTTTTCGATCGTAGCATTTGTTACTGGTAGACATTCCACTATGGTTGAGTGGAACATCTCCACTGGGTCCACTGTAGGCGCCTCTTCTACCGTTGGCAACGGTAGGCGCGATAACCCGTCAGCATTCCCATGCTGTTTTGATCCTTTGTATTCTATGTCATATTGGTGTGCCCCTAGGAAAAGGGACCACCTCTGTAGCCTTTGCGCTGTCATAATGGAAACGCCCTTTTTAGGGTTGAATATGGATACCAACGGCTGGTGGTCTGTCAGCAGTGTAAACTTCTGGCCCTGCAGGTAATGATTAAACTTCTTTACTCCCCACACCAGGCTGAGAGCCTCCCTATCTATCTGAGCATAGTTGTGCTCAGCGGAGGTCAATGATCTGGATGCAAATGCGACTGGCCTTTCCGAGCCATTTGGCCACTTGTGTGAGAGTACTGCTCCAATACCATAAGGAGAAGCATCACAAGCTAAACGAATGGGTAGTGTTGGGTTGAAGTGAGCCAACACTTCCTCTGAAGTGATCAATGCCTTGCTTTTGCGAAAGGCCTTCTTACAGTCCTCGCTCCACTTCCATGGTACTTCTTTCTGCAAAAGAGCATTCAGCGGGTGCAGCACCGTGGATAGATCTGGCAGAAACTTATGGTAATAGTTAATCAACCCTAGGAACGACCTCAACTGGGATACATTTTCCGGAGCGGGAGCCTTCACAACAGCTTCGATCTTGTCAGGTGACTTGTGCAGCCCCTCCTGGTCAATGACATGACCACAGTACGAGATCCGTTTCTGAAAGAACTCACATTTCTGGCGATTAACTCGAAGGCCATATTCCTTCAACCTGGTGAGCACCAGTTTCAAATTTGCAAGGTGTTCCTCATCGTCATCTCCTGTAATCAGGATATCGTCCAAGTAACATTGAGTGCTTGGAATTCCCTGTAATACCTGCTCCATGGCCCTCTGCCAAATTGCTGGAGCCGAAGCCACTCCAAAAACCAGTCTATTATATCGATACAAGCCTCTGTGCGTGTTGATTGTGAGATACTGGCGCGACTCTTCCTCAACTTCCATCTGTAAGTACGCTTGCGCCAGGTCTATCTTGGTGAAGCGTTTCCCGCCAGACAATGAAGCAAAGATATCCTCAATCCGCGGAAGCGGATATTGCTCCGTGTGAAGCACCGGATTAACTGTGATCTTGAAGTCTCCACAGATGCGGACCTTCCCCGGTTCCCCTGGCTTGTTACTCGATGAACGCTTCATGATGGGAACAATGGGCGTGGCCCACTCACTCCAGTCCACCTTAGACAGTACTCCTGAACGTTCTAGCCCTTCCAGCTCAGCTTCCACAGCAGGTCGTATCGCGTAAGGTACCGGTCTGGCTTTGAAAAATTTTGGGTTTGCATGTTCTGCAATCTTGATTTTTGCCTTAATTCCTCTGTGTTCCCAGTCCCTGTTGGAACACCTCCTTTTAGCCTCATCCAATATTCTGGACAATCGTTCAGGTTTGACATCTTTTTTCCCGGAATCTACCGTTATTGCGTTTAGGGAGTGCCAGTCCATATTTATTTTCCTGATCCACTCCTGTCCCAGAAGTGGTGGACCTCCCTCAGGTAGTACATATAAGTCCATACCTTGGTGTTCTTTGCCCTTGTGTACCACCTTGACTTTTATCTTTCCGATGGGGTATACTCTTTGCCCCGTGTATGTCTGCAATACTATCTTCGTATCCCGTAGGGGAATATGTTTGAATAACCTTTTGTAATCTTGCTTATTCATGACCGTCAACGCTGATCCGGTGTCCAATTCCATCTTCATTTGGATTCCTGCTATCTGCAGTGTGACCCAGATAGTTTGTCGGTCAGCTTCCTTACTCACATTGTGAATTCTCAGACTACCCAGTTCCTTGCTGTTGGAGTCTGAATCCGAATTCTGTTCATCCGAACTCTTCTCAGCCACCTTATGTACCTTTCTGCACTTTTCCTGCAGTGACTTTTTGTTGCTGGTCTTCTTTCCTGACCGGCATACTTTAGCTATGTGACCAAGCTTGCCACATTTTCTACATTCCTGGTTTTTAAACCAGCATTGGTTCTGATCGTGTGTCGTCTTCCCACAACGATAACATTTCGTTGTACCCGAAGCCATTTGATCTACGCTGAGTACCGTTGCCTTCAGCTGCATTTCCGCAGTGCCTCTCGCTGCGGCTTCGTGCGATGCTGCCATAGAAACAGCCTTATCAAGTGTAAGATCATTCTCTTCAAGCAGCCGCTTTTGTGTTCCTTCTTTTGACAATCCACACACGAATTTGTCTCTCAGTGCCTCTGTCAGGCTTTCCCCAAACTGACATTATTTCGCTAGCTTACGCTGTTCAATTAAATACTCCGCGTTGCTTTCCTCTTTCAGTTGCGTTCTCGCATAAAATTTAAATCGTTCCGCTAACCTCAGCGGTGTGGGGTTCAAATGATTTTTCAGGACAGCCACAATTTTAGCGAAAGTCTGATCCGCGGTTTAGCTGGTGATAGAAGATGCTTCAATAGCCCGTATGTCTTCGCACCCATTGAGTTTAGTAAGGTTAGTGCTTTATCTTCATCTGATATTTTATTTGCCTTACAATATATCTCTATGCGTTCTACATACGTGGCCCAATCTTCAACATCGGGATCGAAATCGTTGATGTTACCACGCTTAGGCATCTTCGCAACCTTCTTGAGAAACACAAAGAAATTTTTCTTTTATTTTTTTTTCCAAAATGGCGGTTTCCCGCGCTTGTCTTCTTCCCCCGCCTACGAAAATGGCGGCTTCCCACGTTTTGCCTTTCTCCCCCGCTGGCTGTAATGGCGATTGCCAAATTGCTGCGTTCGCCCTCCCCAGCGGTTTTCAAATCGTGCCTCCCAGCCCCTCTTGCAGTCCGGTCCTTTCCCCCGGCTGCGGCTGAGTTCTCCGCGTTTTTTTATTTTTTTATTATTTTCTCCCGCGCCTTACACTGACCCGGTCGCTGCGCCTCGCGGCCTCGGTAGCTGCCCGGCCTTTTTCACGGGTCGCGGTCGAGCTCTCTCTCGACGCTGTTGCGTCTCCCAGCCTGCTTGCAGCCCGGTCTTTCGCACCGGCTGCGTTTGCATTCACCACGACTCCCGTGCCTTACGCTGCCCCAGTCTCAGCGCCTCTGGCCCCGACTTCTGTCCGGCTCTTTTCCCCCGGCCGTGGTCGACTTGATGTTCGTCGCTGATCGGCTTACCCACCACCGTGATAGAAGGGATGATCACTGCCTGTTGCTGATGGAAGGCTTCGTGTCAGAATTCTTCCTTTGCTCTGCAGACCCGAGTCTTCTCTCAGCAGAATGATGAGGGCGGATGCCTCCTCTCGACGCCCGTTAAACTGCCTTGGATGTATCTCTGCCGCAGGGTAAGATCGTACTCGTCGCCACTGTTAAGTCTGTGTGTTATAATGAGAATTACTACACAGACCACGAGTAAATATTAACAGGTCTTAACTAGTCAAAGGTCAGGGCGGAACTGCCCAATAAATCATTACACAGCACTTATATACCGGTGTGGTCACCACCGGTATTACAGTATACAGCAGCCAAGATAAAGTAGTGCAACCCTTAAAATAGTTCTCTTAAAGGTGGAACGGTTGCATACACTACAGAATGAGACTCCCCACTTGTAATAGTTAATTTTGAGTGCCAGGAAGGTTGCTTAGTAGTAATTAACACTTAACCACATTGTTAAAACGATACTTTGACTGGAATGGACAAGACTTAACTTTCTGTGGCAAGATTAGCTCGTATTTATCGCGCAAATACAGCAAGTTCACGCCATTCAGTGCATTTCAATGGAGAGGCAGACAGCAAGATGCTGTTTTCACAAAGCTAACGGAGCGGCGCAACTCGGACAGCAACTTCTGGACATTTGAGTTTAACCGTGCATCTGCCCCCTTGTCTGAAGTTGCTGTATTGTGCATAAATAATGGCGAACGCCATTGGCCTGACCATTATTTTGACAGAAAAATCTGTCATTATTTCATTGCTGTTCATGGATATTTTTCTGTTCTCTTTCTGCTTTCTTTATCAGGGTCTACATAGCATACATTAGCTGAATTCTCGTATATGTGATCTCATGTATTTTAGTGAGATCCTGCAGTTGTCCTAGGTCTAGTGGGCAATTTTTTCCTATGCTTGCACAGCAGCTGTTCTTTGAGGGTGTGAGTATCCTTATAATTAGAATTAGTAACCCACAATGTTAAGACTGATATAGCAACCTCAAATTTAGCCACGCGGTTTTTTTAATCCCATTTTGTACCTCCTGAAAATATTTGCTGCTTGCTGTGATACAGTTTCATGACTTCTTTCCAGTACCTTGCCCATGTGTCTATTATTCAGATGTGAGCAGGCTATTAAAACTGTGGCAGAATCACCAGCCCCCAAAATGACACGAAATTATGCTTTTATCTTTCTCTGATGTACAGTGTGGCTATAACATTCTGTGTGTCCTCTTAAAGATTTGAAGTATTACTTAAATTTTGATTTTAATTGAACTTGCCCAAGAAATCAAAACTATTTAGAAATATTTTAATATGTAATTGTAGTTAAGACCACTGCTTTACAGTGACTGAATATTTCAAATTTTTTTTAAATATTGGGCTCTTGGGATTTTTATCACATCTGTAGATTAAGATGTATGTTTGTTATTTCAGTCATTGAAATACTAGTTTGAAATAGTTAAGATATCACATGTGCAGGGAAACATTAAAATACAAGGGTTAACTTGACATTGTTGGGAAGAATATGTAGTGCAGTATTCAGTCTTCCTTTCCAAGTGGAGTGCCACATCTTGGCATGCCCAAAATTAGTTGTTTTAGGCATGATTTTATAAAGTAAAAATCTGATTGAAAGGAAAATATTCTTATGGGTTTAATCTTTCCTGACATGGAGTCTTTCAGTATATTGGTGGATATAGCAAACTGTTAATGTTGTGTGTCCTGTGGCGCCTCTTAATAGTAAATATCAAAACGGGGAAGCACAAATGCATAACCAGGAAATACTGTGCAAAATTACTGTATATGATCATGAGCTACTGGTACATGTAAACGGCAAACAAAGGGATGATGGCAATTATCAGTGGTTTCTGAAGTAACAGCAGTGTTTTCCAATGAGGAAGCCCCAAGTGATGCTTTTTAATATGCGGTCTTATGTCCAACAGTGTTTAATTGAGGAGCAACTCCTTATTCATTAGTCTCTATATGTTTAAGATTTGGTTTGTATTTGATTCCAAAATAATTCATAATTTAGTTCCTAAATTAAAATGGTTGTTAATTTTTAATATTGTATATCTTCATGCTGTTGCTTAAGAGTAGTCTAGGACCTTGGGGACCGGAACAGATGGGAAGTTGGGAACATGAGCATGATGTGGAAATTGCGATGGGATAGAGTTGGTTTCCTGTTACCTGGTAACTGGGATAGCAAAGTACAGGGTCTGGGACAGGCCTTTATGAATCTGGGAGCTGCAAATAGCAAAGTTCAGAGTATGTGCTGAGTAGAAATTTGAGACACTCAATCTGGAAGCGTTTTGTAATGAAAGGAATTTTATAAAATGTGCTTGGTGTAAGTATCAGCACCCAGTTTATCCTTGTGAATAGAAACATAGAAAAATAGGAGCAGGAGTAGGCCATTCGGCCCTTCAAGCCTGCTCTGCCATTCAATATGATCATGGCTCATCCTCTATCTCAATACCATATTTCTGCTCTCTCCCCATACCCCTTGATGCCTTTTGTATCTATCTATCTCCTTCTTAAATATATTCAGTGAATTGGCCTCCACAGCCTACTGTGGTAGAGAATTCCACAAGTACACCACCCTCTGAGTGAAGAAATTTCTCCTCATCTCAGTCCTAAATGTCCTACCCCGTATCCTGAGACTGTGACCCCTCGTTCTAGACCCCCCAGCCAGAGGAAACATCCTCCCTGCATCCAGTCTGTCTAGCCCTGTCAGAATTTTATACGTTTCAATGAGATCCCCTCTCATTCTTCTAAACTCTAGTGAATACAGGCCTAGTCGACCCAATCTCTCCTGATACGACAGTCCTGCCATCCCAGGAATCAGTCTGGTGAATCTTCGCTGCACTCCCTCTATGGCAAGTATATCTTTTCTTAGGTAAGGAGACCAAAACTGCGCACAATACTCCAGGTGTGGTCTCACCAAGGCCCTGTGTAACTGTAGTAAGACATCCTTGCTCCTGTACTCAAATCCTCTTGCAATGAAGGCCAACATACAATTTGCCTACCTAACTGCTTGCTGCACCTGCATGTTTACTTTCAGTGACTGGTGTACAAGGACACCCAGGCCCCTTTGTACATCAACATTTCCCAATCTATCACCATTTAAATAATACTCTACCTTTCTGTTTTCAATGTGTAAGCATCCACTCCTTTAGGACCTCAAGGCTTGACTTTTCAAATGTTCTCCTTGCTGCAAATCCCTGGCTCCATAGTTCACAAACTACAGCTTATCAGAACATCATGTCCTGCCTACTTCCCTGTGTAAAGTCTTGCACTCCCAGCTTTCTCTGCTCACCTGAATAAGGCCCAGTGAGTTGACTTTAAGATCCTCACCTTTATATTCAGATCCCTCCATCACTTTGCCCCATCATACCTCTGTTATTTCCATCTGTGCCCTCTCCTTCGACATTGGATTACTCTTTGTTACCCATTTTCTTCCTCTACCATCGGTGGATTTTCCTCCAGTCACTGTGGTCTGCCCCTAGAATGCACTTTGAGTTCCTTTTGCCTTGCACCTGCTTACCTACCTTCAAAAACGCCTATAAACTTATTTTTGTGTGTGGCTTCCTCTTCTCTCTTGCTTGGTGTCCAACGTTATTCTTTGCCTTCTGCAGTGTTCAGACAATTTTCTTATGCGAGGGATGCCATAGAATTCTGTTATGGTCTAATAGAAGGGCCTCTCATTTATTACATTTATAATCCATTGTAAGGATTGAAGGCTGCTGACCAATGAGTGATGGTAATGGGTCTAGCCACAGTAGTTCATACTATTTGGAGTCCAGTGACCAGGAAGACTCCAACTCAGAGCAGTTTTGTGTCGGTTGTAAGAAGCTGATTACCTTGGAATCTGGGACCACGCTGAAGGGGGAGGGTTGCGGAGAATTGATTTGGGCAGAACAAGCAGGCTGAGTGGGTAGATGCCTAACTCTTGCCTTGTCTGAAAATTAATAAAAAGAAAAATGAGTAAATAGTAATTATTCTCATCTGTTTCTAACCTAGGATTGCAAGTGATTATGGCATCTAGACATCAAAATGTCAGGCAAGGTGTATTGTTAATTGCTGTGGAGGATGAGCTCATTGAAAAAAGGCAACTTGGTAAAAGGATGCATCCTGATTACAATGAGACTATGAAAAAGGTGAGCAGAAAATATTTATAAAGCCGTATTCTGAAATAAGCACAATATTATACGCAGTGTATTGTGAAAATGCCTCATTTGTTCATTATGTACCATTTATATTCACTGAAGTCACTCTAGCTCATATTGGGCGCATGTGCCTCTGCAAGAGTGCATCATGTTACATAACATTTCTTTGCTCCACCTTGTTCAGTACTCCAAACCAGTCTTCTCTAGTTTTTCTTCTGTTATCAACATTGATGTTTCCTGCTGTTCCCTCATTATTCTATTTTCAGACTTTTGTCTTTGTTTTCCATTTCTTTAAGCCCTGTCATAGGTTCCTGGCTGAGGGGACAGAGAAACTGCCCCAAGTCTTCTGCAGCTTCAGGTCTTGTATCAGCCACTTTGCGGATGTTCAGAAGTGACCTATGGTGATTGACCCTTCCTGTTAGAGCCTCCTAGTCTCTAGGAAGTGCAAGTGAGAACCCCATCTTGCCAGTCTGCGGTATTTATAGACTAGCAATGTGTTGTGGCATCTCCTTCCATAAGTCCTTGTCTTTAGCACTGCTTCATTTCTGACAGAAGCTGGGAACTTTTGCATTTCCTTAAGGCAGCAAAACCTCCAGGCCTTCTGCACTTGCATGATCTCCCCGGTTCTTCTGGGACCATGCTCATTAAATGAGCTAATTCTGAAGTGGTGCCTGACTAGGAAGAGGACTTGGAGAAAAGGACCACGTTCAAATTGTAGACTGGGAAAGTGTCTTCGACTTTGTGGGGTTTATTGAATTAGATCTTTGGTCTTCATAGTAGAGATAGAGGATAAAGCACCAGAGACATGAGGAAAACTCAAATTAAATCAAGAGGAGGGACTTACTAGATTTAATATAAGTAAAATAATAGTAATGGAGAAAATAATGAGACTGAAGATTGACAAATCTCCAGGATCTGATAGTTTCTACCCCAGGGTATTAAAAGAAGTGGGTGAGGAAATTGCAGATGCTTTTAGTCATGATCTTCCAAAGCTCTTGATTCAGAAATTGTCCCCTTGGATTGGAAAATTACCACCGTCACTCCATATTTAAGGGTGGGAGAGAGCAACCAGGAAATTATAAACCGATTAGTCTAACATCTGTTGTGGGGACAGCGTGACGGAGCACTTGGACAAATATGAACTGATCAGAGAGAGCCAGCATGGATTTGCAAAAGAAAAATCATGTCTAACTAACATAGTTGAATATTTTGAAGAGGTTCCTAACGTGGTAGATAAGGGAGTGTCTATGAATATTATTAAATGCCTTCTGGAAGTCCACTAAGTAAGGTTCCACACAAGCAACTGTTAGAAAAAATGAATGCACCTGGAATTGGAGGCAACCTTTTGACATGGGTAGGGAATTGGTTAGGAGGTAGGAGACACAAAGTAGGAATAATGAGTATGTATTCCAATTGACAGATATGTCGAGTGCTATCCCACCGTGATCTGTACTGGGGCTGCAGCTTTTCACTATATGTATCAGTTACTTAGATGAAGGAACAGAGAGCCAAGTTTGCTGATGACACTAAGTTGGGTGGTATGGTAAGTAGTGTAGATGGGAGCAAATAGTTGAAAATGGACATTGATAGATTAAGCAGGTGGGCAAAACTAGCAGATGGAGTTCAATGTGGGAAGGTGCGAGGCCATCCACTTTGGACCTAAGTAAGATGGATCAGAGTATTTTCTAAATGGTAAGAAGCTAGGAACTGCGGAAGAACAGAGAGATTTAGGGCTCCATGTTCAGAAATCAGTAAAAGCTAGTGGACAGGTACAAATTAAAAAGGCTAATTGAATGTTAGCCTTTAGCTCAAGGAGGCTGGAATACAAAGGGGTGTAAATTATGCTACAGTTGTATAAAGTGCTGGTTAGATCACATCTGGAGTGCTACATTCACTTCTAGACACCACACCTCAGGATGGGTATCCTTGGGTGGCCAGTAGGTGCAGCGCAGATTCACCAGAATGATACCAGGGTTAAATTGTGAGGGCAGGTTGCATAGACTAGGTTTGTATTCCCTTGAGTATAGAAGATTAAGGGGTGATCTAATTGAGGTTTTTAAGATGATTAAAGGATTTGATAGGGTAGATAGAGAGAAACTATTTCCTCTGGGAGAGTCCAGAACAAGGGTCACAACCTTTAAAATTAGATCTAGGTCGTTCAGGGGTGATGTCGAGAAGCACTACTTCACACAATAGTAGTGGAAACCTGGAACTCTCTTGAAGCTAGATCAATTGAAAATTTCAAAACTGAGATACAGATTTGTTAGGTAAAGGTATTAAGGGAAATGGAGCAAAGGTGGATAAATGAGTTGAGGTACAGATCAGCCATGATCAAATTGAATGGCGATACAGGCTCAAGTGGCTGAATGATCTCCTGTTCTATGTTCTTCAATGGTTGTTGATCTTGATACCTCTATGCTAAAAGAACCATCTGGTGTGATGAAAGTTGTAATGTCCCCTTGATATTGTTTCAGCAATGCTTTGCATGATTCTTAATTTCACTGCATATCAAGAAACAACAGGCACCTTAATTTTACATAAGTTCACAGCATTGTGCATTCCGTTCAGCCATCTGTGTACTTATCAATCCCACTGATTTGGTGGAGGTGATAGATTGTTGTAGCTCTACTTGTGAACATGATCCTGAAACTTCAATTATTTAACTTTTAACCTTGTAAGTCTCCTACACCGTCTCAAAAAAATACTGAGTGGTAAATTAGAGTTTTGTCTGGAGTTCCCAGCACGGTGAGTTTCAGTTTAGAAAATAATTCATTTTATGTATATGGTTATAAACAAATCCCTAAATGGTGTTATAAATTACAGGGCTTTAAACTAATGAAGGGGGGGGGGGAAGGATTCAGGAAAGAGTAAATTTAAAAGCAGCGAGAGAAATGTAAAGGCACTAGAACAGAATAGTGTTTTGGGTAAAAATAAGCAGAGTGGGTCAGGAAGGGACAGAGAGTAACAAAGGTAATGAGGCATCAGTGACTACGGTGACATCAGGGAAAAATAGAAATAAAGCTAAAGGCACTATATCCTGAGTGCGCGAAGCATTCACAACAAAATAGCTGAATTAATAGCACGGATAGAAATTAATAGGTTTGATCTTTTGGATGAGACGTTAAACTGAGGCCCTGTCTGCTCTCTCAGCTGGACGTATAAGATCCCATGGCGCTACAGGAAACTTTCGATTTACCGGCACCTAAATAACCAGAAATCTCGGTTAACCAGCAAAATTCAGGAGTAAGTTCAGGTAACTTTTATTACTTGCCTTCCTCCATCTGTTGCTGTGCAAGGGTGTGGCTGCAGCTGTTGCTAAGCTACAGAGACGCTTGCAACTTGTGGCCATTGTTCTGAACCTGTTGCTAACCAACAGGGTTTGTTGCTTTATACGGAACTCTCAGCTCCGTGTCTTTTACTATAGCTTTCGGTTATCCGGAGTTTTTGATGAACCGGCACTACGTCGGTCCCATCCGTGCCGGATTTTAAAAAAAGCTTCCTGTATTTCGAAGAGGAGCTGGGGCGTTATCCCTGGTGTCCTGGCCAATATGTGTCCCTCAACATAACAAAAATGGATTATCTGGTCATTATCACATTGCTGTTTGTGGGTGCTTGCTGTGCGCAAATTGGCTACCGATTATCCCACATTACAACAGTGACTACACTCCAAAAGTACTTCATTGGCTGTAAAGCGCTTTGAGAAGTCCGGTGGACGTGAAAGGTGCTATATAAATGCAAGTCTTTCTTTCTGAGATGAGAAGAAAATTCTTCAGAGGGTGGTGAATCTTTGGAATACTCTACCCCAGAGGGCTGTGGAGGCTCAGTCATTCGGTATATTCAAAACAGAAGTCGATAGATTTCTGACTAGTTATGGGCATCAAGGGATATAGTGATAGGGCCAATGAATGGAGTTGAAGCAGACGATCAGCCATGATCTCATTGAATGGCGGAGCAGGCTTGAAGGGCCGATTGGCCGCCTCCTGCTCCTATTTCTTGCGTTCTTATTCATGTCTTCTGTATTTTAAAGTAGCATAAAGTAATGAACATGAATAAGGCACAAATCCAATTCACTTCTCGCAATATACGTGATACACCATAGCTTGATGTTCATGGCTGGGAATGGTCTACTCCAGCTCCTATTTCTTGTGTTCTTTAATAGCCATTACGGAGACGTGGTTGCAATGTGGCCAAGGTTGGGAATTAAATATTCCAGAATACTTAACTTTTAGAAGAGATGGACAAAATGGCAAAGGAGCAGGGGTAGCCCTGATAATAAAGGATGGGATAAAGACAGTAGCGAGAAAGGATCTTGGCTCTGAAAATCAAGAAGTAGAATCCGTTTGGGTGGAGCTAAGAAACAGCAAGGGGTAGAAAACATTGGTGGGAGTTGTTTATAGACCCCCCAAACAGTAGTTGTAATGTCAGGCAGAGTATAAATCAGGAAATTAGAGGCACATGTAACAAGGGTAATACAATAATCATGGCCTTTAATTTATATGTAGACTGGGCAAACCAAATTTGCAGTAATAGTGTGGAGGACAAATTCATGGAATGTATGCAAGATAGTTTTCTAGATCAATATGTTGAGGAACCAATTAGGGAACAGGCTATTTTAGATCTAGTATTGTGCACTGAGAAAGGGTTAATTAATAACCTTGTAGTAAAGGGGCCTTTAGGGAAGAGTAACCATAATATGATAGAATTTTATATTGAGTTTGAAAGTGATTTAGTTAAATCCTAAACTAGTGTCTTAAATCTAAACAAAGCAAACTATGTTGGTATGAGGGGCGAGTTGGCTAAGGTAAATTGGGAAACTACATTAAAAGGTATGACGGTAGAAAAGCAATGGCTAGCATTTAAAGAATTAATACATAATTTACAACAAATCTACATTCCTTTTAAGGCACAAAAACCCCACAGGAAAAGTGGTCCAACCGTGGCTAATAAGAGAAGTTAAAGATAGTATTAGATCAAAGGACGATGCTTATAATGTTGCTAAAAAGAGTAGTAAGCCTGAGGATTTTAGAATTCAGCAAAGTAGGACCAAGAAATTGATAAAGGGAAAATAGAATGAGAGTAAACTAGCAAAAGACATAAAAACAGATTGTAAAAGCTTCTAGAGGTATGTAAAAAGGAAAAGATTAGCAAAAGTAAATATGGGTCCCTTACAGGCTGAGACAGGAGAAATTATAATGGGGAATAGGGAAATGGCAGAGAAATTAAACAAATATTTTGTGTTCTGTCTTCACGGAAGAAGACGCAAAAAATTTTCCGGAAATAGTATAGAACCAAGGGTCTAGCGAGAATGAGGAACTGAAAGATATTAATTAAAACAAAAGTACTGGAGAAATTAACAGGATTCAAAGCCGATAAATCCCCTGGACCTGATGGCCTACATCCTAGGCTTTTGACAGAGGTGGCTATAGAGATAGTGGATGCATTGGTTGTCATTTTCCAAAATTCCATAGATTCTAGGATTGGAAGGTAACAAATGTAACCCCACTATTTAAGAAAGGAGGGAGAGAGAAAACAGGGAACTACAGACCAGTTAGCCTGACATCAGTAGTAGGGAAAATGCTAGAATCTATTAAGGACGTGGTAACAGGGCACTTAGAAAATAATAGGATTGGGCAGAGTCAACACTGATATTTATGAAAGGGAAATCGTGTTTGACGAATCTGTTGGAGTTTTTTGAGGTTGTAACTAGCAGAATAGATAAGGGGGAACCAGTGGATGTGTATTTGGATTTTCAGAAGGCATTCGGTAAGGTGCCACACAGGTTATTAAACAAAATTGTTGTAAGGAGGATGCAAAGAGGCTTCAAGGGGATACAGACAAGCTAAGTGGGCAAGAACATGGCAAATGGATAATAATGTAGCGAAATGTAAAGTTATCCACTTTGGTAGGAAAAATAGAAAAGCAGGGTATATTTGAAATGGTGAGAGATTGAGGAATGTTGGTGTTCAGAGGAATGTGGGTGTCCTTGTACACGAATCACTGAATGTTAACATGCAGGTATAGCAAGCAATTAGGAAAGCAAATGGTATGTTGGCCTATATTACAAGAGGATTTGATTATAGGAGTAAAGACTCCTTACTGCAATTATATAGGGCCCTGGTGAGAGCACACCTGGAATGTTGTGTACAGTTTTGGTTTCCTTACCTAAGGAAGGATATATTTGCCATATAGGGAGTGCAACGAAGGTTCACCAGACTGGTTCCTGGGATGGGGGTATTGTCCTATGAGGAGAGATTGAGTAGACTAGGCCTATATTCTGTAGAGTTTAAAAGAATGAGAGGTGATCTCATTAAAACATACAAGATTCTTACAGGGCCTGACAGGGTAGATGCAGGGAGGATGTTTCCCCTGGCTGGGGAGTCTAGAACCAGGGGTCACAGTCTCAGAATAAGGGGTCAGCCATTTAGGACTGAGATGAGGAGAAATTTCTTCACGCAGATAGTGGTGAATATTTGGCATTCTCTACCCCAAAGGGCTGTGAAGGCTCAGTCGTTGAGAATATTCAGGACAGAGATCGCTAGATTTTTGGATATTAAAAGAATCAAGGGATATGAGGAAAGTGGAGATGAGATGGAAGATCAGCCATGATCTTATTGAATGGCAGAGCAGGCTCGAGGAGCCAAATGGCCTACTCCTGCTCCTATTTCTTATGTTCTTATTTGATGTCTGCCTTAGACAACATCTGGGGTAACCGTGCTGGTCATTCTTGCGTTTGGGAGTCTGCGGATACGGCACAATATATTACTGGAAACTTTGTGCTATCCGGCACCTGTCAATCACATGCACTTCTCCAATCTTTCAGCAGGTGACTTTGAAACACTTTAGTGAGACAGGCAGATACAAATTTTTAAGCAGCTTTGTGTTGCAGGCAGTAAGTGAATGTATAAAGAAACTGTTGTAATCAAATCCCTCCTTCATTTTAACTACAGGAAACTTTGTGATATCCGGCACCGACGGGACCGAGCTGTTGCCGTCCCATCAAAACTGCTGGACAAACCAGTGCTAATGTTAAAACATACGGAAGCTTTTGAGCTCCATATCTAGCAACAAACCCCAACAGCTTCTAAACAGTCAGCCGTAGCTTGCAAGCGTCTCTGTAGCTAAGCAACGGCTTTAGCTAGACCTTGCAGAGCCTGACTAGTGGGAAAGAAAGCAACGCCGACTCCTGAATTTTGCCGGTGGATCGAGCATTCCGGACAGTTAACCTCTGGATAAACCAAAATTTCCTGTAACTACAGGATCCTGCAAATAAGGAAAATAATAATATCCCTTGATATTTTCTTGGTGGGCATTCACTTTCTGACCAGCTCTGGACTTGAGATGATTAAGTTTCCCATCGCTAGGCCAGGCTTCCACTCCTGACCTAGCAGTCAAGCTGACTGGCTGCCTAAGTGTCCCTTTGTCCTTCCCTCTGTGTTCCTGCCACAGGGAAAGCAGATATTCTGACTTCTTTCCCAGCTCTTCTGACTTTCCCATTGAGTGATTTGCCAGTAAGCCTGTCAATAAAACCAGCAACCTCCTCCCCCCACACTCCGGAGTGCAGGTTCAAAGAAAATATTTTAAAATAAACTGTAAGCTTTGACACTCCACAAACTGGCTGATCTGGTTATAATATACATCTGCAATGCCTGGCCCAATATCAAATGAGCCTTTTGTCTAAGTGGCTATAGCCCATGGCTCTTTCAAATCTCTTTGAAATCACTGTTTTACAGCACAGCACTTAAACATAACTCATTTCTAAATTCTTTTAATGCAGACTAAAAAGATCAAAAATCTTGAAACATGACAATTATTTGAATTGAGCAAAACACTTATTTTAAATGTTTTCAGGCTTGCAATGACTACTATTGATTTATTCTTTGTCTATTACTATATGTACAATGCATTATTTTGCCATTTATCATGCTCATGTGCAAAGCAAACACAATAGAATGTTTTTGTTTTAAAAATTGATATTCTTTTATCATATTATGGAACCCTTAATACGATGATCTAATCATGGCAGTATACTGAACCACCCAGGTACTGTCGAAGTAATGGGCATTAGTTTGATTTCTTCCATTCCACTATGTTCCAAATCACAGCTGTGCTGTTAGGAGATGCTTTTGTGTATTGACCACTGGGGAGAGAGAAATTGGAATGAGTTTCCCCAGGCTGTACCTCTTGCCATGAAGTGACATTGATGGGTGATGAAGATTTGGCTGCTTTTCCTTTGGCTGCAGTTGATCTTTGGGTCAGGGAGGTGTGGAATACTGACACAAAATAGTCTTTTCACACCCTCAAGATTTAAAAATAGTTTTTCTTATGTATATATTTGATTCCTTCATTGTGAAATGGGGTGTTATCTGTAGTCAATAAGCTGATTTCATGGGTTGAATTTCATTCATGTTCCTAGTCACTTACTCGCTGCAGTGAACACTTTATATAAAAAGAGGGTTTTACTTAATTTTGCATTTGTTAAACTCAGGATTTTAAACTTTTGACTCATTACTATGGTATAAATAAATATTGCACATTAAAAGTGTAAAAGTCCCACTTTAGAGCATAGATGAGATTGAGGCATATCTGCAGTGACGAACTATAGCTTTGTATTTTACTAGCACTCCTTTCCTTATGTTGCGGAGATGCCACTTTGCTGTGGAAGGCAATAAGGAAAAGCCAAGTGCTTCAAGCAGGGAAAATAATCTGGAGCAAGATACCCATGGGTTGCTATTATTCACAGAGCAATCTGCCAGGAAGCATAACATTGACAAGCTGAGGTTATCGATCTGATTTGTAAGAGGGAGTGAAGACTCGTGATCTGTTTAGTAATGGATTTATTAATTACAATGTTTGATAGCTTTATATGTTTTTAAACTTGTTGGTTTAAGCCCTACTCTTAAGACTTGAGCCGATACATCTGCACCACCAAGGAAGTATTGTATTGACAGAAATTCTCTCCTTCCGATGACACATTAAACCCATCTCCCTCTTCAAGTGAATGCCAAAGATCCTGTCGTACTATTGGAAGAGCAGGGAATTTTGGTGTCCTGCCCAACATTCTTCCCTCAACCAACATTACCAAACACATTAACTGGTTGTTGATCTCATTTATGTTTGTGAAATCTTGCTGTATGCAGAGTGATGGTTACAATTGCTTGCTCAGTAGCACTTTAAAGAAATTAATTGCATGTGAAACACTGGGATGTTGCAATGTAATGAGGCAGTGTATAATTGCAGGTTTCATTCTTGTGCACAGTACTTTGTATGGATATGTTTGTCTATAAAGTAAATGTATGAGATCAAGCTAATTACATTAGTTTGCTAAATTTTGATTGACAGCATCATCTAGTCAGTCTTTCCTATTCTGATCTTCATATTAAATAGCAACACTTGCATTGTGAAGACTGAAGAAACTTTTTCTTGGGATCTTTATACACTGATTTAAAGTGTGGACATGCATGTGTATCACTTGGCTTATATTCAAATAATGTTCTCTCAAACTTTTTTGAATATGTTCACTGCATATCTTAATGGTTCCATTCTAAAATATTTAACAAAAATGCACATTTGTAGGGCATCCAATTGTGTAACTGAAATATTGCTGTTTTATGAATATTCTAGCTGCAAAACCCAGTAAAGAGGTAATGGTGCTATATATTTAAAATTTTTACAACAATGGTGCTATATAAAAAATTTTACAACAATGCAATAAACCCTTTAATTCATTAAGTTTAAATAGAAACGGTGCTTTTCCTAACTTAGTCCAGACCGCCACTGTTTTGGAACCACTCAGCTATTTTGTTATGCAGTTGCTGAAGTATTACATTAATTATTTTTTAAATTTCGAAGAAGATCTCCAAAGTTCCAGATAAATCGAGGCCTGTCCTTGGAAAATGCTATATAAAAGTATTCCAACATTTTTTTCAGTCAGAGTTGCATTTACACTACATAATTGCTCGAGAATCTCTCCTTTCAGCAAAAATAAATCCCCTTTCTACAGCTTTTAATTACATCTGTAAATGCTGAATTAACCATTGAAATGAGAGTTGAGCTCATTCCCAAAATTTGCATTTTTACCAGGCATTAATGCCCACTGTCAGACAATAACGTCAGAATTTTATGATTGCTAAAATTAGCAGCATTGAATATTTTTTTTCTGAAAGAAATTCTTATGCTGTCAGTCAGACAGGCATCAGACTAACTTCAGCCTATGAAGATTGGTCACATCCAGGTAATTGCACTGCAGAGAAATACAGCAGACTTACTTGGTATGTTTCATGAATGAAAATGATATGCTGGAGATAGAGATATTTGCAAAATTATTAGAAATATATTTTCCAATAAGCAGGATTGTCCAGCTCTACATGACAGCCAAAAACTTATCTAAGGAAGTTATTGGCCCAGAAATTCAAGTCGGGGGCTTCCCGCGGGTGCAAGCCCCCGACCTGCACTTACCTTGCGCGCCGGCAGTTGAGCTGTAGGGCCCCGTGGAATTCCAATCCGGATCCTGGTCCAGCTGCCGGCGCGCAGTGCTTGCGTATCCCAGGGGCGCAGTTAGTTCGATGCGTCCCCTGGGATCACGTGGGCCATGGGGAGCCAATTGGAGCAGGGAATGCTCCATTCATAAGATTGACAGGAAGAGCTGTCAAATCTTATAAATACTACGGCCCCAAAACTGCACTAAATCTTCAAATAATTTTTTTTTTAATCACATTTTTTAAATAAACTATAAATTACATGAAATAACTATTTTAAACAATAATTACATTTTTGAAAAAAATAATTATATTTTCTAACGGGGCTAAAAATAAACTTGCCTTGCTTTAAACTATTTAAAAATAATAAACCTGTGGGGGAAAAAATGTTTTAATTTTAATTAATTCACCACTTGTAAAAAGCAGGCCTTACGCCTGCTTTTTACATGTCTAACTTCTGGCGACTTACCCTCCCGGGAAAACCTGCAAAAAAAAACATGAAGTTCGATGCGCACGCGCAGCCTCTCCCGCGCACGCATTCGACCTCTGAACCCCTTCGTTCAGGTGATCGGAAGTGCCGGTTTCCAGTGCATGCAGGAAACCGGCACTTCCATTGGGCTTACAGGTGAGTACCCCGTGCGTACTCGCCCGTGGAGACCCGAATTTCTGGGCCATTGTCTAAAATGTAGCAATTCCTAATGTCTGTGTTTTTAATACCAGGTTAGACTCTCGGAATGTAAAGAGGCGACTCCTGAGATTAAAAGGTGAGAACAGTACCTAATTTAACTTGTGTACATGTCAACCCTTGTCTAGACTGTCAGGCCACCAAAATTGCACTATCCATAATTTTACTCTAAAGGGCAATCTTTTTAATGACGTGTACTTGATATCTAGGGGGTGATTTTTGAATACGGTGTAATTTGGGTGGGCAGCGTGCCCGCTATACCTGCCTGATGACGTGGAGTGAGGCCCAATCCGTTTTTGTGGTTGGGCCTCATTTTAATAGCACAGTGAGCTGCCAGATAGCTTGCTGATTTGAAGGGCGGGAGTGGGAAAACTGCTGGTTCCTCTGCAGAGCCAAGCTGGAATTGTGTTATTGGTCAGGGGAGACAATCCTGGGAGAGGGGTGCAATGGAGGAATTGGCAGTAAGCAGGAAGTTTTTTTGTGGGAGCGGGAGGAGAAATCCTCCTGACCTCACAAAAATAATTGGAAAAGCTGTATTTCCCTTTTTATGGAGTGACACCCCCCACCCAAGCAGTCCCCTCAAGGACAGTTTCACTGCTTGGAGCATACACAACACATATTCCACCCAGTGGAAGACCAAACTTGCCTTGGGATATTAAATCTATCTTGGAACCCTGATTTAGATATTTTAATAAGGTTCCCACCTGTATTGGAAGCATGTCACCTAAATTGAGGCCAGAAAGCATATTGGGTAGGCCTCCAACGCAAAATTTTAATTTCAACTCACTACCACCCAGTTCACAATAGAAGGAGGTAGATAGATGCCCTAGTCTCTCTCAATATGGTTAGCAGAGATTCTTTGTGTGCTCTAGTACAGGGTTCTCAACCATGGGACCTGCGGCCCTCTAGGGGTCAGCGAGAAGATTTCAAGAGGCCCGCCAAAGTCACTAGCAGCTGAGCAAGAACAAGCCCACAGCAAAGCTCCTTGGCCAGGTGGAACCTTTCTGCCACCGGGTCATTCTCTTGTCCGGGGATACAACATGTCTAGTTCACGGTCTCCGAATTGGAGGACACGATGGGTACCTGCACATTCTAGGGTGGGAGAAGGGGAAAGGAGGACCCGGCAGAAAGAGGAAGGACGGGAGGTGCCCAGGTCTGGTGAGAGGAGCAGTGGCAATAGCAGCAGCAGCCTGGCTCCTCGCTCTGTCCGAAACAATGGAGTGGCTGCACTGTTAAGAACATGAGCGACAGCAGCGTTCAGAATGGACTTCAACAATAAATGAAAGGCAGGTATCTGGAGCTGGCCCCTGGCTGCCCACACAAGACAAGAAGACCCGGCACCAGTGGGTAGAAAGCCAAGCGGACACGAGGAGCCAGTCTGACCTCTGGTAACCTCGTTTTGTCATTTCAAATGAGCAAAATGTGCAAGCCAGCGAAAAGATTTCAGCACTGAGTAACTCATTCAGTGTGTGTCAAACTGAATCAACGGGGAGGAGGAAGAGATAAAACCACAAATAAGAGCAGGAAAAATGACATGAGGTAGCTGTTTACCCAAATAATACATTAAAAAAAAATGTTTAAAATAGTTTCCTTCTCTCTTGCATGCATGAAAGGTCTTATGGAGTGTGGTAAACCACGTTCACTATCGTTAGCACTGTTCACCACTGTTCGTTATAACTGTATCACTGACCACTATTGTATCACGGTACGAGGTCGCCTCTTGCCACACTGCTATACCTGGGATGACCACTGCCGACTCCGCCTTGGCTCCACCCACCAGGCCAGGTATAAAGGTGAGCGACTGGCTGGTATTCCTCCTGCTTGGATCGGATCACCCACGAGAGTGGGCTGTTATTTAGTCAATAAAAACCTTTAGTCACCTTCGTAACTCTTCTCCTTTTATTGGAGGAATTGATAGGTATATCAATTTTATTGACTAAATTTAATGATGTCCGACAACGAGTCACAACCGGCGGAGGAGCCACCAGCGCAGCTCCCAGGAGCACAGCCACACCAGCCAGCTTGGCTGCGAGCCCTCAGACCGCCGTACCTGGACCTGAACCCACGAGCAGCAAACTCAGCCGCAGACTTTAAACACTGGCTGGTCTGCTTCGAATCATACCTGAGAGAATCCAGCGTCCCTCAGGCATCCAAACTAAGTGTCCTGCAGGCACAACTGAGCCCGAGAGTATACACTCTCATCGAGGACATGACTACCTACGAGACCGCCATCAACCTGCTGAAACAGAAGTACCGGACCCCGGTAAACTACATGTACGCTAGGCACCTCCTAAGATCACGGCCGCAACAGCCAGGAGAATCAGTAGCCGAATTCTCACAGGCGCTATATGCACTCGCCAGGAACTGTGACTTTAAATCGGTGTCGGCAGCCGAAAATACTGAAGATAATATCCGCGACGCATTCCTGAAAGGCCTACGGTCCGAGTACTCACGGCAAAGACTGCTGGAAGCTAAAGACCTCAGCATGGAAAAAGCTGAAGCCCTCGCTATCTCCCTGGAAGTGGCCCACCAAGATCAGGAAGCATTCACCAGGTACTGCTCGCGACCCTGGGACTCGGGCCCGACCCCTACCACAGCACCCTTCCCAGCGCCGCCCCCGGGACCTACCTCTGCGTCGGCGTCCCGGACCCGACCGGCCCCGCCACCCCCGGCACCGGCCCCGACATCGGGCATCCGCGATCGGGCCGCCGGCTGTTTTTTTTGTGGCCAGGAGAAGCACCCGAGGTCGCGCTGCCCAGCCAAGAACTCCATATGTAGAACCTGCCTGAAGAAAGGCCACTTCTCCAAGGCCTGCAGGAGCGGATCCTCAGAGGCCAGCAGTGCCGCATGCGAACTATGGGGGCGGCCATCTTCGTTTAGGGCAACTGAGGCCAGCATCCCCACACATGAGTCATGGGGGCGGCCATCTTTGTTTAGGGCAACTGAGGCCAGCATCCCCACACATGAGTCATGGGGGCGGCCATCTTTGATTAAGGCAACCGACCCCAATAGTGCCTCATGGGGCCCTACCTCGTGGGAGACGCCATTTTACTCACCACGCCCGACCGCCTCGCCCGCAGATGACAACGACTCGCTCAGCTACACACTAGCTTCCGTCACCCTGGACCAAGCCCGCCCGCACCATCTGTCCAAGTCAATGATGGACATCAAAGTGAACGGCCACGCCACGACCTGCCTGTTCGACAGCGGAAGCACGGAGAGCTTCATCCACCCAGACACGGTGAGCCACTACTCCCTCTCTGTCCTACCAACGCGCAGCCGAATCTCGATGGCATCGAGGTCCCACGCCACGGACATCAGCGGCTACTGTGTCGTGACCCTGTCGGTTAAGGGCACGGAGTATAAAAACTTTAAACTCCTCATCCTCCCCCATCTCTGCGCTGCCGTCCTACTAGGGCTGGACTTCCAATCCCACCTCCAAAGCGTAACCCTAGCATACGGTGGACCCCTCCCCCCACTCACAGTCAACAACCAGCAAACGTTAAACCGCCCACCGCGTAACACCTGCAGCCTCTCCACCCTCAAGGTCCCGCCACCCTCTCTGTTTGCTAACCTTACCCCTGACTGCAAACCCGTCGCTACCAAAAGCAGGCGGTATAGCGCCGGGGACAGAGCCTTCATTAGCTCTGAGGTGCGGCGCCTCCTGAAAGAGGGCATTATCGAGGGGAGCAGCAGCCCCTGGCGTGCCCAGGTCGTAGTCGTAAAGACCGGCGATAAAAACCGCCTGGTCATCGACTACAGCCAGACCATAAACAGATATACCCAGCTGGACGCATACCCCCTCCCCCGCATATCTGACATGGTCAATCAGATTGCACAGTATAAAGTATTCTCGACCATCGACCTGAAGTCGGCCTACCACCAACTCCCTATCCACCCTGAGGACCGCCAGTATACCGCCTTCGAGGCGAATGGGCGCCTATACCACTTCCTTAGGGTCCCCTTCGGTGTCACTAATGGGGTCTCGGTCTTCCAAAGGGAGATGGACCAGATGGTTGACCAGAACGAACTGCAGGCTACATTCCCCTACCTAGATAACGTCACTATCTGCGGCCGCGACCAGCAGGAACATGACGCGAATCTGGAGAAATTCCTCCGTACGGCCCAACGGCTGAACCTCACCTACAATAAGGAGAAATGCGTGTTTAACACCACGCGCCTTGCCATCCTCGGCTGCGTAGTGGAGAACGGAATCATCGGCCCCGACCCAGAAAGAATGCGCCCCCTCATGGAGCTACCCCTCCCCCACTGCCCTAAAGCACTTAGGAGAACCCTGGGGCTTTTCGCCTACTATGCCCAATGGGTACCCAATTACGCGGACAAAGCCAGACCCCTCCTGAAAGCCACTTCCTTCCCCCTCACGGAGGAGGCGTGCGCGGCCTTCTCCCTCATTAAGGGAGACATAGCCAAGGCCACGATGCACGCAGTGGACGAGTCCATCCCCTTTCAGGTGGAGAGCGACGCCTCCGACTTCGCCTTAGCCGCCACCCTAAACCAGGAGGGGAGGCCAGTGGCCTTCTTCTCAAGGACCCTACAGGGCCCCGAGATCCGACATTCGTCGGTCGAGAAAGAGGCCCAGGCGATCGTGGAGGCAGTACGGCGCTGGAGGCACTACCTGGCAGGCAAACGATTTACCCTCCTCACCGACCAGCGTTCGGTGGCTTTCATGTTTAATAACAAGCTGAAGGGCAAAATCAAGAATGACAAGATTTTGAGATGGAGAATCGAGCTCTCCACCTACGATTATGAGATCTTGTACCGGCCAGGCAAGCTGAACGAATCCCCTGATGCCCTTTCACGAATGACATGCGCCAGCGCGCATATCGATAGGCTTCAGACCCTCCACGACCAGCTCTGCCACCCCGGAGTCACCAGACTCTACCATTTCATTAAGGCCCGCAACCTGACCTACTCCATCGAGGAGGTCAGGACCATGACCAGGAACTGCCAGACCTGTGCGGAGTGCAAACCGCACTTCTATAGGCCGGACCGAGCAAGCCTGATCAAGGCCACCCGCCCCTTCGAGCGCCTGAGCATCGACTTTAAGGGGCCCCTCCCGTCCTCTGACCGTAATGTGTACTTCCTCAACATCGTTGATGAGTACTCCCGTTTCCCCTTTGCCTTCCCCTGCCCCGACATGACCAGTAGCACGGTCATTAAGTGCCTGAATGCCCTCTTCGCCTTGTTCGGGTTCCCGAACTATATACACAGCGACCGGGGCTCCTCCTTCATGAGCGAGGAACTCCGGCAATTCCTCCTAGAGAGAGGTATTGCAGCAAGCAGGACCACCAGCTACAACCCCAGAGGTAACGGTCAGGTGGAAAGAGAGAACGCGACGGTATGGAAGGCCGTCCTCTTAGCCTTAAAGTCTAAGGGCCTCCCAACCTCCCGCTGGCAAGAAGTCCTCCCGACAGCGCTGCACTCCATCCGGTCATTACTTTGCACGGCCACTAACACCACCCCCCATGAACGAATGTTCGTTTTCCCCAGGAAGTCGACTACGGGAACCACTCTACCAACCTGGCTGACCGCCCCGGGGCCGGTCTGGCTGCGGAAACACGTGAGGACCCATAAAACGGACCCCCTGGTCGAGAGGGTGAACCTCCTGCACGCCAACCCCCAGTACGCCTACGTGGCGTACCCAGACGGGCGGGAGGACACTGTCTCCCTACGAGACCTCGCACCCTCAGCCGATCCGGAAACACCGCCACCACCCCCCCCAACCTCAGTCCAGGTAGACGGCATGCCGGAACCCCACGAGCCCTCGCCGACCACGCAAACACCAGCATCAACACCGGATAAGGCACCAGCACCGGATAAGGCAACACCACCGCTGCGGCGATCGGAGAGGCTTACGAAGCCTCCGGACAGACTGACCTACCAGAATTGGTAGTACACTTCACCCCGCCGGACTTAATTCTAAACAAGGGGTGAATGTGGTAAACCACGTTCACTATCGTTAGCACTGTTCACCACTGTTCGTTATAACTGTATCACTGACCACTATTGTATCACGGTACGAGGTCGCCTCTTGCCACACTGCTATACCTGGGATGACCACTGCCGACTCCGCCTTGGCTCCACCCACCAGGCCAGGTATAAAGGTGAGCGACTGGCTGGTATTCCTCCTGCTTGGATCGGATCACCCACGAGAGTGGGCTGTTATTTAGTCAATAAAAACCTTTAGTCACCTTCGTAACTCTTCGCCTTTTATTGGAGGAATTGATAGGTATATCATGGAGTAAATGGTTTAATCCAAAAGTCTTAACCCTCCCCTCTCCCCTGTCTCCTCCACCCTCCCATCCAACAAGTGCAAGGAGCTTGTGGACTTTTTTGTCACTATGCTTGAGACCATTCGTTGAGCTGCCTCTGCTGCTTCCCTCCCTTCCCCTAATGGCTATAAAAATACTTGTGTTACAGGGGTGCGTAGAATTTTTTATAACGCCGGAGGGGGACCTCAGAAGCAAAAAGGTTGAGAACCCCTGCTCTAGTAGAGTAAGCTAGTTTTAAGACCTACTTATATCTCAGCAGTGACCATTTTCTCTGCTGTGAATTAGGTCACACACTTGTGCATGCACGAACAGTGGTATAAGTGGAGATCTCGATGTGTCCCGTGTGACATGTTGAAAAGTTGGGGTGGATACTGAAGTGATGGCCATTCTTTTTTAAACTCGCTGGAAAGACAACTCTATTCACAAGTAATTGCTGGCTTAAATGTTTAGAGTGATGATGCATGATTAATCATGTTCTGTCACTGTAGTGCACTAGTTTCTGATGCTGCCTTAGGCACAAACTATATTTAACATTGCTCGTGAAACCCAGTGACACTGGTGCTTTTGCATGCCCTCCTCCACTTAATTTTTATATTCGGGAATAATGATCAACTGCTTTCATGCAACCTCTGGCTTACGGATTATTTAACAGACTTGGGTGATGGAGGGGGAAATAAATGCTATATGCTAAACAGTTGAATAACAAGTTGGTGACATTGAAGTTGGCCTTACTAAGGTAATGGAAAGGAAATAAACCAAGTGAACTCGGTCATAATTATTACATATTTCATCACGATTGTCAGATCTAAACTTAATGGGGAAGTTTATTGTTTTGAATTCTCACATTTTCCCAAACATTATGAAGAGAAATTTCTATACACCTAAGGTGTGTCCATCATGCCCAATGTAGTAGTTCCCCCCTTATGAGATCCTCGAGTTCTGCTTTAGTTTCATGAGATGGGACAATGAATTGTGAGCTTTCTGTTCCTTTTGTATTTCTAAATAACAAAGGGCCACAATGGGAACAACTGCAGTGCAATTTTGGTGCATTTCTAGTGAACATGCTTACCTGTTTTGGGAGGGGCTTAATGTGATCTTACTGGGAGCAGATGAGCCTATGACTGTTGGATTTGTCTCCACAGATCATCAATTGGACCAACGGAGGAAATATTGCACAAAACATTCAAAGCGGCGTGCACTAAAAAGATTAGACGTCGAGTCCAAAGCAACGTGAACAACAAAAAACAGCATCCAAAATTTTGGTGCTGTGACATGGCAAATAAAGAAAACGAAGTAGTCTGTTCAGGGACTGTACCTAAACTGTGTAATGACAATCGTAGCTCACAACTGAACTCGAATAATTCTCCTGCTTCACAGACGGATGGTGCTTCTGTGACATACGCAGATTATTTTGCACAGGTGGGGGTGTCAAAAATGCTCCATTCTATTTCGCTACCACGTATTTCCGAGAGTCTTTTGATGATTCCCATTGAAATTGAAAAAATATGTTGATTGTGAGAGGAAAAACTTTAGAACTAAAGATTTTCTGTTTGAGGAGTATCACTTGTCAACATGTAATGGGTTACATTCATAGCATCAGTGGATGATACTGCACAGAAGGAGGCATTCAGCCCATCGTGCCTGTGCCAGCTCTTTGCTAGAGCTATCCAATTAGTCCCATTCTCCCACCCTTTCCCTAAAGGCCTGCAAATTTTTTCCCTTCGCATATTTATCCAATTCCCTTTTGAAAGTTGTTATTGAATCTGCTTCCCTTTCAGACAGTGCATTCCAGTTCATCATGACTGTGTATATTTTTAAAAATTCTCCTCATCTCGCCTCTGGATCTTTTGCCAATTACCTTAAATCTGTGTCCTCTGGTTACCTACCCTTCTGCCACTGGAAACAGTTTCTCCTTATTTATTTATTTCAAAAAAGTTCAAGGTTTTGAACACCTCTATCAAATCTCTTTTCCTTAGAGCAGAGAAGGTTAACAGCTTCAACTTCTCCAGTCACTCCACCTAACTGAAGTTCTGCATCCCTTGTACCAGCCTAGTAAATCTCTTCTGCACCCTCTCTAAAACCTTGACATCCTTCCTAAAACGTGGTGCCCAGAATTGAACACACTGGGCCTGAATTTGCAGTCGGAGGCTTCCTGCGGGCGAATGTATCTGAACCGCAAGAAAAGTACGAACCTACCCGATGGTCCCGGAGGTTCGGACACTTGCGCTCCTGGGCCTCTACATGTATGCCTGCATAAAGGCCCACGTATCCCAGGGGTGCACGCGGTTTGCGTGGGATCATGTGGGCCGGCCCATCAAATCAAAAAGGGATCCCCATTATGCTTAATGGGATTCCATTTACGTACACACCAGTTAAATAAAAATAAATCATTACATGTTCAATATACAATTTAAAAATTAAGAGCAAATTTAATTTTTTGAAAAATAAATTTAAACATTTTAAGGGCGTTAAAAATAAACTAATTTTAAAGATTTTCTGTGTTTAAATACTTCAAAAAAAAATTATTTTAATATTTATTTAAACTTTTTTATGCTGGTAAAAGAAGGCCTTACGCCTGCTTTTACCAGGTGTAAGGGATTTCACTGACATTTGTTGGGCAAATGACCCAATTCTCCGCCAGCGAATGTCCATTTCCCGGGGATACAGTGGATCTGTCGAACTGAAACTTGACCGATCACAAGTTTTGGGTTTTTGCAGTCATAGGCCCCAGAATTCCAGGCCAATATTGTAACTGGGGCCTAACCAGTGAATTAAAAATTTCCTTGCTTTTGTACTCTATGCCTCTGTTTATAAAGCCAAGGATACTGTATGCTTTTTAACAGCCTTCTCAACTTGTGCTGTCACATTCAAAGATTTGTGTACATACAACCGCAGGTCTCTGTTTCTGCACCCACATTGCAGTACCATGATTACTGCTTTTTTTATTTTAAATCCTCTAGTTTTCTCGTCAGCTATCATGAAGGGGGTTATTCAAACAAAGGTATGGTTCCACATGCACCAACAAACTTCCGATACTTCATCCAAGTAGCCATTTTACATTGAAGGGCCTCAACAGTAAATATTATCAGGGTATTCAATGTGTACAACAACTGACATTTATTTTGCGCCTTTAACCTAGTAAAACGTCCCATGGCACTTTACAGGAGAGTTGTCAAACCGAACCGACCCACATGGAGATAGTGGGACAGGTGACCGAAGGCTTGGTCAAAGAGGTAGATTTTAAGGAATGTCTTAAAGGAGGAGAGAGGCGGAACGGTTTAGAGGGGGAATTCCAGAACTTGGGTCCTAAGCAACTGAGGGTATGGCTGCCAATGGTGGGGCGATAGGAATTTGGGATGCGCAAGGGACTAGAATTAGAGAAGCGCAGAGATCTTAAAGGGTTGTCGGGCTGGAGGTGGTTACCGAGATTGGAAGGAACAAGGCCATGGAGGGATTTGAACACTGAGAATTTTAAATTCGAGGCATTGCTAATGTATATCAGCGAGCATGGGTGATGGGTGAACAAGACTTGGTGCGAGTTAGAATATGGGCTGCAAACTTTTGGATGAGCTGAAGTTTACGGCCAAATTCACAGCATTGGAATAGTCTATTCTGTAGGTAACAAAGGCATGAATGAGGGTTTCAGCAGCCTGTGGCTAAGGCAGGGGTGGATGACAGGCAATATTATGGACTTTGAAGTAGGTGGTCTTGGTGATGGAGAGGAAATGAGGTCAAATAAGATGCCTAGTTTGCCTCTGGAATCGATGGCTAGGGAGCAGAGTTTGTGGCGGATATCAAAGACAATGGGTTTGGTCTTTCCAATACTTAATTATTGGAAATTTTTGCTCATCCAATACTGGATGTCAGACGAGCAGCGTGACAACTCGAAGGCAGTGAAGGGGTTGAGAAAGGTGGTGGTGAGGTAGAGCTGTGTGTTGTCAGTGTACATGTGGAATCTAGGGAATCATCGCAACCAAGCCTGATCCTGTTCTTATCCAGTAACCACACACGCATACTCCTGAACAGGGATCACCGGCAGTGACCAACCCGTCCCCATCCAATGTTTCTCCAACCTAGAAAGCCAACCATAGTGTGCCTGATGTTGCTGCTGCTGAGATCAACTAACTTGGTATGGACCAGTGTTCAAACCTGGTACTTTCTGCTTTGTATGAGTTTGTACCAAATCATGCTGTGCATTTACCAACTGAGTCATCAGGAGCAACTAATTCAGCTCTTTTGACGCTGTTTGCTTTAATACTAGATATTTTTCTGTACAAGATGCATGACGTATTTGCTATTGCCTATTCAAATCTAAGGAAAGAAGTGGTGAATAACGCATTTGTCTTGCTAATCCGTGAATTTCTTTTTGTTTGCAGTATGTTTTGCAGTGTCTTTGTACATTCATGCCAATGTCAACTTAATGCTATTTACTTAGCAGTGCTGCTCTCAAAGGCAACTGGAGCACTATAAAGTGAATGGAGTTCCACTGCTCCCAGTGGCACTAAGACTCAGCCAAACAGGTGGTTTGTATGGACAACTCTTGAGGCAGAGGCCAGCTTTTTTGTCTGAGCCACTTCACCTGACTACAGTTGGCAATTGCTGTGTTTTTTTTGTTTGCTCTCATTGGGCATGACAGCACCTATAAAACAGTCATAAAATTGGACATGAACAATGGCTATGTTTTTGTTCGAGTTGTGGAAACCAAGGGTGGATTCCATAGTACTGGCAGTCAAGGGTAATATTACAGAATCACTCCTTGTAGCATCGCTGCAATATAAATAGGCAGCTGGTTCCAACAGTAGTTAATCAATTAATGTTTTACACGAGTCATTAGTTTACAGCTGAGTCAAAAAGGAGAAAGTTGCAAAGCTTCAAAGCAATAAAGATTTTTAAAAAACAGTTACACTGTTGGTAGTAGTGGCAAGTGCTTAAGACATCATTTACTGTCCCCATTCACTAATTTAGCAGAGGTATTAATCCATTTATTTTAATGCCTTCATTAAAATAGTGATCATAGAAATGCTCTTAAGCATGTGTCTGCTAATTTCAAAATGTATTTCTAGCCTTAAAAGGAATGGAAAGAGGGCAAGAATTGAAGAGAATGTGAACTATGGAAATCTTAAAGTAGTAGTTAATAATGTAAAAATGACTGCTTTTTCTGCCTAACTCTGAATATTAATGTTTGATTCTGTTAATACCACAGATTTCCAAGGATCATGCTACTATGACACAAGTGCTATTTGGTAGAAACCTAAGACTCAATGTGGCCTTGACATTCTGGCAAAAAAGTGCAAGCGAGCTGGTAGCTTACCTGGTCAGGTAACACTCATGCATCATGCTTTATTGATCTTTGGAATAGTGCTTAATCTGGTTTCCTGTAAGCCAATATTACAAATTCTAGATAATCATAAAGGCAAACATCATGGTTATGTCTTAATACACTATATGATTGAAGAGAGCACCATCAGTACTGGAAAGATGGAAACCATTTGTTTATTGCCGTGCACAATTACTTTTCAGTAACTTGCCTTAATGCTTGTATTTTGTATTTGATGTTGAATCTTTCTATCCTCTGTAGGATACAGGACATTGCTGTTGTTGCAGATTGTCTACCAGTGCTTACAAAGAGGTAATTGTTTTAAAACCCATCTTCTGTTCACTTGAGTAGTAATGAATTCAGCCTTATGGTTGGAATCATTCTAAAAAGCAATTTATGAGCAGAGTATAGTCACAGTACACGAACGTAAGCATGCATCCCTTCTCGTGCTGCTTAAACAAAGGAAAAAGCTTATATTTAAACACTACTTCCAGTTTGATAGAGAATAACCTTGCCTTATTTGGTAGTCTCCGGTCAAAAGCACCATCCTTCAGTCGATGCACACAAGTTTACATTTCTCATACATCAACATTCTCTTGCAAAGATTGCAAAGTGTTGGGATGTTTACAATGGCAATATTATAAACATCCCAAGGCCCTTTCAATCTTGAACACTGGCTGTTACTAAGTGAAATCTGTATATCTCTTGCTCTCATGATGCCAACCACTTTTTTTTTCCCACACCTGGTGTACTGTAAGCAGTTTGTGGCACCACCCCTTAGGAAGGATATATTGGCCTTGGAGGGAGTGCAGCGTAGCTTTACCAGACCGATACCTGGACTTCAAGGGTTAAGTTACGAGGAGAGATTACACAAATTAGGGTTGTATTCCCTAGAATTTAGAAGGTTAAGGGTGATCTGATCCAAGTTTAAGATATTAAGGGGAACAGATAGGGTAGATAGAGAGAAACTATTTCTGCTGGTTGGGGATTCTAGGACTAGGAAAAATTAGAGCCACACCTTTCAGGAGAGAAATTAGAAAACACTTCTACACACAACGGATGGTAAAAATTTGGAACTCTATTCCGCAAACGTCAATTGATGCGAGATCAATTGTTATTTTAAATCTGAGATTGATAGCTTTTTGTTAACCAAAGGTGTTAAGGGATATGGGCCAAAGGTGGGTATATGGAGTTAGGTCACAGATCAGCCATGATCTCATTGAATGACTGAACAGGCTCGAGCGGCTCAATGGCCTACTCCTGTTCCTATGTTCCTTTCTCGTATTGGATGAACTAAATACGAACACCTTTAGGAAGCTGAATTAACCGAGTTCCATATGCCAACATTAATATTTGAGTTAACTGTTTTATTTTTTCCCATCTAGAGTAAATGTTAGTAGTTTTGTCTGAATTTTTAATTATCTTTGTTTTTGCTTGTAGTCTGGAGGAAGAAAAACAAAGTATCTCAATAGGTTGTTGTGTTGACCTATTACCATTAGTGCAAGAGTTATTAAGAAGCAGGTTTGAAGAGTAAGTATAACTGAAATTACAGAACTGTTCATAAGCGGCCTAATATACCAGATATTTGGGGGGAAATGTTTTCTATTATATACAGCTTTGTGGCACTTTGAGAAATTTAGCCATCACTGCTCTACACTCGTAACAGAATAAAGCTTGGTCGGTCTAGACTGTCTGAGTGTTGCATGATGATATGTTCCATACCGAGGTAGAGAATGGGAAAACCAGCTTAAATAAGGAGCAGAATTCACAATGGTTGTAAAGAAAGTCTGCAACCCAGACTGAAGAAGTTTTAATTGGTCATCTTTTTCAAATCTCAACTGTAATGGTTTTTAAAAGAAAAAAGATCTGTTGCCTACAATTTTGTTGATTCTTTGCTACCACCTCACTTTATTAGATGTAAACTAGGTACTATTTAATATAACTCAAATTGACCTGAATTTGAACCCAGTATTTTAAGAAACACTAGTGGATCTCTTGCAGTTTTACTCATGGACTGAATATGAAGCTGGGATGATGTGCACAGTAGTGGTATGTGTTAAGTCTGTGTGTTATATTGCGAATTACTACACAGACCACAAGAGTAAACTTTAACAGGACTTTACTGGTTGAAGGTCAGGGCGGAACTGCCCAATAAATCATTACGCAGCACTTATATACCGGTGTGGTCACCGCCGGTATTACAGTATACAGCAGCCAAGATAAGTAGTGCAACTCTTAAAATAGTTCTCTTAAAGGTGGAACGGTTACATACAATAGTTCTCTTAAAGGTGGAACAGTTACATACAATCCTCCCTTTTTAGCTTACAATATATATATTCCCCATTAAACATAACATCATAACATAGATACACAACTTCATGGAAAACAGTTCACAGATTCAGTCTCTGCGGAAAACAGTTCACAGATTCAGTCTCTGTGGAGGCGCCTCCTGCGCTTCCTGACTCGGTCCGGATAACGCCTCGGTGGTGTAGTAGTTCTCGGTGGTGTAGTAGGTTCACGTTGCTGGGGTGACTCATCTAATAGTCCTTCACTGGACTTAACAGCTTGAACTTTCGTAACTTCAGAACCAGCCTTGCTGACTTCTAAAGGCTCGAGTACCTTGGGAAGTTTTTCTACTTCCAAACTGATTTGACTCAGTTCGGAGGGACCACGTGCGTGACCTGGTAGAGGTGATAATGGTTCAGATGGGTCATCATCTTCTGCTTCGTCTTTTCCTTTTCTGCTTCTTGGAGACTCTCTGGGCTCCACTCCCAGCTGCATGCACAGTTCCTCCTCCTCTTCCTGCTGTTGCCGTATTAGCGCCACCATCTCCCGGTGTTTCTTGGACTTTTCGTGATTCTTCATGGTTTTTGCACTTTGGAAGATTTCCCCACAAGCTGGGCAGAACAGGTCGTGGTAATATCCGGTGTCGTCCTGAGCTAGGCCAGCGAGAGGGTCTTCTATTTCCTCCATGCCCAGCTGGATGTTAGCCAGCTTTTGTTCCAAATCCAGACATCTCTCCTGAAGAGACTTCTTCGTGTGTTCAGCTTCATCCAGCTTTTTCTGGGCTTCCCGCAAGTCTTTTACTAATGACATCATTTGTGATTTCAATACTTCAACCTCATTCGGAGATTGATTGTTCGGACTATTCAATCCCTCTACTGGAGCAGCTGTTTCAGCATTCTGATGTTCTACATTGACGTGAGTCAGCGTACTCTTGGCATCCAAGGGCTGCTCTGCTGCAATCTTCTCAGTCTGTGTTGCAACCTCAGCTATTTCAATAACTTTTGAGAGCTCCGAACCCCTTTCCTTTGAAGATTGAAGCTCGTGTTCAAGTTTTTCCCATTTCAGAGTCTTGTCCCTCAGCATATGAAGGAGTTGGCTGACCGTTAACTCTTCTGACATCAGACGTTTCCCAGTATCGTCGTCATGTGTTTTTGACGTATAGGCTGCAGGGCTGTTTGTAACCTTGCACTGGGGCTCCTTTGCTGCTTTTAATTCGCCATCATCCGCAGCCTCCACCATTCGAATTTCAACAAATGAATCGTCCGGTGATGCTGCACCCAACTTCAGTAGGAGCTCGGAATTCATGGCAACCAAATCAGCCTTTTCTGCCTGCAACCTGCTAACAAGCGCCTTCAGTTGCTGAACATCTTGCTCCACCCGATTAGAACACGCACCTTCATAACCCGAATCAGCTTTGATTCGTTTGGCCTCCTCGTGCAGACGGTTTGTGTGCTCCTGCTCCATTTTCTCCATCAGCTGCTTCTGTTGTCTTTCCAGATTCTCCCACTCTATGTCAAAGAACTTTTTCGTTGCATTCATCTCTTGCTCAAGACGGCGAATCATTTGTTCTAATTGCTGTTGTAGTTTGAAATGGAGTTGAGTTCGAGCCCGGTGTTCCTCAGAAATGTGCATGTCTGTAGACTGGACAGACTCAGAATTCTCTATCAAGCTATGTTGTTCAGTGGAATTCTGTTCTGATACTTTGTTCTCCTCTGAAGCATAAGCATTTATGCCCTCCTTTGTTTTTCCATCATTAGTCTGCAAGTCCATTTTAGGCTTGTCTTTTGCACATGGGCTGGTCTTACCATCATCAGTTCCAGAGTCTGAACGGATTGTCTTCACCGAGTTCTCACTCTTTATTGCTTTTAGGGAGTGCCAGTCCATATTTATTTTCCTGATCCACTCCTGTCCCAGAAGTGGTGGACCTCCCTCAGGTAGTACATATATGTCCATTCCTTGGTGTTCTTTGCCCTTGTGTCTCACCTTGACTTTTATCTTTCCGATGGGGTATACTCTTTTCCCCGTGTATGTCAGCAATACAATCTTGGTATCTCTCAAGGGTATATGTGAGAATAGCCGCTTGTAGTCCCTTCGGTTTATGACTGTTAGGGCTGATCCTGTGTCCAATTCCATTTTCACTTGGACTCCGGCTATTTTGAGCGTGACCCAGATAGTTTGTAGGTCAGCTTCCTTACTCACATTGTGAATTCTCAGACTACCCAGTTCCTGGCTGTTGGAGTCTGAATCCGAATTCTGTTCATCCGAACTCTTCTCAGCCACCTTATGTACCTTTCTGCACTTCCCCTGCGGTGACTTTTTGTTGCTGGTCTTCTTACCTGACCGGCATACGTTAGCTATGTGACCAAGCTTGCCACATTTTCTACATTCCTGGTTTTTAAACCAGCATTGGTTCTGATCGTGTGTTGTCTTTCCACAACGATAACATTTCGTTGTACCCAAAGCCATTTGATCTACGCCGAGCACCGCTGCCTTCAGCTGCATTTCCGCCGTGCCTCTCGCTGCGGCTTCGTGCGATGCTGCAATAGAGACAGCCTTATCAAGTGTAAGATCATTCTCTTCGAGCAGTCGCTTTTGTGTTCCTTCCTTTGACAACCCACACACGAACTTGTCTCTCAGTGCCTCTGTCAGATTTTCCCCAAACTGACAGTATTTCGCTAGCCTACGCAGTTCAACCAAGTACTCCGCGTTGCTTTCCTCTTTCAGTTGCGTTCTCACATAAAATTTAAATCGTTCCGCTAACATCAGCGGTGTGGGGTTCAAATGATCCTTCAGGACAGCAACAATATTAGCGAAAGTCTGATCCGCCGGTTTAGCTGGTGATAGAAGATGCTTCAATAGCCCGTATGTCTTCGCATCCATTGAGTTTAGTAAGGTTAGTGCTTTATCATCATTTGATATTTTATTTGCCTTACAATATATCTCTATGCGTTCTACATACGTGGCCCAATCTTCCACATCGGGATCGAAATCGTTGATGTTACCACGCTTAGGCATCTTCGCAATCATTTTGAGAAACAACAATGAAATTTTTCTTTAACTTTTTTTTTTCAAAAATGGCGGTTTCCCGCGCTTACCTTCTTCCCCGCCTCCGAGAATGGCGGTTTCCCGCGCTTGTCTTCTGCCCCGCCTAAATGGCGGCTTCCCGCGTTTCTTCCTCTGGCGGGAGGGGTAAAGCTTTGCCCTCGGGCGACGACCGCTGGCTTTCGGGGTTCGCAGCCTGCGCGCCGGCTTCAGTTTATTCTGAAAGCGCGGGAACAGCTGATTGAGTTCCTGTTCCCTTTCCCGACAGGGGCAACCGGGCGCTGGGGTCAACCAGTTGGCGGCGGACAGTTCCAGCTCTTGGTCCTTTACGGAAAGCTGCTGTAAGCCGCTGGGCGGAAATCTCGCTCGGTCTCCCTCGCTCGGACGGTCTCCCTCGCTCACTCGGTCTCGTTCTCTCTCTTGGGCTCTGCCTCTCCCGCTCGCTCGGGCTCTGTCTCTCCCTCAGCGGTTTTCAATCGTGCCTCCCAGCCCCTCTCGCAGTCCGGTCCTTTCCTCCCCTGGCTGCGGCTGAGTTCTCCGCGGTTTTTTTTTTACCTCCCACGCCTTACAATCCCGGTCGCAGCGCCTCGCGGCCTCGGTAGCCGCCCGGCCTTTTTCCCCTGTCGCGGTCGAGCTGTCTCTCGACACTGTTGCGTCTCCCAGCCCGCTTGTGCCCGGTCTCTCTCACCGGCTGCGTTCCCGCTTGTAGCCCGGTCTCTCTCACCGGCTGCGTTCCCGCTTGTAGCCCGGTCTCTCTCACCGGCTGCGTTCCCGCTTGTAGCCCGGTCTCTCTCACCGGCTGCGTTCCTGCACCGCGGCTTCCGTGCCCTACGCTGCCCCAGTCTCAGCGCCTCTGACCCCGACTTCTGTCCGGCTCCTTTCCCCGGCCGTGGTCGAGTTCTCCGCCCTTATATCCTCCGTTTCTTTTTTCTTATTTTCTCCCCTACTCACAGTCAACGTGGCCGACTTGCTTCTCGTGGCTGATCGGCTCACTCACCACCGCGATAGAAGGGACGATCACTGCCTGTTGCTGATGGAAGGCTTCGTGTCAGAATTCATCCTTCTTCCTTGCTCTGCAGACTCGAGTCTTCTCTCAGCAGAATGACGAGGGCGGATGCCTCTTCTCGACGCCCGTTAAACTGCCTTGGATGTATCTCTGCCGCAGGGTAAGATCGAACTCGTCGCCACTGTTAAGTCTGTGTGTTATATTGCGAATTACTACACAGACCACAAGAGTAAACTTTAACAGGACTTTACTGGTTGAAGGTCAGGGCGGAACTGCCCAATAAATCATTACACAGCACTTATATACCGGTGTGGTCACCGCCGGTATTACAGTATACAGCAGCCAAGCTAAGTAGTGCAACTCTTAAAATAGTTCTCTTAAAGGTGGAACGGTTACATACAATAGTTCTCTTAAAGGTGGAACGGTTGCATACACTACAGTATGAAGTCTACATTAGGCTGGGGTATGTACCAGGAGCTGAGTCTGTTGGACATGGCCTCAGCTGAGGATGAGTTAAGACTGATGTCTGAAGGATGGGGGTGATGAGTTTGAAGATGGGTAGAGATTCCTTGTTGAGGAGGCCAAGAGTGAGGCTAGTCTTTAAGTTTGGTAGGGCTGGATTTGGTGGGGTGGGGAGGGGGGGGGGAGGTGGTTTAGGTCAGTGGTGTTCAGGCCATTGTATTTTTTTTTAACCTCTAAAGCTCATGGTCCTTGCCAACCAGCATGAAGTTTATAACTAAGTTTGTGCCAGGATCAAATCAGTTGGTTGCTGGTACATTCTTGTTGTGCGAAGTGAGTAACGTAATGTCCACAGAAATGTTATAGAAGTTCTTTTTGGTAGCTTCCCCATGTAAGCTCAGTGGTCAGTGAAACCCATTTCACCCAGTACATCTGATGCATCAGACCAATTGGAAAGCTCAGACTCAACACCACATCTTGTTGCCATCACGACAAACAAATTTTATTATATAGATTTGCATTTGTTTGTGGCCTGTTGAGCTATCACGATGTGCTGTAGTAAAACATATATATATAACAGTTTCATTTAATGCATTTCAGATATCTGATTGTTGGTTTAAACTGGCTCCGAGCTATCCTTAAGCGATGGTGGCCGGAGCTATCTGCAGATACAAAAAATAATGATGCAACTCATGTAGAAGATCGGTAAGTGAAAACATATTTCACCCCTCAGTAAAGGTAGAAACTTATTTTTTTCAATATGCCAACAAGTTTTAATTGGATTTTATTGTATAACAAAAATAATAGTTTACCTGGTCAAGTTGACCAAGAAGTGCAATATTTCTGAAACTGCTACCCACTGATAATGTTATTCCAAACAGTTTGAAATATAGTATTGAAATATTTGTTCTAGAAACATTAAGGCTATGAAAGATCAGTTACGACAACTACGGGAACAAGGCTTTCATCTATCTTCAGTTCCAGGGTATACTGGAAAAGTAGCTAAGGTAGGAATTGTTTATTAGTTGTTTCTTCACTTCAATGAGTCTCTTTCTTCTGCCCCACCCCAAAACAAATGGCTCAGATTTTGCGGTCAGCAGCAAGGGAACAACACTCGCCATTCATCACACTGACAGCTGCCCACAAGATTTTGTCAAGCTTTTGAGTGGCAACTCGTGCTATTTAGAGATCATTTCCAGCGCGGCGCCCTCTCCAGGTGATCTATAGCGTGTGTGAACAGGTCAAGAAACAGCAAGGCTCTTTAACCAATCAGATTGAAGAATCTTCACTGAGACAATCTAAACCAGGAATTATAAATTAGATTTAAATTATGTGCAGAAAGCAAAATAATGATTGGGAAAGAAAAATGAGATTAAATGAGAGATAAGAGACAGACTGAAAAAGTAAAACAAAACATTTTTTTTTGAGTTTAGCCTCACTGCTATTTTTTTTAAATCTTCACTAATTAAATTCTGAAGGAATGAGACTCCACGTTGGGTCAGAGGCTTGTTTGGCAGTAATTATGACTGATCACACCTTTAAAAACTCACTTACACCTGAATGCACCAGGTAAGTATCGCACCTTCACGGCCTTATAGGGATTTCAGTGCCGAAGACTCTTGCAGCGCAGTCTGTGGAGGAGTGCAACTTCGGATTTCCACATTTAACTGCACATGTGCAGACGCCTGAAGTTACTGTCCGATTTACTCCAGAACAACGGTGAGCGCTGGTAGCCTCACTGCTATTTCTATTGCAAAATCTGAGCCAATATTCTCCTGCTCCAGTAGAATTTAGTTTTGGTGGTAGAGTTAGCGATGTGGTTAACCAAAGCATTTGCCATTATGGTTTATAAGCTGTGTTCCATTGGGCAAAGTTGCTAGTGTTTTAAATTCCTCTCTCCATCTGATTGTTGAATACAAAGGAACTTCAATCAGTGTGTCAAAAAGAAAATACTGCAGATGCTGGAAATCTGAAATAAAAACAAAAAATGCTGGAAATACTCAGCGTGTGTGCTGTGAGGAGGATGCCGAGAAACTCCAGGATGATTTGGACAGGTTGGGTGATTGGGCAAAAGCATGGCAGATGCAGTATAATGTGGATAAATGCGAGGTTATCCACTTTGGTGTCAAAAACAGGAAGGCAGATTATTATCTGAATGGCAATAGATTGGGAGAAGGGAAAGTGCAACGAGACCTGGGTGTCCTTGTGCACCAGTCGCTGAAGGTAAGCATGCAGGTGCAGCAGGCGGTTAAGAAGGCAAATGGCATGTTGACCTTCGTAGCGAGAGGGTTTGAGTACAGGAACAAGGATGTCTTGCTGCAGTTATACAGGGTCTTGGTGAGACCACACCTTGAGCATTGTGTGCAGTTTTGGTCGCCTTATCTGAGGAAGGATGTTCTTGCCATGGAAGGAGTTCAGCGAAGATTCACCGGGCTGATACCTGGGAGGGCAGGAATGACGTATGAGGAGAGATTGGGTCGATTGGGCTTGTACTTGCTGGAGTTTAGAAGAATGAGAGGGGATCTCATTGAAACTTATAAAATTCTAACAGGACTAGACAGACTAGATGCTGGAAGGATGTTCCCGATGGTCGGGGAGTCCAGAACCAGGGGTCACAGTCTAAGGATAAGGGGTAGGCCATTTAGGACAGAAATGAGGAGGAATTTCTTCACCCAGAGAGTGGTGAACCTGTGGAATTTTCTACCACAGAAGGCAGTAGAGGCCAATTCATTAAATATATTCAAGAAGGAGTTGGATATATTTCTCAAGGCTAAAGGGATCAAGGGTATGGGGAGAAAGCAGGGACAGGGTACTGAGTTTGGATGATCAGCCATGATCGCATTGAATGGCGGAGCAGGCTCGAGGGGCCGAATGGCCTACTCCTGCTCCTATCTTCTATGTATCTATGTAGCAGGTCAGGCAGCATCTGTGGGGAGAAACAGAATTAACGTTTCAGGTCGATGACCTTTCGTCAGAACTGGAAAAGAGCAGGAATTGGAACAGATTTTTTTAAGCAAGTGTAGTGGCTGGGAAATGGGGGAGGGGATGAAAGAACAAAAGGGAAGGCCTGTGATAGGCAGGAAGACAGAAGAGATTAAGAGACCTTAAGAGAGATTCAAGGCAAAAGGAGATGGTAATGGGACAGATTAAGAAACAAAAGATGGCTCTAGATGAAGTGTAAATTGTGCTGGCAGAATGAAAGACGGCTGCCCTGTGGGAGAGAAGAACAGAACAAAAGTGTGGATAAAAAATATCCGTTCAGTCTGTAAGGGGGACATAGAAACATAGAAGATAGGAGCAGGAGTAGGCCATTCGGCCCCTCGAGCCTGCTCCGCCATTCAATGCGATCGTGGCTGATCATCCAAACTCAGTACCCTGTCCCTGCTTTCTCCCCATACCATTGATCCCTTTAGCCTTGAGAAATATATCCAACTCCTTCTTGAATATATTTAATGAATTGGCCTCTACTGCCTTCTGTGGTAGAAAATTCCACAGGTTCACCACTCTCTGGGTGAAGAAATTCCTCCTCATTTCTGTCCTAAATGGCCTGCCCCTTATCCTTAGACTGTGACCCCTGGTTCTGGACTCCCTGACCATCGGGAACATCCTTCCAGCATCTAGTCTGTCTAGTCCTGTTAGAATTTTATAAGTTTCAATGAGATCCCCTCTCATTCTTCTAAACTCCAGCGAGTACAAGCCCAATCGACCCAATCTCTCCTCATACGTCATTCCTGCCCTCCCAGGTATCAGCCTGGTGAATCTTCGCTGAACTCCTTCCATGGCAAGAACATCCTTCCTCAGATAAGGCGACCAAAACTGCACACCCGAGCTTCCGGTCGCCTGTCACTTTAATTCACTGCTCCACTCCCACTCATCTCACCGTCCTCGGCCTCTTGCATTGTTCCATGGAAGCTCAGCGTAAGCTCGAGGAACAGCACCTCATCTTTCGATTAGGCACTTTATAGCCTTTTGAACTCAACGTATTATTCAACAATTTCAGATCATAACATATATATATATATATAATTTTATTATCCACACTTTTGTTCTGTTCTTCTCTCCCACAGGGCAGCTGTCTTCCATTCTGCCAGCGCAATTTACACTTCATCTAAAGCCATCCTTTGTTTCTTAACCTGTCCCATTACCATCCCCTTTTGCCTTGAATATCTCTTAATGTCTCTTAATCTCTCCCGCCTTCTGTCCTATCACAGGCCTTCCCTTTTGTTCTTTCATCCCCATCCCCATTTCCCAGCCACTACACTTGCTTAAAAATCTGTTCCATTTCCAGCTTTTTTCCAGTTCTGATGAAAGGTCATCGACCTGAAACGTTAACTCTGTTTCTCTCTTCACAGATGCTGCCTGACCTGCTGAGTATTTCCAGCATTTTCTGTTTTTATTTCAATCAATGTGTACTTGTTCCAAGACTGACTTGTGTTTTTAATGTTATTTTGTGATCATATGCAATGTTCCCTCTAATTTTTTTTTCGTGCGTGATGCCTTTAAATTTGCTGCGTGGTACCTCTTCCAGCTTGTGAGCGGCCTGCGTGGGGCCTCCCAATGGCTCCCCACACACCTTAGGGGGAACGTTGATCATATGTTTTCTTTCTGAAAAAAGAAATGAGGGGGATTTTTTTTCTTTCTTTAAACCCCCTCCCTTTGCCCAATCAAAATATCAGGCAAATAACTTACTTCTAACTTCTATTAGAATGATAAGAGTATATAGAATAGAAGGAAACCATTTGGCTCTGTCTATGCTAACTCCACTAGAATAATACAAAACTAATCCCATTTCCCCACTTCTTCCCATTAACCTGTATCTTCTTTAGCTTCAAATTTTGTACTTCTGTGCCCCTATTTATAAAATTAAAAATGCTTTTTTAGGGCTTTACCTACCTGCATTTGCAATTTCCACGAATTATGTATTTGCACTCTGTTCCCTCCTTGCTGTCAGTATTTTTCCTTTGAGTTTTGCTCGTTCCTTGTTTTATTGCCCCAAAAATACATTACCTCACACTTGTGTACATTAACCATGCATCTGCTGTACCTCGGCCCATTCCAGTAACCTGTCCATGTTTATTAATGTTACTCTTACACCAGTTGCTAGGTTTGTGAGAACAACTTGTTTCAGTTGTCACTGACTTCTTCCTTTCCTAGAGAAAGTAGAAAAACATTTAACCTCTTCTCAATACCTGAAATGGCAGTGTGTTTTGTTGGTTTCGCCAGCTCGTGCCCTGTGGCACTTCAATTGGGTTGACATTTTAATGATCATCAAATGTAAGACTGGTGGTGAGAAAATGTATCTGGCTTTTACCCCCAAATTACTTTAATGCCTTTTTAAAGCTACCATGACAAAGAAATGGTTTTACTATTTTTCATCAAAATAGTTTTTGTTTGATGATTGTGTTCATATGTTCATTTTCAATTACCCCATCATGATGTACTTATACCAGCCAGCTACATTATTTGACTCTTATCTTAGAAGCAATTATCAATGATGGGCAAGCGAGTGCTTTTTTTCAAACAGACGGTATTATAAGATAGACAAAATATAAAATACTTTGGAGTGCTTTACACTATTTTACCACATTCTGGAATGTAGATGACATTTGTAAATTGCTAATCCAGTGGTTGAGATTGAACATCGTGTGAAACCTTTGTATTGCAGCTACCTCCCAATCGTTTAATTTTGGATACAAGTGTCAGATTTGTTTGTAAAATATAACAGTAACTTGCCATGGCTCAGAAAAAGCATATTTTAATGAGTTGAAAATGTGTTTTTGATTCTGCAGAGTGTGGGAACTTACCTGGAGCAGTTGTACTAAGTATATGCAGCATCCAGGGGACTTCATTTTTCAAGTACTATCAGCAGTTGCAAGCTGCTTTACAACACCATATAAACCTCTTGTTTGTTGAAATGTTTGGGAGATCAGCACTGCAGAGAGTGGTCAACAGTAGGCTCAGCACGACATTGGTTGCAAAGAATGTTCTGAAACCACGAAACCTATGAAGCTACTTCACATTGAAGTGGTTTATTTGCCAAGAGGCACATACTCGACTCCGTGAGCTGATGATGTGACACTGTTTTGCGTTCCAGATTTATGTGGCCTAACTTACACAGGAGAAGCTCTGTGTTCTTCAATATTGTCACACTAGTGCCAATCAGCTGCAACTGAAATGCTGCTTCAGTGCATTTGGACACTATGAATGTATTTTCTGTATATTTGATTCAAGGTTGTAAAGTTTGCATATGAAAGTGCAACAGTAATAAGTTATAATTTCAGTTAAAGTACCATAGTAGAGCATGCAGCTGTTACTAATCAGGTCAGCAAGGTGATGTTAACAAAATGTGCATAGCACTATTCTTTTAATTGAAACATTAAAGTAGACATTTCATGTGAGTTTGCACTTCAATAAAAGATGCTATGTCTTTACGTAGTATCCATTCACCACTTGTGCAGAGATTTCTTTTTAATGGGATTATTCAGTGAGTAGTTTATTTGGGATTGCTGCTTTGTTTAATTTTTTTCCTTTTGCCTTTTCTTTCCCCTAAAGAACAAATATATACCAATACGGTTGTATAAATGTGAACAGATGAACACAGGAAGGGCAAATGGTGCAACAATATTTAGATTTTATTGAGGTGGCCAACAATCCAGGTCCAGATTGAAGCCTCGAAAGATGTTAGGACAGATTATAAATAAAACTAACAAAACAATCTGAGTTAAATAGATTGTGACGGTTTTCACATCTGAAGATAGTGGGGTAATCCCAGTTGTAGGAATTGTCAATGCATGTCTTTGAACCAAACCCAGTTTAGGATTAAATATTCAAAACTTGGGACCAAACCTATGTTAAGATAGTAACAACTAGCTGAAAAATCCCAATGTTGTAATGCCCACAACTAGTGTAGGAAACATCTGAATTCCCTTTTGCATGTCATGGTTTTAATAATGTGATGCTGGATTTGACTTGTCCAAACAGAATCATCTATTGAATGGGTCACAAGGTTCCATTTCCAAATGCATTAAAAACTCTCATGTCGGGCTCTGTCTATTGTCAAATTGCATGTATAAGTATTGACATTTGGATGCAGTACCAGTTGCGGTTTTAGGCGATCCATTGATAGGGCTGTACAATGTTGGAAAGACTAGTTTGTTAGTTTTTTAAAGCTAAATCAGTTATTGTAAACTGGGCATTTAACTTTCCATGCATCTCCAGACCCTGACCACCAGCGATGGATTAGCTTGAAACTCAAAGTGTGAATAGAATTCATTCCAGAATTAACGTTTTTTGCAGTTGCAATTTTTTTTCTAACACAATAGATAAGAGATATTGCCCACCTAAGTGCAAAATCACTATCATCCTCCCCTAATTGAACAGTGTTAAGTTTACGGAACTAAAATCAAAATTGCTCTCCTGACTACCAGCACCTACAACATTCTTTCCATCTCTATGCTCATAGCCTTTAATGGTCATCCATGATGCCTCTAATTCACTGAAATGTGTCATTCATCCCAGAATAACACCATACCTCCACCAACTCATCAGTAACTGCACATTAATCAAAGATGTAGTTTGAATCTACCCTCCCCCCATTCCCCACCACTACCGATGTTGGTTTCATACAGGCATAATTATCCCCACCCCAAACAGATGAAATGTGCACCTAGTTGGGATGAAGGAAAGGTCGCTGATCTGTTCTTTTCCCCCTACACCCACCCAGAGAGTTTTGGGCTATTAAGGATAGATAAACTACAGTTCACAACAACCCTCACCACCACCCTTGCCCCTCCTCTGCACTAATAAGCATTTAGATCTGGAGAGATGGACAGAACACAGCACGGTGGCATAGTGGTTAGCACTGTTGCCTCACAGCGCCAGGAACCCGGGTTCGAATCCGGCCTCGGGTGTCTGTGTGGAGTTTGCACATTCTCCCCGTGTTTGCGTGGGTTTCCTCCGGGTGCTCCGGTTTCCTCCCACAGTCCAAAGATGTGCGGGTTAGGATGATTGGCTATGATAAATTGACCCTTAGTGTTAGGGGAATTAAATACGTGGGGTTACGGGGATCGGGTGGGATATGTCGGTGCAGGCTCGATGGGCCGAAATGGCCTCTATCTGCACTGTGGGGTTTCTGTGATTCTGTGTAGCTGTCTCCTAACTGAGAATTCTGGTCCTAGGCGGAGGGACCATGTAGCTCATCACAACCCTCAAGCTGCGATGGGAATCTGATGCCCCTCCCTACTCGGGTAGTTTCCATACCTTTGTTCCCCTGTGTGTCTCTCTCTCTTGTGTTTTCTTCTCCCCCTCTTTCCCATTATCCCCTCTTCAATTTTTGAGTTGTTGGTTGCAATACTACTGAAGGTTTTTCAGAACTGGAGTTCGGCTCTTTTGCCTTAACGTCTTCTGAATTTCTCAAATTCCTATTTCCAGATCTTTTCCCAGTTTGATTGACTGAGTCACTATCTTTTAATGTTCTATCTTACTGGATCTGCTTGAATTAGTGTGTCTATAGTCTGATTCTGAGTCATTACCTGCTCTTAGTCTAAAGTTGTCTAATTCAGTTTGTCTTTTTAATCCAGTTTGTCTTTATCTTTTCTCTTCTAAACCAGTCTGTTGCTTTGGTTTGTCTGACTGAGTCTGCCTTCTTTCTCTAATGTGGAGTAAAGTCATGTCTTTACATCTGAACATCCAAAGCTTTCCAAGAGAGTGTTTATTTTGTTCCCTGTCTCGGTATTTAGCATTGTTGTTAAAAGGGAGAATTGAGGCAGAACCTGTCTTTGGCAGACCACTTGATATTGAATGTTGGAGTGCTGGTAAGTCTAAATAAGGCTGTGCCCATCTACTGTTACGGTTTTCTCAGGAACTGATGCATGACACTTAAAAACAGTCATGTTCGCCAGATAGACTGGCTATTTTGTCTAATGCCCAGGAGCGCGCCCCCCTCTTGCTTGCAATTTTCAACCACACAAACACCTGTTTTAAGAATTCTCAAAAATATGAACTTTAACCCTATCCTGTTTTGATGCATTTGCCCCTATTTTCCTACACAGTTTTACAGCATAGATGTTTAAGTATAAAACTAATAAATTGGAAGAAAAGCATTCAATGGTGTTGGCCAAGGTAGATGGACTCGATCAACAGTGCTGTAGGATCAGGCTCAATTTCCCCTAGAGTGCTTCAGAAATTGGGGAAGGTCATAGCTAAGGCTTTGGTTTTAATTTTCTAAAAAGCTCTTTGTAGTCTGGGATGCTTCCTAAGGATTAGAGGCTGGCACCTGCAGTCCTGTTATTTTTAAGGGAAAAAAAATTGACCGTGGGAATTAAAGTCAGCGAGCTTGACTTCAATTATAGGTATGATATTCAGTTTTATAATACTTGATGAATGTCAGTTATTGGGGATACCCAGCATGTTTTATGAAGCATGTCATACCTCTAACTAGATTTGAGCTGTTTCAGGATTGGCTAAAACCAGAACATGAAGGACATCCAGTGGATATTGCCTAATTAGATTTCCAGAAAGCTTTTGGTATCAGTACACAAAGATAGATGTCATGGTGTTGGAGGAAATAGAAGTGGGTTGAAATTGCATAAACATAGAGCGTCTGTTAATGAGACTGTTCAGACTGGGGCCGGGTGACAAGTGGCATTCCCCGGAACTTTATGTTGGGTCCTTTTAGCATTCATTTTTTTTTTTATAACTGTCTTCAAGAGGGCTTTGATGGTACTATTAAATTTGCAGATGATACACAAATTTGTGCAGGGTTGAAGATAATGAGAAAATGATCAGAATGCAGGATAATTTAGATAACGGAACTTGATACAAATATAAATGGCAGATGATTAATGTGAAGTGATGCAGGTGCTCAAATGTCTAAACCATGCAGAGTGGCAGTCAACCAAGCCACTAGATATTGAGCTATATACAAGTCAGAGTAAGTCCTGATCAAATTCTATCTTGCTCCAATCCACCCATACAGTGAGTACTGTATGCAGTTCTTGTCTCTAGGACACAAGGGAGACTTTCAAACCCAGGAGTCAGTGCAAAGAAAAGCCATAAGGAAGATCTTCAGTCTTAGTTATTAGTTATGTGGCAAGACTGGAGAAACATGGGTTCTTGTGACTTGTAAAGAGACATCCGAGAGATTATCTTTTATTAGGTACAGGTGTAGGCCATTCAGCCCCTCAAACCTGATCTATCATTCAATTAGATTATGATTATCTGTACCTCAACTCCACTTGCCTGCCTTTGCCCCATATCCCTTAATAACCTTACCTATTTATCTCAGTTTTGAATGTTTCGATTGACCTAGCCTTAACAGCTTTTTGAGGGAGAGAGTTCCAGATTTCCACTACCCTTTGTGTCGGGGGGGAGGGGGGGAATGCTTTCTGACATCACCCCTGAATAGCCTAGCACTAATTTTAAGGTTGTGCCCCCTTGTTCTGGACTCTCCCACCACAGGAAATAGTTCCTCTACCCTATCAAATCCTGTAATCATAATATTAGATGATCACTTACTACACATTATTGTAGAGAGATGATCTGGTAGAGGTATAGAAGATCATAAGGTATGGAAAATGTAAATTGAAAAAATACTTTAAATTGTGAGAATGGGACATGGGTCACTGGTTTAAACTAGTAAAAGGCACATTTAGGACTAATCAGGAAGTTCTTCATACAAAAAGAATGATTTGCATTTATATAGCGCCTTTCATGCACTCTGGATGTACCAAAGTGCTTCACAGCGAATGAAGTACTTTTGCAGTGTAGTCCCTGTTCTAATGTAGGAAATATGGCTGCCAATTTGTGCACAGCAAGATCCCACAAACAGCTGTGTGATAATGACCAGATAATCTGTTTCAGGTGTTGGTTGAGTGATAAATATTGGCCAAGATGCAGGAGAACTCCTTTGCTCTTTGAAATAGTGCCAAAGGATCTTTTACGCCCACCTGTGAGGGCAGACGAGGCCCCGATTTAACACTTCATGCGAAAGACGACACCTCCAACAGTGCAGCACTCAGTACTGCACTGGAGTGTCAGCTTAGATTCTGTGCTCAAGTCCCTGGAGTGCGACTTAAACCCACAACCTTCTGACTCTGATCAACACATGGAATGGACTCCCAGATAGAGTAGTGCAGGCGAAAACCCTGAAATCATTTAATAACCAATGTGGGGGTGGAGGGGGAAATCGTAGAATCATTCTGGATGAATAAGTGAAAATGGACCAAATGGTAAACATGGGATTAAGCAACTCGAGGCGTGTTTGTTGCATGAATGGAAACCCATTAAAAGTAATAAGGGACTATTGAAAAAGGAAATGGGGTTGTTGGAAGTATTGCTAGGCCAATAAAGTACCAAATCAAGAGGAATGTACTTTGGGTTAAAAAAGGCTTTAGTTTGGAACATTGTCCAATTTTGATCCCCACAAGTCTCTAGAGAGAGGGTAGAAGAGGAAACCAAGGAAGATAGCTAAACTTAGATTTCTCCAGAGGATATGTGTAGAGAGCTGGGTTATTCACTTTATATGAACCTACGCTTAACAAATTAAAGTTGAGAATTAAAAAATATTGGTTGTAGATTTGGATAAGCTTTTTGATATGAATGGTGATGGTAAGATCAAAAATATGCCTGTAAAATGCATAGGCAGCAAGTTTAGTTGCCATTAAGTTTTTGAACAGCTGCCTGGAGCAACTGGACAAGGTAAGTACACAACAGTCCTTTTAAGAGGAATTTGACAAGTTCTTGAGGGAGGAGAACACAGTCGGGTGTCGAGGAGGTGTGGGTTAGTTTTTTTTTCCCCCAATGATGTCTTGTGGGTAACGTCATTGGGGGGGAAGGCATGTCTGGGTACCCATTAAAAGTAATAAGGGACTATTGAAAAAGGAACTCCTGGAACTTAATTTCCCAGAGTTTTTCCTGAAATTGGTCACAGGTTTTTTAAGCTTTCTCCAGTTGTTAGTGTTGCCAGTGGTTGGGGAGGTTGGGGCACAAGGTTCCACCATCTGCAGTGCAGGTCATCATTGATGGACCTTCCCTCCCTTCCTTTGATGTGATTGTATTGTATGTTCAATTGTGTGCATTAGCCTGTTGAATGGAACCACTTGTATTGGGAACTGTAGTTTACTGATAACGTGAAGATTTTTTTTGCACTTGAAAATATTTAACTATCCAATAATTTGACTTCAGCAATGTAAATAACAGCAAAGTGGAATTTAGTGCTAAAAAATTAAGTTATCGAACAATGTGAATTAAGCAACTGAAGAGGAAGAGGCTGTATTTTAACACTTGACCATTAATTATAGCTGTCTTATTGTGTACTACAGAAGCTTCATTTTTCATTCTGTTCTTTATGGTCTGTAAACTGCCTGTAATTCTCTGAACTTTTAATTTAACAGATAAATTACTAAAACTCAGACAATTTTGGAATGGACATTTTTTGCATAGCTTCTGTAGTTTATGTAACTCACTTGCAGTGTCGTGTGCTAGTTGTAATTTATCAGTATTCAGCAATAGAATTTACATATCACAAATTGTGACAATTTACAGTCAATGATCTTGTACTTTGTGTAAGTCTTGTTTTTTGCTGCATTTTTGCATCTTCTGGATCTTTAGGGTTTCTGCTTCATGGTACAATCCAAAAAAATTAAGTGTATTCGGTAGTTGAGATCAACCTTCGCACATTTTTGTCGCGCCAAATGTTTTTTTTTCTCCCCAGTTTTTACAACTCGCTCCTTCTCTGCTAAAGCTGGTGATTCATACTGGGGTTCCACTGTTGCTACCAGCTACTTCACCCAAGCAGTCACTTCTTTTGTGAGCCTAAACAGCAAGTGACAGATTAGTCAACTATGGGGGCATCGCTGCTAATCTGATCCTGAAGCATTACAAGTAGGGGTTACCAGATAGGAATCTGGTGTGGGAACCATGGCAGATTTTTTTCTCTCCTCTTGTCCATTTCTCTTCCTCACCCAAAAAACCTAAAATTTGGGAAGAGCCAGTTCTTACTAACATTAAAAATGTCATGGTTAGGAACCTATGCAAATTTGAAAAAAGATAGTTGTAAAAGATGCAATCCCCTGGCGTCAGAGCAAGACTTCCCAAAGTTATCTCTCAACCCTTATAAATCAAAGCACCTTCAAATCGACCACTTTAAACTACTATTTTGCTGCAGTTTCAGTTGCCACGTCACATTGCAGTGGAGGAAGGAATAAAGTACTGGCAGATAGAATCCGAGTGCACTAGGAGATGACCTGCCAATGGTTTCTGCTTAATGGACAAAAGTATACACTGCTTGGGGGAATTTTTCAGATCATTGCTTTTCAGGCAGGTGCTGGTCATCTTTAGTGTTTGGAAACTGGGTAGCTGGCTTCAATCTAAAGTCCTCAACATTCATACTCCTTCCCTCGGTAAGTAAATATTTTATACTGGTGAAGAAAAAGACCGAACCATCTTTTAAATGTCCCACATCTCTCTAGAATACCAGCTCTGAACCCCATCCGTGTGGACAACGGCAGAGTGTGTGCTGGTTTTACTCATTAACCAAATGTCAACCTTTATGTTCAGGATAATATATTTAGAAAAGATCAAAAAAGATATAAAGATATTGAAGGTCGAAAGGGGCGAGATAACTGATAAGTTAATCAAACTTAGAGAGGATAAAACCCCTGGTCCGGATGGATTGCATCTGTGCATATTAAAAGTTAGGGATGTATTAGAAAAGAGAATAGTGCCAGAGGACTAGCAGACAGCTAAGGTGATTCCTATATTTAAAAAGGGAGATAAAACAAGTCCAGGGAACTATAGACCAGTTAGCTTAATGTCAGTGGTAGGAAAGATAATGGAATATGTACTCAAAGATGTAATAGAAAAAACATCTAGAAACCAAAAATATAACGAGGGTCATCAGCACGGATTTCATGCTTGACCAACCTTACTGAATTCTTTGAAGTAACAAATAGTAGACAAGGGTAATGTAGTAGATATACTATATTTGGATTTTCAAAAGGCCTTCAATAAGAAACAGACAGTAGACTCATGACTTAAGGTCAGAGCAAGTAGAGTCGGGACAGGTAGCAAAATGGAAAGCAAGCCATCTACAAAACAGAAAACAGAGAGTAGGGGTTAAGGATAGTTACTCAGATTGGCAAAAGGTGAGAAATGGTCCACAAGGATCTGTGCTGGGACCACTGTTCACCATTTACATAAATGATTTGAACTTGGGAATCGGAAGTACAATTGTAAAATTAGCAGATGATGCCGAATTGGGGAGTTTAGTTAGTACTGAGGAAGACTGACAAAATACAAGACATTAATAAACTTGCAGAATGAGCGTGTAAATGGCAAATTAATTTCAATATAGAAAAGTGGTGCATTTTGGTAGGAAGAATAAGGAGGCCATACTGCTTGGAAAATAAGAGTCTAAATGGGGTGGAGGGGCAAAGAGATCTAGGGGTATAGATACACAGATCACTAAAAATAGTGATACAGGTTAATGAGGCTTTTTTTAAATGCAAACAAAGCACTGGGGCTAATTTCTAGAGCGACAGAATTGAATAACAAAGAAGTTGTGTTAACCTTGTATAGAACCTTGGTTAGACCACACTTTAGAGTACTCTGCATAGTTGTGGTCTCCATATTATAAAAAGGGTATAGAGGCCCTGGAGAAGGTGCAAAAAGGTTTACAAGGATAATGCTAGAACCAGAGGTTATACCTATCAGGAAAGATTGAACAGGCTGGGGCTCTTTTTTCTAGAAAGGATAAGGCTGAGGGTGGCAGATAGAATCTTTAAAATTATGGAAGGGTTTGATCGGGTAGACTGAGAGAAGATGTTTCCACTTGTGGGGAGACCAAAACTAGGGGCCATAAATATAAGATAGTCACTAATAAATCCAGTAGGAAATTCAAGAGAAACTTTACCCAGAGAGTGGTTAGAATGTGGAACTCGCTGCCACAGGGAGTAGTTGAGGTGAATAGCATCGATGCATTTAAGGGGAAGATAAACACATGAGGGAGAAATGAATAGGTTATTCTGATAGGGTTAGATGGAGGAGTGGGCGGAGGGACATATATGGAGCCTAAACCAGTTAGGCTGAATGGCCTGTTTTTGTGCTGTACATTCTATCTACAGAATTAGTATTAATTTGTACCATTTTGTCCGATACACTCCAAGCCAACTAGTTTGTTGCTATTCTAATCCACTGTACCACCAGGTTCTACTACACGTGTTGGGGTTTAATGCTGCACAGCTTACGTAAGTTACAGTGACTGCCCTGTAAAGTTTGTCACGGGCATCCTCCCATTATTTTTTTGAAAGGGAGAACATAATTAAGTAACTTAGCTGTTTGAGAAAACCCTTTAGCTAGAGACATATCTTGCAGGACTGGAATTTGTTAGTGGGTGGTTACACTTGTGACTTATTCATTAGGGACTGAAAACAAAACCTGTACAACTGCATGAGTTATATTAACTGCCCAGTTTTTCAGTGTGAAGCGTTTGAGGAATATAAGGGGTGGATTATACTTTGCATTCTATCACAAAGTTTGTTTTTAAAAAGAAATGTTTTTTTCTACTCCTGTATATTCCTCTGTTCCTACATAACTTGGTAATCACTTTTAAAGGTTCATATACTGTAGTATATTAAGTTTTTTTTGAAGAGGCAGGACACTGATCGAGGTGATTTATTCCCATCTGTGGAAGAAACCAAGAATAAATAGCACTATTGAAATCAGATAACCAACCAAAATAATGGTAGCAATTGGACTTTAGGAAAGTGATCAATCTACAAGATTGGATTTGGAGGAAAAAGTAACTAATTTTACTAAAGTAGTGAAATATTACAATAACAAATTTCCATTCTTGTGGAGCAGTGCCTCTGCTCAACGCTGTAAATTGGTTGCTTTTACTATTGGTAAAATGTGTAGCCTTAACCTGATGCACTTAATGTTCTGGTAATACGTATTCTGAAAATGTTCTTTGATATATTAGCCATGAAATATTGAGACCAAAGATGTTCACAGTTTGGACAATTTTTGGACAATTGCACATTCTGCATATTGTGAAACTGAACCAACAAGGGCAAGACAAATGTGCTGATGAATGCAGAGAATTTGCTTTTGATATGCATGGAGGTGAAATGTGGTCCTGCAGAAAATCTGTATATTGAATAGAACAGCTGGCCGCATACTAGAAAGGTGTACTCCAAATAAAAGTGATCCCTTTTTTCTCTGAGATATTTCTCTGTGGGGGTCTGGTGAGATAGGCCTCACCTTTTGGGGATTCACTTGCATATATTGATCAAATTTGTCTCTGCTACCTGCCTGGGATCTGGGCCATGTGCCAATGAATTCAACAAGGAACTCAAATATTTTAAAGCATTCAAAACAAAACATGAGAATTTTACTGTAAACAACAACAATTTGTATTTATATAACACCTTTAATGTAGTAAAATGGCTCAAGGCACTTTGCAGGAGCGTAATTGGACAAAAATTGTCACTGAGCCAAAGGACGAGAAGGGGGTATTAGGACAGGTAACTAAAAGGAGGAGAGGTGGAGAGATTTAGGGAGGGAATTCCAGAGCTGATGACTGAAGGCACAGCTGCCAATAGTGGGACAAAGTGGAAGATGCACAAACCATTCTCTAGCCACAGATTCCATCTCCCTCCCTGGTCACTGCCTCAGGCTGAATCAGACTTCGCAACCTCAGCGTCCTACTTGACCCGGAGCTGGGCTTCCAACCCCATATCCTCTCTATCACAAAGACCGCCTACTTCTGCCTCCTTCTCTGCCCCTGCCTTAGCCCATCTGCTGCTCTAGCCCTTATCCATGCTTTTGTTACTTCCAGACTCGACTAGCCCAATGCTCTCCTGCCCAGCCTCCAATCTTCCACCATCCATAACCTTGAGCTCATCCAAAACTCTGCTGCTCATATCCTAACTCACACCAAGTCCCATTCACTGATCACCCCTGCCCTCTATGACCTACATTGGATCCCGGTCCACCATCGCCTCAATTCTAAAATTCTCATCCTCATGTTCAAATCTCTCCATGGCCTCGCCCCTCCCTAACTCTGTAAGCTCCTCTAGCCTTGCAACCCTACGAGACACCTCTGTTCCTCCAACTCTGGCCTCGTGTGCACCTTTCTCTCCACCATCCCCCATGCCCTACAATTGGTGCCCTCATACTCAGATTTCTGGACTTAATTTGACCTAAATGTGCCCCTTTAATGATCAGTGAAAAGTATTAAAATTGTAAAAAGCAGGAAATCAAAATTAAAGGCAATCAAACTAATTTGAGTAATTAAAAATTTCTGTATCAGTCAAGCCGATTATTAAATGTTACGATGGGATTATTGGAATCCTATGAACATCAATCAGTATCTAGTCTTCGGTATTTGTTCCTGGGATGTGGGTGTCGCTGGCAAGTCCAGCATTTATTGCCCTTCAGAAGGTGGTGGTGAGCTGCCTTCTTGAACCACTGCAGCCCGTGCAGGGAAGGTACTCCAATAGTGCTGATAGGGAGGGAGTTCCAGGATATTGACGGAACGACGATGATAGAAAGGCAATGTATTTCCAAGTCAGGATGGTGTGTGACTTGGAGGGGAACTTGGAGGTGGTGGTGTTCCCATGCACCTGCTGCCCTTGTCCTTCTAAGTGGTAGAGATCGCGGGCTTGGGAAGTGCTGTCGAAGAAGGCGTGGCAAGTTGCTGCAGTGCATCTTGTAGATGGTACGCACTGCAGCCACGGTGCACCAGTGGTAGAGGGAGTGAATGTTTAAGGTGGTGGATGGGGTGCCAATCAAGTGGACTGCTTTGGTCTGGATGGTGTCGAGCTTCTTGTGTTGTTGGAGCTGCACTCATCCAGGCAAGTGGAGAGTATTCCATCACACTCCTGACTTGTGCCTTGTAGATGGTGGAAAGGCTTTGGGGCGTCGGGAGGTGAGACACTCACTGCAGAATACCTAGCCTCTGACCTCTTGTAGCCACAGTATTTATGTGGCCGGTCCAGTTAAGTTTCTAGTCAATGGTAACCCCCCACCCCCCGGGCTGTTAATGGTGGGGGATTTGGTGATGGTAATGCCATTGAATGTCAAGGGTTGGTAGCTAGACTGTCGCTTGTTGGAGATGGTCATTGCCTGGCACTTGTGTGGCGCGAATGTTACTTGCAACTTATCAGCTCAAGCCTGACTGTCATCCAAGTCTTACTGTGTACGGGCATGGACTGCTTCATTATCTGAGGAGTTGCAAATGGAACTGAACACTGTGCAGTCATTAGTGAACATCCCCACTTCTGACCTTATGATGGAGGGAAGGTCATTGATGAAGCAGCTGAAGATGGTTGGGCCTAGGACACTGCCCTGAGGAACTCCTGCAGCGATGTCCTGGGCCTGAGATGATTGATTGCCAACAACCACAACCATCTTCCTTTAATATAACAACATAAGAAATGGGAGCAGAAGCAGTCCATTTGGCCCTTTGATTCTGCTACGCCATTCAATAAGATTATGGCTGATCTTCTACCTCATCTCCACTTTCCTGCACTATCCCCATATCCCTTGATTCCTTTACTATTCAAAAATCTATCAATCTCTATTTTTAATATACTCAACGACTTAGCTTACACAGCCCTCTGGGATAGAGAACTCCAAAGATTCACCACCCTCTGAGTGAAGAAATTTCTCCTCATCTCAGTCCCCTTATTCTGAAACTGTGACCCCTGGTTCTAGACTCCCCAGCCAGGGGAAACATCCTCCCTGCATCTACCCTGTCGAGCCCTGTAAGAATTTTGTATGTTTCAATGAGATCATCTCTCATTCTTCTAAATGCTAGAGAATACAGGCCTAGTCTACTCAATCTCTCCTCATAGGACAATTCCCCATCCCAGGAACCAGTCTGGTGAACCTTCATTGCACTTCCTCTATGGCAAGTATATCCTTCCTTAGGTAAGGAGACCAAAACTGTACACAATACTCCAGGTGTGGTCTCACCAGGGCCCTAAATAATTGCAGTAAGATGTCTTTACTCTTATACTCAAATCCTCTTGTAATAAAGGCCAACATACCATTTGCTTTTCTAATTGCTTGCTGTACCTGCATGTACAAGGACATCCAAATCCTTCTGAACACCAACATTTCCCAATCTCTCTCCATTTAAAAAATACTATGCTTTTCTATTTTTCCTACCAAACTGGATAACTTCACATTTCTCCACATTATATTCCATTTGTCATGTTCTTGCCCACTCACTTAGCCTGTCTATATCCCCTTGAAGCCTCCTTGCATCCTCCTCACAACTTACATTCCCATCCAGCTTTGTATCATCAGCAAACTTGGATATATTACATTTGGTCCCCTCATCCAAATCATTGATGTAGATTGTGAATAGCTGAGGCTCAAGCACTGATCCTTGCAGTACCCCACTAGTTACAGCCTGCCAACCCGAAAATGACCTCTTTATTCCTACTCTGTTTTCTGTCCGTTAACCAATCCTCAATCCATGCTAATATATTACCCCCAATCCCATGAGCCCTAAATTTGTTTAATAACCTCTTATGTGGCACCTTACCGAATGCCTTCTGAAAATCCAAATACACCACATCCACAGGTTCCCCCTTATCTATTCTGCTAGTTACAACCTCAAAAAATTCTAACAGATTTGTCAAACACGATTTCGCTTTCATAAATCCGTGTTGATTCTGCCCAATCCTGTTATTATTTGCTAAGTGCCCTGTTACCACGTCCTTAATAATAGATTCTAGCATTTTCCCTACTAATGTCAGGCTAACTGGTCTGTAGTTCCCCGTTTTCTCTCTTCCCTCCTTTCTTAAATAGTGGGGTTACATTTGCTACCTTCCAATCTGCGGGAACCATTCCAGAATCTATGGAATTTTGGAAAATGACAACCAATGCATCCACTATCTCAATAGACAACTCTTTCAAAATGCTAGGATGTAGGCCATCAGATCCACGGGATTTATTGGCTTTCCGTCCCATTAATTTCTCCAGTACTACTTTTTTACTAATTTCTTTCAGTTCCTCATTCTCACTAGACCCTTGGTTCTCCACTACTTCCAGGAAGTTTTTTGCATCTTCTTCTGTGAAGACAGAACACAAAGTATTTGTTTAATATCTCTGCCATTTCCTTATTCCCAATTATAATTTCTTCTGTCTCTGCCTGTAAGGGACCCACATTTACTTTTGCTAATCTTTTCCTTTTTACATACCTATAGAAGCTTTTACAGTCTGTTTTTATGTCTCTCGCTAGTTTACTCTCTCATTCTATTTTCCCTTTTTCAATTTCTTGGTCCTCCTTTGCTGAATTCTAAAATCCTCCCAATCCTCAGGCTTACTATTTTTGGCAGCATTATAAGCCTCTTCCTTTGATCTAATACTATCTTTAACTTTTCTTGTTAGCCACGGTTGGACCACTTTTCCTGTGGGGTTTTTGTGCCTTAAAGGAATGTATATTTGTCGTAAATTATGTATTAATTCTTTAAATGCTAGCCATTGCTCATCCACTATCATACCTTTTAATGTAGTTTCCCTATCTACCTTAGCCAACTCGCTCCTCATACCTACGTAGTTTGCTTTGTTTACATTTAAGACCCTACTTTTGGATTTAACTATCACTTTCAAACTCAATATAAAATTCTATCACATTATGGTCACTCTTCCCTTCAGGCCCCTTTACTACAAGGTTATTAATTAACCCTTTCTCATTGCACAATACTAGATCTAAAATAGCCTGTTCCTTAGTTGGTTCCTCGACATACTGATCTAAAAAACTATATTGCATACATTCTGTGAATTCGTCCTCCACACTATTACTGCAAATTTGGTTTGCTCAGTCTATATGTAGATTAAAGTCCCCCATGATTACTGTATTACCCTTGTTACATGTGCCTCTAATTTCCTGATTTATACTCTGCCCTACATTACAACTACTGTTTGGGGGCCTATAAACAATTCCCACAAATGTTTTCTGTGCCTTGCTGTTTCTTAGCTCCACCCAAACTGATTTACAGAGCTAAGATCCTTTCTCTCTACTGTCTTTATCCCATCCTTTATTATCATGGCTACCCCTCCTCCTTTTCCATTTTGCCTATCCCTTCTAAAAGTTATGTATCCTGGAGACTATGTATGACTCCAGCTGTGGACAGTTTTCCTCCTGATTTCCATTGACTTCAGTTTTACTAGGGCCCCTTGATGCCACACTTGATCAAATGTAGCCTTGATGTCAAGGGCAGACACTCTCACCTTATCTCTGGAATTGAGCTCTTTTTCCCATGGTTGGACCAAGGCTGTAATGAGGCCTGGAGCCGAGTGGTCCTGGTGGAACACAACTGAGCATGTTATTGGTGAGTTGGTGCCACTTGATAGCACTGTCGGCGACACCTTCCATCACTTTGCTGATGATTGAGAATAGACTGATGGGGTGGTAATTGGCCGGATTGAATTTGTCCTGCTTTTTGTGGACAGGACATACCTGGGCAGTTTTCCACATTGTCAGATAGATGCCAGTGTTGCAGCTGTACTGGAACAGCTTGGCTAGAGGCGCAGCTAGTTCTGGAGCACAAGTCTTCAGCACGACAGCCGGGATGTTGTCAGGGCCCGTAGCCTTTGCTGTATCCAGTGCGCTCAGACATTTCTTGATGTCACTTGGACTGAATCGAATTGGCTGAAGCCTGGCTTCTGTGATGGTGATTAACTCAGGAGTAGGCCAAGATGAATCATCCACTCGGCACTTCTGGCTGAAGATGGTTGCAAACGCTTCAGCCTTGTCTTTTGCACTCATGTGCTGGACTCCACCATCATTGAGGATGGGAATATTCGTGAAGCCTCCTCCTCCCGTTAGTAGTTTAATTGTCCACACCATTCATGACTGCAGAGCTTTGATCTGATCTGTTGATTGTGGGATTGCTTAGCCCTGTCTATAGCATGCTGCTTCTGCTGTTTAGCATGCATGTAGTCCTGTGTTGCAGCTTTCCCAGGTTGGCACCTCATTTTTAGGTACGCCTGGTGCTGCTCCTGGCATGCTGTTCTACACTCATTATTGAACCAGATTTGGTCCCCTAGCTTGATGGTAATGGTAGAGTGAGAGATATGCTGGGCCGTGAGGTTACAGATTGTGGTGGAATACAAGTCTGCTGCTGCTGATGGCACACAGCGCCTCATGGATGCCCAGTTTTGAGCAGCTAGATCTGTTCTGAATTTATCGCATTTAGCATGGTGGTAGTGCCACACAACACGATTTGGGGAGTGGGGGACGGGGTGTCCTCAGTGTGAAGATAGGGCTTTGTCTCCACAATGACTGTGTGGTGGTCACTGCTACCAATACTGTTCTGGAGAGATGCATCTGTGACAGGTAGATTGGTGAGGACAAGGTCAAGTAGGTTTTTCCCTCGTGTTGGTTCTCTCACCATCTGCCACAGGCCCAGACTGGCAGCTGTGCCCTTCAGGACCCGGCCAGCTCAGTCAGTAATGGTGCTACCGAGCCACTCTTGGTGATGGATATTGAAGACCCCCACCCAGAGTAAATTCTGTGCCTTTGCTACCCTCAGTGCTTCTTCCTAGTGATGTTCAAAATAGAGGAGTACTGATTCATCAGCTGAGGGAGGGCGGTAGGTGGTAATCAGCAGGAGGATTCCTTGCCCATGCTTGACCTGAATCCATGAGACTTCATGGGGTCCGGAGTCAATGTTGAGGTTTAGTTAATAAAAGAAAAAAAAATCCAGTAAGCAGTGCACCATCCTAATGTAAGGCACCTAATCCAATTTGGAAAATCACTGGGAAGCTATACCTTTAGCCTTTCTTGGATTATACAAAAACAAAAGATACAAAATATAACCTACAAAAAGGACAGGAAAAGACCAGATGGTTGAAGACTGTTAATAAAACTTTAGGGATCTCTGGGTTTATTAATAGAGGCATAGAGTACAAAAGTATGAAGTTATAGTAAACCTGTATAAATCACTGGTTAGACCTCAGCTAAAGTATTGTGTCCAGATCAGGGCACCACACTTTAGAAAGGATGTCAAGGCCGCGGAGAGATTTACCAGCATAGTACCAGTCATGACTGACTTCATTTATGTAGAGAGACTATAGAAGCAGGGATTGTTCTCAGAGTAAAGAAGGTTAAGGGGAGACTTAATAGATGTGCTCAAAATTGAGGAGTTAGGATAGGGCAGAAGTGTCAGTAACTGGAAAACACAGATTTTAGATTTAAAAAGCCAGGGGGGAAATGAGGAAACATTTTTTTACTCAGCGAGTTGTTAAAATCTGGAACACATCGTCTGAAAGGGTGGTGGAAGCAGTTTCAATAGTAACATTCAAAAGGGAATTGGATATTGTTAAATCCATGAATCTTTAGGTAGTGTGTCCTTCAAATAATCGACAGAGACTGCAGAGGAACAATCAACAGGTGTTTACTGGATGAGGGTTGCTCTAAAACTAAACAGTACAGATCCCTACTCAGGGTTATATACAGGTGTGGTCACTGCTGGTACTACAATATACAGGAGCTGTAAAAAGTAGTTCTCCCCTTAAAGGTACATACACTACAATTCCTCCCCTTTTAGATTAACAGTACCATAACATTCATTTAACAATTAACACTTTTAACATGCAACATTAACTGCAAATAGCCCATTTATAAATTCAGTCTTGGGGCGGCTTCCTGATCCTTTCTGGATAGCGCCTTTCCTGAGTGTCTTGCTCTTGGTGCGGAGGCGATTCTGGCCCCTTGTCGTCGGTTGGTTCATCAGCTTCCGATGCTACTGTTTCTGGGGTAGATGCTACCTGTATGTCGGGTTCATTACCAGGTACGCGAGACATGGGGTTGACTCGTTCCTGTGACACTAGGATCTGGTCGACATGGCGTCTCACAATGTTCTCCCCAACATCCACTGTGTACATTAGTGGCCCCTGCCGTGTGCATATCGTTCCTGGTTGCCATTTCTCTTCGGTAGTCGCGGGCCAAGACTGGTTGTCCTACATTGAAGTTCCTTGTCGACTTCTCATTGATGTGCTGGAATTGCTTATTCTCAACATTTCTTCGTACATTTGGTCTGAGCAAATCCAGACGAGATCTCAACCTTCGGTTAAAGAACATCATGGCCGGGGTCTGGTTGGTAACTGCATGTGTCGCATTTCTGTAGGCTAACAGGAAATTGTCCACCTTATGCTGCAGTGGAATGTCATCATCGCACATGGCCCTTACTGCCTTTTTAAAGGTTTGTACGAACCTCTCAGCCAATCCATTTGTGGCTGGATGATACGGGGCGGATGTGTAATGCCTTACCCCATTCCTTTTCATAAATTTCTGAAACTCTTCGGACACGAACTGTGGTCCGTTATCAGAGCAAATCTGCTCTGGCAAGCCGTTCCTGGCAAATATGGTCCGTAGGACTGCAATCGTTTTCTCCGTGGTGGTGGAGGATATTTTGATCACCTCAGGCCATTTCGAGTGCGCATCCACGGCTATTAAAAACATTGTGTCCATGAATGGACCAGCAAAATCAATATGCACCCGTTGCCATGGAGAGGAGGGCCACTCCCATGGGTGTAGAGGGGCATGTGGTGGTGCATTTTGGACCTTCTGGCATCCTGAGCAGCTCCTTGTCAGGTCCTCGATTTGCTGATCGATCCCCGGCCACCACACATAAGCCCTAGCAAGGCTTTTCATTTTCACCCCTCCCAGATGGCCTTCGTGAAGCTCATTGAGCACGCTCTCCCTTAACTTGGGTGGAATTACTACTCGGGATCCACACATCAAGGTCCCCTGGCATACTGACAGCTGTTCTCTTCTGGATGAGAATGCTGGCAACAGTGAGTTGCCATGTGTTGGCCATCCCTTCACCGTCAAGTCATATACCCGAGACAGTGTCGGGTCATTTCGGGTCTCCTTCGCTATATCCGCGTTAGTTACTGGCAAGCGTTCAATTATAGTCAAATAAAATATTTCAACAGGGTCCACTGCTGGTGCTTCCTCCGCAGTAGGCAGTGGCAGGCGTGATAGCCCATCAGTGTTTCCATGCTGTTTCGTGCCCTTATACTCTATTTCATAATGGTTCGCCCCAAGAAAAAGGGACCATCTTTGTAGCCGTTGCGCAGTCATCACCGGAATGCCCTTCTTTGGATTAAAGATGGAGACAAGTGGTTGGTGGTCGGTCAGCAAGGTGAACTTCTGCCCGTGCAGATAGTGGTTGAACTTTTTCACTCCCCACACTAGGCTGAGGGCCTCCCTGTCAATCTGGGCGTAGTTACGCTCAGCTAAGGTTAGTGACCGAGACGCAAAGGCTACTGGCCTCTCCGAGCCGTCCGGGAATTTGTGCGACAGCACCACTCCAATACCATAGGGTGATGCATCACACACCAACCGAATTGGTAGTGCTGGGTTGAAATGAGCCAACACCTCTTTTTTTGATGTGATCAATTCTTTGCACTTCTGGAAAGCTCGTTTACATTCGTCATTCCACTTCCATGGTACCCCCGTTTGCAGTAGGGTGTTCAGTGGGTGTAGTACTGTAGACAAATTCGGCAAGAACTTATGGTAGTAGTTCACCAGCCCGAGGAACGACCTCGGTTGTGACACACTTTCCGGTGCTGGAGTCTTGACTACTGCCTCAATCTTTTCAGGGGACTTATGTAACCCCTCTTCATCAATAACGTGGCCACAATACGAGATCTGCTTCTGGAAAAACTCGCATTTGTGGTGATTAGCTCGGAGCCCATATTCCTTCAATCTAGTGAGCACCTGCTCCAGGTTGGCGAGGTGATCACTGTCATTTTCGCCCGTGACCAGGATGTCGTCCAAATAACACTGGGTCCCTGGAATCCCTTGCAGGACTTGATCCATTGCCCTTTGCCAAATAGCTGGAGCTGATGCTACCCTGAACACCAGCCGGTTGTATTGGTAGAGACCTTTATGAGTGTTGATCGTGAGGTACTGTTTCGAGGCTTCTTCTACCTCCATTTGCAGGTACACCTGGGCCAGATCAATCTTAGTGAAGCGTTTTCCTCCAGATAGCGAGGCGAAAATATCTTCAATCCGCAGAAGCGGATATTGTACAGTGTGAAGGACTGGGTTCACTGTCACCTTAAAATCCCCACAGATGCGAACCTTCTTTGGTTCCCCAGGCGTATTACTCAACGACCTCTTCATTACAGGAACGATGGGTGTAGCCCACTCGCTCCAGTCCACTTTGGACAGTACTCCAGAACGTTCCAAACCTTCCAGCTCTGCTTCGACGGCTGGGCGGATCGCATAAGGCACTGGTCTGGCCTTAAAAAAACTTTGGGCTTGCATTTTCCTCTATTTTGATCGTCGCTGTTATGCCTTTTAGTGTTCCGAGTCCCTCCTGGAACACTTCTTGTGCGTCAGTTAGCATTTTTGACAGTCGTCCAGGTGTGACGTCATCATCCTTTTTGGCATCTACCATCAGTGCTTGTATGGCATGCCAATCTAACTGTATCTTCCGGATCCATTCACGTCCTAGTAGTGGTGGTCCTCCATCTGGCAATACATATAGGTCCATTTTTGGTGTTTTCTTGCCGTTATATATCACATTCACCCTTATTTTTCCTTTGGGGTAGACTTTTTGCCCCGTGTACATCTTCAAGACAATCTCTGTATCTCTCAAGGGTATATGTGAGAATAGCCACTTGTAGTCCCTTCGGTTTATGACTGTTAGGGCTGATCCTGTGTCCAATTCCATTTTCACTTGGACTCCGTCTATCTTGAGCGTGACCCAGATAGTTTGGTGATCCTCCATTTTGATTACATTATGCAGTTTCAGACAACCCAGCTCCTTGCTTCCGGAGTCTGTATCACTTTTCTGTTCGTCTGAACTACTCTCCGTCACCTTATGTACCTTTTTGTACTTCTCCTGTGGAGATTTCTTGCTGCTGGTTTTCTTTCCTGACCTGCAGACTCTTGCTATGTGTCCTACTTCTCCACACTGTCTGCACACTTGGTCCTTGAACAAACAATCCTTATGGTCGTGTGTTGTTCTGCCGCAGCGATAACACTTCCCTGCTCCATATGACATTTTATTTGTGCCATATTCTTGCGGTCTCCGTTGTATCTCTGCAGTGCCCCGTGCGGCTGCTTCGTGTGATACTGCCATGCTGAAAGCCTTGTCCAGCGTAAGATCCTTTTCTGATAGAAGCCGTTTCTGGGTTCCTTCACTTTGAAGCTCACACACAAACTTGTCCCTTAAAGTATCTGCTAGTCCCGTTCCAAACTGGCAGTGTTTCGATAGCTTGCGCAGTTCCGTTAAATACTCTGCATTACTTTTGTCTTTATGCTGGTTCCTTTTGTGGAACTTAAATCTTTCTGTTATCAGCAGCGGTGTGGGGTTTAAGTGGTCCTGTAGGATTGCCACTATGCTTTCAAAATCCTTTTCCACTGGCTTCTCTGGGGTTACTAGGTTTCGCAGTAAGCCATACGTTTTTGCACCCATGGAATTCAACAATACCAGTGCTTTCCTGGCATCTGGCACTTCATTCGCCTTGCAGTACACTTCTATGCGTTCTACGTATGTCGCCCAATCTTCGACTTCATTGTCGAACGCTGTGACACTGCCACTCTTCGGCATCGCTGGGTGTGGTTAGACTGGCTAAAAATGGCGTCTCCCGCACTCCCTTCTTCTCCGCTGGCTCAAAATGGCGTCTCCCGCGCTTTCCTTTCTTCCCGCGCTCTCCCTTCTTCTCCACTGTGGCTCAAAATGGCGTCTTCCGCGCTCTCCCTTCTTCTCCGCTGCGGCTCAAATGGCGTCTCCCGCGCTTCCTTTCATCCCCCCCCCCCGCGGACGCTGCTCAGCCCTTGAACACCGGCCGCGCTCTGCGCGTTTTCCTGCGCGCCTCTCTCGTTGACGCCGCTTGGTCCAGAACCCCGGCTGCGCCCTGTGCGCTTTACCCTCTCTCCTTGGCGCCGCTCGGTCTTCAACCCCGGCTGCGCCCTGTGCGCTTTACCCTGTCTCTTACCCGTCGACGCTGCTCGGCCTTTTTCTGTGCCGTCGGTCAGCTCCCGCCGCCGCTGTCCGGGAAGGGTCTGCACCGTACCTGCTGCCAGCCCGCTGCGCTGGATCGTCGCGGCTGGAGAACCAAGCCCAGCTCTCCACAGCCTCCTCTGCCTGCTCAAGTCCTCTCAGGATGGTCGACGCACGCACTGATGGAATCAGCCTTCTTCTGCAGAGTTGCAGGTAGGTTCGAATCGCCTCGTCACCAGTGTTAAATCCGTGAATCATTAGGTAGTGTGTCCTTCAAATAATCGACAGAGACTGCAGAGAAACAATCAACAGGTGTTTACTGAATGTGGGTTGCTCTAAAACTAAACAGTACAGATCCCTACTCAGGGTTATATACAGGTGTGGTCACTGCCAGTACTACAGTATACAGGAGCTGTAAAAAGTAGTTCTCCCCTTAAAGGTACATACACTACAGATATATACTAAAAAAGGAAAAATTTGCAGGACTATGGGGAAAGGGCAGGACAGTGGGACTAATTGGTAGCTTTCAGAGAGCCAGCAGAGCATCGTGGCTGAAATGCCTCCTTCTGTGCATATAATTCTATGTAAATAGAATCTTCACTTTGTACTTTTGAACACCTCGATCATAACCCCTCGAAGTCTATGCTTTCCCAAGATAAATCCTGATAAATAAGGGCCCTTAAACTAGGTATTAATTAAGCGACCTCCCTCTGAATCTCTTCCAGGGCCTCCAGCCTGTGAGGGGACACCTTATTCTAAATATGGCCAGACCAAGGCCTTGTACAATGTAAGGATCCTGCTTTTAGTTTTATATTTAATTATCCTAGCTATGCAACCTAGCAGCCTATTTCCATTTTGCAACAGCCTCCAAAGGGCTGCTAAGTAAGGTTGCATCTTGTGGAATCGGCAGGCAGATAGTAGTTTGGATAAAGAATTGATTGTGTAATGTATTATCACATGGTTTAGTATGAGCATGCTCAGTTCGCTCTGGCCTAGTAAAGCAAGCACATGGACTAGCAACTCATCCTGTCTCTGTCCTTCATTTGTTCTACCCAGGTATATTACATTTTGGCGACGAGAATGGGATCCCAAAGCCAGTTTTAGGGATCATGGAAGGACACAGTGTTCAACATTCGAGTGGACAAGTTTAAGGTGAATTTGTGTCACCTAAACTGAATTTTTGCATGTTCTACTGTTAATGCTCATGCAGAATCATCTGTGCTTCGCCTTCACGTGTATGTATACACAGCAACAGCGGTGTTGATTCTCACAGGTCCACAGGTAGCGTGCTGAGCCACTGTCTGATGGGATCGGGACAATCATGGCCATGCCTACGGGATTCATCAGAAGCCTCGGCATGTATGACCGAGCTCGCGAACCACTCAGTTCTTACATTGAGCGAATGGAAATGTTTTTTTAGAGACAATAACATTATTGAGACTGTTGTGGGATTTCTATCTGCCCCAAAGCAGACCGAGACGAGCATGTACTGGTTCCAAGCGATCTTTATTCAAGCACGTGCAGGGAGAGGCTGAGCTGAGATGAGAGTCTAATTTTTACATTCAAGCAATTGGCTTATATACAATCTTACATCTTGTTTCCTTCACATCTTCGGGACTTGGCCAATTAATTGTCGAAGTCACGTACATTTAATCACATCTCCACAAAACACATCTTGTTTATCTATTTGCCCTGTTTCCACATCTGCCATAAGAACATAAGAAGTAGGAGCAGGAGTAGGCCATACGGCCCCTCGGGCCTGCTCCGCCATTCAATAGGATCATGGCTGATCCGAACCTAGACTCACGTCCACTTCCCTGGCCCGCTCCCCGTAGCCCCTAATTCCCTTATCAGCTAGGAAACTGTCTATCTCTGTTTTAAATTTATTTAATGTCGCAGCTTCCACAGCTCTCTGGGGTAGCAAATTCCATAGATTTACTACCCTCTGAGCGAAGAAGATTCTCCTCATCTCAGTTTTGAAAGGGCAGCCCCTTATTCGAAGATTATGCCCCCTAGTTCTAGTCTCACCCATCAGTGGAAACATCCTCACCGCATCCACCCGATCAAGCCCCCTCACAACCTTATATGTTTCGATAAGATCGCCTCTCATTCTTCTGAATTCCAATGAGTAGAGGCCCAACCTACTGAACCTTTCCTCATAAGTCAACCCCCTCATCTCCGGAATCAACCGAGTGAACCTTCTCTGAACTGCCTCGAGAGCAAGTATATCTTTTCTTAAATATGGAAACCAAAACTGTACGCAGTATTCCAGGTGTGGCCTCACCAGTACCCTGTATAACTGAAGCAAGACTTCCCTGCTTTTATACTCCATCCCCCTTACAATAAAAGCCAAGATTCCATTGGCCTTCCTGATCACCTGCTGTACCTGCATACTAACCTTCTGTGTTTCATGCACCAGGACCCCCAGATCCCTTTGTACTGTAGCACTTTGCAGTTTCTCTCCATTTAGATAATAACTTGCTCTTTGATTTTTTCTGCCAAAGTGCATAACCTCACACTTTCCAACATTATATTCCATCTGCCAAATTTCTGCCCACTCACATAGCCTGTCTATGTCCTTTTGCAGGTCTTTTTATGTCCTCCTCACTCACTGCTTTCCCTCCCATCTTTGTATCGTCGGCAAACTTGGATATGTTGCACTTGGTCCCTTCCTCCAAATCGTTAATATAGATTGTAAAGAGTTGGGGTCCCAGCACTGACCCCTGCAGAACACCACTAGTCACTGATTGCCAACCTGAGAATGAACCATTTATCCCAACTCTCTGTTTTCTGTTAGATAGCCAATCTTCCACCCATGCCAGTATATTATCCCCAATCCTGTGATTTTTTATCTTGTGCAGTAATCTTTTGTGTGGCACCTTGTCAAATGCCTTTTGGAAGTCCAAATACACTACATCCACTGGTTCCCCTTTATCCACTCTGTTTGTTACGTCCTCAAAGAATTCGAGCAAATTTGTCAAACATGACTTCCCCTTCATAAAACCATGCTGACTGTCCGATTAAATTATGCTTATCCAAATGTCCTGTTACTGCTTCCTTAATAATGGACTCCAACATTTTACCAACCACAGATGTTAGGCTAACTGGTCTATAGTTTCCAGCCTTTTTGTCTACCTCCCTTTTTAAATAAGGGCGTTACATTAGCAGTTTTCCAATCTGCTGGGACCTTTCCTGAATCCAGGAAGTTTTGGAAAATTACCACCAATGCATCCGCAATCCCTACCGCTACTTCTCTCAAGACTGTAAGATGTAAGCCATCAGGTCCAGGGGATTTATCCGCTTTTAGTCCCATTATCTTACCGAGTATCACCTCCTTAGTGATTTTAATTGTGTTTAACTCCTCCCCCCCCCCCCATAGCCCCCTGTTTGTCCAGTGTTGGGATATTTTTAGTGTCCTCTACTGTAAAGACTGATACAAAATATTTGTTCAGCGTTTTTGCCATCTCCATGTTTCCTACCACTAATTTCCTGGTCTCGTCCTCTAAGGGACCAACATTCACTTTAGCCACCCTTTTTCTTTTTATATAACTGTAGAAACTCTTGCTATCTGTTTTTATATTTTTTGCTAGTTTACTTTCATAATCTATCTTCCCTTTCTTAATTAATCTTTTAGTTATTCTTTGCTGGCTTTTAAATGCTTCCCAATCTTCTATCCTCCCACTAGATTTGGCTACTTTATATGCCCTTGTTTTCAGTCGGATACTATCCTTTATTGCTTTACTTAGCCACGGATGGCTGTCTTTTCTTTTACTCCCCTTTTTCCTCAGTGGAATATATTTATCTTGAAAGATGTGAAATATCTCCTTGAATGTACACCACTGCTCATGTACCGTCTTACACTTTAATCTATTTTCCCAGTCCACTTTAGTCAACTCTGCTCTCATACCTTCATAGTTTCCTTTATTTAAGCTTAGTACGCTGGTTTGAGATCCAACTCTCTCACCCTCCAACTGAATTTGGAATTTAACCATGTTATGGTCACTCATTCCAAGAGGATCCTTTATTAGGACATTTTTTATTAATCCTGACTCATTACACAGGACCAGATCTAAGATTGCCTGCCCCCTGGTTGGTTCAGTAACATACTGCTCAAGGAACCCGTCCCTAATGCATTCTATGAACTCTTCCTCAAGGCTGCCCTGCCCAATTTGATTTGTCCAGTCAATATGAAAGTTAAAATCCCCCATGATTATAGCTGTTCCCTTATTACAAGCCCCAACTATTTCCTGATTTATACTCCGACCAATAGAGTTGCATCTGTTAGGAGACCTATAGACTACGCCCACTAGTGACTTTTTCCCCTTATTATTCCTTATCTCCACCCAAACTGTTTCACTATCCTGATCCTTTGACCCAATATCATTTCTCACTATTGCAGTGATTCCATCCTTTATTAACATAGCCACCCCACCTCCCTTTCCTTCCTGTCTGTCCTTACTAATTGTCAAATACCCCTGGATGTTTAGTTCCCAGTCATGGTCACCTTGCAGCCATGTTTCTGTAATGGCCACCAGATCATACCCATGTGTAGTTATTTGTACCGTCAACTCGTCTATTTTGTTACGAATGCTGCGTGCATTCAGATAAAGAACTTTTAAATATGTTTTGTGACAATTTATTCCTGCTTTTACCCCCTTTACTACTTTACCTTTTATCTTTATACATTCTGTCCCTTCCTGACACGCTCTAGTTTTTAATTCCCCCACTGCTCTATTGCCTTCTCCGCTGACATTTTTATTTTTCGCTCTCTTGAAACCTCCCCCCCCACTAATTAGTTTAAAGCCTTCTCTACAGCCCTAGTTATTCGATTCACCAGGATTCTAGTCCCAGCACTGGCTAATTGATGTCCATCCCAACGGAACAGCTCTCTCCTGTCCCAGTACTGGTGCCAGTGTCCCAAGAAGCAAAACCCATTTCTCCCACACCAGTCTTTGAGCCACGCATTTAACTCTCTGATTTTATTTACCCTAGCCAAATTTGCTCATGACTCAGGTAGTAATCCAGAGATTATTACCCTTGTGGTTCTGTTTTTTAATTTGGCCCCTTGCTGCTCATACTCCATCAGCAGAACCTCTTTCCTTGTCATTTTTTGTCGTTGGTGCCAACATGGACCACGACAACTGGATCTTCCCCCTCCAAGTTTCTCTCCAGCCCAGAGGAGATGTCCTTAACCCTGGCACCGGGCAGGCAACACAGCCTTCGGGACTCTCGCTCTCGGCTGCAAAGAATCCTATCTATCCCCCTAATACTATCCCCTACCACTACAACATTTCTTTTTACTCCCCCCACTTGAATGGGCCCTCATTCCATGGCGCTGTGGCCAGGTTGCTCATCCTCCCTGCAGTCCCTGCTCCCGTCCTCACAGGGAGTAAGAGCCTCGAACCTGTTGGGCAAGAGCAAGGGCTGCAGCTCCTCCAACACTACCTCCTGGATCCCTGTACCTGCCCCACTCATAGTCACACCCTTCTGTCCCTGGTCACGGACTACATCTGAATTAGTTAATCTAATTGGTGTGACTACTTCCTGGAACACAGAGTCCAGGGAACTCTCCCCCTCCCTGATGTGTCGCAGTGTTTGAAGCTCGGACTCCAGCTCATCAACACAGAGTCGGAGTTCTTCAAGCAGCCAACACTTACTGCAAATGTAATTGTACTGGCCGTGCTAGACGTGCTCCTATCTAGTTATCCAGCAAGTTAAACACTTATTCAAAAATAATTCTTCGTGAAGCCGTTTGCTGTTTGAAGCCTTTACTTGAACAAATTTGTGAAACTGTAAACAAAGACAAAGTATGTTTTGTACATAAACTGAGTACTATACATTCGATATTACATAAGATATAAACATATTTACAACAGTAGAATAGATTAATTGTATAACTAACTAACATTTGGACTAACTTCTATAACTATCAAATATTAACCTTTTATAAACATAGTGTTATCAAAATACTACACTGACAACGTTGCTATTATGCTAAGAAACAAAGATACTCACAGATATTGCGCTTGGCCTAACATATGAAATCAGATTACATTGGATTGTGAAACCCTTATGGAATCCTCCATTACTGCCAGGTTCTTCCTGGAATTCTACTTCCTGTGTTACACAGGAAGAAAGGTACGAAGGTCAAATGACCTCACACAGGAAGAAAGGAACAAAGGTCAAATGACCTCACAGGAAGAAAGGAACAAAGGTCAAATGACCTCTGCTTCATACAAACACACTGCTAACACAATAACTACCACCAGAGGGTGCTATCTGCACACATAAAATAGTCCATCGGTCCAGAACACTCCCCGTGTGGGGTCGTTAACGACTCCACATAGTCCGAACTCTACTTGTCACTGGAGTCCTCTGGCGACAAAAGAAGAACCACCTCAGAGATGGTCCGTCGGTGTCGATGATAGGATGCAGCTTCATTAGACTGCTGTGGGGGGGGGGGGGGGTAGGTTGCGTTCTGCTATGCACAGTTCCAATCTGGGTATGGTGAGGTCTGGCTGGGGCGCCAACTTGCCTCTATCAAAGACAAAGCCAATTTTGCTTTGTCCTTCTTGAGTAGTGACCTTCAGATAAGCCACACTTGCAATGGCCTTAGCGGATGCGTCTGCAAAGACGCAAAGCTCTTTGAATTGGGCATTTGAGGGAGAGAAAGACGAATAGCAGCGAGGTATTCGGATCTCCTGTAAGTCTTGGAGTGAGTCTCTCCGTCTGTCCCACTCTGCTTCCATCTCTTTGGGGAGAGGTGAATCCCACTCTTCAGCGCGTGTGGAGAGTTCCCTGAGGAGCAGCCTGCCTTGTATGGTGACTGGGGCTAAGAAGCTGAGAGGGTCGTATAGGCTGCTGACTGTAGAGCGCACTCCTCTACGTGTGAAGGGTTTCTTGGCATCTAAGACTTGGAACGTGAACGTGTCTGTTGCTATGTTCCACGACATCCCTAGGCTACGCTGTAGGGGGAGGTTTTCAGTGAAGAGGTCTAGGTCTTTGACGTCCTTAGCACGATCTTCAGGGGGGAATGCCTCCATCACTGCTGGTCTGTTGGAGGCTATCTTATGCAGCCTGAGGTTGGATAGTGCAAGTAGTTCCTGGGCTCGTCCGAGGGTACTGATGGCCTCTGCTTCAGTCGGGAATGACTTCAGTGCGTCGTCGACATAGAATTCTCGTTCGATGAACCCTCTCACATCACTGCCAAAGTCGTCGTCTTCTTCCTTGGCAGCCCTCCTTAGTCCGTATATGGCGACAGCAGGGGACGGGCTATTCCCGGAGACATGGACACGCATTCTGTAGTCCACTATGTCTCTATTGGGGTCATTGTCCCGATACCACAGGAAGCGGAGGAAGTCTCTGGTCTTCTCTCACCATGAAGCAATGAAACGTGCTGGATATCGGCAGTGATGGCGACGGGCTCTTTCCTGAATCTCATGAGCACTCCCAAGAGGCTGTTGTTAAGATCGGGCCCTGTGAGGAGTACATCATTGAGAGAGACTCCCTGATATGGTGCACTGGAGTCAAACACCATGCGGATCTGTATACTGCATGGGGTATGGTAGCCTGGACGACCATTCTCCAAGATGGAAGTCTTGAGTGTGCTCACCTGAGATGGCTTCTTCTCAGATTCTTGGCGACATCCTGCAGGGTACACATTAACGAGGCATATCTTGGAGCATGCTCTTGCGCTCACTCCTTCTCCACACACCTCGGTGCACCTGGATGTAATCTCCAGACCGGCAGCTCCCTCTCTCTCCCCGCCGTGCTCTGAAGCAGGAGGAGGCGACTCTGACTCCCAAGGAGCTGGGCCTGTGTGTAGTGCTGAAACGTGCCGATCATTTTCACATTCAGTGCATTTTGCATCTAACTTGCAGTTCTTGGCGAGATGGCTCGTGGAAGAGCAGCACTTGAAACATATAGAGTTCTCTTTAAGATATTGCTTCCGATCTTCCAGGGACATCTCCCTGAAGCCTCTGCACTTCTTTAAAGGATGGGGCTTGTTGTGGATAGGGCATTGTTTGCTCATATCCTCAGGTTTCTTCTGAATCTTTGTGTGCTCAATTGAGGACACTTGCATTTTGTGGACAGATATTGGTGTCTTTCCATGTCTGTCGAACTTGTCTCTTCTGGCAAGTGCTGGGTGGGCGGAGAAGAAGTTGAAGCTGGGGTCGTTCCTGGCTTTGGCTTCTTTACGGATGAATTTAACGAACGCAGAGAATGGTGGGAACGCCACGTTGTGCTTTAGCTTGAACTTTGATCCAAACGTTATCCACTTCTCCTGCAGGTTAAATGGAAGCTTCGCAATGATGGGACTTACCCCTCTGGAAGTGTCTAAGTACGATAGACCGGGTATGTAGCCATCCTGCTTTGCGGCTTCGAGTTCCGACAGCAGATCTCCAAGGTCGCGGAGCTTCTGGGGTTCCTTACTCGTCAACCTCGGAAAGTTCTCCAACCTGTCAAAGCGAGCCCTTTCAATGGCTTCGGGCGAGCCGTAGCTTTCTTCCAGCCTCGCCTAAGCCTTCTTCAACCCCTCTGGCAGCTGTCCCACATTGGCCACTTTTATCCTGCAGGCCTGTCCGGCAGACTCTGGGCCGAGCCATTTGATAAGGAGGCCGAGCTCTTCTCCTGCCGACAGGTCTAAGCCTGATATGGCATCGTGGAAGCAGGACTTCCAGGCCCGATAATTCTCCGGCCTGTCATCAAACTTAATTAACCCCGAAGTTACCAGCTGGGTGCGTGCAAGGTATTTGGCAAGGTCGTAGGTGCTGGGACCTGTGCCAGGGTTGCCTTGGCTAGGGGCTCTGTTGGGGGTCTCAAGGAACCGAGAGGGGATTTGCCTCTTTCTCTATTCAGCGTCCTATTCCTCTGCACCGTGTCTTCCGTTCTGCTGGGGGCGACTCTGCGGCTTGAGGCACGCTGTCTACTTTGACCTTAGTTGGCAACTTGTGGCATGTTATACGAAGTGCTTGCATCTGTAGAGATGTGCGGGCCTCCGTCCCTTTCTCCTGTAAACTGTATGTCGGCATGGTCGCTCACGTAATCTATGGTGCGCTGTCATGGACTCTGCCACGGAACGGGAATTAAAGGTTTGTAAGCTGTCTCGGGAACAGCTCCCTCCAAAATTGCCTCGAATACTTGTGTCTCGGCTAATGCAGCATCTATCTCTTTTTGTTGCTGCAGAGCGTCTAATGTGGCTTGGAGACGGGCCTGTTCAGCCTGGCATTCAACTTGGTGAAGGGCCTGTTCTGCTTGGAGTCGGGTCTGTTCTGCTTGGAATCGGGCCTGTTCTGCTTGGAGTCGGGCCTGTTCTGCTTGGGGTTCAGCTTGGAGACGGGCCTGTCTTACTTTTATTTCTATTTCACTGTTCGCATGCGCAGCTCTGGTTTGAGCTGCCACTAGCTTAGCCCGTGCTCTGGCGATAGTCACGCTTATTCTAGAACTACCTGATGACCGTGAACCAGCTTGCGATCTGTAGTAACCGGAGCTTATAGACCGATTGTCACCTTCTACAGTTTTGTCTGCCTGTTTAAGGTCTTCTCCTCGCTGCAAAGCATTTTCGTTATTATCTTCTGACATGTTGATGTGAGGTAGATGTGCTCTACAAGGTTAAGGCTTACTCTGGGTTCCTCCTGCTCTGCTCTTCACAGCTAGCCGTATTGCTATCTTTTTACTGATATCTTTTCACTGATATCTTTTCACTGTACTGGCCGCGCTAGACGTGCTCCTATCTAGTTATCCAGCAAGTTAAACACTTATTCAAAAATAATTCTTCGTGAAGCCGTTTGCTGTTTGAAGCCTTTACTTGAACAAATTTGTGAAACTGTGAACAAATTTGTGAAACTGTAAACAAAGACAAAGTATGTTTTGTACATAAACTGAGTACTATACATTCGATATTACATAAGATATAAACATATTTACAACAGTAGAATAGACTAATTGTATAACTAACTAACATTTGGACTAACTTCTATAACTATCAAATATTAACCTTTTATAAACATAGTGTTATCAAAATACTACTCTGACAATGTTGCTATTATGCTAAGAAACAAAGATACTCACAGATATTGCGCTTGGCCTAACATATGAAATCAGATTACATTGGATTGTGAAACCCTTATGGAATCCTCCATTACTGCCAGGTTCTTCCTGGAATTCTACTTCCTGTGTTACACAGGAAGAAAGGTACGAAGGTCAAATGACCTCTCACAGGAAGAAAGGAACGAAGGTCAAATGACCTCACACAGGAAGAAAGGAACGAAGGTCAAATGACCTCTGCTTCATACAAACACACTGCTAACACAATAACTACCACCAGAGGGTGCTATCTGCACACATAAAATAGTCCATCGGTCCAGAACAGTGATCACTGTGAACATCAATGGTGTCCACCAGCTCCCACATATTGCAGCAGTAACACATCACCTGCTCTGCCATTCTATGTAATTAATTAAATTTATTATTATTGTTTTTAAATACCCTCTGCCCGATTCTAGATGATGAATATCACACCTCTATTTAATTGAACTTACCAACTTATAAAGGTTTAAAAGGGAAGGAAAAGTACTCACCAACCAGCCAATCACCTACCAGCTTGGCTGTGATGTCACTTTTGAATTCTGACCTCCCTTTGGAATGTTGCCTGTTTAGGCTGCCTCGCCTCGCTGCTCCGGTTCGACACCTGCTGCTGCTCCTGGCTGCCTCGACTGGGCCTCGCCTCGCTGCTCCGCCTCCGCGATGTTTGTTAATCCTGAGGCTGGCAGGAAAAACAAGACGAAAACCAAACAAAAACAGCACCTCACACCCCACTTGCCCTAACTCTCTCACTTACCCAAACTCTCAAAAGGCACTCTCTGCTGCTAGCACTCCGTTGTTCTACTCTTTAGCTCTTATTCAATTTTGTACACTTAACGACATCTTCACAAGTCACATTGGCGGCCCATTGTTCAATGTATGGCCTGTTCGCCGCCTTTCACTCCCCCAATCATCGTGTAATATGCTTTTTCCAACTGTCTTTGTTCTGCCAGACTTCTCCTTTATTACATCAGCCAGCTAGGCAGTTAAGCTGCTAATCTAACTTTTAACCCCTTCAGTCCCCCCCCCCCCCTTTTGGCCCTTGGTGATAGCCCAAGATGGCCAACTAACTTCATCTTCCCGTGCTCCTCGCCCCATCACTGCTGGCCAGGCAGGTGGTTGGATTCACATGGGTGTGGCTACTTAAACTACCTCTAACATTCCCTGCTTCTCTCCCAATCTATACTGTGTTTAAACAATGGTTTTAGCAATGGTTCGGTTACGGTGTCGTTTACATCGAGTACAATACTCAAACATAAGTATGGTGACAAATAGCAACTGCACTACCACCAATACATGAGATGCAATTCTGATCCAGGTGTGTATGTCTACCCTAATACCCCAGTCCCAAAGTGTCTGCCACCATGAGGCATCTTCCAGCTTGGCCTCCACATCCTTCCCCAGTTGTTTGACCTCCTTTCGGTGATACTGCTTAATTATCACCCCAGCCTCTTCCCTCAGTTCCAGTAGGTGTTCAGGTAGTTTTGGGATGTTCTTCCCCCTCAGGGACTACATATTCGAGCTTGCTGTCCTTTAGGTCCTCAGTTGGATTCACCCGTTCCTCGCGGGGTGACCGTAGGTAGGTTATGGTTGCATGTCCGATCGTTGTTGGGGCCCGGGGGCGGAAGCAGAAACTTGAGCTGGGCACTGGATGTTACCATACTGGTATTGAGATTCACTGGTGTGGTGATCACACAGTATTCTCCTTTTCCCCGGTGTGCTGCTCGCATTGGTTCATGGCGGGTGCTGGAAATTTCAAGGGTACAGTTTAGGATGGTGAAGCCACACATGGCTCCTGGCCCCATCCCCATGGGATGTGGGCAGACTACGTTACTCCCCCTTTCTCTGTATCCCTCTAGTGAGATCCCCATCAAGAAGGAACCTTTCTGGGTTGCATAACTGGGTGCGTGGTGGTACCTGAACCAATTGCCACCTCTTATGATCCCGACATTCTCTACGTCATAGAGGGGCTTGGATTCCCATTCCTGCAGACTGGGTACAGCTAATACCATTCCTATCACCCTCACGTGAGTGGTAACAAAATGTTTAGTTGTCAGGTAGACCCTTAAGTCCTCGAAGGGTGCACGAAGAGCAATTGCCGCTCTCTGGTGCCCAGTCTTGCAGTGCACTATCCGAAATCCAATCCGGCACTTCTCCATTGTGGAGCTGTGCTAGATTATGTCGCACCTTCCCCACTAGCCATGCACTGCAGGCCATGTACATTCGCTCCCTAGAGGCCTGATTGGTTATGTTAGGCAGGATGGTGGTGACATGGTTAACTGTATGGGCATGGTTTTCCAAAACTTGCACAGACTCTAAAAGGGTTTTAGCCAAGTCTTCACTGGTCTGCCCCTGTTGTCCCTCCAACTTATTTGCCTTTAACATGAGGTCCCTTAGTTTGGATGTTAGATGATTCACCTTGCTATCGATTTCCGCTATATCCAGGGAATTAACTGTGGATGTCCCTGCACTGAAAGCAGTGGCTATGTCATTTACCAGGTTCCTCATGCGGCGAGATAGGCTCGACGGCACGCGTCCCCCAGAGGCCCGGAGGGCATCAGTAACTCTCATGTCGAGGAGCCGATGGTCAAATGACCTTGTATGCCATTCACACCATTTGGGTAAGCCCATCTGGCTAATATTGAGGACAACCGAAACTATCTCATAGTGTACATTCTCAAATAAGCGCCTATCAGAATCCCGGATCACGAACCCCCTTTGGGTTCCGAGCTAGGCTGCGGACACCTAAAGGGTTACTCCGTAGTCAAAGTGGTGGGCTTCGGGGCTCCTGTTACTGGGATGGTCGGTGTGGTTGTGGTGGTGGGAGTATCCCGGGGGTTCAGCTTCCAGCACTTGGAGGTTGGGCAGAGTTTCCACCCTCCTCCTTCCTGCTGGGGTACCCTGGACATCTGAGTGAAATCCCTCCCACATCTTACTTGCATAGTTCGTCCCTGTACACATGTTAATGTATCATCACTCTTCTTCCCGAAGCATACTGTGCTCACGTTTGTCCATTTAACAGCCATTCCCGTGTTACCCCATCCCATGTATTGCCTGGCTTGTTGTCAAATATGTTTACACCTGTTAACCCGGAGCTACAATTTAAATACACTGTTTATTCAACCGTGACAGTTAACGCCCCACGTTCCCGATCGCAACTGATGTCGCTCGAGTTCTTGTAACACAGGCCTTGTTGCTCCCTTCAGTCGACCGATGTGGCTCCTTCTATGGTTGCCGTGGCCAGGCATATCAGTAAGGTCATCCGTATCTGAGTCCTGTAGAGGGAGATAAACAGTGGACACCGGTCGTCACTGGTTTAGTCCTCATTATTTACTGTGCTTTTGAATTTTTTAAGTTGCGTCCAGTGCTTCCACCGACCTTTTCCTTTCATATTTACGCATGCACAAGTGTCGCTGGTCATTAGGACCTCGTAGGGTCCCTGCCAGCGAGGTGCCCATCCTAGCCTGGCGGGTAAGAATTTTACCATCACCCTGTCCCCTACTACTGGTAAATTTTGTTCTTCCTCCGTTTCCTCCAGTTCCATATCCCTGATTATTTGTTGGTCCCTGACTGCCTGTCTCAGATCACACAGTTATTTGCATAGTTCTTTAATAAACCGCCTAATCCTGTCCTGGGCTGGTCCCACATCTTCACGACCCGTGATTGTGCCCTCGGGCAGTCTCAAGGCCCGCCCAGTCATTAGTTCAAACGGGGTTAGTGCAGTTGTGCGATTAGGCATAGCCCTCAACCTCATTAGGATGCTAGGTAGTGGGTCCGCCCATCCCCTGCCGCTCTCGGCAATGGCCTTTGCGAGTGACGCCTTTAAGGTTCTATTCATTCGCTTTACCATTCCCGAGCTCTCTGGAAGGTATGGTTTGTGAAACCTCTGTTTTACTCCTAATAGGGTGCATGTCTGCTTGATGACTTTGCCAGTGAAGTGTGTTCCCTGATCTGAGTCTATTTGCAGTGGCACCCCCCATCAGGGTACCATTTCCTCAGTGAAAATCTTTGCAACGGTGGTAGAGAGCAATCCCTTGTGGCGAATGCTTCTACCCATCGTGTGAACTGGTCTATCACCACGAGGCAATACGTTTTACCTCGGCTAGGGGGCAGAGGTCCGGTGAAGTCTATCTGGACCTGCTCCCAAGGCCCCTTAGGCCGAGGCTGGTGGGACAATCTGATCTTTACGGCCTTGCCGATATTGTACTGGGCACAGCTAATACATCTGTGGCAATATTTTGCTCCATCCCCGGCCACCACCAGCACCGTTCTATAGCATTTCTTCTGGAGTGTTGATTCCCAGGATAGATTTTGAGCAGGTTTTGCCGTATGCATTCAGGGGCTACTACTCATCCCTCCTCCTTCCAAATCCCATGCTCATCCTTGTCTGTCCCTTTTTCTTTTTCACCCTTCTCTGTTTCAGTCGTTTCCTCATGTAATTTTTGCACATTTACTTCCTCTGGACCAGCACAAGCTGCCACCGGCTCCAGGGTCTCCATCTCCACAGCCCCCTTTGCTGCCTCATCTGCCCACTGATTTCCCCTTTGGATATCATCCTGGACTTTACGAGGATGTGTATATCTTCCGGGTGAAGTGAGTGTACATCTATCATCTCCTCTAACTTATTCCAAAAGTCGGTGTATGCATGGTTTGTTTTAGGGGTTGGGAGGTCCCTCGTTATCATCTGTTTCTTGGCTGGGGTGAACGGGACATATCGTACTGTAGTCTGAGCCTGCCCATTTCCCACTTATCTAATCTCCGTCGTAATAGGGACCATGACTATTACGCCCTTGGTCCCGGTTTCGGGCAGTGGTGGGGCCGATGATCCCTCTGCGTCATATTTAGGGGGGGGCTCCCAACCCATGTCATTGTCCTGTCTGTCGTAATCTGCGGCGTCCTTCTCTAATTCTCCCCAGTCAAGGTCGTCATTATCGTCTGTCACTCTAAACCTTGGTCCCGGTGCCCGCACCGCACTGACCTTGACGTTTTCCTTTTCTATATAACTTTGTACAGGAAACTCTTTGATATCCGGCACCAATGGGACTGGGATGGTGCCGGTTGATTAAAAATTCCGGATGATGGAGAGGGTTATCTATCGAGGCTATTTTTAACAAACAAAAATAAAAAAATCAAGAAATGTGCTGTATACAGTAATTGGGTGCTCACCTACAGAATGTTGTATTAAATGGATGGTGGAAGATGCTTGATTAAGTACAGTACTGCCAGTTGAGTGTAATCCATAACTCTTTAATTACTTAACAGTAAAACAAAACTTATACAGTAAACAGAAAAATGGCAGATCGGAAGAGACTACCGGCGGCGTGGGAGAGTCAGACTCCTGTTATTGAGGTGTTTGGACTTCCGACAGCCCCAAGAAGCCGAGTAGTGACAGTTTGGAGAACTACCCCCACTTACTTGCTGCAACGATTGCAGGTTGCGTTACAAGCAAGACAAAATTTCCTATAATGGAACACATCTCCACAGAAGAAACACATCCTTCCAGATTGCCAAGATGCCGCTAGGGCGGAGGTCGTCATCAGCGAAGGCTTCCGCCCGAGATCTATCGAAGGAGTCATTAAAAGTGATAGCAGCAGCCGGTGCATGAGGTAAAAGATAGGTATCTGCATTCCTCTTTGCTAAGTCCAGGGAACACGCCTGGTCATAGGCAGCCTTTAACTCGAGGGTTTTATTCTCCAACAGACGCTGGCGTATGAAGGGAGACGTAATTCCATTAATAAAGGAATCGCAAATTAGCTCCTTCTGGTACTGTTCAGCTGTGACAGCTTTAAGGTTACAATCCTTGCTGAGCCTGCGAAGCTTTTGAAGGAATTCGTCAAGTGATTCCCCAGGTTGTTGTCGAGTTGTGGCCAATAAATACCCAGTAAAAATTTCGTTTGGGGCCTTAACATATAGTCGCTGTAATATTAGGATAGCGGAGTCATAGTCCACACAGTCTTCGATATAGTCAAACACATGAGGAGATACATAACTGGCAAGTATCTCTAATTTATCAGGAACATTCTCACCACACACCCTGAGGAAGTTGCTGAAGGTACGATACCAGTGTTTCCATACGTTAGCAGTTGTAGGTGAATTCGGGTGGGTCTGAGTAGTTTGTCCATAACTACGCCGGAGTTCCCTTCTACAGTTGAAGTCATAGCTGGCTGTTCCCGAAATCACTGAGTGTGGAGTCGACATCAAGTTGATTAAATTGATGTAATAAAACTCACTATGCACTTGGTTTGAGTATAAAACAAGGCTTTAATTAGCTTGTTTCAAAACATGGTGGTCTAGTTATCTTTCACTAGTTCCTGTTTACAAAATGTCCTGGAAAAGCTGGGCCCACGCCCGAGTATTTATACTCCTTGGACGGTGTTAGATCCGTGGTTCAGTGGATAAATAATTACACGGATGCTGTACATAAACAAATAACAGGTCTTTACTGGAGGAGGGTCATCTCTAGACTGGGGTACAGAGGCATGCGCACAGCTTATATACCGGTGTGGTCACTGCCGGTACTACAGTATACAGGGGCTGTAAAAAGTAGTTCTGACTTAAAGCACATACACTACAATTCCTCCCTTTTTAGATTAATAATACCCCCTTAATATTCAAATAACAATTACATTTTTACATGTACATTCAATAACAAAAGTCCATTTATAGATTCAGTCTTTGGGGCGACTTCCTGACCCTTTCGGGATAGCGCCTTTCCGGAGGTTCTTGTTCTTGGTGCAGAGGCGATTCTGACCCATTTTCATCGGGTAGTTCATCGGGTTCCACTGCTACTGGGTCTGAAGTAAATGCTACGGGTATGTCGGGTTCATCCCCAGGTACTCGAGACATGGGGTTGATGCCTTCCTGTGACGCTAAGATCTGATCGACGTGGCGTCTCACAATGTTCTCCCCGACATCTACTGTGTACATTAATGGCCCCTGCCTTGTACATATCGTTCCGGGTTGCCACTTCTCTGTTCGATAATCACGGGCCAAGACTGGTTGCCCTACATTGAAGCTCCTTGTCGGCTTCTCGTTGATGTGCTGGAATTGTTTGTCCTCAACATTTCTTCGCACATTTGGTCTGAGCAAGTCCAGACGAGATCTCAACCTTCAGTTAAAGAACATCATGGCCGGGGTCTGGTTGGTAACTGCATGTGTCGCGTTTCGGTAGGCTAATAAGAAATTGTCCATCTTATGCTGTAGTGGAATTTCCTCGTCGCACATGGCCTTTATCGCCTTCTTAAAGGTTTGTACGAACCTCTCAGCCAATCCATTGGTGGCTGGATGATACGGGGCGGATGTGTAATGCCTTACCCCATTCCTTTTCATGAATTTTTGGAACTCGTCGGACACAAACTGTGGTCCATTATCAGAGCAGATCTGCTCTGGCAAACCGTTTCTGGCAAATATGGTCCGTAGGACTGCAATCGTTTTCTCTGTAGTGGTTGAAGGCATCTTTATCACCTCAGGCCACTTTGAATGAGCATCCACTGCTATTAAGTACATTGAGTCCATGAATGGACCAGCAAAATCAATGTGCACCCGTTGCCATGGAGAGGAGGGCCACTCCCATGGGTGTAGAGGGGCATGTGGTGGTGCATTTTGGACCTTCTGGCATCCTAAGCAGCTCTTAGTTAGGTCTTCGATTTGTTGATCGATTCCCGGCCACCACACATAAGCCCTAGCAAGGCTTTTCATTTTCACTCCCCCCAGATGACCTTCATGTAGCTCCTTTAGCACTCTCTCCCTTAACTTGTGTGGAATCACCACTCTGGATCCACACATCACTGTCCCCTGGCATACTGACAGCTGTTCTCTTCTGGATGAGAATGCTGGCAACAGTGAGTCGCCATGTGTTGGCCATCCCCTCACCGTCAATTCATATACCCATGACCGCATCGGATCATTGCGGGTCTCCTTCTCTATATCCGCGTTTGTTACTGGCAATCGTTCAATTATCGACGAATAAAATATCTCGATAGGGTCCACTGCTGGCACTTCCTCCACCGTAGGCAGTGGCAGGCGCGATAGCCCATCAGCATTCCCATGCTGTTTCGTGCCTTTATATTCTATTTCATATTGAGTCGCCCCTAGAAACAGGGACCATCTTTGTAACCGCTGTGCAGTCATTACTGGCACGCCCTTCTTAGGATTAAAGATGGAGACAAGTGGTTGGTGGTCAGTCAGCAAGGTGAACTTCTGCCCATGCAGATAATGGTTGAATTTTTTTACTCCCCATACTAGGCTGAGGGCCTCCCTGTCAATCTGGGCATAGTTGCGCTCGGCTGAGGTTAGTGACCGAGACGCAAAGGCTACTGGCCTCTCCAACCCATCTGGGAATTTGTGCGACAGCACCGCTCCAATGCTGTAGGGTGATGCATCACATGCCAAACGAATTGGTAGTGCTGGGTTGAAATGGGCCAACACCTCTTTTGATGTGATCAATTCTTTACACTTCTGGAAAGCTCGTCTACATTCGTCATCCCACTTCCATGTTTGCAGTAGGGTGTTCAGCGGGTGTAATACCGTAGACAAATTTGGTAAGAACTTGTGGTAATAGTTTACCAGCCCGAGGAACGACCTCAGTTGTGACACATTTTCCGGTGCTGGAGCCTTGACTACTGCCTCAATCTTGTCAGGGGACTTATGTAACCCCTCTTCATCGATGACGTGGCCGCAATACGAGATCTGTTTCTGGAAAAACTCGCACTTGTGGCGATTAGCTCGTAGCCCATATTCCTTTAATCTGGCGAGCACCTTCTCCAAGTTAGCGAGGTGATCACCGTCATTTTCGCCCGTGACCAAGATGTCATCCAAATAACACTGGGTCCCTGGAATCCCTTGCAGGACCTGATCCTTTGCCAGATAGTCGGAGCCATGGCTACTCCAAACACCAGCCGGTTGTATTGATAGAGACCTTTATGGGTGTTGATCGTAAGGTAATGTTTCGAAGCTTCTTCTACCTCCATTTGCAAGTACGCCTGGGCTAGATCAATTTTGGTGAAGCGTTTACCACCAGATAGCGAGGTGAAAATATCCTCAATTCGTGGAAGCGGATATTGCACCGTGTGAAGGACTGGGTTCACTGTCACCTTAAAATCCCCACAGATGCGGACCTTCTTTGGTTCCCCAGGCGTATTACTCAACGACCTCTTCATTACAGGAACGATGGGTGTAGCCCACTCGCTCCAGTCCACTTTGGACAGTACTCCTGAACGTTCCAACCCTTCCAGCTCTGCTTCAACTGCTGGTCTGATCGCATAAGGCACTGGTCTGGCCTTCAGAAACTTTGGGCTTGCATTATCCTCTATTTTAATTGTTGCTGTTATTCCTTTTAGTGTTCCTAGTCCCTCGTGGAACACTTCTTTTGCGTCAGTTAGCATTTTTGACAGTCGTCCAGGTGTGACGTCGTCATCCTTTTTGGCCTCCACCTTCAGTGCCTGTATGGAATGCCAATCTAAATGTATCTTCCGGATCCATTCACGTCCTAGCAGTGGTGGTCCTCCATTTGGCAATACATATATATCCATTTTAGGTATTTCCTGACCTTTATATGTCACTTTCACCCTTATTTTTCCTTTGGGGTAGACTTTTTGCCCCGTATACGTCTTCAAGACAATCTCTGTAGCTTTCAAGGGTATGTGTGAAAATAGCTGCTTGTAGTCTCTTTGATTTATGACTGTTAGAGCTGACCCTGTGTCCAATTCCATTTTCACTTGGACTCCGTCTATCTTGAGTGTAACCCAGATAGTCTGGTGATCCTCCATTTCGGTTACATTATGTAGTTTCAGACAACCCAGCTCCTTGCTTCCGGAGTCTGTGTCACTTTTCTGTTCGTCTGAACCACTGTCCATCACCTGGTGTACCTTTTTGTACTTCTCCTGTGGAGATTTCTTACTGTTGGTTTTCTTCCCAGACCTGCAGACTCTTGCTATGTGTCCTGCTTTCCCACACTGTCTGCACACTTGGTCCTTCAACCAACAATCTTTCTGGTCATGTGTTGTTCTGCCACAGCGATAGCACTTCCCTGTTCCATAGGTCATTTCGTTGGTGCCATATTCTTGCGGTCTCCGTTGTATCTCTGCAGCGCCTCTTGCGGCTGCTTCGTGTGATACTGCCATACTGAAAGCTTTGTCCAGCGTAAGGTCCTTTTCTGATAGAAGCCATTTCTGGGTTCCTTCACTTTGTAGCCCACACACAAACTTGTCCCTTAACGTGTCTGCTAGTCCCGCTCCAAACTGGCAGTATTTCGATAGCTTGTGCAGTTCCGTTAGGTACTCAGCATTGCTTTCGTCTTTGTGTTGGTTCCTTTTATGGAACTTAAATCGTTCTGCTATCAGCAGCGGTGTGGGGTTTAAGTGGTCCTGTAGGATTTCTACTATGCTTTCAAAATTCTTGTTTACCGGCTTCTCTGGGGTTATTAGATTTCGCAGTAACCCATAAGTTTTGGCACCCATGGAATTTAACAGAACCAGTGCTTTATTAGCATCTGGCACTTCATTCACCCTGCAGTACACCTCAATACGTTCCACATATGTTGCCCAATCTTCGACTTCATTGTCGAACGTAGAGATACTGCCACTCTTCGGCATCCTTGGTTGTGCGTTAACTATCCCCAATGGCGCCTCCCGCACTTCCCCTTCTTCTCCGCTGGCACAAAATGGCATCTCCCGCGCTTTCCTTCCTTCCCGCGCTCGCCCGTCTTCTCCGCTGCGGCTTCGCAAAATAGCGTCTCCCGCGCTCTTCCTTCTCCGCGGCTCAATGGCGTCTCCCCTTGCTTTGCCCCGCGGACCCTGATCAGCCCGTGATCGCTGGCTGTGCTCTGCGCGTTCTTCTCTTGATATTTGTTGACGCCGCTCAGTCTAGAACCCGGCTGTTTCTTACCCTCTCTTCGGTTTGCAATATTTTCCCTCTTTCTTACCCCGTCGATGCTGCCCGGCTCTCTCTCTCTGCCGTCGGTCGGCTCCAGCCGCCGCTGCTCGGGAAGGGTCTGCTCTGGACCTGTCGTCGGCCTCTTACTGCTCGTTGTGGCTGGGGAACCAAGCCCGGCTCTCCACAGCCTCCCCAGCGAAGTTGGATCTCTGCCTGACTGCTGGGCGGTTGCTTGCGGTCGACACCCGTGTTCCTGGACTCGACTTTTTTTTTATGTTGCAGGTAGATTCGCATCAACACTCGTTGCCACTGTTAGATCCGTGGTTCAGTGGATAAATAATTACACGGATGCTGTACATAAACAAATAACAGCTCTTTACTGGAGGAGGGTCATCTCTAGACTGGGGTACAGAGGCATGCGCACAGCTTATATACCGGTGTGGCCACTGCCGGTACTACAGTATACAGGGGCTGTAAAAAGTAGTCCTGACTTAAAGCACATACACTACAGACGGCGCCACCAGCTGGCCGTCCAGTGTTATTTCATGAGTCTTTCTTCATGGATCATAAGATTCATAACACTCTGCACGCTACAACTGGACATACCCCAGCAGAACATAAGAACATAAGAAATAGGAGCAGGAGTAGGCCAATCGGCCCCTCGAGCCTGCTCCGCCATTCAATAAGATCATGGCTGATCTGATCCTAACCGCCAATCCACTCTTGATGAAGAGGAGATTGAGAACACGATTGAGTCTTGTTCAACCGAATTTGGCCTCGAGTTGAACAGAAACAGTTGAGTCAGAAACGTTATGACACCAATCAGAAAGAACGCAGTTTCAAACAAAACAAGTGTGTTCGTGTTCTCAGTCCCCCTGGCAAGTCGAGTTCACACAAGAAGGATGTAGGAACCATAGTAGAGGTTGGTGGAACCAAGAGATATTTGGTTGAAATTGGTGACAAAATCCTAAGTGTTGATGTAGATCAAATGATCTCTGCTAGAGATGAACCAAGACATGTTTGTGACTCACTTGATCATGAACACATACATGAGTTTGACTCAGTTCAGACTTCAGTAACTGAAGTACCAGGTTCAACCAAGTTTGAGATAGAAACCGGATCATCTTTGAGTTCAGAACCAAAACAAAACAGCCCAAAAATTGGTTCAACAACACAATCTCCTGTAGGGAGATCAGGAAGGCTCCGCAAGCCTGTTATTAAACTGGATTTGTAGTTCATCTAAAAGGAAAAAGCCAGGAGTTTTTGTTATGTGGTACATGTAATTCTGGGAAAGGTGGGACCATAGTTTTGTTGTATTTGAGAGGGGAATATATACATTTTTTTTAAAGGGGAAAGCAGTGTAATGTATTATCACATGGTTTGTCACATGGTTTAGTATGAGCATGCTCAGCTTGCTCTGGCCTAATAAAGCAAGCACATGGACTAGCAGCTCATCCTGTCTCTGTCTCTGTCCTTCATTTGTTCTACCTATGTATATTACAGATTGCATTTTTATAGACAGGAGATAGTTGTTAATGGTAGCAGCTCTGCCCAGGGAGCTGTGGAGTCGTGTAGGGATCAGCGTCGGGGCCATTGCTCTTCACAGTTTGGATGAAGACTTTAGAGGAATGATCCACAAGTCTGGGGATGATACAAAGATATCTGCGGACATTAGATGAGTAAAATAGGTTACAGGCGGATTTGGACGCAGTGGAGCAAAGAGCCTGAGCCTGGTAATGTATTTTAATATAGACAAATGCAGCATGATGCAATTCTAAGCATGTGTACACCATACAGGGTTGTACACTTAAGGCAGCTGAGCAGGAAGAAGAGCTGTAATTATTGAATGTCTTTTTGAAAATCCAGAAACACAATATTACCAAGCTTCTCTCATTCATTAACATTGTAACTTCAAAAAATTCAATCAAGTTGGTGAGACAGGACCTCTTTTCCTCCAGCCACATTGTGGTTCCCCAATAGCCTCTGCTCTATCAAAATATTCATGCAATGCACCTCTGACAATCCCTAAGCGACTAGTTCTTGGCTTTTGTCACACTTTGCTGTACCACATGAAATTTGCAATTCACATTGAATGTCTGCAGCCAGAAAGATAAATCTTTTATTAACCACCTGCAACTATCACAAGAATTGTTTTATTTTGGTAGCGGTATCCAATACCAATGAATATGTTAGAAGTGACACTTAAACATGAGATATTAGAAAGGGCCAATGATGGAACTCTGAAATAAAAAAATAATGGAATTGACCAGTAAATCAAGTGACATTTGGAAAGCAAGACTTTTCGCTAGGTAGGATATGCCCAGTGCGATAACACGGCTGCGTTTTTCCTGTTTTTATTTGAAGCTGTGTTTTTTTTTTGCTTGCATCTATTGAAAGACGTCAGATATTTGCATGATAGCAAAATACTGCAGATGCTGGAAATCCGAAATAACAACAGAAAATGCTGGAAAAACTCAGCAGGTCAGGCAACATCCGTGGAAAGAAATTTGAGTTGATGCATGTACGTGGAAGGATGTCACTGAGGCTGCTGATTGACAGGAGCTGGGGCTGCGGTGGGAGTGGAACCTGGTGCGGGCGGGTCAGAGGTGAGGGGTGAGAGTGCGGCTGCGCCTCACTGAGAGCCGGGCTGATAATGATGGCGGCGGCTGGCGGTGGAAGTGGTAGCTGTTTTCTCCGCTGCTCCCGGCTCGTCTGTCTGCTGCTGCTGCTGCATTTGTCGGCGGTCAGGCTCTGCGCCGGCTCCGAGGCCGAGGGCGCCAGCGGGGAAAGGTTCAAGATTGAAGGGCGGGCGGTGGTGCCCGGCGTCAAACCGCAGGACTGGATCCACACGGCCCGGGTGCTGGTGGAGGGAGAGGAGCACGTCGGCTTCTTCAAGTAAGGACCGGGAGGCCGGCCCCGGGGCCACGCACCGCGGTCATTGTTGGCAGCAGCCCCTCCCACCCCCGGGCTCTGCCCCGGCCCCCGGACAATTAGGCCTCAAAGCCTCACCGTCGGCCCCGAAAGCTGGGCGGGTTGCTGGCGCAGTCCTGGGTTGGGACGCGCGACTTTTAACACTTCGCACGAACAGCAAGCAGTTAGTTTGAGCATCAGTAGTTGTAATGTGGGAAACGCGGCAGCCAGTTTGCGCACAGCAAGCTCCCACAAACAGCAATGTGATCATGACCAGATAATCTGTTTTAGTGATGTAGGTTGAGGGGTAAATATTGGCCAGGACACCGGGATAACTTCCTTGCTCCTCTTCGAAATAGTACCATGGGATCGTTTACATCCACCCGAGAGAGCAGAAGGGGCCTCGGTTTAATGTTTCATCCGAAAGACAACACCTCCAACAGTGCAGCACGCCCTCAGCACTCCTCAGCACTGCACTGGCGTGTCAGCCGAGATTATGTGCTCAAGTCCTTGGAGTGGGACTTGAACCCACAATCTTTTGACTCGGGCAAAATACTTTTTGAAGTACTACCACTGACCGGCAAAAGCAACAGCAAGGGAGCTTTGTTATTTGGACAGGTTGGGTGATTGAGCAGAAGCATGGCAGATGCAATATAACGTGGATAAATGCGAGGTTATCCACTTTGGTGTCAAAAACAGGAAGGCAGATTATTATCTGAATGGCAATAGATTAGGAGAAGGGGAAGTGCAACGTGACCTGGGTGTCCTTGTGCACCAGTCGCTGAAGGTAAGCATGCAGGTGCAGCAGGCGGTTAAGAAGGCAAATGGTATGTTGGCCTTCGTAGCGAGAGGGTTTGAGTACAGGAACAAGGATGTCTTGCTGCAGTTGTACAGGGCTTTGGTGAGACCACATCTTGAGTATTGTGTGCAGGTTTGGTCGCCTTCTCTGAGGAAGGATTTTCTTGCCATGGAGGGAGTTCAGCGAAGATTCACCAGGCTGATACCTGGGATGGCAGGAATGACGTAAGAGGAGAGATTGGGTCGATTGGGCTTATACTCGCTGGAGTTTAGAAGAATGAGAGGGGATCTCATTGAAACTTTAAAAATTCTGACAGGACTGGACAGACTAGATGCTGGAAGGATGTTCCCGATGGTCGGGGTGTCCAGAACCAGGGGTCACAGTTTAAGGATAAGGGGTAAACCATTTAGGACTGAAATGAGGAGGAATTTCTTCACCCAGAGAGTGGTGAACCTGTGGAATTCTCTACCACAGAAGGCAGTAGAAGCCAATTCATTAAATATATTCAAGAAGGAGTTGGATATATTTCTGAAGGCTAAAGGGATCAAGGGGTATGGGGAGAAAGCAGGGACAGGGTACTGAATTTGGATGATCAGCCATGATCGCATTGAATGGCAGAGCAGGCTCGAAGGGCCGAATGGCCTACTCCTGCTACTACTATCTTCTATGTTATGGAATGGGCAGAGCTGTGGACATCGGGGCAAGTGTAGGACAGATCTTTTACAATCAAGTAAAGAGTTGAGCTACTTGTAAAGCTGTTTATTCTTCCTCCTCTGAGGGTGTTGATCCTCGCTGCTATACATTTGCACTGGTGCTGGCAGCTGTCAGCTACCTCAAGTGTCCATTCTTATAAAGTGTTGGCACGCTGTCAGTTTTTCTCACCTGATGCCCACAGAGGTGCACTTTACAGAGATGGCCTGTGATCTGGATTGCTGGCCTGACCGATTTTCCCCTCCTTAGCCCAGTGGTACTGAAACCAATTATAGCCTCCCTACTGTCATCCCAGTTGAGACCAGCCACTCATCCCAGACCAAAGATTGAATTTGGGACCTTCCTCGTCTATATGATTATACTGCCCCACCAGGCGGTGGAATTACTTACTGAGCCATCCCGAGAGACTCTTTATTTTGGCAGGGCATCACTGCTTATAATTTAGCTACAGTGGATTTGCTTTATTTTAAGTACTGTCACAGTGTACAGTGATTGTGAACATAAAATTGGGAACGGTGTTGCTGAAAAATATATGATCTTACGGAAATTAAAGCACAGAAGGATGCTATTTGGCCCATTGTGCTAGTGTTAACTCTTACACTGGAGCTGTGTGTTTTCTCCCATTTCCCTGCCTTTTCTCCATCCTTTATATTACTTTTCAAATACTGTACTTAATCAACTATTTAAGTTTCTATCTCTAGCCACTTGCGATAAACTGTGTTTTGGGAGAACTGGTGAACTGATGCTTTTATTTTGTAATACAAATATTTTAGTTTTTGTATATTTTTGTCAATTCTTGAACACTGAAAACTGGCAGGGGGGATTAGTTTAATCTGAAAGTGAAGGGATCTGAGTTCATCTGCATAGTTGAAATATTCCTGAAGTATTAACAAGCAATGGGTTACAGTTTGTGTTTACACTAAATTCAGAAAGAATTCTCGGCAAAATGGAAAGATGGCTTGAAATGATTGTGGGAGTTTCAAAGACCAAATTCACTCTAGTTCATAGCCTACGGTGACATGATAGCCATGATAGACATGGAAGAGTATGGTCTTAACACATCCACCCAAAAATAACCTATAGCCCTTCACAGCTTCCAGCTGTTTCTTAAATTGATTCCAGGTTTTTGCCTCCACTACCCTTCCTAGAGGTCAATTTCATGTGATGATCGCACTTTGCATGAAGAATTTTGCCTTTTTCTAGTTTGAACTTAAGTTTTCTTCCCCTTTTGTCACTATTGAATTGGAAGTAATGATCTGTATTTACCATTTATTGTCACATAGCTCTGAGGTCTCTTCTCAGTTGCCTCCTTTCAAGGCTGAAAAGCCTGAATTTCTCCAGTCTTCCCTCAGTCTTTTAGCACTACTATCGGTCTCCTCACTCTTCTCTTCACCTCCTTCAGAGCTTGAATGTCTCCCTTGTGTTCTGTAGTGATTGGGTATATTGAGCATACTAATACACTTGATCTCTTTCAACTTTACACGTAGTCGTTTTGCCCATCTTTTTTGTTTCTATCTGCAGCACTTTATATTGTGTTACTGGACATCCTTGATACAAATATTTAGTGTACTATTTAACATTGATTTTCTGAAGCATTTCAGACTATATATTTCACTTTATAGGACAGATGGAACCTTCACTGTAAATGACGTTCCCTCTGGTTCATATGTGGTGGAAGTGGTGTCGGCAGCCCACCGCTTTGAACCTGTGCGAGTTGACATAACTTCCAAAGGTAAAATCAGGTAAGAATGAACTAAGAGTTATGCTGAAATATTTTTTACTTTTAATTAATTTGAAACTGCTTCTTACAAGGCTTGCCATTCTTGATGTCAAAATGTATCCTGACAGGGTAATTTTTTTTTAGTTTCACATTTTTGAAATGTATATGAATCCAGGACTGGGACAGTCACTAAGATCTAACAAAAAGCTGGGGCCATTTAATAAAGGTTGTGATTCTCCTCGTCGATTATAAACAGTTTCCACCCCTTGCCAGGAATATCGCCATTCAGTGTTCTGCAGTCATGTCTGAATAAAGTAACCATTAATATTTTTTAAAGTTCAGACATTTGGCATTTTTTTTAACCAAAAGGGAGGTGATGCAAGTAATTTTTGGCAAGAAAATTGTTACACTTTTTTTCATTCTTTAATTTGTTTTCTTACAAGAGCAAGGCACGTGAATTATTTAAAGGCATCTGAAGTTATTAGGTTGCCATATCCCATACAAATCAAATCTTCTGGTCCTCCTCCGTACTTTCTGAAGAGAGAAACATGGGGCTGGACAGACTTCCTCATGAATCCTATGGTAAGTGCTTGTGAATTATTAAACTACGTTTGTAAATTTCTTTTTTACAATGTACTTATTGTAAATTGGGAAAAACGATTAGTGCTTAATGCTGAATATAATACCAGCGTACTCTTTTAAAATATTTTACTTAGGTTTGTATTACCCGACTTTAAATAACCTTAAGTGCTGATGGGTAGAGAAAGTCATGTGCAGTCTCGTCTGACCTTCACTGAGACCCTGTCCACCTGGCCAGGTAGATGTTAAAGATCCTGCGATACTTTTCAAGGAAAAATGGGGAGTTTCCTCCTAGTATCCCAGCCAATAATCACCCCTCCCCCAACACTCAACAAATTAACTGGTCATTCATTTCATTGCTGTTTGTGGGAAGTTGTTTTACACATTAATTGCTGAGTATGCCTTCAGTGACTGTATTTCAAAAGTAATTTATGTGAATCACTCCAAGATGTTTCTCAGACATGGTAAAATGTTATATAAACACAGGACTTTTAAAATCTTGGGCTGAATGCTGGAAGCTGTTATGTTTCAAGTTCGCAGGTCTCATTTGTATTCTAATCGATGGGGCGTGCTGTGGAAGAAATGAGAGCTAACCTGTGTACAGCGTAGCCAGTTTAATGCCCCATTTATACTGCAGAACTGCTTTAGCGAAAGCAATTGCGCAATACAGGGTACACTTTTTTGTGTAACAACCCCCCCCCCCCCTATTAATGTTGCAGACTAGATTCAAAGATTTGAAGCAATTCCAGTGCTGCACAACAGATTCTTCACAACTAAGATCTTTTCTGGTGAGGGGGAGTTGAGGAAGGTTTGTACAGGCTCAGAATATTCACATTGCCTGTCTGAGTAGTCTGTACTGAAATGTAAATATTTGGAGTAAAGAACATCGGTATAGTTTAACTTTTATAAATCAGAATCTAATGGCTGTTGACTCAAATCATACAAATAGTAATTAAGTTTTTAATATTTAACTGCACACTAAGATTCAAAAAAAAATTTAAGAGCGGTTTATATCTAGTTTCTAATTAGAGAGAATGGGCAGATGTTTTCCAGATCCCTTATTTCAGATTAGATGTAGAAAATGTCTCATTTTCCCTTGGAGAGGGTGGAAAATATCTAACCTATGCTGCTCTTATTGGGATAGTTCAGCCTATGGTCACTTTTTTTGTTCAACTGCCAACCTCTAGGAAGCATGTTGAATAATGCATTGTGGGGAAAGTACACTTTTGCCATTTTTCCTCTTTAACAATTGTCCTTTTCCGTTTCCCTCTTCTATATAGATACCTGGCTGCTAGCTTTGCTAGTTGTAATGTTGTACATGCTTCCTTCATACTGTAAAATAATCTCTGGTGTTATACCTGGATACAAACTGTGCTGAATTCTCACTCGTAGCATACTTTGTGGTGATTTTTTAAGATTTATGATTGTTGCATCTGCGCAGGTAATGATGATGGTTCTTCCATTGCTGATCATCCTCCTGTTGCCTAAAGTGGTCAACACCAATGATCCTGAGATGAGACGGGTGAGTATGCTGAGTTAAAACTCAAAAAACACACTGGGGCGAAATTCCTGTATTTGTTGATTTTAGTGGAAAAAATGGCCTCAAAACGACTTTTCTGTTAAAATTAATGGAGAGAAATTTCACCTGGATTGTGCTGGATCCCGAAATGTGTGTATATATTATATATGTGTGTATATATTATATATGTGTGTATAATATATGAATTTCAAGCACTGGACCTTTTTGCAATGTGTTAAGATTTGGCATGCAGTGAGTGAAGTATTGGAGTATATTTGAATTGTTGAACACAGTGAATTTCATATGAAAAACTTGCATGTAACTAATTTAAAAGGTAATTTAATTTTGCATAGGTCCTAAGAACAATTTTGTAAATCTTGCTTTATGGTTGTATAATGGGGTAATATAATCATTTGTGTTACTTGGCATAAAGGTAAACTTGAGAGAAGTTGCTTGGCTGAGAAAAACTGGATCATATGTTCTAGACAGTCCTTCCTAATCTGTTTATTTTGTGTTGGGAACATTTATGAAAGTGTTAAGTAATATGCACATTGTTACCAGGAGAACTTGGCCATGAGAGTCTGCAAGTCGGAGTTTTCAACCTGAATACAAAATGTTTATACAAATAGTGGTATAAATATGCTAATTGGGCGATTTTAGGTGGGCCGGTAACTCCAGCTCGAGTTCCATTGGTCACCTGGCACTCACTCACTCACTCACTCACCTTGCTATAGCCCCTATGTATTTAATCAGTTTTATCTCTGCCAATTGGCATCAAAGGGAGGTTGAATGTTCTATTTCCTATGAAGAAAAACTGACCTTATTTTGTGCTGTCTGATCCAATCTGCCTTTTTAATCTCAGCTCAGAATGATCTCTACAGTATGGTGGTTAATGTCCTACTTGAGGACAAAAATGAGTAATTGTTTTTATTTTAAAAAGTGATAAAATTAGGAAAGAGTATTTGTTTCTCCAAATGACATACTAGTACTTGGAGTGACGGGAGGTTACTTGCTGGCTTTGTTATTAGCTGGCATTTCATTCTTTGTGAAATAAGGTGAAAAGAGAAAGTTTCTTAATCTTTCACAGTAATGGTATACTGTGACAGAGGTGTACTTGTTGGGTGCTTAAATAAAGAAGATTTGTGGGTGTCCCAAACTCAACTGACCTGTGTAACTGAACTTGGGTACTGGTGTTCTTACTTAGTGCCATTGACTTTGTTTGAATATAGAGATCGAGATACATTCTGCAGCATCATCACAACATATGTCTGCTTTCTATTCTAGGAGATGGAGCAGTCCATGAACATGCTGAACCCTAACCACGAGTTGCCGGATGTTTCAGAGTTTATGACCCGCCTTTTCTCTTCCAAGTCATCCAAATCTGGAAGTGGCAATAAGGCTGGCAAGAGTGGTGCTGTAAAGAGGAGGTAGTCCTTCCTTTGGAGCGTCGTTCAAGGTTAATGCGCACACAATGCCTATTTGTGCTCTAAAAAAATCGCCAGTAGAATAAATACTGAGAGCTTCTTGCAGAGAAAAATAAAATTTGATAAAAGCATACTTGACTTCTTGAAGACTAAGGACTAGGTATTTATGTATATATTGAAACATCAAAAATTCTGTTTGCTTGCAGTGACTAGTACATTCTGAAGAATTTCTTATAATTTAATTAAGGTGTAACGCAGAATAATATTCTAGTTTATTTACCAGTTTTGGTAAGTATTTTTAATACATTCAAAGTCTGTTCAAGAGATTACAGTAATATAAAAGTGAAACATTTCAAATCCCTGTTAAATTTCTGATGTACAACAAGGTAATGGCATGTCTCAAATGAATGAAGTATATCCAAGATAACTTTGTTTCAGAGCTATGTATATTTCAAGTGCACAAAATAAAGTAATACAAGTAGACCATGGCTCAGTGGCTCTTGATAACGGCAGCATTGACATGAACTTTGTGAAGAATATTTAGGAGTTTATCCTCCTGATCCTAAGGTGCTATGTTGCTTTAGTTTAAATAGAAGTGCCATATCTCACAAAAGGTAATTCTAGATGAGGGAGGCCATTCGGTCCATCTAGGTCATCCTTCCATAGAAACCTTCAACTCCCTATCACAGCATTCAACAGCCTCTTGAATGAGTTTTTGCTTCCATTTACCTGAAGACCATTGCAGCTATTAATCACTGTATTAAAAAAAATAGAGCTGAACTTTTCTGGATTGTACCTATTTCCTCTTGTCCTGAAGTTGTGGTGTAAGTTACAACAGTGCTTTCGATTGTTTTTTTTTCTACTCCACTTAGTATCTTGTATACCTCTTTCATTCACCCCCTTTCCAACTTTTTTTTAATCATGCCTCTTTGCCTATGACAGGTAAATAAAACTCTGTGGAGGAGCAGTTATTTACCTTTACAGGCCATCCGTTGAAGTTTTGGCTTTTATAGTGTATGCTAACAAACATATAAAACTGAAGCATTTACATAATTCTCTTACCAAATTTCTCTGCAACAGTACTTAATGATGCCAAAATGTTCTTCTAGCATATACAGATTTAATACGGGACTTTATTTCAAAACCCATCTCCAAATTTAAATGATGGTAAAATTTTGTAGAACTTGCAACTGTGCAAGCACAAACATTGATTATTTTTGAGTTCTAAGTGTAAAGAAATGAGAGGCAGTTGCTGTAACCATTTAGAATACATTACAAAATATACGACCTACTCCTTCATGTCTTATTGATTTTTTGCTTTTGCCAACTACATTTGCAGAAGGTTGGATATTTTATAGTAAACAATTTTTGCTTTTAAGGATACCGTAGAAAGTTGTTTTTGGTGTTTTATATGAATCATTATTTTAACTGATTCGAATAATGACTTTTGGAGGTTTCTACAGTAACTGCATTGATACATAGGTGGGGAGTGTAGGCCTTTCAAACAGCAATTCCTAGCATGTCCTGTGAACGGCCAGTCTTAATCAAAATTTCTACAAGTTGTAGGTCGAGGATACTAGCCTGTTCAGCTGGCTGATCCACCTGTGAACCTGCATGAACTTAAGCTTCAGGCTTCTCACGTACTCACAGGCCTTCTTCAGTGAAGAAGATTGTGAGAAGCATTTTCAACACAGCATTCTATTCTGTAAATTAATTTTCTTGTAAAATTTTTCACATTCTTGTCTGTCATATTGTAAACCTATTACTGTAGTAAGCTACTCAGCATAGTGGAGAATGTAAGATGGCATGAAAAAATATTTTCATAAGATTTTCAGCAATTTTATTGATAGCCATTGCTAATTGTCACTTGTTCATTTGTAGTTTTTTGAACTTGGGTGATCATTTCTGTTGGCTGTTTTGCTGTGTTCTGTATCTGTTCAGTTGTTGGCTCAAATATCACACTCATGAAACAGCAACAAATCAGCTGCAAATGTGACAGACTATGCACGCGATACTTTGAAATATGATTGTGCTAGATACAAGACTTTAAAATGTAGCATAGACGGTACTGAATTGTCCTGTAATTCACAGTCAAATAACATGGTAACGCTTCAGCTGCTGTCAAGCAGCATTTCTAACTGGAAATATTCACACTCATTTGTTTTCAAGCATTTCTGTTCGTGGAACTCTGCAAATATTGGCATTCTTGGGCACCCCTGTTCTAACTTCCAAAAGACTCCGCATGCTATCCAAAGGAAATTTATTATCATTTGCAGAAAACTTGTTCAGTGCTTCGGTTAGAGATACTGATTAAAGTCTATAATATGTCATCTTGAAGAGACTGTGATCGCAGCACATGATCTTTTTCTATCCACACAATTTTGCTCACCTGTAGGGACAGAAAATTCAGTTTAAGAGCTCAAGCCATAGAGAATGTTGGATTGGTGAGGACAGATTATACGGCAATGCACGATCTAAAAGAACATTCCAACAACATTGTAAGCCCAGAGTGTAGCACAAGTGAGTTGTTGGTTATTGGGGCAGATCTCGACTTTGTACGATAGTGTAAAATGGGTGATAAGGACTCGTCAGCCCATTTTATATCTCCATGTTATTTGACTGAATTATAGAACAATTCAGTACCATCTATGCTACATTTTTAAAAATCTCGTATATAGCACAATCACATTTCAAAAGCATCACGTGCAAAGTCTGCTACATTTGCAGCTGATTTGTTGCAGTTTTATGAGTGATATTTGCTACTTCGTGAAATTTGAGCCAATTGAAGTCAATGGAAATAAAAATCGGGAGAGACGTAAAAGGGCTGCGGACTCGCTGTGACCCGTTTGGGTAAACCTTGAGTTTGTGCAAGTGTGTCAAAGAGCCTTGTTTTCAGTGGAATGTAATACTTTGCTATATGCCCAGCAATTTAAAAAAAAGTTTTGCTTGATTTATTTTCAAAGTTGTCAATGCCACAGCTGTTCTGTTGCTGCAGTGGGAAGCTAACGCAAAATGTCAGGAGACTTCTTTCTGTATAAATTTTCTGCTTTGTTTTCACTTTTGTATTTCCAGATTTGATTTGAAAAGAATTATAGTTGCTCTAATTAACAACTGCTCAGGACCCACTCAATGGCAAAGTTAAAGTCTTTATATGTGCATGCACTCTCGCGTGCGCACACGCACATTTACATGAATCTGTTTCCAGATTCCTGTGTACTTTGACTATAATTAAATGTAACCACTTTGTGGACGGATATTGTAAGTGAAAGTGTGAAGAGCAGTCTAGACAGCTAAGTTATCCGATTAGTTCGATCTCATAGGTGCACACACACGTTATGGTGTTTATTTTTTCTTCCCTCCTCACACCCATTTGCTAAAAGCAATATTTAAGTAAACTTGAACTATTATGTTAAAGGGAACTCTCAGCATCTTTTGGTACTTTTTATGTGCTGAGCAATTGTGAGTATCATGAACACCTACTGAAGGGTTGTTTCCAATCTGGAATTCAAAACTGCATGGGAGGTATTTTCCAGATGCATGAGCTGAGATGGGCCAAATAGCCTCCCTTGTCCCTTTTCAATCTTTGAAATATTTAATTCTGTATTGTAGTTGTACAAATGGTTAGTATCTCTAGCTCTATCTATATCTGGTTAGTAAATAATTCCCTCCCTTCCATGCTTGTTACCTCCTTACAGGAAGGTAGGGATATGGATTTATGAGCGCTGGCAGCCCTCGACTATCAAGAACAAATGGTGATTCCATGTGTAAGCATAGGCAGTGCCTGCTGGCAAGCTGTTCAATTGGAAAATGTCACACACAAGCTTGGTCCTGTCCTCACCTGACATCTATGCATGTACACTTTCAAACAGGTCACTGGATAGCAACTGGAACAGGCAATCTGTTTCTTCCCCAACCCTGTCCCTGCTCTTCACCCCCCTTCCTTTTAAGACCATAGGTGACCCAACTAATCTTGGCTAACTCAGCATAGACATGGGATCGAACCAGGACTTTCCTGGTCTATGCGGTAATGTACCATACTGAACGATGCATTCACTGGTTGAGGCATTGGTGACGGAAATGAAAATTACATTAAAATCTTTCATTATTGCAATCATTACTAAATATTCTTGGCGGAAACACATTTTGTGTGTGTGGAACTATTGATGATTATGTTCCAGGAAGACACTGAAGGATATTACCTCAAAGTGTACTTTATGTATCCGAGTATTCAGGAAATTAACTACAGTAGATACTTATTTTGTCACAATGTAAAAAGTCATTGTTTCAATATCCTGTGTTTTCTTTTTGGGGAGAGATGTATTATACTAACTAGCAAATGTAAATTTAATTTATTGCATTTTTTTTATTTGCTTATGGGATCTGGGCATCGCTGGCAAGGCCAGCATTTATTGCTCATCCCTAGTTGCCCTTGAGAAGGTGGTGGTGAGCCGCTGCCTTGAACCGCTACAGTCCCTGTGGTGAAGGTACTCCCACAGTGCTGTTAGGGAGTTCCAGGATTTTGACCCAGTGACGATGAAGGATCGGCGATATACTTCTAAGTCAGGATGGTGTGTGACTTGGAGGTGGTGGTGTTCCCATGCGCCTGCTGCCCTTGTCCTAGGTGGAAGAGGTAACGGGTTTGGGAGGTGCTGCCGAAGAAGCCTTGGCGAGTTGCTGCAGTTCATCTTGTAGATGGTACACACTAGCCACAGTACGCCAGTGGTGGAGGGAGTGAATGTTTAAGGTGGTGGATAGAGTGCCAATCAAACTGGCTACTTTGGATGGTGTCGAGCTTCTTGAGTGTTGGAGCTGTACTCATCCAGGCAAGTGGAGAGTGTTCCATCACACCCCTTGTGCCTTGTAGATGGTGGAAAGGCTTTGGGGAGTCAGGAGGTGAGATACTCGCCACAGAATACCTAGCCTCTGACTTGCTCTTGTTGCCACAGTATTTATGTGGCTGGTCCAGTTAAGTTTCTGGTCAATAGTGATCCCCAGGATGTTGATGGTGAGGGATTCGGTGCCGGTAATGTCATTGAATGTCAAGGGGAGGTGGTTGGAGATGGTCATTGCCTGGCACTTCTGTGGCGCAAATGTTACCTGCCACTTATCAGCCCAAGCCTGAACTTCGTCCAGGTCTTGCTGCATGCGGGCATGGACTGCTTCATTAACTGAGGAGTTGTGAATGGCGCTGAACACTGTGCAGTCAGCAACGAACATCCCCATTTCTGACCTTATGTTGGAGGGAATGTCATTGATGAAGCAGCTGAAGATGGTTGGGCCTAGGACACTGCCCTGAGGAACTCCTGCAGCGCTGTCCTGGGGCTGTGATGATTGACCTTCAATCACCACAACCATCTTCCTTTGTGCTAGGTATGACTCCAGCCAATGGAGAGTTTTCCCCTGATTCCCATTGACTTCAGTTTTACTAGGGCTCCTTGATGCCACACGCTTCAGCCTCGTCTTTTGCACTCACGTGCTGGGCTCCACCATCATTGAGGATGGGGATATTCATGGAACCTCCTCCTCCCGTTAGTTGTTTAATGGTCCACCAACATTCACGACTGGATGTGGCAGGACTGCTGAGCTTTGATCTGATCTGTTGATTGTAGGATTGCTTAGCCCTGGCTATAGCATGCTGCTTCCGCTTTTTAGCATGCATGTAGTCCTGTATTGCAGCTTCCCCAGGTTGGCACCTCATTTTTAGGTATGCCTGGTGCTAACGGGAGGAGGAGGCTCCATGAATATCCCCATCCTCAATGATGGCAGAGCCCAGAACGTGAGTACAAAAGACAAGGCTGAAGTGTTTGCAACCATCTTCAGCCACGAGTGCCAAGTGGATTATCCATATCGGCCTACGCCCGAGGTCGCCACCATTGCAGAGGCCAGTGTTCAGCCAATTCGATTCACTCAACGTGATATCAAGAAACGGCTGAGTGCACTGGATACAGCAAAGGCTATCGTGCTGAAGACTTGTGCTCCATAACTAGCCGCGCCTCTAGACAAGCTGTACCAGTACAGCTACAACACTGGCATCTACCCGACAATGTGGAAAACTGCCCAGGTATGTCCTGTCCACAAAAAGCAGGACAAATCTAATCTGGCCAAACACCGCCCCATCAGTCTACTCTCAATCATCAGCAAAGTGATGGAAGATGTCATCAACAGTGCTATCAAGTGGCACTTACCAATAACCTGCTCACTGATGCCCAGTTTGGGTTCCGCCAAGACCACTTGGCTCCCGACATCATTACAGCTTTGGTCCAAACATGGACAAAGGAGCTGAATTCCAGAGGTGAGTGTGACTGTTCTTCTATACTCATTGAACCAGGGTTGGTCCCCTGGCTTGATTGTAATGGTAGAGTGAAGGATGTGCTGGGCCATGAGGTTACAGATTGTGGTGGAATACAATTCTGCTGCTGCTGATGGCCCGCAGCGCCTCATGGATGCCCAGTTTTGAGCTGCTAGATCTGTTCTGAATCTATCCCATTTAGCAGGGTGGTAGTGCCACACAACATGCTGGAGGGTGTCCTCAGTGTGAAGAAGGGACTTCATCTCCGCAATGACTGTGCGGTGGTCACATGACAGATGTATCTGCGACATGTAGATTGGTGAGGACAAGGTCAAGTAGGTTTTTCCCCTCGTGTTGGTTCTCTCACCACCTGTCGCAGGCCCAGACTGGCAGTTATGTCCTTAAGGACTCGGCCAGCAGTGGTGCTACCGAGCCACTCTTGGTGATGGACATTGAAGTCCCCCACCCAGAGTACATTCTGTGCCCCTTGCTACTCTCAGTTCAACATGGAGGGGTACTGATTCATCTGCTGAGGAAGGGCAGTAGGTGGTAATCAACAGGAGGTTTCCTTGCCCATGCTTGACCTGAAGCCATGAAACTTCATCGGGTCCAGAGTCAATGTTGAGGACTCCCAGGGCCACTCCTTCCTGACTGTATACCACTGTGCCGCCACCCCTGGTGGATCTATCCTGCCGGTGGGACAGGACATACCCAGGGATGGTAGTGGAGGAGTTTGGGACATTAGCTGAAAGGTATGATTCTGTGAGTATGACTATGTCAAGCTGTTGCTTAACTAGTCTCTGCGACAGCCCTCCCAATTTTGGCACAGGTCCCCAGATGTTGGTGAGGAGGACTTTGCAGGGTTGACTGGGCGTACTGTTGCTGTGTCCATAGTCAGTGCCGAGGTTGATCCGTCCAGTTTCATTCTTATTATTTTGTTTTGTAGCGGTTAATTACAACTGAGTGACTTGCTAGGCCATTTCTGAGGGCAGTTAAGAGTCAACCACATTGCTGTGGGTCTGGAGTCACATATAGGCCAGACCAGGTAAGGACGGCAGATTTCCTTTCCTAAGAGGACATTAGTGAGCCAGATGGGCTTTTACGACAATCGGATAGTTTCATGGTTACCATTACTGATACTCGCTTTTTTTAAATTCCAGATTTATTTAATTAACTGAATTTAAATTCTCCAGCTGCCGTGGTGGGATTTGAACGCTTGTCTCTGGATCATTAGTCCAGGCCTCTGGATTACTAGCCTAGTGACATTATCACTATGCTACCGTCCCCCTAATTATGGCATATTACAATTTTGCTTCAAACCTTTCACTCCCCTCAGTGAATTTTCAACCTTGCCTGACTGTTCAAGGAGGTGCAAAGTAGAGGTCAGTTGCTACCAAACCCGGTGGGTGGGGGGGAGAAGAATCAAGTACATTTCTACTATTGTTGATCACACTCCCATAAACGTTTGGGAGCAATCACTGCCAATGAATTGTGCATGACATTTAGAAGACTAAAAAGAGGGGGAAAAAGTGCACACCTTTTTGGTATGGCATGTACTAGTGAGGGAGCTGTATCAACATTTTTTAATATTCTTGATAGTTGAATAGTTTTATTGCTCTAACATTGTTAGTTACAGTGCATTAACTGAAAATAAACCAAACCAGTCAGCCCCAGGTAATTGAAATTTCTATGAAGCGGCCAGGCATCTTAAGGGTTAAAAACATTGCTACTATTATAAATAAAATTTTGAAAGTTGAATTCTCCACATACAATTTTCAGTTGTGCAATTAAGTCAATGTGGAGGAAATGTTTTGTTTTTCTACTAGATGTCTTTAATGTGTTTTGTAAATATTTATGGCTAATTTTTCCACCCATTCAATAAGCCCTATATGTTATATAGTATAAGTATATATTACATATTACAAATGGTAGGTAGGTCTCAGGAACAACAGCAGAAAATGCTGGAAACACTCAGCAGGTCAGGCAGCATCGTGGAGAGAGAAACAGAGTTAACGTTTCAGGTCGATGGCCTTTCGTCAGGACCCTGCTCAGGATTCTGTGCAGTACCACTTATGCCTGTAGATGGCACTGTGACAGGTAATTTCAATGATAAGCATGTAATGGGCCGAATTTTGTGGTAGAAATAATAGTGAGGCTAACAGCACCATTATTAACGTGAGAATCAGACAGCAACTTCCGGCGACCGGACATGCGCAGTTAAACGCGGAAATCAGGAAGTTGCTGTCCAAGATGCTCTGCTCCTCAAGAAGCTGCGCGATAATGGTATCTCGCTGAGAGACTCTGCACTGAAGTACATGGAGCGGCGTGAAGTTGCTGTACTTACCTGATATATATATACACACTAAATTCGCCAGAAAAAGTTAGGGCTTGTCCATTCCAGTGACCCTTTTAAAGGAGTGGTAAATCTTAATTACTGTCAAATAACACCTCTGGCACTGAAAATTAACTTTTACAAGTGTGGATTCTCATTCCTTCAGATTTTAATTATTGTTGGAGATTTTTAAAAAATTTAAACAAAACTTTTTTAACTTTTTCTTTCCGACTTTTATCTATCTCTCTCTTAATCCAATCTTTCTTTCCCTTTTTTGCTTATTGTACCTAATTTGACTTGAATTAAATATGCTGACGGACACTTCCTGGTTCAAACTCTGCACTGTTCTTTAACGATTCTTCAATCTGAATGGTCGGAGATACATATTTGTTTGCCATGTTCACACAGTCAGATGCCCTGTAGAGGGCACTGCTTTTTTGACAGTTGACTGATAGTAACTTGCAATGCAAAGGCCGTAGAAAGTCTATGGGCAGGTGCAAGTGTAACAGACAACTGCCACCGTTCGTTCACTGCCCCATGTTGCAGGCCAAAGCCTAATCTCCAGCTCCGGACTCTACCCTACAATTGTTTGTTGTGAAAGGTGAGCTATCTTCATTATGCATATAAATCTAAAAGGACTACGTTGTACTCAAACACACCCTTATTGCACACTGACCTCAGTGAGAGAGAGACACTCCCAGTCAGAAGTAAGCAATGTTGAACCCCTAACTCTAAATGCTTCCAGCATGTGGTGGTCACTTAGTGTTACAGTGAGCCTCGACCTTTGGCCCCTCCTTCAAAAAGCACCCTTGAAAACCCCACACAGCTTAGGGAGTCCCACACCCCCTCCCTGAAGTGGTTTAGTGCCTGTAAATCCCACCCATTAAACTTTTTCCCCTCACCTGTGTCCATTTTATCTCCTCCCCACCCTGCCACGGAACATCAAAAATCCCATTTGTTAATTACCTCTCCCTCTCCCTCCTTTGCCCCCTCCCCCAGCAGCAAAATGTTCATGAACGGTAATACCCATCTGCCCCCAGTACCAGAAATCTGCCCAGGTGGCAATAATCCCCACCAGCCAACAGAAAAATTAACCTGGACATCAAATAACCCCTTCCCACACATGGCAGCAAATCTAAGCTGAAGATACTGAAACCCAAGTGGAAAGTGAAACCCTGCGTTATTGATTAGGGAATGTGAGCCAATAGAATGGAGCTGCAAATTAGGCCCTGTGGTAGTGAACCCCCAACAAAAGGAAATGTCCAGGTTGAGCCAGAACCCACACCAAGCCCCCCATTACTGAGAAAATGCAGCTTTGCGGGAGGGAAGGCTAGCTTACCATCACCACCCCCTTCCAACTGCGAGAGTTAACCACCCTGCACCCTCTCCTTCAGCTATGCTAACTTCACTGCCTTTGCTCCACATTCCCTTCTTCCCTCCCCATCCTTCTCACATCTCGCTGTCCAGCTTTCCAAATGCCTTTTCTCTCCCCCTCCCTCTCCGTAGGCTGTATGTTTTAAACAGTCTTGATTTCCTTCCAAGCAATTTAATTAGAATATCAATCATTCATTGCATATTCACATGGCTGGATCTAACATTAAGGGATATTGATAATGGCCCCAACTATTTGAGAAGATTCAATTGGTACTTTACATATGAAATGAGTAGTTTATTATCCTTGACAGTGATTATTTTATTCAACCTTATAGGATGACAGGATTGAAAATATATATTTGACCCTTTGCAGATGATGTGTAGTATTAGTCTGCTAACTGTAAAGGTGTCAGTGGTAGCAATCTCGCCTCTGTGTAAGAAGGTCGTGGGTTCGAGCCCCACTCCAGAGACTTGAGCACAAAATTCATGCTGACACTCCAGTGCAGTACTGAGGGAGTGCTGCATTGTCAGTAGGTACCGTCTTTCGGATAAGTAATTGAACCAAGGCTCTGTCTACCCTCTCAGGTGGATGTAAAAGATCCCACGGCAATATTCAAAGAAGAGCAGGGAAGTTCTCCCCGGCGTCCTGGCTAATATTTATCCCTTAACCAATATCACAAAAAAACAGATTATCTGGTCATTATCACATTGCTGTTTGTGGGATCTTGCTGTTTGCAAATTGGCTGCCGTGTTTCCTACATTACATCAGTGACTACATTTCAAAAGTACTTCATTGGCTGTAAAGCACTTTGGGAAGGCCTGAGGTCACGAAAGGCGCTATATAAATGCAAGTTCTTTCTTAAATATAGTTCAAAGTGCTTAGATAAGAACATTTATTGAAATCCTACAAACTTGTCATGTTGGAATTTGATAACTGATTGCACCTTGGGTGATAAGAACTAATTGCACATTGGACTGAAATGTCAGCATCTGCCAAAGTACAGAGATATAGCACCAGGAACTGCAAGTACTGACGTGTTTCTTCACACATTTTCTTTCTGCTAACCTGCAATTTGTTTGTATTATACCAACTGCATTTACTTATTATTGAAAGGTAAGGTACAAGCTATAGTGCATTTGTACAGGTTCCTATTGGAATGATTATTTTGTTAGAGCTCTATAAAGAGATGGACTTTAAGATAATCTGTGTCCTACTTAATACTGTAGTTACTTAGACATAGAACGTAACTACTAGCAGAAGTATGACCTATAAAAGTATTTGTATCTGGGATGGTTAAACATATACTGCTCTATAATTTTTTTTGCTTTTAAGTGCAATAATTAATTAGTTCAATGCGTACCAGTTGAAATCTCAGAATAAAAGAGTGAAGAATTATGCCTTATTGTTTATAGTCATCTCTACCTCTTACCTACTTTTACCAAATGGGTAGGTTGGTTTCACACTGTTGATTTCTCTAAAATCGCTGCTAATTTCTCTACAATCGATGCCAGAAAATGTTCATGACCAGCTAATGGTTTTTACACTGTATCAAGGTGATTGATTTTTGTCCTCCCAAGGTTGATATGGTGCTCCATGAAGCACTTCACATAGCAACTCTAGCCAAAACTGAAGAAACTCATCAGAACTCTAGCAGTCAAATTAGAGTGACAGGTATTCCTGGACTCCACTTGTAACCATCTGGTGGTGAAACCAAAGCTGTTACCACTCGCCTGTCAGACTGCTCTAACTCAAAGTGAAAATCTAGCTTGGAAAAACCCCAGCATGAATAGGAAAGCCTTTAATCTGCCTTTAAGTAGTATTTTTGACACACAACTTCTGATTTTTTTTTTGCAGTTTAATTTTCCTGACATTCAAACACAACAGCAGTAATGAATTTATGGGGCTTTTTCACCTTTACTCTACTTATGTCGCTGAAGTGTACCATTTTGACAAGTGCTGAACTAGTACTGGAAAATGCACAGCTTCTATCTTCAAAAGATTATGCTCATATCATCAATATGAAACAAGAAGGTGGTAAGTTTGAATTAACTTCCAGTTCAAAGTATTGTGCATATTCTTGTGAGTCAATAATGACAATCGGAGAAGTGGCTATACTAATCATCTTTGGCATTCTTATCACAGTAGAATATGTTGTGACAACAATATACAGTGCTAATGCTGGAATACCAGTTCAGGCTTATTATTAACATTTTATTTTATCACTGAAATAAGCCTATAAAAATTGCCCAACAGAAAAATCAAGTACTGAGTATATATGAATTATTTGTCTGACCTTAAGTTGCACAATAATCTGTTAACACTTTTCCTTTTCTTTGTTTCTAATGAGTTTTTGCAAAAGATGCAAAGAAGTGAAATTCCTAAGATGGTTGTAAAGTTGTTTTAATTGTTGCCTTTGTGCTGTGCAGGTTTTCAGAGTGACTGTTATGAGATTTTTCAGCAGTCAGATGGTAAAGCTAAAGATGGCCTTTACATCATTCAACTAATGAAGGATCTTATAGTTGTCTATTGTGACATGCAGAGTGCAGAAGGTGGCTGGACGGTGATCCAGCACATCACTGTTAATAGCTCCTTGGATTTTGACAGAACTTGGCAGGACTACAAGCAAGGATTTGGTTTGGTTAATGATGATCATTGGCTGGGCAACGAGTTCATGCACAGACTTACGAGCAAGCCAAGTGCATACAAGTTGGGAATAAAACTAATTGATGTGAATGGAGAGATGAAGTGGGGAGAATATGACCCATTCCGCATTGAAGGTGAAGAATCCAGATACAAAATCAGACTTGGCCTTTATCAAGGAACAGCAGCTGATGCTCTGACACAAGATACTGAAGCTTATGTCCATGACAACCAAAAATTCACCACAAAAGATAGTGATAATGACAATTATTTTCAGAACTGTGCTAAACTAGAGCTGAATGGTATCCCAGGTGGAGGCTGGTGGTACAATGCCTGTGCTGGAGCCAACCTGAACAGAAGAAATGTTGTGTACTGGCAGAATGATTGCAATAAAGATAACCTGTGCAAGTATGCATGGATGATGGTAAAACCTAATAACAAGCCAGGCAAAGGTAGCAATAGCCCACGTGATGAGTTATAATTGTGGCACAGAAAACAGAACTGCAAATTAATCCAATTCATGTTTTAAAATGCCATGTTTTCCTTAAGTAGATCTTGCATTTAAGCATAATCAGGCCTTACTTACTACAAGGGTGATAACGAGAACACATCTAGTGTAGTTGAACAGATAACTTTTGTTACACCACTTGGTACTGCGTGTATCAACTAATTTTCATTGGAAAAAAATTGTTAAATTATATTGATGACGTGATTGAGATTGGATGGTTCAGTGGTTTTGAACACAATCATTTCACTTTTGGGATCTGGGTTCATATCCAATCCAGATGGAGGGACAAAATCCTTCGCATGTTGGCTGTACGGGCCTGAAATTAAATTACATTTGCAGTGTTTTTCAAAGAGGCCAAGAGGCTGTCTAATGCCCAAACTGAAATCTCAAGGGGAGTGTGTTGAGATTGACTTTGGGATTAGGGCATATTATTGAGCAGAGTGAACTTTACCTCCAGCTGAACAGAGAGTACATGATGCTGATGCTAGGTTGAAAAAGAAAATGTCTCTTGTCAATGAGTACAAAATTCACCAGCGCACAAAAATTAAAAAATTGTGGAACCCAAATGAAAGCACTGATTGTGAAACCCACTGACCATGCCAGTTATAGATAAAGCAAACTAAAATAAGCAAACCTGAGCTGCTTCAAAAAGGGCTATATGCTCTTACAAGGGTCTTTTGTCCTATTTTCAGAAATTGATTCTCCTCAATTGTACAATCTGTAACTCTTTACTCTAATTAATACTTTTGCTAGGCAAGCATCCATTTATCGAACACAGAAATATTGATGAAGAATTGAGTTCAAAAACAATTAGATTTTTAATAAGTTTCTTTAAAAATGAAGAATTACTGTGGCTATAATAAATGTATGCTTCATGAGTTGACCATTTGTTTCATTATCCAAATCGTCCCTCAAATGGGAAACCTATTAATATCACTACCCTGCAATGGATCAACATTTACAGTCCGTCTATTAAAAAAAGTGTCCACCATTCTATTGTATTACACCTAAACGTGGTGCTGTGAGGATTATGTTGTATGACTCATTAAGTACAGTGAAAATGAATTGACATTACGTGACTGCCCCATTGTACTGACAACGTGTAAGGATCTTATGGACTTCTTTGACACTAAGATTGAGACCATCTGTTCAGCTACCATTTTTGCTTCCCCTCTCCCCATCCCTATGCCCACCAAGCCAAACGTGCCTCCAGGCCCTTCCCTACTCTAGCCCCGAACCCCCTTCACTCTCTAATTTCTCTTCCATCTTCCTCCATACCTTCTCCAAGCTCATTTCATCTACCGCCAGCTCCCTTGGCCCCATTCCCACTAAACTGCTGATTATCCAACTTCCCTTCTTGGACCCCAAGCTAGCTGAAATTGGAAATGGTTCCCTCTCCTCAGGAATCGTGCCCCCTCCCTTTCAACCATTCCTCAAAAAAAAATCCTCAACCCTCTGTCCTGGCAAAATATCACCCCATCTCCAACCTCCCTTTCCTCTCCAAATACCAAGCTTAGTGTAGGTGACTGATGTGGATAAAAGCACTGGTACAGGCTTGACGAGCTGAGTAGCCAGTTTCTGTGCTGTAAGATTCTATGGGGATAAAATTCAATTGTGGCTGGGGCATAAAAAGGGAGGTAGTGGATTATAAATCACACTCTGCTGCTCATCTGGGCATCTCACAGACTTTCTCAAGGATATGGGGGACTTAGCAGCTCAGCACACTTTTTCTGACATCTAACTCTCCTATGCAGTGTCAGCTGTGGCTCAGTTGGTAGCACACTCGCTTTTTGAGTCAGAAGGTTGTGGGTTCAAGTCCCACTCCAGGGACTTGAGCACGTAAAGCTAGCCTGACACTCCAGTGCAGTGCTGAGGGAGTGCTGTACTGTCAGAGGTGCTGTCTTTCGGATGAGACGTTAAACCGAGGCCCCGTCTGCTCTCTCAGGTAGACGTAAAAGATCCCATGGCACTATTTCAAAGAAGAGTATTTATCCCTCAACCAAAAAAACAGATTATCTGGTCATTATCATAGAGTCATAGAGTTATACAGCACAGAAAGAGGCCCTTCAGCCCATTGCGTCCGCGCCAGCCATCAAGCCCTGTCTAATCTAATCCCATTTTCCAGCATTTGGTCCGTAGCCTTGTATGCTATGGCATTTCAAGTGCTCATCCAAATGCTTCTTGAATGTTGTGAGGGTTCCTGCCTCTACCACCCTTTCAGGCAGTGAGTTCCAGATTCCAACCACCCTCTGGGTGAAAAAGTTTTTCCTCAAATCCCCTCTAAACCTCCTGCCCCTTACCTTGAATCAATGCCCCCTTGTTATTGACCCCTCTACTGAGGGGAAAAGTTCCTTTCTATCTACCCTATCTATGCCCCTCATAATTTTGTACACCTCAATCAGGTCCCCCCTCAGCCTTCTCTGCTCCAAGGAAAACAACCCCAGCCTTTCCAGTCTTTCTTCATAGCTGAAGCGCTCCAGCCCAGGTAACATCCTGGTGAATCTCCTCTGCACCCTCTCCAAAGCAATCACATCCTTCCTATAGTGTGGCGACCAGAACTGCACACAGTACTCCAGCTGTGGCCTTACCAGCGTTTTGTACAGCTCCATCATAACCTCCCTGCTCTTATATTCTATGCCTCGGCTAATGAATGTAAGAAGTCACACAACACCAGGTTATAGTCCAACAGCTTTATTTGAAGTCACAAGCTTTCGGAGCGCTGCTCCTTCGTCAGGTGAAGGAGCAGCGCTACGAAAGCTTGTGACTTCAAATAAAGCTGTTGGACTATAACCTGGTGTTGTGTGACTTCTTACATTTGTCCACCCCAGTCCAACTCCGGCATCTCCACACCTCGGCTAATGAAGGCAAGTATCCCATATGCCTTTTTAACCACCTTATCCACCTGTTCTGCTGCCTTCAGGGATCTATGTACATGCACACCAAGGTCCCTCTGATCCTCTGTCTTTCCTAGGGTCTTACCATTCATTGTGTATTCCCTTGCCTTGTTAGTCCGTCCAAAATGCATCACCTCACACTTTTCAGGGTTAAATTCCATTTGCCACTGTTCCGCCCATCTGACCAACCCATCTATATCGTCCTGTAGCCTGAGGCTTCCCTCCTCGCTATTTACCACCCTACCAATTTTCGTGTCATCTGCGAACTTACTGATCATACCTTTTACATTCACATCCAAATCATTAATGTAGACCACAAACAGCAAGGGACCCAGCACCGATCCCTGTGGTACCCCACTGGACACAGGCTTCCAGTCACAAAAACAACCTTCCACTATCACCCTCTGCCTTCTGCCACTAAGCCAAGGCACCCTGGATCCCATGGGCTCTTACCTTCCTGACCAATCTCCTATGCGGGACTTTATCAAAAGCCTTACTGAAATCCATGTAAAGCCTTACTGAAATCCATGTAAACCACATCCACTGCACTACCCTCATCCACACACCTAGTCACCCCCTTGAAAAATTCAATCAAATTGGTCAGACATGATCTTCCCCTGACAAAGCCATGCTGGCTATCCCTAATTAATCCTTGCCTCTCCAAGTGGAGACTAATTCTGTCCCTCAGAATTTTTTCCAATAATTTCCCAACCACTTTTGACATTGCTGTTTGTGGGAGCTTGCTGTGTGCAAATTGGCTGCCACGTTTCCCACATTACAACTGTGACTACATTTCAAAAGTACTTCATTGGCTGTAAAGCGCTTTGAGATGTCCAGTGGTTGTGAAAGGCACTTTATAAATGCAAGTCTTTCTTTCAAGTCTTTTGTGCAATGGAAGCACTACAATTAGTTTTGGTACATTCCCAAGTTAGTCAAAGGGGAAAAAATAGGTAGGTTCTGCTCCTAATCGTTACCAGCATCCCTGTAAGTGGATACTGGGTGAAGAAAAGTGAGGCTCAGCTGTAATGGTCCTGCAGTTGAATAGCCCGCTGGGTCTCTTTGTTCAGGAGTCCGCATGAAGATTGGCTACTTGGATGAGATATCAATCACGCTGGAACTATACCCTGATGTGAGTTGCCACCATCAAGAGAAAAGTAAAACAATAAAATTGCTTTTTAACCTTTTCTAATCTAAATGAACAAATGGATGTGTTGTGAAAACAGGTTTATTTGTAGACTGTGCACACGTGGCTATGAACTCGGAGGATTGTTAAACTCTGCTTTATTGGCAAGAAGTATGAAACATTTATGGTAAAATAACAAGTTTAATCAATACAATAATTGTACAAATCTGCTGAACATTTGTAATACCAACATTTTACTAATAAAACCTTTTCATTCAATTTGTCAAATGAGTTTAACATTAATAGATATAAGTTATGAATCAAGTATTTAGGAGTTCAACATCAAATTTCATACAAAGCCTAAACAACCATAACAATAGTTAGCATGTAAGCAGACCACTGTCAATATACTTAGTCACAGAGCCTTTAAACAAAACATGGAAGTGAAAGGAACACAGAAATTTGGAACAGTACAGACTTACCACAGACACTACTTCTACTGATCAAATAAGTCACAAGAACTCCAGGTCTGACTGCTTTTTATAATTTTATGCTCGTACCTACTTATTTTGATTCCTCAAATCATTAGATTTTGCATTGGAGAACACTGCCATTCTGCAGGAAAAAAGATTACTGTATTCTAACATTTAAACAGCGTGAGTATGCTTTGTAAGAAATGTGACGAATGTTGAAACTTTATTCCACAGAATAGCATTGCTAAAATGCCTTGAGTTTGATAACATCTCCAAATGCAAATGATTTATAACTTAAAGAGAGTTCAGTTAAAAGGTTCAGGATTGCGATTAACATAACATCAGTTGTGCCTTAACAAAGATCTTGATGTTAACAATAAAAAGTGCTTTCTTTTGAGCAAAAAATTACCCATCAAGAGTAAAAACAGAACATCGGAGAAAAGTTGCTGTATTTCATTTTCACTTTGATTTGGAACAAGGCAACATTTTTACAAAGCTGCATTCAGGATGGTCAAGCACTGTCTGAGCAAATTATAAATATGTTCTTAGCTTAAAAACTATCACATTAATTTTTTGCGCTCATGAAAGTGAAGGATATCAGTGCTGGAGAATGGAATATATTGTACTTTTAGCACCTAGTTTTAATCTATACACATCGACCAGGTCCTTATATAGACCAGATGTAAAGTAAAGCTTGTTCTATGCAACTCAACAACTCTGTCTCAGGAGACCATCCTATATAGTTTCAATGTGATCTTTTACATATTCCACACCAGCCATCCTTGCGTCTTTCCTGAGAGGCAGTGCCAATTACTAAGTTTCACTAATTTGCAAAGAGTTTTGTGCTGTGGACCCAATATTGAATAGAAACTGTATTAGGACTACCCAGTCTGAGCTTACTTAGTGCATTTAGTCAACAGTTAGGAGAATGTTGTCCCTTTCTCTGGGTTGAATATGAAGCTTAGTCTTAGAACTGAAAGGACACTTGTCACGTTTTGGGATGTTTTGACCACAGAAAGGATTTGGAAAAAAGATCACTTTGGGACATCCTGAGGTCATGAAAGGTGCAATATAAATGCAAGTCTTTTTTTTCCCTTTCTCTTTAACTCAGGGGCATTGGGGTCATGAACTCAGGATGTCCCAAAGTGCTTAACAGTACCTTTGAAATGTAATCACTGTTGTAATGTGGGAAATGCGGCAGTCAATTTGTACAGAGCAAGCTCCCACAAACAGCAATGAAATAAATTACCAGCTAATCTGTTTTTTTTAGTGATGTCGGTTGAGAGAGAAATATTGCCCAGGACACGGGGAGAACGCCCCTGCTCTTCTTCGTATAGTTCCACGGGATCTTTTATGTCCACCTGAGAGTGGCCTTGGTTTAACATCTCATCCAAAAGAGGGCACCTCCAACAGTGCAGCACTCCCTCAGTACTGTGCTGAAGTCTGAGCCTAGATTATGTGCTCAAGTCTCTGGAGTGGGACTTGATCCCACAAGCTTTTGACTTAGAGGCGAGAGTGCTACCCACTGAGCCATGGCTGACAGGAAGGGGAAAGTCACCCAGGGTTTCCATTCCTGATCATTATCCAATAGCCCCTGCTGGAGAGAGCACGTGTGTGGATATTTGGTGAGGTCAGTATTGAGCTGGCCTGAGATGCCCACCACTAACCCTAACCCTCCCCTCCAAAGGTTTAATAGCCTGCTGACACTCAGTCAAGGTTGCAGCTGAAGATTGCACACTGGGCAACAGGTGCCTGTGAAACCATACCTGGCAGAAGTTACTGATACGCTTATCAATTACTTCATAAAAGGTGATGAGTCGAAGAAGAGATGACGAGTCGAAAGAAGAGATGAATAAGGCTTTTATTAGCTAAGAAGAGACCATGCTTCTTCGTGAGTGACTGAACAAGTCTGAACGAAACCCACACAGTGGTGGGTGGAGTCAGCTGAGGCATGCCTCCATACACAGCGCCACCCAGAGGTGGCAATATACAATACAGTGGTTTACCACATTCACCCCTTGTTTAATGTGAAGTCCGGCGGGGTGAAGGGTACTACAAGTTAAGTCTATCAGGAGGCCTTGTCTGACGTCCTGATCGTCGTGGTAGCGGCGGTGGTGTTGCAGCATCCGACGTCGGGTCTGGTGTCTGGGTGGTTGGCGAAGATTCCTGGGGCTTTGGCATGCCGTCTGCAGGGGTTGGGTTGGGAGGGGTGGTGGGGGATAACAGTGGTAAGGGGGATAACGGTGGTAAGGGGGATAACGGTGGTAATTCAGGGGTACCCGAGGGTGCGAGATCTCGTATGGAGACCGTGTCCTCCCGCCCGTCTGGGTATGTCACCCAGGCATACTGGGGGTTGGCGTGTAGGAGGTGCACCCGCTCGACCAGGGGGTCCGTTTTATGCGTCCTCACGTGCCTCCGCAGTAGGACGGGCCCAGGAGAAGTCAACCATGCCGGTAGCGAGGTTCCCGATGTAGACTTCCGGGGGAAAACGAACATTTTCTCATGAGGGGTCGCATTAGTGGCAGTACAAAGCAGTGACCGAATGGAGTGGAGCGCTGCAGGGAGGACCTCCTGCCAGCGGGAGGTCGGAAGGCCCTTAGATTTTAGTGCTAAGAGGACTGCCTTCCAAACCGTCGCGTTCTCCCTTTCCACCTGGCCGTTCCCCCGGGGGTTGTAACTGGTGGTCCTGCTCGTGGCGATACCTCTTGTTAGCAGGTACTGCCGAAGTTCGTCGCTCATGAACGATGAGCCCCTGTCGCTATGTATATAGCTGGGGAACCCGAACAGAGCGAAGATGTCATTCAGACACTTGATGACCGTGGTACTGGTCATGTCTGGGCAAGGGATGGCAAAGGGGAAACGGGAGTACTCATCAACTATGTTGAGGAAGTACACATTGCGGTCAGCGGAGGGGAGGGGCCCTTTAAAATCGACGCTCAGGCGTTCGAAGGGGCGGGTGGCCTTGATCAGGCTTGCTCTGTCCGGCCTATAGAAGTGCGGTTTGCACTCGGCGCAGATTTGGCAGCTCTTGGTCATGGTCCTGACCTCCTCGATGGAGTAGGGCAGGTTACGGGATTTGATAAAATGGAAAAACCTGGTGACCCCCGGGTGGCAGAGGTCATTGTGGAGGGACTGCAGCCTATCACTCTGCGCGTTGGCGCATGTACCACGTGATAGGGCATCTGGGGGCTCATTGAGTTTCCCTGGCCGATACAAGATATCATAATTGTAGGTGGAGAGTTCGATTCTCCACCTCAAGATCTTGTCGTTCTTGATTTTACCCCTCTGCTTATTATTAAACATAAAAGCTACTGAACGCTGGTCAGTGAGCAGGGTAAATCGTTTCCCGGCCAGGTAATGCCTCCAGTGACGCACCGCTTCTACAATAGCCTGGGCCTCCTTTTCGACGGAGGAGTGTCTCGTCTCGGGGCCCTGGAGGGTCCTTGAGAAAAAGGCCACGGGTCTGCCCGCCTGGTTAAGGGTCGCGGCTAGGGCGAAGTCGGAGGCATCGCTCTCCACTTGGAAGGGGATGGACTCATCCACCGCGTGCATTGCGGCCTTCGCGATATCGTTCTTGATAAGAGTGAAGGCTGCACACGCCTCTGGTGTCAGGGGGAAGGAGGTGGCTTTGATGAGGGGCCTGGCTTTGTCTGCATAGAGGGGCACCCACTGGGCGTAGTAGGAGAAAAACCCCAGGCATCTCTTCAGTGCTTTTTGGCAGTGGGGAAGGGGTAGCTCCATTAGGGGGCGCATTCTGTCAGGGTCGGGCCCGATGACTCCGTTCTCCACCACGCAGCCGAGGATGGCCAGGCGCTTGGTGTGAAACATACATTTTTCCTTATTGTACGTTAGGTTCAGCCGTTGGGCCGTACGGAGGAAATTTGCTAGATTAACGTCGTGGTCCTGCTGGTCGTGGCCGCAGATGGTGACGTTATCCAAATAGGGGAAGGTTGCCCGCAGCGCGTTCTGGTCAACCATTCGGTCCATCTCCCTTTGGAAGACCGAAACCCCGTTGGTGACGCCGAAGGGGACCCTAAGGAAGTGGTAGAGGCGGCCGTTTGCCTCGAAGGCAGTATACTGGCGGTCCTCATGGCGGATGGGCAGCTGGTGGTACGCTGACTTAAGGTCGATGGTGGAGAATACTTTGTATTGCGCAATCTGATTGACCATATCAGATATGCGAGGGAGGGGGTACGCGTCCAGCTGGGTGTACCGGTTTATGGTTTGGCTGTAGTCGATTACCATGCGGCGTTTTGCAGTGGTTTTAACGACTACAACCTGGGCTCGCCAGGGGCTAGTGCTACCTTCGATAATGCCCTCCTTCAATAGCCGCTCCACCTCAGAGCTGATAAAAGCTCTGTCCCCGGCACTGTACCGCCTGCTTTTGGTAGCGATGGGTTTACAGTCGCGGGTGAGGTTAGCGAACAGGGGAGGGGGGGGGACTTTTAATGTGGAAAGGCTGCAGACTGTGAGTGGGGGGAGGGGTCCACCGTATGCTAGTGTGACACTCTTAAGGTGGCACTGAAAATCCAACCCTAGCAGGACGGCAGCGCAAAGACGGGGCAGGACTAGCAGTTTAAATTTTTTATATTCAGTGCCCCCTACTGACAGGGTCACCACACAGTAGCCGCTGATGTCCATTGACTGGGACTTGGACGCCATAGAAATGCGATGGTGCGTTGGCAGAATCGTGAGGGAGTGGCTACGTACCGTGTCGGGGTGGACGAAACTCTCTGTGCTCCCGCTGTCGATCAGGCAACTGGTGGCGCGGCCGTTTACCGCGATATCCATCATGGAGCTGGATAGATGGTGAGGGAGGGCTTGATCCAGCGTCACGGAGGCCAGTATGTGGCTTAGTGAGTCACTATAGTCATCCGCCGAGACGGTGGTCGGTTCCGGTGACGAAATGGCGGTTGAGTGCGTTGGATACGATGGCGGCGGATGCCATGCGGCCGGGGGTACACAAAATGGCGGATAAGATGGCTGCTCCCACGGCCCGCACGCTGCGCTGCTGGCTGGCTTCCCCTTGCAGGCGTTAGCGTAATGGCCTTTCTTCCCGCAGCCCGAGCAGGTAGCTGTCTTAGCTGGGCAGTGCGCTCTGGGATGTTTTAACTGGCCACAGAAATAGCATTTTTGGGCCTGGTTACTGGGCATCGAAGCAGTTCTTACCGGAGGCTGCTGTCTCGGTTGGGTCGCTGCAGCGGTTGGTGCCGGGGGCGGCGGTCCCGTGTCCCACGGTTTCGATTGCCATGTCTCGGCGCCGTTACGGGGGTATGCCTCGAGGTTTCGGTGGGCCTCCTCTAACGAGAGCGCAAGGGCAATGGCCGTCTTCAGGTCGGGTTCCTTGCTTTCTAGCAGTCTCTGCCGGGTGTGGTCTGACTGGAGGCCCCTGACGAAGGCATCACAGGCGAGTCCCTGCGCGTGCTCCACAGCCGTTACCGCTTTACAATCGCAGTCTCTGCAGAGTGCCAGTAGCGCCCGTGCAAATGCCCCTACCGATTCTCCCGGTTGCTGCCTGCGGGATCCCAAGAGGTGTCGGGCGTAAATTGTGTTCACTGGGCGCGTATATTGCCCTTTTAGTAGCTCGAGGGCCGCCACGTACGTATTAGAGTCCCGGATTAGCATATATACTTGATGGCTCACCTGGGCGGTCAAAATTTTCAGTTTGTGATCCTCCTCTGTAACCTGTGAGATTGCGAGGAAGGATTCAAAGCAGCTCAGCCAGTGTTCAAACTTGGCTGATGCACCCACCTCTTGAGGGTCGAGGTCCAGGCGTGGTGGTCTGAGGGCTCTCAGCAATGTCTGCTGTATCCGTTGCTGTTGTTGCTCCTCAGGTGTCGCCATTTAACTTTTAGCTAATAAAATTGATACGCTTATCAATTACTTCATAAAAGGTGATGAGTCGAAGAAGAGATGACGAGTCGAAAGAAGAGATGAATAAGGCTTTTATTAGCTAAGAAGAGACCATGCTTCTTCGTGAGTGACTGAACAAGTCTGAACGAAACCCACACAGTGGTGGGTGGAGTCAGCTGAGGCATGCCTCCATACACAGCGCCACCCAGAGGTGGCAATATACAATACAGTGGTTTACCACAGTTACTGCTTTTAAGAAAGGATGAGGGAAGAAAAGAGGAAAAAACTGGCCAAAAAAAAAGGGGTCTCGGCATAAGTGAAATAAACAACTTCCAATGCAGTATTCTAATTATATAATGTATGTATTCCACTGTTACGTGATTTGTAACAAAGATTTTTAGCACTGGAGTTTGGGTCTCATATAATGAAGTCTTATCTCTTCACATAGTGAAGTGTTTGTCATGTGACAAGCAGGACCACACGGACTGCAGCAGTTCAAGAAGGCGGCTCACCACCACCTTCTCAAGGGCAATTAAGAATGGGCAATAAATTCTGGCCTTGCCAGCGACGCCCACATCCCATGAACGAATGTAAAAAAAAAATGCACATGACAAGATCATGTTCTTTTAACCTTAAATTTTTTTGCTCATCAAAATGGAGGATGTTAGTACTGGGGAATGGGATGCTTCCCATTTCAGCCATTGGTTCCTATTGAGTACCAGCAAGAGGTGCAGGTCGGCTGTGTCACGTGAATGCCCTTTGTTTGAAATAGTGGTACCACAGAAAACTCAGCACAAGTTCTTTGGCGTGGTTTGCTGTGGTTACAGCTGCTGTTCTCTCCTGCTGAACTGTTCCATTTTTTTTATCCACAGTGAATCTAATTCCACCTAGGCTGTTATTTCAATCCTGCTTCTGGCATATGCAAGAGAACAACTATTTATCACAAGGTGTTCTTGACACAGATGCCGTATAAAAGGAATTGCATGATTCCAATTAAATATCCATTTTACTCTCATGTATACATGATGATGTAACTTACTTGTTGGTGGATGGGCACTGGCTGTGGCCGTATAATTTTTCTTCATTTCTTTTTTGCTTCCATTGAAATAATAACAGCATTTTGAAAGTCTTACGGAATGTTTTGTTGCATAGAGCATAGCACATGGGGTTGACTGTGCTGTTGACGTAGCACAACCAATATCCAAGATGCCATAATGACAGTGGTATACAGTTTGAACAGAATGTTGACACTAATACCATGATATTGTAAGGTGTCCAGGTGATAATGAAAGCTAGTAGGATGGCACTTAGAGTCTGCGCTGCTTTTTTTTCTTTGATCAAAACTAACCGTTTTCTCTTGGTGATCTGAATTCGAAGGTTTTGATCAAGATTTTTAATAAATGGGGCTTCTGGGTCGGCAGATGAGCAGGGTGTTATTTTTATTTCTGTGCAACCATTGCTTGCGTCTGGAGTTGATGAAAAACTGCCATTTTTATCAGCCAATTTATTACATTTGTAGGAAACATATTTTTTATCTTTCTGCATTCGTTTTTTTACGGGGGACACCAAATAGTTTTGATTTTCGTAATCATTCATTATAGGATGCTCTTCCAAGGACATCTTTGTGTCTTCCTCACCAGTGCACACATCATTCTGATTCTGTCCCTGAGACACTGAGCAGACTGATTTTGTGATAAGCCTTTCATCATCCTCTGATGTTGGGTAATTAGCAAAAGAAGCCATTTTGTCACTTTTTAACCATTCGTCTGTGACTTTTTGTGTGTGTGTGGATCTTAGAGTCACTGTTGTGCTTCTGTTTGAAGAAGACCATGATACGTGGCATCTTTCCTGTTTAGAGAGCTTGCGTCCTTCACAAGCAAAGCAGGACGTCAACAGAGCCTTTTTGGAAGAAGCAACTTCATTTTGTGACCCTAGATTTGACCCTTGAAGTTCTGCCAGATCCTTCGTGCGCCTTTCGGTTTCCTTATAGATACGGCAGTACAATATCGTCATCACCGACACAGGAATATAGAAAGCAGCTATTGCCGTACCAAAGGTAATAATGGGCTCAGACAAAAATTGAATCTGACATTCACTTGGAGGAACTGTTCTTTCTCCAACCAAGTACTGCCAGCATAATATTGCAGGGGCCCATAATATAAAAGATATTAACCAAGCAAGTCCAATCATGATACCAGCCCTTTTAGGTGTACGTTTAGCCCTATAAGTCAAAGGTCGTGTGATTGAGAAATACCGGTCGAAGCTTATAAGGAGCAAGTTCATGACAGAAGCATTACTAGCTACATAATCCAGTGCCAGCCACAGATCACACGTCAAATTTCCAAGCGACCAGTAACCTATTAGTATATAAGAAGCGTAGAGATTCATTGAAAATACGCCAATGATGAGATCGGCACAGGCCAGACTTAACAAGTAATAATTGTTCACAGTCTTAAGCTGGCTGTTCACTTTGAACGACACAATGACTAAAATGTTGCCTATTATTGTTATAAAGCTTACAATTGCAGTAATAGTGGCAATTGATACTACTTTCAATAGGCTGTGCCCCTCCTCTTGATTGGAGATATTACCAGTAAGAGATGTATTCTTAAAAAGATCTGATCCCATGATTTCAGGAACTGGGTAATAGCTACAGGAAGTTAAAAGCAATGGGCTTTACTCTGTTAAAGGCAGAGATGAAATGAACCTGGGACGATAATGGAATAATTTCTTCTGTAGGTATCTTTCCTGTTTGTTTCTTTGGTTCTTCTGAAAAAGAAAAATTGTGATTACTAAATTTGTCTCCTTTAGTAACCTATTGCTTGTTTTCCAATATCCAATATAATATCTTACAATTTCACATTTGATTGACTTGACTGGTTAAAGAACAGGAACTCGAGTAACCAGCACAATTTCAAGTGCATTTTGGGCGCAATTTCCTGATTGTGCCCAAAGTGAAAACACTAGTTCCTTTTCTTTAACTAGTCCCAGAACTACCACCAGTAATTCAAATGTCTGGTTTTTTATCACAGTGTGAATATAATAATGGTAATATAAAACACTTAATGCAGCATTATATAAAACTGTTATTTGGAACTGAACATGTTCCAGAAATGTTGCTATGCCACAGATACTGCAATAAATTAGTCCTCATCATAAGCAAAAAATGGTCTGTGCCTACAAGCTGATCATATTAAGATGAAACGTTATGAACTAGAGAAATTGCATCCAAAATGCAGTTGAAATTGTGCTGATTAGGTTACAGTTCAAGTTTCTGATAAAATTAATTTGCATAATCACAAACGTAAAACCTTCAATCAACCAGCGCAATTGGACAGTGTAATAGAACATAATCGTTTCTTTATTTTTCTTTCAATTAAACAGTATTCCTTGATGTATTTAAGAGTGGTAACCTGGTGCAATTTTATTAATACAGCTGAAAATGGGTTTATCACCAAAAATAAGCATTTTTAATAAGAGTATCCAGCTCTTCCCCCATGAGTTACCTGATTTAAAATCACTGAAAATGACTTTAAAAAACTAAACTGAACCATTAAAGTTTCATTGGTGTACACTATCCACTTTCTTAGTAAATTAAATAATTTTTGAGATGAAAAAACTTTTAAAAAGTGCCTACTAGTGCTTGTGCGCCTAACAAAATAAGAACAATTTGGAGAGCCTTCCCGAACCAGCGCAATCGGTGGAATCACACAATTTCGACAGGGAGTCGTGGTCAGTTTTGTGAGAAGAATCTGATCCGGCAAATTGAATCTTAAACCAGCATAAAAGATCGCAGAAAACATGAACGCAAGTGGTTTTGGGTGTAACTCACTTGCATTTAAAATTCCCTGATCTTTTGCGCTAGTTTGGTCTATATATAAGGTTCCAATTCCGAAAGGGGACGCGCTCCCGTTACCTGGGCACTGATTGATTGACAGGTACATTTTGGTTGAATCTTCGCAAAGCATAAAGGAGGCGTGACCGTGCCAGTAAGACACTGACTGATTGACACAGCAGGATGATCCAGGGGGAGAGGGCGGGGCAAACTGCTTGTCCATTGGTTGATTAACAGGAATAACAACAGAAAATGCTGGAAGAACTCAGCAGGCCAGAGAGAAACAGAGTTAACATTTCAGGTCTGTGACCCTTCATCAGAACTGGAAAAGGTTAGAGATGTAACAGGTTTTAAGCAGATGCAGATGGGATGGGGATGGGGAGGGGAGGGGAGAGGAGGGGAGAATTGAAGGAACAGCCTGTGCTAGGGTAGGAGGCAGGAGAGATTAAATGTTGCAAATGGGGATGGCAGAATAATCAACAGCCGCCTGAAAAATGGGGGCAGGGGTTATAGTCTGAAATTGTTGAATTCACTGTTGAGTCCAGAAGGCTGTAAAGTGCCTAATTGAAAGATGAGGTGCTGTTCCTCGAGCTTACGTTGAGCTTCATTCGATTAGGCACTTTACAGCCGTCTGGACTCAGGCGGCTGTTGATGATTCTGCCATCCCCATTTGCAACATTTAATCTCTCCTGCCTCCTACCCTAGCAGAGACTGTGCCTTCAGTTCCTCCTCTCCCTGCCTCAGCACCTGCTTAAAACCTGTTGCATCTCGAACCTTTTCCAGTTCTGATGAAGGGTCACAGACCTGAAACGTTAACTCTATTTCTCTCTCCACGGATGCTGCCTGGCCTGCTGAGTGCTTCCAGCATTTTCTGTTGTTATTTCAGATTTCCAGCATCCGCAGTATTTTGCTATTGTATTAGTGGTTGATTAACAGGACTGTACCTGTTGATTGACAGGACTGTACCTGCCCTGCCACACTGCTTCCCTCCCACTTTGCTGTAACTGGCCCAGGTTAACCCCAGAGGGTGGAAATGGACAAACTTTGCAGTAAGATTGCAGGAAAGCCCCGGGTCGGGAACCAGGAGAGTGGTATCTTTATGTTTCACTATCAACTCACTCCAATAGCGTCAAAAATCCGAATCTCCTCCATGACCAGTGATTAGAGGTCGGATGTATTCACACTTCCCCAAGTTTGCAGCAGTCCTGTGTCTAACAATCACAGCCTGCAGGCACCGATTTGTAATTAACAGAGTGCTGCTGCAACCCACGCCTACTTAAAGGGGCATTGTCTTCCAGGGAGTAAAAGTTGACCGATTTTTTTTTTACCTGGCTGCTAAAAGCATACAACAAATCATAGAGTCATAAAACATTCCCTCTGCCTCAGTCTCAGTGTCTGTCTGTCTGCCTCTCTCTCCCTTGTCTGTCTGCCTCTCAGTGTCTGCCTCTCTCCCTCAGTTTCTCGGTGTCTGCCTGCCTTTCTCCCTCAGTCTCAGTGTCTATCTGCCTCTCTCTCCCTCAGTCTCTCAGTGTCTGTCTGCCTCTCAGTGTCTGCCTCTCTGTCAGTCTGTCAGTTGTATTGATTTCTTTGTGGGTTCAATGACGACACATTGATGAAAGAGAATGTCTTTTTATCTAAAGTTTGTTTAACTAAGTTAACAGCATTACAGGAGACACCATCTTAGAGATCCATCTAAAATGAAACTAAAACTGTTTCTCTCACATGCCCTCTGCTGGTAAGGCATAAATAATCAATCAGGCAAATATGCTGGTAAGACATAATAATCAAACAGGCAAATACCATCACTATTTGCTGATATCATTACATCTCCCTTTCTTAAAACAAAAGTATTTTACTTTTATCTAACAACATGTATTCTTTGTATTACTCTGCATTTTAACTGTAACACTTAATGAACTTACATTATCATTATCAAGGTTTTTTAACCTTGTTTTGTGTGTTCACATGAAATATGTAAATACACTAGAACTTGAAGAGAGAATAAGATAACATTACTTCCTTCTATAACAAGAGTCCTTAAACTTGCTCAATGAGTCTCTCAGGAGGCTTCACGTGTCTTGAGGATTTTCTGATTGATTGTCCTTGAATCTGAGTTGTTGCCTCAGATGATGATTTCTCAGCTGTGTGATCAGGTTGTCCAACAGTATCAGTCTTTTGACCTGCTGAGTGATCAGGTTGTTCAACAGTATCAGTCTTTTGACCTGCTGTGGCTGGTCCCATGAGAAGATCCCGACGATTTCTTCGCAGCACAACACCCTCATCTGTCTGAATGGTGTATGATCTTGGTTGGACTTCACTCAGGACAGTTCCCTTCTGAGTCCATATGTTTGTTTTGTCTTTGAACCTTACTTGGTCACCAGTGTGGAGTTCAGGTAGGTTTTGTGTTCCTCTGTCATAGTAGTACTTTTGCTTTTCTTTCTGTTGCTCTTTGAACTTCCTCACTTTCTCCCCCTCTTTTGTTTTCAGGAGGTTCTCCGGGATGGGTAGGTTTGACCTTAGCCGACGTCCCATAAGGAGTTGGGCTGGTGACTTACCACACTCGAGCGGCATTGTGCGGTATACAAGCATGCTCTGGTAGAAGTCAGTTCCACTGTCTTTTGCCTTGTACATCAGTCTTTTCACTGTCTGGACCGATTTTTCCACTAGTCCATTGGACTGTGGAAAGTGAGGACTTGACGTTGTGTGGACAAAGTCCCACTCTTTGGCAAAGTGTCGGAAACTTGCATTGTAAAACTGGGGTCCGTTGTCTGTGAAGACCTCGCTTGCCACACCATGTCTGGAGAATATGGCTTTCATACATGTTATCAATCTACACTGATTGCTTGTCCTGACACAAACTGGTGAAATCTTTCACAGGCGTATGTGATGCTGAGCAGCTCCTTTTCTATTTGAGCATATCGCATCTCCGCGTCTGTCATTGAGCGCGATGCATATGCAATAGGTTGCCAGTAGTCGTATTTTTGCAGAAGAACGGCACCGAGCCCACTCTGTGATGCATCTGATGATATCTTGATGGGTCTCGCTGGGTCATAAAACCTCAGAACTGGTTCCTCTGTGAGCAGTTTCTTTAGATTGCTCCATGACTTCTCATGCTCATGATTCCATTCCCATTCTATGTTCTTTTCAGTTAGTCGTCTCAGTGGCGCCATCTTTTCTGAGAGGTTGGATATGAATTTACCCATGTAGTTGATCATTCCATTAAACTTCTGCACACCTTTCTGGGATCTGGTCTGATGCCCTCACTGCTAAGGATATCTCCCACGAATGTCAGTTCTGTCACCCCGAGCTGGCATTTCTCTCTATTCAGCTTCAGGTTTGTTTTCCTTGTTGCTTCCAGCACTTTTTTCAGTCTCTCGTCATGCTCAGTTCTCGTGGTTCCCCATACTATGATGTCATCCATTGAGGTATCAACTCCCTTCAGGCACTCATAGATCATATGGATAGTTTTGTGATACACTTCAGGAGCTGAGGCAATGCCAAATGGTAACCGTAGGAATCTGTATCTGCCAAATGGACTGTTGAACGTGCACAGTCTTGAACTTGCTTTGTCCAGTTTCATCTGCCAAAATCCTGATGATGCATCTAACTTGCTGAAATACTTTGCATTTGCAAACTGTGACATGATTTCCTCACGTGTAGGAAGCTTGAAGTGCTCCCTCTTTATTGCTCTGTTTAGATCTCTTGGATCCAGGCAAATTCTGAGCTTTCCATTCTTTTTGTCCACAACGACGAGGGAACTCACCCACTCAGTTGGCTCATCTATCTTCTGAATCACATTCAGGCTTTCCATCCTGTCCAACTCTGCCTTCAGTTGCTTTTGAAGAGCAAACGGAACTTTTCTGCATGGATGTATGACCGTTGGCATACTTTTATCTACTCTGATCGTGTGTTCTCCTGGAAGGCAGCCTAGACCCTTAAATAGGTCATTGTACTCTTTCATGAGTTCATCATAGACTGTCTCTCCTTCGCTTTCCACAACGAGGACTCTCTTTACCAGGTTCAGTCTCTCACAGGCTATTAAACCTAGTATGGCTTGCACATCCTTTGGCACCACGATTAATGCTAGCGTATGCTCTCTGTCCTTGTGTGTCACTTTGACAATGCATCTCCCTTTCACTGGTATATCAGTACCTGAGTATCCTGTCACTTTCACTTTTATTCCATGTATCTTTGGTCTGGGTCTAATTTTCTTAAAATCAGTCTCTGATATCACATTAACTTGTGCTCCAGTATCCAATTTAAATGGAATGTATATGTCATTCACTTTTAGTGTCAACATCCAGTCTCTTTTTTCTTTTTTGTTTTCAGACACAACATCCACATAGAACTCCTCTATCTCGCTTTCATCTACTGTATGGACCTTGCTTTGTTGCGCTTGGTTCTTACAGCAATGGGCATAATGGTTGTTTTTGTTGCAACTATTGCATGTTTTACCATATGCTGGACACTTTTTTGGTGGATGCTGTGTACCGCATCGACTACATGACTTTCGATTGCCCCTTTCATTTTTGTTCGCTGGCCACGCCTCTTTTTTCACATTGGCGCTCTTTTCGTTAAACGGTTTGTGTCCGTTCATTCTCACTGCATCCACGTAGCAGCTACTGTCACTGAACAGCTCCTTTGCCTGCGACTTCACAGTCTCTGTAGCCCTACTCAGTGCTATGGCTTTTCCCAGGTCTAGATTTTGCTCTCTTAGCAGTCTTTCCCTTAGACCATTATCTGGAATACCACACACCAGTCTGTCTTTTATCAGCGAGTCTGTCAGTCCCCCAAATTCACACGTTATGCTTCTGTTTCTCAGTTCAGTCACATACTGATCAATAGTCTCTCCCGTTTTCTGTACACATGTGAAAAATCTGTGCCTCTCAAATGTCACGTTACGTTTAAGTATGCAGTAGGCCTCAAACTGTTCCATTATTTTATCCAGCTTCATTTTGTCTCCATCAGCAGCGAATGTGAAGTTATTATACACCTCCAGCGCTTCATCACCCACGACATGTAAGAACACTGACGCTTTCATTTTATCACTTTTCTCGTCAGCTCCGAATGCCGCTATATACAACTCCAAACGTTGTTTGAACCTCCTCCAATTTTCAGCCACATTACCTGTCAACTGAAGCTTCGCCGGTGGGTGTAAACCTTCCATTTTTTACTTCGTTAGGGAGAGCTGATTTCACTTCAGATTTTTCCTCTTCATCTCTTTCAATCACTTCTGACACCATGTATTGATTTCTTTGTGGGTTCAATGACAACGCATTGATGAAAGAGAATGTCTTTTTATCTAAAGTTTGTTTAACTAAGTTAACAGCATTACAGGAGACACCATCTTAGAGATCCATCTACAACGAAACTAAAACTGTCTCTCTCACATGCCCTCTGCTGGTAAGGCATAAATAATCAATCAGGCAAATATGCTGGTAAGGCATAATAATCAAACAGGCAAATACCATCACTATTTGCTGATATCATTACATCAGTGTCTGCCTGCCTCTCAGTGACTGCTTCTCTCCCTCAGTGTCTGTCTGCCTCTCAGTGTCTGCCTCTCCCTCGGTCTCTCAGTGTCTGCCTCTCTCCTTCAATCTCTCAGTGTCTGCCTGCCTCTCAGTGTCTGCCTCTCTCTTAGTGTCTGACTCTCCCTCAGTCTCTCAGTGTCTGACTCTCCCTCAGTCTCTGCCTCTCCCTCAGTATCTCAGTGTCTGCCTCTCCCTCAGTCTCTCAATGTCTGCCTCTCCCTCAGTCTCAGTGTCTGCCTCTCTCCCTCAATCTCTGTGTCTGCCTGCCTCGCAGTGTCTGCCTCTCCCTCAGTCTCTCAGTGTCTGCCTCTCCCTCAGTCTCTTAGTGTGTGCCTCTCTCCCTCAGTCTCTCAGTGTCTACCTCTCCCTCAGTCTCTCAGTGTCTGCCTCTCCCTCAGTCTCTCAGTGTCTGCCTCTCTCCCTCAGTCTCTCAGTATCTGCCTCTCTCCCTCAGTCTCTCAGTGTCTGCCTCTCCCTCAGTCTCTCAGTGTCTGCCTCTCCCTCAGTCTCTCAGTGTCTGCCTCTCTCCCTCAGTCTCTCAGTATCTGCCTCTCCCTCAGTCTCTCAGTGTCTGCCTCTCTCCCTCAGTCTCTCAGTATCTGCCGCTCCCTCAGTCTCTCAGTGTCTGCCTCTCCCTCAGTCTCTCAGTGTCTACCTTTCCCTCAGTCTCTCAGTGTCTGCCTCTCCCTCAGTCTCTCAATGTCTGCCTCTCTCCCTCAGTCTCTCAGTGTCTGCCTCTCTCCCTCAGTCTCTCAGTGTCTGCCTCTCCCTCAGTCTCTCAGTGTCTGCCTCTCCCTCAGTCTCTCAGTGTCTGCCTCTCCCTCAGTCTCTCAGTGTCTGCCTCTCTCCCTCAGTCTCTCAGTATCTGCCACTCCCTCAGTCTCTCAGTGTCTGCCTCTCCCTCAGTCTCTCAGTATCTGCCTCTCCCTCAGTCTCTCAGTATCTGCCTCTCCCTCAGTCTCTCAGTATCTGCCTCTCCCTCAGTCTCTCAGTGTCTGCCTCTCCCTCAGTATCTCAGTGTCTGCCTCTCCCTCAGTCTCTCAGTATCTGCCTCTCCCTCAGTCTCTCAGTGTCTGCCTCTCCCTCAGTCTCTCAGTGTCTGCCTCTCCCTCAGTCTCTCAATGTCTGCCTCTCCCTCAGTCTCTCAGTGTCTGCCTCTCGCTCAGTCTCTGTGTCTGCCTCTCCCTCAGTCTCTCAGTGTCTGCCTCTCCCTCAGTCTCTCAATGTTTGCCACTCCCTCAGTCTCTCGGTGTCTGACTCTCCCTCAGTCTCTCAGTGTCTGCCTCTCCCTCAGTCTCTCAATGTCTGCCTCTCCCTCAGTCTCTGTGTCTGCCTCTCCCTCAGTCTCTCAGTGTCTGCCTCTCCCTCAGTCTCTCAGTGTCTGCCTCTCTCCCTCAGTCTCTCAGTGTCTGCCTCTCCCTCAGTCTCTGTGTCTGCCTCTCCCTCAGTCTCTCAATGTCTGCCTCTCCCTCAGTCTCTAAGTGTCTGCCTCGCTCCCTCAGTCTTTCAATGTCTGCCTCTCCCTCAGTCTTGCAATGTCTGCCTCTCCCTCAGTCTCTGTGTCTGCCTCTCCCTCAGTCTCTCAGTGTCTGCCTCTCCCTCAGTCTCTCAGTGTCTGCCTCTCCCTCAGTCTCCCAGTGTCTGCCTCTCCCTCAGTCTCTGTGTCTGCCTCTCCCTCAGTCTCTCAATGTCTGCCTCTCCCTCAGTCTCTCAGTGTCTGCCTCTCCCTCAGTCTCTCAGTGTCTGCCCCTCTCCCTCAGTCTCTGTGTCTGCCCCTCTCCCTCAGTCTCTCAGTGTCTGCCCCTCTCCCTCAGTCTCTCAGTGTCTGCCTCTCCCTCAGTCTCTAAGTGTCTGCCTCTCCCTCAGTCTCTCAGTGTCTGCCTCTCTCCCTCAGTCTCTCAATGTCTGCCTCTCTCCCTCAGTCTCTCAATGTCTGCCTCTCTCCCTCAGTCTCTGTGTCTGACTCTCCCTCAGTCTCTCAATGTCTGCCTCTCCCTCAGTCTCTAAGTGTCTGCCTCTCTCCCTCAGTCTCTCAGTGTCTGACTCTCCCTCAGTCTCTCAGTGTCTGCCTCTCCCTCAGTCTCTCGGTGTCTGACTCTCCCTCAGTCTCTCAGCGTCTGCCTCTCTCCCTCAGTCTCTCAGTGTCTGCCTCTCTCCCTCAGTCTCTCAGTGTCTGCCCCTCTCCCTCAGTCTCTCAGTTTCTGCCTCTCCCTCAGTCTCTCAGTGTCTGCCTCTCTCCCTCAGTCTCTCAGTGTCTGCCTCTCTCCCTCAGTCTCTCAGTGTCTGCCTCTCCCTCAGTCTCTAAGTGTCTGCCTCTCCCTCAGTCTCTGTGTCTGCCTCTCCCTCAGTCTCTAAGTGTCTGCCTCTCTCCCTCAGTCTCTCAATGTCTGCCTCTCTCCCTCAGTCTCTCAGTGTCTGCCTCTCCCTCAGTCTCTCAATGTCTGCCTCTCCCTCAGTCTCTCAGTGTCTGACTCTCCCTCAGTCTCTCAGTGTCTGCCTCTCCCTCAGTCTCTCAGTGTCTGACTCTCCCTCAGTCTCTCAGTGTCTGCCACTCCCTCAGTCTCGCAATGTCTGCCTCTCTCCCTCAGTCTCTCAGTGTCTGCCTCTCCCTCAGTCTCTGTGTCTGCCTCTCCCTCAGTCTCTCAATGTCTGCCTCTCCCTCAGTCTCTAAGTGTCTGCCTCTCCCTCAGTCTCTCAGTGTCTGCCTCTCCCTCAGTCTCTCAGTGTCTGCCTCTCCCTCAGTCTCTCAATGTCTGCCTCTCCCTCAGTCTCTAAGTGTCTGCCTCTCTCCCTCAGTCTCCGTGTCTGCCTCTCCCTCAGTCTCTGTGTCTGCCTCTCCCTCAGTCTCTCAATGTCTGCCTCTCCCTCAGTCTCTAAGTGTCTGCCTCTCCCTCAGTCTCTCAGTGTCTGCCTCTTCCTCAGTCTCTCAGTGTCTGCCTCTCCCTCAGTCTCTGTCTGCCTCTCCCTCAGTCTCTCAGTGTCTCCCTCAGTCTCTCAGTGTCTGCCTCTCTCCCTCAGTCTCTCAGTATCTGCCGCTCCCTCAGTCTCTCAGTATCTGCCTCTCCCTCAGTCTCTAAGTGTCTGCCTCTCCCTCAGTCTCTAAGTGTCTGCCTCTCTCCCTCAGTCTCTCAGTGTCTGCCTCTCCCTCAGTCTCTCAGTGTCTGCCTCTCTCCCTCAGTCTCTCAGTGTCTCCCTCAGTCTCTCAATGTCTGCCTCTCTCTGTCTCTCAGTGTCTGCCTCTCCCTCAGTCTCTCAGTGTCTGCCTCTCTCCCTCAGTCTCTCAGTGTCTGCCTCTCCCTCAGTCTCTCAGTGTCTGCCTCTCCCTCAGTCTCTCAATGTCTGCCTCTCCCTCAGTCTCTCAGTGTCTGCCTCTCCCTCAGTCTCTCAGTGTCTGCCTCTCCCTCAGTCTCTCAGTGTCTGCCTCTCTCCCTCAGTCTCTCAATGTCTGCCTCTCCCTCAGTCTCTCAGTGTCTGCCTCTCCCTCAGTCTCTCAGTGTCTGCCTCTCCCTCAGTCTCTCAGTGTCTGCCTCTCCCTCAGTCTCTCAGTGTCTGCCTCTCCCTCAGTCTCTCAATGTCTGCCTCTCCCTCAGTCTCTCAGTGTCTGCCTCTCCCTCAGTCTCTCAGTGTCTGCCTCTCCCTCAGTCTCTCAGTGTCTGCCTCTCCCTCAGTCTCTCAATGTCTGCCTCTCCCTCAGTCTCTCAATGTCTGCCTCTCCCTCAGTCTCTCAGTGTCTGCCTCTCCCTCAGTCTCTCAATGTCTGCCTCTCCCTCAGTCTCTCAGTGTCTGCCTCTCCCTCAGTCTCTCAGTGTCTGCCTCTCCCTCAGTATCTCAGTGTCTGACTCTCTCTCAGTCTCTCAGTGTCTGCCTCTCCCTCAGTCTCTCAGTGTCTGCCTCTCCCTCAGTCTCTCAGTGTCTGCCTCTCCCTCAGTCTCTCAGTGTCTGCCTCTCCCTCAGTATCTCAGTGTCTGCCTCTCCCTCAGTATCTCAGTGTCTGACTCTCCCTCAGTCTCTCAGTGTCTGCCTCTCCCTCAGTCTCTCAGTGTCTGCCTCTCCCTCAGTCTCTCAGTGTCTGCCTCTCCCTCAGTCTCTAAGTGTCTGCCTCTCCCTCAGTCTCTCAGTGTCTGCCTCTCCCTCAGTCTCTAAGTGTCTGCCTCTCTCCCTCAGTCTCTCAGTGTCTGCCTCTCCCTCAGTCTCTGTGTCTGCCTCTCCCTCAGTCTCTCAATGTCTGCCTCTCTCCCTCAGTCTCTCAGTGTCTGCCTCTCTCCCTCAGTCTCTCAATGTCTGCCTCTCTCCCTCAGTCTCTCAATGTCTGCCTCTCTCCCTCAGTCTCTGTGTCTGACTCTCCCTCAGTCTCTCAATGTCTGCCTCTCCCTCAGTCTCTAAGTGTCTGCCTCTCTCCCTCAGTCTCTCAGTGTCTGACTCTCCCTCAGTCTCTCAGTGTCTGCCTCTCCCTCAGTCTCTCGGTGTCTGACTCTCCCTCAGTCTCTCAGCGTCTGCCTCTCTCCCTCAGTCTCTCAGTGTCTGCCTCTCTCCCTCAGTCTCTCAGTGTCTGCCCCTCTCCCTCAGTCTCTCAGTTTCTGCCTCTCCCTCAGTCTCTCAGTGTCTGCCTCTCTCCCTCAGTCTCTCAGTGTCTGCCTCTCTCCCTCAGTCTCTCAGTGTCTGCCTCTCCCTCAGTCTCTAAGTGTCTGCCTCTCCCTCAGTCTCTGTGTCTGCCTCTCCCTCAGTCTCTAAGTGTCTGCCTCTCTCCCTCAGTCTCTCAATGTCTGCCTCTCTCCCTCAGTCTCTCAGTGTCTGCCTCTCCCTCAGTCTCTCAATGTCTGCCTCTCCCTCAGTCTCTCAGTGTCTGACTCTCCCTCAGTCTCTCAGTGTCTGCCTCTCCCTCAGTCTCTCAGTGTCTGACTCTCCCTCAGTCTCTCAGTGTCTGCCACTCCCTCAGTCTCGCAATGTCTGCCTCTCTCCCTCAGTCTCTCAGTGTCTGCCTCTCCCTCAGTCTCTGTGTCTGCCTCTCCCTCAGTCTCTCAATGTCTGCCTCTCCCTCAGTCTCTAAGTGTCTGCCTCTCCCTCAGTCTCTCAGTGTCTGCCTCTCCCTCAGTCTCTCAGTGTCTGCCTCTCCCTCAGTCTCTCAATGTCTGCCTCTCCCTCAGTCTCTAAGTGTCTGCCTCTCTCCCTCAGTCTCCGTGTCTGCCTCTCCCTCAGTCTCTGTGTCTGCCTCTCCCTCAGTCTCTCAATGTCTGCCTCTCCCTCAGTCTCTAAGTGTCTGCCTCTCCCTCAGTCTCTCAGTGTCTGCCTCTTCCTCAGTCTCTCAGTGTCTGCCTCTCCCTCAGTCTCTGTCTGCCTCTCCCTCAGTCTCTCAGTGTCTCCCTCAGTCTCTCAGTGTCTGCCTCTCTCCCTCAGTCTCTCAGTATCTGCCGCTCCCTCAGTCTCTCAGTATCTGCCTCTCCCTCAGTCTCTAAGTGTCTGCCTCTCCCTCAGTCTCTAAGTGTCTGCCTCTCTCCCTCAGTCTCTCAGTGTCTGCCTCTCCCTCAGTCTCTCAGTGTCTGCCTCTCTCCCTCAGTCTCTCAGTGTCTCCCTCAGTCTCTCAATGTCTGCCTCTCTCTGTCTCTCAGTGTCTGCCTCTCCCTCAGTCTCTCAGTGTCTGCCTCTCTCCCTCAGTCTCTCAGTGTCTGCCTCTCCCTCAGTCTCTCAGTGTCTGCCTCTCCCTCAGTCTCTCAATGTCTGCCTCTCCCTCAGTCTCTCAGTGTCTGCCTCTCCCTCAGTCTCTCAGTGTCTGCCTCTCCCTCAGTCTCTCAGTGTCTGCCTCTCTCCCTCAGTCTCTCAATGTCTGCCTCTCCCTCAGTCTCTCAGTGTCTGCCTCTCCCTCAGTCTCTCAGTGTCTGCCTCTCCCTCAGTCTCTCAGTGTCTGCCTCTCCCTCAGTCTCTCAGTGTCTGCCTCTCCCTCAGTCTCTCAATGTCTGCCTCTCCCTCAGTCTCTCAGTGTCTGCCTCTCCCTCAGTCTCTCAGTGTCTGCCTCTCCCTCAGTCTCTCAGTGTCTGCCTCTCCCTCAGTCTCTCAATGTCTGCCTCTCCCTCAGTCTCTCAATGTCTGCCTCTCCCTCAGTCTCTCAGTGTCTGCCTCTCCCTCAGTCTCTCAATGTCTGCCTCTCCCTCAGTCTCTCAGTGTCTGCCTCTCCCTCAGTCTCTCAGTGTCTGCCTCTCCCTCAGTATCTCAGTGTCTGACTCTCTCTCAGTCTCTCAGTGTCTGCCTCTCCCTCAGTCTCTCAGTGTCTGCCTCTCCCTCAGTCTCTCAGTGTCTGCCTCTCCCTCAGTCTCTCAGTGTCTGCCTCTCCCTCAGTATCTCAGTGTCTGCCTCTCCCTCAGTATCTCAGTGTCTGACTCTCCCTCAGTCTCTCAGTGTCTGCCTCTCCCTCAGTCTCTCAGTGTCTGCCTCTCCCTCAGTCTCTCAGTGTCTGCCTCTCCCTCAGTCTCTCAATGTCTGCCTCTCCCTCAGTCTCTCAGTGTCTGCCTCTCCCTCAGTCTCTCTGTGTCTGCCTCTCCCTCAGTCTCTCAGGCTGGAATTTTCCTTACCTGGGCAGGTCCGGTGCGGGCGGCTGGCGTGGTGGGTCAGGACCCCGTTGTTCTTTATATCGTACTCCTCAGAGCGACATTCCTTTAATGGCGCCTATTAAGGCATGCCAGCGCGTTTCCCGGCCCTATTAAATGGTGTGGATCTGATGACATCATCAACGACTCATTTCCAGCCGGGATATTTAAAGGAGCCTTGGCCACATTGCATTTGAAGGTTAATCTAGGAGTGCGCAGGCACTATCCCCATAAACCCGTGATTCCCTTAATATTCAAAAATCTATCGATCTCTGTCTTGAATATACTCAATGACTGATCCTCCACAGCCCTCTGGGGTAGAGAATTCCAAAGATTCACCACCCTCTGAGTGAAGAAATTTCTCCTCATCTCAGTCCTAAATGGCCGACCCCTTATTCTGAGACTGTGACCCCTGGTTCTAGACTCCCCAGCCAGGGGAAACATCCTCCTGTAGGAATCAACGGATTCCTATCTAAATCAGTGAGGTCGAGTCAGTTCAGTAAATTAACCGAATTTAATTAAACTGGTGAACAAAACAAAAACATGCAGGAGCAACAGCAAACAGGTCTATACAGTAGCTTGTTCCACGAGGTCTGAACTCCGAACCTCCCACCTCTGACGTCATGACGTTTCCCGCCACTCGGGGCACCACGTGACCAACGTGATGACATCATCGCGTTGTTTCAGGGTTTTTACAGAAAGCTTGTTTACACTCAGCAAACGGACATAGGTGCTGTAACATTGCTTTAAAGACAGTTATTCATTTGTACAGGAGTTCATTGGTGGTTTTACCACATGCGCCCCCCCAGAAGTGTCTTTAATCATCAAAGTCAATCGCAGAGGAGGTCGGACAATCCTGTCGGAGCGACTCCGATATTCCCGGAGAGGAATGGATGGTGCAGGAGAGGAGCTGGGCTGTGGGGCCGATGGGCCAGGCGTAGCAGCCGCGGGCAGTCGCCCACGACGCGGTGGCTGCGCTGTTTCGACTGGCTGGCCGAGGTCCAGGTGTGCAGCCTTGAGGCGGCCCACGAAAATGTAGTCGGGCGTCCCGCCGACGTCTACCAGAAAACTCTTGGCGCCCGCCTTCAGTACCCGGAAGGGGCCCGTGTATGGAGGCATGAGGGGACTACGGTGGGTATCGTGCCATACAAAAACAAATTTAGCCCTCATGAGCGTTGGCGGAACATGTGACGCAGGCAGTCCATGCTGTGAAGTCGGAATGGGCCGGAAAGCGTGCACTGCGGCTCGGTGAGCCTCCAGTTGTTCAGTGGCGGACCACGGACGCGTCGGCGACGGGAGAAACTCGCCGGGGACCCTGAGCGGCTGGCCGTAGACCAGTTCGGCAGCCGACGCCTGCAGGTCCTCTTTAGGCGCTGTGCGCAACCCGAGCATTACCCATGGCAACTTATCCATCCACGCGGTCCCTTGGAGGGTAACCCGCAGCGATGCCTTCAGAGAATGATGGAAGCGTTTGCATAACCCATTGGCCTGCGGGTGGTAAGCCATGGTGCGATGGAGCTTGGCGCCCAATTCTGAAGCCACGGCGTTCCACAAAGCAGAGGAGAACTGCGGCCCGCGGTCCGATGAAATGTCCGACGGCATGCCGAAACGGGCAACCCAAGACGAAAGAAAAGCCCAGGCGACATCCACGGAGGTGGTGGACGTCAATGGAATGGCCTCCGGCCATCTGGTGGTACGGTCGACGATCGTCCCCAGATGCGTGAACCCTTGAGACGGCGGTAGTGGGCCCACGAGGTCGATATGAACATGATCGAATCGCCGCTCCGGTACCTCGAAAACGGCGACAGGAGCTTTAATGTGGCGCTGCACCTTCGCTCTCTGGCACACGACACTGGTGTTGGCCCAGTCGCGCACATCTTTTCGCATTCCCCTCCAGACAAACTTGGATGCTAACAACTTCTGTGAAGCCCGCACACCCGGTTGGACGAGGTTGTGCATGATATCGAAGACTTTCCTGCGCCAGGATGACGGAACGATCGGGCATGGGTCTCCCAGGGAGACATCGCAGAGCAAGGATGTGCCGTCTGAGTGGAAAAATACATCCACTGGCCGCAGGCCGGACGAATCGGAACGGAAAGCGTGCGTCTCCGGGTCAGCCGCTTGGTCGACCGCCATTAGTGAATAGTCGAGACCCAGTTGGACGGCCTGGACGGCCGCACGCGAAAGTCAGTCGGCAACCACGTTGTCCTTGCCGGCCACATGACGGATGTCGGTGGTAAACTCGGAGATGAAAGTGAGTTGCCGTTGCTGTCGGGCCGACCACGGCTCAGTCGTCTTGGCCATGGCAAACGTCAGGGACTTGTGATCCATGAAAGCGACGAATTGGCGTCCTTCCAATAAAAAACGAAAGTGGCGGATGGCCAGGAACAATGCCAACAGCTCTCAGTCAAATGTGCTATAGCTACGTTTGTTACTACATAACTGGCGGCTAAAAAACACCAGCGGTTGCCATGCCCCGTCGACCCATTGCTCTTGCACGGCGCCGATGGCGTAGTCCGACGCATCTGTCGTGAGCGCGATGGTGGTGCCGGGCAGCGGGTGCGCTAACATCGTCGCATTGGCGAGGGCCTCCTTCGTGTCCCCAAATGCACGGTCCATAACCGACGACCAGATCACCGGTTCTTTCCCCGGTTTCCCTCGGAGTGCCTCGTAGAGCGGCCGCATGAGCTGGGCGGCCCGGGGGACAAAGCGATGGTAAAAGTTTACCATGCCGAGGAATTCTTGGAGCGCCTTGACGGATTGCGGCCGTGGGAATGCAGCGACGGCTGCCACTTTCACCCTGAGTGGCAGTGCCTCTTCCGCGGTGATGCGATGGCCCAGAAAATCGATCTGCCTCAGTCCAAATTGGCACTTGTTTGGGTTAACTATAAGGCCATGCTCCTGGAGACGGCGGAAAAGGACGCGCAGGTGACGTAGGTGTTCTTCCTTTGACGCGCTGGTGACGAGGATGTCATCGAGGTATACAAAAAGGAATTTGAGATCCCGGAGCACTGAATCCATGAGGCGTTGGAACGCCTGCGCCGCATTTTTAAGCCCAACAGGCATCCGTAAAAATTCAAAAAGGCCAAATGGGGTAATGACCGCCGTTTTCTGGACGTCCTGAGGGTGGACGGGCACCTGGTGGTATCCGCGGACGAGGTCGATCTTGGAGAACCACGACGTGCCGGCCAAATGGGCGGAAAAATCTTGAATATACGGTATCGGGTACCGGTCTGGAGTTGTGACCTCGTTGAGGCACCGATAATCACCACAGGGCTGCCACCCACCGCCGGGCTTTGGCACGATGTGTAGCGGAGACAACCAGGGACTATCAGATCGGCGAACGATGCCCAACCGCTCCATAGTGGCGAATTCCGCCTTCACGGCCTCGAGTTTACTGGCTTCTAATTGGCGAGCCCGGGCGTAAGCCGGGGGGCCGGTCGTCGCAATGTGGTGTTCAACACCGTGTTTGGCGGTCGTCGCAGAGAAAGTGGGTCGAGCAAGCTCCGGAAATTCCTTGAGCAGGCGGGCGAACTCGTCGGGCGGCGACTCGGTGCGGGCAACCGCGTGGGTCGCGCCGGAGCCCCGAAAACAGGGGATGGGGGCTCGTGAGGCGGCATGGATCAGGCGGCGATTACGTACGTCGACCAGTAGGTCATGCGTGCAGAAAAAATCGGCACGAGGATTGCCAGTGGTATCGTGGCGGTGATAAACTCCCAGTGGAAGAGTTGGCCGCCGAGACACAATCGGATACGCCACCTCCCGTACGTACAGATGGCGCTGCCATTGGCGGCCTGTAGTGGAGAACCGCGCCGCCCAGATCGGACGTCGAGAACCGAAGCGGGGAGGATGCTGCACTGAGCGCCCGTGTTGCATAAGAAACGCCGGCCCGAAATGGAGTCGGTGATGTACAACAATTTCCCGGAATCACCAACTGTCATTGTGGAGGCGAAACCGACCTCGGGGCTTCCCTTCCGGTCGCGCAATCGGTGTTGCTGCTTTCTCGGTGCCGGTGGCACGAATTTACACGGGGATCGGCAGCATCTGGCTTTCTGACCGAAACAGGCGTGGTAGTAGCAAAGGCCGGTCTGTGGAGGTGCCGAGGCGGGGTTCTTGGAGGTGGGGCGCGTCGAGGTGGCACAATACTGTTGCATCACCGCGTAAATGGTGTCGGCTTCGGCCGCAAGCGCCACACCGTCCGTAACCGTCGACCTGGTCAGGGCTGCTTGTACCTGCTCAGGGAGCTGGCTCAGGAACAGTTCACGAAATATAAAACACTGCGACTCAGACCCGAGGAGGGTGAGCATGTGGCTCATCAACTCGGAAGGCTTAGCATTGCCTAACCCGGGGAGTGTGAGCAAGCGTAGTGCGCGCTCCGCCTTTGTGAGACCGAATACTTGCATGAGGCGCGCCTTGAGCGTTTCGTACTTGTTCTCCACCTGCGGGGTCTCCAGCAGGCTGATAATGTGGGAAGCCGTCGAGCTGTCCAGTGCGGAGACCACATACAGGTAACGGGTCTGATCCAGCACTATGTTTCGCAGTTGGAACTGAGCCTCCGCTTGAACGAACCAGGAGGCTGCCTGTTGTTCCCAAAATTGAGGGAGCTTCAAACTCGCTGCATTTACATCCATCTTGTTCTCGAGCTTGCCTCCGCGAAAATCGTCCGCGAAGCTTCGGGGTCACCAATGCAGGAATCAACGGATTCCTATCTAAATCACTGAGGTCGAGTCAGTTCAGTAAATTAACCGAATTGAATTACACTGGTGAACAAAACAAAAACATGCAGGAGCAACAGCAAACAGGTCTATACAGTAGCTTGTTCCACGAGGTCTGAACTCAGAACCTCCCACCTCTGACGTCATGACGTCATCACGTTTCCCGCCACTCGGGGCACCACGTGAGCAACGTGATGACATCATCGCGTTGTTTCAGGGTTTTTACAGAAAGCTTGTTTACACTCAGCAAACGGACATAGGTGCTGTAACATTGCTTTAAAGACAGTTATTCATTTGTACAGGAGTTCATTGGTGGTTTTACCACACTCCCGGCATTTACCCTGTCAAGCCCTGTAAGAATTTTGTATGTTTCAATGTGATCACCTCTCATTCTTCTAAACTCCAGAGAATAGAGGCCTAGTCTACTCAATCTCTCCTCATAGGACAATCCCCCCCTCCCAGGAATCAGTCTGGTGAACCTTTGTTGCACTCCCTCTGTGGCAAGTATATCTTTCCTTAGGTAAGGAGACCAAAACTGTACACAATACTCCAGGTGTGGTCTCACCAAGGCCCTATATAATTTCAGTAAGATGCCTTTACTCTTATAATCAAGATTTGGTCCCCTGACTTGATGGTAATGGTAGAGTGAAGGATGTGCCAGACCATGAGGTTGCAGATTGTGGTGGAATACAATTTTGCTGCTGCTGATGGCCCACAGCGCCTCATGGATGCCCAGTTTTGAGCTGCTAGATCTGTTCTGAATCTATACCATTTAGCACGGTGGTAGTGTCACACAACATGATGGAGGGTGTCCTCTGTGTGAAGAAGGGACTTCATCTCCACAAGGACTGTGCGGTGGTCACTGCTACCAATGCTGTCATGGACAGATGCATCTGCGACAGGTAGATTGGTGAGGACGAGGTCAAGTAGGTTTTTCCCCTTGTGTTGGTTCTCTCACCACCTGCCGCGGGCCCAGCCCGACAGCTATGTCCATCAGAACTCGACCAGCTCGGTCAGTAGTGGTGCTACCAAGCCACTCTTGGTGATGGATATTTAAGTCCCCCACCCAGAGTACATTCTTTGCCCCTGTTACCCTCAGCGCTTCTTCCAAGTGGTGTTCAACATGGAGGAGTACTGATTCATCAGTTGAGGTAGGTGTCAATCAGCAGGAGATTTCCTTGCCCATGCTTGACCTGAAGCCATGAGACTTCATGGGGTCCAGAGTCAATGTTGAGGACCCCCAGGGCCACTCCCTCCTAACTGCCACTCTGGTGGGTCTGTCCTGCCGGTAGGACAAGACATGGCTGAAAGGTATGATTTTGTCAGTATGACTATGTCAGGCTGTTGCTTGACTAGCTTGTGGGACAGCTCTCCCAATTTTGGCACACGTCCCCAGTGAGGAGGACTTTGCAGGGTCGACTGGGCTGGGTGTGCCGTTGTTGTGTCTGAAGCCAGTGCCTAGGTCGATGCCGGGTGGTCTGTCCAGTTTTATTCTTATTATTGTTTCTCATTGTGGTTTGTTACAAATGAGTGTCTTGCTAGGCTATTTCAGAGGGCAGTTAAGAGTCAACCACATTGCTGTGGGTCTGGAGTCACATATAGGTCAGATCAGGTAAGGACGGCAGATTTCCTTCCCTAAAGGACATTAGTGAACCAGATGGGTTTTTACGACACTCTGATAGTTTCATGATCACCATTACTGATACTCGCTTTTTATTCCAGATTTATTTCATTAGCTGAATTTAAATTCCCCAGTTGCTGTGTGGGATTTCAACTCACATCTCTGGATCATTAGGCCAGGCCTCTGGATTACTAGTTGAGTAACATAACCATTCCTGAAAGATGTGTGTGTCCCTTTAAGAAGCGCTGATAGCGTCTCAGTGGAACTGCTGCACGTTGTTCTGTGCGTGGTTGGGAGGGAACGGTATGGAGAGCAGTGATGTCCAAAATCACAGTTGTGCATCAATTCAGGCATTGCACGGCGATTGATGTCATGATCTGCATATTTACATGTGAGAGGCAAGCGCAGGCAACGGCAGCACTGCCGACCTGTCCAAAATGGCGGCCGCCGTGTCTCGCACCAGAAGCAGGCAATAACGAGGTGGCCACCATTTTTCCAACAAATCCGGCCTTAACGGCTGGTGCTATAACATAGAAACATAGAAGATAAAAGCAGGAGTAGGCCATTTGGCCCCACGAGCCTGTTCCGCCATTCAATGCGATCATGGCTAATCATCCAAATTCAGTACCTTGTCCCTGCTTTCTCCCCATATCCCTTGTGTTATGTTCATTAATAACTAGACATTCTTATTATGAACACAGCTAGCTTCTAGCTAGTTATTTATTCAGTACACGTTCTCTAGGTACAGTATCTGTAGAGGCTTCCATGTGTGCTCCTGTGTGCAGGCTGCCATCTTGACTGTTGCCTTGTGGGTAGCCTAGCCTCATGGGTAATGTAGTCTTAATGTATGTATAGCTGGGTAGTGTAGTTTTATACATACAGCTATATACAGCTCTACTGCTCCACCTAGTGTCCACCACAGAATGACATGTTATTGATCACTACACCTTGATCCCTTTAGCCTTAAGAAATATATCTAACTCCTTCTTGAATATATTTAATAAGTTGGCCTCAACTGCCTTCTGTGGTAGAGAATTCCACAGGTTCACCACTCTCTGGGTGAAGAAATTCCTCCTCATCTCAGTCCTAAATGGCTTACCCCTTATCCTTAGACTGTGACCCCTGGTTCTGGACTCCCCCGCCATCGGGAACATCCTTCCTGCATCTAGTCTGTCCAGTCCTGTTAGAATTTTATAAGTTTCAATGACATCCCCTCTCATTCTTCTAAACTCTAGCGAATATAAGACTAATCGAACCAATCTCTCTTCATATGTCATTCCTGCCATCCCAGGTATCAGTCTGGTGAATCTTCACTGCATTCCCTCCATGGCAAGAACATCCTTCCTCAGATAAGGCGACCAAAACTGCACACAATACTCAAGGTGTGGTCTCACCAAGGCCCTGTACAACTGCAGTAAGACATCCTTGCTCCTGTACTCAAATCCTCTCGCTATGAAGGCCAACATATCATTTGCCTTCTTAACCGCCTGCTGCACCTACATGCTTACCTTCAGCGACTGGTGCACAAGGACACCCAGGTCTCGTTGCACTTCCCGTTTTCCCAATCTATTGCCATTCAGATAATAATCTGTCTTCCTGTTTTTGCCACCAAAGTGGATAACCTCGCATTTATCCACATTATACTGCATCTGCCATGCATCTGCCCAATCACCCAACCTGTCCAAATCATACTGGAGTTTCTCTGCATCCTCCTCACAGCACACACGCCCACCCAGATATGTGTCATCTGCAAACTTGGAGATATTACATCTAGTTCCCTCGTCTAGATCATTAATATAGATTGTGAATAGCTGGGGTCCTAGCACTGCCTGCCACTTGGAAAAAGACCCGTTTATTCCAACTCTTTGCTTCCTGTCTGCCAACCAGTTCTCTATCCAAATCAGTACCTTAACGCCAATCCCATGTGCTTTAATTTTGCATGCCAATCTCTTATGCGGGACCTTATCGAAAGCCTTCTGAAAGTCCAAATACACCACATCCACTGGTTCTCCCTTATCTATTCTACCAGTTACATCCTCAAAAAATTCCAGTAGATTAGTCAAGCATGATTTACCTTTTGTAAATCCATGTTGACTTTGTCTGATCCTGTCACTGTTTTCCAAGTGCTCTGCTATTACATCTTTTATAATGGACTCTAGCATTTTCCCCACTACCGATGTCAGTCTTACCGGTCTATAATTCCCCGTTTTCTCTCTACCCCCTTTTTTAAATAATGGGGTTACATTAGCTACCCTCCAATCCATGAGAACTATTCCAGAATCTATAGAATTTTGGAAGATGACCAGTAATGCATCTACTATTTCTAGGGCCACTTCCTTAAGTACCCTAGGATGTAGATTATCAGGCCCTGGGGCTTTATCGGCCTTCAATGCCGTGAATTTCCCTAACACCATTTCCCTACAAATACTGATTTCATTCAATTCCTCCCTCTCATTAGACCCTATGGCCTAGAAATGCGGTGGAGCCCCAAACGGGGCGCCAAGCTCGCCTGGGCGCCGGAATTACCTCTGCGAACGGAGCTGTTGCGCCCGCCGGAAATTCAGTTTGTGCGCCCCAAGAGGGTTGCGGGGCGCCTCGAGCAGTGCCCCGCGACCCTCTTGGGGCGCTGAAACGGAATATCGCAGTACAACGTGCCGCAGCGCCACATGCTGCGGCACAGCGCGCTGCGGTACTGCAGGCCTTCCTCCCCTTCTTAAGGGGGCGGGGCCTGCACCAGCGCGATGACCGATCGCGAGTTCCGGCAAAAGAGCCCAGCACCGAGGAGAAGTGCCGGGCTCGCGGGACAAAGCTGGCACTGCCCGGGGGAGGGGGGGGGATCAGGAGGCCGGGGACGGAAGCGCTGGCAGGCAGCCACTGAAAAAAATGGCCGCCCCGCACCTCCACCTTAATTTGCACCACTACCGCCACAGGCAGGCCCCGTGAACCGGGCACGATTTGCAACCGGCGTTACAGAGGCGGGCGCAACCAAATATCATGATCAGGGCGGTAGCGGGGCGCTGCGCACACCGATGATGTCATCGGTGGTGGCGCAGCGCTACAGGCTAACGCCGCCATTAGTGCCCCGCTAAATGTCGCGGGAGTCGCGGCTAGTGGCGCTAAAGCCACTGAGTGCCCTCTTTAGGCGCTAACTGGTGGCGCAGCCCACCGAATTTCTAGGCCTATGTTCCCTGACATCTCTGGAAGGTTATGTGTGTCCTCCTTTGTGAAGACAGAACCAAAGTATGTTTTTAATTGGTCTGCCATTTCTTTGTTCCCCATTATAAATTCCCCTGATTCTGACTGCAAGGGACCTATCAATTTCATGTCCTTGATTTTCATTCTTAGTCCAGCAGCTTTTTGGAGACCCTTCCCTCATATTTTGGACCACAAACTGACCCTGGAATGCTGAGTTGATGTTAATGAGTCGCTCTATGCAGTCAATGGTGATCTTGGTCAGAAAATGCTGTAACATGACAATGATGTTGGTGTACCATTACGATGCTCATCAAAGTGATGAGATTTGAGCCCATGACTTTCCACATGATGAGACCTTGATCTTGGCTGGGCTGTTAAAATGGAGGTCCTTCATTACTTCCCTGCATTTGAGAGGGTTAAACAATAATGGAGAACTGTTTGATATGTCACCTTGGGTGGATTATCTGTGGGTAATATGACAGCAGCGTGGACAAAGTGATGGGGAAACATTTCTTCCTCACCCATGCTCAGTTGGGAAGTTATGGGGCGTGAGGTGGGGGCGGTGGTGTTAAGGAATGGTTGAAAAATGAATCAGAATTTTCCCTGAGGAACATTGGAGGGATTAGAGCCTCAAAGACACAGATTTAAATGTTTTTGTTTTGTTCACACTTCCAGCCTTATTAGATGGAAGTCTTAGTGATCACAAATGCCATGACAAGAAGAGCCATTACTCCATTCTGCCTAGGGGTTGCTCAGCCTCCTACATAGATATCACAGTGGTGCGCAGAGCTAGCACAAATCTTGCGATTCCCAGAAAGTGAATCCTTCCCTATGGTATAGGCGGATCTCATTCTCCTCAACAAACGGAGGAGTGGGGGGGAATGCTTTTGAGGAATTGTTGATGATAACAACAACAACAACATGCATTTATGTAGCACCTTTAGCACTTCACAGGGGCGTAATCAAAAAAATGGATGCTGAGCCTAAGAAGGAGATATTAGAAGGGCGACCAGAAGCTTGATCAAAGAGGTGACCTTTAAAGAGGATCTTAAAGGAGGAGAGGGAGGTGGAAGTATTTAGGAAGGGAATACCAGAGCATCGGGTCTCGGTGGCTGAAGGCATGGCTGTCAATGGTGGGGTGAAGGGAGGGAGTCCACCAAAGTCAATATGAACAGGTACTACATAGGCTATGGCTCAGACTCGGAGAGTATCAAGTCACCTGGACTCTATTCCTATCAGTCCATCAGCCAACCTTCCCCGTCCATTCCTTTTCCTATGGGGTCAACCAGACCAACCTGAGACAGGAAGGATGGCAGCCATCCTCCAGGCTTTTTGCTCTTGCAACACTTCCATGTGTGAGAAACAAAAACTCCCCAACGCCTCGACATTTGCTAACCTCCACAACAACCACTGCTTATGCACGACTGCCTCCGTAACAAATCATTTTTGTAATGTAATCTGTGTGTGTACAACAATGTAGATAGCTTAACTAGAAAGTATAACTATATGGCCTTATAAACCATTGCACAAACAAAATGCAGCATGATTAAATTTGCATTTACCTCAATTTAAAAAAATTAAAAGATGAAAAGGGAAACAGAAAAAAATAACTTTTATTCAATGCAAAGTCACAAATTCAAATGCTTAATCACATGCCTTGAAATTAATACAGAATTTTCATTAATGCTAAAGTCAATAAAATCATGACATATAGGCAGATCTTGTTAAATCTCAAGCGTGAAAGTCATTCAGTTTTGATTTCAAAATTTGATCTATTTTGATGTTGCTGCCTGTTTTTATGGTCTGTTGGCACCTCTGGCTCTGTATGGTAATCATAAGCTAGGCTTGGGTGAAAAAGACCTTTCAATGCCCTTGATTTGCTCCAGAATGTCAACCCTACCATCTTCCCAATAGTTGTAATAACTCTGTGTTTGTGGGCTGATGGTGATTCTGGCTGTGTATGTTGATACCTCCCTGCTGCTCCCTGTAGTTAACAGATTGCTTGCCCCTCTGGCTTTGCTTATGGTTTGGTGGTGTCTGGCCATTTCTGTTAATTCCTTGCATTGTGTTTTCTGGATTGCTGGTGGCCTGTGGATCTGTGTGCTGTGATGATCTCTCTCTGCTGATTGCTCTGTTTATGGGTTGCCTGTGGCTCCATCTCTCCCTCTGTGCTGCAAATGTTTTTCCCATGTCTTGGGGTTGCTGGTGGCTCCATCTCTGTGAATAGATTGGTGGTGTGTACTGTGCCGATTCCTCCGTTGGGTTCCTGCTTGTTTATCTGTATATCAGGCTCAGTGTGCTGTGTTGATCCCTCCTGTGTTTATGGGTTGCTGCTGGCTCTAGCCTGTATGTCCATGGCATTTTCAGCATTGCTGAGGCCGAAAATCGGGGCGTCATTTTTTACTGGCCAGCAAATTGGGACAGAAGCCGTTTGCACTCCAAAATCAATGTGCATGAATTCACGATCACAATTTGACTGTTCCTGTGATCTGCACATCCACCTGATTTACATGTATTAAATGAGGGCCAATAGCTCTGGCATCCTGAATTGCCTAAAGTTACCATCACAATGCTCTAGGGGTAAGTTGGAAGTGGAAGATAAGGGAAATTTTTTGCCAGGATTAGCTGAGACTGGCAGAAAAGAGCCGTTTTTCAGCCTGAAGACTGCTGTAAGTTTTATCAGCACGGACTGTGGCCAGGAACAATTTTTTGGAGCAGTTTCTTTTTGCTGTGACTGCAGGCACGGCGTCTGAGGGCCGAGCCTAAACACTGTCCCGCCCACCACCGGAGCCGTGCATCTGCCTAGCTGGAGCCTGCGGCCTGCAGCATGTATCCTCCCCGTTGCCAACTATTTTCTACCAGCTTGCTGCTTGCCTGGAGAAGGTCAGCAGATCAGACCGGGGAGAGAGGAGCTCAGGGGTTTGGGGGGGGGGGGGAAGGGAGGAGATCAGAGAGGGTTGGGACAGAGGGGACAGGAGGGGGGTGGGAGAGAGGGGACTGGAGGGAGGTGGGAGAGAGGGGACCGGAGGGGGGTGGGAGAGAGGGGACTGGAGGGGGTGTGTGTCGTGTATTGATTGCGAGTTTGACACCAGTCAATACGGTAATGTAATGTGTGAGTTTAACACCAGTTAATACGGTAATGTAATGTGCATTGCATTATGGGAATTACCCGGGAAAGCAGGAGTCAGCCATTTTTAGGCAATAAAGAGAACATCGTAGTTGGAAGCCTGTCTGCCTGATTCTATGCTTGAATGCATTCATACAACATTGGCGACGAGGATAATGAAAGGAATCATTTTAGATAAGTAGTAGCCCAAGTTTTAGTTAGCTAGGATGGAGAAGACTGGCATTCAAAATTTTGCTTGCTTCGCCGAGCCAGCCACGTTGGGTCCAAGATGGACGAGGTGGTTAACGTCTTTTGAGCTTTATGCCGACGGCAAAGGACTCATTATCGACGGTACTTCTACAGCTGCCACAAAGCAGAGGAGAAGAGCTCTACTTCTACACCTAGCAGGACCAGATGTCCAGGATATCTTTTTGACTCTACTGGACACAGGAGAGCCAGCAGACTACACGGCGGCAGTTAGTGCTTTGAATCACTACTTCGTGCCCCAGGTCAATGCAGCATTTGCTAGACAGACTTTTCATAAGTTGTCCCAGAAGACAGGTGAGACTGTGCAACAATTTGCTACTCGCTTGCGGCAGGCTGCTAAGGACTGTGCTTTTGGGGGGGGATGCGGATAATCAAATAAGAGACGCTATCCTGAGTAGGTGCACGTCAGCCTATGTGCGGAGGAAATTGCTAGAGGAAGGGCATGGTCTAACGCTCGCCCGCACGTTACAATTGGCCTCACAATGTGAAAACGTTGAGGAGCAGATGTCAGCCATGTCATGTACAGAGAAGGCGGAGACAGATACGGTTCGTCGTGTTACAAGGAAAAGAGGGTATTATGCGAAAAGCTCGACAGAGAAACCAAAGGGAAATGGCAATAGGAACGAAAGGAAATGTTACAGATGTGGACACACAGACCACATGGGCAGAGATCCGAAATGCCCAGCACGTGGACAAATGTGTCATAAGTGCAAGGGAAAGGATCATTTCTCCAAAGTATGCCGCACAAAGGGTACAAAGAAACACAGTGTGAACAATGTAGAGGAACAAAATGACTTTGCATTGGCTGTTACTGGAAATAACGTGACAGAGAGACTTACCTTTTGTGTGGGGGGAGTAAACCTGAGAATGTTAATTGATTCGGGTGCAACTAATAATGTGATAGATGAGAATACATGGGAAGGATTAAAGTCAGAACACATTAAGTGTCAGTCACATGTCCCTAAGACAGAGAGAAAGTTATTCTCTTATGCTTCTAGCCGACCACTGTCAGTTAAAGGTGTATTCACATGTGGGATTACAATAGGTAAGAGAACTGAGCAGGCGGAGTTCATTGTGGTTAAAGGCCATGGAGAGCCGTTGCTAGGAAGGGAGACAGCCATGAAACTGGGAGTTTTAAAAATAGGCGCAGATGTCTCAGCTGTGGTAGATGTAAGACAGCTACTAGAACAACGGTATCCAAAGGTATTCCAGGGAGTAGGAAGGCTGAACACAAAACAGATCAGTTTGTAGATTGACCCACAAATGAAGTCTGTGGCTCAGCCACTCCGGCGTACACCATTCCACTTAAGGGGGGCAGTAGAGGCCAAAATAAAACAATTGAGGGACATGGACATTATCGAACCTGTAACTGGTCCCACCCCATGGGTAAATCCTGTGGTTATTGTACCAAAAGCGGATAAGGATGTAAGGTCATGCCTAGACATGAGACGAGCAAACCAGGCAATAGTGAGGGAACGATATCCAATCCCCACCGTTGATGAGATACTCCAAGGTATGAACGGCTCGACGGTGTTTAGTAAGCTAGACCTGAAATGGGGTTATCACCAGCTAGAACTGACCCCTGAGTCACGAGAAATCACAACGTTTGCAGTACATAACGGAGTATACAGGTACAAGAGGCTGATATTCAGTGTATCTTCAGCTAGTGAGCAATATCAGCACGAGATAGCTAATGCCTTAGCTGGAATAGAGGGTGTTGAAAACATCTCAGACGACATTATCATGCATGCACACGACCAGGAAACGCACGACAGACGCCTGCATGCTGTCATGACCAGACTAATGGAAAGTGGATTGACACTAAACTCAGAGAAGTGCCAATGCAACATGGACCGATTGATTATCATGGGAATCCTGTTGTCTGAAAAGGGCATCGGACCAGCAGCAGAGAGAGTGCGAGCGGTGGCAGAAGCTCGGGAACCAGAGAATGCTACAGAGGTGAGGAGTTTCTTGGGACTCGTTGGGTACAGTAGCAGATTCATCCCGCAGTTTGCAACGCTATCAGAGCCACTGCGACGCCTGACGAGAAAAGACATACCATTTAAATTTGGATCACAACAGAGACAGTCAGTCATTCAGTGCACTCAAGGAAGAGTTGGCCAGAGCCGACACTTTAGCATATTTTGATAAGGACGCACCAACCAAGGTGATAGCAGATGCCAGTCCTGTAGGTTTAGGCGCAGTACTAGTTCAGGACCAATAGGGACAAGAGGTGCCAATATGCTATGTAAGTCGTAGTTTAACAGACTGTGAGAGGAAATACTCTCAAACAGAGAGAGAGGCCTTAGCTCTTGTATGGGCTTGTGAGAGACTGCATCCATATGTGTATGGCCGAAAATTTAACTTGGTAACTGACCATAAGCCAATACAAGTGATATACGGCCCACACTCTAAACCCTGTGCCCGTATAGAGAGATGGGTACTTAGATTACAGCCGTACGATTTCAAAGTGATACACATTCCAGGCAAGCAAAACATTGCAGACCCACTGTCATGATTGCTGGGGGAGACAGCAAAACAGGAGAGACATTCTCGTGGCTCAGATGAATACGTGAGATTTGTAGCTGTGAGTGCGACATCAAAAGCACTCACTACTAGACAGGTGGAGGAAGCCTCTGCTACCGACCCAGAGCTGATTGAGGTATGGAAGGCAATCACAAATGGACATTTTGAGAACTGTAAAGCTTATGCAGCAATTGCAAACGAGCTGTGCGTAGTGGGATACCTAGTTCTTAGGGGAGCACGCATCGAGCTACCCACAGTATTACACACATGAGCCCTGGTGTTAGCACATGAAGAACTTGGGAATAGTTGGAACAAAGCAACATCTCAGAACCAAGGTTTGGTGGCCTGGCATGGACAAGGCAGCTGAAAAACACTGTAAAGCGTGCCACGGCTGTCAGATAGTAGCCAGACCCGACCCACCTGAACCGTTGAGACCAACACCATTACCGAGGGCCCCTGGCAGGATGTAGCTATAGACTTACTGGGACCCTTGCCATCCAACCACTCCATTCTTGTGGTAGCTGATTATTATAGTTGCTACTATGAATACGACATCATGACCTCCACAACAACAGAGAAGGTTATTGATAGTTTAGAGTCAATCTTCAGCCGTCATGGTTTGCCAATCACCTGCAAATCTGATAATGGTCCCCAATTCAGATCTGAATTATTCAAAGAATACTGTGAAAACAACAGGATCAAACACCTGAAAACGACAGCAAAATGGGCTCAGGCTAACAGAGAAGTCGAGCGCCAGAATGCATCGCTGATGAAGAGAATCAGAATTGCTCAGTCAGAAGGACTAGATTGGAAACGCGAACTTAGAAAATATGTGACTGTGTACAGGAGCATTGACCATGCCATGACAGAAAAGAGCCTGGCAGAGCTGCTGTTTAAACGGAAAATGAGAGGAAAGCTGCCAGACATCACAGAGTCGTGCGCAGACATGGAAGTACGTAACCGGGACGCAGAACAAAAAGGCAAGTCCAAACTGTACGCAGATGAACAGCGGAGAACACAATACTCAGAGGTGGAAGTTGGCGTCACGGTGCTGGTACGGCAGGACAAAGTGGACAAGTTCACCACTCCTTTTAATGCCACACCGCACAAAGTTTTGAGTAAAACAGGGAGTCAAGTAGTAGTAGAATCTCCAGACGAAGCACGCTACTCGAGAAACAATACGTTTGTGAAGAAATACAGAACCAATGGACCAAAGGAGACACTCCATGAGCAGGAGGAAACACAAGGGACTGAGGACAGTATAGTAGACCCTGACACACATACCACTGTGACACAGGCAATACCCACTGACACCAACATGTCAGGCATACCCAATACAGCCAGACCTCAAAGGGTTAAAAGAAAACCCCAAAGACTGTCTGATTATGTCACAACATAAACTGTGCGAGAACTGCATGGGTGATGTTAAATGTTTAAACCTGGGAATTATTTAGTTCTGTGGTAAGACACAAGTTTGTAAAAAGTTTATAAATCAAATAAGTTATGCAGTGTTATTGTAAGCAACTGTTTGTAAACTGCAAGTTTGTTTCCAAGGAAAAGGGGGATGTCGTGTATTGATTGCGACTTTGACACCAGTCAATACGGTAATGTAATGTGCGAGTTTAACACCAGTTAATACGGTAATGTAATGTGCATTGCATTATGGGAATTACCCAGGAAAGCAGCAGTCAGCCATTTTTAGGCAATAAAGAGAACATCATAGTTGTAAGCCTGTCTGCGTTCATACAACAGTGTGGGAGAGAGGGAGAGGGGGGACCGGAGGGGGTTGGGAGAGGGGGGACCGGAGGGGGGTGGGAGAGAGGGGACTGGAGGGGGGTGGGAGAGAGGGGGAGAGAGGGGACCGGAGGGGGGTGGGAGAGAGGGGACCGGAGAGGGGTGGGAGAGAGGGGACCGGAGGGGGTTGGGAGAGAGGGGGACCGGAGGGGGGTGGGAGAGAGGGGACCGGAGGGGGTTGGGAGAGAGGGGACCGGAGGGGGGACCGGAGGGGGGTGGGAGAGAGGGGACCGGAGGGGGTTGGGAGAGAGGGGACCGGAGGGGGGTGGGAGAGAGGGGACCGGAGGGGGTTGGGAGAGAGGGGACCGGAGGGGGGACCGGAGGGGGGTGGGAGAGAGGGGACCGGAGAGGGGTGGGAGAGAGGGGACCGGAGGGCGGTGGGAGAGAGGGGACCGGAGGGGGTTGGGAGAGAGGGGACCGGAGGGGGGTGGGAGAGAGGGGACCGGAGGGGGGTGGGAGAGAGGGGGAGAGAGGGGACCGGAGGGGGGTGGGAGAGAGGGGACCGGAGGGGGGTGGGAGAGAGGGGGGAGAGAGGGGGGTGGGAGAGAGGGTACCGGAGGGAGGTGGGAGAGGGGGGACCGGAGGGGGTTGGGAGAGAGGGGACCGGAGGGGGGACCGGAGGGGGATGGGAGAGAGGGGACCGGAGAGGGGTGGGAGAGAGGGGACCGGAGGGCGGTGGGAGAGAGGGGACCGGAGGGGGTTGGGAGAGAGGGGACCGGAGGGGGGTGGGAGAGAGGGGACCGGAGGGGGGTGGGAGAGAGGGGGAGAGAGGGGACCGGAGGGGGGTGGGAGAGAGGGGACCGGAGGGGGGTGGGAGAGAGGGGGAGAGAGGGGACCGGAGGGGGGTGGGAGAGAGGGGACCGGAGGGGGGTGGGAGAGAGGGGACCGGAGGGGGGTGGGAGAGAGGCGACCGGAGGGGGGTGGGAGCGAGGGGACCGGAGGGGGGTGGGAGCGAGGGGACCGGAGGGGGGTGGGAGCGAGGGGACCGGAGGGGGGTGGGAGCGAGGGGACCGGAGGGGGGTGGGAGAGAGGGGACCGGAGGGCGGGGAGAGAGAGGGGACCGGAGGGGGGTGGGAGAGAGGGGACCGGAGTGGGTGGGAGAGAGGGGACCAATCGATTCCCCGTACTACAAAGAGGACACCTTCTCCAACATGGAGGGGGAAATTATCCAATACCAGGCCCAGGGGAACGTGTTGATCTGTGGGGACCTCAATTCAAGAACGGGCGAAGAACCAGACTTCACCAATAATCAGGGAAACAATTACGTATTCGGGAATAACCACTTTGACATCCCTTCCCTTCCATACAGGCATAACTGCGACAAGCAGTCAAATACCAACGGTAAACAGCTACTACAGCTCTGTCGAAACCTGGGTCTGTACATTGTCAATGGTAGGTTCATAGGAGACCTCCTAGGAAGATCGACCTACTGCTCACCTCTTGGCTGCAGCACAGTAGACTATATGATTACAGACTTGGACCCATCCTCTTTCAGAGCATTCACAGTCAAACCACAAACAACACTGTCAGATCACAGTCAAATTACTATGTTTCTCAAAAAGACAGAAACAAACAACATAGAAACACAACCCAGTAAACTGTACAACACCAAAAAATCGTACAGATGGGCCAAAAACGACACGGAAAAATACCAGAAAACAATTAGCAATGCATCAACTCAAGCTCTCTTAGACACCTTTCTGGATAACATATACACTCACAATAAAGAAGGCGTAAACCGGGCAGTTAGTAAACTAAACAATATTTTTGATAATTTGGCAACAAATGCAAACTTGAAAGCTCGCAAGAACAAACCCAAAACAAAAAACTATGAAAAATGGTTTGACCATGATTGCCATAACATGAGGAAAAAACTTAGAAAACTATCAAACCAAAAACACAGACATCCAGAAAACGAGGAATTACGCCTTACTTATTGTCAGACGCTAACACAATACAGAAACACACTCAGGACCAAAAAAGAGCAATTTATTAAGAATACACTCAGCTCCATGGAGGAATCCATTGAGTCGAATTGTTTCTGGGACAACTTGAAAACACTACACAAAAAACAACACGACGATTTGTCCATTCAAAATGGGGACACATGGGTAAACCACTTTGAAAAATTATACCAGAAAAACACACTAGGACCAGAGCAACACCAAATACGCAAAAAACTTGAAAAGCTTGAAATGGCCATAAAAGATAACCAAAACCCGCTAGACGCCATAATAACAGAAAAAGAACTTCTTGAAAAACTCAAGGACCTGCGACCAGGAAAAGCTTGCGGGACAGACGGCATACTAAACGAGATGATTAAACACGCAGACGACAAACTGAAACTGGCTATCCTAAAACTCTTCAACTTGGTTCTGAGTGTCGGTTATTTCCCTGACATCTGGAACAAAGGACTCATAACACCCATATACAAAAGTGGGGACAAAATCGACCCAAACAACTATCGAGGCATCTGTGTAAACAGTAACCTGGGGAAGGTATTCTGTAGCATCATAAACAAAAGACTTATAAACTTCCTTGAAGAGCACAATGTCTTGAGTAAAAGCCAAATTGGATTCCTGCCAAACTATAGAACATCCGATCATATCTTCACCCTACAGACCCTAATTGACAAACACGTTCACCATAACAAAAGCAAAATCTACGCATGCTTTGTAGATTTCCAGAAGGCTTTCGACTCCATCTGGCATGACGGTTTATTCCTGAAACTTATCGAAAGCGGGGTAGGAGGTAAAACATATGATGTAATTAAATCAATGTATACAAACAATAAATGTGCAGTTAAAATTGGAGACAAACAAACAAAATACTTCCCACAGGGGCGGGGGGTGACGCAGGGCTCGCCAATCTCACCGACACTCTTTAATATTTACATTAATGGATTGGCAAAACTACTTGAACAATCTACAGCACCCGGCCTCACCCTATATGAATCCAAGGTTAAATTCCTCCTCTATGCCGACGACCTGGTTCTGCTGTCACCAACTAAGGAGGGTCTACAGCAGAACCTGGACCTGCTGGAGTCGTACTGCCAGACTTGGGCCCTGACAATAAATCCCCAAAAAACCAAAGTCCTTGTGTTCCAGCAAAGATCCAAACAACATGGACCCACAATAAATTTCACAGTAGGAACAACCAAAATTGAACAAACCACTCACTACACATACTTGGGCTTAAAAATCAGTTCTACGGGAAACTTCAAACTGGCTGTGAATGAACTGAAAGAGAAAGCAAGAAGGGCTTTCTATGCCATCAAAAAATCAATCCAAATAGAAATCCCAATTAGCATTTGGCTCAAAATTTTCAAATCAGTAATTGAACCAATTGCACTCTATGGCAGTGAGGTCTGGGGACCACTAACACAACAAGATTTTGCAAAATGGGACAAACACCCAATTGAGATCCTACATGCGGAATTCTGTAAAAGTATCCTCCGGACTCAAAGGAAAACAGTAAACAACGCATGCAGGGCGGAACTAGGCCAATACCCATTAATAATCACTATCCAAAAAAGAGCCACCAAATTTTGGAATCACCTACAAATGAGCAACCCCCAATGCTATCACTACGACGCCCTGAAATGCCAAGAGCTGACCATAAAGAAGAATACCCTCAGTCAACTAGTCCTGGGACTCAATAAAGTAACTAATAACAATACTAACAATAACCAGCCCCAGGACAGTGACAGGGTAACACAAAGAATTCGACCCAACACAATCGTCGCTAAGCAAAAGGAAAAATATCTGTCATATTGGGCAGAAACAACAAAAACCCAAAGCAAACTCAATTGCTACTTGGCCCTAAACAGACAATACAACATAGCTGATTACCTGACCATGGTAAAGGATAACAAACTGAGAAGAACCTTGACAAGGTACAGACTTAGCGAACATAGCCTAGCGATCGAAAAAGGCAGACACAGGCAGACCAGGCTGCCAAGAGAAGACAGGATATGCTCTCACTGCAGTCAGGGAGTAGTTGAGACAGAGATGCACTTCCTCACAGCCTGTGGAAAATATCAGGGCATCAGAGAGAATTTCTATCAAAAATTCTCACAAATATGCCCTGAATTCAGAAATCTGACTGACAACCAAAAACTCCCATTCCTACTGGGGGAGGAGAGAAGCTGTGTAACACTGGCGGCACACTATGTTACAGCTTGCCATGAACAGAGGGACAACCAGTAAACTAAGACAAGAGTATATATAAACAAGGCGAAAATATATTTATAAACTCAGGGATATACCTGTTTATACACTGTATGAATGGAACCGCGTTTATGTGTTCAACCATAAATGTATTTTGATGCTTTGGCAACATAAGATGTACCTTATCATGCCAATAAAGCGATTTGTATTGTATTGTATTGTATTATTGGGAGAGAGGGGACCGGAGGGGGGTGGGAGAGAGGGGACCGGAGGGGGGTGGGAGAGAGGGGGAGAGAGGGGACCGGAGGGGGGTGGGAGAGAGGGGATCGGAGAGGGGTGGGAGAGAGGGGACCGGAGGGCAGTGGGAGAGAGGGGACCGGAGGAGGGTGGGAGAGAGGGGACCGGAGGGGGGTGGGAGAGAGGGGACCGGAGGGGGGTGGGAGAGAGGGGACCGGAGGGGGGTGGGAGAGAGGGGACCGGAGGGGGGTGGGAGAGAGGGGACCGGAGAGGGGTGGGAGGGGACCGGAGGGCGGTGGGAGAGAGGGGACCGGAGGGGGGTGGGAGAGAGGGGACCGGAGGGGGGTGGGAGAGAGGCGACCGGAGGGGGGTGGGAGCGAGGGGACCGGAGGGGGGTGGGAGCGAGGGGACCGGAGGGGGGTGGGAGAGAGGGGACCGGAGGGCGGGGAGAGAGAGGGGACCGGAGGGGGGTGGGAGAGAGGGGACCGGAGTGGGTGGGAGAGAGGGGACCGGAGTGGGTGGGAGAGAGGGGGCCGGTGGGGGTGGAAGAGAGGGGACCGGAGGGAGCTGGGAGAGAGGGGACTGGAGGGGGGTGGGAGAGAGGGGACCGCAGGGGGTGGGAGAGAGGGGACCAGGGAGGGATGGGAGAGAGGGGACCGGAGAGGGGTGGGAGAGAGGGGACCGGAGAGGGGTGGGAGAGGGGGACCGGAGAGTGGTGGGAGAGAGGGGACCGGAGGGCGGTGGGAGAGAGGGGACCGGAGGGGGTTGGGAGAGAGGGGACCGGAGGGGGGTGGGAGAGAGGGGACCGGAGGGGGGTGGGAGAGAGGGGACCGGAGGGGGGTGGGAGAGAGGGGACCGGAGGGGGGTGGGAGAGAGGGGACCGGAGAGGGGTGGGAGAGGGGGGACCGGAGAGCGGTGGGAGAGAGGGGACCGGAGGGGGGTGGGAGAGAGGGGACCGGAGGGGGGTGGGAGAGAGGGGCCCGGAGGGGGGTGGGAGAGAGGCGACCGGAGGGGGGGTGGGAGCGAGGCGACCGGAGGGGGGTGGGAGCGAGGGGACCGGAGGGGGGTGGGAGCGAGGGGACCGGAGGGGGGTGGGAGCGAGGGGACCGGAGGGGGGTGGGAGAGAGGGGACCGGAGGGGGGTGGGAGAGAGGGGACCGGAGGGGGGTGGGAGAGAGGGGACCGGAGGGGGGTGGGAGAGAGGGGACCGGAGGGCGGGGAGAGAGAGGGGACCGGAGGGGGGTGGGAGAGAGGGGACCGGAGTGGGTGGGAGAGAGGGGGCCGGTGGGGGTGGAAGAGAGGGGACCGGAGGGAGCTGGGAGAGAGGGGACCGGAGGGGGGTGGGAGAGAGGGGACCGCAGGGGGTGGGAGAGAGGGGACCAGAGAGGGGTGGGAGAGAGGGGACCGGAGAGGGGTGGGAGAGAGGGGACCGGAGAGGGGTGGGAGAGAGGGGACCGGAGAGGGGTGGGAGAGAGGGGACCGGAGAGGGGTGGGAGAGGGGGACCGGAGAGGGGTGGGAGAGAGGGGACCAGAGGGGGGTGGGAGAGAGGCGACCGGAGGGGGGTGGGAGCGAGGGGACCGGAGGGAGGTGGGAGAGAGGGGACCGGAGGGGGGTGGGAGAGAGGGGACCGGAGGGGGGTGGGAGAGAGGGGACCGGAGGGGGGTGGGAGAGAGGGGACCGGATGGGGGTGGGAGAGAGGGGACCGGAGGGGGGTGGGAGAGAGGGGACCGGAGGGAGGTGGGAGAGAGGGGACAGGAAGGAGGTGGGAGAGAGGGGACCGGAGGGGGGTGGGAGCCGGAGGGGGGTGGGAGAGAGGGGACCGGAGGGGGGTGGGAGAGAGGGGGCTGGAGGGGGTTGGGAGAGAGGGGACCGGAGGGAGGTGGGAGAGAGGGGACCGGAGGGAGGTGGGAGAGAGGGGACCGGAAGGAGGTGGGAGAGAGGGGACCGGAATGAGGTGGGAGGGAGGGTACCGGAGGGGGGTGGGAGAGAGGGGGCCGGAGGGGGTTGGGAGAGAGGGGACCGGAGGGAGGTGGGAGAGAGGGGACCGGAGGGAGGTGGGAGAGAGGGGACCGGAAGGAGGTAGGAGAGAGGGGACCGGAATGAGGTGGGAGGGAGGGTACCGGAGGGGGGTGGGAGAGAGGAGACTGGAGGGGGTGGGAGAGAGGGGACTGGAGGGGGGTGGGAGAGAGGGGACCGGAAGGAGTTGGGAGAGAGGGGACCGGAGGGGGGTGGGAGAGAGGGGACCGGAGGGCGGGGAGAGAGAGGGGACCGGAGGGGGGTGGGAGAGAGGGGACCGGAGTGGGTGGGAGAGAGGGGACCGGAGTGGGTGGGAGAGAGAGGGCCGGTGGGGGTGGAAGAGAGGGGACCGGAGGGAGCTGGGAGAGAGGGGACTGGAGGGGGGTGGGAGAGAGGGGACCGCAGGGGGTGGGAGAGAGGGGACCAGAGAGGGGTGGGAGAGAGGGGACCGGAGAGGGGTGGGAGAGAGGGGACTGGAGAGGGGTGGGAGAGGGGGACCGGAGAGGGGTGGGAGAGAGGGGACCGGAGGGCGGTGGGAGAGTGGGGACTGGAGGGGGGTGGGAGAGAGGGGACCGGAGGGGGGTGGGAGAGAGGGGACCGGAGATGTTGTGGGAGAGAGGGGACCGGAGTGGGGTGGGAGAGAGGGGACCGGAGGGGGGTGGGAGAGAGAGGCGATCGGAAGGGGGTTGGAGAGAGGGGACCGGAAGGGGGTGGGAGAGAGGGGACCGGAGGGGTTGAGGGAGAGAGGGGAATGGAGGGGTTGAGGGAGGGGGGACCGGAGGGGTTGAGGGAGAGGGGACAGGAGGGGGCTGGGAGAGCGGGGACCAGAGGGGGGTGGGAGCCGGAGGGAGGTGGGAGAGAGGGGACCGGAGTGGGGTGGGAGAGTGGGGACCGGAGTGGGGTGGGAGAGAGGGGACCGGAGGGGGGTGGGAGAGTGGGGACCGGAGGGGGGTGGGAGAGAGGGGACCGGAGTGGTGTGGGAGAGAGGGGACCGGAGTGGTGTGGGAGAGAGGGGACCGGAGGGGGGTGGGAGAGAGGGGACCGGAAGGCGGTGGGAGAGAGGGGACCGGAGGGGGCTGGGAGAGAGGGGACCGGAGGGGGCTGGGAGAGAGGGGACCGGAGGGAGTGGGAGAGAGGGGACCGGAAGGAGGTGGGAGAGAGGGGACCGGAGTGGGGTGGGAGAGAGGGGACCGGAGGGGGGGTGGGAGAGAGGGGACCGGAGTGGTGTGGGAGAGAGGGGACCGGAGGGCGGTGGGAGAGAGGGGACCGGAGGGGGCTGGGAGAGAGGGGACCGGAGGGGGCTGGGAGAGAGGGGACCGGAGGGAGTGGGAGAGAGGGGACCGGAAGGAGGTGGGAGAGAGGGGACCGGAGTGGGGTGGGAGAGAGGGGACCGGAGGGGGGGTGGGAGAGAGGGGACCGGAGGGAGGTGGGAGAGAGGGGACCGGAGGGAGGTGGGAGAGAGGGGACCGGAGGGAGGTGGGAGAGAGGGGACAGGAAGGAGGTGGGAGAGAGGGGACCGGAGGGGGGTGGGAGCTGGAGGGAGGTGGCAGAGAGGGGACAGGAAGGAGGTGGGAGAGAGGGGAGTGGGGTGGGAGAGAGGGGACCGGAATCAGGTGGGAGGGAGGGTACCGGAGGGGGGTGGGAGAGAGGGGACCGGAGGGAGGTGGGAGAGAGGGGACCGGAAGGAGGTGGGAGAGGGGGGACCGGAGGGGGGTGGGAGCCGGAGGGAGGTGGGAGAGAGGGGACCAGAGTGGGGTGGGAGAGAGGGGACCGGAATGAGGTGGGAGGGAGGGTACCGGGAGGGGGGTGGGAGAGAGGAGACCGGAGAGGGTGGGAGAGAGGGGACTGGAGGGGGGTGGGAGAGAGGGGACCGGAAGGAGGTGGGAGAGAGGGGACCGGAGGGGGTTGGGAGAGAGGGGACTGGAGGGGGGTGGGAGAGAGGGGACCGGAGGGAGGTGGGAGAGAGGGGACCGGAGGAGGGTGGGAGAGAGGAGACCGGAGAGGGTGGGAGAGAGGGGACTGGGAGGGGGGTGGGAGAGAGGGGACCTGAGGGAGGTGGGAGAGAGGGGACCGGAGGAGGGTGGGAGAGAGGAGACCGGAGGGAGGTGGGAGAGACGGGACCGGAGGGGTTGTGGCAGAGAGGGGACTGGAGGAGTATGGGAGAGAGGAGACCGGAGGGAGGTGGGAGAGAGGGGACCGGAGGGGTTGAGGGAGAGAGGGGACCGGAGGGAGGTGGGAGAGAGGGGACCGGAGGCGTTGTGGGAGAGAGGGGACTGGAGGGGGTTGGGAGAGAGGGACCGGAGGGGGGTGGGAGCCGGAGGGAGGTGGAGAGAGGGGACTGGAGGGGTTGTGGGAGAGAGGGGACCGGAGGGGTTGTGGGAGAGAGGGGACTGGAGGAGGTTGGGAGAGAGGAGACCGGAAGGAGGTGGGAGAGAGGGGACCGGAGGGGTTGAGGGAGAGAGGGGACCGGAGGAGGGTGGGAGAGAGGAGACCGGAGGGAGGTGGGAGAGAGGGGACCGGAGGGGGTGGGAGAGAGGGACCGGAGGGGGGTGGGAGAGAGGGGACCGGAGTGGTGTGGGAGAGAGGGGACCGGAGTGGGGTGGGAGAGAGGGGACCAGAGGGGGGTGGAGGAGAGGGGACCGGAGGGGGGTGGGAGAGAGGGGACCGGAGGGGGGTGGGAGAGAGGGGACCGGAGGGGGGTGGGAGAGAGGGGACAGGAAGGAGGTGGGAGAGAGGGGACCGGAGGGGGGTGGGAGCCGGAGGGAGGTGGCAGAGAGGGGACCGGAGGGGGTGGGAGAGAGGGGACCGGAGGGGGGTGGGAGAGAGGGGACCGGAGGGGGGTGGGAGAGAGGGGACCGGAGTGGGGTGGGAGAGAGGGGACCGGAGTGGGGTGGGAGAGAGGGGACCGGAGGGAGGTGGGAGAGAGGGGACAGGAAGGAGGTGGGAGAGAGGGGACCGGAGGGGGGTGGGAGCCGGAGGGAGGTGGCAGAGAGGGGACCGGAGTGGGGTGGGAGAGAGGGGACCGGAATCAGGTGGGAGGGAGGGTACCGGAGGGGGGTGGGAGAGAGGGGACCGGAGGGGGGTGGGAGAGAGGGGGCCGGAGGGGTTGGGAGAGAGGGGACCGGAGGGAGGTGGGAGAGAGGGGACCGGAGGGAGGTGGGAGAGAGGGACCGGAAGGAGGTGGGAGAGAGGGGACCGGAATGAGGTGGGAGGGAGGGTACCGGAGGGGGGTGGGAGAGAGGAGACTGGAGGGGGGGTGGGAGAGAGGGGACTGGAGGGGGGTGGGAGAGAGGGGACTGGAGGGGGTGGGAGAGAGGGGACCGGAAGGAGGTGGGAGAGAGGAGACCGGAGGGAGGTGCGAGAGAGGGGACCGGAGGGGTTGTGGGAGAGAGGGGACTGGAGGGGGTTGGGAGAGAGGGGACCGGAGGGGGGTGGGAGCCGGAGGGAGGTGGGAGAGAGGGGACTGGAGGGGTTGTGGGAGAGTGGGGACCGGAAGGGTTGTGGCAGAGAGGGGACCGGAGGAGGGTGGGAGAGAGGAGACCGGAGGGAGGTGGGAGAGAGGGGACCGGAGGTGTTGTGGCAGAGAGGGGACCGGAGGAGGGTGGGAGAGAGGAGACCGGAGGGAGGTGGGAGAGAGGGGACCGGAGGGGTTGAGGGAGAGGGGGGACCGAAGGGGTTGAGGGAGAGAGGGGACCGGAGGGGTTGTGGGAGAGAGGAGACCGGAGGGAGGTTGGAGAGAGGGGACCGGAGGGGTTGTGGGAGAGAGGGGACTGGAGGGGGTTGGGAGAGAGGGGACCGGAGGGAGGTGGGAGAGAGGGGACCGGAGGGGTTGAGGGAGAGAGGGGACCGGAGGGGTTGTGGGAGAGAGGGGACTGGAGGGGGTTGGGAGAGAGGAGACCGGAAGGAGGTGGGAGCGAGGGGACCGGAGTGGTTGAGGGAGAGAGGGGACCGGAGGGGTTGTGGGAGAGAGGGGACCGGAGGAGGGTGGGAGAGAGGAGAACGGAGGGAGGTGGGAGAGAGGGGACCGGAGGGAGGTGGGAGAGAGGGGACCGGAGGGGTTGTGGGAGAGAGGGGACTGGAGGGGGTTGGGAGAGAGGGGACCGGAGTTGGGTGGGAGCCGGAGGGAGGTGGGAGAGAGGAGACCGGAGGGAGGTGGGAGAGAGGGGACCGGAGGGGTTGTGGGAGAGAGGAGATCAGAGGAGGGAAGGTCAGAACATGATTCAGATGGCAAGATGTGATGTGCCTCAATAAATCCGAGACTCGATGTTAGCGAAACAAAACAAGGCTTTTATTGACTTAGAAGGTAACACACAGAGGAGAATGTATCTTCCATCCAGAGGTCTGCCGTACTGGATGTGCTGCAGGCTGGGCCAGCTTACATAGGAGCCAGGTATGGGCGGAGCCCTACACACAGTACAATGCAATGGAAATGAAACTGAAACCAACCACAGTCACAGGCAGAGAAATACTGATGAGTGATGAATGGAATATTTCATCACAAGATGGATCACATTCATCCTTCTGTGTTTGACCTGGATCACGTTCTTCTCGCCCCACCCACCCACTTTACACCTGCACCACCTTCTCCCTCTCCTCACACCAAATCCCGCCCCCCCCCCGCCCACCACCCTCGCAGACTTGGTCACGCTGTTGACCATGAATGGCAGTGAGTTGATTTCAGGGAAAGCCCGGCGCGTGTGCAGCAAGTGACATCATTGGACTAGACGAATGTCCTTCAAGGAAGGTAATCTGCCGTCCTTACCTGGTCTGACCTATATCTGACTCCAGACCCACAGCAATGCAGAGTGCAGAAGAGCATGCCAGGAGCAGCACCAGGCCCACCTAAAAATGAGGTGTCAACCTGGGGAAGCTGCAGCACAGGACTACATGCATGCTAAACAGCGCAAGCAGCATCCTATAGACAGGGCTAAGCAATCCCACAACCAACGGATCAGATCAATGCTCTGCAGTCGTGCCACATCCAGTCATGAATGGTGGTGGACAAGTAAACAACTAACGGGAGGAGGAGACTCCATGAATATCCCCATCCTCAATGATGGCAGAGCCCAGAACACGAGTGCAAAAGACAAGGCTGAAGTGCTCGCAACCATTTTCAGCCACGAGTGCCAAGTGGATGATCTACCTTGGCCTCCTCCTGAGGTCCCCATCATCACAGAAGGCAATCTTCAGCCAATTGGATTCACTTCACGTGATATCAAGAAATGGCTGAACGCACTGGATACAGCAAAGGCTATGGGCCCCGACAACATCCCGGCTATCGTGCTGAAGACTTGTGCTCCTGAACTAGCCACACCTCTAGACAAGCTGTTCCAGTACAGCTACAACACTGGCATCTACCCAACAATGTGGAAAACTGCCCAGTTATGTCCTGTCCACAAAAAGCAGGACAAATCTAATCTGGCCAAACACCGTCCCATCAGTCTACTCTCAAACATCAGCAAAGTGATGGAAGATGTCATCAACAGTGCTATCAAGTGGCACTTACTCACCAATAACCTGCTCACTGATGCTCAGTTTGGTTTTCGCCAGGACCACTCGGCTCCAGACCTCATTACAGCCTTGGTACAAACAGGGACAAAAGAGCTGAATTCCAGAGGTGAGGTGAGAGTGACTGCCATTAACATCAAGGCAGCATTTGATCGAGTGTGGCATCAAGGAGCCCTAGTAAAATTGAAGTCAATGGGAATCAGGGGGAAAACTCTCCACTGGCTGGAGTCATACCTAGCACAAAGGAAGATGGTTGTGGTGGTTAGAGGTCAATCATCTCAGCCCCAGGACATCGCTGCAGGAGTTCCTCAGGGTAGTGTACTCGGCCCAACCATATTCAGCTGCTTTATCAATGACCTTCCCTCCATCATAAGGTCAGAAGTGGGGATGTTCGCTGATGATTGCACACTGTTCAGCACCATTATCAACTCCTCAGATAATGAAGCAGTCCATGCCTGCATGCAGCAAGACCTGGACAACATTCAGGCTTGGGCTGATAAGTGGCAAGTAACATTCGCGCCACATAACTGCCAGGCAATGACCATTTCCAACAAGCGAGAGTCTAACCACTGCCCCTTGACACTCAATGGCATAACCATCGCCAAATCCCCCACCATCAACATCCTGGGGGTCACCGCTGACCATAAACTTAACTGGACCAGCCACATAAATACTCTGGCTACAAGAGCAGGTCAGAGGCTAGGTATTCTTTGGCGAGTGTCTCACCTCCTGACTCCCCAGAGCCTTTCCACCATCTACAAGGCACAAGTCAGGAGTGTGATGGAATACTCTCCACTTGCCTGGATGAGTGCAGCTCCAACAACACTCAAGAAGCTCGATACCATCCAGGACAAAGCAGCCCACTTGATCGGCACCATATCCACTCCCTTAAACATTCACGCCCTTCGTTACCGGTGCACCGTGGCTGCAGTGTGCACCAACAAGATGCACTACAGCAACTCACCAAGGCTTCTTCGACAGCACCTCCCAAACCCACGACCTCTATCAACTAGAAGGACAAGGGCAGCAGGCGCATTGGAACACCATCACCTCCAAGTCACAATCCAATTCCTGACTTGGAAATATATCGCTGTTTCTTCGTCACTAGGTCAAAATCCTGGAACTCCCTACCGAACAGCACTGTGGGAGCACCTTCACCACACGACTGCAGGCGTCCAAGAAGGCAGCTCACTACCCCCTTCTCAAGGGCAACTAGGGATGAGCAATAAATGCTGGCCTTGCCTGCATCCCGAGAATGAAAAAAAAATTTTTTTTTAAATTAGAGCGTATTCTGTGTTGGTCCTACCTACAGGCATGACATTATATTTATGTGTTATTTGCCAGACTTGACTATTGCAATGATCTCCTGGCCTGCCTCCCATCTTCCACCCTCAATGAACTTGAGCTCATCCAAAACTCTGCTGCACTTATCCTAACTTGCAGCAAGTCCCGTTCACCCATTACCCCTGTGCTCCTTTACCTACATTGGCTCATGGTCCAACAACACCTTGATTTTAAAATTCTCATCCTCATGTTGCAATCCCTCCATGGCCATACCCTTTCCTGTCTGAAATCCACCGTGTCAGCGCTGTGCGTTCTCTGAACTCTGCAGTGTCAGTGCTGTGCGTTCTCTGAAATTAGTAGTTTGCACACTGTATGTTCTCTGAAATCAGCTGTGTGCTCTCTGAACTCGGCAGTGTGAGCACTTTGCGCTCTCTGAACTCGGCAGTGTGAGCGCTGTGTGTTCTCTGAACTCGGCAGTGTGAGCGCTGTGTGTTCTCTGAATTCAGCAATGTGAGCGCTGTGTGTTCTCTGAACTCGGCAGTGTGAGTGCTGTGTGTTCTCTGAATTCAGCAATGTGAGCGCTGTGTGTTCTCTGAATTCAGCAATGTGAGCGCTGTGTGTTCTCTGAATTCAGCAATGTGAGCGCTGTGTGTTCTCTGAATTCAGCAGTGTGAGCGCTGTGTGTTCTCTGAACTCGGTAGTGTGAGCGCTGTGCGTTCTCTGAATTCAGCAATGTGAGCGCTGTGTGTTCTCTGAATTCAGCAGTGTGAGTGCTGTGCGTTCTCTGAACTCGGTAGTGTGAGCGCTGTGCGTTCTCTGAATTCAGCAATGTGAGCGCTGTGTGTTCTCTGAATTCAGCAGTGTGAGCGCTGTGTGTTCTCTGAATTCAGCAGTGTGAGTGCTGTGCGTTCTCTGAACTCGGTAGTGTGAGCGCTGTGCGTTCTCTGAACTCGGTAGTGTGAGCGCTGTGCGTTCTCTGAATTCAGCAATGTGAGCGCTGTGCGTTCTCTGAATTCAGCAATGTGAGCGCTGTGTGTTCTCTGAATTCAGCAATGTGAGCGCTGTGCATTCTCTGAATTCAGCAGTGTGAGCGCTGTGTGTTCTCTAAACTCGGTAGTGTGAGCGCTGTGTGTTCTCTGAACTCGGCAGTGTGAGCGCTGTGCGTTCTCTGAACTCGGCAGTGTGAGCGCTGTGCATTCTCTGAACTCGGCAGTGTGAGCGCTGTGTGTTCTCTGAACTCGGCAGTGTGAGCGCCGTGCGTTCTCTGAACTCGGCAGTGTGAGCGCTGTGTGTTCTCTAAACTCGGCAGTGTGAGCGCTGTGTGTTCTCTGAACTCGGCAGTGTGAGCGCTGTGTGTTCTCTGAACTCGGCAGTGTGAGCGCTGTGTGTTCTCTGAACTCGGCAGTGTGAGCGCTGTGCGTTCTCTGAATTCAGCAGTGTGAGCGCTGTGTGTTCTCTAAACTCGGTAGTGTGAGCGCTGTGCGTTCTCTGAACTCAGCAGTGTGAGCGCTGTGTGTTCTCTGAACTCGGCAGTGTGAGCGCTGTGCGTTCTCTAAACTCGGCAGTGTGAGCGCTGTGTGTTCTCTGAACTCGGCGGTGTGAGCGCTGTGCGTTCTCTGAACTCGGCGGTGTGAGCGCTGTGTGTTCCCTGAACTCGGCAGTGTGAGCGCTGTGTGTTCCCTGAACTCGGCAGCGTGAGCGCTGTGTGTTCTCTGAACTCGGCAGTGTGAGCGCTGTGTGTTCTCTGAACTCGGCAGTGTGAGCGCTGTGTGTTCTCTGAACTCGGCAGTGTGAGCGCTGTGTGTTCTCTGAATTCGGCAATGTGAGCGCTGTATGTTCTCTGAAATCAGTAGTTTGAGCGCTGTGTGCTCTCTGAACTCGGCAGTGTGAGCGCTGTGCGTTCTCTGAACTCGGCAATGTGAGTGCTGTGCGCTCTCTGAACTCGGCAGTGTGAGCGCTGTGTGTTCTCTGAATTCGGCAGTGTGAGCGCTGTGCATTCTCTGAATTCGGCAGTGTGAGCGCTGTGCATTCTCTGAACTCGGCAGTGTGAGCGCTGTGCGTGCTCCTAACTAGGGAGTGTGAGCGTTGTCTGTTCTGAAAGCAGTAGTGTTAGCATTCTGAACTCAATAGCCTGCCTAACAATGACTGGATCAAATTGCACATTACAGAGACCTTGAATTACTCTACCGCAGACAGGATCAAATTACACATTCCAGACAAACTGTTGGTGTGTCTTGCCCTCTAAGGGGACCATTCAGAAATCTGGTCCAACCCACTTGTGTTGCAAATAGACACAGCCATTTCTTTTTGACCCTAGACAGGATGGGACTTACTTCTGACTGTGTGGGACCAACAGGGTATTTAGCCCCCACCCACAACATTGACAGTTTCTCAGGAGCAGGTATGGGATTCCCAATGGGCATGCCCTTGTATGCCATTATCATGGAGATGGGGTAAGAGCAGAAGACGGAGGAAAGGATAGTGAGATAATATCCCATGCCCCCAAAGAATATACAGGCAACACAGACCAATGAGGCCCTTACTGAGGAGCTGCGTATTAGAAAATTGACCTTCACTAGCGAGGCAATGAAGAACTGCAGCAATATTTGTCTGCTCAGTCAGCTCCGTCTGCGGCTACGAAGGTCACGACCACACTCAACTTTTATGATTCCAGGTTACATTTCAGGCAACCATGGGGATCTGTTTAATATCACTCAGGCATATATTTGTCAGGTGACTGATGCACTTTTCTGCAGTGCTGGAGAATTGATCCAGTTTGGCATCACAGCAAGCTAGCAATGAGATAGGAACATCCACTTTCATAACTTTACTTACTAATCCTTCCTATGTTTACCAATTACTGTTGCCTCTATCTCCATCCGTGACTCTGTGCTGATCCTAAGTGTCAGGCTTAACTCAGTGATAGTACTCATGACTCTGAATCAGAAGGTCATGGATTCAAGCCCCACTCTAGAGAGTTGAGTGCACTGTCAGAAGTGTTAACTTGTAGATGAGACATTAAGTCGAGATCCTCCGCCCACTCAGATGAACGTAAAATGTCTCATGGCATTAACTGAAGAGCAGGGGAATTCTCTGGTGTCCTGGCCAAAATGTATCCCTCAATCAGCATCACGATAAAAAAGATTATCTGGTTATTTATTTATTTGCTATTTGTGGGATCTTACTATGCACAGAGTGACTGCTGCATTTCCCTACACTACAGCAGTGACTGCACTTTAAAAGTACTTAATTGGCTGTGAAGCGTTTTGGGATATCCAGAGGTCAGAAATGGGGCCATATAATACAAGTTTTTTCTTTCTTTGCTACTGCCAATCCTGTGTTTGGGGTTACTGCTGGTTCCAACTGTATCTGTGTCTCTGTACTAATCTCACCTGTGTTCAGGTTGCTGCCAGCTCTCTGTCCATGTGTGTCTGTGCTGTACAGATACGTTCTGTGTTTATGGGCTCTATATATCTGTATCTCTGTACTGATTCCTCTTCTGGGGTTGCTGTTAGCTCTATCTGCATCTGTGTAGCTGTACTGATCCTGTAACATTTGCATATTGAATTATCATTGGCCCGCAGGCATCTGTAAGGAATACCTATTATATTCACATGTGATCACATGCTGAGTTGTCATTGGCCTGCAGGCATCTGTAAAGACTACTATTGTTTTGAAGACCCAGGCTAGGGGTCCTAAGGCTAGGCTTTTCCCCACGGTGCTGATATGAGTAAGACCATCAGACCTAATGCTTAATAAGAGTTAAACTGTAATACTCCGTTGTCCTGCAATTTATTATTTTTGTACAAAGTGTGCAAAACAAGACATGGTGTCAGAAGTGGGATTGAAAATGGACATCGTTGGAGCTCCCTTGCCTCGAATGGATTGGGGATCTTTGAAATTACATAGAGAATGGCGCAAGTTCAAGCAACACATGGAGTTAATGTTCTCGGGTCCGTTGAAAAGCAAAGGGGAGGAAGAAAGATGCAGCTACCTACTCCTGTGGATCGGAGAAAAAGGGAGAGACATTTTTAACACATGGTCTCTCACCGCGGATGAAGCAAAGGTACTGAAAAGTTATTTTGACCGTTTTGAATCATATGTGATGCCCAAGACAAATACGATATTTGCTAGGTACAAGTTTCAGGAGAAAGTACAAGGAGCTAGTGAGTCGTTTGAACAGTTCGTGACCGAGTTAAAACTGCTGGTAAAAGACTGTGAATATGCAGATAAAGATGAGATGGTCAGAGACCGCATCGTGTTTGGAATACATTCAGCTAAAGTGAGAGAGAAACTTTAGAATGTTGGGTCCAGGCTAACGCTGGACAAAGCTATGGACATAGCTAGATCGCACGAGATAGCCCAAGCACAGTTGAAAACCATAACCGGCGCCACGAGCAGCTTGCGTGAACAGACAGTGCACGCAGTTAATAGACACACACCAAAGAACACTGCCCAGAGAGCGTATTTCAGAACAGAAAGAACAGAGAGAGTTCTAAAAATGAGCAACAGACATAAAACGCTTCAAAAACTGTGGATATTGTGGAAACAAGGTGCATGGGGAAAAGGAGCAATGCCCTGCCAAAAGAAGGCAATGTGCTAAATGTGGTAAATGGAACCACTTTGCTAAAGTTTGCAGGACTGTTTTTGGAAAAACAGTACACACAGTGAGTGACAGCCAAATGCCAGATAGAGAGCCAAATGCAGAGGAACTGTTTATTGATTCTGTGTCACAGAAAAAACAGATTTCAGAGACTGAGCAAGCCTTTGCAGATATTGAGATAGGAAAACAGGGCACAGAGCTTAAGTTTAAACTAGACACTGGAGCTCAGGTTAACGTAATTCCTCTGAGTATCACAGCTTGAAGGATGAGTGTGAGCTATAGCCCACCTCACGCAGACTGACCAGCTATGGGGGTGAGCAGCTCATTGTAAAAGGCACATGCGTAATGAAATGCAAGTACAAAGAAAGCGACATGATGTTGGACTTTTACATTGTTGACACTCGAGCACCTCCAGTGCTAGGTCTAAAGGCATGTTTAGACATGGACCTTGTCAAGCTAGTGCTATCATTGACAGCACCAGTTGAGAAGCAGACAGTCATGGAGGAGTTTGCTGACGTTTTCAAAGGAATCGGACTATTCCCAGGTGAATGCACTATTCACCTTGACCCAGCAGCAACCCCAGTGGTTTGCCCACCGAGAAGGATACCCCTTGCTCTACGTAGTAGCCTGAAGGAGGAGCTGCAGAGCATGGAGAATACAGAAATCATCGTCCAGGAAACAGAACCGACAGAGTGGGTCAACGCGTTAGTAGTGGTTGAGAAACCACGTACAGGCAAGCTCAGAGTCTGTCTCAACTCCAGAGATTTGAACAAGGCTAGCAAACGCCCTCACTACCCTCTACCAACGCTAGATGACATCACACCCAAGCTAGTGGGAGCATGTTACTTCAGTGTAATGGACGCACGATCAGGATACTGGACTATGAAGCTCACGGAAGAGTCATCTAAGCTAACAACGTTCAACACACCATTTGGACACTACCGATTTCTGCGTTTACCATTTGGTCTTATCTCAGCTCAGGATGAATTCCAGCGGAAGATCGACGAAACCTATGAAGGCCTCGACGGAGTAGTTGCAATCGTAGATGACATCCTCATCTATGGCAGGAATAGAGAGGAACATGACAGGAACCTCACGGGAGAAAGGTATCCGGCTCAACCCCGAGAAAAGCATAATCGGACCCACCGAGATCAGTTATTTCGGGCATCGCCTCTCAACTGATGGCATTAAGCCGGATCCAGAGAAAATCTCCACCAGCAAGAAGGTGGAGCCGCCTAAGAACCGCGCAGAGCTAGAGACAGTACTAGGCATGGTTAACTACTTAGCCAAGTTTGCCCCAAGCCTCTCCGAAATCAACGCATCCATGCGTCAGTTGCTCAAACAATCCAATGAGTTCCTGTGGGACAAACAACATGACACAGCATTTCAGAAAATGAAAGACCGAATCACCAGAGAACCAGGACCAGTTCTTGCCTACTTTGACCCCAACAAAGAGCTCAGACTACAAGTGGATGTGTCAAAGTACGGGCTAGGCGCAGTATTACTGCAAGAAGGAAAGCCCATCGGCTACGCTTCCAGATGTTTCACAGACAGTGAAATCAACTATGCTCAAATCGAGAAAGAGCTATATGCAATTCTGTTTGGATGTAAGCGTTTCCACCAGTACGTCTATGGCCGACAAGTCATTGTGGAATCCGACCACAAGCCCCTCGAGTCAATCATGAGGAAACCACTAGCCGCAACCCCACCAAGGCTACAGAGAATGATCCTTCAGCTACAGAAGTATGACTTCACAATCATTCACCGTCCAGGCAAAGACATTCCTGTCGCAGACACGCGCTCCAGAAAGTCTCTTAGCTACCAGGACAGCGGCCTCAGTGAAGGCACGGATGTGCAGGTGCACATGATGTACAACAGCTTACCTGTGAGTGACTCAAAACTGAAGGAGATCCGAGCAGGAACAGAGAAAGATGCACAACTCACACTGCTGAGCAAAGTCATACATGAAGGATGGCCTGAGGAAAGGAGGAAATGCCCTCAGAGCATATCTGAATTCTGGAACCACAGAGACGAACTGTCACAAATCAACGGAATCGTCTTCAAAGGGGAGAAAATCATCATTCCTACCAGTCTCAGAGAAGAGATGTTGACAAAAATTCATGCTGGACATATGGGCATGGAAAAATACAAACAAAGAGCACGTGACATTATGTTTTGGCCCGGAATGTGCAAACACATTGAGGACATTGTCAGAAAATGTTCCATTTGTCTAGAACGCCGCCCATCAAATGTCAAAGAGCCCATGATACCTCACCGTATCCCAGACAGGCCCTGGCAGGTCGTGGCAATGGATCTGTTCACATGGAACAACGAGGACTACATAGTGACTGTTGATTACTACAGCAGATTTTTTGAACTGGACAAGCTTCACAGCACCACATCTGCAGCTGTGATCCACAAGCTAAAGGCAGCCTTTGCCAGGCATGGCATGGTAGAGACTTTAGTCTCATACAATGGCCCCCAATACAAATCAAAAGAGTTCGAGTTGTTTGCCAAGGCATGGGATTTCACACATGTCACATCAAGCCCACATTATCCTCAAAGTAATGGCCTTGCTGAAAATACTGTCCAGATTGCAAAAACACTCATGGACAAAGCCAAAGCGGACAAAAGAGACCCCTACATCAGTCTCCTTGAGTACCGCAACACTCCGGTTGACAACTTCAAGTCACCAGCACAGCTGTTAATGAGCCGCAGACTTCACTCAATCCTTCCAAGCACCAACCAGCAGCTGCAGCCAGAGGTCGTCAGCTGCAAGCAAGTGCATGCAAAACGTGTACAGAGACAGCAACACCAAAAGAGATACTATGACAGCTCAGCTAGACTACTGCCGCCGCTGCACAATGGAGAATCCGTCAGAATCGAGGAGCATGACTACTGGAAGCCAGCAGTCGTCATCCAGCCAGCTGACACTGAGTGATCGTATCACGTCTGCACCCCAGAAGGACAGGTGTACCGCCGCAATCGCAGGCACCTCCTGAACACCAAGGAACAACATCATCATTCCGACGAGAGGATCAGTTCAACAGAGTGTGATGAACAGAGCAATACACAAAACACATCATACTTATCTGAACCTAAACCTGAACCTGAATTGTTGACCGATTCAGGAGCATGCTCAGTTCTATACCACACAAGGTCGGGATGAGAGGTCAAGCCTCGAGTTATCCTTGACTTGTGAACTGTCAAAGGGTGTAGGCGGATCGCTGCCCTAAAATAAAAATTGTACATTGTTATTGAAAGGTTGAGATGTTTTCAGTGCTAGTTAAATGCTGAGTTTACTTATATGTTTATGCTACCGAGAACATTATGTAGAAGGTTTAAAAGTAATGCATAACATTTTTCTTTTAAAAGGGGATGTAACATTTGCATATTGAATTATCATTGGCCCGCAGGCATCTGTAAGGAATACCTATTATATTCACGTGATCACATGCTGAGTTGTCATTGGCCTGCAGGCATCTGTAAGGACTACTATTGTTTTGAAGACCCAGGCTAGGGGTCCTAAGGCCAGGCTTTTCCCCACGGTGCTGATATAAGACCTTCAGACCTAATGCTTAATAAAAGAGTTAAACTGTAATACTCCGTTGTCCTGCAAGTTATTATTTTTGTACAAAGTGTACAAAACAAGACAGATCCCTCCGATGTTTACCGGTTACTGTTGCCTCAATCTCCATCTGTGTCTATGTACTAATTCCTGTGCTGTTTTCTCTTGTGTTTAAGGATTTCTACGGTCATTATCACTACCTCCTGCGTTTGTAGGTTTGCTGCTAGCTTTATCTGTGTTTCTGTGCTCATCCTTCCCTGTGTTTGAAGTTGCTGCTGGCTCTATCTCTCTCTATTTGTGTATCTGCACTGATCCCTTCTGTTACCCTTTACTGTTAGCTCTATTTCCATCTGTGTCTATGTACTGATTCATTATGGATTGCTGCTAGTTCTAGCTCTATCTGTGGCTCTCTTAATCCCTTCTGTGTTTAAGAGCTGCTGCTGGCTCTACCTCTGTCAGTGTCGCTGTGCTGATCCCATTGCTATTGGCTCTGGCTCAATCTCTATCTGTGTCTCTGCTAATCCCTCCTGTGTTTAAGGGCTGCTGCTGGCTCTACCTCTGTCTGTGTCGCTGTGCTGATCCCAGTGCTATTGGCTCTGGCTCAATCTCTATCTGTGTCTCTGCTAATCCCTCCTGTGTTTAAGGGCAGCTGTTGGCTGTCTATCAGTGTACTGATCCCATTACTGCTGGCACTGTCTTTGTGTTTCCTTGTGCCAATACCTCCTGGATTTAAGGGTTGCTACTTGCTCTGTCTCTGTATCTCAGTACTGATTACTCTGTGTTTGGGGTTGTTACTATCTCTATCTGAGTCTCTTTGCTGTTCACTTGTTGCTCTCTCTCTCTCTGCTGATCATTCATTGTTTAAAGTGATGCTGCTGACTTTCTCTCAATCTGTATCTCTGTCTAGGAGCATAGGAACATGAGTAGGCCATTCAACCCCTTGAGCCTGTTGCACCATTCAATTAGATCATGGCTAATCTGTATCTTAACTTCATCTACCCATCTTGGTTCTGTAACCTTTAATAGCCTAGCTGAACAAAAATCTATCAATCACAGTTTTGAAATTTTCAATTGACCTAGTCTCAACAGCTTTTTGAAGGAGAGTTCCGGATTTCCACTACCCTTTGTGTGAAGAAGTGCTTCCCGACATTACCCTGAACGACCTAGCTCTAATTTTAAGGTTATGCCCCCTTGTTCTGGATCCCGCACCAGAGGAAATAGTTTCTATCTACCCTATCAAATACTTTAAGCATTTTAAACACCTCAATTAAATCACCCCATAATCTTCTATACTCAAGGGAATGCAAGCCTAGTCTATGCAACCTGTCGCCTTAACTTAACCCTTTTAAACCCGGTATCTTTCTGGTGAATCTGCGCTGCACCACCTCCCAAGGACAATATAATGTTCCTTAGGTGCAGTACCTGTGCTGATGCCCTTGCTGCTCTCTCTATCTCTGTGTTGATGCTCTGTGTGCTGATGCCCTTACTGCTCTCTCTCTGGGCTGATGCCCTTACTGCTCTCTCTCTGTGTTGATGCCCTTACTGCTCTCTCTGTGTTGATGCCCTTACTGCTCTCTCTCTGTGCTGATGCCCTTACTGCTCTCTCTATCTCTGTGCTGATGCCCTTACTGCTCTCTCTATCTCTGTGCTGATGCCCTTACTGCTCTCTCTATCTCTGTGCTGATGCCCTTACTGCTCTCTCTATCTCTGTGCTGATGCCCTTACTGCTCTCTCTCTCTCTCTGTGCTGATGCCCTTGCTGCTCTCTCTATCTCTGTGCTGATGCCCTTAATGCTCTCTCTATCTGTGCTGATGCCCTTACTGCTCTCTCTCTCTGTGCTGATGCCCTTACTGCTCTCTCTCTCTCTGTGCTGATGTCCTTGCTGCTCTCTCTATCTCTGTGCTGATGCCCTTAATGCTCTCTCTATCTGTGCTGATGCCCTTACTGCTCTCTCTCTCTGTGCTGATGCCCTTAATGCTCTCTCTATCTGTGCTGATGCCCTTACTGTTCTCTCTCTCTGTGCTGATGCCCTTACTGCTCTCTCTATCTCTGTGCTGATGCCCTTACTGCTCTCTCTCTCTGTGCTGATGCCCTTACTGCTCTCTCTATCTCTGTGCTGATGCCCTTACTGCTCTCTCTCTCTCTGTGCTGATGTCCTTTGCTGCTCTCTCTCTCTCTGTGCTGATGCCTGTGCTGCTGAGTCTATATCTCTGTGTTGATGCCCTTACTGCTCTCTGTGTTGGTGCCCTTACTGCTCTCTCTGTGTTGATGCCCTTACTGCTCTCTCTCTGTGTTGGTGCCCTTACTGCTCTCTCTGTGCTGATGCCCTTACTGCTCTCTCTCTGTGCTGATGCCCTTACTGCTCTCTCTCTGTGCTGATGCCCTTACTGCTCTCTCTCTCTCTGTGCTGATGTCCTTGCTGCTCTCTCTCTCTCTCTGTGCTGATGCCTGTGCTGCTGAGTCTATATCTGTGTTGATGCCCTTACTGCTCTCTGTGTTGATGCCCTTACTGCTCTCTCTGTGCTGATGCCCTTACTGCTCTCTCTCTGTGCTGATGTCCTTGCTGCTCTCTCTCTGTGCTGATGTCCTTGCTGCTCTATCTGTGCTGATGCCCTTACTGCTCTCTCTCTCTGTGCTGATGCCCTTGCTGCTCTGAGTCTATATCTCTGTGCTGATGCCCTTACTGCTCTCTCTCTCTCTGTGCTGATGTCCTTGCTGCTCTCTCTATCTCTGTGCTGATGTCCTTGCTGCTCTCTCTCTCTGTGCTGATGCCCGTGCTGCTCTGAGTCTATATCTCTGTGTTGCTCCTCTCTCCCTGTGCCGGTCGGTCGGTCGCTCAAACGGCGCCTACTCGCGGTCTCTCATTGCTCGCGGGCGCGGCGATGGAGGTGCAGGCGGAGCGGAGCCGGGGCCGCCGGGGAGGAGGAAGAGGCTGGGGCCGAGGAGCGCGTGGCTCGGGGGACCGGCAGCAGCGGGTACAGGAGCCCGAGCGAGGAGGAGGAGGCGGAGGCCGGGGCTGGCGAGGAGCTCAGGGCCGCGGCTCTCGGGGGGCGCGGCACCTCCGAGGCAGAGGCCACGACCGCGACCGCCCTGTCCAACAGCTGCCGCAGCAGGTACAGGCCAGCGCGGGCCCGGGGTTAGAGTGCGGTAAGGGGCCGGGGAGAGTGAGCTGGGCCTTGGGTGACTGGCTGGGCCCTGGTGGGGAGGCAGTGAAGCCACCGTCCGCCAGCTGAAGCCCTTCAGGCCCAGGCTAGGAATCTCTGGCAGGGAGTTGGTATTTACACAGTGCCCCTCAGGACGCCCCACCGCCAGTGGGCCTCTGCTGAACTGCAGAGGAGCAGAAAGACAGGCACGAACCACAAGTACAGCCACTTCATGCACTGTGGATCCAGAGTTCAGCCTGCCCTGCCAGCTCTGTCCCTCCTACAGATGATAGGTAATTTCCCCCCCAACCATGCCCTCGGTTGAAGCAGGTGACCGCACAGGTAAGATTTTCTGTGAAACCCCTCCTCAACGCCCCAAGTTAAGTTTGTGAAACAGCCGGTATATCAATACAAAAGCAAAATACTGCGGATGCTGGAAATCTGAAATACAAACAGAAAATGCTGGAAATACTCAGCAGGTCAGGCAGCATCTTGGAGAGAGAAACAGAGTCAGCGTTTCAGGTTGATGACCCTTTGTCAGAACTGGAAAAAGCTGGAGATGGAACAGGTTTTTAAGCAAGTGTCAGGGCTGGGGAAGGGGAGGAGAGATTAAGAGACAAAAGGGATGATGGTGCAAGGCAAAAAAAGATGGTAATGGGACAAGTTAAGAAACAAAAGATGGCTCTAGATGAAGTGTAAATGGCGATGGCAGAATGAAAGACAGCTGCCATGTGAGAGAGAGAGAAAAAGATTGGGGCAGAGGTTATGGTCTGAAATTGTTGAACTCGATGTTGAGTTCAGAAGGCTGTAAAGTGCCTAATCGAAAGGTGAGGTGCTGTTCCTCAAGCTTACGTTGAGCTTCATTGGAACAGTGTAAGAGGCCGAGGATGGAGAGATCAGAGTAGGAGTGGAGCGGAGAATTAAAGTGACAGGCGACCGGAAGCTCAGGGTCACCCTTACGGATTGAGCGGAGGTGTTCCGCAAAGCGGTTACCCAATCTGCGTTTGGTCTCCCCAGTATATCAAGTTCACATTGCTACTTACATATTTTTCCAGCTCCAATCAGTTGCATTCCACAGGAGGATGGTGTGGTCAACCATATCATAGAATCATTGAATGGTTACAGCACAGAAGAAGGCCATTCGGCTCGTCGAGCCCGTGCCGGCTCTCTGCAAGAGCACTTCAGCTACTCCCACTCCCCCACCCTTTCCCCGTAGCCCTGCAAAATTTTTTCCTTCAGGTACTTGGCCAACTCCCTTTTGAAAGCCATGATTGAGTCTGCCTCCACCACCCTTTCAGGCAGCGCATTCCAGATCCTAACCACTCGCTGAGTAAACATTTTTTTCCCTCATGTTGCCTTTGATTCTTCTGCAATCACCTTAATCCTATGTCCTCTGGTTCTCGGCCCTTCCGCCAATGGGAACAGTTTCTCTCTATCTACTCTGTCCAGACCCCTTATGATTTTGAACACCTCTATCAAATCTCCTCTCAATCTTCTCTGCTCCAAGGAGAACAACCCCAGCTTCTCCAGTCTATCCACGTAACTGAAGTCCCTCATCTCTGGAATCATTCTCGTAAATCTTTTCTGCACCCTCTCTAAGGCCTTCACATCCTTCCTAAAGTGCGATGTCCAGAATAGACTGCAGAGGTCAAGGTGGGATAATGCAGCATGGTCACAGTCACAGAAGTTTACATTTGTGACTTTTGGTAGGTCTGTTTTGGTGTTGTGGGTGAAGTGGAAATCTGATTGGATTTAAATAGGGAGTTGCAGCAGAGATGGGCATGGATTTGGGAGGCAAAAGCATGTACAAAGACTTTGGTGATGGAACAATAGTCTGCAAGGACAGAGTGTTTGAGGAGGGGGTGATGACAGCAGTTTTGAAAGGGAGGAGGATGGTTCCTGAGGAGAGGAAACCATGTACAATGCCAGCTATATGGGGGCCAGGAAGGGTAGTTTGGGTGGGGTGGGGTGGGCCCGGTCAAGAGTTTTGTGGTAATGGGCTCAAGCGAGCTGGAGGTGAGTCTCGTGGATGAGATGTGCTCGAAGAGTAGATGGGAGAGAAACTAGAGTGTGGCAGGGATTTGGGTGGGGAGCTTTGAGAAGGTTTGACTTGATGGGCAAAGGTAAGAGGTTTTCTTTTTAAAACCTCATTCCCCTTCTATCCACTACACTATGGCTCAGTTGGTAGCATCCTCGCCTGCGAGTCAGAAGGTTGTGGGTTCAAGTCCCACACCAGGGACTTGAGCACAAAAATCTAGGTTGACACGCCAGTGCACTACTGAGGGAGTGCTGCAGTGTCGGAGGTGCTGTCTTTTGGATGAGACATTAGACCGCGGCCCCGTCTGCCCCCTCAGGTGGACATAAACGATCCTATTGCACTATTTCGAAACAGAGCAGGGAAGTTATCTCAGGTGTCCTGGGTGATATTTATCCCTCAATCAACATTACAAAAAAACAGACTATCCGGTCATTATCACATTGCTGTTTGTGGGAGCTGGCTGTGTGCAAATTGACTGCCGCGTTTCCTACGCTACAACAGTGACTACACTTCCAAAAGTACCTCATTGGCTGTAAAGCACTTTGGGACGTTCGGAGGTCATGAAAGGCGCTATATAAATGCAAGTCTTTTTACACTGGGGGAGGGGAGAGAGATATTGTGCCTTCAGTCTCTTTAATGTTCTGCTTGTGTCCTGCAATTCCATGGTCACAGTTTGACCATTTCAATCCTGTTCATGTATATTCACAATTGGCGCTGCATTTATCTTACAGTGCTTCTATCTTTGGAGATCCACTTAAGGATCCACTCTCCTCTGGAGTTAGTACCACCAGCAAAAAGCAACACAAACATTACTGCAGAAGTCATAGGGAATCATGTCTTCCATCTACTGCCAAGCTAAACAGTGTAGTCTGCCTAAACAATTGGTTATGAAATGCTTAACAGCTAACATTCATTTTGGGGCTCCAAAGTTATCAAAGGGTTCCCTGTTTGCTTGGAATTCCTATTCGTAAAATTTTCTGACGATGAAAATTAAAGAAAAAAAGCATTTTCAAAATAGCTGCTGCAAAAAATAATTTTCTCCTTGCAATGCAACCGAGTCTCTCTCTGCTCAGCAACGTTTCCTTCCTCGTTATCATTGCGTTCATTGATGAACACTCACTCTGCACGTGAACACCTCTGCTTTTCTTTTTGTTTTCAGCATTGTGTAAATTATTGAGACCAAGTGTAGAACTCTGATATTGGGAGACGCAAATGCTGAAAGTCAGGTGTGATTAGGTACTGGGGTTTGGGAGTTTCATTAATGTTGACATAGGCTGCTTGCATCAAACCCTCCATCTGCCATTAGGGGAATTTTATTTATTAATAAAAATTCAAATAAAAATACTTTAGATTTAGAGTTTATAATTGAAAAGCCCTAAAATATTGTGAATATTGACGTGCTGAAACACTGAAAGGTGGCCACACTTCAGAAGTAATTCATTCGATGTGAAGCAATTTGGGCCAACCTGAGGACTCTATTGTCACTTTTGGGATGCTTTTGCCTTTTTTACTCTATTTTTGGGCTCTTGTATTTCAGGCTATGCTGATAGGTACGCTCGAGCTCAGTACTGTTTTCACTCACCCTAATATCTAAGTAAAATCGGTAGCACATATAGGTAATAAACGGACGACCCTTTTCAGATTGTTTTGGGTACTACATAGAAAGAGCTTGTATTTATATAGCGCCTTTCACGACCTGAGGATGTCCCAAAGCACTTTACAGCCAATGAAGTACTTTTGATGTGTAGTCACTGTTGTAATGTGGGAAATGTGGCAGCCAATTTACACACAGTAGGATCCCACAAACAGCCTGTACCTTCATGGGATCATCCTTGTTTTCAGAATGCAGCAGAATAACACTACTCTAAACGTTGTCTTGGGCTTAAACTGCCAAAAAAACAATTAACCATAACAGAACAAGTGATTAGAAGTGAATAATAGCAGTAGGACAGCTTATATTTTTACAATAGTTGATTAGCTTTGCTAGCTCCTTGTATTGTAGAAAATAATAAATAGTTTGCAACTTTTATATTGATCTAAGAAATTAAGTAATTTTCTTATGTAGTAGTTATTTTTCCTTAATAACAACAGAAAATGCTGGAAAAACTCAGCAGGTCAGGCAACATCCGTGGAGAGAAATTTGAGTTGACGTTTCGGGTCGAACCCTTCAAAACTGGAAAGAAAAGAAAATAGATCGAAGGCAGGGCTGCGATCGGACAAAAGATGTGAAAGAAACAAAAGAGCTAGACGAGATGGTAATAGGCTGAGATTAGGTGTAAAGTGTACTGGCAGGGCAAGAGATAGCTGCCAGGTGTGAGAGAGAAACAAAAGGAAAGGAAAGCAGAAGTTATCTTGCTTGATTAACTCTCCAGACAGACTTTCTGATTTGGGAAAAAAAAGACTGATAAAGACTTTTAAATAGTGACAGGGATGAGGCAGAATTTAATTACCTATATGGTCAATTCAAAAAGGAGCTGCCAGTCAAACTGCTATATGAACAAATCAAACAGAATGTTTGCATCTCCCTCTCTGACCACTTGACATTAGACAAACCAACTAACTGTTGCAAAAATGTACCGACTTAGGCTGGACTATGATTTGTGTGAGTGAAGCTGATTTTTAACTCCTTGTATAATGTTTCAGAATATAAGAAGCTAAATTTTAGACAAAATTGCACGTGGAGTTTTTTGAAAATCAAGGTATACTATAACCCACTTGCTAGTTCTCAAGTGCTAGCTTAATTACCTTCCGGAAGAATTCTTCGTGTGGGATTTGTTGAATGTAAAATCATGATGACTACGATTTTATCCCATTGTTACAATTTCGGCTACTTCTCAATGCTCTTTATTTGGAGCTCTTTAGAAAATCCAGGTTCCATAGGCAAGTCAGTGCTTCCTGTGCGTGGAAATTGGTCCGTATGTGTGAAATACCTGATTGTTCACCCTTTGGCCTGCAATGAACCCTTTTTATCATTGAGTGTGCTCTGGAAATAGCCACCATTCATTCCTGATCTCTTCAACTGGCAGAATACCATTATGAAGACTGTAGCTCAGGCAAAGTTAATCAGAATTTTCTAAAAAAAATATCTTATAGAAGCATGAATAAATCACCAGGTTAGATAGAAATGAATTACAGTACATAGATTTCACTTCTCCATATGCAGCATAACAAATTGTTTTGAAATTTTACCTAACTTTCTAACAAACCCAAGGCTGTGGTATATATATCTCTGGAGGCCTCTGAGCATACAGATATCAATCAAGTTAGATTACAAAGCTCAACGTGAACCTCATGAAATGTTGTGAATCAAAGCTCCTTTCCAATGACTCAACCGTTGGGGGTCTCGTGACTGCGATTGCAGGGCAGGCTTTGGATCGGGGGCTGGTTCAGCCGCGATTGCGGGGCAAACTTCAGATTGGGGCTGGAGGGTGGGGAGGCCACTGATTGCGGCATGGGGGTGAGAGAGGCCATCGATCAGGAGGGGGGAGACAGGCTGGTAGCAGCAGAAGGGAGGGGTGGGGGGAAGAAGTTCTGCTCTTCCTTGTCCACGAACTTTCTCCCACCTGCCGGGAGGTTAATATCGAGGCCAATGATTGCCTGCCCTAGCAGGACACCCCCAATGGGACAACAATCACAGTTGGCTCACATTTACTAGCTGGTATTCTTTGAAACCTCTCTAATAAGAATTCCTTAAATTAAACACCTATTGTTCTGCACAGGATGCACAACTTGGTTTGCAGAGTTAAAAGAGCTATTGAGGTATCAAATTGGTCTGTCCCAAATGTTGGATAAGAGCTGCAAGATTTACCCTTACTGACAGAGGAGGGAGCTATAAGGAAAGACTGGAGATATTTGGGACCTCGTGGAAAAGGTAAATCTAGAACCTTTTTTCAAATTAAACAATGACAGGACAAGGTAAAGGGTTCAAATTGATGAAAGACAAATTTAGGTCTAGTGTCTAGAAGTTCTTCACACAAAGGTGATCAAAACTTGCAATGGAAAGTGGAGGCAAGAACCTTGGAATAAATTAGGAAAATTGGATGCCTGGTGTGGGGAGAAGGATGATCTTCCTTATTTTCCCTCTGTTTTGCATGGCTTGTGCCATTTGGTTTATTTTCTGTAATTGGTCTAGCCCTACAGCTGTGTGGTGTGGGTGCATTACATAAATGTTCAAGTTCACGATCTACAAATTAATTCTATCTCAGTTTATCAGGCGGTGATAACAATGGTGTCACTTTGTAAGGAATTGAAGTAACCAGTGCAGATTTCATTGTTGTACAGAGCGTGGATTATGAACTTGAACAGATTGTGCTGCTTTTATTTGTGTGTTTATACACAGTCACAGATGTAATCACAAGAGAGCTTTTGGTGGAATACAAAAGTGCATTGCATGTTGGATGTGGAGTATATTAACACCATAAGGATTACATACCCCAAGCATTTTTAAATCAGCTGCTTCTTCAGTGCAGATACATGTTTTGTTTTAGCAGTTGTGTCTTTTTAATTTGAAGGTTGAAGATGATGTGGACATAAAGGAAGATTATGATCAACCAAATGAATTTTCTAGAAGAAAAATAGTTTCAAACTGGGACAGATACAAAACAGAAGAAAAAGAACTCGATGATGGTGGAGAATCTTTGCGAGGTGCAGATTTCAATGTGCTGCTGAGTTCTGCAGGTAGGAAAACGATGTTCTTCAAGTGTGCAAGATAGATTAAACTGCTTAACAAATTTCACACTTTAAATGGAAATTCTTTTTGAGATTCATCTTCAACATTTCTTTTTAATGCATAAAAAAGGAATGGTACAGTACAAGTGAAAGGTGCAGTACTTGAGGCAAACTAGATACCCTCTGTGCCTCTCTTGGCATTTTTCCAGGCACCCATCACTGCATCCTTATGAGTAGCACCCTCCTCCCTTTCCTCCTCTCTCTCCAGCCTTCTTGCCCAGCATGCCTGCTGGGGGCTAACCACGCCAGCCTCCTTCCTGTTCCCCTCACTCCGCGCACTAGCTGCTTGGATTTTGCCAGATCAACATCACTGCCCTTTCCACATTTTCCTCCAGGATGATTAACTTAACATCTTGGCTTTGACTGAAACTTGTCCCATGGGTGGCCCATTGCCTCTTGCTGAAGCCTCCAAAACTGGCATTCCGTTTGACCACCCTGCCTCGGTGAAACTACTGTGATGGCAGTGTGGCCCTTATCACCAAATCAGACCTTGGTCTTTCCCCTGTTCCTCTGGTACCTTCACCTTTGATCAACTCATGCTGTTCCTCACCATCTCCTTTAAAATCTTTGTTGTCTACTACTCCTCCAAGCACCACCCCAAATTTCTCCCATAATATCCTCCCTCATTGCCGCCTTCTGCATCTGTACCGAGCATCTTCTCATCCTCAGTGATCACAATTTCCATCTCAGCTCCCTTGCCCTCCCTCCACTTGTCCTTCTCTCCTCTCTAAACCTCTCCTATATAAACTCTCCTACCTACATTCATGGCCACTGCCTTGACCTCACCATCTCCCTTGGTGTCAATCACAGACAAGACTGTCTCTGACCACTTCCTACACTCTTCACCAACAACATCCCCCACCCTCTTCCAACCCCACTTCTTTCTACCCCTGCGCATGGAAAAAAGACTTCCCCCCCCCCCCCCCCCCCCCAAATTCCCTTACAACTGTACTTTCAAACTTCCAACTGCTTAGACTTTGATCCTCCATTCACCACAATATTTCTGCTCAACCAGTCCCTTAGCTTCACATTTGTTGCCCATGTCCAACAGAACCTTTACTCTCTCCCATCCTGGTCTTTTGCCCTGGTATGGCCCTCATCTTTGCTCCCTCAAGTCCAAGGAACTTCAGCATATCTGGCACACAACTGGTTTAATCATCCATTGCCAGATCCAGCTGGACCATACCAAGCAGACCTGACTATCCTCTGCCAAAACTGCTCAATACTCTAGTAGACTGACCCTGAAAATAAACCATGGCTTCTCTTTTGTTCTGTTCACCCTCAACTCCAACATGTGCGAGGAGCTCATGGATTCTTTGTTACTAAGATTGAGACCATCTATTCAGTTTCCTCTGCCGCAGTTTCTCCCCCCCGCCCCCCCCACTTCCCCTTGACCCAGCTGACTTTTCAGATTAATGTAAAAGATCCAATTGCACTATTTGAAGAAGAGCCAGCAGTTCATCCAGTGTCTTGGCCAGCATTCTGTCTGCAACTAGCACCGCACAAAAAATAGATTAATTAGGACTTTACTGTACGCATTTTGGTTGCTTCATTTTCCTACACAAGTCTTTTCAATCTCCAGTATTTGCAACTTTTTGTCCTTTTTATATCTCTTCATTACTTCACAGTTTTCTTAGCAGTTTCCAGGTCATTGAAGCCTGGAAGTCCCCCTCTGTGATAGGCATATTTATTGATTCCTTTCCGCTCTACCTCCTGCTCCCTTTTTTCAACCTTATTAAAATGCTTGTTTATTTTGTAGTCTTCAGTTCTGATGAAAGGTACACACCCAAAACGTCAAACTCTGTTTTTTCTCTTTTCACATTACTGTATATTTGCAGCATTTTCTATTTTCATTTCAGGTTTCCAGCATTTGGAGTTTTTTCTTTTTATAATTACTATAATTAAGTCTTCCGATGATACAAAAGTACAGTATATGCTGAGATTGGCAATAAGGAGATTATTAGATTGTAAACTGATGCAGTTAAATTAAAGTGAATGTGTTCATAAATGACAAATGTCATTTCATGCGGAAAAGTGATGTGTTGTGTACATTGGGCCAGGCACCCTAAGGCATGTGTACTCTGCATGGGTGCCCCTTAAAATGAGTGCAGGATGTCTCGGAGCGGCTGCAGGGCATTCTGGAGGGGGAGGGTGAACAGCCAGTTGTCATGGTGCATATAGTTACCAACAATATAGGTAAAAAACAGGATGATGTCCCAAAAGCTGAATATAGGGAGTTGGAGGTAAATTAAAAAATAGGACCTTAAAGGTAGTAATCTCAGGATTGCTACCAGTGCCACGTGCTAGTCACAGTAGAAATAGAAGGATATTTCAGATGAATATGTGGCTAGAAGAATGGTGCAAGGGAGAGGTATTCAAATTCCTGGGACATTGAAACTGGTTCTGGGGGAGGTGGGACCAGTACAAACTGGACAGGCAGGACTGGGACCGATATCCTAGGACTAAAATGGCAGGGGATTGGGAACCTGTGCAGGGAGACAGAGGAAAGGGAAGCAAGGATAGAAGCAAAAGACAGGAAGGAAAAAAGCAAAAGTGGAAGTCGGAGAAATCAAGTGTGTAAATCAAACATGGCCGCAGTAAACAATAATTCTAAAAGGTCTAAGAGTGTTAAAAAAACAAGCCTGAAGGCTTTGTGTCTTAATGCGAGGAGCATTTGTAATAAGGTGGATGAATTAGCTGCGCAAATAGATGTAAACAGATATGATATAATTGGGATTACGGAGACATGGCTCCAGGGTGACCAAGGCTGGGAATTCAAAATCCAGGAGTATTCAATATTCAGGAAGGACAGGCAAAAAGGAAAAGGCGGTGGGGTAGCATTGCTGGTTAAAGAGGAGATTAACACAATAGTAAGGAAGGATATTAGCTCTGATGATGTGGTATCTGTATGGGTAGAGCTGAGAAATATCAAGGGGCAGAAAACGTTAGTGGGAGTTGTATACAGACCCCCAAATGGTAATGCTGAGGTTGGGGATGGCATTAAACAGGAAATTAGAGATGCGTGCTATAAGGGCACAGCAGTTATCATGGGTGACTTTAATCTACATATAGATTGGTCTAACCAAATTAGTAACAATACTGTGGAAGAGGAATTCCTAGAGTGTATACGGGATGGTTTCCTGGACCAATATGTCGAGGAACCAACTAGAGATCAGGCCATCTTAGACTGGGTATTTATGTAATGAGAAAGGATTAATTAGCAATCTTGTTGTGCGAGGCCCCTTGGGGAGGAGCGATCATAATATGATAGAATTCTTCATTAAGATGGAGAGTGAAGTAGTTCATTCAGAGACTTGGGTACTGAATTTAAATAAAGGAAACTACGATGGCGCGAGTTGGCTAAGATGGATTGGGGAATGTTACTTAAAGGGCTGAACGTGAATAGGCAATGGCAAACATTTAAAGATCGCATGGATGAACTACAGAATTTGTTCATCTCTGTTTGGCATAAAAATAAAACAAAAAAGGTGACTCAACATTTGCTAACAAGGGAAATTAGGGATAGCATAAGATCCAAGGAGAGGACATATAAATTGGCCAGAAAAAGCAGCAAACCTGAGGATTGGGAGCAGTTTATGATTCAGCAAAGGAGGACAAAGGGATTAATTAAGAGGGGGGAAAATAGAGTATGAGAGTAAGCTTGAAGGGAACATAAGAACTGACTGTAAAAGCTTTTATAGATATGTGAAGAGAAAAAGATTGGTAAAGTCAAGCATAGGTCCCTTGCAGTCAGAATCAGGGGAATTTATAATGGGGAACAAAGACATGGCAGACCAATTAAATACATACTTTGGTTCTGTCTTTACAAAGGAGGACACAAATAACCTCCCAGAGATGTCGGGGAACATAGGGTCTAATGAGAGGGAGGAACTGAATGAAATCAGTATTTGTAGGGAAATGGTGTTAGGGAAATTGACGGGATTGAAGGCTGATAAATCCCTAGGTCCTGATAATCTACACCCTAGGGTACTTAAGGAAGTGGCCCTAGAAATAGTAGATGCATTGCAGATCATCTTCCAAAATTCTATAGACTTGAACAGTTCCCATGGATTGGAGGGTAGCCCCAATATTTAAAAAAGGTGATAGAGAAAAAACTGGGAATTATAGACTGGTAAGCCTAACATCGGTAGTGGGGAAAATGCTGGAGTTCATTATAAAAGACGTAATAGCAGAGCACTTGGAAAACAGTGACAGGATTGGACAAAGTCAACATGGATTTACAAAAGGTAAATCATGCTTGACTAATCTACTGGAATTTTTTGAGAATGTAACTGGTAGAATAGATAAGGGAGAACCAGTGGATGTGGTGTATTTGGACTTTCAGAAGGCTTTCGATAAGGTCCCGCATAAGAGACTAGCGTGCAAAGTTAAAGCACATGGGATTGGGGGTAAGGTACTGACTTGAATAGAGAACTGGTTGGCAGACAGGAAGGCAAAAGTTGGAATAAACGGGTCTTTTTCCGAGTGGAAGGCAGTGACTAGTGGGGTACCACAGGGATCGGTGCTGGAACCCCAGTTATTCACACTATATATTAATGATCTAGACGAGGTAACTAGATGTAATATCACCAAGTTTGCAGATGACACAAAGCTGGGTGGGCGTGTGTGCTGTGAGGAGGATGCAGAGAAACTCCAGTACGATTTGGACAGGTTGGGCGATTGGGCAGATGCATGGCAGATGCAGTATAAGGTGGATAAATGCGAGGTTATCCACTTTGGTGGCAAAAACAGGAAGGCAGATTATTATCTGAATGGCAATAGATTGGGAAAAGGTGAAGTGCAACGAGACCTGGGTGTTCTTGTGCACTAGTCGCTGAAGGTAAGCCTGCAGGTGCAGCAGGCGGTTAAGAAGGCAAATGGTATGCTGGCCTTCATAGCCAGAGGATTCGAGTACAGGAGCAAGGATGTCTTGCTGCAGTTGTACAGGGCCTTGGTGAGACCACACCTTGAGTATTGTGTGCAGCTTTGGTCGCCTTATCTGAGGAAGGATGTTCTTGCCATGGAGGGAGTGCAGCGAAGATTCACCAGACTGATACCTGGGATGGCAGGAATGACGTAGGAAGAGAGATTGGGTCGATTAGGCTTATATTCGCTAGAGCTTAGAAGAATGAGAGGGGATCTCATTGTAACTTATAAAATTCTAACAGGACTAGACAGACTAGATGCAGGACGGCTGTTCCCGATGGCAGGTAAGTCCCGAACCAGGGGTCACAGTCTAAGGATAAGGGGTAAGCCATTTAGGACTGAGATGAGGAGGAATTTCTTCACCCAGAGGGTGGTGAACCTGTGGAATTCTCTACCACAGAAGACAGTTGAGGCCAATTAATTAAATATATTCAAGAAGGAGTTAGATATATTTCTTAAGGCTAAGGGGATCAAGGGATATGAGGAGAAGGCAGGAACAGGGTACTGAATTTGGATGATCAGCCATGATCGCATTGAATGGCGGAGCAGGCTCGAGGGGCCGAATGGCCTCCTCCTGCTCCTACCTTCTATGTTTCTCCTATGTTTCAATGTAGGACAAGGTCTTGGGGCTGGTCACTAACCAGTTACTAAAGATTCACAAACAATGTGAGATAGCTATAGGAAAAGTAAATAGGATTTTTGGAAATCATGCTAAATCAATAAAGTTCAAAACCAAGAGCACAATGCTTAAGTAATATAAGGATTTGGTACTTTGACAATTGGACTATTGTGTTTAGTCTTGGTCCATACTGATGCCTCATGGATAACCATGGCCTTCTTTTGTTTACCTTATGGAGTTGGGGAAGAATTTCCTGAAATTGACCATAGTTTTTCTTGTCTCTGTCAGGAGTTAAGATTACCAGCTCTTAGGAAGGATGATGCATGAAATTGTACTGTCTGGTGAGCAGGGTGAGGCTGATGAGCCTGTCGGTTGTTTTTCACGCTTTTCCTATGTTCCTGTTTGCTTGTGGCGAGCATTATAGCCAAGCTCAAGTGTGTCCTCGCCCAATCTCTTCTAATACGCACGTTAGAGCAGCAATCAGGAGTTGCAACTCTATCTGATTTCCTCCGCCCACCCCACCCATTACCAGTCTAGCGGCACAGAGGCCAATTGTAGTGCTCCAACTGCTGCCCTGGCTGAGATCAGCTAACTCCGTGAAGCAGCGATAGCAAACATCTAAGTATGAGCAAATGTCCATTCAACCTCATATATATTAATCACAAACTTCTTTTACAGTAGGAAAAGTTGAATGCCTACAGTATTTCTGTTGCATTTGTGTATTACTCTTATCAATTTGCTGCCCCCCAAATCTTTAGATTTTGTTCATACTTTATGAGCTAGATTGTGAAAGTACATGGCCCGGATTTTGCGGTAATTATAACGGTGAGGCTATCAGCGCTCACTTATTATGGTGTTAATCGGGCAGCAACTTCTGGTGTCCACACGTGCATAGTTAAATAAGGAAATCTGGAAGTTTCTGTCTGATTGCCCCTGCTCCTACACAAGCTGCGTTACGCTGGTACCTCGTCAATAGACTCGGCATTGAAATACATGTAAGGGTGTGAAGTTGTTGTACGTACCCACTAGTTAGCCACTAAACACGCCAGGAAAAGTTAGGGCTTGTCCATTCAAGTGCAAGTGATTTTTTAACGGTGTGATAAGTCCTAATTACTGCCAAACAACCTCTCTAACACTGAAAGTTAATTATTACAAGTGTGGAGTCTCATTCCTTCAGATTTTAATTATTGTTGTTTAAAAAAATCATTTTTTAACTTTTTCATTTGGTCTCTTTTATATCTCTTAATCTCATCTTGCTTTCCCTTTCTGTACATGATTTGGCATTGAGTTAAATATTCTAACTTGCACTTCCTGGTTTAGACTTGGCGTGCCTCAGTAAGGATTCTTCAGTCTGATCTGTTGCTTGCTCTGTTCACACATGTCCCAGATCCCCTATAGAGGGCGCCGTGCTGTATTGGACTCCTGATGACCATAAGTTGCCACTCAAAAGTCCACTACAAGTCTGTGGGTAGCTGTAATCGTAATGAACACCGAGCGCCGTTTGTTCACTGCTGACCGCAAAATCTGGCCATTGTGTGGCTAAGTACCTTTTTCTGAAAAATTGCCCTGATACTCCCAACAGGATTCCCCTCTTACATCAGATTTTTGTTTTAAATTGTTTATTAATAATTTTGAAGGAAAAGGTTTTTAAAAAAAACTCTGAGATGAGGAAGGAATTCTACTAGAGATGGCAGTTTATAATCGTAATTGCACATTCCAGTTATTTTTTTGAAAGTGTGTCTTGCTGTGTGCCCAAGCACTCTGCTGTACACCATCGGTAGCTGTCTCTCCAATTTCACACTGTGTCTCCAGATCCTTTAGCCCGGGTTGATTCTATTCGATTATTTAGGAGCTTTCCACTACCTTAATTACATTGCTATCAAAAAGGGAGAAAAAGATAATAGGATTGGAAAATAGGAAAGATGATAAAATAATTATATGAAAATAATAAGAATATGAGAAATAAAGGAAGCAACAAAATAAAATAGGCCAGATAGTACAGTACATCATTACCGAGGGACTGCATTATGGAGTGGTTGTACGTGGGTTGTTCCACAATCCTCACCAGAGTTCCAGAAATCAAATGGTGCCCACTGCAGGTTATTTGCCAGCTCACTTCCAAGATGGAGGGCAATTCAAAGAGTGAATCAGCTTTCAATCACCACCACTGTCTGGTTCAGAGTCATACTAGTAGGTACCTGCAACCAGATTGCTTATTAACCGATTTGGTTGATGGGAAAATAACGTAACTTATGAGATAGAACAAAAAGAGAAACAGATAGGGGGGGGAAAAAAAAGCAAGAGAAGCATCGAGCCGAATTAAAGAATGAGGTAGAGAGTTACGAGAATAAAGATTGAAATAAGTTGCTCATAAGAATCAAAAGAATGAAACAGTTAAAGAATAAAAGGGAGCATTTGAATTTCCTAAATTCACTGTAGCTTCCTGTGATTTTCATGTGTAGTTGGTGTCTAAATGGAATAAAAGCAGAACTATGTCTAACACACTTAAGTGATTGCTGTGAAGTGGCATTGCATTTAGTTATCTGCAAACACCTCTCATATGGTTTGTTTTGGACTGGTAACACTAAGTTTAAAAGTGATACAGCGAAGATTCACCAGGCTGATACCTGGGATGGCAGGAATGACGTATGAGGAGAGATTGTGTCGATTGGGCTTATACTCACTGGAGTTTAGAAGATTGAGAGGGGATCTCATCGAAACCTATAAAATTCTGTCAGGCCTGGGCAGACTAGATGCTGGAAGGATGTTCCCGATGGTCGGGGAGTCCAGAACCAGGGGTCATAGTCTAACGATAAGGGGTAGGACATTTAGGACTGAAATGAGGAGGAATTTCTTCACCCAGAGAGTGGTGAACCTGTGGAATTCTCTGCCGGTGGAGGCCAGTTCATTAAATATATTCAAGAAAGAGTTGGATATATTTCTTAAGGCTAAAGGGATCAAGGGATATGGGGAGAACGCAGGGACAGGGTACTGAATTTGGATGATCAGCCATGATCTCATTGAATGGCGGAGCAGGCTCGAAGGGCCGAATGACCTACTCCTGCTCCTATGTTTCTATATTGCAGTCTTTTATTGCCATCCTGCTTTTGACACTTTTTTGTTAAGTCTCAATTTCTGTAAGTGCCCATTCTTATTTTTTTAATTGGATTGTTGTCTTGTTTTTCCAAAGAAAATATTAGATTCATTATCGTGTTACCTCAGTAATTATTTATGTGTTTGCAGTTTTTATGATTGGCAGCAAAATGAGATTCTCTGCAAATTAGTAACGGGAGCAGCTACAGAAAGTGGCCAATGTGTTACAGTAACTTAGTTGCAAATTGGTTTCTCTTCAATACTTCATGGAAGCAAACTGCATTCAATTGGCATAAATGCCTGTTTCTGTCTCTTTGCACCATTTGCTACAGTTTAAGCCAGAAAGTTGGATGTGACAATACTGCATATTTGAATTAAAACCTACTCTCTTAACGGTCATTTATTAATTAAAAAAAAATCTTCCTTTAATGAAGTATTAAGTCAGTTACTAGCCACGGAAATGAATATAAATCAGTTTATCTGATTCCTTAGTCAGTTCTTCACCCAAGTAATGTGCTGAACCATATTGTACGATAGCAAAATACTGCAGATGTTGGAAATCCGAAATAACAACAGAAAATGTTTTCTGTTTTCTGTTGCTGAACCATATTGCTGTTTTACCTCGCTCTCAATTTACAGCTTTACAGATTTCTTGCCGACTTTGAGGCTGGTACTAGTTAGTGTTCGTGCCTCATTCTAGTCCACTGGTCGTTCTATCCACCTTCAGATTCTGTGTATCACACTTTTAATGTAAAGTATGCGTTACATTCTCTGCATTGTACATTATAGTACAACTAAATAGGCCAGGTGTTTTCAACAAAGTTTTGTACTTGTAATATCTGTTGCTATCTTTTATTTTAAATGCTGCTCACAGTCCATGGAGCAGGCAATTGATATTTCCTGGTAGGTGTAACAGCAAAGACCGTTGGAATACAAGTAAGGCTGATGGCAAGACTGGCTAAAGTCACAGCTGCACTTTGGAAATCTAAATTGATGGATTGTGAGTTTGTGACTCTTGCTAGCAAAATACTGTTCACGTTTGACTTACGATCAAAAGGCCAAAAAAATCCACTTGGAATTTGCTAATGATTTATTATAGTATTAAATTGAAATTCCCCAAAACATGGCTACTATGTAATCATTTTTATAATTTGCCCATTATGAGAATCCAATGGGACGTTAATCTCAGTTATGCCATTTTTTGTAGCATACAAATACACAAAAAAAATGATGTCTTTAAGAATTTGCATTTATATAACACGTATCACATCCTCATGATGTCCCAAAGTGCTGTACAAGCAGCAGATTATCTTTTGAAGTGCAGTCACTGTTGTTAGATCGGCAAACGTGGCAGGCAATTTGCGCACAATAAGGTCCCATCTGCAATTGAATGAATAACCAGATAATCTCTTTTTGGTAATTTTGGTTGAGGAAGGAATGTTGGCCATGACACTTGGAAAACTCCCTGCTCTTCCTTAAGTAGTGCCATGCGATCTTTTACATACACCAGTGTAGGCTGACAGGGCCTCAGTTTAATGTCTCATCCAAAAGACAACACCCCTGACAATGCAACACTCCCCAATACTGCACTGGGAAATAATGTGTAGGAAATACTTTAACAGACTTAAGATTACCAATGGCATTTTAAATCTGCTGGAAGTCTGAGGCAGAAATAGACAGCTGGTAGAGTATGCCATACCGCAATATTATAAATAATATTTCTGAGCTAAATAAGTTGCCCTTTCCCCCAAAATTAAATGGTTTGATGATGCTTCCTGTAGTAGCATTCTATCCCAATTCATTTTTGTCAGTTATTCAGGCTTCACCGCTGATTTAGGGCATTCAGTTTATTGCGGAAAAGATGCTGAAAATTGCAGCGACAGCTGCCACGTCTTTCAGGTCAGTCTTGCTGTGACATTGGTTCTCTCCCCGTCACTCTGCTTGCTTTCCTCACATGTTCTCCACACTGGTCTTTTTCTCTTGTTCCTGCTCAAGCTGTCTGCTCAGCTCCTGATCCCATGCTAATTCTTTATCTCTGCCTATTGGGTAGCAAACATAACTTTGTGACTGACATACCTTTTGGAATTTTTAAGGAAAAGCATACCACGTGCAATAAGTGACGAAATTTGCAGGATATGTCACGCCACAATGAATATTTGCTCTCTCTAGTGGCTACTCCATATAGTTATTCTATTTCCTCTGTTAACATTTTCTTTCTGGCTGACAGATTTTAACTAATATTTAAGTACGGCCTGTATGGAATGGTACCTTGGGCACGGCATGATATGATTGTATAGCAGTTTCATCACCATCGTCAGTGATTTGTGGTACATGGGTGTTTCAGAATTGCAAGTAAAAGCTGTGTGCAATCTCATGCTTCACAGAATAATTGTTTGCAAAACCAATGAGTCCCATATACAACAGCTTACATTTCCACAGTGCTCCTTGTACACTGTTTCAGTGCACTACAAAAATGTGTCACCAAGCAGGTTGAGAAAAAGTGGAAAAAATAGAGGTTAGGAAAAGGAGGGGGCTGGTGGTGGTAAAAGCAGAGTCAAAGAGAAGGGTTTTAAGAGGCTTTTGAAAGCATCGAGATGACAAGGCAGATGGATTTTGAAAGGAAGTTCAGAGGGTCGGAGCATAGTGGCTATAAGAATGAGGAGTAATTTTGTGCCAGAGGGGTGGAAGATGTGAGCAAGTGTGTATGACTGGGGGAGATTACAGAGGTATGAGAAAAGCAAGGCCAAGGAGTGACTTCAGCACAAGGACAGGAGTCTTATAATTGATTCTTTGGAGTATGGAAAGCCAGCAGATGTGATTGTGGTACTTTTGTGTGCCAGAGGACAGCAGATGCAGCATTTTGGATTATTTGTAGATGGTGGAGGTTGGGAGTTCAGAGTTCAGGCATTGCAGAAGTCAAACGTTAAGGTGATAGTCACAGGTTAGAGTCCCAGCAGTGCTAGAGGGAGTGAGCTAGGGCAGAAATGAGCAATGTTTTGAAAGAAAAGATTATTTAAAATGCTTGTCTTTAATGCCTATTCAGCCTTTTCATCATTCAAATAAAAAGCTTGTTTAGAAACAAAAAAATCAATCCAGAGAAGATAATTCTTAAAGCATGAACATCATCTTTCTCTTTCTCATGCTATTGCATTAGTGTAGTGATTTTTTTTCCTGTTTTCAAAAGCGACAATCCCAGGGATATTAATAATACTTTTAGACTAATAAAAATCCTTGGCTTTTCCTAGCTTCCCCCTTCCTGTTTATTTTCCATTCCTCTCATGAAGCTAATGACTCATGCTGGGGTATAGTGCAGTGGGTGCTCATAACCCTCTGAAACCACAGCTAATTGGCTATTCTTCATACTTAAACCGGGACAATAACATCAGTAGGGTATTTGACTATGGGGTGCATCACAGTTGAGCCTAATGATGTTCTTCCCAGGTGTGCACAACTGGACTGTCCAAGAGGTGGGTCACTGCAGTCTATAGGAAGAGGAGCCCTGGCCAATTGTCCTTTCCCTTGAAACATTCTCACCACTGCTTTGGTTAAGATCAGTTGGTTCAGCACAGAGCAGGGTTCATACCCAAGGCATTCCTGGTCTGTATGGCTCAGTACCAACCACACTGGGCATTTACTAAACTATTGAGAGAATATGCTTAGTTTTTTTATTCTTCATTTTATTGCCTAGTCTCAGTGTAAACTTGCACTTTTGTCTTGAGTGAAAAACAATAATGCTCAATTTGTATTTTTGGAGTTCATTTGATTTAATTAACCCCATGCATTATTTGGAACAATGTATTGTTTTAAGGAAGTTTTAGAAACCTGAAGCCTCAAAGGAACAATATCCAATAAGTCAGACTCTTCTCTCTCAATGCAGTCAGCCTGTTCTGTTTGGCCTTGAGAGGGGATCTCATTGAAACTTATAAAATTCTAACAGGACTAGACAGATTAGATGCAGGAAGGATGTTCCCGATGGCGGGTGAGTCCAGAACCAGGGGTCACAGTCTAAAGATAAGGGGTAAGCCATTTAGGACAGAGATGAGGAGGAATTTCTTCACCCAGAGAGTGGTGAACCTGTGGAATTCTCTACCACGGAAGGCAGTTGAGGCCAATTCATTAAATATATTCAAGAAGATATATTTCTTAAGGCTAAAGGGATCAAGGAATCAAATTAGTAACAATACTGTGGAGGAGGAATTCCTGGAGTGTTTACGGGATGGTTTCCTGGACCAATATGTCGAGGAACCAACCAGAGATCAGGCCATCTTAGACTGGGTATTATGTAACGAGAAAGGATTAATTAGCAATCTTGTTGTACCAGGCCCCTTGGGTCGGAGCGATCATAATATGATAGAATTCTTCATTAAGATGGAGAATGAAGCAGTTGACTCAGAGACTAGGGTCCTGAATTTAAATAAAGGAAACTACGATGGTCTGAGGCACAAGTTGGGTAGGATTGATTGGGGAATGTCACTCAAAGGATTGACGATGGATAGGCAATGGCAAATATTCAAAGACTGCATGGATGAACTACAGAATTTGTTCATCCCAGTTTGGCATAAAAATAAAACAAAAAAGGTGACTCAACCGTGGCTAACAAGGGAAATTAGGGATAGCATAAGATCCAAGGAGAGGACATATAAATTGGCCAGAAAAAGCAGTAAACCTGAGGATTGGGAGCAGTTTAGGATTCAACAAAGGAGGACAAAGGGATTAATTAAGAAGGGGAACATAGAATATGAGAGTAAGCTTGCAGGGAACATAAAAACTGACTGTAAAAGCTTTTATAGATATGTGAAGAGAAAAAGATTGGTGAAGTCAAGCGTAGGTCCCTTGCAGTCAGAATCAGAGGAATTTATAATGGGGAACAAAGAAATGGAAGACCAATTAAATACATATTTTGGTTCTGTCTGCACAAAGGAGGACAGAAATAACCTCCCAGAGATGTCGGGGAACATAGGGTCTGATGAAAGGGAGGAACTGAAAGAAATCAGTATTTGTAGGGAAATGGTGTTAGGGAAATTGATGGGATTGAAGGCCGATAAATCCCCAGGGCCTGATAATCTACATCCTAGGGTACTTAAGGAAGTGGCCCTAGAAATCGTAGCTGCATTGCTGATCATCTTCCAACATTCGATGGAATCTGGAACAGTACCCATGGATTGGAGGGTAGCTAATGTTACCCCACTATTTAAAAAAGGTGGTAGAGAGCAAACGGGGAATTACAGACCAGTAAGCCTGACATTGGTAGTGGGGAAAATGCTAGAGTCCATTATAAAAGATGTAATAGCAGAGCAGTTGGAAAACAGTGACAGGATCGGACAAAGTCAACATGGATTTACAAAAGGTAAATCGTGCTTGACTAATTTACTGGAATTTTTTGAGGATGTAACTGGTAAAATAGATAAGGGAGAACCAGTGGATGTGGTGTATTTGGACTTTCAGAAGGCTTTCGATAAGGTCCCGCATAAGAGATTAGCGTGTAAAGTTAAGGCACATGGGATTGGGGGCAAGTTATTGACTTGGATTGAGAACTGGTTGGCAGACAGAAAGCAAAGAGTTGGAATAAACGGGTCTTTTTCCGAGTGGCAGGCAGTGACTAGTGGGGTACCGCAGGGATCGGTCCTTGGACCCCAGCTATTCACAATATATATTAATGATCTAGACAAGGGAACTAGATGTAATATCTCCAAATTTGCAGACGACACAAAGCTGGGTGGGCGTGTGTGCTGTGAGGAGGATGCCGAGAAACTCCAGGATGATTTGGACAGGTTGGGTGATTGGGCAGAAGCATGGCAGATGCAATATAACGTGGATAAATGTGAGGTTATCCACTTTGGTGGCAAAAACAGGAAGGCAGATTATTATTTGAATGGCAATAGATTGGGAGAAGGGGAAGTGCAAAGAGACCTGGGGGTCCTTGTGCACCAGTCGCTGAAGGTAAGCATGCAGGTGCAGCAGGCGGTTAAGAAGGCAAATGGTATGTTGGCCTTCGTAGCGAGAGGGTTTGAGTACAGGAACAAGGATGTCTTGCTCCAGTTGTACAGGGCCTTGGTGAGACCACATCTTGAGTATTGTGTGCAGTTTTGGTTGCCTTATCTGAGGAAGGATGTTCTTGCCATGGAAAGAGTTCAGCGAAGATTCACCAGGCTGATACCTGGGATGGCAGGAATGACGTATGAGGAGCGATTGGGTCGATTGGGCTTGTACTCGCTGGAGTTTAGAAGAATGAGAGGGGATCTCATTGAAACTTATAAAATTCTGACAGGACTGGACAGACTAGATGCAGGAAGGATGTTCCCGATGGTCGGGGAGTCCAGAACCAGGGGTCACAGTCTAAGGATAAGGGGTAGGCCATTTAGGACAGAAATGAGGAGGAATTTCTTCACCCAGAGAGTGGTGAACCTGTGGAATTCTCTACCACAGAAGGCAGTTGAGGCCAATTCATTAAATATATTCAAGAAAGAGTTGGATATATTTCTTAAGGCTAAAGGGATCAAGGGGTATGGGGAGAAAGCAGGGACCGGGTACTGAATTTGGATGATCAGCCATGATCGCATTGAATGGCGGAGCAGGCTTGAGGGGCCAAATGGCCTACTCCTGCTCCTATCTTCTATGTTTCTATGTAAGGGATATGGGGAGAAGGCAGGGACAGGGTACTGAGTTTGGATGATCAGACATGACCTCATTGAATGGCGGAGCAGGCTCGAGGGGCTGAATGGTCTACTCCTGCTCCTATCTTCTATGTTTCTATGATTTTGTATATGTGATTTGATATTTAAATTTAGTACGAGATGAAGAAAAGCCAGTGAAACTACTGTAGGTGACATTATCCTGAGGGAGTAGAATGGACAGCACACTAACTGTTGGGCAGTCAAGAAGAATCAGCAATGAAAGTGGAAGTTATATAAACCAGCTGAATGAGTCAGAAAAGCATCTTGAAGATTTGGTCTGCTTTATTCACTGATATCTGTCTCGTCTTAGACCATCGGTTTTCAGCCTCTTCTGCCCCCTACCACCAAGACTAAAAGAATGTACAAGGTATTATTGTGTTTCAAAAGAAGGTTGTCAAAGTAGAAAAAGTAAAATTGTGCAGCACAAGTTCACTTTTAGGGGCTGATTATTTCTGAATCCAGGCTTTGTATATTTTACATGTAATTTTTGATGAGTGCAAGGCACTCCTGTAATAGTTGTTATTCTAGTCTTAGTTATATGATGATTCTGTTTTTCCCTCTGTAAATTTGAGAACAAATATTTTTATGCCCACAAGCATAACCTACTGTACTGAGAACAAACCAGTAGGGGCTTGCAGGTGCTTTAAGTACCAAATTAGGTTTTGTAACTTGAAAATGTGTGGTAATTTTTTTGTAATGGGACGTGGCCAAGTGAAGTACTAATATGGAATTTTGTTAATTACCTAACCTGGTCACGTATAATGGTTACTTTATAGATTAATTTAGGTGTCTGGTGGGGTAAAACTAAATGTGTACCTTTTTGACTTGATTTCATTTTACTCAAAAAATATTTTCCAAGCAGTTGACTGTAGTCCAAGTTTACATGGTACACTGGTGGGTTTTCTGGTTATTTGTAGGAATACAAATAGTGCAAGATATTAAATAGCATAGTCTGCCAACAAAGCAGGGCTGCGTATCAGTGATCAAAAAACAAATGTAAATATTTTAAAATGACTAAGATACCGATTAACCACACCAATATACAATGTACTACTTGGGAACAAAGTGCATTAAGAAGCACTATCAGTACAAGTGATTTTTAAATAAAAACTACATACAATTTGTACAATAAAGAACCTACTTACAAAATAGCGGTATCGGATTCTTCTTCACTGACCAGCTTTCTTCAGCACACAGAATGTAGATTTACTAACGGAGTCTGAAGGTTGAAGGCTAAGCACAGAGGTGTAGCAGTATCCCATCTGTTTTCCTTTCTCCATCTCACAAATGTGAAATCCAGATAGTAGCAGATTTTTCTTCTTACAGACGATTTCCTTCTTTGTAAGCTCTTGGCCCCTTTTTTGTCATCTTTACTGTTCACAGTGTCATTTCAGACTTCCTCTCCCATTCTGCATGAGGTAACAACCTTGACAGCTATAAAAAATTAAAAGCTGTCACTTGTGTTTACACTATAAGGCCAGATCAACTGACCTGAAATAATTCAAAGGTTCACAATGATCTTTTAAAATTCAACTATTGCAGCAGCTCCTGTGCCATGCTCTCCACTCTCTGTTTGCTCTGTTGTTCACCATTGTCTTTAGCAATTAAAGTCTGCTGCTCATCAGCACAACCGCTGAAACCACGGGGCTTTGCTGGAAGTTTACAGGTTTGTATTTTCAGTTTGCAGAGACAACAGGATGGAGATGTATGTGCATCTATTGCAGCTTCTACCAAATACATTTGTATAACATTGTACATGTGAAAAGGTGGGGAAAAAAATCTTAAAGAGCAAGATGACTCGGGACAATGAGAATGTATGGCATCAAGACTCTGCTGATATGAGCTGTTCAGTTTAGGCAGTGACTGATGCTTTCGTACATAATAAACCAATTAATTACAGTATCTGAAGGATAGCAATGTCTGCTAATCAGAGGAGCAACTGATATTATAACTACTGATTGTTTCCCCTTGTTTGCACTTGAAAATCTTGTTCGTAAAGGATTCATTTAAATTTTGGTTAGTAGACCTGACTTGTATTTTGTGTTTTTTAATTTTCCCCCGTTACATTATTGTGACCCTTTATAACGTTTGTATTTTAGTTTTTTATTATTGAATTGATAAGATTGGAGCCATTAGAGTAATTCATTTCTGTTGTATATTTTGAAACTGAAATAGTGAAAGCATTTAAAAATGGCAAAATGAACACTCTGTGTCTTGTGTACGGAAGCATGCAAGGTAGTTTCTGAGCTAGATGAGAATTATGCCACATTTGATCCCCGGTCAATCTGAGTTGAGGGAGTGGTAGGAACATTTTTCTGAGAAATAGTTCTAAAACAGATACGAGCACAAATTTAAAAAAAAAAAAGTTAGTGGTTGTTTTATTTTGCATGGGAGGTGTGGAGATACTGTAATGCCAGTTACAGCTTAGAATCATTTAGGTTCGGTTGCCTGATCATGCAGTGGATTAGTACACAACTATGAATTCACAGGGCGATCAGAGTCACTTTCATGCTTGAGATTCCAATATGTCGAATTCTTGCTTTTAGGTTGCTTTTACATTAGAAGAGTGCACTCGATGGGAGATGCACAGACCCACTTCTATTGGCTGCACCCCAAAGTGTAATTGTCTCCATGCTCGAGGAACCAATGGCACCATAGTCCTGTGAAAATGTGGATCTACAGATGTACACAGGAGCCAGTTTCAAGGAATTTGTGGGCAAGTGTCCATTGACAAGTCATCCACAGTGGAGCAGAGTGTGACCAGCATACAACTGTAAAATTGAAAGAGGGAGAGTGACACCCAGAGGTTGCTGTTCCTATACAGGAGGGAAACACCTGGGCAATATAAGAGTGCTTTTAATTCTCTGCCCCACTCCCACTCTGACCTCTGCCTCCTACACTGTTCCAACGAAGCTCAACGGAAGCTCGAAAAACGCCACCTCATTTTTCTATTAGGCACTTTACAGCCATTTGGACTCAACATTGAGTTCAACAATTTCAGATCATAACCTCTGCCCCCATTTTGTTGCTGTTGCTGATTCTGAGGTTCCCATTTACACCTCCTGTAGTTTCTTTACTTGTCCCATTACTACCCCCTTTTGCTTTGCACCATCATCCGTTTTGTCATTTAATCACTCCTGCCTTCCACCCTATCACAGACCTTCCCTTTTGTTCTCTCCTCCCCGCCCCCCCAACCTTTTCCCTGCCTCTGTACCTGCTTAAAAACTATTACACTTCTAACTTTTGCCAGTTCTGACGAAAGGTCATCGATCTGAAACGGGAACTCGGTTTCTCTCTCCACAGATGCTGCCTGACCGGCTAAGTATTTCCAGTATTTTCTGTTTTTATTTCAAATTTCCAGCATCTACAGTATTTTGCTTTTGTGTAAGAATGCTTTAACTTAGAGTTATCTGGGAAGTCAAATTGCTTCTTTAGAGAGTGGGTGGGGAAATCTGATGGGAGCCTCACCTTACAGTACAGATCACATTGAGGAAACCTGGAAGTACATTTTTGCCAGTCTATGCGTTAAAGTATTGGTGGGTGGTACAGAGATCCTTTATTATAAAGCAAAGAAAATAATTCAAAAATCCAAGCAAAACAAAATGTTCAACAAAATGCTGACCCCACCGATGTGATTCCATCAGCACCTATAACACATTGTAGAAGCAGCTCTATAATATAATGTGTGATTAAGTACACGCCTCCTCTTGCCGCACCTGCATCTAATTTGCGTAGCAATCATTTATTGATGAGAGTGAACGTGTTAGAGCATCACTTGAGGATAAATCTACTGATCCCACAATGCTAGCAGGGAGCCACACTCATAGGGAGCTTGGGTCACAGAATTGTGGCTGGACCAATGAATTCACTCTTCTAAAACAAAATTAAATATTTCAAGATTAAACAAAGCAATATAGATAACGTGTAATTCATGCCTAAAGAGGTTGATTTTTCAATGAGTTTAAGGGAATGATAGACTGAGTATTGGCAAGCTATTTGTCCATGTGGACATCACAGTCAAGGCTGATATCTTCACCCAATATTCAAATTTACTTTTACTTCTTGCAATTTAGTATACTGTATTTGCTGCTCACGATGTGGTCTCCTCTACATTGGGGAGACCAAATGCAGATTGGGCGACCGCTTTGCGGAACACCTCCGTTCAATCTGTAAGGATTACCCCGAGCTTCCGGTCGCCTGTCACTTTAATTCTCCGCTCCACTCCCACTCTGACCTGCCTGTCCTCGGCCTCTTGCACTGTTCCAATAAAGCGCAACGTAAGCTCGAGGAACAGCACCTCATCTTTTGATTAGGTACTTTACAGCCTTCTGGACTCAACATTGAGTTCAACAATTTCAGACCATAAACTCTGTCTCTATTTTTTCAGGCGGAAGCTGTTGATGATTCTGGCATCTCCATTTGCAACCTTTAGGCCGTGATTTTTCCTATGGATGCGGCTTGGGGGCGGGACAGCTGCCTTCCGGGTTCCAGTCCTGCCCCCAACGACATCAGACGCACAGATGCGATTTTGTGTCAATTGGCCTTGTTAAGACGGCCTGTGGGCTTGCCGGACAATTAAGAAGAAGCCGGTGTCAGATGACGTCAGTTGATGACGCGTCATCTGCCAGTTTTCTTAGAGGCCACGCACAATTTTTTTTGACAGCTGATTTTTCTGTGACAGCATTGAGGTGCTGCAAACACTGACAATCACCGTACAAAGGTGAGCCCTTGCACCCAGGCTCTCCAGTAACTCCCTCCTTAGGCTAGAAGAGATGGCAGCTGCAGGTGAGGTTACAGAAGGGATCTGTCACTGGTGAGGTGGGACTACACACGCAATCCAAAACTTCCTACAGAAAAGTCTAAATGCATTAAAAATGATTTTCCCAACATTTTCTTACCTCTGAAACTCACCAGTGTACCATTGGATCCTTCACACCACTTCTGCAGCTGTTATCAATGCATAAACATTACAGCAGACTCACAACATGCCACACTTAGCTGGTGTGGTGTCCGGATGTCGGGAAGCCCGCAGTAGACCTGTCAAAATTGCAAAAAGCCTCTTAACTGCTTGCTAACAGGTTGTTAACAGGCAGTTAAGTGCCTATAATCCTCTTCCCGCTGCTAGGTGTCGGGTCCACGTGCAAATCGAGGATCAAACACCTGGGACGATTGATTGGAGGCGGGTTGACCGGGTTTCCGACCCGCCGTCAATCTTTGCGATTTTGCCGGATGTCCTGCCTCCAAACCTGCCCCCTGATCACCGGCAAAATTCCGACCTCAATCTCTCCTGCCTTCCACCCTATCACAGACCGTCCCTTTTGTTCTTTTCGCCCGTCCCCTCTTTCCCTGCCTCTGCGCCTGCTTAAAATATGTTACATCTCTTAACTTTTTCCAGTTCTAACGAAGGTCACAGACCTGAAATGTGAACTCTGTTTCTCTCTCCATGGATGCTGCCTGACCTGCTGAGTGTTTCCAGCATTTTCTGTTGTTATTTCAGACACATGCAGTTTTCAGCACTGATCACTGGACCATGGGAATACGGGCTATTTCCTCATCACCAGCACTAACCCCAGGTACACTGAGGCTAATTGTAGCATCTGACCACACCTTAACAGAGATCAGCAAACTTAGGGGGGAAAATTCGGATTGTTTGCATCTCCCGCTAGCGCCTTAAGAGGGTATAATGGGGCACAAAGCAACTAGCGCCCGGGTGCGGCGATATTTGCGCCACTCGCGAAATTGACCCGTCACGATCTCCTGCGCCCGCAGATCGTGACATCAGTCGTACGTGTAACGCCCCAATAGCACCCCGGACTGGATATTGAGTGGCGGCCCCTGCCTTACCGCCTGCCGCCAGCGTCGTCAGGTTGAGGGGAGCGTTTTGCAGTCGGGAAGGGACTGGGGGAGCGCTATTTAAAGGCGACCGCTTCCTGCCTTTTTTTGTCGGCGACATTTTTGCACCACGCATTCTGAGAGAGAGAGAGACTTCTGGAGATATTCAACACTGTGTTGAGGAGTTTTGGGTACTGAGCAGCACTTTGCAGGTTCATTTTGATTTGCTCTTCCTTGCATCGATTTAGAAGAGACTATGGGGGCTGCACTCTGAGCTCTTTCCCTGGGCCTCTCCATTGTTCTTTCCAGCAGATTTGATGTACAGCTCTCTCCAGGCCGAGATTCAAGGCTGCAATGAGCAGGGTGTGGATGGAGAGCAAGATCGAGTAAGAATTGGCCAGCGCCAGTGTGTCTGTGTTCCATTGCTGTCTGACATCACGTGAGCTTCGCCAGTGCTCTGAGGTAGCGTCTCGCTCCTCGGCGTTAGCGCCTTAAGAGAGGTGTGTAGCGCCTGATTTAGCGCTCCAATCACCTCCAGGGGCAATAGAAGCCAAGTTTGCAGTCGGAGGTGATAATTAGTGCCAGGCGCTAAACTTTGCGCCCGGCCGATAATTGCGCCCCAAACGGGGTGATACCGAATTTCTCCCACTTAGTATATATAGACTGGCGAGTAAAACTGGGACCTTTCTGCTCAGTACAACTCAGTTCATATACTCAATGAGCCATGAGGGAATCTCATTATGTCATTTTAAAAGTATTTTCATGATTTCCACTTACAATTTTTACATTCATAATAAGGAAGAAAAATTATTCTGACTTACTGCTGGGGGATATATTGCTTGTAAATGACCTAATAACTCTTCTGAACACTGTGATAGAATAATATTTACAACAATTGCCCTAAGCTCTGGCACTCCCTCCCTGAACCTCTCCGCCTCTCTACCTCCTCCTTTAAGAAGCTCTTTAAAACCTACCTCTTTTACCAAGCTTTTGGTCACCTGCCCTAATTTCTTATGCGGCTCGGTGTCAATATTTTGTCTTTTAACACTCTGTGAAGCGCCTTGGGATGTTTTACTATGTTAAAGGCACTATATAAATACAAGTTAATTTTGCTGCAGGTTTTTGCCATACAAATTCAGTCTTCAGCTAAGACTGCTAAGATTTGCGAGGCAGAAAGCGGGTTTGCTTTTCCACGATGGACTAATAGTTTTTATCATTTGGAGTTTTTGTTGCTATCTTTTACCATACAATTTGCTTTTCAGTATTTTGGTGTTTCAGCCAGGTTTCCATAAACCGTTTAGATTCTGTGTATTCAAGGCACTGCCTTGCTGATTGCATATGACACACATAACTGTTTTGGCTTCCAGCATTAAGGTGCCAGTAAGGTTTAATGTCAAGTTGAGTCTTAGAAAGAGATTTTGGATTTGGCAGAGGTCATCTTTGAATCCAATGCCCTTATACCTGTTGGCTATGAAAACTGCTCTGCTTAGTGCACAGGTGGTCTTCAGAGCCAGTGGTTAACAGAAAACATGGACGCCTTTCCTGTCCTCCCACAACTCACATCTGTGCACAGTGGTTCATTTCCTCTTCTTACTTTATTCCCCCAGTTGAAGAACAGTGAATTTTTAAAAAAGTGAACTTGTGTGCATGCATACTTTTACTTTTTTCAAAGTAAGTCAAGGAAAATAAAAATACTGCATCTACTCATGAGAGGGTGCGAATGGGCAAAAGGTTTGGTAGACATGCTCTCAGTTGACAGTTTTTGGGAATATAGATTGCACATATAAAGCCCAGCAACTGCTTGGGTTTTGATCAAGGTCTGTGGTGAGAAATGTTGGATTTTTAGTTCGGCTGGATTTTCTGAATATAGATTGCCCAGTATCCCAAGAGCATGTTTGGACTCAGTAGCTTGGGATGAAAATCCAATGTTCTTTTCCAGTGTTAGAACATAAGAAATAAGAGCTTGAGTAGGCCAATTTGGCTGACGTTCTGCTAAGCTGCATGGCCATAGTGGTCTGGAGGTCCCGCGCAGGCCGCTCACCGGCTTTTACATGGAAGAAATCACGCATGTGCAAAGATATCAATGGGCTGCGCAGCCAGTTAAAGGGACCGCGCACGGAAAAAAAATTAGATGGAACATTGCATATGGCCTCTTGAACCTGCTCCACCATTCAGTAAGATCATGGCTGACCTTCTACCTCAACTCTACTTTCCCGCCCTATCCCCATTTCCCTTGATTCCTGTAGTGTTCAAAAAGTTAAACAAGGTTTTTTTTTAGGCAGTCGTTACTTTGGTTAAATGGACTGGTCCCATTAATCTTCATCTAGCTGAATAAACAGAAGCTCCCTACAGTTAGCACAGTATGTGTAGCAACTGACCTCTTAAAATTTCTTAAGTGTAAGGACTCGAGTTTTATCCCAGTTGTGTACTATTGTAAAGAGGGAAATTAATGAATAAATAGTGCATGGCAAGCTGGTTTTGAACAAACTAAAAAAAATGTATGATTTCCTGACATTGATGTGATCAGATTTTTATAACTAGTATTCACACTCACTGCCCAGATGCAATCTATAAGACATCAGAACAACTCCCCATCCTGAGTCTGAAGATGCTTTTGATGATGGTCCATTTGTTTTGTTCTGTATCTGAGGGTGCAGTTTGACTGACTTGCCTTTTCTGCATTGTGAGGATAGTGACATGACATTTGTATGGTGCAAGGCTGAAATAGAACTGTCAAAAGAAATTTATTCTGCTGTGAATTAGCATTCTTCTTGTCTCTGTGATAATATTGCTTGCATTTGTTTTGTCAGCATCTCCTGTTTCAACCTGTTGGCTGTTGTGTTTTTTCATTATTTGGCTGGTAATCAATCTGTTTTTGGTATGACCCATGCTTTTTAAAATGTATTTTAGAAATAGTCACAGTTAACAGAGCACATATGCTAGACAAACTGATTAAATATTGTACAAGTACAACACAAGCCATTGTTTTATAACGTTAGTTACTTTGGAGATACTACATTTGCTGCCAGTTTTTACCCCCTTCCCTTTTCATCTTTTGTATGTATTATCTAAGTATTGTGATTTTCTTTTTGCCAAAGCCCCTAACTTAAGGATCTTGATTAAGCAATTGGTGATGAGTAAGGCCAGTATGTGGCATTGGCCGTGGACATCTGGAACATCAAAATGGCTGACACATCAAACGCTTTCCTGTGTAGGTCCCTGGTTAGGCAGATGTTGTCATATAGCTGGTGAGAAAACTCTTGGCACAAGAAGGTGTTACCTGGAGGCTGGGCAGGTGAACATGTGCTCATATATCCAGAGTTAGATGCCTACCTTAATTGGGTTGGAGAGATGCAAACCATTGCTGCTGAAGCTTCACATCTTGAATTAGTGGTACTGTTATTTAACGGAGTATGGTGTGAAACCATGCTGTGGTCAGGACAACGGACACCGTGCAACTGCAATTTTTTTTGGTAAGTTGTGCTGTGCACCATGCCACATGAGAGTGTTTTTGGTATGTGTGGTTCAACTAGCGAGGGATGAAATCCACACTTGTCAAATGACTAACAAATCACTATGTTCCTTTTGGGGGGTGTGGGGGCAGGCGTGGTAGTAATAGTAAGCAGGGTCCCTTTCACATTAAATGGCTGCAAGGTGCTGTTGGGAGATTTGGAATTGAAAACTCTAATCTTCAGTGAGCCAGAGAGATCTGCAGTACCCACAGTACTGTTGATGATTGACTAGCCCGCTTGGCTTAGTGATTGGACTTGGAGCAGCGAACTGTTACTTGTTGCACCAAATTGGCAAAACTTAATACAGAGGAGGACTGTGACAAAATACAGGAAGACATTAATAAACTTGCAGAATGGGTGTGTAATTGGCAGATGAACTTCAATGTAGATAAGTGTGGGATGATACATTTTGGTAGGAAGAATAAAGAGGCCATATACTCCTTGGGAAAATAAGTGTCTAAATGGGGTCGAGGAATGGAGGGATCGGGAGGTACAGACACACAAATCACTAAAAGTAGCGACGCAAGTTAATGAGGCAAATAAAGCACTGGGGTTAATTTCTAGAGGGATAGAATTGAAAAGCAGAGAATTTATGTTAAACTTGTATAGAACCTGATCAAGAAGCAGGAAATTTACCAAAGCACCATGCTGGATGGTCTTAGCCAATTACATTCCTATAGTCTGCTCCTACATTCTTGTGCCTCTAAGCTTTGGCACCTGCCAGCCTCTGCATAAACTCTCTGAGCTTAGGTAAGTGAGATTTTCCCCCTACAAAGGTTATTCATATCAGGCAAGCAAACTCTACCTAAGTGGATTGCTTAGTTTGATTTGGAAGTTCTTATACATGTTAAGACGCTGGTCTACAAATAAACCCTTCAGTACTACAACCCGCCACTATAACACATCTCTTAGGATTCATAAAAAACAGTAAAAGTAGAGTAATCTGCATATTGCCAAAGCATGTCTTAAAAGTGTAATCATGCAGTAGTAGAGGAGTTACTATACCCTGTCGCATTTTGCTAAAAACTTTAAAATATGAAATGAAAGAAGTTTAAAGAGCTGCATAATATTTTTCAATTTGGGACACCCTTTCTAATTAATGGTTTAAAAAATAAGAACAAAATGATGACATGCTGCCAAAAAACTAAGAAATAGAAACTTAGGATAAGAGCGAATTTAATTAAGCGAATCTACAATGACAATGTGTTGATAAACAGCCAATTTCTGGACTACATTTGAAGTGCCACTTTGTTTAGCTTTCATAATTATTTTTACTACATTTAACCTCACACCCCATATTTATTGGGCCAGCTTGGCTCTGTTGGTAGCTTTCTTACCTCGGGGTTTGCAGATTGTGGGTTTGATTCTCATTGTCAGAGGGGTCATTGGATAAGAAGTTTACCGAGGTCTTGGCTTTCTGTTCTGGTTGTTCAGATGGATATTAAAGATCGAATGCTCCAAGTAGAAGACTCTGCGCTCTAGTCAACATTCCTCCCTCAACCTGTGCCTCTAAAAACTGATCGACTAGTCATGTAGCTCATTGCTGTCTGCAGAGCATAGCATTGCTATGCCTAAATAACTGTACTCACTATACTTCAAAAATATATAAATTTAAGAAATGTGCTTATGAAGTGTATAATGCAGAAAAATTAGGGTTGGAAATAAGAACATAAGAAATAGGAGCAGGAATAGGCCACTTGGCCCCTCGAGCCTGCTCCGCCATTCAATAAAATCATCTTTACTGTTTGCTTTCAATTATAAAGGATAAATTAAATTTGTGCTGAATGATGTATTTTGATTATTGGATTCACATATGTCTGTGTGTAAGTTTTGCATGGAATATATATATTTAAAAAAAAACTTAAATGAATTTTTGGCAGTGTCCCATCTGGAGGCTTCTAACTTTTCAGCAATGTTCATCTATTTTTGGTTGTTCTCACAAGTGTAATACCCAAAAAATAAAAAATTCACTTGAAATGTTTAAGCTTTGCAATGCTCCAAGGATTTTGCAGACTTTGTGATCTCATGTGGGGAAATTAGAATAAACCTATGGAGAAGTCTGCAGCAAGCCTCATTTCCTCAACTGGGTTGATAGGGATGAAATGTTTTTCATAGAGGCATATAAAACGGTACAGAAAGGTAAATCCAGAGCACTACTTTAAGTGACAGTAGGACAAGGGGCACATACTCAAGCTATGAAAGGCGTATTTAGGATGTCTGAAAGTTCCTCACAGAAAGAATGATCAGTACTTGGAATGGAGCTCTGGGTAGAATAGTATGGACAATACGAACCATGTAAGACAGATGTACACAGTGAGGGAGGAGTCTAGGTTTTCTGGATAGATGGGCTACGTTGGGAAGAAAGACCTTCGTCATCTGTATTTATCTCGTCATCTTGTAAGTGAGCAAAGCTAAAGATACAGATTCCATAAGGAGGGATAACTCTTTGTAATTTTGACTCATTTCGATGTTATTTTTAAAGCTGGTAAGTATTTAGATTTTTTTTCCTTTTTTAAGAGATTGATTACATTTTTTATGATAACCCACAGTCACCAGATTCTGTGCCTAACAATACATACCCATATTCTACTGACATACCTGGCTTGTCATTCAGCCTGATCAGTTATGCAGCTGGCGTAGTACTGAAAATGGTCGACTAATATGAACAAGAGTACTTTGGGAGAGAGGAGTAAACAGCATTAAAGAGGGAGAAGGTTAAACATAGTCAGCGAAGGATAGCATTCATAACAGTGATGTGAAATGGGAGGAGGCAGTCAAATTAGAGTACTGCATAGCAACAAATAATTCATCATATGGTGGGAATTTCATTTAGACTTTGGAAGACAGTTGTTTTTGATGAACAGAAATACAATCACGTTAGAGATTGATTAAGGTTGGGGAGTGCGAGAATCATCCTGGAGTGGAGACGGACAGGAAGGATTTGAAAAGTAGCAAACAGTGATAGCAAGAGAGAAAAGAAAAGAGAAATTAATCAGTAAATTGAGGAAAAATAAGAAAACTAAAAGGGAAAAGTAAAATGGAAAAGGAAGAGAAAAGCAAATTAAAGTTCTAAAAGGCGGAGGTTAAGGAATAGGAAGATGGATATTGACACCAGGGGCTAACGTGAAGGTCAAACCCCAGGTCTCTCAAATGCAAAATCTGTTATATTGTAACCCACTCATTCATCATCTTTGAGATTCTCATCAGTCACTCAGCTAGGTAGTTTTTACAACAGTAATTTACAGATAATGTGAATTTGATTAATAGCTATCCAAAATTGAGTTAAAGGATACCCTGGGTAGGATTTCCGATACAGAAAGAGATTACTATTTTCAAAAAGTGACTGATTGATTGGTGACATTTTTTCTGAAGTGAATGTAATGAATGTACAGTAGGTATAATGTCAGCTTTCGTTTATCTGGTCAACAGGAAATTATGTGGAATTGCTCTGTGCAACTCCAGTTTAGGTTTGAAGTTTACTGTCCTTGCTGAATGTTCACATATACAGTACATACCTTTCAGTAGAAAACTGATTTCTCCTTCCCTAGCCCAGAGACTCTGTGGCTAATTGTAGAGCTCCTGCTGTCACCCACGCTAAAATCAACTAGACTGGGAATTGAACTTGGGATCTCTGGTCTTTATGGTTCAGTTACACACTGCCCTTCTCAGCCGAACCATTGGGGGACCTCTAAAAGATTCACTTCATTAGGATTGGTGGGGGGGGGAAACTCGAAACACACCGCCCATTCTATAATTTGAAGACAATGTCTGCACATCATTAATTTAGGGCTCTGCAAAGAGAAAGTGACCTAGAAATTCGAAGAGTAGCGCCTGTCCTTCGGGTAAGAAATGGGCACTGCAAGACGCAATAGGCCATAAACACTCTTAGTGCACTGTGAGAAGTTCACGGTTTCGGTATAGACACGCTATCAGAACTGGAAAAATTACAGATGAACCATATTTAAAAATAACAAAGGGAAGGGGGAGGGGAAACCGACATTCATGTGAGAGAGGATGTAGAATGGCCTGTAAAGTGTATGTGCTAACCCAATGCATTGCCCAGTTCCCTGGCATGACACTGAAAATACATTTACTTGAAACATTAGATGAATGCTCAAAAGTTAGTACAGTATCTAATTAAATGTCAAGTTCGGGTCCTGAAGCATCATTGCTTATTTGAAGGTTTGTTGGGTATTGATGTATATGAAATTTGCTCCAGGAGTGTCAAAGTTTTTTGTCTTTAGTTGCAGAACGTAGGGCCTTGTGGGCTGCATAAATTTTAAATCAACATTCCTGGTCATTTGCAAATGTCTCAGGCTTTAGATACGTAGTATTCTGAGCTAGGATTTAACCCCCAATGATGCAACAGCATTAGAAACACCCTTTTACAACCCTCCATGCCCAGACAATTCAAACAGGACAAACCAGCAAGTAAGACATTTAAGCACAAATAGAACTGAGTTGCCTAGACTTTGTAGGCTTGATTACCAGGGCTCAAGGACCATGAGCTGTAGTTTGGGTTCCTTTTGATTTAGACCTCACCACATGTGACGAACAAACTTTACTTTCACAGTTTATAATAGTCAGACAGGAATTTCTCATTGAATTGTTTATTTATAAAGAGGACTGAGACATGCTTGACATTTGGTTAATTGGGAAAGTTTTATTTGTGAGTGGTTCAGTTGAACAGAGCTACTCTGCATAAACATTTGGGGGGCTAAATTCGGTTGATTTGCACCTTCCCAATTTTCCCCCCCAGAACTCTTTGCAAATCAGATTTGAGTATACCTATGCTCATTGGCAAGCTGCTAGAAACTAGTTTGGATGGCACTGAGATAGAACTTCAATTGCCCTGGATCACCTGAATACAGAGGTTGTATAAATATGGTAACAATGTACTAATTAGAAAGGACATTTTGGAGTTGCTGTGATACCAGAATTGCTCTTGGTATCCCTGAAAATGAAGTTAACAAAAACAAAGTTGAGTGCCGAAAAATAAATATGGTCTAGTAACAAAAAATGAATACTATAAATGTTATTTTTGAATGTCTTGCAAAATTGATATAATTTAAAAAAATGTTAAATAACAAAAAGGATTGTAACTTTAAAGAATGAACAGCAGTAGTTGCTATGTCCGATTGAAACAATATAGGTGTACGTTGTCTGACTAGATCACACTTGGGTTTGTTACTGTATACCATTTGCTTTCCATCCTGGATACTGGTTGCTTAAAATTATGTGCCAATCTCATATTATGCAATATTCAAATTAGAAACCAAACCTTTTCCCTGAAAACCTGTACTGTTAATGTGTCTTCCCGCTAGCACTTTGTGTTCATTTTACACTGGTTTAGCACTATTATTACAAATGCTTGTTATTGCTCCCAGAAATGCAACATTTTTTAATTGTTGCCTTTTGTTTTATTGGTTTGTCCAGAAGAAATCCTGCCTATCTACAGAGTAATAATATGTCAAAACTGGCATATGAAAGAGCCTCTGTTGTTTTCCCATTGCAAATAAATTACAAACAGTGTTTTACTTCATTGCATCAGATCAGGGTATTGGTGAGACCACACCTTGAGTACTGCGTACAGTTTTGGTTTCCTTAATTAAGGAAGGATATACAGTACTTGCATTGGAGGCAGTTCAGAGACGATTCACTAGGTTAATTCCAGAGATGAGGGGATTGACTTATGAAGAAAGGTTGAGCAGGTTGGGCCTATACTCATTGGAATTTAGAAGAATGAGAGGTGATTTTATTGAAACATATAAGATACTGAGGGGGCGCGACAAGGTAGGTGCAGAGAGGATGTTTCCCCTCGTGGGAAAATCTAGAACTCGGGCATAGTTTCAGAATAAAGGGTCGCCCTTTTAGAACTGAGATGAGGAGGAACTTCTTCTCTCAGAGGGTCATAAATCTGTGGAATTCTCTGCCCCAGAGAGCCATGGAGGCTGGGTCATTAAATACATTTAAGGTGGAGAGACAGATTTTTGCAAGATAAGGGAGCGGTTGGGGAAGTGGCTTTGAGCCCAAGATCAGCCATGATCTTAGTGAATGGCGGAGCAGGCTCGAGGGGCCAAGTGGCCTATTCCTGCTCCTATTTCTTATGTTCTTATGAGTCATAATGGGATTAGCATTTATTTTAATTTATTGTGCAATGTCCCCAAAGTGATTTTTGCAGTTTGTAAAACTCCTAAAATGATGCAAGTTAATGGGGTAATACAGGTGCAAACCAAGTTACAAGATTCCCCATACATTTTATTTCAAGAAATTAAGCATTGCAAATCTATTACAAGATGAAACAGGAAAACTGACAAACACCTAATAATTAAGGGTCCAGGTAAAAACAATTTTTTTAATGTAAAATTTTCAATAACGATTTTTAAATTAATTTTCACACTGGTATAGTACTGCTGAATATTCTCAACATGGCATTTACAAGAGAGTACATCGAAGGCCTAATTTTACATATTCTGTAATTTAACACATTTCAGATCCTAGTTGGACATCGGTGCACAGTTCACTCCAGAGGTCTCTTTGGGCCGAGTTACTTTTTCCTGAACAGATGGGGACCAGTGTTGTATTCTTATTGGCACTAACCTGTCCCTCCTTCAGAAAGGGTGTGTTGTGGGATTTGTGAGAAGAAACCCGTTGTATAGGTCTCAAGGGAAGGAGTCCTAGACTTTTCTCTATTCTAGGCAGAACCCATACATCATGCATACTAAGTGGCATAAATCCCACACATGCCTAATTTACATTATTATGATAAAGTTTTGCTGCAGTGAAGCTAACCAACTCTGGTTCAATGAGGAGTGTAGAAGAGCATGCTTGGATCAGCACCATGCATACCTGAAAATGAGGTGCCAATTTGGCAAAGCTGCAACACAGGACTACATGCCTGCTAAACAATGAAAGCAGAGTGCTATAGATAGCTAAGCGATCCTACAACCAATGGATCAGGGCAAATTTCTGCATGGTTGTGGACAATGAAGCAACTAACAGTAGGAGGAAGAGGCTCCATGAACACCCCATCCTTAACGATGGTAGAGCCCAGAACATGAATGCAAAAGAAGAGGCTTTGTTTGCAACCATCTTCAGCCAGAATTACCAAGTGGATTATCCTTCTTGGCCTCCTCCTGAGGTCCCCATCATCACAGATATCAGTCTTCAGCCAATTCGATTCACTCCACGTGATATCTAGAAATGGCTGAGTGCACTGGACACAGCAAAGGCTACGGGCTCCGTTGCCATCCCAACTAGTGCAGAAGACCTGTGCTCGTGAAGTAGCCGCACCCCTAGCTAAGCTGTTCCAGCTACAATACTGGCATGTACCGATAATGTGGAAAATTGCTCGAATGTGTAAAAAAGCAGGACAAATCCAATTCTGGCCAATTACTGTCCTATCGGCCTACTTCCAATCATTAGCAAAGTAATGGAAGGCGTTGTCAACAATGCTATCAAGCGACACTTACTCATCAATAACCTGCTCAGTTTGGATAACGCCAGGACCACTTGGCTCCAGACCTCATTACAGCCTTGGTCCAAACATGGACACAGGAACTGAATTCCAGAGGTGAGATGAGCGCGACTGTCCTTGACATCAACGCTCTAGTAAAACTGAAGTCAATGGGGATCAGGGGGAAAACTCTACAACAGCTGGAGTCATACCTGGCACAAAGAAAGATGGTTGTGGTTGTTGGAGACCAAACCTCTCCGCTCCAGGACATTGCTGCATGAGTTCTTCAGGGAAGCGCTCGAGATCCAACTATCTTCAGCTGCTTTATTAATGACCTTCCCTCCATTATAAAATCAGAAGTGGGCTGTTCGCTGATGATTGCAGTGTTCAGCTCCATTTGCAATTTCTCAGATAATCAAGCAGTTCGTGCCTGCATGTAGCAAGACCTGGACAACATCCAGGCTTGGGCTGATAAGTGTTGAGTAACATTCGGGCAACACAAGTGCCAGGTAATGACCATCTCTAACGAGAGAGCCTAACCACCGCCCCTTAACATTCAATGGCATTACCATCGCCAAGTCCCCACCATCAACTGGGACTCAACATTGACCAGAAACTCAACTGGACCAGCCATATAAATGTCTTGGCTACTAGAGCAGGTAGGAGGCTGGGTGTTCTGCAGAAAGTGGCTCTGCTCCTGACTTTCCAAAGTCTTTCCACCATCTACAAGGCGCAAGTCAGGAGTGTGATGGAATACTCTCTACTTGCCTGGATGAGTGCCGCTTCAACAACACTCAAGAAGCTCAACACCATCTGGGACAAAGCAGTCCGCTTGATCAGTACGTCATCCACTAGCCTAAACGTTCACCCTCTTCACCACCAGCAGAACTTGGCTACAAATGCACTGCAGCAACTCCACAATGTGGAGATGCTTAATTAGCCTTGATTTTTACAGAGGAAGGTGAAACTGGGACTCTGGAAGTACCCAAGGAGGATGTGAAAAAGCACTTGCTAGAGATAAATATTCAATAGGAAAGATGATATACCAGAATACTGAATGAGGTTGGAGAGGAGATATTGGATGCACAAACCATGATATTAAAAACATCTTTGGAAGCAGGAATTGGGCCGAAGAATTGGGTGGTGCTGAATTTTGCTCCCATGTTCAAGAAAGGGAAAAGGCAGGAAATTGGCCAGATAGTCTTACCTAGGTTGAAGGTAAGCTTCTAGAGTCCATAATATGGGATTCAATTAGCAAACACTTGGAAAGCATGGAATAATCACAAATAGCATGGATTTTAAAAGTGCAAGTTGCGATTGACCAAGTTAAATTATCTTTTGAGGAAATCATAAAACAATTGTGCAAAACATTGCTTAAGCCACAGTTTTGGGTACCCGATTATAGAAAGGACATTGAAGCCATAGAAAGTGCCAGTGTTGGGAAACTATAATTGTGAAGAGAGACCCGAGATACTTAGGACTATTTTCAATAGAGCAGAAGAGGCTAATAGAGGTTTTTAAAATTGTGAAGAGTTTTGATAGAGTGAATTCGATTTGGTTGGGGATTCAGTGATGAAGAATCAGCAATTTGAAGTTGTCATTAAGGAAGTGAGGAGACAGGTTAGGAGAAATTTCTTTATGCAGCGGGTTGTTGGAGCATGGAATGCTGATGAATTGAGACAGAGACCATTGTTTTTTAAGGGAAAATTGTATAAATACTTGAATCAAAGGAAAATAGAGGGCTATAGGGAGAGAGTTGGTGAGTGGATTAGTTTTTGATTGCTCTAGCAACAAAGTGGCACAGACATGATGGCCCAAATAGCTCCCTTTTGCACTGTGAAATTCAATGGTTCTAGTCTGTAGATAAAGGAAATTCGGCAGATGCAATATATATAGATTTTCAGAAGCTACCACATCCTAAGCTATAAAGAGAAAATGGATGCTTTTTAGATTGGTAGGATGTGGGTAGTGGTGTGCCTCGGATCTGTGCTGGGACCTCTTTTGTTTTCCATTTATATAAATGACTAGATATGGGCACAACACGTGTGATATACAAGTTAGGTGTTGATACCAAATTTGGGGAAATGCCAAACTGGGAACGAATGCAGGAGATTGCAGGATGGGATAGACAGGCTAGTGGAGTAGACAGATGCAGATAAAAGTGTAGCACATTTTGGGAAACACAACAGTGAAAGAAAGTACACCCCAAATGGTAAGATTTTTTTCATTGGAGCAGGGAAGGAAGGTTAAGAGTGATGAAATTGAAGCTTTTAAGATTATATGAAAGACTTTGAGAAGGCAAATAGTGAAAAATTGTTTACATTGTTTGGCAAATCAGTAACAAAGCGTATGGACTGAGGGATATCACTAAAATACAGAAGGGAAAGTTTAGAAGATTTTTTTTCACACAGCTGGTTATTAGAATATAGAATGCCTTACCACAAGTGAAAGAATCTTTTGAGGCCAAAACTAGAAAATCAACAAAAGATTATTTAAAAGGGAATTGGATAAGTATTTGCAAAGGAAGAAGATAAAAGGAAACAGGAAAGGGTAAGGAAATTAGTTTGCAGTAGATAGTTCCTGTTGAAGAGCTACCATCATCACAGTTGTGATGGCTCGTTTAGCCACCTCTGTACTGTAATTTCTATGATAACAAACACCATGAGAAATGGATGAAGTGGAATTCATAAGGCGTTTGAGAGATTTTTAAAATTCATTCTTGGGATGTGGGCATCGCTGGTAAGGCCAGCATGTATTGCCCATCCCTAGTTGCCCTTGAGAAGGTGGTGGCGGGCCGCCTTCTTGAACTGCTGCTAAGGCACCAGATAAAAGGAAGTCTGACTGTATTTTAAAGAAAAACTCTTGGAGAAAATTCATTTTTAGAGGCATAACTATTGTGTACTTTGAAATATTTCATTCCTATCACCTGTAAGGTGCCATAGATGTATTATGAGTGGAAGTAGAACAGTAAGGTGTACAGCATCTCAAAAGTAATGCCTTTTAGAGCACTTTTCTGTTTGCATTACAGTACTTTTTCCACAGGTAATCTTTGTAAGAACTACGTTTACATATTCTGAGTAGGACCAAGAGGGATATACTTATTTGGTAAAAGCAAAAGGGCTCATGCTTGGGATAATTTATGATCCATTTTGACTTGAAGCAATGTACTGATTAATTTTTCAGTCAGTTGTCATAACCAGTTAGCTATAGATGCCACTGAATCTCTGTTCATACTTTCCCATCTGCCAAGTTTTCTGTCCAGTGTCACTTTTCCCTTTTGTGTCTTGCTATGTGACCCACCGTTGACTTTCCATGCTATTTCCACCCAGCTTGGCAAATTGTATTACCTTCTGAGGGTACCAATATTGAACAACATTGCAACCTTCTTGCTGTAACACATGCAGTTACCACAGTTCACATCCTCCTTGCACAGGACGTTCAAAAAACATCCAGCCTCTACTTTTGTGATTAATTTATAACCCAGCCATAATAAGGCACTGTATATTTTGTGTCTAAGTAGCAGCTATAATTGACTTGTTTTTCGTGTATAAGCTTGACTTAATATTTAATGGATTCTTAATTCTCTTGCTATTTGTTGTAGAACTGAAAAAAATCTTGCTCCTCTGTTGGATTATGTAACTATTATTTGGCTGTTACTGCATCATCATAAACTATCAGGCTATTCAATCAATGGAAAGCTGCACATTTACCTGCCATAACTTGGTATATGCCTAGTTTACTGATGGAGGTGCAAATTCACCTGAACTATTTCTACTGATATTGTATAGTGAAACAAATGGTAAATTGTTAACAAATAGTTAAATAAAAAGTTAGTCATTTATTTTGTTAGCTTTATTTTGCAGGCAGAGTAGAAGATCTGTACTTCAAAATAAAAGATTCTACTTGTAAGCATCCCTGAATAAGATTTTATTTAGCACTGCTCTCTGTCTGTAAGTACTGAGGACCACCCGTCTTATACGTGGTGCCAATTTAAAAGTCTTTCCAAATGGAGAAATTATTATAAATTTCAATTATTGTGGTAGCTTCAGTTTTATTTTAAAAAAGGTGATAAGTTTTCTAATTAAAGTGAAGGCTGCAGTGTATTCACTGGAAGTAGATCAATTGGAACATGTCTAAATGCCATCTTTTTTTGATCTGTGCTTGCCATCAAAATAGGCCATAAAGTGCTATGATCTGTAAAAAGTGATTTATGAATATTGCAATAAAGGTTTATGGAAAGGAACCAAATTAAAGCTGTCTGACATCTGCCTGCATAATTAAACAGATGTCATGGCAGAGCCGAGATAAGTAAGGAAGAGTTCTGTGGTCTAGTCTAGACATTTGTCAGGTGCACTTTTGTATGAATACTCAACCTGGCGGATACAGGTATGATCAGTAATGTTTATTTGTTCACAATTTATCATTTCCCTGTTCCTTATTTGAATTATGAAAGATTTTACAATTTTACTACTTGCCTTGTTGAGAATATATGCGTTTTATTATTGGATGGAAGAAATTAAATTGAATAGCTGGGAATTGGTGGAGAGGTGATGTAATATAGAATAAAGGTGTGGCATAGGGCATAATATCCTTGCTTGTTATCCCTGATGGAGTGCACAGAGTAACAATAGTTATGAAATCGAAATGTTTGACAGTACATGTAAATTTAACAAACGCTTTATATAAATGCTCATTGTTAGTTTATATACTGTCTCTGTGAACGGCAGGTTCTCCCCAGATACATTTATCTGTTGCAGGAGAATTTGTCTGTATATTTTAAATGACCGACTTTGGTTCTTTATACTTTTCCCCCTGAAGTGCCACATAGAAATTTGCCTTAGGGAATGTGTTATGGACATCTGAAATGTGACAGACAAGAAGCACTTGCATAAAGCTATTAAAATTGCCTGTAATTTTCAGTCAGTGGCGAAGCGATGGCGCTCACTGCTGACCTCAAAGAAAGCTGCCCACAGAGATCTTGTGATCTCTGTGACGAAAACTTTAGGTTTCTTGACATGTAATTGATTGTAGCGCTGTCAATAGGGGATTCCTAGCGTAGTGCAGCAGTGATGTCATCAAGCTGTCTAAGCAGCCAATCACATTGAAGAATTCTCAGACAGCAAACCAGAAAATAAAAAGCACTGATTATCTGTGCTTTTTAAAAATGTTAAGAGAGTTAAATAAAGATTGGGGGTGTCTACAGTGCAGTCGGTGTCGGAGCAGTGAATGACTGATTTCAACTTCAGGATTTCCGTGTTTACATGCGCAGGTGCTAAATCCTGAAGTTACGGTCCGTTTCAGAGTGGTAATGATGGGGAACGCTGACAGTTCGCCGTCAGTACCTACCACAAAATCTGGGCCAATATTATTAGCAAATTTTCTGTGTTGCTGTCCACCCACCATAGGTCAGGTGATGTGCTCTTTATAAGGACAGGAACATTATACCACTGAGTCGCAGTAGCCCTGAAAATCCATGGTTCAGTGATCTCTGCAATTATGCTGGGATTGCACCCGAGGGGAGCCTCTGCTCCTGACCCTGACAGTCGTTTTTGGAGTTGGGGAGGTTCCCTACAGAACAGTATAATATCACATTCCCTTATTTACTCTTCTTTCCCAGTAACCCCTTCAACCACATCTCCTTTATTGTGATAGCTTCCCGAAGAACACTAGGGTCTGAAGTAAGAAATGTCACATACAGGAGTGATGATGATATCCTGGATAATATGGGAACCAATTTTCTGAATAGTTTCAGATTATTCACTCTAAAGGTTAAATAGTTGAAAAAAACCTGCCAAACTCCATTAGGCAGGGAAGAAGGGTCCACGACTCTGGTTGGCATAAGCCTTTTACCAAATAAGAACCTGGACCATGTCAATTTGTACTGCTACGTGAACATAGAGCAGTGTGGAACATCCTCAATGTATGTTCTGCAAGTGCCATTTAATCTGCCATGCAACAAGTCCCAAGAAAGCATGTGTGTGAAGCACAGTTCAATAAAAACCCAATTGAAAATATCCAGCAAGCAGAATAACTGATTAAAAGTTACCTTTTAAAAAAGTGTGATCTAGAATTATAGATTAAAGGACTCATCGCAGATCATGCAAGTTTTATTTGACATTCTTCGTGCTTGATTGATATTGAAGCCTATCAATGGAGATTTTCCCCTGGGGTCTGTAGCACCGTAACAAAGACTTCTGTTCTGAACCACACCGGTCACTTCACTGACAGGATTACCAATGTTCTCCTCAGCTTCAGAAGCTAAGTCTTTTAAGGATGAAAACAATGATTGTACCTTAGGAGCAGCTACAAAGCCCATTGACTAAATAAAATGGCTTCTGAAACTTCAAAAACTTCACACGATAAATACAGCCAAGAAAGGCAATCTGATCAATCTTAGCTTATCTGTGCAGAAAAAAAATTCTGCAGTTGCCCCACATGGCATCCAACTGCTCTTGAATGGCTCTGTTTTCACCTCCATTACTTCCCAGACATTCATTTTAAGTGTGCGATGAAATTGTACCTGACATCAGTCCTAAATTCAACCTTCACCAGTTTGAACCTATTTTCTTGCCTTTTTGTCATGGTTGATCTTGGAGTCGTGCTCCGGATTTGCCTTTTCTGTACTTCTTAATATCTTGTGTACTGCTGCAAGGCTCACATTGTCACCCTTTCCCCCAAGTTTCTGTAGTGTTCCCTCTGATGCTGTAGGTCCATGTGTGCTTCAACGAGCTCGACCTCTCCCTCCCTTCAGCTTATTATCATCAATTTGACCAGTTTGCATTCAGTTTGAGTCTAAACTAGTGTAACTTAGAAAAGTAGGGGTCCCAGTATTGAGCCCTGGAATACTCCACTTAGAGCTTCCACAATTTACTGATCTTAACCTTGGATCCTAGTGCAAGAGTTCAGTTATTTCAGTTATTTTTAGAATTTACCTGGCCTACTCTGTTTTTTGTCCATTGTAATAAAGCAACTAAATTTAACCTTGCAAAGTCTAAACTCTTTCAAAGAGTGAGAGGCAAAAGCATCTGTAGCATGGTTAGTGAAATCAAACTGATAGATCTATTTAGTTGCCAGAATCACACTCCACTACTAGAAAGCAGTCCATCTAGCAGCCCGATTGGGTACTGGTGAAATGTGCTAGTAGAAAAGCATAATTTTCGAATGATAACCTATACTGAGATTCAAAACCTCTTAATGAGAGTCCAGATGGAGCTATTGGCTTTGGCTCTAATAGCGTGCAGTAATTATCAGAACACTGCAAACATGGAAGTACTCACTCAGGATCAAACGTATATCCCAAACTTTTATGGGTATTGCATTTGTAATGCAGGTCAGATAATACAAGGAAGAATCAGACTGAATATAAAAAGTACAGAGGGCAAATGAAAAAGGAAATAAGAGGGGCAAAGAGACAGTACGACAATAGATTGGCAGCTAAAATAAAAGGGAATCCAAATGTCTTCTATAGGCATATTAACAGTTAGAGGGTTGTCACAGGAGTGGTGGGGCTGATTAGGGACCAAAATGGAGATCTGTTGGTGGAGGCAGAAGGCATGGCTGAAGTTCTAAATTAAGTACTTTGCATCGGTGTTTACCAAGGAAGAGGACTTTGCCAAAGCTGTGGTAAACTAGGAGGTTGCCGGGATACTGGATGAGCTAAAAATAGATAAAGAGGAGGTACCAGGAAGGGTGGCAGTACTTAAAGGAGCTAAGTCACCTGGTCCGGATGGGATGCATCCTAGGTTGCTGAGGGAAGTAAGGGTAGAAATTGCAAAGGAGCTGGCCACAATCTTCCAATCCTCCTTGGATACAGGGATGGTGCCAAAGGACTGGATGATTGCAAATGTTACACCCTTGTTCAAAAAAGACGAGAAGGATAAACCTGGTAATTCCAGGCCAGTCAGTTTAATGTCAGTGGTGGGGAAGCTTTTAATAACAATAATCTGGGAGAAAATTAACAATCTTTTGGACAAGCGTGGACTAATAAAGGAGAGCCAGCACAGATTTGTTCAGGGCAAATCGTGTTTGACTAACTTGTTTGAGTTTTTTGATGGCTCTCCAAAAGCATTACAAAGCCAGGAAGTTGTGCTAAACCTATGTAAAACACTAGTTCAGTCCCAGCTGGAGTATTGTGCCCAATTCTGAGCATCACACTTTAGGAAGGACATGAAGGCTTTGGGAGAGTATAGAAGAGATTTACGAGAATGGCTCCAGGGATGAGGGATTACAGTTACGTGGATAGACTTGAGAAGCTGGGGTTCTTCTCCTTAGAGCAGAGGCGATTTGATAAAGGTGTTTAAAATCATGAAGGGTTTAGATAAAGTAAATAAAGAGAAACTGTTTTCAATGGCTGAAGGGTCGATAACCAGAGGGCACAGATTTACCCTGATTGGCAAAAGAACCAGAGGCGACATGAGGAAAAACTTTTTTATGCAACAAGTGGTTAGGATTTGGAATGCACTGCCTGATGGGGCAGTGGATGCAGATTCAATAGTAACCTTCAAAAGCGAATTGGATAAATAGTTGAAGGAGAAAAAATTGTAGGGATATGGGGAAAGAGCAGGGGAGTGCGACTAACTGGATTGCTCTTCGAAAGAGCCGGCACAGACTCGAGGGGCCAATTGGTCTCCTTTTGTGCTGTACTATTCTATGAAAAGGCAAACCTGTAATTGATGATGCAACTACCAGTGCATGACATAAATGTGAGTGTGATGAACTATTATGAGGGACCATTTTGGAGGAAATTATATTTTGCCACAAACAGGAATTTGAGCATTATTCACCAATTTGTTGTAAAATTTGGTAAATTGAGTACATTTGCAAAGATTCAGAATAATATTACAAAAAGGTGGGCAACATAGTCCTTTTGGGGCTAATGACAAATTCTTTGTCCGTTAATTGTTTGGCTGGAAAGCAGTTTGCTCACCATAAGTTACTGCAAAAAGTAATTCCACTGTGAGAACAAGGAGGTCATCTTTCTTCCATCAGCCTTCAAGATTGATCAAAACATTTGTGGAATTTTGAAGCCATCGCATTCAGCAGCTCCATGTCTTTTTTAAGAATTGTGATTTAAAGCTATTGAATTATCGACCTATGGAAAGGATTTGCTTTCATCTAAAATGGAAATGTTCAGGGTGGGAAACTGATGCATTCCTTGTGAGATGATAAGTACAAAATTCTGTTTTTAAAAAAAAAAAACCCCACTGAACTTCAGAACATGATCAGAAAATACAGTCATGTAGCATTCACTGTGAAGAACATTCCCCTTGGACACAGCATCCACGTATGCGCGCAGGTGGTACTTTTCTCAAGAGATGTGAACCTGCAGGGCAGTCTGGGATCTCGTGCCCCAGCTTGGTAACTTCAGCATGCGAATAATTTCAGCATGCGAATAATTTGGCTGTTGCGGCAAAAGATATTTTTACCTTCTGCTTTTGGCATGGATTGTGTTGTGAGCAATGTGGGTGCCTGTAGCTAGTGTGCTGCAGATGTTGAGCGATCATCTTCTGTGTTGTCTTGGCAACAGGTGCAAAATCCTGACCTAAAGAAAATTGAAAACGCCAGATGTCTCTGATTTAGAATAGCGGTGTGAAGATTATACTGTAGTGGGTATTTAGCTCACTGCAGATCACCTTTTAGTATTTTTGCCCTGTCCAATATGGACTGTTTGAATTTTAGCACAGTACATTATACAATGATACTATGTTGTATTGGAATTATTCCTGTGGATTGCAATTTGGTCTGGTTAGTTATTTAATAGTAAAATAAATTGTTCTAATCATATTGAAGTTACCCGGCAAAGATGAGTCTGGTAGCTCTTCATCTCATTGAAACTTATAAAATTCTGACAGGACTGGACAGACTAGATGCAGGAAGGATGTTCCCGATGGTCGGGGAGTTCAGAACCAGGGGTCACAGTCTAAGGATAAGGGGTAAGCCATTTAGGACAGAAATGAGGAGGAATTTCTTCACCCAGAGAGTGGTGAACCTGTGGAATTCTCTACCACAGAAGGCAGTAGAGGCCAATTCATTAAATATATTCAAGAAGGAGTTGGATATATTTCTCAAGGCTAAAGGGATCAAGGGTATGGGGAGAAAGCAGGGACAGGGTACTGAATTTGGATGATCCGCCATGATCGCGTTGAATGGCGGAGCAGGCTCGAGGGGCCGAATGGCCTACTCCTGCTCCTATCTTCTATGTTTCTATGGTAGGTTGTGCAGCTACTATTTGGCTATCCATTAAGATCCTATTATTGTGTCATTTGAATTCAACTTCCCTCAATAACTGAGTTTTGGTAACTCTCTGCTGGCTGACAAAGTGTGTTGAGGGGCGAGGACAAGCTAGCAGGACTGCAATTCCTAACAGCTTATTGTAGACTACAATTGAAGGTTGTCAAAGCCAACAGCTTGCAGTGTTATTTCTGCAGAGGAAAGATAGCAGTGGATATCAGTACTGTATTGAGGATCTACAGTAATGAAACAGAAGTATTGTTTTGAAGATAATTATATTTGCAGTCCATAAAGTTAACAAAATGTATGTTAAATCCATTTTCCCAGAAAAATGTATATTCGTTTCTGCTGTAGTCTCATTATTTTTCAGTGTCAAATAGCTCTGGTCATCCATAAATTAAAAAAAAATAACTATTAGCTCTTCTGTAGCGGTGGTGATCAGATCATGCATGGTCCCTTAAATTGTATGTCAGTTTTAATGATTTAAAACTATTTGGCCTTTAATGATTTATAATGTAGCAAATGTTTGAATGCAAGTCTCATGAAAATTGACTTCACCACTCTTTTAGTTCATGCATAGGTGCCTGAAGCACTTGTCAAATCAAAATCCCAAGATAAATTCAGATGAAGAAGGACATTCAGCCCATCTTAGCTCATCCTTCCAGAAAGAAGTTCCAGTTCCCTCCATCATGGTAGAACTCTTGCCTCTGAGTCAGAAGTCCCACTCCAGGAGTTGATAATTCACTACAGTACTAATAGAGTGCTGTATTGTCAGAGGTACCATTTTTAGGTGAGATATTAAACCAAGGCCCTATCTGCCAGCTTAGGTAGACATAAAGATCCCACAACAATATTCACAGAAGACCAATCAGTTCTCCTGGTGTCCTGGCTAACATTCGTGTCTCAATCAACACCGCCAAAAACAGATCTCTGTTGCTGTTTGTGGGACCTTACTGTATGCAATTAGCTGCTGTGTTTGCCAGTGTAGCAGTAGTGACTACACTTCAAAGATTATACTTGACTTTGGGGCATCCTGATGACATGACAAGGCACTACCTAGCTGCAAGTTCTTTCCTTCGGAGGAGAATACAAAAGGCCGCTTTCATTGTCTGCATCATCCAAGGATGATGATTAGACACATAGGGGTCTAAATTGAACATTGGTGCACCTGTTTTATGGGCCATAAATGGGCGCAACAATAACCAATTTAGCAGTGTAGAGCCCGGCACCCGATCTGCATGGGAATTCGGGCCAGAGCTAAATTGGTTGGGGTCATTTTTATTGGGTGACCTTGGCGTTGGCTAAATTGAACATTATTGAAACGAGGCTCCTGGGCTTATTTCAAACCCGGACCCCAAAATTTGTTTATCCTAGTCAGAACTTGCGATGTGCAAGCTCCAGCAGGTATTTCCAGGTCTTGGTCAGCCTAACCAATCCTTAAAGAGACCGCTGTCCCCCAAACTTCCAAAGTCTTGCTTTCTGTGTAGTTGAAAGGAGCAAGAGTTCTCCTCCTGGTTCCACAAAACAATTGTGGGCTGCCCTGGCATCCCCCCCCCCCCCCCCCCCCTTCCCCGATCGCCTCTCACCCTCCTGGAATAATCTCTGGGCCTCGGCAGGGGCTGACATTCTTAAAGGCCCCGACAGAGAAACTGCATTGGGGCGTCTTATTGGTGCCCGCAGACAGACTGATTTATTTTGATGAGACCCAAAGACAAATTTATATTAGGACAAGGGGAACCCTATCGTGGTTCCGGGAGGGAGGGGCAGGGGTGAGGGCTGAAGTGCGGGAGATAGAATGGATCCGGTCGAGGGCCGTGTCAATCACGGTAGAGGAGAATCCTCGGTTGAGGAAAAAGGAAGACATGTCGGAAGCATTGGTGTGGAAGGTGGCATTGTCGGAGCAGATGCGGCGGAGACGGAGAAACTGGGAGAATGGAATAGAGTCCTTACAGGAGGCGCATTCCGTAGGGACCGCTTCCCACTGTCCAGGGCCCCAAACACCCCTTCCAGGTGAAACAGCGATTTACTTGTACTTCTTGCAATCTAGTATACTGTATTCGCTGCTCACGATGTGGTCTCCTCTACATTGGGGAGACCAAACGCAGATTGGGTGACCGCTTTGCGGAACACCTCTGTTCAGTCTGTAAGGGGGACCCCGAGCTTCCGGTCTCCTGTCATTTCAATTCACCGTTCCATTCTCACTCAGACCTCGCCGTCTGCGGCCTCTTGCATTGTTCCACGGAAGCTCAGCGTAAACTCGAGGAACAGCACCTCATCTTCCGATTGGGCACTTTACAGCCTTCCGGACTCTATATCGAGTTCAACAACTTCAGATCATAACCTCGGCCCCTATTACATTTTTATATTTTTTATCCACACTTTTGGTTTGTGACTTTTCCTTTTTTTCCTCTCTCTCCCACATGGCAGCTGTCTTTCACTCTGCCAGCGCATTTCACACTTCATCTCGAGCCATTGTCTGTTTCTTTACCTGTCCTATTACTATCTCGTCTCACCTTGAATATCTCTTAATGTCTCTTCTTTCATCCCCTCCCCCATTTCCCAGCCCCCAAACTGCCTTTTGTTTCATTTCCTGTCTTTTCTTGCAGTTCTGTAGAAGGGTTTCGACCCGAAACATTGACTCTGTTTCTCTCTCCACAGATGTTGCCTGGCCTGCTGAGTTTTTCCAGCATTTTCTGTTGTTATTTCAGATTTCCAGCATCCGCAGTATTTTGCTATCGACAAATTTATATTGGTCCTCGGGCCTCTCGCTCCAGCAGCTGTCACTGTGCACCTAATGAATCGTATCCGGTCTGGGGTGCTAACGAATTTAGGCTTCGTATCATTTGGGCAGGGATCAAATTTGAACTGCAATAAAGCAATGGACAAATTTGCAGTGGGATGCCTGTACACCTGCAACATGACTGTAATTGAAGACATCCCAACTGAATTTATGTTTGTTTGCCCATCCATATAACTAATGTTATTGCCTTGTTTTAATAATTTTGATAAGTGCATAATAAATGCTTTTTAAAAAAAAGTTCAACAAAGATGCAGTTGTATCGATCATGTATGTGACCCATCATACATATTCACTTAAAAAAATTGCATTAGGAAATGATTGCATTTGTAAGGAGCACTGCACATTTATCACATAACAGAAATCTAATTTACAATCCACAGTAAATGAGCATTGACAATTAACAAAGTTTAGACTGAGTTAGTATTGCAGTATAACAATTTTGGTATACTGCATTTGCTGATCAATAGAATTAGTGTTTGGGCATTTTTAAGGTACTTATTTTTATTCCAGCGAGAAGCTGTCAGTGACTGCAACCCATTTCTTATCTAGAAATGGCAATGATCATTTTGTAGAGTAGCAAATGATATTGACTGAAACTAATTGTTTTATAATCTATTTAACGCATGGGCTGTCTTCTGTTAAAATCTTGGTAAATAGCAATACAGTTGTGGTCTGTTTCAAAGCAGGTTGATTTTGTTGATTTACCTATGTACAGTAATAAGCAAGATTACAGAAGCTCTGCATTGGAATAGAGGGGTGCTTAGCTCTCATTAAGCAGAAAGAATGCTTGTCTTGTGTCTGGAAGTGGGAAATACATTTATGGGCTCACTTACAACAGTCTAAATTCTAAGTAACCTACATGCTATATAAATAATGTGTGAGAACAGTTGAGCAAGCTGTTTAAAATTGAATAATTGAAAAATAACTTATGGTATTGATAAATTCTGGTTTCTGCAAACCATCAAATGAGTCAGTGCAACATCTCGGTATCTATCCACACATGCTGCCTACTGTATTGAATTTCATTCTGCACAATATTTTATTTGGTCCGTGCAAAAGTTTAAAAACTGAAATATGTACCCAGGAAGAAAGAAATTGCCATTTGTTATTTTTTAGTTTGCCTGGCATCATTGCATACAGTATGTCTACCTATCTTGTAACCTTAATCTTGGCTTGCCTCCACAGATGTCTCTTTGGGATTTTACTTTTTTCTTCTGATGGAATAGATTTCAAATTTGTAAATTTTAAAATCTGAGTTAACTGAAATATATAGATACAGCTCCCATTACGTAGAATTTTTGTTCTCGTTAAACATAAGATTTTCATTGAAAGGGAAGATTTCTTTAGGAAAACGAAGATCACAGAGGTACTAATTTTCCTTTCTTGTGCGTGTTAAGTCCCTTCCACACAGATTCCCTTAGGTAGATTAAGAAAATCTAAGGAATAAAGGCGAACGCATGTTTCTAAAACAAAATGGTGAGCTGTGAATTGCAATAAAGATTTGGGTGGGGAGGAGAACTAGAGGCAGTTTGAATTGCACTACTGAAATTGAGATGGTAGTGTGATTCCTACAGGAGTGAGTGTTATTGGCCCATACAGGCCAGTTGAAGGCTGCTGCTCCTCAGGAGGACCAGGCTGAGGCTAATTGAATTCCTAAGTTTCAAATTTACCATCATACATGTTCTTCCTACTCCCTGCATCCTCACTGTGTTGAAATAAAGACTCATCTCACCATCTCCTACTCTAACCAAATCCTTCTCATAGGAACAGAAGTAGGCTATTCAGCCCTGTAAACCTATTCCATTCTGTCAGATCATGGCTGATTTGTACCTCAATTCCATTTACCTGCCTTTTTCCAGCCTTACCTAACAAAAATCTATTGATCTCATTCCTGAAAATTTCAATTGACCCCCCAGCATCCACTGCCTTTTAGGGAAGAGAGTTCCAGATTTCCTCTACCGCCAGGACCTCAAAACCTTGAAATTCCTTACCTTCCTCATGCTTTCCTTGTACAGAAAAGTCTTTAAATCTCAACTTAGTATCGGCATTATTATTTAATTTACCTCCTAATCTTTGCAACCCCTCAGTGATTTCTCAATAATAAAAATAAAATTAAAATTAAATAATTTTGATAAGTCTTGTGACACCAGGCAAAACCCAACCAATTTGCGGTTTATCGAGGGAACTTGCTTCAAAATACAGTGACGTCCACTTAGAAAATAATAAATGAAATCTGCATTGTTAAAGTGGTTTTTGAAACCCACATCTTAGCATTTTGGAGCTGGGCCTCCCAAAAATGGTGCCTCTGGAGCAGTTTATCAATGCAGTTCAGCCCACTCCATCATGAATATTCAGTCATTTTTTTTCGATTGACTAATCCGTAATTTGAATTGATTGACATAAATAACACAGGAAAGCGCGAATTTAGTGCATAAAAATGAATTGAGTGACTTTGAATGAAGAGGAGAGGCCTGTACTGTTCTGAGTCAGAGTCTACTATTTATAACTCTTGTTCAGAATCATTTGTTTTAAAATACATGTAAGCATTGTTAAAAAGTAGTACTTGAGACCTTTTGACTTTCAGTTGTGGTAGTTGTATCATTACTGACACTATTCGAAATACTTAAGTAATACTGTGACAGGCAGCAGATGGCAGGGTGCTTCATTAATAGTGGCTGCTGTGCAGTTGTGCAGATTGATGTTTATTACAACTTTGACAGATGATGGCCCAGAAATTCGGCTCTCCACGGGTGAGTACGCACGGGGTACTCGCCCGTAGGCCGAATGGAAATGCCGGTTTTCTGCATGCACTGCGCATGCGCGGGAAACTGGCACTTCCGATCCTCTGAACGAAGAGGTTCAGAGGTCGAACGCGCGCGCAGAAGAGGCTGCGCGTGCGCTTTGAACTTAGGTTTTTTTTGCAGGTTTTCAAGCGAGGTTAAGCCTGCAGGATTTACACATTTAAAAAGCAGGCGTAAGGCCTGCTTTTTACAAGGTAAGTGGTCAATTAATTAAAAGTAAAACATTTTTCCACAAGTTTATTATTTTTAAATAATTTAAAGCAAGGTAAGTTTATTTTTAGCCCCGTTTTTTTATAAACATTTTTTTTTCAACAATTTAAATTATTGTTTAAAATAGTTATTTAATGTAATTTATAGTTTATTTAAAAAGTGTGATTTTAAAAAAAAAAAAAAAAAAATTATTTGAAGGTTTACTGCTATTTTGGGGCCCGTAGTATTCATAAGTTTTCACAGGTCTTCCTGTCAATCTTATGAATGGGCTTTTCCCTCCTCCGATTGGCTGCCCATGGCTCACGTGATCCCAGGGGACGCATCGCACTAACTACGCCCCTGGGACACGCAAGCACAGCGCGCCGGCAGCTGGGCCAGGCCCCGGAGTGGAACTCCACGGGGCCCTACAGCTCAACTGCCGGCGCGCAAGGTAAGTGCAGGTCGGGGGCTTGCACCCGCGGGAAGCCTCCGACCCGAATTTCTTTTTAAATCTTTTGGCAGCTGATTTTTCCAGTTCATCATTATATAGAAAGCTGTTGTGTAGATGTTTACCGTCATGTTTGTGAGCAACTGTGCAACAGAATCTGGTAAAATGCTTGTGCCTAAACTTGTGGGCCATTTCACTTCTGAATGTGTGCCGTATTGTGTATGCGGGCCTGATTATTAGGAATAAAAACAAAAACACTCAGCAGGTCAGGCAGCATCAGTGGAGAGAGAAACCGAGTTAACGTTTCAGGTCGATGACCTTCCATCATTGACCTGAACCGTTCGTTAACTCTATTTCTCTCTCCACAGATGCTGAGTATTTCCAGCAATTTCTGTTTTTATTTCAGATTTCCAGCATCCGCAGTATTTTGCTTTTGTTCTAATATTAGGAATTTAAAAAAATCAGAACTAATAACATTTTCTACAGCATGTTGCTACTTATTTAATAAGAGTGAGCAGGAGAATGTAATAAAACCCGAGTTGTGCAGCAGGTGTATACTGTCCCAGTGCTGAAAGGTGATAGTGCACTGTAAAAAGTTGGTTTGGGGAAATATAAGCCATTTGACTTCGATGGTAGATGCATAGAATAGACAAAACCATATATGAGGGAAGGCTGGATATGGTTTCACATGTCCAAAATACTCCAGATCACACATTCACGAACATTTCTCTTACCCTCCCTCACCAAAAATGTCATTATGTGGATGCAGCATATGTTCTGTCCTATGTTAACTGAGTAAAGTGATTCATATAGAGTGGGGTATCAAATGTTGTGGCAAGTAACAGTACAGTAGCAGCCTGTACAGTATGAACTGTTACAACTGGTGTATTTGATGTGTAGTTGGCAGTATCAATCAGTCAAGTGGGAAATAGTGTATGAACTATGTGATTCCTTCCATAAATGTAGATTCAAGTTTTGCATTTTATAAGAAAATGTATATGATCTTAGCCTAGTTGACAATTGGGACAGCAGCAACAAAAACAACTTGTATTTATATAGCACCTTTAACGTAGTAAAACGTCCCAAGGGGCTTCACAGGAACGTTATAAAATTTTTTTGACCCCAAGCCACATAAGGAGACATTCGGGCAGATGACCAAAAGCTTGGTCAAAGATAGGTTTTAAGGAGTGCCTTAAAGGAGGAAAGAGAGGTAGAGAGGCGGTGAGGCTTAGGAAGGGAATTCCAGAGCTTAGGGCTTTGGCAGCTGAAGGTATGGCCACCAATTGTGGAGCGATTATAATCAGGGATGCTCAAGAGGCCAGAATTGGAGGAGCACAGATATCTCTGGGGGTTGTGGGGCTGAAGGAGATTACAGAGATATGGAGGAGTGAGGCCATGGAGGGATTTGAAAACAATTTTAAAATTGAGGCTTTGCTTAACCGGGAACCAATTTAGGTCAGCGAGCACAGGGGTGATGGGTGAACGGGTCTTGGTGCGAGTTAGAACACAGGCAGCAGAGTTTTGGATCACCTCAAGTTTACAGAGGGTAGAATGTGGGAGGCCGGCCAGGAGTGCGTTGGAATAGTCAAGTCTAGAGGTAACAAAGACACTACAGTTGGCCTCGGTACCCCTGGATGACGGTGGGGGGATGGTGGAATCAAACAAGGTTACTGTTCCTGATTACTTTCCAGTAAACATCTGCTGGAAAGTGTGTGTGAATGGCTGGTGAGGATTGGGCGCAGCTGTGATGCCCTCCACCATTGATTAGCCTTGTCAAGGCTCACACCCGAAGAGTGGCCACAGGAGCAGAAGGCTGCTGAAACCTGTGGAGCTGTACATCAATAAGAATTAGTGTCCTTGGAAAGGGAGAAAGTTAGGGGAAAAGAATGTAGAAATTCCAGTTTGATCTATAAAAACACCCTGTATGTGACTTTATTAAATTACATGTGATATGGTAGCAATTTTCGAAGTGGGTATGCACATGAGATTTATTTTCTAGGAGGTCCGGGGCATGAGCTGCCACTTGATTTTGAAGTCACTCCCCCGTCTGCTGCTGATTCTACCTCTTCTGTGATGGGCTGGGATTCCAGGAGGTGATTGAGTCACGCATATGCTGACATTTACAGTAACCAAAAAGCAATCACATGCTTCCCTACAAATATTTAAAGTGCCACTTTACTTATACTTGTGTATAGCTACAATTACACACCTACTTTATTCCCCATTCTATTCTGATCAGTCCATTTTTATGTGCAGCTATATATATTGCTGACAGTCATCTTTTAAAGCAAAATCTAATTTGCTTCATGCAAATTATAATGTGTGAGCTGCCACTGGAATGTTCTATATTTTGCATGAAACAAAGCTGTACAGTGCCGGTGAGAGAGTACTGATAAAATACTTTTGCATGAAGAAAGCATTTCAGATGTGAATTTTTATTCTGCTAATGTCTGAGGTTATTGTAGCATTATACAGAGCTCAGCGAATCCTGCTTCAGGATTGCTATTAACATGAAGTCAAAATAAATTCATGAGAGTTCTGTACGGACTTGTGGTGGCAGCACTCAATCAAAGACTGTCTCGGTGCACAGAGACATAGCCTGTAGTCTTGTTCTAAAGAAGTTGACTGTCAGTTTAAATATATAAGAGTGGAAGAGGCACAGTGTCGCTGTTTATCTGCATGTGGTGTGGGTGATTTGAAAAAAAGCATCTGATTTGAATGGTACATCACATGGCCATGAAACTGACATCTGTCAGTGGCCCTGTTTGCCAAGCAGTTATGGGGCAATTGTAAAGAAAGAAAGACTTGCATTTATATAGTGCCTTTCAGGACCTCGGGACATCCCAAAGCACTTTACAGCCAATTAAATACTTTTGAAGAATAGTTGCTGTTGTAGTATAGGAAACACGGCAGCCAATTTGCACAAGCTCCCAGAAACAGCAATATGATAATGGCAAGATAATCGTTTTTTTTTTAGTGATGCTGGGATCATTTCCGTCCACCTGAGCGGGCAGACAAGGCTTTGGTTTAACGTCTCATCTGAAAGATGCACTTCCGACAGTGCAGCACTCCCTCAGTACTGCACTGAAACGTCAGCCTAGATTTTTGTGCTCAAGTCTCTGGAGTGGGATATAACCCACAACCATCTGACTCGGAGGCGAGAGCGTTACCAACTGAGCCACGGTTGACACCTAATTGTACAGCTAACATTAGTGCCTAGATAATGATATGACTGCAGCAGAGTCTGTGTGATCTAATTGCTTACAGGAAGCTACACACAAGCTTTGTATGAAAATCTGTGCAAAAGTTTTAACCTTTTGGAAAAATATCCTTTTTATGTATTAGCTGCCACTGATTTTTGGTTTGAATCATACAGATACATTTTTCACAGTGGCTTTGTCACTTTGAGTTTGTGGCGCACAAGATAAATACAGATGAGGATGGCTATTTGGCCCATTCCAATTTATCTTTTCAGAAAGACCCTACAGTCCCCGCCTCCATTGCTACATCCAGCTGCTTCGTAAATGATTCCAGGGTTTTAACCTTCGATACTCAACTGGAAGCCTATTCCATGTATTGATCATCCTTTATGTGAGGAAGAATTTCCTGACATCAGTCCTAAATTTGCCTTTTACTAGTTTGAACCTGTGTTCCCTTGTCCTACTTCCACAATTTAAATTAAAGTAATAGCCAGATCTATCTTTTCCACATCATTTTCTATCTAGTATACCTCTGTAAGATCACTTCTGACACTTCCTTTAGAGGCTAAGAATTCCATGTTTCTCCAGTCTTTCCTTATGCCTCAGCTCTCTGGCACGAGGGATGAGCCTCCTGGCTATTTTCTGAAATGCCTCCAGTGCTTGAATGTCTTTGTTGTGTTTTGGTGATCCAAACTGGACAAGAGTAATCGATGTGCGGTCTGACGAGAGCACTGTCCAGTTTAAGCATAACGCCTTTGGCTTGTTCTGGCGGTATAATTCAGCATTCTGTTACTTTTGTTGATTGGCTGCCCCGCAGTGGTCAGACATGTGGAATGTCGAGTCTCCTATAACCCTAGGTATCTTTCCAATGCATCTTTAAATATTTCAGCACCATTCACGGAGTGTGGATTACTTATTCTTTTCTTCCCATGTGCAATAGTTTGTACTTGTCCATATTAAATTTCATCTACTATTGCTCTGTTCATTTACATATTTGTCCAAAGAATTTTATATTTCTCGAGCTGTCTTCTCAATATATACTGGCTCTCCTACTTTGGTATCATCTTCAAGTTTAACCAGATTGCATTAAATTTTGGAATATAAATTGTTGATGGAAATTAGAGGTGTCAATGCCAATCCCTGGAGCACCCTACTCAGTACTCACCCCTGCCCCCCACCTCATCCTGGCACAACCCTTTTGATACTTGCTATATTCTACCCTTCAGCCAATGTCTTAACCATTCCTAAGGTTTACCTTGAATCTCCACTGCACTGAGTTTTTCACATAAAGCTTTATCAAATGCCTTTTGGAAGTCCAAGTCTAGGGCTTTCCACAGTTCATTTGGGTTGTCATATCCTCAAAAATGTCAGAGGTTGGTAAAGCAGGATCTTCTCCTTCTGAATCCATATTAACTACTATTTACTAGGTTATTATTATACAGATAATCGTGAAGTTTATTCCTGATCAGTATCATGTAAAATAATGGAAATAAAGTAAGTATAGTTGCCTGCATCTGCTTTGTTGTCCTTTTTAAAATGGTCATCCTGTTGGCCTGTTTCAAGACTACCTCTCCAGTATTGAATACCATCTATCCCTGGGGATTTCTTTGTTTTGAGTCCTTTTAGACTATCGAAAACGTCATCTCATTTATATTGAAATCATTTGTTCTCCTTAGGTTATTGGGTGGGGTAATGGTTCAGAATGTTAACTATCTTGTGCTCATCCACTCTTTCAGCCCTACTTGCATCTTTTATAGTTCTCGCTTCTACTCGGACTGTTAACATACTGAAGACATTTTTGTATGGCTCCCTCTTTGTGATTGTAGTATCTTTTAACTGATTTCCCCCCCTCCCTTTTTACTCCTTCTGTTTTTCTGATTCTATTGAAAATGATTGTTCATCTTTTGGTCTTCAGTTCTGAAGAAGGACAAAAGTGCAAGAGGGCAAAACATCTTCAGAGTCGCACTTCCAATTTTGTCACTACTGTACTATGGTATACATCTCTTTGAGGAAGTTGGGTACTAGTTATGATGTTCCTTACGTCTGTGGGAAGTTCAACCTCCATTTATAAAGCTTCCATCCACCTAATGCTTGATTTTCTTTAGAACCTAAATCTGCACCAGATTTAGTTTGTACACATGAAATTGTTCTAATTTTTACTTCCTCTGTGCCTGAAGTGAGTACACACCCTAGAATAAGATACTTGTAGAGATGTGGTGACACAAAGTTGTAGTGTTCCTAAGATATTCTCTCCCCTCCTTTCTTTCGCAATGGATGATGGCAATTCCAATTTATATGTTAAGGTTGAATGAAGGAGACCGTATCTATAGTAATCAGTCCTGACCTACATTTTGGGAGGACCTAAAATGGTTACGTAGCGAGTATGAAAGTGCACAGAAAGTGTGGTTCTGGAGATCAGTGACCTGCTGCTATGAGGAGGGCAATACCTGTACTTACCTCATCTGTTTTCATAACATAAGAAATAGGAGCAGGAGTAGGCCATTCGGCCCCTTGAGCCTGCTCTGCCATTCAATAAGACCATGCCTGATCTGATCTTGGCCTCAACTCCACTTTTCTGCCCGCTCCCCATAACCCTTGACTCCTCTGTAGTTCAAAAATCTGTCTATCTCAGCCTTGAATATATTCAATGACTCAGCCTCCACAGCTCTCTGGGGCGGAGAATTCCAAAGATTCACGACCCTCTGAGAGAAGAAATTCCTCCTCATCTCCATCTTAAATGGGCAACCCTTTATTCTGAAACTATGAGCCCTAGATTCCCCCACGAGGGGAAACATCCTCTCAGCATCTACCCTGTCAAGCCCCTTCAGAATCTTATGGGGGAAAAATTTGGTTGGTTAGCGCCTTCCGTTAGCACCTCCGGGGGGCGCTAGGAACTTAGCGCACGAGCGCGGCAATTTTAGCGCCGCTCGCGAAATTGACCAGTCGTTCTGCGACGGCACTAAACACTACCGCCACAATCTCCTGCGCCCACAGATCATGACCTCAGTCAAGCGTGCAACACTCCGGTAGCGCCCCAGACCGGATATTGAGTCGCGCCCCCTGTCTTAGCGCCTGCCGCTAGGAACGACATGTAGAGGGGAACATTTTCAAGTCGGGAAGGGGCTGGGGGAGCACAAGTTAAAGGTGGATGCTTCCTGCCTTTTCTTGTCAGCAAAATTTTTAGTTTTAACGCTGTCCTAAGGAGTTTTGGCTCTCAGCACCACTTTTGAGGTTTCTAAGCACCAAGCTCTTTCCCTGGGCCTATCCATTAGTGCTTCCAACACAATTGCTTTTGAGGTCTCTCCAGGCTGAGATTCAAGGCTGCAATGAGCAGGGAGTGGCTGGCCAGCAAGATGGTCTCTCCCCTGTAAGAACTGGGCGGTGCCAGTGTGTCTGGCTTCCATGGTAACTGGCATCGACTGAGCTTTGGTAGCTTTCTGAGGTAGCACCTCGCTCCCCAACGTTAGCGCCTTAAGAGAGGTGTGTAGCGCCTGATTTAGTGCTCAAATCACCTCCAGGGGCGATAGAGGCGAATTTTACAGTCAGAGGCGATAATTAGCGCCGGGCACTAAATTTTGCACCCAGCCAATATTAGCGCCCCAAAATGGGCGATACCGAATTTTTCCCCCTATATATTTCAATAAGATCACCTCTCATTCTTCTAAACTCCATTGAGTATAGGCCCAACCTGCTCAACCTTTCCTCATAGGACAACCCCTTCATCCCAGGAATCAACCTAGTGAACCTTCTCTGAACCGCCTCCAATGCAAGTATATCCTCCTTAAAGGAGACCAAAACGGTTGCAGTACTCTAGGTGTGGTCTCACCAACGCCCTGTACAGTTGTAGCAAGACTTCCCTACTTTTATACTCCATCCCCCTTGCAATAAAGACCAACATTCCATTTGCCTTCCTAATTACTTGCTATACCTGTGTGCTAACTTTGTGTTTCGTGTACAAGGACAATCAGATCCCTCTGTACCGCCGCATTCTGTAGTCTCTCCATTTAAGTAATATTTTGCTTTTCTATTCTTCTGACTAAAGTGGATAACCTCACATTTTCCCACATTATACTCCATCTGCCAATTTTTTTCCCACACACTTAACCTATCTTTATCCCTTTGCAGGCTTTGTGTCCTCCTCACAACTTGCTTTCCCACCCATCTTTGTATCATCAGCAAATTTGGCTACAGTACACTTGGTCCCTTCATCCAAGTCATCAATATATGTAGATTGTAAATAGTTGAGGCCCCAGCACTGATCCCTGTGGCACCCCACTACTGTAGTTACAGCTTGCCAACTGGAAAATGACCCATTTATCCCGACTCTTTATTTTCTGTTAGTTAGCCAATCCTCTATCCATGCTAACATATTACCCCCCAACACCATGAGCTCTTATCTTGTGCAGTAACCTTTTATGTGGCACATTATCAAATGCCTTTTGGAAATCCAAATACACTACATCTACTGGTTCCCCTTTATCCACCCTGCTCGTTACATCTTCAAAGAACTCTAATAAATTTGTCAAACACAATTTTCCTTTCATAAAACCGTGTTGACTCTGCTTGATTGTATAATGATTTTCTAAATGTCCTGCTACTACTTCCTTAATAATGGATTCCAGCATTTTCCCAACGACAGACGTTAGGCTAACTATAGTTTCCCGCTTTCTGTCTCCCTCCTTTCTTGAATAGGGGTGTTAACATTTGCTGTTTTCCAATCTGCTGGGACCTTTCCAGAATCTAGGGAATTTTGGAAGATTCATACAGTAAATCACTTGTGGATACTGAATCATAGTAGGAGACTTAACAGATTATTTGGACATAGTGCTGATAAATTTCTATCCCCAACAGGTGGCTGCTGCAGGCCTAACATTCACTAGTGTAGCTCATCCGCTATAAATAAAAACTGAGTTTAGTGGATCACTGCTTTGGAACTTTCATCCTTTGCCACTGAAAGTGCATTAAATATGGCAGTCATTGAAACCAACAGCTGGTTACAGACATATTTTACATGGTTGAGTGCACGTCATTGACAAAGCCTCTAGCTCTAAACCAATCCTGTAATAACCATGGTTTTCTTTGGTAAGCTGCCGTTTCTGCCAGATTTATAGTGTGGGAAAATCTATTTATGGTTGTTAGAAATATCAGTTGACTGACATTTTGTTACATGTGAAATTCCACATCCTTCTTCCTTCATGTGAATTAAATCTTGCTTACAGTGAGTGGGGTTTTTTTATGCTCGAGTTGGGGAGGCTGCAGCACAGTCTTACAGTTTTGAGGCTTTGGCCACTTCTTGTTGGAATGGTGTATATGTAGATCGTAGCCAGTTAGGAAAGTCAGTTTACTGGATTATTGCCCTTAATGTGTGATGCATGTCCCTGCTAGTCATAGTTTTGACCCGAAGTGCTCTGCATGCTGCAATCACTTAATTTCTCTGCTAACTGCAATTCTGAATTCTCTTGAATCACATTGGGGGCTGAAAATTTGAGCTTCAGTGTGGCCATTTGGAAACTTCAAAACCAAAAGGTCTGTTTTTGTTTAATTGATAAGGCATCAAGGTATTAAAAGCCTGCTGCAAATGAAACTGCCACAAACAGAGAGCCGATTTAATCAAATTCTGAGCTTGCAGTAAATTGCAATTATATTACAGTAAATTGCTGAAGTTAACTTTATTATGGCTCGCTCCCTAAATCTCTTTGCCTGCAACCTCCATCTCTACTTTCAAAAGGCTCCTAGAAATCCTTCATTTTGACCAGGCTTTCGACTCCATTCCCAATATTTCTGTTCCCCTTTGCTACCCTGTTGATTTTGCCTTGTAAAGACTCTTTACATGAGGGCAGGTATAATTATTAAGATATTTAGAGGTATGAGTGATGAAAAATAAAAACATATTAAATTGCCCGTATAGCAATGTACAGAGCATCAGCAACTAGAAGTGTGATGGGTCAAAAAATGTGCGAAATACACCATCAGGGCATATGGGCAAGGTGGGGACAGTTACTCAAATAAGAATTCTGTACATGAATGCACATAGCATAAGAAATAAAACAAATGAGTTAGAAGCACCAATTCAGCTTATAGGATATGATGTAGTAGTCATTACAGAGACTAGGCTACAAGCTGAGCAGCTTAACATTCCAGGCTATTAGAAAATAGGGAATACAAAAAGTCTTGCAAGGGATTCAAAGCTAGTGTTAAAAGTTTTTATAAATATGTTAAGAGAAAGAGAGTGATAAGGGGGAACGTGGGCTGATAATAGATAGACACAGGTGATACTGTGATGTATAAGGAAATGACTGACGTGTTAAATGAAGACATTGCATCCATTTTCACAGTAGAGGAAGAGGACAAAATACCAGCTGTACAAGGAAACCTAACAATAAGTCAAAGGGAGGAACTTATTAGATTTAATATAAGTACAGGAAACTTTGTTATATCCGGCACCGACGGGACCGAGCTGTTGCCGATCTATCAAAACTGCCGGACATACAAAGTTAATGTTGAAGCATACGGAGGTTTTCATCTCCGTATCTGACAACAAACACTGTTGCTTAGCAACAGCTTGTAAACAGTTGGCCTGTACCTTGGAAGCGTCTCTGTAGCTTAGCAACAGCTTCAGAGAGACTTTCCAGAGCACGACTGTTGAAAACAAAGCCACGCGAAGAAAACAAAGCCACGCGAAGAAAAAAAACCTAACAAAACGGCTCCTGATTTCTGCCGGTAGATCGAGGTTTCCGGACATACAACCTCCGGATAAACCAAAGTTTTCCTGTATATGGTAATGGAAAAAATAATGTGATTTAAGATGGACAAATCTCTAAGACCAGACAGAGTGGATGGTTAGGCTGGTGGATGGGGTGCCGATCAAGCGGACTGCTTTGTCCTGGATGGTGTTGAGTTTTTTGAGTGCTGTTGCAGCTGCACCCATCCAGGCAAGTGGAGAGTATGCCATCACACTCCTAACTTTCCCCTTCTATATGTAGCTTCATTATTGGCGTCCCTGCACACAGTTGCCTCCAAATCTGCAGTGCGTTAATCTCTGCAATTGCAGCTCTGTGCTGAAATGTACAGCATAATCTTTAGTAATGCAGAAGTATTGGTGATTCTTAGAAATATAATTTCTGGCCTATGTGCTGCTAATTCAGTAATGATTCTCTTGCAATGTGCCCATGATGCAGAAACTAGTACACAGTCAATTAATCTGGGTCTGTGGAGGTATTCCTTCAAACAAATATCCAGGTATTATTTCTTTTGGGTCCATTGAATGAGGATAATTTTGGTTTTGTACACGCGACTCAGTCATTGTTTCTCCAGGTGCTCGACTTAAAGCAAATATGAATTTCCTCATTTCTCTTTTAAGAACTGAGTTCTGGCCTTCCTAATATCAATTAAAAAGCTGATTTTTGTTCTGTATAAAATATTGGCTGAGGTTTTGCCGTCAAAATAACGCTGAGTTTAAAGGCACTCGCCATTATTAATGCATAAATTCTCCAACAACTTGTGATGAGGAAGAATTACCCTGTGAATTGTGAATCACCACAAACTGCTGGATGATTTGTGCTGCTCCGGCGTTAGCTTCGTGAAAACAGTAGCTCATCCTCAACCTCCCCGTGAGTTTCATGAAGTTGCTGCATTTGTGCATTAATTGCCAACTAAACTCACCGCAGAAAGTTTGGGCTATTTAACAGCGTAAGTACTTTTTTAAGAGGAGATTTATGTTCCTGCACTGCCAGTTAACCTCTCCAGCTGAAAAAGGGAGCAATTTAAACTGTAGAATCTCATTCCTACAGGTAGTAAATTGTTGTTGGAGGTTTTTAAAATTTTAAATGTAAAATTTAAATTTTTTTTCACTTTTCCTTTCTGTCTCTTTCATAATCCAAATTTTCTTTCCCTTTCTATATCTAATTTATCTCTAATTCACCCTATTTCCTTCTCCATTGTACCTCTGTTTCTTTCTCTATCCTTAAATCTCATTGGTTAAGGGGATAAACTGTTGGACCCATCATACACTAAGGTCCCAGATGCCCCATTGGCCCACAGGTTAAAACATTTTAGAGCTGAAAGGTGAGGGAATCAGTCTAACTAACGGGGCGCACTCCATCAAAATCTGGGGCATTGATAAATCTGGGGCATTGTTAAACATTTGTGTGCTGTGCACTGCAAGAGTTTGAGTAACTTTTCAAATTAAGAGATTGAACAAACACAACAGGAAATGTGACATGAAATGTCTGGTGAAGGCAGTTTTGCTTCATTTGAAATCTGAGGCTGGTTGCGCCTTGAGTTACTTGTTATATTTGAATGGGGTCATTTCTCATGTTTTATCCATTGTGTTTTCTCGTCAGCTGAGTTTTTATAGATTATATATTTTTTAGCTATATATTTTAAATGCATAGATACCTGGGGGATACGTCATTGAAATTATAAACATATGGAAATATCTCAATGTTACTAATAGGATTAAGTAGGAACCCAAATATTAACATGTTGACCTTTCTGTGTGATATGGGCCAAAGAACACTTCTGCTTGCTATGATAAATTGTCGCTGTGTTGTTAGAGTGTAGAAAATGCTAGAATATTCTACAGACATCAAAAGAGAATTAGGTTGGAGGAAATTTTGCACACCACCATGTGTCCTTGGAGTTCCTCATATGCATTTACTGCTGGGATGATTAGTTTAAAGTAGAATTAAAGCTTTCCTATTATGTACAATGGTAACACAGTTATTAAAAATGAAGCATGCAGTGGTTGAAAATAGCAGGAGGAAGTGGTCCTGTGGTGCATCTTATTTTCTCATCTCTGTGGCTGGGCTGCACTGCACAGCAGACAGCCGGCCGGCTGTCAGTGACAGGCATTGTGTGTGTTGAACATGATCATTCTTCTGCTAATGTCCTTGGCATCTCTCAGTATGGAGTGCTGCATAAATAATTGGTACATTGACAGCCTGTTTCAAAGGCATTGCTGTAAATCTGCACTTGATCCATTGAAAGTTTAATGTTAAAAAATATTGCTTGCACCAAATCATGTTTGGAATTTGTGAAATCGTTGGATGTGCTTTAGAACCTTTTTATATAGTTAAGATTGAGCAAAATAATGCTGATCTTTGCTGTGGCCTGTGTCACTAATCCTATGACTTTCATTCTTTAAAGGAGCTAATCGGTACAACATAAACTGCTTTTTGTTCAAAGTCTGTTCCCCATAGCCAGTACTCTTTGGTCTCACTTGAGGCTTGCTAATTTTGTACTTGTTAAATTGTTTGTTTATACTGAATCGTACTCTGTTGTGATTCATTTTTTGCTAGAAGCTTGCTTACAATTAGTTGTGCTGATTTTGTTCAGTGAGGTAGCAATGTGCTACCAATGTTAAGTGGCAGATTTTCAGATGTGGGCCTGGACAGTGAGTATTACTGGGCTTTTCCTGTACGGGCTAACATGACCAGGCCCAATCCTGTCTTAACAATTGGACAGCAGGCATCACAATCTAGAGTGGGTGCCTGTATGAAATGGGTGAACTAAGCACTGATTGGCGATGAAATCTGACACCTCCCTGGTTTAGATATTTAAGTGCCACATCATTTGGTGAATTTATGCCCTGAGCCATCGGCATAATCGAGCAATTTCACCTTTGTGAAAGAGCACAATGTGAAACACTGGTCTTTGAATTTGCACATCACACACATGCTGTTAAAAGCAGTTTATATTTTGATGATGTCATTCGGATCCTTGGTTACTGGTATATGTGAGCCAGCTTCTGGCATTTAAACTGCGAAATCTGGCTCCCTTGCCCTGGCAGCATCCTGGTAGAACCAGATTATTGTGGACCTGCAAAGCTGCCGCCGAGATAAGGGAGCGAGACTTAGCAGTGTAAATGCCAAAAGCTGGTGCACGGACATCCGTCCCTGAGAATCCGATTAAAACAGCGCCAAAAGAAAGCTGTCTGCAGTGAAAACTGGCTGTGTAGTTGAACGTACTGCTACTAAATTATAGTGTTGCAGACTTTAATACTCAGGTTAGCAAGAACTTGGGGAACAGAAATTATTTGGAACGGCATTTGAAGGGCACTTGGGGGTATTAGTGGGTATTGTATGTGAGAGTATTCGCTACTTGTTCATGATTTTCAAATATACATTCATTTAAAAAGTGTACATGGTGCATTGACTTTCTTTCCCAGTGTAGTTTCTGTGAAAGTTATGGCTGTTTTGAATGCTCTTAAGTGGTGTTCATGCTTTCACTATTTGATAACCTCATGCTGATTCCACTTGCATTGTTTATATCTTAACTTAAGTTTTAAGAATTGCATTAAATTTACCAGCTGAGCTGCAGTCCAGGAGACACCTAGATAGCAAATGAATAAATGGGAGAATTGAAAAATTGCATTTTAAATAGTAATGAACTTCCACAGCAAACACAGATTAAAATTGAGACTCTGCCATTTAATTAATAGCTATTCTGAACTTTTGAACCTTAACCACTACATAAATTAGAAAAATGTTTCAATCTTCATGATGATTTAGAATTAATGCTATTCATATTTCAAAAGAACAAGCAGTCAAATTGAATGAATAATCAATCTGGTCTTTCTTTAATTTTTTTTAAGCAGAAGCACTATATGTAGTAGTTCAGTACTAACTCTGCACTCTCGCTAGGTCATGGGTTCAAGCCCAACACCAGAGACTTGAGCACATAATCTAGGCTGATATTTCAAGACAGTGCAGCACTCCCTCAGTACTGTCAGGGGTGGTGTCTTTTGGATGAGATGTTAAACTGAGATCCTGTCTGCTCTCTCAGGTGGTTATAAAAGGTCCTATGACCAATGTTCCCTCTTTTTTCTTGAGCCGGCTGTGCGAGAGGTCCTGAGAGCTATGCGGCCGCGCAACTTAAAGGGAACATTGCCTATGACACTATTCAAAGAAGAGATGGGGAATTTTCCCAGTATCCCGGCCAACATTCACCCCCCAATCAACACCTCGCAAGCAGACTATCTGGTCATTTATCTCAATTCTGTTTGTTGGACCTTGCTTCGCAAAAATTGGCTGTGTGTTTGCCTACACTACAACAATGATTAAACTTCAAAAGTACTTCATTGACTGTGAAGCACTTTAGGACATCTGGAGGATGTGAAAGGTACTATACAAAATGCTAATTATTTCTTTTATGTGGAATAGTAAGAATAGCTGGGAAGTGACTTCTGATCGGCATGTACCATTGGCATAATAACATTTTTATGAATAGAAAGGTAGCTAGCAATTTGTCAAACTTCACTGCAAATAAACTAATTCTGTGTTTTATACCAGGTGATTCATTTGCACAGTTCCGCTTTGCTGAGGAAAAGGAGTGGGAAGTAGAGGTTTCTTCTAGTAAACAGGTAAGTTTTTGCAAACTTGTCCAGTGCTGTTGGTATGCTTTAGATTTTTAGCCTACTAGAAATTGCAGAATTATAGAAATCTCAGCACAGGAGGAGGCCTTTTGGCACATCGTGCATGTGTAATGCCACATTAGACATAGGTACTCTAATCCCATTTCCTTTCAATGTCCCTTTTATCTTGTATAAAAAGAGACTGTTATTAAATACTAAACTGCATCCAAATTGTGATCCTACTTGGCAAGAAACACCATTTTAATCCTGTGTTTGTCCTAAATAAAGCTCAAGTCGTATTCAGGCCTTGCTGTGGCATTTACCAGACTCTCCGATTTTGAGCTATACCTTCTATTTTGGCAAATTCAGTTGACAGAATATAAATCTGGGGCTAAATATAAATCTGGTGAGCCGTATACTTGGCAAGAAGATTGTAGTGTATGTACCTTTTAAGAGGAACTATGTTTTTGAAGCCCCTGTGTACTGTAGTACCAGTAGTGACCACTCGGGTATATAAGCCTGTATAGCGTCTTGTGTAGTTAGTTCCCCTCCAGACTTTGTTCAGTAAACACTTGTTAAATCAACTCCTGCATTCCGTGTCTCCATTAACACACGGATCTAACAGTGGCGACGAGTTAGAAACGAACTTACCTGCTATTCGGCAGCACCTCAAGGAGATCGATTCCTCAGACGAAGGTCGAAGCCAGAAGCAAGTAAAAAAAACAAAAAAAAAACTGTGGTTTCACCAGCTAAACGGGCTGGTGGCAGGTAGTGCACTGATCCTTCCTGGGCTGCGGCGGGCTGGGGCTTGATCGGGTGGCTCCGCAGCGGGGCCAGGCAGCGAGTCGGAAAGCAGAAGCAAAGAGAGACAGAGGGTGGAACACTCGGGAGGCGGCCGGTGCTGCAAAGCAGGTCAGCGTTCGGACCGAGCAGAGGGAGGGGAAAGTCCCAGAAGGTCCGCTCCACGGCGGGAACGGTTCTCCAAGTAACGGAGAAACTGTTTAAAAGATATATATAAAAAAAAGAAAAATAGAAATACCGCGAAAAGCTGCAGGTCGCAACGGGAACCGCAGAGAACAGCATTAGCAGCAGCGGCGGGAAAGCGCGGGAGGCGCCATCTTGACTCGGCGGGGAAGAAGGAAAAGCACGGGAGGCGCCATTTTTGATTTTCAGGATGCCGAAGACTGGCAATATTACTGCTTTCGATAGTGATATAGAGGATTGGACCACATATGTGGAAAGAGTGGAGGTATATTGCAAGGCGAATGAAGTAGCGGATGATAAAAAGGCATCGGTACTTCTAAATCTGATGGGCGCAAGGACATACGGGCTGTTACGAAACTTGATCACTCCAGCCAAACCGATGGACAAGAATTTTAAGGAGATCGTTGATACCTTACAGGAGCACTTAAACCCAACACCACTGCTGATAGCGGAACGATTCAAATTCTTCAGGAGGAATCAGCACAAGAATGAAAGTAACGCTGATTACCTCACCGAATTACGAAAGCTGTCAAAGCACTGCCAATTCGGGGCAGGACTGGCAGATTCTCTACGAGACAAATTCGTCTGCGGTCTCCTAAGCGAAGGAACACAGAAAAGACTACTTTCTGAGAAAGATTTGACACTGGACAAGGCTTTCAGTGTGGCTGTATCATACGAAGCAGCAGCAAGAGGAGCTGCAGAGATACAGCAAAAGCCACAGGACTTCAGCACCCATGAAATGATACGGGGTTTCGAGAGATGTTATCGCTGCGGCAGATCCACCCATGACCAGAAGGACTGCTGGTTCAAGGACAAATCATGCAGGCAATGCGGTAAGATGGGACACATTGCACGTGTATGCAGATCTGGAAAAAAATCCGCTGACAGTAAAAAGGTCAATAAGGAGAAGTACAGAAAGGTACAAATGATGACGGACGGTAGCTCCGAAGACCAGAAGAGCGATAGCGACTCCGGAAACAAGAGACTAAGCTGTCTCAAATTACATAATGTAATTGCCAAAGAAGATTACCAGACCATTTGGGTTACCCTCACGATAGCGGGGTCCCCAGTCAAAATGGAGCTAGATACAGGATCAGCTCTGACCGTCATGAGTCGACGGGATTACGAGCGGCTATTTCCGCATATACCTTTGAAAGACACATCCATTATCTTGAAGACATATACGGGGCAGAAAGTATACCCCAGAGGGAAAATAAGGGTGCCTGTTGTATACAACGGCAAGGAAATACAGAAGTTGTATTTATACGTTCTGCAAGATGGTGGTCCACCGTTGTTGGGACGTGAATGGATCAGAAAGATACGTTTAGACTGGCACTCCATTCAGGCACTGACGGTGACCAGTAAGAAAAAAAAATGATGATGACGTCATACCTGGACGATTAAAAGAAATCTTGGCTAACGCCAAAGAAGTGTTTCAACAGGAACTAGGAACCCTGAAAGGCGCCACCGTCTCAATAAAAGTGGAAGATGCGGCAATTCCCAAGTTTTTTAAGGCAAAGCCGGTGCCATACGCAATTCGTCCAGCCGTCGAGGCAGAGCTGGAGAATTTGGAAAAAGCAGGCGTGTTATCCAAGGTAGATTGGAGCGAGTGGGCAACACCCATCGTCCCGGTCATGAAGAAAACGTTGAATAATGATAAATCTGAAGAACAGAGAAAAATTCGCATCTGTGGGGACTTCAAGGTGACTGTAAACCCGGTTCTTCACACGGTACAGTAGGATAGAAGATATTTTCGCCTCACTATCCGGAGGGAAACGTTTCACCAAAATTGACTTAGCACAGGCATATCTAAAGATGGAGGTTGAGGAGGGCTCTAAAAAGTATCTCACGATAAACACACACAAAGGCCTGTACCAGTACAACCGACTGGTTTTCGGAGTGGCATCAGCTCCGGCTATCTGGCAAAGAGCTATGGAGCAAGTCCTGCAAGGGATTCCGGGGACTCAATGCTACCTAGACGACATCCTTGTAATAGGAGAAAATGACAGCGAGCACCTTGCCAACTTGGAGCAGGTGCTCACGAGGCTGAGAGAACGGGGCCTACGAGCAAATCGCCCCAAGTGCGAATTTTTCCAGAAACAAATATCATATTGTGGCCATGTCATTAACGAAGAAGGGTTGCATAAGTCACCTGAAAAAATTGAAGCGGCCGTAAAAGCCCCCGCGCCTGAAAATGTCTCACAATTAAGGTCGTTCCTGGGATTAATAAATGACTATCATAAATTTTTACCGAACTTGTCAACGGTTCTGCACCCTCTTAACGCACTGCTACAAACGGGAGTAGTTTGGAAATGGAGCGAAGACTGTAAACGTGCCTTCCATAAATGCAAAGGCTTGATCACGTCCAAGGAAGTGTTGGCTCATTACAACCCATCACTGCCAATCATACTGGCGTGCGATGCATCCCCTTATGGCGTGGGAGCGGTATTATCGCATAGATTCCCTGATGGCTCGGAGCGGCCGATAGCTTTTGCGTCACGCTCATTGAACTCAGCTGAGCGTAACTATGCCCAGATCGACAGGGAGGCACTCAGCCTGGTGTGGGGGGTGAAGAAATTCAACCATTACCTACACGGACAAAAATTTACCTTGTTGACTGACCATCAACCCCTCGTCTCCATATTCAACCCTAAAAAGGGCATTCCCATTATGACAGCGCAAATGCTACAGAGGTGGTCCCTTTTCCTAGGGGCACACCAATATGACATAGAATACAAAGGAACAAAACAGCATGGGACTGCTGACGGGTTATCGCGCCTACCGTTGCCAACGATAGAAGAGGCGCCTACAGTGGACCCAGTGGAGATGTTCCACTCGACCATAGTGGAATGTCTACCGGTGACAAATTCTACCATTGAAAAGGAAACGAGAAATGACCCAACTCTCTCTCGAGTCTACGATTTAACGGTGAAGGGATGGCCAGCACATGGCGAACCACTGTTGCCAGCATTCTCGCAAAGAAGAGAACAGCCGTCAGTGTGCCGAGGAACCGTGATGTGTGGATCCAGAGTGGTGATTCCACCCAAACTCGAGGATAAAGTGCTAAAGGAGCTTCACGAGGGGCATCTGGGTGGAGTGAAAATGAAGAACTTAGCCAGAGCGTTTGTGTGGTGGCTAGGTATCGATGGAGACATCGAAGAAATGACCAAGAGCTGTCTAGGATGCCAGAAGGTCCATAACGCCCCACCACAAGCCCCTCTACATCCATGGGAGTGTTCCTCATCTCCATGGCAAAGGGTACGTATTGACTTTGCTGGTCCATTTATGGACTCAATGTTCTTAATCGCGGTGGATGCACACTCCAAGTGGCCGGAGGTAATAAAGATGTCCTCCACCACCACGGAAAAAACCATCACAGTATTAAGGACCATATTCGCCAGGAATGGACTGCCTGAACAGATCTGTTCTGATAATGGACCGCAATTTGTATCCGAAGAATTCAGGAAGTTCTTAAAAAACAATGGGGTTAAGCACTACACGTCCGCCCCATACCATCCCGCCACCAATGGATTAGCTGAAAGGTTTGTCCAGACCTTCAAGAAGGCCATAAAGGCCATGGGTAATGAAGACATAAATCTACAACATAAGGTAGATAACTTCTTGTTTGCGTACAGGAATGCAACACATGTGGTTACAAACCAAACCCCCGCCATGATGTTTTTCAATAGAAGACTAAGATGCCGGCTGGATTTGGTCAAGCCAAACGTCAGAAGGGACGTAGAGAACCGGCAATTTCAAAGCATGAATGAAAGGCCAACTAGAACCTTCCAGATAGGTCAACCAGTTTTGGCCCGGGACTACCGTACCGAGAAATGGCAGCCTGGAACTATTTGCACACGACTAGGACCGCTGATGTATACCGTGGACATTGGAGAAAGCATAATAAGGCGCCATGCTGACCAGATCATAGTCATCCGAAAAAGGACAACCTACACCACAACTCTATACGCCTAGTGATGAAGCAGAGATACGCATAGTATCTACCTCCGATCCGGTGATAGTGGAACCAGATGAACCCGACACTGGCATTGAAGCCGAATCGACCTTGCCAAAAGAACCTACTACACCACCGAAACCTACTACACTACCGAGGCGTTATCCGGACCGAGTCAGGAAGCCTCCAGAGAGACTGAATTTGTAATTGATTAACTTCAGCAAATGTGTAGATTATTGTTCTTGTAAAAATGTTATTTTAATTATTACTTAAAATGTTATGTACTATTTATCTAAAAAGGGAGGAATTGTAGTGTATGTACCTTTTAAGAGGAACTATGTTTTTGAAGCCCCTGTGTACTGTAGTACCAGTAGTGACCACTCGGGTATATAAGCCTGTATAGCGTCTTGTGTAGTTAGTTCACCTCCAGACTTTGTTCAGTAAACACTTGTTAAATCAACTCCTGCATTCCGTGTCTCCATTGACACACGGATCTAACAAAGATAAGCAAAGCAAAATAGTTTTCCTTTGCTTTCCCCCAGTATAGTACGTAACTCATTTCTGAAAATCTGGACTTGATGGCTGCAAGTGGCACAAAACAATACCAGTTTGATCTGCCCATGTTGTACTGTGAAAATTTTTATGACCGGTTAATAGCTTGACTATTTTTAAATTGTAGGCAAGCAACATCTACTTAATAATAAACTTAACCAGCTGTCAAGAAGCTATCCAGAGGAGTACATTAAATGTTGACAGAAATTTTCTGTAGATCTCAAATAACCATGAAGAAAGGTAACTCTTGACGGATGTCCCTAGAAGACCACCAGGAACCTTGTCTTGGAACATCGTCTAGAATTTTAACCATGTTATTCCTGGCCTTTTATTTTCCTTTCCCTGATCCAGAGGAGAACTGAAGATATACTACTCCAATAATATAGACATTAAATTTACCAAATGAATCAGAGACATCTAGTGCTATTATGGTAGCTACGCAGATATTTAATTTTGACTGATATCCTCAACCTCAGGGTCATCAAAGACTGGTTATCCAATGTAACTACAGTACAGGAAACTTTCTGGTATCCGGCACTGACGGGACCGAGCTGGTGCCGTACCATCAAAACTGCCGTAGAAACCAGCGCTAATGTTAAAACATACGGAGCTTTTGAGCTCCGTGTGAATCAACAAACCCTGTTGGCTTCAAAACAGTCGGCCGCAGCTTAAAAGCGGCTCTGTAGCTAAGCAACAGCTTCAGCTAGACCTTGCAGAGCCTGACTGGAAAAAAAAAAGCAACGAGAAGTAAAAAAACTTATAGGAAACGGCTCCTGAATTTTGCCGGTAGATAGAGCTTTCCGGACATTTAACCTCTGGTTAAACGAAAGTTTCTTGTACAAGATTAAATGCAAGCAGGGTTCCAGGAACATTTCCATCATCACCATGGGGAGGCCTCTGCTTGAGACAGCCTCCATGGTGACTGGCTTTGGTGCGCTTACTCACAATATCTTAAATGTAAGAACTTGCCTTTTATATAACCCCTTTCATGGCCTCAGGATATCCCAAAGCGCTTTACAGCCAATAAATTGCTTTTGAAGTGCAGTCACTGTTGTAATGTAGGGAAATGCAGCAGCCAATTTTCACACAGCAAGATCCCACAACAGCAATGAAATAAATGCCACATAATCTGTTTTAGTGATGTTAGTTGAGGGATGAATTTGTCCAGGTCACCGGGAGAACTCCCCTGCTCTTCTTCAGAGTGCCACGGGATCTTTTACATCCACCTGCGATTGCAGAAGCGGCCACAGTTTAAAGTCTCATTTGAAAAACAGCACTTCAGCAGCACTCCCTCAGTACTGCACTGAGGTGTCAGCCTAGATTATGTGCTCAAGTCCCTGAAGTGGGGCTTGAACCTAGAACCTCAGAGGCATGAGTGCTACCACTTTGCCAAGGCTGATAACTAAATAGAACTAAATTCTTGCATCAAGTATGAATGTAGCGCAGAAGTGGAATCCTTGGTGCTATATTTACCGACTGTGTCGCAGTTTCCATAATTCGATAAAGTACAACATTTATTTTTTAACTTCTCACCCTTTTGTTCACCTCTCTCCAAAGACATTGAGCGTCTTCTGGCTTCATGGCCTCCAGTATTGCACTCAATTGGCTGTTAGGCATGTGTGAGTCTTGAGAGTGAGTGTCTGATGTGCCAAATAACTGCCCGAATCCGAAGTTAAAGCTTAAGACTGAAGCCTTTTATTAAATAAGAATCATGACAGAGTTAACAGAGTCCATCATCGACCGAGCCCTTGGTAGAACATACCAGAAGAGGGGCGGGGCCAGGGAGGAGCATTAGTGGTTCCCCCCGGTGGAACATTCCAGACATTACAAGTACAAGTACAAATATCAGAACGCAGTTATTTCATCACATTCACCCCCTGCTATAGATTCAGTCTGTCAGGAGGTCTGATAATCCTCTGGGAATGACGTAACTCTTGCTGAGGCTCCTCCCGGAGTACTAACTCCGGTTCATTCGAATTCCCAGAATCATCAGTATTTTCCACACTGAGGGTTTGTGTCTCTGAAGGTCCAATACCACGATTGAAAACTCTACTCTCGGAGTCGAACTCTTTTTCGAGCTCCAGCAGGTGCAAGATCTTTAATAGAGACCGTATCCTCTCGCCCATCTGAATATTGAATATACGCATACTGGGGATTAGCATGGAGGAGTTGTACTTCCTCCACCAGTGGATCAGTCTTGTGGCCTCTCACATGTCTGCGCAACAACACAGGGCCCGTGGTCGTCAACCATGTGGGTAACGATACTCCATTAGTAGCTTTTCTTGGAAAACTAAACATCCTTTCATGAGGGGTGGCATTCGTCGCTGTACACAAAAGAGACCTTATGGGATGCAGCACGTCTGGCAGGACATCCTGCCAGCGAGAGGTCGGCAGGCCTCATGACTTTAGAGACAGTACGATAGCCTTCCACACTGTCGCATTTTCTTTCTCGACCTGCCCATTACCACGAGGGTTATAGCTGTTCGTTCTAATCGTTGCAATCCCCTTCGATAGCAAAAACTGTCATAATTCTTCGCTCATAAAGGAAGAATCCTTATCACTATGTATATAGTTAGGCATGCCAAACAAGGAAAACAGTTGGCAGAGGCATTTAATTACAACAACACTAGTCACATCCGGACAAGGGATAACAAAAGGGAACCGAGAGTACTCGTCTATAATATTAAGAAAATAGACATTACGGTCGCTCGATGGAAGGGGACCTTTAAAATCGAGACTCAAACGCTCAAATGGTCGAGTTGCTTTAATAAGATGAGCTGGCTCGGACGGCTTATAGAAGCAGGGTTTGCATTCAGCACAAACATGACAGGTTCTGGTCATTGTCCGGACCTCCTCAATAGAGTAGGGTAGATTGTGGGACTTAATGAAGTGGTTCTTTCTGGTAACCCCAGGGTGGCAGAGTGCGTCGTGGAGACTTTGAAGCTTATCTGTACCTAGACTAGCACATACTCCTCGTGACAAAGCATCCGATGGCTCATTAAATACTCCAGGCCTGTACTGAATATCATAGTCATATGTTGACAGTTCTATTCGCCATCTTAAAATCTTATCATTTTTGATCTTGCCTCTCTGCTTAGTGTTGAACATAAAGGCCACAGATCGCTGGTCAGTAATGAGCGTAAAACGTTGGCCAGCGAGATAATGTCTCCAATACCTGACTGCTTCAATAATTGCCTGTGCCTCCTTTTCCACTGAAGAATGTCAAACTTCTGGTCCTTGCAATGTACGAGAGAAGAAGGCTACTGGTCTACCAGCTTGGTTAAGAGTTGCTGCCAACGCAAAATCAGATGCATCACTTTCCACTTGAAATGGGATCTTCTCATCCACGGCACATACCACTGCCTTCTCAATGTCCCGTTAGACATTAAGGAAAGCCTCCTGAGCTTCCGCTGATAGCGGAAAAGACGTCGACTTAATAAGAGGTCGGACTTTATCTGAGTAGCTAGCCACCCACTGGGCATAGTACGAGAAGAATCCCAGACACCTTCTTAAGGCTTTTACAGTGTGAGGTAAAGGTAATTCCTTAAGTGGGCGTAATCTTTCAGGGTCTGGCCCGATTACCCCATTCTCCACAACGCAACCAAGAATACACAAACGTGTAGTATTGAAGGTACACTTGTTTTCGTTGTAGGTCAGGTTTAACCTCTTTGCAGTCTCTAGGAACTTCACGAGATTTTGATCATGCTGCCGTTGGTCACGCCCACAGATGGTAACATTGTCCAGGTCCGGGAATGTTGCTTCCAACGCGTATTCATCCACCATACGATCCATCTCCCGTTGGAAGACGGATACCCCATTCGTCACTCCAAAGGGCACCCGAAGGAATTGGAACAGGCGCCCATTAGCTTCGAAGGCCGTATAAGGTCGGTCTTCTATTTTGATGGGGAGTTGATGGTAGGCAGCCTTTAAATCAATGGTGGAGAACACGCGGTACTGAGCTATCTGGTTCACCATCTCAGAAATACGAGGCAAAGGATAGGCGTCTAATTGGGTATACAAGTTTATAGTCTGGCTATAATCGACCACAAGTCTTTTCTTCTCATTAGTTTTAACCACCACCACCTGGGCACGCCACGGGCTACCACTGTGTTCGATGATTCCCTCCCGTTGAAGCCTTTCCACTTCCTCTTTTATAAATGTTTTATCTTCTGAACTATACCGTCGACTCTTAGTCGCTATAGGTCTACAATTAGGAGCAAGGTTCGCAAACAAAGAAGGCGGGCTTACGTTTAAAGTAGAAAGGCCGCAGACTGTGAGCGGAGGCTGAGATCCACCATACTTAAGGGTAACGCTCTCATGCTGACACTGGAAGTCCAAGCCTAATATTAAGTTCACACACAACTGAGGTAATATGAGGAGTTTAAAGTCCTTATACTCCGTATCCTTAACGGTCAATGTGACTTTACAATATCCAGTTACCTCCGAAGTAAGGGATTTGGACGCCATCACAATTTCACTTCGAGTAGGATACACCTTCAATGAACAGGAGTTAACAAGGTTGGGGTGTATAAAACTTTCAGTACTGCCACAGTCTATCAAACACCCAGTAGGACGACCATTAATCTTAATGTCCATCATAGATTTTGACAAGGAACACGGTATGGTCTGGTCAACCGTAGCCGAGGCTAGAGTAAAACGATAGACGGCAGCAGAGAAGACATCGGGTACAGGATTACCCTTACACACTTTACTAAAATGTCCCCGTTTCTTACATTTAAAACAGGTAGCCTCTCTGGCTGGGCAACTTTGCCTGGGGTGTTTAGATTGGCCACAAAAATAACACTTAGACCCATGGGGCACAGCCGCAACAATAGGATTAAGTGGGGGCTCCATTGGTGTTATGGATGCCTCCATACTCGGAACACACGAGGCTGAGAGAGATGCATGGGCTGATGCATACACTTCTGAATTCTTCTGGGCTACATCTAACGATCGAGCAGCAGCGACAACCGTTTTTAAAACTAACGAGTCGTTCTCGAGGAGTCTCTGTCTAATATAATTAGATCGGAGGCCAGATATGAAAGAATCGCGGATGGCTTCTTCCTGATACACTATGGCAGAGACAGCCTTGTAGTTGCAACCCTTAGCCAAAGCCTTAAGGTCCTGCAGGAAATCGTCCAGAGATTCCTCGGGTAATTGCTTGCGAGTAGACAGGAGATACCTGGCGTATACTTCGTTAACCGACTTAAGGTACTGGGCTTTAAGAGCTGCGAGGGCCTCTTCATATGTAGTAATATCTTCAATTATAGAGTAAGTTTGATGACTTACCAAGTTGGTTAGAAGACCCAACTTGTTAACTGTCGGATCGGTCGATGATGCGATGAAGTGTTCAAAACATCGGAGCCAATGCGTAAATTTCTTCGACGCATCTGCCGAATGGGGATCGATATCCAGACGCTCTGGTTTCAAAAATCGATCCATCTTCCAAAAGTTGTTGTTTAATAAAATTGATGTGCCAAATAACTGCCCGAATCCGAAGTTAAAGCTTAAGACTGAAGCCTTTTATTAAATAAGAATCATGGCAGAGTTAACGGAGTCCATCATCGACCGAGCCCTTGGTAGAACATACCAGAAGAGGGGCGGGGCCAGGGAGGAGCATTAGTGGTTCCCCCCGGTGGAACATTCCAGACATTACAAGTACAAATATCAGAACACAGTTATTTCATCACCGTGTCATCAGCCTGTTCAACTATGAGAGGCATCACAGCCAAGCTAAATACTGTTGTCATTTTATGTCTGCAAAAACACGCTTTCAGATGGGATCTCACAGATGCAAGAACCTGGCGGATTTTTTTCAACCCCTAATGCAGCAATACTGAAACCATTGTATTCCCATTTTTTAAATTTCCAGTGCTCCAATGATAGAGGGGTATTTCTACAGGTTATGCCAGATGGAAGTATCAAGGGGCTCATAGTTGATGCCTCAAGCTTTGGCACACAACATGGTTATCTTTAAATTGAGTAGTTGGGGGTCTGTTGTGAAATCTTACCTTTCCTTCTCCCTTTTCCTTCACTTCTTGGGTCAAGTGGGGATTCAAACTATATCAGAGGTGGGTTTGTTCTTTATTGTTAGACCCTTAAGCATGGAAAATGCTATTTTTGCTAGTAATATAACATTGTTAAAGATGCATTTCAAAAAGGAGAATAGTGACATATCTTTGGCATGATCCCCCTGGTTCCAAAAGGGTTGAGGGATGGGATGAAGTCAACTTCTGGGACTAACACTTGGCCATGAAATGAACTGATTTTGTACTTTGTAAAGACAATGCTGAAGGCTGGATCATTTGCTGAATCCTCAGCACCTCCTCCCCCATGGAATTTATTTCAGCTCTCTGTGACTGAAGGTGTGCTGGTCAATGCTGCCCATTGGTATAGAGTGAAGTTGACATGTTCCCTGCATTATGAGGGAAAGTGGATGTGTGTGTTCACACCAGAGCTTTAGCTTGTTGATGCTGATGTTTCCTGGTTTTGTAGGGCTTAAGTCAAATTTCAGAATTCATTTTTCAGGATGTAGTTAACCCTAAGATCAGAAGCTTTTTAAACATCAGGCAGAATATACAGTGTAGGATTTGGGAAGGCTCAAAAACCGGGCCTAGAAATTCAGGTGTAAAATGGGTGCCGAAGAATCCAATATGGTGGATAGTGTGTGGCACTCATTCCACGCTGGAAGTATGCTGCCCGCCATATTGGATCAGGCTGCTCCGTGGCCGTCCAGGGTGTGCACCTGAAACTGGCATTGGGCCCATTGCATATGCAAATCCGAAGCCTACTGCCTGTTTCAGACTGCTTTGAGAAACTGGTTTGCTGATGTCCGCAGCATGTGCCGTACATGCTACGGTCAGTTTGTTCAGGCACTCAGCAGCCAAAGCAGCGGTCCTTAGAGGGACCACTGGGGGCTGACACCTAAAAATAAATGTAACGTTTTTTACTTGCTTTAATCTGGAGCTCCATTAAAACCGTGGGCTACTGCTGGCCACTGCTCCCCCCTCCCGATTGCCTCCTCCTCTGCACTTTTCTGAGGCCCTCGGCCAGTGTCTGAGCCGGCTAGTCTTGTTGGCACCGCCTGTGAGCACCCTCTGGGGCCACAGATGGTTCCCGGAGTTTGCCAATACTCTCCTAATGAGGCTGGCAACCAATTTGCTGTGGTCTTATCACCGGTTTCATTAGGCACATGATACATGTGCTGTACCGGGATCATGCCCCAATTCTCGGCCCAGGTGTCTCTTGTGATGTTCTTGTTTGATTGCTTGACTTCTCCTTGGTATATGAGTTTGGAGGATAGCAAATTAAGAAGACAGACAATTTCCTGTCAAACTTTGATGACAAGCAATTAGAGATACAACCTGCTTCCATTACCAATAAAAAAAACTATAAAAACAATTAAATAAAAATGATACTGTTTATTCTAAAACATTAATATGTAGCAAATGCATTCTTTAATTAAAAGTTAATCACTGGGCAAACACAAGCAACTCCTTTTAAGATTGACAGCTATTTGCGAAAACTACAACATTGACATTCAATTTTTCATTTCAACAATGGACAGGATATAGTTGTTTGTGGCTTGATGGACTTTATCCAGGGATTTAAAAAAATAATTTGGCAAACGTGCGCATATGGAGAGACCAGCGGTAATGTTGTATCTCGGCATGCTGCAGACTTGCGCTCAAGTCTGCGTAAGCTGGAGTAAATATTAAGGAATGCAGATATTGGTGCTTTCCTGGGTGCAGACTAATATTTTTTGTAAATGCTTTGGATGAGTTTATATAATTAAGTCTTTTGGAATATGTGGCCTTAAAGTTTTATATTTTCACTACATATCAGATGATGGTTTACAGCAATCGGTAGGCATTTACAACTGAAAAATAGAAACACTTATAGAAACTGAAATTCAGAAAATATCAGAATTTACTCTTGAACTGATGAACATTAAGGTAAGTGCAAGATAAGGAAGGCCAGTAGAGAATCAGATTCTATAACTGGACGATTTCTGTAACATTATTTTCCAACCCGTCCCCCTCCAGCCTGATTTGTTTCTGCTTCTCTTGAAGATTAATGACTTATGCTGGGGTATGGTTCCACTGACAGCAATAGCTTTCGTACCTTGGCTGTTGCGGGACCAGACAATGCTGGCTGCAATAACAACAGAAAATGCTGGAAATACTCAGCAGGCCAGGCAGCATCCGTGGAGAGAGAAACAGAGTTAACGTTTCAGGTCTGGGACCCTTCATCAGAACTGGAAAAAGCTGGAGATGTAACAGATATTAAGCAGATGCAGAGACAGGGAGGAAGAAATAGAAAGAACATCCTGTACTTTTGTAAGAGGCAGGAAAGATAAAATGTTGCAAATGGGAATGGCAAAAATCATACTGCATGAAAAATTGGGGCAGGGATAATTATCTGAAATTGTTGAACTCAACGTTGAGTCCGGCAGGCTGCAAAGTGCCCAATCGAAAGATGAGGTGCTGTTCCTCGAGCTTACATTGAGCTTAATTAGATAATTATCCCTGCCCCCATTTTTCATGCAGTATGATTTTTGCCATTCCCATTTGCAACATTTTATCTTTCCTGCCTCTTATAAAAGTACAGGATGTTCTTTCTATTTCTTCCTCTCCCCCCCCCGCCCCCCCGTCTCTGCACCTGCTTAATATCTGTTACATCTCCAGCTTTTTCCAGTTCTGATGAAGGGTCCCAGACCTGAAACGTTAACTCTGTTTCTCTCTCCACGGATGCTGCCTGGCCTGCTGAGTATTTCCAGCATTTTGCAATTATAATGCTGGCTGCAAGCCTGACTTTGTCTTCAGTTGACATTCACATGTGGACTTTCAGTAGGGCCCACTAATCCTCAGGAGCAGTGCATCCAGTCTGCGTTTTCTGCTCCCATACTGATGAACTTTGGGATCAGTTGTAGGGTCCTGATTACTGCCCTGGCTGAAAACCCACTAAGCACACAACCTAGGCACTTCCTGGGTGTGGTAAACCACTGTGTTCACTGTTGTTGTTGTTGCCTCAGCTGACTCCGCCCTTGGCTACCTGGTATAAGGACGGCTGCACGGCAGCTCTCTGCCATTCGGTCGTCCACTAGAGGCATAGTCCTGATCTGTTTGTAGTTGCATTCAGTAGTTAATAAAAGCCTGTTGTTTGGAACTCTACTCGGCCTTTTATTAGAATCGATAGCGCATCAATTTTATTAACTACTGACAAAAAAAAAATAACGATGCTGCAGATACTTAAGATCAAGTGCCTGGAACTCGACCCGCAAGAACCGGACTCGCCTGCTAAGTTCTCACACTGGTTGAACTGTTTTGAGTCTTTTCTGGCTGCATCCGGCGAGACCGTCGCCACCGACGCCGACAAGCTCAGGGTGCTGAATTCGAAAGTAAACCACCGAGCTTTTGCCCTTATCCGGGACGCTACGAGCTACCAGGGGGCTATTGACATTTTAAAGGAACAATATGCACGCCCGGTCAACTATGTTTACGCAAGACATCTCCTGGGGTCCCGCAAACAACAGCCCGGGGAACCCACAGAAGCATACATACGGGCGCTGAAGGAACTCGGCCGAGCCTGCGAATGCAAGCAAGTATCAGCCACGGAACATACGGAGGAGCTCATCCGGGACGCCCTCGTTGCGGGCCTAAGGTCCACTCACACATGGCAGCGACTGCTGGAAAGTAGCGTGCTCGACCTGAAGAAGGCGATTTCACTCACCCTTTCGTTGGACGTAGCCCATCGGAACATGGAGGCCTACTCCCCGGACCGCGCGGCCGCCTCGTGGATGTCGCGGCCGCCGCCATCTTGGGACGTGGCACCGCCCCAGCCCCAACTGCTGCAGCGATGTCCCGCCCGAGCCAGAAATGTTATTTCTGTGGCCAAACCAAACACCCCAGGGCGCGCTGCCCGGCGAAAAACGCTGTCTGCTCTGCCTGCGGTAAGAAGGGACACTACGCTGGCGTCTGCAGAAGTCAGAAGACCCCTACCTTCAGCGCCGCTTGCGATTCGTGGGAGCGGCCATCTTGCCTTCCTCCAGCCTCGTGGGGATCGGGATCGTCATGGGCGCCGCCATTTTGTCCTTCGCCGCCGCCGCCATTTTGTCCGCCATTTTGTCAACGGGCCCCCGACTCACCCACCGCCTCACCGGGGTTTTACAGCGACGCTCCCGACTCCACAGCGGCCTCCATTACGCTGGATCAATCCAGACCCCATCAGCTAGCCAGGTCCACGATGGACATCCAGGTAAATGGCCGCGCCACAACTTGCCTTTTTGATTCTGGGAGCACGGAGAGCTTCATACACCCTGATACGGTACGGCATTATTCCCTCGGTCCTGCCAGCGCGCCATCGGATCTCCATGGCCTTAAAATCTCACTCAGCAGACGTCGGCGACTACTGCGTAGTGACCCTTTCGGTGAGAGGCTCCGTTTATAAAAATGTAAAGCTCTTCGTCCTGCCACATCTCTGCGCTGCCGTTCTGCTGGGGTTGGACTTTCATTGTCACTTTAAGAGTGTCACCTTGACATACGGTGGACCTTTTCCCCCACTCACTGTCTGCAACCAGCAGTTTTTAAATTGCCCACCGCGCCCCACCTGTAGTCTCTCCACCCTCAAAATCATCACCCCCCCCCCCCCCCCCGTTCGCTAACCTCACCCGCGACTGCAAGCCTATCGCCACAAAGAGCAGGCGATACAGCACCGGGGACAGATCCTTTATAAGATCTGAGGTGACGCGGCTCCTGAAGGAGGGGATTATTGAGGGTAGTACCAGCCCCTGGCGAGCTCAGGTGGTAGTCGTTAAGACCGGCAACAAGCAGCGCCTGGTCATCGACTACAGCCAGACAATCAACAAGTACGCCCAGTTGGACGCATACCCTCTCCCCCGCATAGCCGACATGGTCAATAAGATAGCGCAATATCGCGTTTTCTCGACCATTGACCTCAAGGCAGCATACCACCAAATCCCTATCCGCCCTGAGGACCGCCAGTACACAGCTTTCGAGGCAAACAGCCGTCTTTTTCACTTCCTCAGGGTTCCTTTCGGCGTCACCAACGGTGTCTCCGTCTTCCAGAAGGAGATGGACTGGATGGTCGACGAGAATGCGTTACAGGCCACGTTTCCCTACCTGGACAACGTGACCATCTGCGGCCATGACCTGCAGGACCATGACGCCAACCTTGATAAGTTCCTTCGCACGGCCCAACTCCTAAACCTCACGTACAACAAGGAAAAGTGCATATTCCGCACAACCCGCCTCGCTATCCTTGGCTGCGTGGTGGAACACGGAGTCATCGGTCCTGACCCTGACCGGATGCGCCCCCTGATGGAACTTCCCCTGCCCCACTGTCTCAAGGCCCTCAAAAGGTGCCTGGGCTTCTTTTCCTATTACGCCCAGTGGGTCCCTCATTATGCGGACAAAGCCCGTCCACTTATCAAGTCCACTTCCTTTCCCCTGACGGCGGAGGCCCGCTCAGCCTTTCACCGTATAAAAGATGACATTGCCAAGGCCACCATGCACTCGGTGGACGAGTCCATCCCCTTCCAGGTGGAGAGCGATGCATCCGACTTTGCCCTGGCCGCTACCCTTAACCAGGCGGGAAGACCCGTGGCCTTCTTTTCACGAACCCTCCAGGGCTCCGAACTCAGACACTCCTCTGTGGAAAAGGAGGCCCAGGCCATTGTGGAGGCGGTGCGCCATTGGCGGCACTACCTGGCTGAAAAACGATTTACCCTGCTTACTGACCAGCGTTCAGTTGCTTTTATGTTCAATAATAAGCAGAGGGGCAAAATCAAAAATGACAAGATTTTGAGGTGGAGAATTGAACTTTCCACCTACAATTACGACATCTTGTACCGGCCCGGGAAACTCAACGAACCCTCAGATGCTCTATCGCGAGGCACATGCGCCAATGCGCAGATCGATAGACTACGGGGCCTCCACAACGACCTCTGCCACCCGGGGGTCACCAGGTTCTTCCACTTCATCAAGGCCCGCAACCTGCCTTACTCCATCGAGGAGGTCAGGACCATGACCAGGAGCTGCCCAGTCTGTGCAGCGTGCAAGCCGCGCTTCTATATGCCTGACAGAGCAAACCTGATCAAGGCCACCCGCCCCTTTGAGCGCCTGAGTGTCGACTTTAAAGGGCCCCTCCCCTCCTCTGACCGTAATGTGTACTTCCTCAACATAGTTGATGAGTACTCCCGTTTCCCTTTCGCCATCCCTTGCCCGGACATGACCACCGCTACGGTCATTAAATGCCTGCACAACCTCTTTGCTTTGTTCGGTTTTCCCAGCTATATTCATAGCGACCGGGGCTCGTCCTTCATGAGCGACGAACTCCGTCAGTACCTGCTCCATGAGCGGTATTGCCTCAAGCCGGACCACCAGCTACAACCCCCGGGGGAACGGACAGGTTGAAAGAGAGAACGCGACGGTCTGGAAGGCGGCCCTCCTAGCCTTAAAATCTAGGGGCCTTCCAACCTCCCGTTGGCAGGATGTCCTACCTGATGCGCTCCACTCTGTCCGGTCACTGCTGTGTACTGCCACCAACGCCACCCCCCATGAGCGAATGTTCGTTTTTCCCCGGAGGTCCACATCCGGTACCTCTCTACCACACTGGCTGACGTCCCCAGGGCCCGTCCTGCTGAGGAAGCATGTAAGGTCCCACAAAACGGCTCCCCTGGTAGAGAAGGTTCACCTCCTCCATGCCAACCCCCAGTACGCCTACGTGGCATACTCGGACGGGCGGGAGGATACAGTCTCCATTAGAGATCTGGCACCCTCGGGGTCCACTGACCCGTCACCACTGCCCTCCACCACGACCCCCTTCGACACGGCCCAAAATTCAGTAGACCCAATTCTCACCCCTGTCCATTCCACCCCAGTAGACGGCATGCCGCGACCCCAGGACCCGCCGGAGTCCACTCGCCCACCCAACACCAAAGGGGACGATACGCTGGTGCTTGATCCCGTTCAAGACGCGTCGTTGGAAGCTGTACCATCTCAACCGTCGCCACGAAGATCTCGACGGCAAACGAGGCCGCCCGACAGACTCACCTACTCGAACTTTTGATACACTTCACCCCGCCGGACTTAATTTTAAACGAGGGGTGAATGTGGTAAACCACTGTCGTTCACTGTTGTTGTTGTTGTCGTTCACTCTTGTTTCATTGTTATACCTGACTATGCCTCAGCTGACTCCGCCCTTGGCTACTTGGTATAAGGACGGCTGCACGGCAGCTCTCTGCCATTCGGTCGTCCACTAGAGGCATAGTCCTGATCTGTTTGTAGTTGCATTCAGTAGTTAATAAAAGCCTGTTGTTCTGAACTCTACTCGGCCTTTTATTAGAATCGATAGCGCATCATTGGGCTGGGGAACTTAGTGCTGCACTACATGCTGTATCTACCCACTGAGTTCATTTGGGGCACATACAGGAAACTTTGGTTTATCCGGAGGTTGTATGTCCGGAAACCTCGATCTAACGGCAGAAATCAGCAGCCGTTTTGTTAGCATTTTTTTAAACAAAGAAAAAAAACCTAGGAGAAGAAAAAAAGTCAGTCTCTGGAAAGCCTCTCTGAAGCTGTTGCTAAGCTACAGAGACGCTTCCAAGGTACGGGCCGACTGTTTACAAGCTGTTGCTAAGCAACAGTGTTTGTTGTCAGATACGGAGATGAAATCCTTCAACATTAGCGCTGGTCTGTCCGGAAGTTTTCATAGATCGGCATCACGCCGGTCCTGTCGGTGCCGGATATCGCGAAGTTTCCTGTAGTAGTATTTTAAATTCTGGTATTTAAGTTGATTGTAAATGTCAACCTATCTTGCTTATTTTGGAGTCATTTTTCATGGTCTTTCAATTATGTCTTAGTATGTTTAAAATTAAAGGATCCTTGAGAGTTAAATGGTCTCAACTGGAAAATAATATTGTACTGTTTCTTTCATAGTGCTGAATTTAATTTCTATTCAAATAATGCCTTGGAAATATTGTAATGCCTATTTACTACCTGCTTGGTTAATTATGCACCAATGTGCTGTTGTGCATTTCAGATATCACCTTTGTTTGAAGACTGTCAGTTCCTGGCTCAATCCCTTCAGGAACTCCCCCTCTACCTTAGACTGAATGTGGAAGCTGAGTTGGTACAGGTAGGATTCCTTTATTAAACCTATCCACAACACAGAAAGGTTTACTGAGCATTGTGCTTGTAGGCAGATTTCTATCATTAGTTTATCTTTCAGACTGACCGGGTGGGTGTATTTATTGAAAATAAAGAACTGCATTGTTTGTACCTATACTTTTATTTGATTTCTGAGAGTACATTATGCTCTCGGTTCCCTCCACCAGCACCTATTTTTCTCTCCTTTCTAGAGCATGTGCCTGCAGAAGCAGGGTGGGCAGTTATACGACCTACTTTTAGTTCTTTGCCAGTGTCACATTTAAGTCAGTTGCTAGGAGATGCTTAAGAGCAGTGATAAGTGTCCTCCTAGCCAATCCCCCCACAAGCAATGAAGCTGAGATCAGCAACTCAGCCCTGTGATAGATTGAACTTGCATTCCACTGCTCTGTGGGGGTATGTGTTCAAATGGTACGGGAGTAGGATTTTGTATTTAGCTGAATGGTTGGTTAGTTTTATGATGCTTTATTTTATTGCTATATGGAGCTTTACAAAATGCTGCTGAATTGGATCATTACTGTGAAAATCCAAATGGCTTGGGAAGATCATTGCCTCAGTTTTTGTGTAGCAGGTGGTGTGAAGCTGAATAGTTTGTACCTTTTCAGTTTATTTCTGATTTTGTGGTTAGAGAAGAAATGACCTGTAATTAGGTAATTGAAGGAGAATCATAGAATGATACAGCACAGAAGGAGCTACCCAATTAATTCCCCACCCCTGCTCTTTCTCCATAGCCTTGTAAATTTTCATTCTGCAAGTATTTATCCAATTCCCTTATAGAAACTTACTATTGATTCTGCTTCACCCACCCTTTCAGGCAGTGTATTCCAGATCGTCATAACTCGTGTAAATCTGTTTTCCTCATGGCACCTCTGGTCCTTTTGTCAATTACCTTAAATCTGTGTTCTCTGTTTACTGACCCTTCTGCTACTGGAAACAGTTTCTCCAATTTACTCTATCAAAACACTTCATGATTTTGAACACCTCAATCCCCCTTAAACTTCTCTGCTCTAAGGAGAACAATCCCATCTTCTCTAGTCTTTCCACATAACTGAAGTCCCTCTTCACTGGTACCATTCTAGTAAATCTCCTCTGCACCCTTTCCACAGCCTTGACATTCTTCCTAAGTGTGGTGCACAGAATTGGCCACAATACTAGCCAGTGTTTTATAAAGATTTAGCATAACTACTTGCTTTTGTATTCTATGTCTTTATTTATAAAGCCAAGGATCCCGTATGCCTTTTTAACAGCCTCCTCAACTTGTCCTGCCGCCTTCAAAGATTTGTGTATGTACACATCCAGCTCTCTGTTCCTGCTGCACTACCCTCATTAACCCTCTCTGTTACTTTATCAAAGAACTCAATTAAGTTAATCAAACATGATTTACCTTAACAAATCCGTGCTAGTTTTCATTTATTAACCCATATTTTTTCAAGTGCCAATTAATTTTGTCCCAGATTATTGTCTCAAAGTCTTCCCACCACCACCGTTAGGCTGATTGGCCTGTAGTTGCTGGGTTTATCCCTCTCCCCTTTATTGAACAGGGGTGTACCATTTGCAGTCCTCTAGTCCTCCAGCACCAGCACATATCTAAGGAGGTTTGGAAGATTGTGGCCAGAGCCTCCGCAATGTCCACCCTTACTTCCCTCAACAACCTAGGATATCTCCCATGGGGTCCGGGTAACACTACTACTTTGAGCACTGCTAACATTTTAATACCTCCTTTTTCTATTTTTATCCTATTTCTCTACAACCTCCTTTACTGTGAGGAGACAGGAATAAATAAATGGGAAATATTTGAAACTCGGACTAAAAGTTTGAGAAATTGCAGTCATCAAAGACTTTAATTTATATAGTACACTTTCACATGTCTCAGACACTTTTCAAAGTTCTTCACAAACAATGAATTACTTTGAAGAGATTGAATTTGTCAACTTGACAATCAACTTTCCTTTTTTTGTATCCATCAAATTTAGATATCTCCTCCTGCAGAACTACCACAGATGAGACTGAAGAGTATGCATGATGGCCTAAGCAAATTTAGTCAATTTAGAGCACAAGCAACAGCTCCCTCAACAGCTGTGGGCACCATCCCAGTCAACCCTGTGCCTGAGGATCCAGTCAAAGATACCTTCAACCTCATGCTCAACACTGTTCCACAAGCACCCGAGAGTGCACCTCCCATATCTCGGCAACCACCAGACAAGCTAGATAAGGAGCTGGATTTTTTACTTCAATTAGAAAAACCCATCAGCAAAAGTAATATTTTCTTAAAGGGAACTCAGGATGTAGAAGTTCTCTGTGATCCTGTAACAGTTAATACTTCAACTGGTGAGAAGAATCATTCTTTTGAAGCTAATTTTTTTTTTTTTTTTTTTAAAGTGCTGGGAATAATTGATGTTGGCCTTTTAGTAAAATACCAATTTCTTCTGTTTGAATATACATAAATGGTAATGATATTTGATCCAATTTAGTATGTTTTCCACAGCACTTGCTAATATGGATTAACTAATTTAATGTAACAGATGATAAATATATCATAAAGAGCAAGAATAACTTTATCTGCATCTATGAAGTTAAGAGTTGCTTCCCCCTGACATTTAATACAGTATTTGTAAAATGATAAAATTGTACATTTTCTCCAATTTTTTTTTCAATCACAACTGTTCTCCTCTACAAGTGAGTAGTTACCCGTGGCATATAAATTGTATGTTACATGGTATTTTAAGGTGGATATTAGTCTCAACTTGTAAGCACTGAAGCTAGTTTGTATTTTACATATACTCCTATTGTTGCAGTGACATTATTATTTCTTTGCTGTTAAACAGACTCTTCTGGTGCAGAAGTGATGGACAATACAAATTCACAACCAGCAGAAACAGCTAAGAAGCTTGACCCCGAGGAGGAACTGGAAGATTGGTTAGATAGCATGATCTCATAATGCAAGTATATGACTGAAGACCAAAAATATATTGACTGTAAATACAACATTGGCATTGTAGAATAAATGTGCTGTCATTAATCATTTTCAGAATAAACAGACAATCTTGTAAAAAAGATACATTATTGAATTTCACTTGCTTTATTTCAAAACTGTGCATCACATCGCAAACACAAATTCATTTTTCTTAATGTTGAATTATTTGAAATTGAAACTTTTAGGTTGTGATTACTTTTAATTTGAAGAAAAGGTGTACAAGGAAGCACACAGCCAATGCACAAGTAAGATTTTAAGTGTTACAGAATTTCACAAAATTTAATGTCATATCCAGTAACAACTTTCAGCTGCTGCTGTGGCAAGCACAATGGGATCAAGCTTAAGGTCATACAGCATACAATAAGATTCAACATTGTGAACAAACAGAACGAATTCTAACGTAGCTTTTTGAAAAGCATAAACTAGAAAACATGTATTGTTGCATAGCTTTGGCTACAGGTAAGGCACAATTTTTTTTCAATGCTTTCTTGCAGTTTGTAACCCTTGTTTTGTTGTGGATTTGTTTAATCAGTTAACCAAGAGCCACAGAAAAGGTTAACTTAAAATATCTTCATAACACTTTCAATTCTGATAAGTATTACAGTTTTGATACTGAAAGCTGAATGTCACTGTGTTTAAGACAGTTGTATTTTCAACACCTTTCACATTTTATTTTGTCTCGGAATAGTAAATATCTGCTCGCTTTATTTTCCATTATATACTCATGCCAAGCTCCATGTGTTCAGTCAGTAGGTAAGTTCAAGAAGTATTTTCCTTTATCCAAGCTGATCCTCATACTGTTTGCGGAAACAGTCTCCAGCAGGGAAAAAATCCCAACAGCGCTCTTGGTACATCTTCCATACAAAAGACTCCTTAAATCGATGGATGGAAAGTTATGATCAAATTATTTTTACTGCATACCAACATAGATAGACAGTTTTGTACTGTTTTACTTTGCCCATTCATTCTCCGTTTAGTGTCAGCTTGGCTCAGTGGTAGCAATCTCACCACTGAGTCAGAAGGGTCGTCCCACTCCAGAACTTGAGCACACAATCTAGACTGGTCGTTCAGTTCAGTGAAGTACTGAGGGAGTACTGTGGCTGAGACATGAAACTTTCTGTTCAGGTGGCTACAAGCGATCCCATGGCACTACTTGAAGAGCAGGAGCGTTCACCTTCTGTCCTTGCCAACATTTATCCCTTAACAAACACCAGCAAAACAGATAATTGGTCATTTATCCCATTGCTGTTTGTGGGACCTTGCTGTGTGCAAAATGGCTACCATATTTGCCTACACTTCAAAATGGGTAATTTGAAATGCTTTGGGCCATCCTGAGGAAATGAAGGGCACAAATAAATGTAAGTTATTTTAAAAAATAAAAATAAAATTAGGGTACTGAGTAAGTCCTGCTCTTGGGCTACTTTCCAGCACTACTACTTACCCTGCATTTATACATTGTCTCATATGGGGATTTCCTAAATAATATGCCCATGATTCCTGCACCCCGTCCAATGTAGGCTATAGCTACGAAAAGAAGCACCCTCTAGTGTATGAACATTAGTAATATTGATTAGAAAAGTAGCTATTTGTGTGTGAGCCGAGACAGCGTTATGCTGTTCAACTATGGGGCTATTATAGTTGGTCTTCATTTGACAGCTATTTATTGATACTTTCCAGCAGAAACTCTGACCAATTCCCCTAGCTAAGATCAGCTAACTCAGGACAGAATTGATGAAGCTGTAAACTAAACCAGGTGAGCTACAAGCACAATTAGCCATGTGCAATATGATGTTGTGGCAATAACGGAAACGTGGCTTAAAAACGGTGAAGACTGGGCACTTAATATTCAAGGGTACAAGGTGTTCAGAAAGGATAGGGAAGGTAAAAAGGGATGTGCGGTGGCAGTTCGGATTAAGGAAGACATTGTAGTGTTGGAAAGAGGATGTTCTTGAGGGGGCAAGGACAGAATCTATTTGGTTAGAGTTGAGGAGCAAAAAGGGTATAATCACGCTATTGGGGGTATTCTATAGGCCTCCAAATAGTGAGAGGGAGGTAGAGGAGCAAATCTGCAGGGAAATCACAGATATGCAAGAGCTATAGAGTGGTGATATTGGGGAACTTTGATTACCCAAATATCGATTGGGATAATGCTAGGGTAAAGGGAAAGGAGGGGGGAGGAATTTCTGAAATGCGTTCAGAAGAATTTCCTTGACCAGTATGTTCTTGGCCCAACTAGGAAAGAGGCATTGCTGGGGCATGAGGTGGGCCAGGTCGACCAAGTGTCTGGGGGAGAACACTTGGGTATGAGTGATCATCGTATCATAAGATTTAGATTAGCAATGGAGAGGAGCAAGGAACAATCTAGAGTGGAACTTCTAAACTGGAATAGGGCTAACTTCAATAGGATGCAAAAGGATCTAGCCAGGGTAAAATGGAACCAAAGACTGATGGGAAAAACTGTAATGGAGCAATGGGTGATCTTTAAGGAGGAGATGTTCCAAGTACAGGCTAGGTACATTCCAACAAGAGGGAAGGGTAAGGGAACCAAAGCAAGGGCTCCTTGGATGACGAGGGAGATAGAGAAGATGATGAAACAAAAAAAGAGGGTGTATGATGCATGTCGGGTAAATTCTTCAAGTGAGAACCAGACCAAATACAGTAACCAAAAATCATCATCTGGCATGTAAACAGTAAATGGGTAGTAGTAGGCGGGGTGGGGCCTATTCGGGACAAAGAAGGTGATATATGCTTAGAGGCACAGGGCAAGGCTACTCAATGAGTACTTTGTATTTACTAAGGAGGTGGATGCTGACAAAATATCGGTAGCAGTGGAAAAGGTAGAAGCAATGGAAGGGGTGAAAATTGATAGACGGGATATATTAGAAAGGCTAGGTATGCTTGGAGTGGATAAGTCACCTGGTCCAGATGGCTTGCATCCCAGGTTGCTAAGGGCAGTGGGGGAGGAGATAGCGGAAGGGCTTGCCATAATTTTCCAATCTTCCCTAGATGCGGGGGAGGTGCCTGAGGATTGGAAAGTGGCAAATATGACCCCGTTCAAGAAAGGTTGTAAGGACAATCCCAGTAACTACAGGCCGGTTAGTTTAACATCAGTGGTGGGTAAAGTTTTAGAAACAATAATCAAGGAAAAAATTAACGGGCACTTGGAGAGGTTTAAGCTAATTAAGGAGCGCCAATATGGACTTGTAAAAGGCAGATCGTGTTTGACTAATCTAATTGAATTTTTCGATGAAGTAATGGAGGATTGATGAAGGGAATGCAATGGATGTTGTCTACATGGATTTTAGGAAGGCGTTTGACAAAGTACCACAGAGAAGACAGGTTAACAAAATTGAGGCTCATGGAATAGGTGGGTCAGTGGCAGCTTGAAAAAGGTTTTGGCTTAAGGACAGAAAACAGCGATTTGTGGTAAATGGCTGTTTTTCAGACTGGAGGATGGTAGACAGTGGTGTTCCCCAAGGGTCAGTGCTGGGGCCACTGCTTTTTTGATATAAATGACTTGGATATTGGAATACAGAGTAGAATTTCTAAATTTGCCGATGACGCCAAACTTGGGGGTATGGCAAACTGATGATACCAATCGACTGCAACAGGACATAGATAGGCTAGCGGAATAGGCAGATGGAATTTAATACGGAGAAGTGTGAGGTGATGCATTTTGGCAGAAGGAACAGAGAGAGGTAATATACACTTTAGAACTGTGCCATTAAGAGTGTGCAGGGACAGAGGGACCTAGGAGTTAATGTGCAAAGGTCCTTGAAGGTGGCAGGACATATTGAGAGAGTGGTTAGCAAAGCATATGGGATCTTGGGCTTCATAAATAGAGGTATTGAGTACAAAAGCAGAGAAGTTATACTGACCCTTTATAAAGCGCTGGTTAGGCCACAACTGGAGTATTATGTCCAGTTCTAGTCACCACACTTTAGGAAGGATGTGAAAGCCCTTGAGGGGGTGCAGAGGAGATTTACCAGGGCATGTTGGAGAAGCTGGATTTGTTTTCATTAGAGCAAATGAGGTTGAGGGGTGATTTGATAGAGGTGTACAAGATTATGACTGGTTTGGATAGGCTAGACAGAGAAAGGCTGTTCCCACTAGTTAAATGGTACAAGGACTAGGACACAGATTTAAGGTTTTGGGCAAGGGATGTGAGGAAAAACTTTTTTACGCAGCGAGTGGTGATGACTTGGAATTCGCTGCAGACGGAAGTGGTGGTAGCGGAGACACTCAATGTTTTCAAGGGGAGACTGGATAGGCACTTGAGGGCAATAAACTTGCAGGGCTACGGGGATAGAGCGGGGGAATGGGACTTACTGGATTGTTCTGCAGTGAGCTGGCACAGACTCGATGGGCCGAATGGCCTCCTTCTGTGCCGTTATGACTATGGGGGAGAAATTGAGTATAGCCCCGTTTGGGGCGCCAGGGCGCTAAAAGTAGCGCCCCGGAAACATTCACGCCCCCGCACCAGAAATTGAGTGGTTGCACCCCAAAGGGAAGCGTGGCGTTACTGGAGGCACCCCGCATCCCTCTTGGGGCGCTGCGAGTGAATATCATGGCGCAACATGCAGCACCACACGCTGCGGCACGTCGCGCTGCAGTATTGCAGGCCTTCCTCCCCTTCTTGGAGGGGCCTTGTGCAGCGCGATCGGGGGCCCAGCTGGGCCCCCGAGGATCGGGAGTGCAGGCAAGAGAGCCCGGCACCGAAGAGAAGTGTCGGGTTCGTGGAGCGTGGCAGGTGCTGGCAGGCGGCCAACAACAAAAATGGCCGCCCTCCACCTCACCTTTAATTTGCGCCTCCCTGGCCGCAGGTAGGCCCCCCTGATCCCGTCGGACGTAGCGTCCGGCGGTAAATCGGGGCGCGGCCGGGGCGTCAGCGGGGCGCTGCGCACACCGATGACATCATCGGCAGCGGTGCAGCTCTAACAGTTAACGCCACCACTAACGTCCCGCGGAATTTAGCGGGAGGCGTGGGCAGTGCCGCGCCCGGGCGCCAGTTGGCTTGCGACCCACTTAGCGCCCTCTTAAGGCGCTAACGGGTGGCGCAACCAACTGAATTTCTAGGCCTATGACCTTCTAATCACTCCAGTTAGCCATTGATAAATATGCCATCACGGTTCTGGAGAAGTTGGGTGGGTGAGGGGGATGAGAAATTAAACACCATTTCATTTGTTCTTGGGCATCATTTAGTCAGGTTTCTATCAGCTGTGCCTCACAAAATTTTAGCTAATTCAGAATACAGTTGTTGGCTATGGGGTGGGGGTGGTGGTGGGGGCAGGATAGAGGGGTTGGAGCTTCATAGCTAGGGCCTTCCTCCACCTACATTAACACTACTTTGGTATGGCTGCTATGATGTATGAATGAAGAAAGAACTAGGGCCATCTTCATTTTGCAAATGAAAAACATCTTTCACACAGCATCAACCCTCATAACCATTCATTCACTCAAGCTCTGTTTACTTTGTTTTGGTACTCAATCGAGATTACTTCTCAGTTAAAAATTAACCGGTATTAATCAGGAAATGTATTAATGTGTCAACATAAAGTTCTTAAGGGCATTTTTTAGCACATGATTTCCCTAGAACCAACCGAAGTTAGCCAAGTTCCTATGTGAAGGATGGCCAAAGAATGATGGAGAACCTTTCAGGGAAGGCACTATGTAATGTAACTCACTCACATGGGAAATAAAAGTTTTGGGTGAGTATAGATTCTAGTTTTACTTCCTGTACCTTAACTGCAAGCATTGAACACAGACATGGGAAAGCATTCCAACACTCAAAACTAACATCGCTCTGCTTGATTGAGCACAACACAAAAATTAATTAGAGTTTTTATTCAAATTCAACATATTGCTACTTACCTGACCAGTGTGTTCAGTTTCATCTTTATTTATGAGGTACATCATGAAGAACCTGAAAACCAGAAAACACTTGTTAACTCCAGTTAAATTAGCGTCTACTTTCTCTCCCCATTATCTTTGGAAGGCATAATTATTCAATACTGATAAAGAAATCTTTTGTGTCGTGGGTTTAGTATCGGAGAACCCAGGACTAGAATCTCAATGTATAAATATCACTGTGTATTTAGTACTTTAATATTTTGTAGACACTATGGTCATGAAAATCCATCATCCTTTATGCAGATGCAGCGTGTTATCAGGGCAGGCAGTGGCAGTTTATTGGATGGCACCCAGTTATATTGCGTCTCTACCCTGTTTGGGCTGCTCCAGGGTTTTCTCAAGGACTGGGAGCAAGCGCTGTTTACATCCCACCCCTTTGCTGGCAATGTTGTGGGGGCGGGGGGACTGTCAGGGTGACCTCATCTGACCAAATTCCCCCCCAGTTCCATCTCTGTTGTCACCAGTATACTCCACGTCTGCATGAAGCAGGGATATAGTGAGGTCTGCTGCATGCCAAAAGTCTGCTTTCCTTATAGCAGCTACTGGCTGCTATCAGCCTTTTTTGAAAAGGACCTGATTTTAAAAACAAATTGCCTCTTTAGCCAAACCAAGCAGCTCTCCTCCCTAGTGCCTTGGCAAATCCTTCCCCAATTTCCTCCCATGTTTAAACATTTTCAATTTCTACTTGGAAAGCCTGCCAAACGTAGTTATCGGTTGAATGTTAATGCTATTCAAAGATCCACAAATGTGAAATGTCCTAAATTGCTTTAACAACCCATGTATAGCATCACTCTCAGAAGTTATCAGGTCAAACCTATATAGAGGCTGAAAGCTGTGACATTGAATTTGATGTCAGAGTAAATATCTCTGCACCCATTATTCTTAGGAGCAGGTACTCCAGCTGTACCGCCACCTACCCACTTTATGGTAATGGTCCCGACTTTGGGAACTTGGATGGAGTCAGCGGCGATAGTGGACAGGCTGTTATGACAGAAGAGCAGGACAAGTTTTTGGGGCCAGTGTATTTACAAAGACTGTAATAACTTGTATTTATATAGCAGCTTATCACATCTCTACTCTAACTCTTAGAAGCTAAAACTCATATACTGAGGTTGAGTTGGTGGATAGTGATGGGGGAAAAGCGAGAGAGACTAGGGAATTGTGAGGGAGGGGTGCGGGCTTGAATGGAGGAAAGAGCTTCCTGGTTCTTGGAACTTCGCACAGACTGAGGAATGGTGTGGGCATGGGGCCCAGCATTTTCTACAGAACTGGGAGCAGCAGCAACATAGTGAGTGGGAGCAGCCAGTAAAAGGGTAAGTGAAACCTGGGGACTTTACTGGGGGTAAAATGAAAGATTGTTTCCATTGGTGGGCGAATGGGGAACAAGGGGATGGAGACCGAGGATTCTCACTGGAAGAACCAAGGCTCGAACTGAGGATCATTAGGCTGTGGGACACTTCACCACAAGTGGCTATTGAGGCAGAGTCTAGAACATCATTTAAAAAGGGAATGGGATAAATATTTGAAAAGGAGAAATATAAAAAGATCTGAACAAAATAGGGTTTACAGGAGAGAGTGCCAGCATTGGCACAGGCACAAGAGGCTGAATGGCCTTCTCCTGTTCTGTAATTTCTATCATTCTATGAAACTCTCCTTTAATGAGAGAATAGTTTAGAAATGTTTATGCTGAGCTGAGTTTAGGACAATGTGTCCTGTGAAAAGTACCCCAAATACCGAGATCTCGGTTTGGCTCAGGTTGGCCTTTGCCGGCCAGTTTTAACGCGTGAAGTCCAAATACAGATTGGCTCTGACCGAGGCTTCCAATTGTCACCTTTGTTCAGAAACTGAGTTCAAACCTGAATCCAATGAGATAGGAAGAGCGATGGGACCTGGTCCAAGTGGTATTGAGCGTGGAACCTGACCACACCTTAAGCAGTGCAGGGAATTCTGGCTTTAGTTTCAGGGTGAATATCAGCAGCTGATAGAATTGCTAGTAGTTACAGCTTGGTTACTGGGGCGTTACACCTATTACTACCAATTATAAATAGACTATCAGTGAGTTATATTACTGTTGGTTATAAGGGGAAGTTACTGGTATTACTATTAGTTATTGGTGCAATTTCAGCAAGTTACTATTAATTACAGGTGGAATCAAAGTCGTGTCCCCCCCCACCCCCCCCCCCCCAACCTCTGGTTTCCCCTCATCCCCGTCCTCAGTTTCCCTTCTTCACCTGCTCACAGGTGGCCTCCTGGTCCTTGGACCTTCTCGCACAACAGCTGCTGATGCCAAACAACGACCAAAGATAATCAACTAAAGGGGATCCAACAGCACCTCCCAAACACATGTCCTCCTCTACTGAGGACAAGAAGCAGTTGTATAGGAACACCATCATCTCCAAGTCGCACACCATCCTGACTTGGACATATATCACCGTTCTTTTATTGTCACTGGGTCAAAATCCTGGAATTCCCTATCTTAACAGCATTATGAGACACCTTCGCCACACAGACTATAGCAGTTCAAGAAGGCGACCCACCACCACCTTAAAGGCAGCTGTGGATGGGCAATAATTACTGACCTTGCCAGCGACGACCACCTCCTGAGAATGAAAAAAATGCAGCAAAATTTGCAGCCGTCACGTGATCAAAACTCCAGGAATGCTTCCAACCAGAGATTTAAGGTAGTCATGGAAAAGGACAAAGATGGACCGGAAATAAAGGTTCTAAATTGGGGAAGGCCGATTTTAGTATGATGAGGCAGGATCTGGCCAAAGTGGACTGGGATCAGCTACTTGTAGGAAAATCCACATCAGAGCAGTGGGAGTCATTGAGAAAGGAAATAGAGATAGTACAGCGCCAACATGTTCCTGTAAAGGTCAAGGGTGGGACCAACAAGTTCAGGGAACCCTGGATGTCAAGGGATATACAAGAATGGATTAGGAAAAAAAAGGGAGGCTTTTGGCAGATACAAAGGACTAAAAACAGTGGAAGCCCTAGAGGAGTATAGAAAATGCAGGGGGGTACTTAAAAAAAAAAAAAAAAAAAGAAAGAAATTAGGAGAGCGAAGAGGGGGCATGAAAAAACACTGGCGGGCAAAATAAAGGAAAATCCCAAGGTGTTTTATAAGTATATTAAGGGCAAGAGGATAACCAGGGAAAGAGTAGGGTCCATTAGGGACCAAAGTGGCAATCTCTGTGAAGAGCCGGAAGATGTAGGTGAGGTTTTAAATGAATATTTTGCATCTGTGTTCACTATGGAGAAGGACGATGTAGGCATAGAAATCAGGCAGGGGGGATTGTGATGTACTTGAACAAATTAGTATTGAGAGGGAGGAGGTACTAGCGGTTTTAGCAGGCTTAAAAGTGGGTAAATCCCCAGGCCCAGATGAGATGTATCCCAGGATACTGTGTGAGGCAAGGGAGGAGATTGCAGGGGCTCTGACACAAATTTTCAGAACCTCTCTGGCCACAGGGGAGGTGCCAGAGGACTGGAGGACAGCTAACGTAGTACCATTATTCAAGAAGGGTAGTAGGGATAAACCAGGGAATTACAGGCCAGTGAGCCTAACATCAGTGGTAGGGAAATTATTGGAAAACATTCTGAGGGACAGAATTAGTCTCCACTTGGAGAGGCAAGGATAGTCAGCATAGCTTTGTCAGGGGGAGATCATGTCTAACCAATTTGATTGAATTTTTCAAGGAGGTGACTAGGTGTGTGGATGAGGGTAGTGCAGTTGATGTAGCCTACATGGACTTCAGTAAGGCTTTTGACAAAGTCCCGCATAGGAGACTGGTCAAGAAGGTAAGAGCCCATAAGATCCAGGGAAATTTGGCACATTGGATCCAAAATTGGCTTAGTGGTCGAAGGTTGTTTTTATGACTGGAAGCCTGTGTCTAGTGGTGTACCACAGGGATCGGTGCTGGGTCCCTTGCTGTTTGTAGTGTACATTAATGATTTAGATATGAATGTAAGAGGTATGATCAGTAAGTTTGCAGATGACACGAAAATTGGTGGAGTGGTAAATAGCGAGGAGGGAAGCCTCAGGCTACAGGACGATAGACGGGTTGTTAGATGAGCAGAACAGTGGCAAATGGAATTTAACCCTGAAAAGTGTGAGGTGATGCATTTTGGGAGGACTAACAAGGCAAGGGAATACACAATGAATGGTAGGACCCTAGAAAGGACAGAGGATCAGAGGGATCTTGGTGTGCATGTACATAGATCCCTGAAGGCAGCAGGACAGGTAGATAAGGTGGTTAAAAAGGCATATGGGATACTTGCCTTCATTAGCCGAGGCATAGAATATAAGAGTAGGGAGGTTATGACGGAGCTGTACAAAACACTAGTTAGGCCACAGCTGGAATACTGTGTGCAGTTCTGGTCGCCACACTATAAGAAGGATGTGATTGCATTAGAGAGGGTGCAGAGGAGATTCACCAGGATGTTACCTGGGCTGGAGTGTTTCAGCTATGAAGAGGGACTGGACAGGCTGGGTGTGTTTTCCTTAGAGCAGAGAAGGCTGAGGGGGGACCTGACTGAGGTGTACAAAATTATGAGGGGTGTAGATAGGGTAGATAGAAAGGAACTTTTCCCCTTAGTAGAGGGGTCAATAACCAGGGGGCATCATAGTTTCAAGGTAAGGGGCAGGAGGTTTAGAGGGGATTTGAGGAAAAACTTTTTCACCCAGAGGGTGGTTGGAATCTGGAACTCACTGCCTGAAAGGGTGGTAGAGGCAGGAACCCTCAACATTCAAGAAGCATTTAGATGAGCATTTGAAATGCCATAGCATACAAGGCTATGGACCAAGTGTTGGAAAATGGGATTAGAATAGATGGGGCTTGATGGCCGGCACAGACACGATGGGCCGAAGGGCCTCTTTCTGTGCTGTATAACTCTCACGATGGGCCTCTTTCTGTGCTGTATAACTCTCACGATGGGCCGAAGGGCCTCTTTCTGTGCTGTATAACTCTCACGATGGGCCTCTTTCTGTGCTGTATAACTCTCACGATGGGCCGAAGGGCCTCTTTCTGTGCTGTATAACTCTGAGTTGGCAACCTTAGGTCAGGGTGTCGGATAAAAGAGTGGGGAGGTGGATGTTGATTTCTGTTAAATCATAGCTCCTTACCTACTTAAGTGGATTGAAAGTTTCCATTACAACTACTAGTATTCTAAACGAAATGCTCAGTGTTGCTGTGTACCATTAAGCAAAATAAATGTTTATCTAAACTTGTCTTTTTTTCAAGCAGTTAGTTCTTCGCTTCTTAACATAATTAATGCTTAAAACTATGTTTTAAAATAATCTGATTCCTTAGACATGTTTCCAGCACTGAAAGGAAGACTAAAGCCAACCTCACTGCCTTAATTTACCTTACATGATCTTTATATAAATTCACACACCCTTTAAGACACATAGTTTACACATGCAGAACAAAGTATTTGATACTCACAGGTAGTTTGCAAGGTTGTGCTCTTGTAAAGTATGTATCTCAAAACCATGTGGTGTAGTGTCGAAGTAATCATTGCCAATTCCACAAATAAAGCATTTGGTCTGGGATTCAAAAAAAGAACAATCCATTTATTGAAACAACTATTTGAATCATTGTCTCATCCCCATTCCAACATAAATAATGCCTAGTATTTCTTCAGCTTCTGGGGCAACTATAGTTATTTGGTGGTATATAGCACATGTTTAGAATACCAGTTCTTGTTCTCACATTAGTGCTGTAATGATACATGAAGACTAGTGAGCCAATCTACCAGTGCACATGAAACTGCTACCTTCAGCATAGGAGGGATAAGAAAATGGTGGGGGCAGGGGCACAGAAACCTGTCCTGCTTGCAAAATTTTACTCCTAGTAACGCTGAGATTGGGATCTTTAGCTTGGAAATAGTGGGGAGGAAATGGGAGCTAATGTCAATTTAAAAAAAAAAAGGGTATGACCTGACAAACGTAAGAAATCATTTATAAAATAAACACACCTCCATGTCTTCTCGTACTTGCTCCTGTTGGTCTCTCAGCTCACCAAAAGCATCAATAATCAAACCTAAGTAGTAGAAAGTGATAGTGTAAGCAGCTTACAGTTTCTATTACCCTGCTACTAAAGTCTCACTCGTGTACTAATACAACGACAACATTTTATGGCCAAAATAAAACAAAAGTTTTTGTTTACCTTAATACCCATAGTCTTATACAGAGACTTTTGCTTAAAACCTAGGATTAATTTTCACTCTAATTATTAATATATGGTAATATGATTCAAATTTTGTACTTTTACATATTTTGATTTTGGTTGGCACAACTGCTCGCGACTATACAAATACTGGTTTGGTTTTTAAGCCATTCAAATGTTTTGGGAAACAAGTTACATTTACAATTTTTTATGCTGTAAAAGTTGTATTTTTGAACCTGGGTTTTGTATTTTCTGCCTCTGCACTAGAGTTTCTGTTTTTTTAACTAATACGTCAATGAATTATGCAGTTCCAGTACAAATGTCAGGAAATAACAGTGTAACAAGCATTTTAATTAAAGCGCTCCCTCTATTATAATTACATGACAAGATCACTGATTCATTGGGATGTTTCCATATACAGTATTGGGATATATATGTACTTTTGTACCATTTTACAAATTTATTAATTGGCCTGTATACATACAACTTTTTGCAGATGTCACCAGATTGGTATTGTTTGCATTCTGTAACGTATATAGCTGGTACTAAAAGAATGCATCTAGTGGGCACTGGTAGGTTAAAGTATGTGGTAGAAACCTGGTTGGTACTCAGCATGTTTCTCAGAAATTCAACACTGAAGAGTGAATAGTACTAAACCTTTTGGATGAAAGGATTTATTAAATTAAATTCTACCTCAAGATGCCCTTATGGTAAGAAAGCATACCCTGAATAATGGCTAGTAGGATGACGATGACAAAGAAGAAGAATGTGATGTCAAAGATAATTCGATACATTTCAGAAGGATCACCAGCAGGGTCTTCAATTTCATCTCCAATGCCACCTCCAGCTCTGACACCCACATACATGTGGAACAAGTAGCACTGAAAATGAAAGAAGACAATATGTCACATATTGTCAGAGATTGAAATGTTACAAAGGCAGGAAGCATTGAATTGTGACTGTAAGGTAGAAAGTGAGTCATTCTTCTTTGAATTAGTACTGCAGCTACAAGATTCATTAAATATTTTGTTAACTAGTTAGTTGATGTTGGCTGCAGCAATAGCTGGCATTGGCTTCACTCCTTCTGGGTTGGAGATGTGGGAAATCAGCAAGGGTTCCTACCCTGATTGTTATTCAGTGACCTGAATAGTTAGTGTGAATGAGGATGGGATCGGGCTTGTCTGTGATGTCCCACATGATTAATGGCATGCTGGCACTCAGTGCCTGGGTTGCAAATGAGGAATCACCACATAGGTCAGAGATAATGGAAGGCTGCTAGTGGCTAGGGAACTATACCCCACCATAGGAAACTGCGTACTGGATGGGGGGGGGGGGGGGGGGGAAATTGAAAAATATATTCAATGATACAGTAGCGATGTTCAAGTCCCAATGATTAACAGAAGTATAGGTCAATCCCATATGATACTGAACATGGATGGTGCAAATCACAATACAGTTGACTTTAAATTGATATTTTAAAACAAACAGAACTCAAGAAATTAACATGATTGAAAGCAGAAAATGTGGATTACAAATTATGCTATATAGAGGACTTTGTTACATGAAATAAGTAAAGATATTCTTTATAACTCAGGACTGAATTAGGATTTGGTAACTGAGGCAGACTTGTATGAAGTGAATTCTATATTATGTGCACAAAGTGCATTATACGAATCTGTGTCACAAATGAGTGAACCTATGTCTATGACACTTTCAGTTACATGACATTGCACTTATTACACGGGTTTACATTTCTGGGATTTGAACTATCCTGGAATTGGATTTCTGTCGCATTTTCACCACACCCATGGAGTGAATGTCCATTACACAGGGTTAATAAATGAATAAATACCGTCATCATATCATCACATTTCATGTCTGGTTCATCTTCATCCTCACTCTTGTTATAGAATTTGCGGAAGAAATTGAAAGCAACCACTGTGTATAGGTACACAACAACGGCCAGGAGACCAACCGTCAGCGCAAGCTGCACAAGGTAAGAAGCAAAGTTTTAATGTGATGCAATGTCAGTTAAAAGACATTCACTTAAATTCACTCTCTCAAGGTACTTGGTTGAACCAAAAGGAAAGGCATAACTTGATAAAGCAGAACTTAAAGTATAAATTAAATGGGGAAATTTAAATTGTAGTTCACATGTTATTTCTGCTCTTCTCGGCTTCACATTCAGGTAAGTATTTTTTTAAACTTTCCTTTTCGGTGGCGACAGCGGTCTATTTAAGGACTGCTAGTTAGGCCGCATACAGACCACGTTTATCTGAATGCAGCTGTTCCTGCATCGGCGGTGTTCACGGCAGCTCAGTTTTGCAAAGGAGGGTTCAAACAGGCATTAGGTCCTTTGCATATGCAGCTAAGGGCTTAACGCCTGTTTCAGGCACGGGGCCTGGATGCCTCCTTTTCTGCCTTTACCAATATGATGGGTAGTAGACTTCCAGCGTTTAACAATCACACATGCCTCATCTGCCATATTGGATGCTTAGGCGCACATTTTGCACCGGAAAAATGGGCACAGTGCCATTAAATCTTTAGGCCTTGGCCTTTTCAGTCTTGAAGGAAGGGACCTGAGAGATGATCTTATAGGGTTATACAAAATAGGTAATGACATGGAAAAGGCAAATCTGGACTATTAATTTAAATTAAATTGGGAGAGTAGGACACCAGGCTCTGGCCACAATCTTCCAATCCTCCTTAGACAGGGGAGTGGTGCCGGAAGACTGGAGGAATCCAAATGTTACACCCCTGTTCAAAAAAGGGGAGAGGGATAAACCCAGCAAGTTCAGGCCAGTCAGCATAACGTTGGTGGTGGGGAACATTTTTGAGCCAGCACGGATTTGTTAAAGGCAAATCATGTTTGACTGAATTGATTGAGTGCTTTGACGAAGTAACGGAGAGGGTAGTATGGTTGATGTATATATGGACTTTCAAAAGGCATTTGATAAAGTTACACACTTAGTATAAAAATAATAAATTGCAGGACAACGGAGTATTACCGTTTAACTCTTTTATTAAGCATTAGGTCTGTGATCTTATTCATAGCAGCACCAGTGGGCAAAGCATGGCATTAGGACCCCTAGCCTTCAAAACAATAGTAGTCCTTACAGATGCCTGCAGGCCAATGACAACTCAGCATGTGATCACATGTGAATATAATAGGTATTCCTTACAAATGCCTGCGGGCCAATGATAATTCAATATGCAAATGTTACAGTTGATGTATATATGGACTTTCAAAAGCCATTTGATAAAGTACCACATAATAGATGTTAGCAAAATTGAAGCCCATGTGATTAAAGGAGCAGTGGCAGCATGGATACAAAATTGACTATGGGACAGAAGCAGAGAGTAATGGTGAACGGTTGTTTTTCAGACTGGAGGGAAATATACAGTGGCATCCCCCAGGGGTCAGTATTGGGACAACTGGTCTTTTTGATATACAGGTGACCTGGACTTGGGTATGCAGGGCATAATTTCAAAGTTTGCAGATAACACTGAACTCGAAAAAGTAGTAAAACAAATGAGCAGATTTCAGGAGGACATGTGAAATGGGCAGACACATGGCAAATTTAATGCAGAGAAATGTGAAGTGATGCATTTGATAAGGAAGGATGAAGAGAGGTGTGAAGTGATGCATTTGATAAGGAAGAATGAGAGACCTGGGGTTTTACATACACAAATCTTTGAAGGTAGCAGGACAAGTTGATAAGGCTGTTAAAAATGCATATTGTGCCCTTGGCTTTATAAATAGAGACATAAGAGTACAAAAGCAAGGAAGTTATGCTAAACCTTTATAAATCACTGGTTAAGCCCCAGCTGGAATATTGTGTCCAATTCTAGGCACCATACTTTAGGAAGGATGTCAAGGCCTTGGAGAGGGTGCAGAGATTTACTAGAATGGTACCAGGCATGAGGAACGTCAGTTACGTGGAGAGACTAGATTGTTCTCCTGAGAACAGAGAAGGTTAAGGGGAGATTTAATAGAGGTGTCCAAAATCATTAAAGGTTTTGATAGAGTGAATAACGTGAAACTGTTTCCAGTGGCAGAAGGGTCGTTAACTAGGGGACACAGATTAAGGTAATTGGCAAAAGAGCCAAAGATGAGATGAGAATTTTTTTTTATGCAGCAAGTTATTATGATCTAAAATTCACTGCCTGAAAGGGTGGTGGAAGCTGATTCAATGGTAACTTTCAAAAGGGAATTGGATATATACTTGAAAAGGAAAAAATTGCAGGGCTATGGGGAAAGAGCTCTTTCAAAACTGCCCAGGCACGATAGGCCAAATAGCCTCCTTCTAAGCTGTTCGTTTCTATGATTAACAGGATATAAGTTCAAACTATGGTAAATTTAAGCTTTGTATCAGGAAGTTCTTATTTATGCAAAGAATGATCAAAATATGGAATGGATTTCCAGATAGCGTAGTGGAGATGAATACACTTGAATAATTTAAGTAAAAATTAGATTCTGTAATAGGTCGGAGTCCAGGGTCTTTCCGGATGGATGGACCAAATGCCTTCCTCATCTGTAACTATCTTGGCGATTTGGGACAAACCACGTTTTATGTTTTATCATTCTCACCTGCTTGCCATTGTGAGTTACAGATGACAGTATGGTACGCAGTGTCTTAAATCCCATAGCAATATCCAGCAAGTGAGCAGCGAAGAAGAAGTTGTTGTAGTGACCCAAAATAGACATAGTTGTGTACCAAGCCAGGTACAAAAATGACTACAAATAGAAATTATGAAGTTAAGTATGAGTTGCATTATGAGCTATTAACAAACAGCAGATTCCTACAATTAAAATGGTTCAACTTATTTTAAAGAAGAAAAATCCTGCAACTTTGATACAAGGCAAGAATAGCTGTTTATAATAAAATGTTGATATTGTGAATGATGTGATATTGTATTTTAACCCCCTTGGGCAGTTGTCAATGAGATGACCCAGTTCGCTGGGTCACAGTTTGTGTTATCTTGTCAAATGCATGGAACACTTGATGTCACCCCCAAAATGGTCAGAACTTTGTCGTTCCAATGGGTCAAATTTCAATGTTCTGGCCCTCAACTGGCTGAAAGAAACTAGCACAAAAGCAAAATACTGCAGATGCTAGAAATCTGAAATAAAAATAAAATGCTGGAAGTACTCAGCAAGTCGGGCAGCATCTATGGAGAGAGAAACAGAGTTAACGTTTCAGGTTGATGACCTTTCATCAGAAATGGAAAATGTAAATGACAAGTAAAGAAACAAAAGACCCCTTTTGTCATTTGCCTTCCACCCTATCACAGACCTTCCCTTTCATTCTTTCCTCCCCTCCCCAGTTTCCCTGCCTCTGTACTTGCTTAAAACCTGTTACATCTCTAACTTTTTCCAGTCCTGATGAAAGGTCAGCGACCTGAAACGTTAGCTTTGTCTCTCTCTCTCCACAGATACTCCCTGACCTGCTGAGTATTTCCAGCATTTTCTGTTTTTATGAAAGAAAATAGCAACTGTATTTCAGCCAATCAGAAGCCATGTTTTAGTGTGTCAGCTCTAGAATTGACACTAAAGGCACATGAGAACAGAAATGTTCAGTACTTACACGAAGAAGAAAAAATGTAAAATGAAATTTATAATAAATTTAGAATGCAGAATAAAATGTAAAATAAAGCTCAAAGTATGGGAGGAGAGAATAGATCCATAAGATTAAAAAAAGGGAAGTGAAAGAGCAGAAGTTTTAGAATTTGAAATTAAAAAGTTTCAAAGTGTACATTTTATTAGTTACACCTAAATATTACAGTAGTTAAGCCACTCCTGGCATCACAGTACTGTACTAGCGGATTTTCAGCACTACCCTGTGAGCTGAATTTTTTTAAACAAAATTGACCAACACACAGAATACGGTCAGAATCCAACCCTGGCGATCTAAGTGCTGTCAACGTTATGTTTTAAAAAGGAAATTGTTGTAAAATTAAACAGAGCAGTAATAGAGAGGTTAAACACATTTATGCGGTAAAGAGAAATCAAATAGATCCTTATAACCAGACTTGCACGTAACAACAGGCTTGATTTTATTAAGTGGGGAAGATGAGCATATATAGAAAGAGGATAGAGGAGCACACATTAAGTCACATGAGTAATTGCATTTAATTGTACTCACATTGTCAGTGAACACAACTCCAAGCTTCCAGACATGGTATTTTAAATCAATGGAACTCAACCTACAAAAAACAAAAAAACTTTTCAATGTACAAAAGTTTTTTTTATTTCAATTTTCTTCCACAGTTTTCTTCCTGGGAAATAATTTTCTTTCTGCAGGAGGGGGTCCAGAAGATGTTGGGGATAGCCCCATGAGTGCTGGTATCCCTCTGGTCCCTCACACACACATCCATTCTTGATCATGAGTCCAAAATACTAAATGTTATCTATACTGTTACTGGGGTAAATTTACGATTTAGAACATCTAAATTTGCATGGCACAAAGGTTCATGCAATGGACGCACATATCAGGTCAGCACAGTCACACCCGATTTTCTGTCCATTAAAATGAATGCCTAGTGTGAATACCTCTGAACTGCTGCTTGGAGGCTGCCTGGGAGCAGGAACAGAAGGCAGCATTCCCCATTCTTGATGTTACAATGGGCCGGATATTGCTGTAAAAATAACGAGGCCAACAACGTTCACCGTTACTTAGGCGCAAATCGGACAGCAACTTCAGGCAAGCGTACATGCGCAGTTAAATGCAAAAATCCGGAAGTTGCTGTCCGAGATGCACCGTTCCTCCGTAAGCTGAGCAAAACGGCATCTCGCCGCCTGATTCACATTGAAATGTATTGAACGGCGTGAAGTTGCTGTACTTATGTTGTAGATACGGACTAAACTCGCCACAAAAAGTTAGGACTCGTCCATTTCAGTCTAAGTATCAATTTAATGGCATGGTTAGTCTTGATTACTGCCTATTAACATCTCTGGCACTGAAAATTAACTTTTACAAGTGTAGAGTCTCATTCTTTCAGCTTTTAATTATTGTTGGACTTTTATTAAAAAAAAACGTTTTTTTACTTTTTATTTCTGTCTCTTAATCCAATCTTTCTTTCCCTCTCTGCACCTGATTTGACATTGAATTCACTATTCTAACTTACACTTCCTGGTTCAGACTGCGCTGCTCATTGACGATTCTTCAATCTGATTACAGTTGCTTGCCCTGTTCACACAGGTCCCAGATGCTCTGTAGAGGGTGCTGTTTGGATGTCCCGCTGACAGTGACTTGTGCAAAACCCCATGGAAAGTCTATGAGCAAATGCAAGTCTAACTTTGCCACTCACAGCAAAATCCGGCCCATAATGTTTGATTCCCAAGCTGCCTAGACGCAACAGTCCAATACAGTAACAAGGGATAATTGAGACACACTAGTCAATGTACTTCCCTTTAAAATAGGATTATGGAATGATTCAATAAAATCTATTCTCCTTTTACACAACTGTTTTTAGCACAAGGCAAACCAGAGTGCGAAACTGAAAATTAACTATGCTAAGTCCTTGTTAAATTTACCACATTTGTACATTTTTGCAAGTTAAATTGAGACAAACAGTATATTTATTCTGCATATTAAGCCATTTTTCAGATTCCTTATCTGAGAAGAAGCAAAACAATAGGAGCAAACATCACTTACCAGGATACCAGTGTTGCTTCTTGCTCTGGGGCCTCTTCAATGGGACTAAAATCTAAAGCACTTCTGTCCACACCCAAGAGCTCAGCAATGCGCTCAACTCCATAAAGGTCTCCATACTTATTAATGACCTAATAGAAAACAAAAGGTCATATAGCTGTGTGCAAACAAGCTCAGGTTAAATTCTACAAATATAAATATATTAATATTGCATCAAAATGTCCCATAGTACTTCACAGTAGGGAGGGGAGAGGTGTATTGGACACAAGGCAAACATATGGAGAAGGCGCATATCATTGATGAAAAGCATGTAAAATAAGAATAAGAGGGAGCCAAGGGAGGAGACTGAGATGGTCAACCATATTGAAGGACATGGAGAAATTGAGGACAAAGAGGATATCACAAAGGATATTTATTAAATCTGTGTGTTAATGGAGACACGGAATGCAGGAGTTGGTTTAACAAGTCTTTACTGAATGAAGACAATCTGGAAACTGAAACTACAGAAGTGTGCTAGGGCCTTTTATACAGGGATGGTCACTGCCGGTACTGCAGTCTGAGACCAGTTATTCCCTTAAAGGGACATACACAACAATTCCTCCCCTTTTAGATAAACAGTACATAACATTCATTTAACAACTAAATAATAACTAATTACAATTACGGTTGCTAGATACATTAGTTGAAGTTAAGCAATTATAAGTTCAGTCTTTGAGGAGGCTTCCTGATTCTGTCAGGATAACGCCTCTTTGGGATATCAGGTTCTTCTGCAAAGGTTGAGTCGGGATCAATGTCATTGTTTGGTTCGTCTGCTTCCAATATCACCGATTCGGCGGTAGATGCAATTGGTACTTCGGTTTCATCGCCAGGTGTATCAGATCATGGTGTGGAGTTGAGGTTTTCCAGTGACTCTAGAATCTGGTCAGCATGGCGTCTTACAATGCTCTCTCCAACGTCCACGGTATACATTAGAGGTCCTTGCCGTGTACAGATCGTTCCTGGCTGCCATTTCTCTGTGCGGTAGTCCCGGGCCAAAACTGGTTGACCTATCTTAAAACTCCTGGTCGGCCTTTCATTCATATTCTGAAACTGCCTGTTCTCCACATCTCTTCTGACGTTTGGCTTAACCAAATCCAAGCGGCATCGTAGTGTTCGATTGAAGAACATCATGGCTGGAGTTTGGTTGGTAACCACATGTGTCGCATTCCGGTAGGCAAACAAGAAGTTATCCACCTTGTGTTGTAGGGGTATATCTTCATTACACATTGCCTTGATAGCCTTCTTGAATGTTTGAACAAACCTCTCGGCCAACCCATTAGTGGCTGGATGATATGGGGCGGATGTGTAATGCTTAACACCATTGTTCTTTAAGAACCTCCGGAACTCTTCAGACACAAACTGTGGTCCATTGTCAGAGCAAATCTGTTCAGGCAGCCCATTCCTGGCGAATATGGTTCGTAAGACTGTGATAGTTTTTTCTGTGGTGGTTGAGGACATTTTTATTACCTCTGGCCACTTTGAATGTGCATCCACCACAATTAAAAACATCGAGTCCATAAAGGGACCAGCAAAATCAATGTGCACCCTTTGCCATGGAGATGAGGGCCACTCCCATGGATGTAGAGGGGCTTGTGGTGGGGCGTTTTGGACCTTCCGGCATCCTGTACAGCTCTTGGTCATCTCTTCGATTTATCTATCGATTCCCGGCCACCACACAAACGCTCTGGCTAAGTTCTTCATTTTTACCCCTCCCAGATGACCCTCATGAAGCTCATTGAGCACTCTATCCTTCAATTTGGGTGGAATTACTACTCTGGATCCACACATCAAGGTTCCTCTGCACACTGACAGCTGTTCTCTTCTCGGCGAGAATGCTGGCAGCAGTGGTTCGCCATGTGCTGGCCATCCCTTCACCGTTAAATCATAGACCCAGGAGAGTGTCGGGTCATTTCGTGTTTCCTTTTCTATGTTTGCATTCGTCACAGGGAGACATTCGACAATAGTCGAGTGGAATAACTCCACTGGATCCACTGCCAGTTCTTCTTCCACTGTCGGCAACGGTAGGCGCGACAATCCATCAGCATTCCCATGCTGTTTAGTTCCTTTGTACTCGATGTCATATTGGTGTGCCCCTAGGAAAAGGGACCACCTCTGTAGCCGTTGTGCCGTCATTATCGGTACGCCCTTCTGAGGGTTGAAAATGGAGACGAGAGGTTAATGATCAGTTAGTAGAGTAAATTTCTGACCGTGCAGGTAGTGATTGAACTTCTTCACCCACCACACCAGGCTGAGGGCCTCTTTGTCAATCTGGGCGTAGTTACGCTCGGCTGAAGTTAACGAGCGTGACGCAAAAGCTATCGGCCTCTCAAAACCATCAAGGAATTTATGTGACAGTACCGCCCCAATGCCGTAGGGAGACGCATCACACGCCAGTCTTATCGGTAGTGATGGGTTGTAGTGAGCCAATACTTCTCTTGAAGTGATTAGGCCCTTACTCTTCTGAAAGGCCCGCTTACATTCATCGCTCCATTTCCATGCTACTCCCGTTCGTAGTAGGGCGTTCAGTGGATGCAGAATTGTGGACAAATTCGGCAAAAACTTATGGTAGTAATTCACCAATCTGAGGAATGACCTCAGTTGCGACACATTTTCAGATGCTGGAGCCTTAACTACTGCTTCAATTTTGTCAGGGGACTTATGCAACCCCTCTTCATCAATCACGTGGCCACAATACGATATCTGTTTCTTAAAAAACTCGCACTTGGGGCAATTGGCTCGTAGCCCATGTTCACGTAGTCTAGTGAGCACCTGCTCTAGGTTGGCAAGGTGTTTACTGTCATCTTCACCTGTCACTAGGATGTCGTCCAAGTAACATTGAGTCCCCGGAATCCCTTGCAGGACTTGTTCCATCGCTCTTTGCCATATCGCCGAGCTGATGCTACTCCGAATACCAGTCGATTATACTGGTAAAGACCTTTGTGAGTGTTTATCGTGAGATACTTCCTAGAGGATTCTTCAACCTCCATCTGCAAATATGCTTGTGCTAGGTCAATTTTTATAAAACGCTTCCCTCCAGATAGTGAGGCGAAGATATCTTCTATCCTTGGAAGAGGATATTGTACTATGTGACGGACTGGTTTCACTGTCACCTTGAAGTCCCCACAGATGCGAACCTTCCTTGGCTCCTCAGACTTATTGTTTAACGTTTTTTTCATGACAGGAACGATGGGTGTCGCCCACTCGCTCCAGTCTACCTTAGATAACACGCCTGCATTCTCCAGATTCTCCAGCTCTGCCTCAACGGCTGGGCGAATTGCATATGGTACCGGTCTTGCTTTGAAAAACTTGGGAATTGCATTCTCTATTTTTATCGAGGCGGTTACGCCTTTAAGAGTGCCCAGTTCTTGTTGAAATACCTCTTTGGCGTCAGCTAAGATTGTTGACAATCGTCCAGGAGTGACGTCGTCATCCTTTTTACCAGCCACCGTCAGTGCCTGAATGGAGTGCCAGTCTAAACTTATCTTTCTGATCCATTCACGTCCCAATAACGGTGGTCCACCATCTTGCAGAATGTAGAGATACAATTTCCGTATTTTCTTGCCGTTGTATTCGACAGGCACCATTATTTTTCCTCTGGGGTATACTTTTTGCCCCGTATACGTCCTTAAGACAATGGATGTCTCTCTCAAGGGTATGTGTGAGAATAGCCGCTCGTAGTCTCGTCGATTCATGACGGTTAGAGCTGATCCTGTATCCAATTCCATTTTGACTTGGGACCCTGCTATCGTGAGGGTGACCCAAATGGTTCGGTGATCCTCTTTTGCGATTACGTTGTGAAGTTTGAGACAGCTTAGTCTCTTGTTCCCAGATTCACTATCGCTCATCTGGTCTTCGGAACTACTGTCCGTCATCTTTTGTACTTTCCTGTACGGTTCCTTAGTAGCCTTTTTATTGTCGTTGGTCTTCTTCTTAAACCTGCAAACTCGTGCAATGTGTCCCATCTTTCCACATTGCCTGCATATTTTGTCCTTGGACCAGCAGTCCTTCTGGTCATGGTTTGTTCTGCCGCAGCGATAACATTTTGCAAATCCCCATGTCATTTCGTGGGTGCCGTATTCCTGTGGCTTTTGTTGTATTTCCGCAGCTCCCCTTGCTGCTGCTTCGTATGATACTGCCACGCTGAAAGCCTTATCTAGCGTCAGCTCTTTCTCTGAGAGTAACCTCTTCTGGGTTCCTTCACTCAGGAGTCCACAGACAAATTTGTCCCGTAAGGTATCTGCCAGTCCTGCTCCGAACTGGCAGTGCTTTGATAGCTTGCGTAGTTCCGTAAGGTAATCAGCATTGCTCTCATTTTTATGCTGATTTCTCCTGTGGAATTTAAATCTTTCTGCTATCAGCAGCGGTGTAGGATTTAGGTGTTCCTGTAGGATAGCAACAATTTCGTTAAAACTCTTCGCCTTCGGTTTGGCTGGAGTAATCAGGTCCCGCAATAGGCCGTACGTTCTTGCGCCCATTAAATTTAGCAATACCGATGCCTTTTTCTCCTCGGCTATTTCGTTTGCCTCGCAATATACCTCGACTCTTTCCACATACGTGGTCCAGTCTTCTATTGCATTATCGAAGGCAGTGATATCGCCAGTCTTTGGCATTTTGAAAATCTAAGATGGCATCTCCTGCGCTTTTCCTTTGTCCCCGATGGATCAAAATGGCGCCTCCCGCGCTTTTCCTTCTTCCCCGCCAAGTTAAGATGGCGCCTCCCGCACTTTCCCGCCGCTGTCAACGCCGCTCTCCGCGGTATTTTTATTTTTAACCATTCCCGTCGTGGAGCGGACCCTCTGGGACACTTCCCTCCCTCTTCTTAGGTCCGAACGCTGCCCGGCTGCGAAGCACCGGCCGCGCCCTGTGTGCTCCACCCTCTCTCTCTCTCTTTGCTTCCCGACTCGCTGCCCGGCCCCGTTGCAGAGCCACCCGATCGAGCTCTAGCCCGCCGCAGCCCAGGAAGGATCAGTGCACTACCTGCCACCAGCCCGATTAGCTGGGAAACCACAGACTGGTGAACCAAGCCTGGCTCTTGACAGTCTCTCCTGCAAGTTTTCAATCCGATGATTTGGAGGGCGGTTGCCCACGGTCGACGCCCGTTTCTCGAGTTTTTTTGGATTATATTTTTTTTCTTTCTTCTGGCTTCGACCTTCAATAACGTCGTCTGAGGTGCTGCCGCGTTGCAGGTAAGTTCGTTTCTTACTCGTCGCCAGTATTAAATCCGTGTGTTAATGGAGACACGGAATGCAGGAGTTGGTTTAACAAGTCTTTACTGAATGGAGACAATCTGGAAACTGAAACTGCAGAAGTGTGCTAGGGCCTTTTATATATATAGGGGTGGTCACTGCCGGTACTGCAGTCTGAGATCAGTTATTCCCTTAAAGGGACATACACAACAATATTGGAGTTTGCGGTAAAAATAATGGTGACGCTATCAACACTCACTGTTATTAAAGTGTAAATGGAAGAGTTATTTCTGGTGACTGCATAAGCGCAGTTATAAGCAGAAATCAGGAAGTTGCTGTCCAAGTTGCCCTGCTCCTCCAGAAGCTGCACTAGATCAGTATCTCACCAAGAGAATCGGCATTCAAATACATGGGACAGCATGAAGTTGCTGTACTTACATTGGTAGATACACACTAAACTCTCCAGAAAAAGTTAGCGCTTGTCCATTCCAATGTAAGTAAATTGTTAATGGCGTGATTAGTCTCCCTGGCACTGAAAATTTATTTTACAGGTGTGCAGTCTCATTCCTTCAGATTTTAATTATTGTTGGAGATTTAAAAAAATACAAACATTAAGTTTTTATTAAAAACTTCTTTCTGTCCCTTTCATCTCTCTCTCAATTGCATCTTTCTTTCCCTCTCTTTATTTTGCGTTCTGCATCTGATTTGACATTGACTTCATTATTCTAGCTGACACTTCCTGGTTCAGACACTGCAGCTGCGATTTCCCCAACCTCGGCGGGTCCAGTGCGGCCAGGGTCGGTGGTGGGGTGCGACCCTGCTGTTGGCTCCAGCCCGCTGTCCAAAGTGATCTTACGCTGATTGGGCTTGTTAAGCCCGGCCAGCACGTTTCCCAGCCAATTGAAGGAAGCAGACGGTTTCCTTAAAGGGACCATGCGCAAATTGATTTTGATAGTTGTGCTGTGTCAGTGTTCTACAGCATTGAGGTGCTGCAGACACCGACAAGCACTACACAGAGGTGTACAGCTGTACCCAGGCTTTCCCATGACTCCTTCCATATGCTTATAGAGGGAGTTACAGCACGCAGGGAGGTCCTCTTCCCTTCCAATGGGCAGAAGAGACCACCCCAGGAGATCAATGCAGCCTGGTTGCACATTGCACAGGAGAACACAAGCAGAGATGTGGTCATGAGGACCAGGCTGCAGTGGCGCAAACCTTTCAATGATCTCAGTAGATCACAAAACGTTACTACAAAGCCACACTCAACCTCATCCTGCTGTGCCACTCATCACATCCCCATCACTCTGCCTTCCCTACCCTATTCCTGCACATCCTTACTCACACCAACTTACCTTGCACCTCCACCCATCCCGCTCTATCTACATTATCACTTCCCCATCTCACTAGCCAACCATCACACTCCCCTCATCCTAGTCCAATCATACCAAGTAACAATACACAAGGGTAGGCACTTGGGTGTTTTAGCCAATGTTCATGTAAAGTTTCTGTTAATGTGGTATCAAACATTGAAATCTTTATTTTCAACACTTTCCGTTCTTGGACAGATTTGTGTGCACCTTTGGAAGTGGCTTAGGTGAGTTGCAGTGAATGTTGAGACATAACGATACCCCCCGCAATGGTGATGAGTGTGAAAGGAATGGCTTGGGCATTGTAGGGATGCTTTATGGCGTTTGTGGGGGGTGATGTCAACCTGGCGCATCATGTGGCAGCCAGGGTGTACAGCGTCAAATGAAGTAAATCTGGCTATGGTGAGGCCATCACTGGCGTCCCGGGCAGCAAAGTGGTCGGGTGCTGGTGTCCTGTGCAGCATCAGGTGATTGTGGAGAAGGTTGGTGTTGTTGTTGGTGCTGCTGGTGTTGGGGCTGATCGTGGTGGGATTCTGAGGCCCAAGGTGTGATAGTTTCAAGGGCACCGATGCTGATGGAATAGATGGCAGGTGAAGTTGAGATGACAGAAGCGATCTGTCAATGGTGAGAGAGGTTGTTCCAATGAGGTGACACTGGATAGAATTTGCTTCAAACACTTGTAAGCTGCATAAAGCTCAATCTGTCTTCCAAATGCAGTAAGCAACATCTTCTAACCTTGGAAAGTGAAGACCTATGCAACGGGAGCTTTTACAGACCATTTGCAGCTGTCAAGTTAGTAAATGATCCCACGCAGACACAACACCCGACCGCCTTACCTGACTTGATACTCGAGCAGCGGGGAAGCCATGGGTGAACTCTTCAAATCTAAAGGTGAGCTTAAAATAGTTTTTAAGTGCCTGTTAACAAGCTCTTAATCATCAAAATTGCCTCCCCTGCCGCTTGGTGTCAGGTCTGTTCCGCGATGACAGTTGCAACATCTGGGAAACTAGTGTCTTCTTCTTAGGCAGTCCCTTGGAACCGAGGATGACTTGCTTCCACATTAAAAATGAGTTTGCAGGTGACTGATGAGTCCAATGTGGGACCTACAGTCTCTGTCACAGGTGGGGCAGACGGTGGTTGAAGGGGCGGGTGGGTGGGCTGCTTGGGTTGACGTGCGCTCCTTCCGCTGTTTGCGCTTGGCTTCCGGCGAAGAGACTCGAGGTGTTCGGCGCCTTCCCGGATGCTTCTCCACTTTGTGCGGTCTTGGGCCAGGGATTCCCAGGTGTCGATGGGGATATTACACTTTTTCAAGGAGGCTTTGAGGGTGTCCTTGAAGCGTTTCCTCTGCCCACCTGGGGCTCTCTTGCCGTGCCGGAGCTCCGAGTACAGCGCTTGTTTTGGGAGCCTCATATCAGGCATGCGGACAGTGTGACCCGTCCATCGGAGCTGATTGAGCGTGGTCAAAGCTTCGATGCTGGGGATGTTGGCCTGAGCAAGAACACAGACGTTGGTGCACCTATCCTGCCAATGAATTTGCAGGATCTTGCGGAGGCAGCGTTGGTAGTAACTCTCCAGTGCTTTGAGGTGCCTGCTGTACATGGTCCATGTCTCTGAGGCATACAGCAGGGCGGGTAGCACTGCTGCTCTGTAGACCATGAGCTCAGTGCCGGGTTTGAGGTCCTGGTCTTCAAACACTCTTCCTCAGGCGACCGAAGGCGGTGTTGGACTTCGTCGTCGACGTCTGCCCTTGTTGACAGTAGGCTCCCAAGGTATAGAAAGTGGTTCACGTTGTCCAAGGCCTTGTCATGGATTTTGATAATCGGGGGGCAGTACTGTGTGGCGGGGGCAGGTTGGTAGAGGACCTTTGTCTTACGGATGTTTAGTGTAAGGCCCATGCTCTTGTACGCTTCGGTGAAGGTGTTGACGATGGTTTGGAGTTCGATCTCCGAGTGAGCGCAGACGCAAGCGTCGTCTGCATACTGTAATTCAATGACAGAGGATGGGACGACCTTGGATCTGGAGGCGACGGAAGTTGAACAGTTTCCCGTTTGTTCTGTAAATTAGCTCCACTCCAGTGGGGAGCTTACTGAGGGCGAGATGGAGCATTGCAGCAAGGAAGATAGAGAAGAGCGTTGGTGCGTGATACATCCTTGTTTGACCCCGGTTCGTACGTGAATTGGGTCTGTGGTGGAACCGTTGGTCAGGATCACGGCTTGCATGTCGTCGTGAAGCAGGCGGAGGATGGTGACAAACTTTTGAGGGCAGCCGAGTTTGAGGAGGACACTCCATAATCCCTCACAGTTGACAGTGTCGAAGGCCTTTGTGTGATCAAAGAAGGCCATGTACAGCGGTTGGTGCTGTTCCCTGCATTTCTCTTGTAATTGACGTGCGGTGAAGATCATGTCCATTGTACCCCTTAGTGGGCGGAATCCGCATTGCGACTCTGGGAGGAGCTCTTCGGCCACTGGGAGAAGGCGATTGAGGAGGGTTCTTGCGATGACTTTCCCTGTGGCAGACAGCAGGGAAACTCCTCTGTAATTACCGCAATCAGACATGTCACCTTTCTTGAAGATGGTCACAATTACGGTGTCTCTGAGATCCCCTGGCATGCTCTCCTCCTTCCAGATAAGAGAAATGAGTTCATGAATTCACGCCAGTAGTGCTTCTCCACCATGCTTTAGTGCCTCGGCGCAAATTCCTTCTGCTCCTGAGGCCTTGTTGTTCTTCAGTTGTCGGATGGCCTTTTCAACCTCATGCTGGGCTGGGGTTGTGCTGAGATGGTGGCGGGTAGCAGGCTGTGGGATGGAGTTGAGGACACTCGCGTCAAAGACAGAGTCGCGGTTAAGGAGATCTTCGAAGTGCTCCTTCCAGCGGGCACTGACTGCCTCTGTGTCCTTGATGAGTACCTCTCTGTTCTTGGCCTGCAGTGGTGTAGGGCTTTGGGTGCTTGGGCCATAGATGGTCTTGACTGCGCTAAAGAATCCACGCACGTCGTGGTTGTCGGCTAGCTGCTGGATCTCCTGCGCTTTCTCCACCCACCATCTGTTTTTTAGGTTGAGTTTTTTGTTGGACCTCGGCCTTCAGGCTTCTGTAGAGCTGCTTTCTTGCTCTCGAGTTCTGTTGCTGGTTCCAGATCAGGAATGCCTTGCGCTTGCGGCTTATTAGCTCCTGGATCTCCTGGTCGTTCTCGTCGAACCAGTCTTGGTGTTTCCTGGTCGAGTGACCGAGCGTCTCTTCACAGGTGCTGATTATGGAGGCCTTGAGTGCAGACCAGGCACTGTGTGCACTCTGTGTCTCTGCATCACTGGAAGTCGTCAGGTTGTTTGTGAGGCGCAGACTGAATAGGGCTTTCTTAGCGGGGTTTTTGAGTGCTCCAGCGTTAATTTTCCTGCGGCATTGATTCTGTTGCCGCTGCTGTTTTGGGGCTACATTGATGGAGATGACAGAGCGGATTAGGCGGTGGTCTGTCCAGCAGTCATCAGCTCCTGTCATGGCACGGGTGATGCGGACGTCCTTGCGGTCCCTCGCTCAGACAATGATGTAGCCCCAGCAGATGCCAGTGCTTGGAGCGAGGGTGCCGCCATGAAGCCTTGTACTTGTCTCTCTGACGGAACAAGGTGTTGGTTATGACGAGGCCATGTTCTAAGCATTTCGACAGGAGGAGGGTACCATTGGAGTTGGCTTTCCCTACCCCCTCTCTGTCGATCACACCTCCCCAGAGGTCTGTGTCCTTTCCAACTCTGGCGTTAAAGTTGCCAAGGAGGATCAGCTTGTCGCCCGTTGGAACTCGTGACAGGGATTGTTCGAGGCTGGAGTAGAATTCCTCTTTGGTCTTGTCTGTGGCTTCCAGTGTTGGGGCGTACACACTGATGACTGTAGCGCACTGGTTCCGGGCTAGGGTGAGCCGAAGAGTCATGAGGCACTCATTTATACCGCTAGGAGAGTCTCTGAGATACCCAGCCAGTTCATTTTTTATGGCGAAGCCTACCCCATGGAGGCGGCATTCTTCTTCAGGTTTGCCTTTCCAGAAGAAAGTGTAGCCACCACCTTGCTCCTTAAGCTGGCCTTCCCCTGCCTGCCGGATCTCACTTAGGGCGGCGATGTCAATGTCGAAACGTCTGAGTTTCCATGCAACGATAGCAGTACGGCGTTCCAGTCTGTCACTGTTGGGGTTGTCCATGAGGGTCCTGACGTTCCAGGTCCCGAACTTCATTTTAAAGGGTGGAAGATGCCTGCGCATGAATTCGTTTAACGTGGGGTGGCTGTTGCACACCAACTACCACACTGGCTTGACAGAGCAAGGTCTTGGTCCAATGGCAAGGGGATCCAAGACGATTGGAGACCAGGCTCTGCTACAACGGCCTAGCACACACACACAAACATACTGCTACTGTCCTCCTCCCTCCTTCCCGCAGGTCCTCTCAGCCTGGGTTTCGTAAGATGCATTGTGGTCCTCCTGACCTTGCTGTTGGCCCGTGCTGCACCTCTTCCCTGGGCCCCGACCCCGCTGCACCACTCCTGGGCCTTGACCTTGCTGCTGGGCTCATCCTCGCTCCTGGGTCCCAGCCTCGGACATGAATGATAGCGTGGTGGTGGGTTGACAGCGGGTTCCCTAAGTGGTGGGTTGACAGCGGGTTCCCTAACTGCTGTCAAAAAAAAAATCCCACCCGACCCACCACCAAACGCGCCCGCTGACCCCAGAAAAATTCGCCCTGCATGTCTCATTAACACTTCTTCAATGTGATTGGTTAAGGAAATACACAGTTGCTTGCCCTGTCACATAGGTCCCAGATCCCCTGTAGAGGGCGCTGTGCCCAAGTGGCTTTCTAATCACAGCAAGTCACAGTGGAAAAAACCCATAGAAAGTATGTGGGCAAGTGTAATGAATAATTGGTGCTGTTGTTCGTCGCTGACCACAAAATCCAAGCCCATTATTACTGACTTTCAGTGCAATTGATGGGTCAGAAAGCACACTAAAGCAGGGAGTGGTGGGTGTTAGGTGACGATATTTTCCAAGGACCTAACAAGTGAATGGGAAGTTAAAAATCGGGTCATAATTGGAGGCAATGAAGATGGGCTTTTTAAGGGGCAGGGTGACATTAGAATTTTTGATGGTAGGGGAACCATCCCTGAGGAAAGGGTATGGTTAACTATGTGTGCAAACACTGGACCGGAGAGATAGTTGGCTGGGTAGCGGGAGTGGGGTGCTGGGATTGGAGGAGGAATTAGTTGGTCTTATGGAGAAGATTCATTTACTGATTTGGGGAGGGGTGAGGGAGAAGATGGGGAGAGACTAAAGATTATTCTGGGGTGAGAGTTGAAGAAAGGAGGATGTGGCAATGGAATGGATAATATTCATGATGATCATAGGTGAGGGTGGATGAGAGATATTGAAGGAGGCAGTATGTTGTGGAGAAGAGGAAATTGTTGTCCTCATCTTCCTTAAACAAGACCCTTAAAGTGCACATAAATACTGTTTTATATTTGTTTTTTATCTAAATAGGTAAATACAATGGAAGCTGTTTTTTTGACAACGAGATAATGATACTTGTATATTTATTGATCTGAAGGAATTTTCCTGACTGTATAATAAGCATGTGTTACTTGACAAGTCTCAAAGTTGCGTGTTCCTTTAAGCAATATTTACTGCTGCTACACTAATAAGATGATTTTTGATATTTAAACAGATTGATCTTGGGATCATGTAATCAGTAATCTAAGTCAGTAATTTAATCAAGAGGTCGATAGGATATTTAAAACATAGTACATATAGAGATATAATTACAATTTTCTTGAGAAATAATTTACAATTACCAGAAAATTATATATTAGTGAAAGAAATGTATTGAATAGCATGTCAATTCTATATGAGTAGGAATTATCTTTCATAATGCAGGGTCTAGCATGTCGTGAAATTATATATAACTCATCATACACACGGGCTGTCATAATTGAAAATATTTTCAATTTTTACCTTAAAATTCAATCAAATATTGTGATGTTTCTCCCACAGTATATGGAACACAATGGATGTGAAAGACAATTAGAAAACAAAACTTTTTAACCAAATATTTTTCAATATGTATGAAATATCTTCACTAGTGGGATAACCAAGCACTGCTTATGATGCCAGTTATTAGGAAAATTGACACATGAAAATATTGGTTACATTTCACATCTAATTACCAATTATCGTCGTCTCTGAATCAAAGGTGTGAATTCAAACCCCATTCCAGGACTTGGAACATATAAGGGTCGATTTTCCACTGATTAGTGCTTGGGGAACAAATTCCCTGGATGCCAGGCCCTCTCCAGTTGGAGTGGGGTAGAGAATAGTTCTGCAGTTTCAGGGAGGTTGAAACAGGGATCAATTGGAGATTTTTGGACAACTACTAGAAGGCTCCAACTGCAGTGGTCACTGCCACAGGCCTTTCGCACTGCGCCCTCCCGAGGGCGGACTTGTGCCAGATGTATGACCAGGCCACTGAAATTACACTGCACCAAATTTGGGTTTACTGAGGCCTGGATATGTGCAACACACTTCTGGGGTGCTGTGCCTATCCAGTACTCAGGTACAGGAGGGTAGGGTCAGAAATATTGGCTCTATATTCTCGACTGATATTTCAATGCAATACTAAGGGAATGCTGCCTCCTTTCATATACGACATGAAATTGAGGCACCGTCTGCCTGTTCCCATGAGTCAGATGGACGTTAAAGATCTCATGGAACTATTTGAAGAGGAGCAGGGAATCCTCCTGGTGTCTTGACCACCATTCCTCCCTCAACAAATACCACCAAAAATAAATTATCTGGTATTTGATCTCATTGCTGTTTGTGGGACCCCACTGTGTGCAAAATGACTGCTGCGTTTACTCCCACAACAAAGATGATTGTACAATGTAACCATGTAAAGTGCTTTGGGACATTTGAAAGCTGCGATAAGGCACTATATAAATACAACTCTTTCTGTATGGCCTGAAATATTATAAATGACCACAGTTAACACTACAAAAGCTTACCTTTCTTTTGACAAACTTGTCCCAATAATTGTTAGGGAAGGATCTGTAATAGTTGTAAGAAAATTGTTAGTTCAATGTAAAACGTGTAGTTCAACTATTCATCATCTACCACTCATCAGGAGTAATTTTAACTTTGGTTGATGGCATAAAACAAGCAATCTCAGATTGGCCACCTATTATACACCCACTGAAATTAATGGAAAAGCGGGCGGGATGTATAATGGGTGGCTGATCTGATAGTGTCGTTGTTACACCATCGCCCAAAATTTAAATTACCCCCTTAGAACCTTCACTCAGCTCATTATCTATCATATTCAATCTATCTCCGCACCTGGGTGTCATTGGACGTCACTTGTGCAAAGGGCAACCTCTTCAAATACCCAAACACCCCCTTCAATCAAAATCATTCTCTTAACTCAATTTACCTTCCACAAAAACTTCTACTATTCTTCAAGGACAGAACATTTATAGGGACAAGGCACCTACACCTCTCATCATCATGACATGCATGGCCTCATGAGGAGTAGGTCTCCATAACACTCACAGGCTTGTAAGATTGTTTTCTCTCCCTCCAAAGGGAAGTGTGCCAGATAACCTGCATTTAACACTGTATACAACATTGTATACTGCCCCCACATCCTTCCAAAATGGGTGGTTATTCAGAGGAAAATCCAGGCCTTCTAATCTTGTAGTTCGTTCTCTTGATTGAAATTTACTGTCTGGGTTCACACGTAAAGAATAATCATGGGGGCGAAGTATGAGACAGGGATCAGTGACCGTGAAATATTCCCCAGTATTTCAAAAACTATCTTTGAATATGCAGATGGACATCGCAAATAAGACTTTTTTGGTGGAAATATCTCTGGATCTAATATCTTTAAATCAGTATAAAGATCATTATTATAACAGTGAGGTGGAACTGAGGACAATCAAAACTGGATATGGCTTCTAGAACCTAGTTTTGGAGTTTTCTCTCAGCTATGATGATTTATTCTGTTTTAAAATTATATAGTTGTCATTGCATGGGGAGGATACATTTACCATAACTGCATGCACAAGACATTAAACTGCGCTTATAACTAGCAATGTGGTAATGTGGTTATTCAACCAGTAATGATGATGATATGGAGTCATGCTATGCAGATAGCTCTTCCTGCTTGCACTGCTGTGGGGAGGTGACAAGGAGAGGACAGGAGGGAGGAGAAACAAATCCGAGAGAGCATCATTCTCGAGTTGCTCTGTTGCACCTGTTCAGTGTGGCCCTGGTGGATACCAAGGTGCAGGTTGCCTATCCACTCTCTGGAAATTGCTGCGCGATCCAAAGAGACCCAAAATAAAGGGAGTTTACCTTAAAATAGTAATAAAAACCTCTTAACCAAAGCCTTTTTTCTCATATAACTGCTGATGAATCGAAATGGACAATGACAAAAAACGAACATGCTTCAGAACAAGTAGCTTGAAACCTATAGAACTAAAATGTGTTTGTGTTTTTGTGTGCAAATACAAATGCATTATTTGAACTTAATTTTTTTTTACATACGGTGTGTTGATGAGAAGCCGATCCCATTGTCCTTTAATGTCATCATCAGATGGCTGCTCTGTAATGTACAGACCATCAAACTCCAGCTTTCTGGCAATCTCTTTTTCACGCTTGAAGATTACAAGGGGGACCTTTGAACATATTAAATTAATAAAATTAGTTTCTGGCATTTTGGTGTGTGTAAAGAAAATTGTGATTCAGAAAAGAATGCTTCAGTGTAAGCTTCAAACATTACTTGTTGACTGCATAACCTACTATTTTTAATACGTGGATAAAGGCATTCTTAGCCATCAATTAGAATTGATGTTACTGCAACAACAAATTGCATTTATATGGCCCCTTTAACGTAGTTAAATAAGACGCTTCACAAGAGTGTAATCAGACAAAAAATGACCCGAGCCAAAGAAGGAAACATTAAGACAGGCGACCAAAAGCTTGGCCAAAGAGTTAAGTTTTAAGGAGCATCTTAAAGAAGAGAGGTGAAGAGGCAAAGTGGTTTCGGGAGGGAATTCCAGAGCTTAGTGCCTAGATGGCTGAAGGCACGGTTGCCAATGGTGGGGCGAAGGAATATACATTCCATTGAGAAATAAAAACTTCACGGGAAAAATGTGCCATCCGTGGCTAACTAAAGAAGTTAAGGATACTACTAGATTAAAAGAAGAGGCTTATAATGTTGCAAAGAACAGTAGTAAGCCTGAGGAGTGGGAGAGCTTTAGAAACCAGCAAAGGATGACCAAAAAATTGATAAAAAGGGAGAAAATAGAATGAGAGTAAATTAGCAAGAAATATAAAAACAGATTTTAAGAGCTTCTATAAGTATGTAAAAAGGAAGAGAGTAGCAAAAGTAAGCGTTGGTCCCTTAGAGGCTGAGACAGGAGAAATTGTATTGGGGAACAAGGAAATGGCAGACGCTTTAAACAAAAAAATTGTATCTGTCTTCACAGTAGAAGACACAAAAAGTATACTAAAAATAGTGGGGAATCAAGGAGCTAATGAGAGCGAGGAACTTAAAGTAATTAATATCAGTAGAGAAAAAGTACTTGAGAAACTAATGGGATTAAAAGCCGACAAATCCCTTGGACCCGATGGCCTACATTCTAGGGTTCTAAAAGAGGTGGCTGCAGAGATAGTGGATGCATTGGTTGTGATCTTCCAAAATTCCCCAGATTCAAGAAAGGTCCCAGTGGATTGGAAGGTAGCAAATGTAACCCCGCTATTCAAGAAGAGTGAGAGAGAAAACTGGGAACTACAGGCCAGTTAGCCTGACATCTGTCATTGGGAAAATGCTGGAATCCATTATTAAGGAAGTGGTAACTGGGTACTTAGAAAATCATAACATGATTAGGCATAGTCAACATGGTTTTATGAAAGGTAAATCGAGTTTGACAAATGTATTAGACTTTTTTGAGGATGTAACTAGCAGGGTAGATAAACCAGTGGATGTAGTATATTTGGATTTCCAAAAGGCATTCGATAAGGTGCCACATAAAAGGTTAAGCAAGATAAGGGTATATGGGGTTGGGGGTAAGGTATAAGCATGGATAAAGGATATGTATACTGACAGAAAACAGAGAGTAGGGATAAACGGGTCATTTTCAAATTGGCAGGCTGTAACTAGTGGGGTGCCGGAAGGATCAGTGCTTGGGCCTCAGCTATTTATAATCTATATTAATGATTTAGATGATGGGACTGAGTGCAATGTATTCAAGTTTGCTGATGATACAAAGCTAGGTGGAAAAGCAAGATGTGAGGAGCACGCAAAGAGCCTGCAAAGGGATATGGACAGGTTAAGTGCGTGGGCAATAAAGTGGCAGATAATGTGGGGAAATGTGAGGTTATTCACTTTGGTAGGAAGAGTAGAAAAGCAAAATATTTTTTAAATGGTGAGAAACTATTAAATGTTGGTGTTGAGAGAGATTTGGGTGTCCTAGTATAAGAAATACAGAAAGTTAGCATGCAGGTACAGTAAGCAGTTAGGAAGGCAAATGGCATGTTGGCCTTTATTGCTAGAGGGTTGGAGTACAAGAGGAAGGAAGTCTTGCTACAATTGTACAGGGCTCTGGTGAGACCACATCTGGAGTACTGTGCACAGTTTTGATTGTCTTATTTAAGGAAGGATATAGTTGCCTTAAAGACGGTGCAACGAAGGTTCACTAGATTGATCCCTGGGATGAGAGAGCTGTCCTATGAGGAGAGATCGAGTAGATTGGGCCCACACTCTCTGGAGTTTAGAAGAATGAGAGGTGATCTCATTGAAACATATAAGATTCTGAGGGGGATTGACAGGGTAGATGCTGAGAGGTTGTTTCACTTGGCTGGAGAGTCTAGAACTAGGGGGCATAGTCTCAGGATAAGAGGTTGGCCTTTTAAGACTGAGAGGAGGAGGAATTTCTTCACTCAGAAGGTTGTGAATCTTTGGAATTCTCTGCCCCAAAGTGCTGTGGATGCTCAGTCGTTGAGTATATTCAAGGCTGAGATAGGTAGATTTTTGGACTCCAGAGGAATTAAGGGACATGGGGATAGGGCAGGAAAGTGGAGTTAAGGTCAAAGATCAGCCATGACCTTATTGAATGGCAGAGCAGGCTCGAGGGGCAGTATGGCTTACTCCTGCTCCTAATTCTTATGTTCTTATGTAAGTGTGAATACATAAAAGGCCTGAATTGGAGGAATGCAGAATTCTCAGGAGGGTTGTACGGCTGGAGGGGGTTACAGAGTTAGGGAGGGGCGAGGCCATGGAGAGATTTGAACACGAGGACAAGAATTTTAAAATTGAGGCGTTGGTGGATTGGGAGCCAATGTAGGTCAGCGAGCAGAGGAGTGATGGGTGAACAGGACTTGGTGCGAATTAGGATACGGGCAGCAGAGTTTTGGACAAGATCAAATTTATGCAGGGTTGCAGATGGGAGGCCGACCAGGAGAGTATTGGAATAGTCAAGTCTTGAAGTAACAAAAGCATAGATGAGGGTTTCAGCACCAGGTGGACTGAGGCAGGAGCGGAGACAGACGATATTACTTACGTGGAAGTAGGCGGTCTTTGTAATGGAGAGGATATAGGGTCAGAAGCTCAGCTCAGGGTCAAATAGGATGTCAAGGTTGCAAGCAGTCTGGTTCAGCTTGAGACAGTGGCCAAGGAAGGGAGGGGGATGGAATCAATGGCTAGGGAACGGAGTTTGTGGCAGGGACTGAAGACAATGGCTTCGCTCTTCCCCATATTTAATTGGATTAAATTTCATCTCATCTGGGACTGGATGTTGGACAAGCAGTCTGACAACACCGAGGTAGTGGAGAGGTGTTGGTGAGGTAGAGCTGGCTGTTGTCAGCATACAGATGGAACCGGACATCATGTTTTCGGATTATGTTACCGAGGAGCAGCATGTAGATGAGAAATAGGAGGGGACCAAGGATAGATCCTTGAGGGAGTCCAGAGGTCACGATGTGGGAGTGGGAAGAGAAGCCTTTGCAGGAGTGGCTTTGGCTATGACTGGATAGGCAAGAGTAGAAACATGTGAGGGCAGTCCCACTCAGCTTGGCAATGGAAGTGAGGCATTGTAGAAGGATCCTGTGGTCAACCATGCAGGCTTCTAGAACCTTCTGGTTTGCAGATTTTTAAATGGTGACAGAGTATTTTTAAAATACTGACAAGCTAAAAACAGTGGAGGTCATAAGAAATTTAGGGATCCATATACATAGATCACTAAAATGCAGTGGTCAGGGACAAAAAATAATCAAAAAGGCTAATAGAACGTTAGCCTTTATATCTAGAGGGTTAGAATATAAAGGGTAGGAAATTTTGCTACAGCTATACAAAGCCCTGGTTAAACCACATCTGGGCACTGTTCTGGGCACCACACCTTAGAAAGGATATATTGGTTTTGGAAGGAGTGCAGAATGTTACCAGGCTTCCAAGGGTTAAATTATGAGGAGAGATTACATAAACTAGGCTTCTATGTCCTGGAATATAGAAGATTAATTGGTGATTTGATTGAGGTTTTAGGATTTTGCAAGTAATTGATGGGGTAGATAGAGAGAGAATTTTTCTGCTGGTGGCGGAGTCTAGGACAAGGGGACGTAACCTTAAAATCGGAGCCTGGCCATTCAGGAGAGAAGTTAGAAAACACTTCTTCACACAAAGGGTGGTAGAAGTGTCAAACTCTCCCACAAACAGTGGATGCTAGCTCAATTAATAATTTTAGATCTGAGATCGATAGATATTTGCTAGACAAGAGTATTAATGGATATGGCGCCAAGGCGGGTGGATGGAGTTAGAATACAGATCAGCAATGATCCCACTGAACGATGGAACAGGCTTGAGGGTCTGATTGGCCTCCTCCTGTTCTTATGTATGACTGAACTATACTGCCTTTACCAGCTGTCTTCTCTGAGGCCGTACTCATTGAATGACAATCTTTATTTGCATTAGTAATTTTTCTTCATTCCTAATATCATATGACACATGGAATTCAGTGACTCCTTACTGCCTAATGTAAAGTTTTAGTTCAGGAAAAATTGATGGGTGAAGGCAAGTCACAAGCATTTAACACTTACACACACTGATACTTTTGCTCTATTATACAACATTTCAGGTATGTAATGCCACACTATACCTATTTTGTATTTTTATTACAGAACCACTGTAATGTTACCCAAGGCTCCTACTGCATGTGCATTTTAAACTGCAGTTTGCAACTTTGGTTCCGTCTGCCATAAACGGCTATGAAAGTTACATACTAAGTAATGAGCGCAAAACCAGATACAAAAGCAGCAGTGCCGTCTCCAAAATGGTAGCAACCATTGGTGGCAGTGCTCTGAAATAAATATTGGACTTCTTTGGGTACGAGCCCTATTGCACCCCAGCATATGAGAGATTGTGCTTCCTATTGTGTTTGACGGCGAGGGGATGCTCTGTACATAGGAGTGATGCTCATATTTTGCTGCCTCTACAGAGGTCAGTGGGAGCATTTCAACTACTCAGCCTGCTTCTTGCTTCCTCTTCTTCCCTGGCTCCTTTCAAAACCACCTCACAATGTAAATGGGGTGATTTTATCAGTTAGCAGGACTGAACATTTGGATGGCAGAACCACTTCCTGAAGAGGTGTAAAGTGATAAATCACTGTACTTCAGGCTTTTCAAAGTGGGAGAGTTTGAAAGATGCTGTACTCTACCTTCAATATGTAGTACCCTATGACACAAAGGCTTGAGATGATAGTGTGAATAATTGCAAGAAATGTCAGCATTGGGGCCATGTATCCAGTAGTCTCCTGTAACACGTAGTAATCTACATTATCATCATTCCAGAAACTGAAATCACCATCATCATCATCAGCTGGCGGGTCAGTCACCTTAAAGGAAAAAAAATAAAAACAAAATGCTTCTGAAATTATGACGTATTTCATGCTAAAGCAAACATTAAAAAATATATTTTCAACTTTGTAAAGTTTCTGGGGGAAAAATTCAGTTGGTTAGCACCTCCTGTTAGTGCCTGGCGGGGGCGCTAATTGGGCTCTGATGCAGTAGTGCCTGGGCGAGGTGAATCCAGCGACGCACGCCAAATACAGCCCCCACCCCCCCACCCCCATAGCGCTGCCGCTATGAATTACTGCCGGGGACCTCAGCACCAGGCAGATCGTGACGTCAGTGGCTGCCTCGCCGCGACAGGGAGAGGAGGCGTCAAACAGGCGGATGCCGGCTCCAGGGGCGCTACCTAAAGGGATCATGAGTAATGAGTCGCAGCTGTCAGGTTAGTGCTGTTTCACTGCTTCCTTGTTAGTCTGACATTGAATTAAACTGTTGCACAGTCATTTAAAGGTTGTTTAGTATCAGGAGTGTTGTGGCCACTAACAATTAGTTACATTTATTCTCACTGTAGTGTATGTAACCGTTCCACCTTTAAGAGAACTATTTTAAGGGTTGCACTACTTTATCTTGGCTGCTGTATACTGTAATACCGGTGGTGACCACACCGGTATATAAGTGCTGTGTAATGATTTATTGGGCAGTTCCGCCCTGACCTTCGACTAGTAAAGACCTGTTAAAAGTTACTCTTGTGGTCTGTGTAGTAATTCTCAATATAACACACAGACTTAACAGTGGCGACGAGTACGATCTTACCCTGCGGCAGAGATACATCCAAGGCAGTTGACGGGCGTTGAGAAGAGGCATCCGCCCTCATCATTCTGCTGAGAAAAGACTCGGGTCTGCAGAGCAAAGGAAGAATTCTGACACGAAGCCTTCCATCAGCAACAGGCAGTGATCATCCCTTCTTTCACGGTGGTGGGTAAGCCGATCAGCGACGAGCAGCAAGTCGGCCACGTTGGCTGGAAGTAGGGGAGGGAAAAACGGAGGATATAAGGGCGGAGAACTCGACCACGGCCGGGGAAAAGAGCTGGACAGAAGTCGGGGCCAGAGGCGCCGAGACTGGGGCAGCGTAAGGCACGGAAGCCGCGGTGAATGCAAACGCAGCCGGTGAGAGAGACCGGGCTGCAAGCGGGCTGGGAGACGCAACAGCGTCGAGAGAGAGCTCGACCGCGACCGGTGAAGAAGGCCGGGCAGCTACCGAGGCCGCGAGGCGCAGCGACCGGGACAGCGTAAGGCACGGGAGCCGCGGTGAATGCAAACGCAGCCGGTGCGAAAGACCGGGCTGCAAGCGGGCTGGGAGACGCAACAGCGTCGAGAGAGAGCTCGACCGCGACCGGTGAAAAAGGCCGGGCAGCGACCGGGTCAGCGTAAGGCGCAGGAGAAATTTTTTTTTTTTAAACCGCGGAGAACTCAGCCGCAGCCGGGGGAAAGGACCGGACTGCAAGAGGGGCTGGGAGGCACGATTCGAAAACCGCCGGGGAGGGCGAACGCAGCAATACGGCAATCGCCATTACAGCCAGCGGGGGAGAAAGGCAAACGCGGGAAGCCGCCATTTTCGTAGGCGGGGGAAGAAGACAAGCGCGGGAAACCGCCATTTTGAAAAAAAAAGAAAAGAAAAATTTCTTTTTGTTTCTCAAGATTGCGAGGATGCCTAAGCGTGGTAACATCAACGATTTCGATCCCGATGTTGAAGATTGGGCCACGTATGTAGAACGCATAGAGATATATCGTAAGGCAAATAAAATATCAAATAAAGATAAAGCACTAACCTTACTAAACTCAATGGGTGCGAAGACATACGGGCTATTGAAGCATCTTCTATCACCAGCTAAACCGGCGAATCAGGCTTTCGCTAATATTGTTGCTGTCCTGAGAAATCATTTGAACCCCACACCGCTGATGTTAGCGGAACGATTTAAATTTTATGCGAGAACGCAACGGAAAGAGGAAAGCAACGCAGAGTATTTAATTGAACTGCGTAAGCTAGCGAAATACTGCCAGTTTGGGGAAAGTCTGACAGAGGCACTACCTGATGGAGGTCCACCACTTCTGGGACGGGAGTGGATCAGGAAAATAAATATGGACTGGCACTCCCTAAAAGCAATGACGGTAGATTCCGGAAAAAGAAAAGATGTCAAACCTGAACGATTGTCCAGAATATTGGATGAGGGCACATGCAGCAGTGACAGTGACAAAGCAGAGAGTGAGAACTCGGTGAAGACAATCAGCTCAGACTCTGGAACTGATGATGGTAAGACCAGCCCATGTGCAAAAGACAAGTCTAAAATGGACTTGCAGTCTAATGATGGAAAAACGAAGGAGTGCATAAATGCTTCAGAAGAGAACAAAGTATCAGAACAGAATTCCACTGAACAACAACAACATAGTTTGACAGAGAATTCTGAGTCTGTCCAGTCTACAGACATGCACATTTCTGAGGAACACCGGGCTTGAACTCAACTCAATTTCAAACTGCAACAGCAATTAGAACAAATGATTCGCCGTTTTGAGCAAAAGAGGAATGCAAAGAAAAAGTTCTTTGACACAGAGTTGGAGAATCTGGGAAGACAGCAGAAGCAGCTGATTGAGAAAATGAATCAGGAACACACAAACCGTCTGCACGATGAGGCCAAACGAATCAAAGCTGAGCAAGAAAGGGAATATGTCAAATTCATCGATCAGTTGAAAGCGCACCCTTTTGTGTGCAGTGTCAGCAGTAATAAGCCACTCAGGGAATTGGTGGCAGAGGCAAAAGCGGAAGTGATGGTGGAAATAGAAGACAATAGAGAAGAAGCAGAAGATGATGACTCATCTGAACCATTATCACCCCTACCAGGTCACGCACGTGGTCCCTCCGAACTGAGCCAAATCAGTCTGGAAGTAGAAAAACTTCCCAAGGTACTCGAGCCTTTAGAAGTCAGCAATGCTGGTTCTGAAGTTACGAAAGTTCAAGCTGTTAAGTCCAGTGAAGGACTATTAGATGAGTCACCCCAGCAACGAGAACCTACTACACCACCGAAAACTACTACACCACCGAGGCGTTATCCGGACCGAGTCAGGAAGCCTCCAGAGAGACTGAATCTGTGAACTGTTTTTACATGAAGTTGTGTATATATGTTATGATGTTATGTTTAATGGGGAATATATACTGTTAAGCTAAAAAGGGAGGATTGTAGTGTATGTAACCGTTCCACCTTTAAGAGAACTATTTTAAGGGTTGCACTACTTTATCTTGGCTGCTGTATACTGTAATACCGGTGGTGACCACACCGGTATATAAGTGCTGTGTAATGATTTATTGGGCAGTTCCGCCCTGACCTTTGACTAGTTAAGACCTGTTAATATTTACTCTTGTGGTCTGTGTAGTAATTCTCACTATAACACACAGACTTAACACTCACAACATATCAAAGTGCTACACTTGGTTACATTAATGGGGGCTGTACTGGCAGTCGACCTTGCCCTCCAGGATCTACGATGGAGGGAATGGAGGCAGCGAGAAAGATTGGAATGTGTGGCCAGAGGGAGGAGAAGGGCCATGAGGGCAGCTTGAGTCATCCAGCTCCTTCTCCTTGACCTGCTGCTGCTGGCTGAGATGGCTGCACAGCCAGCAATGATGAGAATGAGGTTCTGCAGCATCAATGAACCTCCCCTTTAAGAACTGGAATGCGCCTGTGGCAATGATGACTTGTGATTAGACTGCACCTGATATTGGTCAGTGCTTCGAGTTTAACACCACTGAGCCCAAAAAAACCAAAAAAACAAACAAAAAAAAAAAGCACCACTGAGCTAGGCCATTAGCGCTTGATTTAGTGCTCCAATCCTTTCTTTGTGCAATGAGACTCAATTTTGTGTGCAGTGTGATTCATTAGCACCTGGCGCTAATTCTCAAACTTTTCAAAAGTTACCACCCATTCCTGGGCTATAATGAATTTCTCCCCCTCTATTTTTAATCAAGACAAACTGTTTCGGAAATAAAAACATAAAATGCTATGAGTAAACAGTAGCTCTGTCCACATTCTGAAAAGAATAAAAAGATATGAATGTTTCTATCAGCTGAAATGTTTTTTCATTTTTATTTTTCATCTGAAATACTGCTAGACCTGTTTCATTCTAGAATTTTCTGTTTTCTCTCTTCATTTCTATTTAAATTCAGTTCTGACTTGGTAGATCCTTGTTAAAAGGCTTAATGTTCAGGGGTGGCACAGCATGCTGGAGTTTTAACAGCTGGGTTTACAGCTACAATTCCCTTGGTGAATTCCTGATCTTGGTAATGCCATTGTTGCCGAGACTGAATGGAAGATTCAGCATGTTACTAAACCGTTTTAGTTAAGATCAATTTACTGTCTTTTTTAAATATAACCTGTATGATTTCCTAAGGTTAAATCATCCAACTGGCTGTGCCAAGTTATTGTTAGTTTCAATTCATAAGAACGTAAAGTCCAGTGTGAGAAAAGGGCATCAGACCCACTCATCCCGAGCCCATAAAATGATTATTCTGTCATGGACCTCCTTTTCACACAACCTACTGATTTTTTTTATTTTTATAAAGTGACCCCAATTTCCATCTCCCATTGTTCCTGGAAAAAAATCAGGTGGTGCTCCCTAAATCCTTAAAACACTCAATCTCTCCTCAACAGATATCAATCCTTTAAAATTGGACTTTGAAGCCATTACCATCTCTGATAATCTGTCTTCTATACAGTGGGAAAAGTTTTTTTCTAATCTCTGATCTTGTTTGATACTTGTGAGCTTCGTACCATTCTATTGTTATGAACTAACATAAATAGCTTGCTTCCTTCAATCCTATCTTACGTCTTTAAAGACCTCTATCATTTCTCCACTCATTTTTGCCAGAGAAACGAAGACTAAGCTCAATCACTTGAGCCGCTTTATAACTTAATTTCCTAAGGATGGGAATCACTTTGTTCAGTCTTCTCTGAATCCTTTCTAATGCATCTGTATTGTTTGGCCGTAGAGTGATCAAAACTGCACACCATGTGCCAGATCTAGCCCCACCCTTGATTCATAGGAACATAAGAATTGCTAGTTGAAGAAAGAGCAAGGTCCATCTGGTTCACCCTCTACTATCCTGGTAGTCACATGATACAATGATAATGGAGTGATTGATTAATCATAGCAATCAATCTCTATCAATTAGTCTACAACATACCCAGACATGACATGAGGAAAACTGCAGTGGTGGAGAGCCTTGGGAACCATTGCTCCAAAGTCACCTGTTGCTTCCAAGAATGCATGTCTCAAATTACTCACATGCACACAGGAAAATAATTAACTACTGCATACTTCATGAAAAATTCAAATTGAATTTTTTCGTATACTCTGGCTAACATGCTATTTAGAAAAAGGAACAGTCTACTCCTACACTATCTTTGCACTAAAAAATTTAAATTATGCTTAAGGAAGTAAAACAGTACTGGAAATTTTTTTAAAGTGTAGTTTGAATTCATATTATGTAGTAATTTGAATTCATACCTAGTTATTTGAATTTCACAACTTCAAATGATCAGGAATAGACTGTATATACTAACTTCCCTTTAGTTTAAAGCATTAAAAGCCATTGGGAGAGGGTGCTGCCGTAAACATCGCCCTGACTGCACCTGTCCTTTCACCTCCCCATACTACTGTTTGCCCATTTTCCTGTGATACCTGGAGCTAGGGTGCCCACTTCTCTGCTCCAACTACTGGTCCCCTCTTCTTCGACTGATCCTTTGGGGGCCTGAAAATCATATAAAAATCTTTCCCAGTGTAAATTCTGTGACTTACTGTCCTAGTCCTACCTGCTAACATTGGGCCTGAATAGGCCTCTTATGGTTGAATTCTCATTGAAACTCTCACCACAAATACAATTTGTCTTAAGCTTGTGATCTGTTGGGTGATTTAATCTTCTCCGGTGTTTGATGGTTAGGAACTTGTTACTGCCGCACTCTTATTTTTCTGCTGCACAGTATGACATTTTCTTTTTCTTATTCTTTACTTGTAGTGTTGCTTGTTGCGAGTATATTAGTATGCAATGCAAAACTGCAATAATAAAAAAAGCAAAAAACAAATGTTCACGCTATTTTCAGTACCTTGTAGAAGAGCAGAATGAAGTTGATAGCAAATGCCACGAAGAGAGCTAGAAATCTCAGGTTGTAGAAGTTCCTGGCTAGATAATTCTGAAACCAAAATAATTCACTTGTGATGTACCAATATTTAAACAGAATCACAGACCAATTTAATTTGATATTTTACATGTGACTCCTATTTTATCGCATTCTTATATTATATGGAAGAAAATTCTTCCGTCTGCTGTAGAAACATTTGTATTGAAGTGTAACTTCTGCAGCAGCCACATCAACTTAAAATCATGGCAGTCTCTCTGGATTCCCACTGACAAAATAGGACGGGCGGTTGAAAGTGGATGGATTCACATCCTGTACCCGTATTCTGCAGCCATCTGGTGAAAGTTGCTGAAATGTTACTGAAGCTGGAGCAGCAGCTAATTTGATTCCCTTCAATCAGTAAAAAACCATGGCTTCAATCAGTGTGACGCTAAATAGAGAACCTTTTGTTGTCTGCAAAAAACCCAAGTGCATACATCAGCTGACGTTCGAATTCAGTCCCTACTCCATCAATCCTTTCTTGTAACAATTTAAAAATTGTTTAAATACAATCGAAACTGAAAAGTAGAAGCTAACAATGAACCTATGTAGAATGTTTGAGTTCAGTTACATAAAATAACTTTCTAATAAATACTGTCATATTTATACTCTTTCAATTTTGCACTTCAGCTGCCAAAGAATTGCCATCATAGCCCTGCCCATCAATCACCTAGCAGGATAGTTCTTTATCGATGATATCACAGCCTCAATTCAATGTAATTTCAGCCCAGGGATGTACTCATTTATTGAGGTGACAATATATTAGAAATATATACACTGATGACAGAGGAAAGGGTGGTCAATTAACATTGAGTTTTACATGTGCTTCATTGTGTATTTTATATCATTTGGATATCTTGATTAAAGTGTGTACATTGCGAGATTTACTACACCAGTGATTGTTTTGGCATTATGCAAAGCAAAGTGCACAGTCAATGTTGTAGCAAATTTCTCAAATACACGCACTTAGGAGTACATTTTTACTACTAAGTCAATAAATTGGAAATAATGTCTGAAATCCTAATTTATGTTCAAAATTCAATTTGTTATGCAAATTCATTTTAGTAAATATTCTGAACAAGTACAGGTGTGAGGGGGTTGGCAGTGGAGGTGACACTTTTGCTAAGTATGCAATTATTTGTAGTACATTGATGAGTTAGTATTAATGGAATATTAGTATGTTTTTGCCTAATCCCAAAATTCCTCTGGGAATCAAACTGGATCAACGCATGTTGCTGCAAAGACTGGGCTGGATTTTCCGGGAGGGGTCAGCAGGTGTGATCGGTGGCAGGCCATCTGGGAAAGTTTTTTTCCCCAGTGGGTTGGGACCCCGCTGTGAACCCGCTGCCATGTTGGTAATACATTAAAACTCGCTACTGCACTAGTTTTGACACCAGCAATCCTTGTGGCCCAAGGAGCTGGGTTGTGGATTGTTCAAACTTATTATAGCAGACGACCCGTACAACCAGCAGACGGAAAAGAGTTTCATCAAATTATTCCTGGCTGGATTTAAATTCAGTTTCCAGAGGTGAAAAGATAGTATTGTTGTGTCAGAGATTGTGACATTTCAGCCCTGGTCCTAGTAGGAATGGAGTACTGGAAAAGCTATATCTCAATTTGCAATCTTACTCAAAGATGAGTAACCAGAAAGTAGAAATATTTTCAATCCGTAGGTGTGCTTTTCAGCAGAATGGAATTCTGCACCTGCATCCTATGCTATACAACAGTTGGCATTTATGCAGCACCTTTAACATAGAAAAATGTTCCATGGTAGTTCACAGAGGCATTATCAGACAAAATGGATGCTGAGACAAAGATGGATATATTAGCAGTGGTGACCAAATGCTTGGTCAAAGAGCTGAGGAGAGGGATGTGGAAAAGCAGAAGGGTTTAGGAAGGGAATTCCAGTGTGAGGGACCTAAATGGCTGAAGGTATGCCTGCTAATGGTAGGCCAAAGGCAGGCGGAGGATGGACAAAAGGCCACAGTCAGGGAAAGAGCGAATTTGGGAAGGGAGGGGGAGGTTGTAGGGCTGGAGGAGTTTACAGAGATGGGAAGAGTGAGATCATGGAGGGATTTAAACATGAGGACGAGATTTTTTAAATTGGAGGCGTTAGGGGACCGGGAGCCAATGTAAGTCAGTAAGCACAGAGGGGTGTGATGGATGAACAGGATTTGGTGCATGTTAGGAAGCAGACAGCAGAGTTTTGGATGAGCTGAAGTTTATGGTGGGTGAAAGCTGGGAGACCAGTCAGGAGAGCATTGGCATATGGAGTCTGGAGGTAACAAGCTTATCATGATATGAAAAAAAATCCCCGTCCTAAAACAAGACATGTAACAAATTTCAACAGCTAAAAGCAAAATCATTTTCAAGGAATATCACGTTACTGCACAACTCCAGTGTTGCACCCCTTGTATGTAATATTGCTGCATTTAGTAAAGAGAAATGGGACAAAATTTAAGCTAAAACTTATTTTATATAATATATACTTATAGCATCAAACACACAACCTAAATACAAAACCTAGCCACGTACCACCATTTTGGTTTGGTAAATTTCCAGTCCCTCCCAGAAGTTTGCGAAGAACACCTCTGACTCTTTTTTGTTCTGTCCACGTCGTCTCTTCTTTTCCTTTTGCTCTTTTCCCTCACTTTCGATTGGCTGTTCCTCTTTGGCTTTGTCCTTCTTCTCGCCATCCTCTGTGCTATCAAGGCAAGAGCACACCAGGAAACAGAAGTCACTTACCTGGCAATAACTCATAATTTTAACTGAAATTCTCTGCACCAATTTGCTGCAAGAGGAACTTACTCAGCCTTCTCAGACTCTGTTTTATTCTCAGCTTTATTCTTTTGCTCAACCTTGAAATTCAGGATAAAAAGGACAATAAAACATTTAGACTGTAAGCTTTATGAGAATTAAAATACTGAAGTTGAAGTTTTGTAAAACGGAACATGTTTTCAAAACCTACCTCTGATTTCTTTTTTTGACAATATGCTTTTTCAATACTAGGAGGGCTGTCTGTTCCTATAATTTCTGCGACATCCCCCAGACCTCCATGAATGTCTCCTGCTGCTTTGCCTCCTTTTTTCGAACCTGTACCAAATATATTGGGCATCATCTCTGTTTCACTTTTCTCACCTTGTACTGTGGACTCAAGCTCTGCTAGAACACCTGTCTCAGGAATTTCTGCTCTTTCTGACTCAGCCACATCTCCATGAATTCCAAGTTGTGTTGGATCAGGCATGCTAGCTAAAAGATCTGTGACAGTGATGTTTTTGGCACCTTCAACTAAGCCGCCACCAAACATGGCACTCCACACAATCTGGAAAAGTCCTTGTACTACATTGAAAATAAAGAAGACAAGGCCAATGAACAGCATCCAGAAGAAGGAGAAAAATGCCTTTACTAACTCCATGGTTGTCATCCTCTTAATTTTCTTGTATTGTCTTTTGATATTTTTAAATGTGAAGAGGCTGAAAAATTTCAACAAACTAGTTTTGAAACCATGACAAGCTGATGCAAATGCACTTGAGGACTGAAGCACCTCCCCATCTTCTTCTTCTTCTTCTTCTTCAATTGGAGTAGGCTCCTCGTCATCATCGTCCGCTCTATCAGCTGCATCAGGTTCAGAGATTTGAGATGCGAGTTGCATTTCAAATATGGTGTCCTCACAAAAATTCACAAAAAGTTCCATTTTTTCTGATTCTCCTCCTTCATTCACAACATCAAAGATGAACTGCCTTTTGGATTCCTTGACTTGAGGTTTCTCCCACTGTGTCCTACTTGATTCACTGATTTCAAAGTAGACCCTTTCTATGCGTTTTGCACCACCCATAATCTCAATGCGTCCTAAATAGGGTTCAAAGTATGTGAGAACGCTTCGTGCTGGTTTCAAAAAGGTCTTCAGACGGCTGTCGTTGGGCATGTGTTCAGATAAGTTGGTCAGTAATACAGCTACATTAAAACCAATGTCCTTGGCTGGTTCATGGAATCGGTCAATAAATTCTATATAGTTAAACATATCATTTTCATCTGCTTCAACGCAAGACAGTAGGAACTCTATTTCTGATTGTGTGTATTTCTTCTGACTCTCTAAAGCTTTTTGGAATTCTTTTTTTGAGATCACTCCTTTACCATCTGGGTCATAGTCTTTGAAGGTATCAGAAGTGGTTATATCCTTTAATTTAAGAAACATATCAAAGAACTTCAGTATCATTTCCACATTGCTGGAAGATTCAATCAACGTGTCTACCATCTGTTTGCCTATAGTTCCATTTACGACATTACCTAAGATTGTAGAGAAGAAAACAGTAAATTTAAATAAACACAAAGAGTTTTAAAAAACAAATTCCTAAATCCATATGTATGAAATTTTGAAACTAATAAGCCAATTTACAAGAAATTGTCACTGCATAAAGAATTCAATAAAAACAAATGCAATTGTCTGGGTTCCCCCTCCCCCCCCCCCCAAAGCTTTAGCACAACTGCATTCAAATTATTACCCAAAAAATTTAAACTTGAAACAAAAAATAGTTTAAAGAGATATTATAAAAACCCTTATGTAGTTTCAATTTGGGACACAAACACAAATAAAGTAGGATGACTATTTTTGCAGTCACACAAATATATTATATATATATATATATATATATATACACACACACGTCACTCCAGTGAGTAAGATACAATCAAGACCAACCTTCAAAATATTTTTACTGACTTGATTAACTTTAATGAAGCATTTTAAATGATGCAGAACTGGTCATTAGTAACTGGACAATATTATTATAAAAATGATGTATAAAGGGTAAGTGATGCAAATGCTTGACAAAAAAAGTACTTTGACAGATGGGAACATTCACAGCATTAGCTAAACATGCTACCATTATTAAACCAGATGCTAACTGATCTTCTAAAGATGCATAGCATGTAAGAAATGTTAACCTTCCAACAGTGACAACAGCATCACCACCATATCTTTCTGCAGATCCAACAACTCCTTCAGCAACTCAATCTGGCTGGAATCCTAAAAACAAAAACAAACATTTCAAATTTTTATTAGTTCATTTTCAAATAATGGAAAAGAAACAAGCCTTCAGCTATTTAGTTATCTTTCATAATTTGAATTGACACTTAGAAAGGTCAAGAGAGGAAAAAAAATAGCTTAGAAACAAATCTATCAAAATATTTCAATATCAGTATTTTAACATATATAAACACTCAAGCTCTGGATGAAGATCGTGTTAAATACTGTCACTGTAAAGGCTTCCAGCAAGAGAAGTCAAAACAGCTTTGACAGTTGCAACTTTAGAAGAATATAAATATGGATTCATTCACTTTTTTAAAAATATCAAATTAAGTAGAAAAGAATCTGAATGCTATGCTAGGAGAGTCTCTTGCCTTGTTATCCTGAAGTAACCCAGTATTGCGACAATCGAAAGAACCTATGGTTTAGATAACCCAGGGGCAGTGTTAAAATTCAAGTGTTTCCAGTGGGCAAGTTTACCAGTCTCAACTATCTTGTCTTGTGCAGTCAGAAATGATAAACTGCCCATGGAGTACTTCTGATGAATTATTTGACTATACTGTACTTCAGCTGTCAACTGCTCCTCCACTTTCCCATTTTACATATCTTTAACAATTAGTGCATTTTACAGCATTATATTGTTATTGAAATAAGTGGCCATAATTTGCTGTGGCAGGGCATCTAACGGCATCTGCCATTAGTTAGACTTCCCTTACATGTTTAGGTTTTTAAATTTTTTGCATGGCAAGTTGCTGAAAGTGCGAGCTGATAATGTCGTAGTGAGGGAAACGGCATCTAGGACCTGAGTGAACAGGGAAAGCAACTGTGTGTCTCCTTAACCAATCAGATTGAAGGATTGTGAAATTAACAGCGCAAGGACTATGAAGTAAGTTTAAATTAGAGTGGACAAATTCAATGTCAAATCAGAAACAACAACTTGTATTTATATAGCGCCTTTAATGGAGTAAAACGTCCCAAGGCGCTTCACAGCCTTATAAGACAAAAGAATTTGACACCGAGCCACAGAGAGAAATTTGGGCAGATAAAGAAAGAAAAAAAGAAAGACTTGCATTTATATAGTGCCTTTCACGACCATCGGACGCCTCAAAGTGCTTTACAGTCAATGAAGTACTTTTGAAGTGAAGTCACTGTTTTAATGTGGGAAACGTGGCAGCCAATTTGCGCACAGCAAGGTCCCACAAACAGCAATGCGATAATGACCAGATAATCTGTTTTTGTTATGTTGGTTGAAGGATAACTATTGGCCAGGACACCGGGGATAACTCCTCTGCTCTTCTTTGAAATAGTGCCACGGGATCTTTTACGTCCACCTGAGAGAGCAGACGGGGCCTCGGTTTAACGTCTCCTCCAAAATCCTCTGACAGTGCAGCACTCTCAGCACTGCACTGGAGTGTTAGCCTAGCTTTATGTGCTCAAGTCCCTGGAGTGGGATAAAAGCTTGGTCAAACAGCTAGGTTTTAAGGAGTGTCAGGTTTAGAAAGAGAAATAGAGAGAGGGAAAGAAAGATTGGATTAAGAGCGAGAGAAAAAAGATAAATAAAGGAAAAGTAAAAAAAAGTTTTAATTAAAAATGTAACATTTTTTAAATCTTCAACAACAATAGCTGAAGAAATGAGACTCCACACTTGTAATAGTTAATTTTCAGTGCCAGAGTTTGATTGGCAGTAATTAACTTTTCACTTTGTTAAATGGGTAGTTAGACTGGAATGGACAAGACTTAACTTTCTGTGGCAGGTTTAGTTTGCAATTACTGTGGAAATACAGCAACTTCACACCATTCAATGCATTTCAATGGGGAGCCAGACAGCGAGATGCCATTTTCGCAAAGCTAACAGTGGAGCGGCGCATCTCAGACAGCAACTTTTGGATTTCCGTGTTTAACCTCCCATCTGCCCCTCGCCTGAAGTTGCTATGCCATTTGCGCATAAATAACAGCGAGCATCATTAGCCTCACTGTTATTTTGACAGCAAATTCTGGCCCAATAACAATATGCAGTCTATGGCTGAAAAGTTCCATTTTGATGGCCAGGCCAATGTAAGTGTGGTGGAGTGGGAATTCCGCCTGCCTGACAGGCCCATCACTGATCTAGTGAATTTCCCCCATTGGGTTCAGTATGGCTGGATTTAAATACCGAAAAGTCATTGGGCCTCCTCAAACAAAGCAAAAATCTTCCCACTTCAGTTCCTCTTTAACCTTGTATGTAAACATGCGAGGTTACACAACTAACATGACTTCCCTTACCAATATTGTTTAATAAGTAACTTACCTGGCTTGTAGTATTCAACTTATAAAGGCAAGCAGCACTTGTCCTTCACCCGGGGTAAATACAGGGAAATGGGGCCCAGGCCACTATGACAGTATCTGAATCTCAGTGACATAGGATTTAAATACTAATGTTCCCAATGCAAAAAAGCATAGGTGCAAAATTTGGCAACAGGAACAACATGGTAGTGCTATTAGGGCACTACTTCGGTGCCGTGGCATAGCACCAACTTTTGTTTTATGCTGGACCCAATTGGGTGCTAAACCGAGGAAAATCCATGGTATAACATTCCTCCTCAAAAAAAGTTACTGTTAAAACATATTGGCCCAGAAATTCGGGTCAGGGGCTTCCCGCGGGTGCAAGCCCCCGACCTACACTTACATATCGTGCTGACATTTGAAGACTGGGCCTGCGTGGATTTCCGGTCTGTGGCCCGGTTCAGCTCCCGGCGCGCTGTGCGTGCGTGATCCAGCGGCGTACTTAGTGCGATGAGCCGGCTGGGATCATGTGAGCACTGGGCAACCAATGGGAGTTTACAAAAGTCCATTCATGAGTTAGACATAAGACCTGTCAAACTCATGAAAAGTCCAGGCGCCCAAAACACTACTTAAACTTTAAATAAAAGTTAAAAAAACATTCCAATAATTAAATTAACTATTAATAACTTTAAAAAACGAATTTAAACAATTATTCAAATTTATGCCAAATTTTTTTTTTCAAGAAATCGGGTCCAAAAATACATTTACCTTACTGTAAATTCTTTAAAAAATAATAAACCTGTGGAAAAAAATTTCTAACTTTAATTATTAGACCACTTACCTTATAAAACTAAGTCCTTACGTCTGCTTTTTACATTCGTAAAAAGTGGAGGCCTTCACGCACAGACAAACCTGTCAAAAAAACCGAAGTTCAACGCGTACGCGCTGCCTCAAACGTCGCAAGGGAACCGCCTCTTAACCCCTTGGTTCAGAGGAGAGGAAATGCCGGTTTTTCGCGCATGCGCTGTGCATGCTGAAATCCGGCACTTCCAACGGGCCCACGTGTGAGTACCCCGTCCGTACTCACGCGTTGGGACCGGAATTACTGGGCCATTATTTAAACATATGTATCATTGGCTGAATTCTGCATTGTTGCTGTAAATGAAAAAAAAAAAATTAGATCATAAATGACTTGCCAACGTAACAACGATGGTCCCTACTTGATCTGTACAGCTTGGTACCACATAAGAACATAAGAAATAGGAGCAGCAGTAGGCCATTCAGCCCCTTGAGCCTGCTCCGCCATTCAGTAAGATCATGGCTGATCTTCTACCTCAACTCCACTTTCCTGCACTATCCCCATATCCCTTGATTCAATTAAGATCCAAAAATCTATCGATCTCTATCTTGAATATACTCAACGACTGAGCCTCCACAGCCCTCTTGGGTAGAGAATTCCAAAGATTCACCACCCTCTGAGTGAAGAAATTTCTCCTCATCTCAGTCCTAAATGGCCAACCCCTTATTCTGAGACTGTGACCCCTGGTTCTAGACTCCCCAGCTAGGGGAAACATCCTCTCTGCATCTACCCTGTCAAGCCCTGTAAGAATTTTGTATGCGTCAATGAGATCACCTCTCATTCTTCTAAACGCTAGAGAATATAGGCCTAGTCTACTCAATCTCTCCTCATAGGACAATCCCCTCATCCCAGGAATCAGTCTGGTGAACCTTCGTTGCACTCTTATGGTAAGTATATCCTTCCTTAGGTAAGGAGACCAAAACTGTACACAATACTCCAGGTGTGGTCTCATCAGGGCCCTATATAATTGCAGTAAAGCACCTTTACTCCTATACTCAAATTCTCTTGTAATAAAGGCCAACATACCATTTGCTTTCCTAATTGCTTGCTGTACCTGCATGTTAACTTTCAGTGATTCGTGTACAAGGACACCCAGGTCCCACTGAACACCAACATTTCCCAATCTCTCACCATTTAAAAAGTACTCTGCTTTTCTATTTTTCCTACCAAAGTGGACAACGTCACATTATATTCCATTTGCCATGTTCTTGCCCACTCACTTAGCCTCTCTATATCCCCTTGAAGTCTCCTTGCATCCTCCTCAACTTACATCCCCACCTAGCTTTGTATCATCAGCAAACTTGGATATATTACATATGGTTCCATCATCCAAATCATTGATATAGATTGTGAATAGCTGAGGCCCAAACATTGATTCTTGCAGTACCCAACTAGTTACAGCCTGCCAACCTGAAAATGACGTGTTTATTCCTACTCTGTTTTCTGTCCGTTAACCAATCCTCAATCCATGCTAGTATATTACCCCCAATCCCATGAGCCCTAATTTTGTTTAATAACCTCTTATGTGGCACCTTATTGAATGCCTTCTGAAAATCCAAATACACCACATCCACTGGTTCCCCCTTATCTATTCTGCTAGTTACAACCTCAAAAAACTCCCAACAGATTCGTCAAACATGAGTTCCCTTTCATAAATCAGTGTTGACTCTGCCCAATCCTATTATTATTTTCTAAGTGCCCTGTTACCATGTCCTTGATAATAGATTCTAGCATTTTCCCTACTACTGATGTCAGGCTAACTGGTCTGTAGTTCCCAGTTTTCTCTCTCCCTCCTTTCTTAAATCGCAGGGCTACATTTGCTACCTTCCAATCCGCGGGAGCCGTTCTCGAATCAATGGAATTTTGGAAGATGACAACCAATGCATCCGCTATCTCTATAGCCATCTCTTTCAAAATCCTAGGATGTAGGCCATCAGGTCCATGGGATTTATCAACTTTATTAATTTCTCCAGTACTATTTTTTTTTACTAATACTAATTTCTTTCAGTTCCTCATTCTCGCTAGATCCTTGGTTCTCCACTATTTCCTGGAGGTTTTTTGCATTTTCTTCCGTGAAGACAGACACAAAGTATTCGTTTAATTTCTCTGCCATTTCCTTATTTCCCATTATAATTTCTCCTGTCTCAGTCTGTAAGGGACCCACATTTACTTTTGCTAATCTTTTCCTTTTTACATACCTATAGAAGCTTTTACGGTCTGTTTTTATGTCTCTCGCTAGTTTACTCTCATATTCTATTTTCCCTTTATCAATTTCTTGGTCCTCCTTTGCTGAATTCTAAAATCCTCCCAATCCTCAGGCTTACTGCTCTTTTTGGCAACATTATAAGCCTCTTCCTTTGATCTAATACTATCTTTAACTTCTCTTGTTAGCCCCGGTTGGACCACTTTTCCTGTGGGGTTTTTGTGCCTTAAAGGAATGTATATTTGTTGTAAATTATGTATTAATTATTTAAATGCTAGCCATTGCTTGTCTACCGTCATACCTTTTAATGTAGTTTCCCAATCTACCTTAGCCAACTCGCCCCTCATACTTACATAGTTTGCTTGGTTTAAATTTAAGACCCTACTTCGGATTTAACTAAATCACTTTGAAACTGAATATAAAATTCTATCATATTATGGTCACTCTTCCCTAAGGACCCCTTTACTACAAGGTTATTAATTTCTCATTGCACAATACTAGATCTAAAATAGCCTGTTCCCTAGTTGGTTCCTCAACATACTGATCTAGAAAACTCTCTTATATACATTCCATGAATTTGTCCTCCACACGCTTCTCCTGCACTTCACCTGGGGTCCCCTTACCTGCCTGAGTTGCAGTCGCACCCTCCTGTCCCTGACCACTTACCAGAGCTGTACCACTACCTAACCTAAGGGGTGTGACTGCCGCCTGAATCAAAGTGTCCAGGTAACTCTTCCCCCTCCCTGATGCCCCACAAAGTCTGCTCCTCAGACACCCGCTCAACAACTTTGAGCTGAAGTTCCTCGAGATGCAGGCACTTACTGCAAACGTGGTTGTCCGGGATCACAATGCTCTCCACAAACTCCCACGTGCTGCAGTTAAGGCACACCATCTGCACTACCATCCCTATATGACCTTGTTCTATTTAATTAAATTTAATTTAATTTGTATTTAAGTAACTTAGTTTACAGTTTAGTTTCTTGACTGCTTACTTGATCTATATTAAGTTATGGGTAATGAAATTAAATATCTACCTGTAACACAAAGCACTACAAGTAGTGTTGGCAAAAAGCAGCAACCTCATCCCCCTCTTCGCCAATTTCCCACTCTTTCTAAATTCCCAAATGAAATACTCTGTTTAAGTGCACTTCATTTAATTCTGCTCTGTGCTCTGTAGAACTGTTTACTTTTATACTCTAGGAGCCTCACCCAATTTACAAGTGTTGACTCAGCTCTCCTGCTCCTGGTGATTAGCATCTATCCAAGACAAACACTTCCAGCTGACTGACAGTTAACTGCCACTGGCAGGCAGCTTCTGTTAACTACAGTTTTTAAAGTTCTAGGTTTAAATCAAAATGTTAAACTAAATTTCACTATTTACAGCTTCTACTTACCCAATACTTACCAGAAATCCCCACTCTTTTCAAATTCCCAAATGAAACACTCTGCTAAAGTGCACATCAGGCTATATTGTACAGGAAGGACTCAGGTTTGATCTCTGCTCCCTGCTGAATGAACTGATGTCTGCTGGCTTCTTGACAGCCTCCTTATCCAATATCTGCTTATTTTAGGTTCTCTGAAATGATATTGTAGCACAGCCTGTACTTTCTTTTGTACTGACATTAAAGAGTTCTTCATAGCAATACCACGGTCCACATTAGTATTCAGTAACAGAATAGCTTTCAGTGTTCTCAATTTTAAAAAAAACAGACCATGGGGTTAATTTCAGGACAGATCAGCTTCATTTTTCAATAGCTGATAGATATGGTCTGGAACAAGGAATTTTATGTGTGCAGCACTTTAACTCTTAATTAAGAGTATCCCTTGGGGGCTACATGCAACCTCAGCCTTTTTTTAAACAACATTACCTGTGATTGTCAGCATTGTAGTGGGAGACGTACCTGAGAAAGCTTCATTTGCATATTAGCAAAAACATGAAGGAAACCAACCACTGCATCCCAGAGCCTGCTGTGGGCTAAACTCTGCTGGTTACCAATGCAAGGGCCCTAAACAAACAAAATCAGATGGGATATCTTTCAGAATAGAATGCCGGTGTCAAAACTTGAAGCATTTTTGTATGTGTTAGTTCACTAATTGGCTTATTTGATCATTGATTACAGTACACACATGGTGAATTTTGATTTCTGTTGACTGCAAGGGACAAATACATATTTTTAAAATCATAGAAATACATTGAATACATAGAAGTTACAACACAGAAACAGGCCATACAGTCCATTGATCAATGCATGCAAGCACATAGTTTTAATCACATTTACCCACCCCATTTCCCGATCGCTTCAACCCCTTTCCCTTCATCCACCTATCCAATCTAATCTTGAATGTCTCTGCCTCAACTACTAACACTGAAAATGAATTCCACAGCCTCACAGCTCTCATAGAAATATAGGAATTGCTAGATGCAAGTAGACTGAGGTCCATCTAGTTCACCTTCTACCATCCTGGTAGTCGCATGATACAACAATAATGGAATTGTTGACTAATCATAGCAATCAATTTCTATCAAGTAGTCTACAACAGACCCAGACCGGTGAGGAAACCCCCAGTGGTGGAAAGCTTTGGGAACCATTAGGTCCAAGGCCACCTGTTCTTCCCAAACATGCTATTCTTACTAATTATTAATTACTACACTTCAGAAGTAATCTGTTGGTTGGGAAGCATACTGGGATGTCCTGAAGAGGTGATAAGCATTATTAAATGTTCCTTTTTATTTCTTTAAAAAAAAATTCAAACACAAGAACTTACTGAATATATTCCTTCTTCAGAAACCAAAACTCAGATGTGTGTTAGGTGTGAGGTTGTGTTAGCTGTGGCTCAGTGGTAGCACTCTCATCTATGAGTCAGAATGGTATGGGTTCCAGTCCCACTCCAGAGACTTAAGCACTAAATCTAGACTAACACTTCAGTGCAGTACTGAGGGAGTGCTGCACTGTCGGAAGTGCCGTCTTTTGGATGAGACGTTAAACTAAAGTCCATCTACACTCTCAGATGGATGTAAAAGATCTCATGGCGCTATTTTGAAAAAAAGCAGGGGAGTTTATCCTGGTGTCCTGGCAAATATGTATCCCTCAACCAATATCACTAAAAAAGAGATTATCTGGTCATCATCACATTACTGTTTGTGGGAGCTTGCTGTGTGCAAATTGGCTGCCACGTTTCCTACATTACAACAGTGACTACACTTCAAAAGTACTTCACTAGCTGTAAGGTGCTCTGGGATGTCTTGAGGTCATGAAAAGCACTATATAAATGCAAGTCTTTCTTTCTTACCATGTAATGTCTCAAATTATTCAAATCATTATTTTCTGAAAGAAATCTATCTAAGTTACATTTGAATGAATCAATATTATCTGCTCTCTGTGTAAAGAAGTTTTTCCTATCCTCTGTTCTAAATCTTTTACATTTAATCTTGTATCTATGGCCCCTTGTTCTTGACCCTCTACTACTAGAAACAGTCTACTTCTACCTATTCTGCCCCCTCCTTTCATAACTTTAAACATTTCTATCACAATCACCTCTATAATCTGCAATTTTCCAATGAAAAAAGCCAATTTTTTCTTTGTATTTATATTTTCTCATATCAGACAGCACCTAGTGAATCTGTATAATGCCTTCTCTAAAGCTTCAATATCCTTCCTACAGTGTATGGCACAATGCTGCACACCTTACTCTAACTGAGGTCTTATTAAGGTTTTACATAAGTTAAACATAATCTCTTGTCTTTCAGATTCTATACCTCATGATAAAATCTAGAATGCCATTAGCATTTTTTTTTACAGCCTTTAATGTCCTGTGAACCTGTACCACCAAATGCCTCTGCTTTTCCACAATACATAGAAACATAGAAGATAGGAGCAGGAGTAGGCCATTCGGCCCCTCGAGCCTGCTCTGCCATTCAATGAGATCATGGCTGATCATCCAAATTCAGTACCCTGTCCCTGCCTTCTCCCCATATCCCTTCATCCCCTTAGCCTTAAGAAATATATCCAACTCCTTCTTGAATATATTTAATGAATTGGCCTCCACTGCCTTCTGTGGTAGAGAATTCTACAGGTTCACCACTCTCTGTGTGAAGAAATTCCTCCTCATCCCTGTCCTAAATGGCTTACCCCTTATCCTTAGACTGTGACCCCTGGTTCTGGACTCAGGGACATCCTTCCTGCATCCAGTCTGCCCAGTCCTGTTAGAATTTTATAAGTTTCAATGAGATTCCCTCTCATTCTTCTAAACTCCAGCGAGTATAAGCCCAATCGACCCAATCTCTCTTCATACGTCATTCCTGCCATCACAGGTATCAGTCTGGTGAATCTTCGCTGCACTCCCTCCATGGCAAGAACATCCTTCCTCAGATAAGGCGAACAAAACTGCACACAATACTCAAGGTGTGGTCTCACCAAGGCCCTGTACAACTGCAGCAAGACATCCTTGTTCTTGTACTCAAACCCTCTCGCTACGAAGGCCAACATACCATTTGCCTTCTTAACTGCCTGCTGCACCTGCATGCTTACCGTCAGCGACTGGTGCACAAGGACATCCAGGTCTCGTTGCACTTCCCCTTCTCCCAATCTATTGCCGTTCAGATAATAATCTGCCTTCCTGTTTTTGCCACCAAAGTGGATAACCTCGCATTTATCCACATTATACTGCATCTGCCATGCTTCTGCCCAATCACCCAACCTGTCCAAGTCATACTGGAGTTTCTCGGCATCCTCCTCACAGCACACATGCCCACCCAGCTTTGTGTCATCTGCAAACTTGGAGATATTACATCTAGTTCCCTAGTCTAGATCATTTATATATATTGTGAATAGCTGGGGTCCTAGGACCGATCCCTGCAGTACCCCACTAGTCACTGCCTGCCACTCGGAAAAAGAGCCGTTTATTCCAACTCTTTGCTTCCCGTCTGCCAACCAGTTCTTTATCCAAGTCAGTACCTTGCTCCCAATCCCATGTGCCTTAACTTTACACGCTAATCTCTTATGCGGGACCTTATCGAAAGCCTTCTGAAAGTCCAAATACACCACATCCATTGGTTCTTCCTTATCTATTCTACCAGTTAGATCCTCAAAAAATTCCAGTAGATTAGTCAAGCACGATTTACCTTTTGTAAATCCATGTTGACTTTGTCCGATCCGGTCACTGTTTTCCAAGTGCTCTGCTATTACATCTTTTATAATGGATTCTAGCATTTTCCCCACTACCGATGTCAGGCTTACCGGTCTATAATTCCCCGTTTTCTCTCTACCACCTTTTTTGAATGGTGGGGTAACATTAGCTACCCTCCAATCCATGGGAACTGTTCCAGAGTCTATCGAATTTTGGAAGATGACCAGCAATGCTGGGGCCACTTCCTTAAGTACCCTAGGATGTAGATTATCAGGCCCTGGGGATTTATCGGCCTTCAATCCCGTCAATTTCCCTAACACCATTTCGCTACAAATACTGATTTCATTCAGTTCCTCCCTCTCATTAGACCCTATGTTCCCCGACATCTCTGGGAGGTTATTTGTGTCCTCCTTTGTGAAGACAGAACCAAAGTATGCATTTAATTGGTCAGCCATTTCTTTGTTCCCCATTATAAATTCCCTTGATTCTGACTGCAAGGGACCTACGCTTGACTTCACCAATCTTTTTCTCTTTGCATATCTATAAAAGCTTTTACAGTCAGTTTTTATGTTCCCTGAAAGCTTACTCTCATACTCTATTTTCCCCGTCTTAATTAATCCCTTTGTCCTCCTTTGCTGAATCCTAAACTGCTCCCAATCCTCAGGTTTACTGCTTTTTCTGGCCAATTTATGTCTTCTCCTTGGATCTTATGCTATCCCTAATTTCCCTTGTTGGCCACGGTTGAGTCACCTTTTTTGATTTATTTTTATGCCAAACAGGGATGAACAAATTCTGTAGTTCATCCATGCAATCTTTGAATGTTTGCCATTGCCTATCCACCGTCAACCCTTTGAGTAACATTCCCCAATAAATCCTACCCAACTCGCGCCTCATACCATCGTAGTTTCCTTTATTTAAATTCAGGACCCTAGTCTCGGAGTCAACTACTTCACTCTCCATCTTAATGAAGAATTCTATCATATTATGATCGCTCCGACCCAAGGGAACAGAGCCTACTTCCGTCCAGAGTATAATTGTTGCTGTTATTTTGTTACCAAAACGCACATCCTCACACCTAACACACAGCTGAATTTTGGTTTCTGAAGGAGGATTGTATTTATATTCAATTTTTATGTTTGAATCAAAGAAAGACAAAAAAAAGGAACATTTATAAAATGCTGATTACGTCTTCAGGAAATGCTTTCCAACCAACATACATTTGAAGTGTAGGCACTGTATTTATGTAGATAAATGCTACAATGAGCTTGCCTGCAGTAAAGACCTACAAACATCAAATGAATGAATGACCAGATAATCTATTTTTCTTGGTGTTCCTTAAATACTGCCATGGGATCTATTATGTCCACCTGAATACTTGTTTATGTTTGTGATTCTTCTAATTATGTATAACGTATCAAAAGTTAGGGTATTCCACAATCCTTTAGTTTAAAATATGGAATTAGTCTGATACATAATGAGTCTGTAATTTTTACAGGAGATATGCAAGGAAGCTGTAACGTTACCTGGATATACTCAGTGAGTGAGTTGAAGATTTGTTTGGCTACAGCTAATGCTTTTGAGAAGTTGCGCTGGCCTTGTCCATCCATAACATCTTTTCCTGAGTAATACCAATAGAAATCACTAATTGACTCCTGGAATTTAATAAGAGACGAATTACATTAATTTTTTTTAATGGATTACAAATGAATGCATTTCGTAATGTTAACATGCTCGGCATTCTGTGCGTTCCTATTAATGGCCCGTAATTTGCGGTCAGCGGTGAAGCAAAGGCGTTTGCCGCTGGCCCCGAAGTAAGCATCCCACAGAGATCTCGTAATCTGTGTGTCGAGAAGTTTGGGTTTTACGTCGTGTAATTGAAATCAATGCATGCTAATGAGGATTCCCAGCGAAGAGCTGCTGTGATGTCAACAAGCTGTCTAAGCAGCCAATCAAAATGCAGAATTCTCACAGAGAACAGGAAGTGGGTAAGCGCCTTTGATTCTAACTTTTTTTTTAATGTTAGAGCAAGCTAAACAAAGATTGGGGCTCACACATGGGGAAAAGGCAAACCTGAAATAAAGATGAACAAACTTTAAAAAAAATTAATTTTCATTAAAATAGATAAATTTGACACGCCACAAAATTAAGTCAATATGCTGTTATAACCCCAGTTACATCTAATCCCTTTGGGTCTAACTTTTAATGGGGTATTTAACAGTGGTATTACTACGGAAGAGCCAAAGTTTTCGTCAGTTTCCCTGATTCGAGAGATTTCACTGATTGCCGGCTCTGGGGTGCGGGGGCAGACCGCAACTTTAGGATTTCCACATTAGGCTGAGCATGCGCTAAATCCTGACGTTGCATCAGTTTCAAAGGCAAAATGATGGCGAATGCTGCCTGTTCGCAGTCATCAGTGTCTTGTTTTGCACACTTTGTACAAAAATAATAAATTGCAGGACAACGGAGTATTACAGTTTAAACTATTTTAATGAAGCATCAGGTCTGTAAGCTTTCTCAATCAATACAGTGCCATGTGGACAAGATGGAGTCCGGACCCTGGGTCTTCCCAAACAATAGTAGTCCTTACAGATGCCTGCAGGCCAATGACAACTCAGCATGTGATCACATGTGAATATAATAGGTATTCCTTACAGATGCCTGCGGGCCAATGATAAATCAATATGCAAATGTTACAATCAGGACCACAAATTCCAGGCCAATGTCTCTATCAGTTCTGCTGCCAGAAAATTCCAATATGTATAAAATGGCATTAACAGAATTTCACCCTGAAAATGATGCAGGTCTCCTCTCAAAACATTCGAGTAAACTTTTTTTTGCAAAATAAAGTTATCTCACTTTACGGCAACCATTTAGGTGCTGTGTTATTTTGGAGATTTTGGTCTCATTGCCCACTTAAAGAGACTTCCATCTGCTGAGTGTGTGTATTCAGGAAAAAGAAAGTATGAGTGTTCGGGGAAATTCTGTAATAAAAAAAAAGTCCGGCCACTGCTCTGTTTGCTCAGCACCATTTTCTTTAATGGTGCAGGTCTCCTCTCAAAACATTTGAGTAAATATATAATTTATGTTGCTATGGGTAATACACAAAAATAGTAAATATAACTTATGATTTTCACTTAACATCAGGCTTGTGGTCCTAAAATTTTTTTCCTTTTTTTGTGAAGCATCAACAATGCCTGCAGAGAGGTTCTAAAAAATCCAACTTCTCATTTCATGAGAATGACCAAACACAGAACAATCACAGGAATGGCTGCAAAGATGTCCAATTTTCCTACAAGGCCTGGGAGTAGGAAAACATTTGAATAGAATAGAATATTAGTAATCGTGCAGCCGATTTACGACTGTAGTGCTGCACAATGAACTGACAATATCAAAATCTCTTAAATTGAGTTCTACGTTTTTCTATTAGACTTTATTCTTGAATAGTTATTAACATCCCTTAATACAATCCGCAATATTGTGTTGTGTGAGGTGGCCTTTACTGCAAATACAGTGATGACTACTTGTCTAGTGACCAGTTTGAAAGATGTTTGCACACTAGTTGTAGACAGAAAGTGAAGAGATACAAAATAAATTTCAAAAAGTTATTCTTATGTGTGTTGATTTCTTTTTGGGTTCAATAAAGACTCATTTCTTGAAAGAGAAAGTTGTTTTAATCTAAAGTCTATTCAACTCTTTTTAACAGCCTTTTTACAGTGTGATGAAATATATTCCATTCATCACTGCCTGTGACTGTGGTCGGTTTCAGTGTCATTTCCCTTCCCCCAGTCCTCATTGTATTATGTATTGGAATGTGCTGTGTGTAGGGCTCCGCCCATACCTGGCCCCTTTTGTAAGCTGGCTCAGTCTGGCCTCAGCCTCCAGAAGGAAGACATCTCTCTCTTTTACGTGTTACTTTCTAATTTAATAAAAGCCTTGTTTTGTTTCGCTAACATCGAGTCTCGGAACTTATTGAGGCACATCAATTTTATTAAATTATTTTTCAACACTATGGACCAACTCCTGAAACCCGAACGTTTGGATTTGGATCCACATGCTCCGGACGCATCAGCACGCTTCGGACACTGGTTTGAGTGTATGGAATTCTTCCTGGACAATTCCGTAGCCGTCAAAGATGCTACGGACGCTGCGAGGATGAGACTCGGAATTCTGCGGAATTGGGTAAGCCACCGGGTTTACCCCCTCATCCAAGACGCCGATACGTACCTGGCCGCCTGCGACATCTTAAAGGCGCATTACCAGCAGCCTACGAATGAGGTGTATGCTAGGCATCTACTCGCTACTCGCGCACAGCGACCTGGGGAATCGGTGGAGGAGTTCCTAAGCATCCTGAAAATGCTTGGCAAAGACTGTAAGTGCCGAGATGTAAAAGCCGCAGTGTACACCGACGAGCTTGTTCGCGATGCCTTTATCACAGGCCTCAGCTCCACTTACATCCGGCAAAGACTGCTGGAAAAAACGGGGTTGGACCTGAAACAGGCTGCGGACACCGCGCGGTCCCTGGATGTGGCCCAGAGAAACTTGGACGCCTACTCTTCAGCCCGCGCCGTCCACGCCGCCACGTGCACACCGAGGGCGCCGCCATCTTGGAAGGCATCTTCCCCGCCCGGCAGCCCGACACCGGCGGGGCCCAGCTCTCCCCCCAGAAGCCCTACGACAGCCGCGACGCGTCAGGGACCCAACTGCTACTTCTGCGGGCAGCCAAAGCATACCAGAAACCTGTGCCCGGCGAAAGGCACCACCTGCTTTAAGTGCGGTAAGAAGGGGCACTTCGGGAAGGTGTGCAGAGGGAACCCCGCCGGAAAACCAACCGCCGGAAAACCCGCAACCGCCGCGTGTGCGCCATGGGAGCGGCCATCTTGGACGCCATCTTGCCCGACCTCGTGGGGTCCGCCATCTTATGAGCAGACAGCGTGGATGCCATCTTGTATCAATCAGGGCCCTACAGTGGCATCGGTCACAGTGGACCAGACCAGGCCGCACCCGCTATCCAAATCAATGGTGGACATCGAGGTAAACGGGTGCCGGGTTAAATGCTTAATTGACAGTGGAAGCACGGAGAGTTTTATCCACCCTGAACTGGCACAGCAACTCTCCCTAAAGGTGGTTCCTACTCAGGGTACCATCTCTATGGCTGATAAAACCCAGACATCGACCATTCTGGGTTACTGCATGGTACAATTGGGCGTTAACGGAACTGTATACGATAATTTTAAAGTGTTAATCATGAAGAACCTATGTGCGAGCGTGATCTTGGGCCTGGATTTCCAGTGCAACCACCAAAGCATCACGCTCAAGTACGGTGGGTCCCAGCCGCCCCTCACAGTGTGCGGTCTGGCTACCCTGAAGGTAAAGCCACCTTCGCTATTCGCGAACCTTACCTCTAACTGCCGGCCAATAGCGGCCAAAAGCAGGAGGTACAGCTGGGAGGACAAGCGGTTTATCGCGACCGAGGTAGACAGGCTCCTGAAAGAGCGCATTATTGAACGCAGCAACAGCCCGTGGCGCGCCCAAGTGGTAGTGGTAAGGGGTAGCGAGAAGAAACGGATGGTGATCGACTGTAGTCAAACGAACAACAGGTACACCCAACTAGACGCCTACCCGCTACCCCGCATATCAGAAATGGTGAACCAAATCGCCCAATACCGGGTGTTCTCCACCATCGACCTCAAGTCAGCGTACCACCAGCTCCCTATCAGACCAGAGGACCACCCGTACACCGCCTTCGAGGCGAACGGACGCCTCTACCAATTCCTCAGAGTCCCCTTTGGGGTGACGAATGGGGTCTCGGTCTTTCAGAGGGAGATGGACCGCATGGTCGATGACCACCACTTGCAGGCAACCTTCCCCTACCTCGACAACGTCACCATCTGCGGCCACAATCAGCAGGATCACGACTCGAACCTCGAGAGGTTCCTGGAAACCGCACAAAAACTCAACCTCACCTACAACGAGGACAAGTGCGTTTTCAACACCACACGCCTCTGCATACTAGGCAGCGTGGTGGAGAATGGGGAAATCGGACCAGACCCTGACCGATTGCGCCCCCTACAGGAGCTGCCCCTGCCCAACACTCCCAAAGCCCTGAAAAGGTGCCTGGGGTTATTTTCTTATTATTCCCAATGGGTCCCCAACTACTCCGACAAAGCCCGCCCCCTCTTGAAAGCATCCTCTTTTCCGCTCTCTGCTGAGGCCCACGCTGCCTTCAAAAGCATTAAGCAGGATATTGAGCGGGCCACGCTACAGGCAGTGGACGAGAACACTCCATTTCAAGTGGAAAGTGATGCGTCTGACTTCGCCTTGGCGGCCACCCTCAACCAGGCGGGGCGGCCCGTAGCTTTCTTCTCGAGGACCCTCCAAGGCCCCGAGATCAGACACTCCTCCGTGGAAAAGGAGGCCCAAGCCATCGTGGAGGCAGTGCGCCACTGGCGCCACTACCTAGCCGGCAAACGCTTCACCCTACTTACCGACCAGCGGTCGGTAGCGTTTATGTTCAACAATAAACAGAGGGGGAAGATTAAAAATGATAAGATTCTTAGGTGGCGGATCGAGCTCTCCACCTTCGAGTACGACATCATTTACCGGCCAGGGGCCCTTAACGAATCCCCTGACGCCCTCTCACGAGGGATGTGTGCCAGCGCCACCGGGGATCGGCTACAGACCCTCCACAACGACCTCTGCCACCCAGGGGTCACGCGGCTGTTCCACTTCATAAAGTCCCGTAACTTACCCTACTCGATTGAGGAAGTTCGGTCTCTGACCAGGAACTGCCGCACTTGCGCTGAGTGCAAGCCTCGGTTCTACTGCCCAGATAGAGCCCACTTAATCAAAGCTACACGGCCCTTTGAGCGGCTCAGCTTAGATTTCAAGGGCCCCCTCCCGTCCGTCGACCGCAATGTTTACTTCCTGAACATTGTGGACGAATACTCCCGGTTCCCATTCGCCTTCCCCTGCCCAGACATGACCAGCGCCACGGTCATTAAATGCCTCAACAGCCTGTTCTGCCTGTTCGGTATGCCGAGCTACATCCATACGGATAGGGGGGCGTCCTTCATGAGTGAAGAGCTACGCCAGTACATGCTGTCCAAGGGGATCGCCACGAGCCGTACCACCAGCTACAACCCCCGGGGTAACGGCCAGGTGGAGCGAGAGAACGGGACAGTGTGGAAAGCAGTCACTCTAGCTCTAAGGACCAAGGGCCTCCCTATCTCCCGCTGGCAGGAAGTCCTCTCGGATGTGCTCCATTCGATATGGTCGCTATTGTGTACGGCCACTAATGCCACGCCTCATGAACGTATGTTTGTCTTTCCCCGGAAATCCACCTCGGGTGTATCCATGCCGTCATGGCTCTCCACCCCAGGTCCGGTACTCGTGCGAAGGCATGTGAGGGGCCACAAGACGGACCCTCTCGTGGAGCCAGTACACCTACTCCACGCCAACCCCCAATACGCATATGTCCGGCACGCCGACGGAAGGGAGGACACCGTGTCCATAAAAGACGTCGCCCCAGCCGGCATCGACAACAACCACGGCAATAGCAGCGACAACGATCACAGCAATTCTTACCCACCCACTACTCTTTTCAACGATCACAGCAACCCTTACCCACCCACTACTCTTTCATCACCCCCGGAAGAACATCGACCAACGGCACCCCCACCAACTACCCCTTCAACAACCCTGGCGGCACCCCCGGCAGAGACCCAGGAGGCTACCGGGGACACCCAGCCGACACCCGCGGCACCACGTCGGTCGCAGAGGACTATCAAACCCCCGAACAGACTAAATCTATAGAAGGGGTGAATGTGATGAAATATATTCCATTCATCACTGCCTGTGACTGTGGTCGGTTTCAGTGTCATTTCCCTTCCCCCAGTCCTCATTGTATTATGTATTGGAATGTGCTGTGTGTAGGGCTCCGCCCATACCTGGCCCCTTTTGTAAGCTGGCTCAGTCTGGCCTCAGCCTCCAGAAGGAAGACATCTCTCTCTTTTACGTGTTACTTTCTAATTTAATAAAAGCCTTGTTTTGTTTCGCTAACATCGAGTCTCGGAACTTATTGAGGCACATCATACAGAACACTCTATACTGTGATGCAGCTAGAATCAAAGTGAAAGTAAAACTCCTCTAGACTGCTAAGGCACAAGCAATCAATAACCAGACAAATATGCTGTAAGGCATAAGCAATCCAACACAGACAAATATCATCACTATTTGCTGATATCCTTACATCTCCCTTTCTTAAAACAAAAGTATTTTACTTTTAACTAACAACATTTAACGAACTTACATCATCATTATAATGATCAAGGTTTTTTACCCTTGCTTTGTGTGTTCACATGAAATATGTCAATACACTAGAACTTGAAGAAAGAATAAGATAACATTACTTCCTTCTTTAACAATAGTCCTTAAATTTGATCAATGAGTCTCTCAGGAGGCTTCACGTGTCTTGAGGATTTTCTGATTGATTGTCCTTGAATCTGAGTTGTTGCCTCAGATGATTGGTTCTCAGCTGTGTGATCTGGTTGTTCTTTGAACTTCCTCACTTTCTCCCCCTCTTTTGTTTTCAGGAGTTTCTCCGGGATGGGTAGGTTTGACCTTAGCCGACGTCCCATCAGGAGTTGGGCTGGTGACATACCACACTCGAGCGGCGTTGTGCGGTATACAAGCATGCTCTGGTCGAAGTCAGTTCCACTGTCTTTTGCCTTGTACTTCAGTCTTTTCACTGTGTTTGCGGGCTCTCCTGGGTCAACAGCTCTGGACAACGTGTCTGCTGTATACATCAGCTTACCCGGTGTGTACGCAACATTCAGTTCATCATAGACTGTCTCTCTTTCGCTTTCCACAACGAGGACTCTCTTTACCAGGTTCAGTCTCTCACAGGCTTTTAAACCTAGTATGGCTTGCACTTCCTTTGGCACCACGATTAATGCTAGCGTGTGCTCTCTGTCCTTGTGTGTTACTTTGACAATGCATTTTCCTTTCACTGGTATATCAGTACCTGAGTATCCGGTCACTTTCACTTGTATTCCATGTAACTTTGGTCTGGGTCTAATTCTCTTAAAATCGGTCTCTGATATCACATTAACTTGTGCTCCAGTATCCAATTTAAATGGAATGTGTATGTCGTTCACTTTTAGTGTCAACATCCAGTCTCTTTCTTCTCTTTTGTTTTCAGATACAACATCTACATAGAATTCCTCTATGTCGCTTTCATCTACTGCATAGACCTTGCTTTGTTGCACTTGGTTCTTGCAGCAACGGGCATAATGGTTGTTTTTGTTGCATCTATTGCATGTTTTACCATATGCTGGACACTTTCTTGGTGGATGCTGTATACCGCATCGACTACATGACTTCCGATTGTCTCTTTCATTTTCGTTTGCTGGCCACGTCTCTTTTTTCACATTGGCGCTCTCTTTGTTAAACGGTTTGTATCCGTTCTTTCTCACTGCATCCACGTTGCAGCTACTGTCACTGAACAGCTCCTTTGCCTGCAACTTCACAGTCTCTGTAGCCCTACACAGTGCTATGGCTTTTCCCAGGTCTAGATCTTGCTCTCTTAGCAGTCTTTCCCTTAGACCATTATCTGGAATACCACACACCAGTCTGTCTTTTATCAGCGAGTCTGTGAGTCCCCCAAATTCACACGATTTGCTCCGGTTTCTCAGTTCAGTCACATACTGATCAATAGTCTCGCCGATTTTCTGTACACGTGAAAAATTTGTGCCTCTCAAACGTAACGTTGCGTTTAGGTATGCAGTAGGCCTCAAACTGTTCCATTATTTTATCTAGCTTCATTTTGTCTCCATCAACAGCAAATGTGAAGTTATTATATACCTCCAGCGCTTCATCACCCACGACATGTAAGAACAGTGACGCTTTTACTTTATCACTTTTCTCTTCAGCTCCGATTGCTGATAAATACAACTCTACACGTTGTTTGAACCTCCTCCAATTTTCAGCCACATTACCTGACAATTGAAGGGTCGCTGGTGGGAGTAAACCTTCCATTTTTCACTTTGTTAGCTATTCGCCAAGGTAAGTAACAATTTTCTCTTTAGGCTTGCTAATCTCTATGTGGAGAGCTGATTTAACATCCGATTTTTTCTCTTTTTTTTTCTTTCAATCCTCTTCTGACACCATGTGTTGATTTCTTTTTGGGTTCAATAAAGACTCATTTCTTGAAAGAGAAAGTTGTTTTAATCTAAAGTCTATTCAACTCTTTTTAACAGCCTTTTTACAGAACACTCTATACTGTGATGCAGCTAGAATCAAAGTGAAAGTAAAACTCCTCTAGGCTGCTAAGGCACAAGCAATCAATAACCAGACAAATATGCTGTAAGGCATAAGCAATCCAACACAGACAAATATCATCACTATTTGCTGATATCCTTACATTATGAACAAATAGTTCATAAATATTAATCATTTTGTTCTGACTTTCACAAAACTTCATTGCATATTTTGGGATTACCTGAAGGCGCAGCAGATAGTCAACAGTGCTGATAATGATATTCACTGTTGTCGTGTTTCCTGTTTGAGTTCTCAGGTAATTCTGGAAATCTACAATTTAAAAGAAAAGTATTTAAAATGTTGGAGAATACACAATTGTGCTGTGAAATATTGTATAGAAAGAAGTCAAGAGAGTTTGTGTTCAATTTAAAATTTGTAGCAAAGTACAAGAACATGACAGTTATTAAGGAATGAGTTACACAAGAGGGTTCAATAGGCCCCTTACTAGAATAGTAGGAATATGTTATCAAACAGTCCTCATGAATGGGAATACATTTGGCATGAGGTATTCTTTTATACCTCAATATGACAAAATTAAGTGCATTATTAATGGTCTATTTTTGTTCTGCCTTTTCCTCAGCAGCATTTTGGGGGTTAAAATCAGATTCACTTAAAAACACAATCCTGTTCGAGACCTGCACATTTAAATTTCAATTATCCGAGATTGGATAAGACCACCTGGCTTTAAAGTGTTATTTGCAAAGCCATTTGGGTTGATCTCACCAGTAACATTTCCTGATAACTGCTTGCTTTATTCTGGGAATGGCCAATGGGATTTGCAGGCACTCCAGGGAATAGTCCTTAGATTCGCTATGTTTTTAATTCTTTGAGAGATTGGTAGTTTTATTTGGCTTTACAAGGTTGATTTCCTATGTTCCTGGTTGAACTTCAAAAGGTGATGGAAAATATATCTTGAACAGCCTTACAGCAGTTAAGGCCGTTGAGGTAGAAGCTTAAAATTTAAAACGTTTCAAACCCGCCTCGAACCCGCCAACTTCTGCTTTTTACAGAGGCAGGACTGGGAGTGGGCGACTAACATGCTCTCAGGAGGCGAGTCCCTCATTTAAATATTTTAATGAGGCTGTGTGCCTAAGGTTCTTCTCTCTGTACCAGCTTTAACACTGGCCAGCTGGGTTTCCCGGACCCCGGGAGACCCGGCAGTTGAAAGGAGGCGAGGACTGCTGCGTGGAACAGTTAAGTGCCTTTCCGGCACTGCTTGTGGCCCAGGAGGAACAGGAGTGCTTCCCGCCTGCCCCCAAGCTACCTTGTTAAGCTCCCCAGCGATCCGATGCCCTCACAATGTCCTCCACGGCCCACGATCTCCCTGCACCCCCCACCCATGTCCCCACGGCCCCCCTGCAATCTCCTCCATGGCTCCCCCTGATCTCTCCCGGCGCCCTCCCCCCCCCCCCACCCCACAACAATTGATGTCCACCCTGACCCCCCCCGATCTCTCCTGGCACCCCCTCCTTCAATGTCCACCCCACCCGCCCCCCCGATCCCTCCCTCCCGCTCCCCGGCCGTGGCCTGGTGCCACAGGCTTACCCACCTGCCAGCCAGCCAGTCTCTCAATCTGGCTGGCTGTGGCCAGGAAACCGATCCAAAAATGGTTCTTCCGGGTTTCCCGACAGCTAAACTGCTCCCCTGCTGCCTCCCTGTAAATATCGGAGCCTATGGGTCTGAAGAAATCCCACATATATTTTATGGAATAGACACTGATCCAGGTCCACTATCACTGAAAGAATTAACAAAGGGTTATGTCGTTTATTATTTTTGCTTTCAGGTGGTGTAGTTAATGTTCTGTAAAGTACTGTAATCTACTGCACTGTCTCTTGCTAGTGCTTTTCTGTTATTTTTAATGTAACTGTCCTGTAGTTGATAGAATAAACCCTCATCAGATTGATGCTTAGACTATCATTTCCAAAGGCTAGGGCTCATGTCATATCCAGTGGTATAAATACAGTAACAGTGGGGTTTTTTTCATTCCTGGGCTTGCTAAATTAGCTGATGATGCGTGTATAAAGTCACTCTCTGGTTCAACGAGAGAAAGGGGTCACTTATGGGAGTTGTCTCTGATGCAGTTTTTTTTTGCTTTTGCAAGTATTGCATAAATATGTCTGATCTCCAAAGGCAATCACACAAATTGCAATATTCATCCATCCCACATCTTCAGTATTACACACTGTCCTTCTGTTCTGCATAAACAGCATCACTCTTCCACTGACATCAGCCAGGAACTTGTGTGTCTCCTGTGGTTTAAATTATCTCAATCTATATGTAGCCTTATAACCTCCAATCCAACTACTGTACCAAGTATTTATACAGCTTATTTTTTAAGGAGTTAATCAATGCGGTATTGGATAATTTTACTGGGAGTCTGCTCCACAGATATACTACTCTGTGGAGGAAACAATCTTCTCAGACTTAGCCTTGGTTGAGGCTTGTTAATTTTAAACCTGTATCCTTTAAGTCTGTGCTTACAGTCAAAGTCAAATAACCTGCTTGCAGCTAAAGCATTTATGCTTCACAGCATTTTACAGACTTGCATCATGTGTTCTTCAATCTTTTTTTTTCCCAATGCAAACAAGTTCTTTCTTTATAACTGTGAATTCTACGTCTCAGAATAATCCTGGTCGGTCTTCTGACTATCTCTAATTAGCCAAAATCCTTTTGACGGTGTGGTTTCTAAAATTGCAAGTAACATTCCCAATACAGCTTGATCAGCAAGCCACATTAGATTAGAATAACTTCTTATAACTAACTTAAATGCTCACAAAATAGATCCTAACATTTGAGTAGCATTTCTGAATAGTTTCACATTGATTAGAAACTTTCAGTGAATGATTAATAATCACACCCAAATCTTCTGTTTCCTGCCTTTGGTAATAAACACTTTTCATGCGTACACATGCATTACCTATCATTTATCCCTCATTTTAAATATGTCCCCCTCCCCATCTCTCATGAAGGCATTGATTCTTTGCTGGGTATATTCCACATGAGTTTGGATGCCAGTTGGTATTTTGTCCAAGTGGCTATTATTCATGCGTACGCCTTGACAGGGAGTATCTGCAGGCTACCCAACCATGTGAGGCATAACACAATCCTGTCCTCAGAGGGTATACACTCACTTTCAAAAGTGGTCCTAAGCGCGGAGCATGAGAGAAATATCTGCAGGGCCATGGATAAGGATCAGCACCAGGGACCTTGGATTATTTTTTTTCTTCCTAAGGGTGCTAAGACCAATTGCAACACCTATACTACCAGCATGGCTGACGTTAACTAATTTAGAATAAACCGGGGATCTTCCTGATCATTGTAGTTCAGCTACTTACTGGTTAAAATAGCTAAGCCATTAGGGGAGCCAGCCTTACAATTATTATTATATACATTAAAATCCAGTGGCAATTCCTCAGCAGTCTGTTTAATTTGTTTTTTCTCATTTGTCACCTAGCCACAAGGTGTGCTATCATTAGTAGACTTTATAACATAGCAAGAAATACTCTCCTTCAAGTCACTAATTAATACTGTGAACAGCCAGGGACCCAGAACATACCCGAGTCAGTGTCTCCCAGACAGAGCTGTTTCACAGTGGGCGAAACTAGATCGCACCATACATTAGTTCAGAATCTTAGTACATTATTGTAGTGCATGATAAGCCACTTCATTCCATAATATAACTGAACATACACACATTACTACTCAAACTGAATCGACAGGTAGCAAGAAAATTTTATTTTTTTATATCAATACAACTCGGAGAACAGAATGTTACTAATAAGTCTGCAGACAGCACCAAGCCTGAAAACTTTTTTCACCTTTACCAAATAAAAATAACATGGAAATTAAATGTGTGTCTTTTCTGCTTTAATCTTTCTCACTTGTGTCATTGAGGTCGGTGTGATGTACGTCAGCAGATAACCGAACTGAACTCACCATTGTTATGTCCCTCACACAGCAGTTGCAAAAACCGAAACAAATCCCGAGTAAATTCATCATTCTGCAATACCTTTTCACCTGGGAAGGTTAAGAAAAGTGATAGTCTTATAGTGAAAGAAATCCCAGCACTTGGCACACCACTATGGAAACCAATTGTAATCAGTGTTTAATAAATCATGAAACACAACACTGTAAAATAAAATCATTCCACATTACATCATTTTAAGGCTGTGTATTGATTTTATTTTCAAATTCTTTCTTTAATTAATTGTACAAAACTAGTTTTGTCAGAACATTTTGTGATCAGACTAATTTTAGATTTTTTGCAGAGAAAATTTGTATCACAATTGAGTTTCTTGCACTCTCGTAATTATTTTGCTTACCTTATTTTGTTTTATGTAGTAATTGTTTAGGTGACAATAAATACAAATGCAATGTTAATGCAAATATAGACTTCGAATTTTGATGCTTTTTAAAAAATCACACCAAGCTCTAAAATGCACCATAGTGCATACAAAAGAATTTAAAATTGAAATCAAACATATTTAAATAAAACATAATCTTTGTATTCAACCTTATTTTAAAATGCATTCTTCATTGACAGACATCAGTAACTTCCATTCCAAGAATTCCAATATACAAACATTTTCAAATGTTATCCTCAAAGCAAGCCACACAATAAGCAGTTTTAATGGACTAGAAAAAAACTGTATTGACCCATTATTGAATAATTATGCCCATATTTAAAACATGAACCATGTATTAGTATTTTTTCTAGTCCACATTCTGACAGTCTTGCCATTCAAAAATAAATATCCAAACCATGTATTTACCATGTTCACGAACAATGACTGTGGATCAATGAGTTTAGGGTTCAAGGGAGAGGAGAAAAAAATGTGAGTAAATGGTTTATTAATAAAACATTTAAAGAAAAAATACAGAAACAGTAACCATAAAAATATGATGAACTTGTAAGACGGCAAGTTAAACTCAACAATGAGAACATAATAATTATAAAATAATGAAGGTACAATTACAGAGCAACAGTTTCAAGGAAATAATGTATTAACAATTGTGTAGTTCTGCAAGATAAACTGTTAATGTTCGGATGAAAAGATAAAAGATGCAGTTCTTACGTGTTCCATCTTCAGTCATCATTCCCAAACCTTCTGCTTTGTTTTGTCTCTCAAAGGCATTCAAGTCAAGAACACTGAAATTGTATAAAGAAAATAAATAAAACAGTACAAAATGTGCCACTCTCATAACTGATAGATTGTGAAATCAGTAGATTAGATTGCTGCTTCAGTGACATTCAATTTCTCATCATATTAATGAATTATCAAATGGAATTATAACTCTATCACTGATTTAGTACAGCGATGTGCCCTGCAGACATCTCCTTGGGTTACTTGAACTCATCTTTCACAGGTCTTTGTCGCATAAGGTGGCACCTGGCTGCCTTGAAGATTTGTATTATTCATTCTTGGGATGTGGGCATCACTTTTATTGCCCATCTTTGGTTGCCCTGAGAAGGCGATGGGCCACCTTCTTGAATTGCTGCAACTGGGTGGCCACTTCAGAGGGCAGTTAAGAGTCAACCACATTGGTGACACACATCGGTCGATGGCAAGTTTCCTTCTCTAAAAGACATTAATAAACTGGGTAGGCTATTACAACACTCCAACAGCTTCATGATCACTTTTACTGATACAAGCTTTTTATAACATTTCCAGATTTTATTAAACTGAATTCAAATTCTCAAACTGGTTAGGGTTTAGGGTTAGGGTTCAGGCTAAGGTGGGATTTGAAATCATGTTCTCCAGATTATTCATCCATGCCTCTGGATTATTGGTCCAGTAACATAATCATTAAACTACCATACCCGTATTGGTAAGGATGATTAAAGTAGAATAACTTGCAAAGTACACCACGGATATTGCAAAACAGGTGATATAATTTGTGAAGTATGATTATATATGAATTACAAAGAAATATGAAGTTGTAGTGTATCATTTTTTATTTTAAAGTCTTTCTTACCTAGGAACATGATGGATAATTCTGGTGCTATCCAATTAGTGATCTAATACCTCTGGTGTAATCTAGTTTCAAAATAATGTAAATGATTCAGATGTTTCAAGCAGCAGATGATGTGATTTCTATGTCAGGTCAGAGATCTGTCCTCTTCATCGTGTCTATGGGGGTGAATGTCTTTGTGTATTCTCCTGCTCCGCCCCGTACTGGGCCTCCAGTGGAGCAGGAGCAGCCCCAAGGAAACTCACCCCCTATATTTTAGAAATGGATCTTGCAGAAATGCACTTGTGCTTAGGCTGCTTTGACACATTTACTGCAAACAGAATCTTTTACTTTTGACATTGTCTGGAGTATAGTCCTAGTAACATTTTGCAGGGATAGGACTCATTACTGGGAAGAAAGCCTCCCTTATAGATTCTATGAAGTTTGGCTACTTGTTTTGTTGTGAAGTTAGTCAGTTAAGGTAAAGGTGCTTGGAACCAGGAATGTATGATTTGAGTCTTGCATCTATTATGAAACTGTCATATGGGGGTACCGTAGTGTGTTTATGTTACTGGACCATTATCCAGAGAATGTGAGTTTAAATCCCACCAGTTTGAGAATTTGAATTAAGTTTAAAAAATCTGAAACCTAAAAAGTGACAATGAAGCTGTTGGATTGTCGTAAAATCCCAGCTGGTTCACCAATGTCCTTTAGGGAAGGAAACCTGCTGTCCTTACCCACTCTGATCTCAATGGGTCTCCAGTCCTACACCAATGTGGTTGACTCTGAACTGCCCTCTTAAGTGGCCTAGCGGGCCACTCATGTTGAATCAAACTGCTACATAGAAGGTCCACCATCACCTTTTTAGGGCAACTAGGAAATGAATAAAAGAAATGTTAAAACCAGCAAGGTGCCATCTTATCTTTAGTTTGAGCGACAAAGACTTATGAAATGTGTGAATAAGCATGACTTTACATGACTGAAATACCAATAGTTAGGAGCGTAAAAACTTGGCACAATGACATGCAGATATTGTTATTTTTGTTCTTTTACCTGCAGAAACACATTAGTCCAGACAGACTTCTAAAAAAACCACTTTCTTTCTTCTCCTTCAAATAGTCCAACATTATCTAAAGAATAGAAGCAGTGTTATTTCTGCATTTGCAAGTGTCTAAATTTCTATCTAAATATTAGCAATGAAACAAATACGTTTTGTTAATCTCCATGGAATATGCTTATCAAATGGAATTAGTTGCTTCCTTTCATGTTTTATCTATCAATGATTTGTTTAAAACCAATTTCACAGCTAATTTTCTTTATAAGTTAGGATATGTGTCTTGCAGTTCATAACAATCTTAAAAATTTTAAGAAAACAGTTTATTTGAAAGTAGAGCAGTATTGTAAATGTACTAATCAGTGACATATAGCTGATGCAGATTTTTTAATAGCAAATCCACACAAGGAGTGCTTTACCCGCTGGACATCAGGGTTGCCACCATTCAGAATGGCAATACCAAGCTTCAAGGTTGTCGTCACCATGTGGCCTAATACACCTGTTAAACAGTTAAAATGTTAGTATGAAGGTCAAGACCAAGACTAAAATAAAGTTAAGTAGCAAAACTAACACACATATAACAGATCAGTGTTGTCTAAAGTACTCATCTACTTTATTAAACTGAATTCAAGTTCTCAAACTGGTTAGGGTTTAGGGCTAAGGTGGGATTTGAAATCATGTTCTCCAGATTATTGGTCCAGTAACATAATCATTATACCACCATACCCGTATTGGTAAGGACGATTAAAGTAGAATAACTTGCAATTTACACCACGGATATTGCAAAACAGGTGATATAATTTGTGAAGTATGATTACATTTGAATTACAAAGAAATATGAAGTTGCAGTGTATTTTTTTTTATTTTAGTCTTTCTTACCTAGGAACATGATGGATAATTCTGGTGCTATACAATTAGTGATCTAATACCTCTGGTGTAATCTAGTTTCAAAATAATGTAAATGATTCAGATGTTTCAAGCAGCAGATGATGTGATTTCTATGTCAGATCAGTGATCTGTCCTCTTCATCGTGTCTATGGGGGTGAATGTCTTTGTGTATTCTCCTGCTCCGCCCCCGTACTGGGCCTCCAGTGGAGCAGGAGCAGCCCCAAGGAAACTCACCCCCTATATTTTAGAAATGGATCTTGCAGAAATGCACTTGTGCTTAGGCTGCTTTGACACATTTACTGCAAACAGAGGCCTAGAAATTCAGTGGGCTGCGCCACCCGTTAGCGCCCAAAGAGGGCACTCAGTGGCTTTACCGCCACTGGCCACGCCTCCCGCGATATTTAGCGGGGCGCTAATGGCGGCGTTAGCTTGTAGCGCTGCGACCGATGACGTCATTGTTGTGCACAGCGCCCCGCTCCCGCCCCGATCGCGATATTTGGTCGCGCCCGCCTCTAACGCCGGTCACAAATTGCGACCGGTTCACAGGGCCTACCTGTGGCGGTAGTGGCGCAAATTAAGGTGGAGGTGCGGGGCGGCCATTTTTTCCGGTGGCCGCCTGCCAGCACCTCCTCGCGCCGCCCTCCCCGGCCTCCTGATCCACCCCCCGGGCAGTGCCGGCTGTGTCCCAAAAGCCCGGCACTTCTCCTCGGTGTCGGGCTCTTTTGCTGGCACTCGCGATCGGTGATCGCGCTGGTGCAGGCCCCTCCTCCTTAAGAAGGGGAGGAAGGCCTGCAGTACAGCAGCGCGCCGTGCCACAGCATGTGGCGCTGTGGCACGTAGCGCGGCGATATTCAGTTTGAGCGCCCCAAGCGGGACGCGGGGAGCCTCGAGCAGCGCCCGGGCGCTCCCACTGAATATCGGGAGGGCGCAAGCGGCTCTGGCCGGAGCGCAAATTCCGGCGCCCAGGCGAGCTTGGCGCCCCAAACGCGGCGCCACCGAATTTTTAGCCCAGAATCTTTTACTTTTGACTTTGTCTGGAGTATAGTCCTAGTAACATTTTGAAGGGATAGGACTCATTACTGGGAAGAAAGCCTGCCTTGTTGTCTACTCCTTGCACTTCAACTACAGAACACGATCAAAGCACAGTTCATATTCTCAACTACTTCAGCAAAGTCAGCAATATGGGACGTGATTGGCTGTTAATAGGCAGCAAATGTAGCCCAATGGACAAATAATCTAGCCCAGTTTAATATTAGAGTGGCTATACAGTACCTCTGCTTGCACTGATCATTTGTAAAACCATCTCAGCTGCTGCACGCTGGTGAAGCCTTGCTTGTTGATAAAGTGTCATCTGTTTCTCCATTTCCTTTTCCTTGTGGAACACAAAATGCAAAGAACAATTTTAAGGCAGTGTTCCTAGGAACTATGCAGCTTTCATTTCAAGTTTGCAGAATTGAAATGCAGTGTGTATATGGGACATTTTATAATACAATTTGTAATAATGCACAATAAAAGAGAAATACTACAAGGATCATTTTTATTTATACCACTCCAAGTAAAATGCAAGTATTATATGATTTAAAAAAGAACAATCATTCCACACTATCATTTATTCTAAAATAGCTTTTCAAACTTCCAACTATTTGGAACAGATGCTGAAGGGGCGGCCCCAATGAATAAAGGAAATAAATCCCCCCACCGCTGTGCCCCCACTTCCCCCAAACCAGAAAAGGTTGCTGGTGCTCCATGGGGATCCAGTTGCCTTTTGACAAGCTCCTGGCACCCGAGATTCTAGCCCCCAATCCCCAATGCTCCCAGGACATTGGGAGTATGCTAAAATTATGTTAATGAGCGGATTTGACATTATGGGACAGATGTGGCCCTGCACTGCCAGATTGCATAATCAGCCCCAACATGTCTTTTTTTTAAATGTGCACTTTCCTGTAAGTAATCAAACATACAAAAATGAATGAACTATACTTTCACAAAACCTTAAAGCTTTGTGGTACTTAAAAGAATGGCAGTGCTCCCCTTCCTGCTACTTAAAAGTTCATTTCTTCAGAAACAATTCTGCAGCGTCACTCTTACTGTGACCAATAAAATGTAAACAGAATTAGCAAATCTCTGTCTTCACAGAATCACAGAAACCCCACAGTGCAGATAGAGGCCATTTCGGCCCATCGAGCCTGCACCGACACATATCCCACCCTATCCCCGTAACCCCACGTATTTAATCCCCCTAACACTAAGGGTCAATTTATCATAGCCAATCAACCTAACCCGCACATCTTTGGACTGTGGGAGGAAACCGGAGCACCCGGAGGAAACCCACGCAAACACGGGGAGAATGTGCAAACTCCACACAGACACCCGAGGCCGGATTCGAACCCGGGTCCCTGGCGCTGTGAGGCAACAGTGCTAACCACTATGCCACCGTGCTATTACAACCCTCTCCCATTCTGACTACTGCAGTGTGGGGCAACAATGCATGTGATGGTCTTGGGACCTGAATTTTACACAAGTGAAGGTGGGGGGGGGGGTGGATTTTAACTTTTAGTGATAGTGTAAATGGGGTGACATTGGATTAGCTGCCTGTTATACATCTCTCCCGATTACACACACCTCTCCCGATTTTCATTCCCATGAACTTCAATGTAACCAATAATCGGGAGAGGTGTATAATAGGGAGAGGCATACAATCAGAAGAGGCATACAATTGGGGGAGGCGTATAATCGGTCGGCCGATCGGATATCGCCCCATTTTCACTATCTCCAAAAGTTAATAATTTACCCCTAATAGGTAGCAATTAAGTTGGAACCTGTAAAGTCCAGAGCACCTTAACTTCACTTGAAATAGAGGTTCTGGAAACAACTGGGATCTGGAGATGGAATCTTTCAGGTTTATTACTCTGGTCCAAGTGCTAAGCTCCTTGAATTTCTTGGAGCTAGCTTGAAGACAGCTGCTAACATAATCACTTCATAGATGCAAAAATAGTAATAAAACAGCAGGTTCGGGGAGTGCAGTTCCGTCTATGGATGCGTTATACTACTTCTCTAACCTCAAAAACTGAGGAATATTGAGTGGCATTTCTAATATTTTATGGGATGAGCTGGTTTCAGTCCCTTCACCCTGCAATATTTGCCCAGACTGCGTTTTGTATAAATAGCAGGTGTAACAGCACAGGTAGGTGCCTTAGTACCTTAAAGATTCAGTATTTCATTGGCTGATCAATTAGCTTACTCAGTGCACAATCATTGCAATATTATTACACAATCATTGCAATATTATTTGCTTTATGTCCATTTGTAGCATGATGAGGAAAGAATGCTATTTTAAATAATTTTATGTCTTTCAGAATAAACAAGCTCAATTTTTGAAACCTTGCTTTTATTGACTTACTTCAAAGGTTTTCTCTTTTTCTTCATCTTCCTCCTCAGCAACTTGACAGCTCTGAATATTGAGCCAAAGGTGAAAGCATTAGGATTAAATCGCCTTTTTTTAAATCTAATTTTGCCCAGCAATGCTGTCAAGTACTGCACTGTCTTCATAAAACAACTTTGCAAAGAATAAAAAGTGTTTCTTTCACCAGCATTGCTATTTTTCACCTTCAAGAGCACAAGATTCACAAAACACTCCAATTGTTCAACCTCAGAGAAGAACTAACCCACACTGAACCAGTGGAAATGTTCTAAGTCTTACATTAATCATCCTAGTGGTCTCTAAACAAGACTGCCATTTTAACTTCAACGATTGCACTTTTTGTGCCATGGACTCGTGTTGACTAGGAACTTGTCTGAGACAGCCCAAGCCCATTTTATTTAACAACTAGCAGGCTGAGCTGAATTTGAAGTTCACACTCTCAGATTACTATTGCACTTGGCGCTCACGAATAATATTTTTAAAGAAGGAACAATGACATGGTAAGTTAGTACAGCAATATGAAAGTGAAGTACAAATATGGATTCACAGAATTATATACATTAGCATTCTACCTAGGTACTCTTCCATACGTTAAACACCGTTAAATGTCTAAGACTAGATTTTCCTCTGTGCTGGATTTAATGCAGAAATATCAAAACTGTGCTTCCGTGAGTTGGCATAACTCTTCCCAGAACCAGGCCAATTTTCCTCAGTGCACTTTCATCAGTGTATTCATGGAAGATTCCTGGTATTATTAACACCAGCTATAGACAATCTGCCTCTGGAGGAGGGAGGGGCAGCAGAGGATAAAAATCCAACAATGTTGCAGATGCTAAAAGGGCTAAGGTGGCCATTTTGGGGTAATTTTAACTCCCAAAAATGGGTGGGTTTGGGTCGGGTGAGAAGTGAAAAGTTAAAAAATTAAAAACCCTACTCCAAACCCAGCCACTTCTGGTTTTAATAAGAACATAAGAAATAGGAGCAGGAGTAGGCCAATCGGCCCCTCAAGCCTGTTCCGCCATTCAATAAGATCATGGCTGATCTGATCCTAACCGCCAATCCACTATCACAGGAGGGACGAGGGGGTGGACAACCAATCCGCTCTCAGGAGGCGGGTCAGTTAGTAAAACCTTTTAAGGAGGCTGCGTGCCTCCATCTTAACAACCTTTTTGTTTTTAACTCATGTCGGCAGGGTTTCCCTGGCCTTGGGAAACCCGGCAGGTAAAAGGAGGCGAGAAGGGCTGGATCCATAAGTGCCTTTACAGCACTGCTTGTGGGCCAGGAGCAGCAGGAGTGTTTCCTCCTGGCCCAACAAGCTTACCTGTAAACGCCCACAATCTGTCTGCTCTCCCCACCGCAAACCCTGGCGATCTTCCCTCAACCACCATCTCCACCCCTCACCGCCCCCCCTATCCCGGCGATCTCTCCCCGACCACCATCTCCCCCCCACCCCACGCGATCTCTCCCCGACCACCATCTCCCCCCCACCCCACGCGATCTCTCCCCGACCACCATCTCCCCCCCCCCCCGCACGCGATCTCTCCCCGACCATCATCGCCACCCCCCCTGGGGAACTTCCCCCGACTACCATCTCCCCCCTGGGGAACTTCCCCCGACCACCATCTCCCCCCACCCGACCACCATCTCCCCCACAGCGATCTCCCCCCGACCACCATCACCCCCCGCGATCTCCCCCGACCACCATCTCCCCCCTGACCACCATCTCCCCCCCGCGATCTCCCCCCGACCACCATCTCCCCCCCCGCGATCTCCCCCCGACCACCATCTCCCCCCCCGCGATCTCCCCCCGACCACCATCTCCCCCCCGCGATCTCCCCCGACCACCATCTCCCCCCGCGATCTCCCCCCGACCACCAGCTCCCCCCCGCGATCTCCCCCCGACCACCATCTCCCCCCGCGATCTCCCCCCGACCACCATCTCCCCCCTCCGTGATATCTCCTTGACCACCATCTGCCCCCCGCGATCTCGCCCCGACCACCATCTCCTCCCCGACAATCTCCTACCCCGCGATCTCTCCCCGACCACCATCTCCTCCCCCGCAATCTCTCCCCGACCACCATCTCCTCCCCCGCGATCTCTCTCCGACCACCATCTCCCCACCGCGATCTCTTCCCGACTAGCATCTCCCCCCACCGCGATCTCTCCCCGACCAGCATCTCCCCCCACCGTGATCTCTCCCCGACCAGCATCCCCACCCCCCCGCGCGCGATCTCTCCCCGACCACCATCTCCACCCCCCACTAGAATCCCCAACAATGATCACTTCCTAAATAACAGAAAATGCTGGAAAAACTCAGCAGGCCAGGCAACATCCGTGGAGAGAAAAAAGAGTCAACGTTTTGGGGAAAACCCTTTGTCACGACTGGAAAGGCACAGAAAATGAAATAGATTAAAAGGCCGGGCTGGGAGAGAACAAAAGAGAAGTGAAGAGACATTAAGAGGTATTCAAAACGAGACGAGATGGTGATAGGACTAGTGGGGACAAAAGACGGCTCTAGATTAGGTGTGAAATGCGCTGGCAGAATGGGAGACAGCTGCCATGTGGGAGAGAAAAAAAGGGGGGGGAAAGGGCCAAAACAAAGGTGTGGATAAAAAATAATAAAAAATGTGATGGGGGCCGAGGTTATGATCTGAAATTGTTGAACTCGAAATTGAGTCCGGAAGGCTGTAAATTGTCTAATCGGAAGATGAGGTGCTGTTCCTCGAGCTTACGCTGAGTTTCCATGGAACAATGCAAGAGCCCGAGTGCAGTGAGGTCTGAGTGAGAATGGAGTGGTGAATTAAAATGACAGGCGACCAGAAGCTCGGGGCCATCCTCACGGACTGAATGGAGGTGTTCCGCAAAGCGGTCACTTCCTATCTGCTCCTCCGCTGTATCGTTCTGCTGCAGACTTTCCTGCCCAACAGGCAACCAGCCTGTCAATCAGGCTGGCTGTCGGGCGGGAAACCTGGGGGGACCTATGAGAGGTACGTGTTCCGTTCACGGACACAGCAGCAAAATGAGACTTTTTGATAGCTTTGTGACAGATCTGAAACTGAAAGCACAGACATGTAATTTCTCTGAACTGAAATCATCCATGATTCGTGGCCAGATTGTGTTTGGTATTCATGATAAAAAGGTCAGGGAACGTCTGTTGAGAGAAACCGAATTAAAATTGGAGGATGCTGTGAAAATATGCCATGCCAGTGAGCTAGCTCAGAAGCACGCGAAGACTTTCAGTGAAATTAATAGTGGTGCGATTGTAGTAAGTGATAGTGCTGCTGTCGGTGCTGTGTCCTACAAGGGGAAGAAACGTGGGCAGAACAGAAATGCAAAGCAATCGGAGGATAGAATTTTAAATTGTAAACGCTGTGGTTACCAGCATCAGTCAAGACAATGCCCAGCGTTTGGGAAAATGTGCACAAAATGTAATGGAAAGAATCAGTTTGCCAAACAATGCTTTTCAAAAGTAAAAACAAAGAAAGGGCAACAAGTCAATGTGATTGAGGACACTGATTTAAGCGAGACATTTTTTGTAGGAATGGTGTCATGTGACAATATAGAAAAGGATACAGAAAATGTGCAGCCCTCAGGAATAGACAATGCTGAACATAAAGTTAATGCAGTAAAAGAGGACAAATGGATGATGCCACTGCAGGTAAATGGAGCATTAGTTACATTGAAACTAGACACTGGGGCAAAAGCAAACTTAATCAGTATGAGTGACATTAAAAATATGAAAGAAAAGCCCAAAATACAGAAAAAGTCAGTACTACTGAAGAACTATAAATGGACAGAAAATAGCTTAGGTGTATGCAGAATTAAAGTGACAGTCAAAGACAAAGTGCATCATCTCATGTTTTCTGTTGTGGATGAAGGACTTGATTCACTACTAGGTGACAAAGTTTGTGAGGACTTAGAACTGGTCAAGAGAGTCTACCATATAAACTGTGCCATAAGCAGACCAGATGACTTGGTGGATTCTGTAGTGAGTAATTTCCAGGATGTGTTCAAAGGATTTGGAGTTCTACCATTCACTTACAAGATCCAGCTAAAGGAGGATGCTCAGCCAGTGGTACATACTCCACAGAGAGTTCCAGCACCCCACTCCTGGTACCATGTTATCATAAATAAATAGACGTTTTCATTATGAACAGCTAGCTTGAGCTAGTCATTTATTCAGCCATGTGGACTAGTATACAGCATCCATCTTGACTACTGCCTTGTGGGTTGCCCACTACTAAAACCATACAGCTCCACCTAGTGTACCATTCTAGAATGACATGTTACTGATCATTACAGTGTCGTTCGGGAAACCCTTATTTCTGGGTTTCCCATGCATAACCCCTGCCACCGGCTCTGAACACGCAGCCCTGTAAATATTGGGGCCTGTGTGTCTGCAACAATGTGGCTCACTGCAGTGTCCGAGGCTGGTGCTTCTTCAGGTCACAGAGCCTATGAATTTATAAACTCTAGTTAAGATATCTGTAATCTGGCAAAGGAGGGCACAGTTTGTGGGCCTGTGGAAGGAGAAAGTCTTGGCAATAACTGACACCTCATCTCCATTAAGGAATGCCTTCTGTAACCTGGGTTGCATTTCATTTGATTACATGCAGAGTGCCTTCAATCTTTCTCGTTTCTTCTAAGTGGGGAACTAATTCACAAACAAGGAAGTACCACAAGGCTCCTGTTGCAAATCATCAGTCATGTGCCTCAGAACCTCCTACCACTGTAGAAGTAGGAGGCTGAGATTGAAAGGGCAAGGAAGAGTAGACATCAAGTGGAGGCAGAGTGGCCTTAAAAGTATGGATATTGCCAACTTTGTTGCCAGTGAGATGTTTTAATCACTGATGGGATATGTGCGGAATGCTTGAACATTTTGGCTGCTGCTCCAAACCCGAGACCATTACATCTATCTCCCTTTTATCTTTCTCGGCCCCTCTTTTCCTATCTACTTCCCTTCCTGTCACCCAGTCATACCACCTTTCATTTCTTACCTCTTGGTACCTGTTCCCCCCCGCCAACCCCCCTCCCCCCACCACATCCCAATTCCAATTCATCATTATTCCTCTGCCTTCCTGCTCTCCTGCTGCAGTTCTGAGCTTGAATCCCTCTTTGATAAACCCACAGCTATCCTCTGCCTCTCCAGGCATTCTTCGAAGGGCCTACTGAGTCACTCGTTGTTGCCGCCTTACAAGTAACAACCCCAATTGCCCTATCCTCCCCTCAGTGACCTCTACCCAGTGCACCTGCTGGGGGCTAATCTCACCAACCTCCTAGATGTTCTGCTCACCTCATACACCACTGCCCCTTGGACTCTGCCAACACATCAGCAATCATCGCCCCTCTCTGCATTTCCCTCCAGAATATCCACTCATTGGTATTCAAGGCCTTTGCCATCCACAACCTTATTGTGGACGACTGCATTGACATCATGGCTTTGACTACCATTGGCTCACGGGTGGTGATATCTCGCCCTTCATTGAAGCCTCCCTGCCTGGCTATACTTTCCACCATGGTAGCAGTGTGGGTCTTTTCACCAAATCACATCTTGGATCCAGGAGGTAGTGTTAGAGGAGCCGCAGCCCTTGCTCTTGTCCAACAGGTTTGAGGCTCTTACTCCCTGTGAGGATGGGAACGGGGACTGCGGGGAGGATGAGCAACCTGGCCACAGCACCGTGGAGCGGGGTGCCATTCAAGTGGGGGGAGTTAAAAGAAATGTTGTAGTGGCAGGGGATAGTATCGTTAGGGGGATAGATAGGGTTCTTTGCAGGCGAGAGCGAGAGTCCCGAAGGCTGTGTTGTCTGCCCGGTGCCAGGGTTAAGGACATCTCCTCTGGGCTGGAGAGAAACTTGGAGTGGGAGGGGGAGGATCCAGTTGTCGTGGTCCATGTTGGTACCAACAACATAGATAGGACAAGGAAAGAGGTTCTGCTGAGGGAGTTTGAGCAGCTAGGGGCCAAATTAAAAAGCAGAACCACAAGGGTAATAATCTCTGGATTACTACCTGAGCCACGTGCAAATTTGGCTAGGGTAAATAAAATGAGAGAGTTAAATGTGTGGCTCAAAGACTGGTGTGGGAGAAATGGGTTTTGCTTCTTGGGACACCGGCATCAGTACTGGGACAGGAGAGAGCTGTTCCGTTGGGACGGACCTCACTTGGCCAGTGCTGGGACTAGAGTCCTGGCGAATCGAATAACTAGGGCTGTAGAGAGGGCTTTAAACTAATTAGTGGGGGGGAGGTTTTAAGAGAGCGAAAAATAAAAATGACAGCGGAGAAGGCAATAGAGCAAGGTAGCAGTGGGGGAATTAAAAACCAGAGCGTGTCAGGAAGGGACAGAATGTATAATGGTAAAGTAGCAAAAGGGGTAAAAGCAGGAATAAATTGTCAGAAAACATATTTGAAAGTTCTTTATCTGAATGCACGCAGCATTCGTAACAAAATAGACGAGTTGACGGTACAAATAACTACACATGGGTATGATCTGGTGGCCATTACAGAAACATGGCTGCAAGATGATCATGACTGGGAACTAAACATACAAGGGTATTTGACAATTAGGAAGGACAGACAGGAAGGATGGAATCACTGCAAAGACAGAAATGATATTGGGTCAAAGGATCAGGATAGTGAAACAGTTTGGGTGAAGATAAGGAATAATAGGGGGAAAAAGTCACTAGTGGGTGTAGTCCATAGGCCTCCTAACAGTTGCAACTCTATTGGTCGGAGTATAAATCAGGAAATAGTTGGGGCTTGTAATAAGGGAACAGCTATAATCATGGGGGATTTTAACTTTCATATTGACTGGACTAATCAAATTGGGCATGGCAGCCTTGAGGAAGAGTTCATAGAGTGTATTAGGGACGGGTTCCTTGAGCAGTATGTAACTGAACCAACCAGGGGGCAGGTAATCTTAGATCTGGTCCTGTGTAATGAGACAGGATTAATAAAAAATGTCCCAGTAAAGGATCCCCTTGGAATGAGTGACCATAATATGGTTGAATTCCAAATTCAGTTTGAGGGTGAGAGAGTTGGATCTCAAACCAGCGTACTGAGCTTAAATAAAGGAGACTATGAAGGTATGAGAGTAGAATTGACTAAAGTGGACTGGGAAAACAGATTAAAGTGTAAGGCGGTACAAGAGCAGTGGTCTACATTCAAGGAGATATTTCACATCTTTCAAGATAAATATATTCCACTGAGGAAAAAGGGGAGTAAAAGAAAAGACAGCCATCCGTGGCTTAGTAAAGTAATAAAGGATAGTATCCGACTGAAAACAAGGGCATATAAAGTAGCCAAATCTAGTGGGAGGATAGAAGATTGGGAAGCATTTAAAAGCCAGCAAACAATAACTAAAAGATGAATTAAGAAAGGGAAGATAGATTATGAAAGTAAACTAGCAAAAAATATAAAAACAAATAGCAAGAGTTTCTACAGCTATATAAAAAGAAAAAGGGTGGCTAAAGTGAACGTTGGTCCCTTAGAGGATGAGACCGGGAAACTAGTGGTGGGGAACATGGAGATGGCAAAGACGCTGAACAAATATTTTGTATCAGTCTTTACAGTAGAGGACACTAAAAATATCCCAATACTGGACAAACAGGGGGCAATGGGGGGGGGGGGCGGGGAGGAGCTAAACACGATTAAAATCACTAAGGAGATGGTACTCGGTAAAATAATGGGACTTAAGGCGGATAAATCCCCCGGACCTGATGGCCTACATCCTAGGGTCTTGAGAGAAGTAGCAGTAGGGATTGTGGATGCATTGGTGATTATTTTCCAGAACTCCCTGGACTCAGGAAAGGTCCCAGCAGATTGGAAAACTGCTAATGTAACACCCTTATTTAAGAAGGGAAGTAGACAAAAAGTTGGAAACTATAGACCAGTTAGCCTAACATCTGTGGTTGGTAAAATGTTGGAGTCCATTATTAAGGAAACAGTAACAGAGCATTTGGATAAACATAATTTAATAGGACAGAGTCAGCATGGTTTTATGAAGGGGAAGTCATGTTTGACAAATTTGCTTTAATTCTTTGAGGACGTAACATACAGGGTGGATAAAGGGGAACCAGTGGATGTAGTGTATTTGGACTTCCAAAAGGCATTTGACAAGGTTCCACACAAAAGATTACTGATCAAGATAAAAAATCACGGGATTGGGGTTAATATACTGGCATGGGTGGAAGATTGGCTATCTAACAGAAAACAAAGAGTTGGGATAAATGGTTCGTTCTCGGGCTGGCAATCAGTAACTAGTGGTGTTCCGCAGGGGTCAGTGCTGGGACCCCAACTCTTTACAATCTATATTAACGATTTGGAGGAAGGAACCGAGTGCAACGTATCCAAGTTTGCCGATGATACAAAGATGGGAGGGAAAGCAGTGAGTGAGGAGGACATAAAAAACCTGCAAAAGGATATAGACAGGCTAAGTGAGTGGGCAGAGGTTTGGCAGATGCAATATAATGTTGGAAAGTGTGAGGTTATGCACTTTGGCAGAAAAAATCAAAGAGCAAGTTATTATCTAAATGGAGAGAAACTGCAAAGTGCTACAGTACAAAGGGATCTGGGTGTCCTGGTGCATGAAACACAAAAAGTTAGTATGCAGGTGCAGCAGGTGATCAGGAAGACCAATGGAATCTTGGCTTTTATTGCAAGGGGATGGAGTATAAAAACACGGAAGTCTTGCTGCAGTTATACAGGGTATTGGTGAGGCCACACCTGGAATACTGCGTGCAGTTTTGGTTTCCATATTTAAGAAAAGATATACTTGCTCTCGAGGCGGTTCAGAGAAGGTTCACTCAGTTGATTCCGGAGATGAGGGGGTTGACGTATGAGGAAAGGTTGAGTAGGTTGGGACTCTACTCATTGGAGTTCAGAAGAATGAGAGGCGATCTTATCAAAACATATAAGATTGTGAGGGGGCTTGATCGGGTGGATGCGGTGAGGATGTTTCCACTGATGGGTGAGACTAGAACTAGGGGGCATAATCTTAGAATAAGGGGCTGCCCTTTCAAAACTGAGATGAAGAGAAACTTCTTCACTCAGAGCGTAGTAAATCTATGGAATTTGCTACCCCAGAGAGCTGTGGAAGCTGCAACATTAAATAAATTTAAAACGGAGATAGACAGTTTCCTAGCAGATAAGGGAATTAGGGGTTACGGGGAGAGGGCAGGGAAGTGGACGTGAGTCTAGATTTGGATCAGCCATGGTCCTATTGAATGGCGGAGCAGGCCCGAGGGGCCGTATGGCCTACTCCTGCTCCTACTTCTTATGTTCTTACGGTTTCTCCACCTGCTCCAATGCAAGTTGTTGTTGATTGCCCTCACTTGGTTCCACTCTTACTTATCCAATTGTAGCCAGAGAATGACCAGCAATGGTGTCCCTTCCCACTCTTCCTACTACTTCTGGAGTTTCCCCTAGGATCTATCCATGGCACTCTTTTTTTGTCATCTGCATGCTGCCTCTTGGTGACATTATCCAAAGACATGGGAACAGCTGCCACATGTATGCTAATGACACTATGCTCAACCTCTCCATGACTCTCCATATAGCTTACCTTTGCCATCATGTCTGCATATGCAAGGTATAAGGGGTCCTCTTCAATTGCACTGCAAAAGGTGATTTAGAGAGCATTTAATTCTGTAGAATTGTAGTTGTTCTTTTTTAAATATCTGATTAAAACAATCCTATTTTATAAAGATGACAACATTTGAAATTTTGGGGTGACCTTTTGTAAGCAGTCAATCATCAACTATGGTTTTCTAAGTCTTTTAGATCAGGATGAGCTCTTGGGAACATAAGTGAAGGCTTAAGGTAATTTCAATACGAAGTACTTACTCTCTTATCAGTCTTATAAAATAAGCAGAAATAATAGCTGGTACATGATTGTAAATAGCTCTCCTTTTTCAGGTTACAGGAAACTCTTGTTTAAACGGCACCTAAATATCCAGAATTCTCTATTAACCGGCAAAATTCATACTCTGAAAACACCTCAATAACCGGAAATGTTGCCAAGTCCGAGTCTGAGTCTGCCGCGGTGGCCGAGTTAGTCAGTGGGGGTAGTTTTCCAAACTGCCACTACTCGGCTTCTTGGCACTGTCAGAAGTTCAAACACCTCAATAACAGGAGTCTGACTGTTTGTTAAAAATAGCCTCGGTAGATAACCCTCTCTGTCATCCGGAATTTTTAATTAACCGGCACCATCCCGGTCCCGTTAGTGCCGGATACCAGAGAGTTTCCTGTACTTCTACCCTTGTGGTGACTGGATATTTGCGTCTCTGCTTCCCTCAAGATCGGCTCCGGTGGCACAGATTATTGGAGATGCCTGGGTACATCCCAAAGGAGCTCCAACACCTGAAAAAAAATCCCTACTATCTGGGCATCGCTGCATATTCAAAAGGTTTTCTGGGTCTAGATGTCTCCAGGCAAGCCCTCAGGCTAGAATCAAACCCTGGCAAGGGAATTAAAATGCTCTGAATAAACCAGGAACCCACAACCTGTCATGGAGCACCGCTCAAGGGAGTTGAGAGAACAGCAGGTGTTGATCCCACTACAAGCTGGAACAACAGTGGTTTGTCCAACATTTTCTATATTTAATACATTCCCAAAACATAGGAAGTGCTCTCCTTCTACTTCCCTTTTTGGGGTTCTTATTTGATTTTTTTTTACCCAGCAACTACACCCAATAATGTTTATTTTGTAGTAACAACTTATACAAAAGCACAAGAATATCCTTATGTTACCTTCTTTCAGTGAGGGCAGTACGACTGAAGTGCAATATAAGCTGATGAAGTGGATCAGGTTTCTTGTTAAACACTTCCTCCTCCTCTTCTGCGATGGTAGCAGGTTTCTAAGCACATTTAAAGGTTTGTTTTATACCAGTAGATGTAAGACCAAATGCTTAAACTATAAGTCGTACAATTTTATAGACTGTATGCTACAAGAACAATCATATTTAGTATCTGCTAGACTCATTAAAATCGTTAATTCCACTTTTCAAGTTAGAAGCTTTATCTAAGATAATAGCCAATACAGCACATGACCCTGCATCAGTTTTTTTTTAAACTGGAGCCAACACTTCAATCACAAACTTTCTCTCCACTCTTTGTTTTAGTTTTGCATATTAAGCAGATTAGATGATTCTCACAGGGTTCCAAAGTGATAAAAAAATTCCTTAGTACTTCAAATAAACAAATGCATTTTGAAAAACTTACCCTACAAGGCATGCTCATGTATTAGATGGCACAAATGTAGTTCAATTAAAAATGCAACAAATTTCTTAAACAGCATCGATGAAACAGAGCAGTATTGTGTAAGGAACAATACTCCAGATAGGTCACGATAAAAGATAATAACTTAGTAAATTTTCACCGTCAAAATCCAGAGAACTTTAGTCCCATGACAAAAGGTCAGAAAAAGGCTTCTATATGAAATTAAGCCTTGCATGTGTAGTTGCCAAGCTCTCTGATATGTAGAAACCAGGTGGGGTGAAAGTTAAAATGTAGTAGGAGACTTATCCACTGGCTTCTCACCCCAATTTGGATGATTACAATTTTAAATTGCAGGCAACAAGGACTCCTGCCCGAAACCGGCAAAGTCCTTCTTTAAATATGCAGATCAGACTCTGATGATGTCGTTGGGGCCCGAGTGCAGTGTAAACCTGAGACCTAAGCGGGGAATCAGTGGTGGATTCCGTGCAAAGCCAAAGCTGTTGGGAAGTGGATCCAGGGCCAGGAGAGGCACGGAAAGGTTTTACATTTTGTTTCCTTGTGGGTCAGGAGTCCGGGCCCCACAAGGAAACCTTGGGATTCTCCCGCCCCAGGCATCCCTCTCCTCCCCCTCCCCCGACTGCAATGCTTGACAGATTTCCCTCTCCACCCTACCCCGCTCCTGATGACTTACTTTAGTGCTGGGTACCATTCTCTTTGGCTTCCAGTGGCGGTCTCTTGCCGCCTGATTTTAAAGGCCAGGCAGCCAGTTGCCGCCAACATCTGAGCCCGTTTGGTCGGGACATCGGCCAGAGACATGCTGATGAGACCCGGCCATTAAGATCGGCTGAACCTCCCTGCTGCGGCTCCTGGACAGGCCAAACATTCCTAGGCCACGGTCCTATCCGATACTTAAATCGTGTCAATGCAGTGATTCAATCATTGATATTGCACCAATAAATTGCTCTCTGCCTTGCTATCTTTTTCCTTTTCTTTGAAAGCCTAATATACAATCTTCCACCTTCATGCTTGGCATCCTCCTCTCCCTATTCTAAAGCACTCTGAATGTTCTTCGGTTTCAGGAGTGCTATGTAAATGCAAGGCTTTGTTACTGCTCAGTAAATCTGTAAGTTAATTGTAGTGAAACTATAGGAACATTCCCAGTTTTTATGTCAATTTTTTCTTATTTGTTCTCGAGATGTGGGTTATGCCGCCTGCATTCATTGCCCATCCCAGCTCCCCCGAGAAGGTGATGGTGGGTCTTCTCCTTGGACTGCTACAAACCTAGTGGTGATGGTGTTCCCATGATGGAAGTAGGTAGCGAACGGCATGATACTTAACAACTGACGATGAAGGAATAATGATATATGTCCAAGTTAGAATGGTGTGTGTAACTTGGAGGTGATTGTGTTCCCATGACATTGCTGCTCTTGTCCTTCTTGGTGATAGAGGTTGCAGGGGAGAAATGTAATTTACCTTGGTGAGTTCATGTAGATCATACACACTAGATCTGCAGTGTGCCCATGGTGGAAGGATTGGATACTGAATCCGTTGGCATCTAACGAATTGCTCCGTCTTAGGTGGTGTTCAGCTTTCTATGGCAGCACCCATCCAGGCAAGTGGTGACTTTCTATTATACTCCTGACATGAGCTTTGTAGACAGTGGGCAGGTTTTGAGGGTCACGAGGTGAGCCTCTCAGCACAAAGTACCCAGCTTCTGCCCTGCTCTTGTAACCATGGTGCTGGTCCAGTTAATCTTAGTCAATGGCGGCCCCTAAGATGCTGATGGTAGGGAACATAGAGATGGTGGCACTGTTGAAGATAAGGAGTAGATGGCTGGGCTTCTTGTTCGAGATGGTCATTCCCTGGCACTTCTATGGTGCAAACGTTACCTGCCACTCATCAGCACAAACCTGGATGTTATCCAGGTTCTGCTATTGGGTGGCATGGACATGTTTCATTATTAGAGGAGTTGTGAATGGAGATGAATACTGTAGAATCAACAACAAACAAAAGCCTCACTCCTGACATTATGATGAATGGAAGGTCATCTAAAGATGGTTGGGCCAAGGACACTTTCCTGACCAAGATAAGTTATTTTAACCTTTCCAGTTAAACTTATCGGTTCCCTTAACCATATTTGTACTTTTCCACAAGTTATCCACATTCACTTTATCTTGTAATTTGCAAGGCAAGACAGTCCATCCCTGGATGTTGCCAATGCTGTTCATTGGTTGATCCATTGCAAGGCATTTTTAAAAATTCATTCTCATGATGTGGGCGTCACTGGCAAGACCAGCATTTATTGTACATCCCTAGTTGCCCTGAGAAGGTGGTGGTGGCCTTCTTGAACCGCTGCAGGTGAAGATGTTTGCACAATGCTTTTAAGTAGGGAGTTCTGGAATTTTGACCCATCGACGATGAAAGAACGGAGATATATATCCAAGTTAGGATGGTACAAGACTTGGAGGGGAAACTGGCTGGTGTTCCCATGCACCTGCTGTCCTTGTCCTTCTAGGTGGCGGACGTTGTGGGTTTGGGAGGTGCTGTCAAAGAAGTCGAGGCGTTTGCTACAGTGCATCTTGTAGATAGTACACATTGCAGCCACGGTACGCTGGTGGTGGAGGGATGGACATTTAGACTACTTTGTTTTGGATGGTGCAATCCAGGCAAGTGGAGAATATTCCATCACACTCCTGACTTGTGCATTATAGGTGGTGAAGAGATTATTGGGAGTCAGGAGGTGAGTCACTTGCCACAGAATACTCAGCCTCTAACCAGCTCTAGTAGCCATGACATTTATGTGACTGGTCTAGTTGAGTTTCTGGTCAATGGTGACAGCTAAGATGTTGATAGTGGGAGATTTGGTGATGGTAATGTCATTATATGTCAAGGGGAGGTGGTTAGACTCTGTCTTGTTGGAGATGGCCAATGCCTGGCACTTGTGTGGCGCAAATGTTACTTGCCACTCATCAGCACAAGCCTAGATGTTGTCCAGATCTTGCTACATGCGGGCATGTACTGCTTCATTATCTGCAGAATTGCAAATGGAACTGAACTCTGCAATCATCAGCGAACATCCCCACTGCAGAAATAAACTGCAATATCTCTGGAATGATAACCTGCTGCTATCTTGAAGTATTTGCTTTTGTTACAATCTTTGTTTCACCTTATTTACTTGTACCAAAATGTTCTATCTTTGAACAGTCATGAAAAATAGTTTTATGTGATTCCATAACTCAAACATCACTAACATTGCACAATGTGAACTGTACTGTAATGGTAAGACTTGATAAATGAAATTGCAACACAATAAATCTTCCAAAAAAAATTCAACAAAATTGGTGTCCTTACTCCTTTTACATTCAGCACAACAAGCAAGCACAGCCTAGCAACACAGGCACATTCAACACAATTTATAAACATTCATAATTATATATAAACTACATAAACCAACAAACATCTGATAGTTTGTTACAAGGCTCATAAACAACCTCTGTGCAAAGATAATTTTATAAACTGTGCTTCACTGTTCATGTTTTATGACATGATCTTGGTCATTCAGAGCCTTATAACACACTCGGGCAATCTGTTATTCTATATTTAATACATGCAGCAGCAGTTCTATAATGCGTATCAACATTCAGAGTCATGGGTCTCCCCTCATACAACACATATCCAATAAGAAATAAAAGTTAGAGTGGGTAGTGACAGTACGGCACCACAGAGAGGCACAGCGGTTTCACAGCCTTCGTTCCACTCTTGACAACTGTCTGAGTTTTCAAGGAGAAGTGACATACTTCTACATGTGTGAGGGCAAAAGAGTTGTGAACAATCAACCTATGTAACTCTTAGCAACTAGTTACAAAGACAGAAGCCTGGCAGCAGGTCTATTGCCCAACCTCTGGGTCAGATCATTTTACAGAGCCATCAGAGGTGAAAGTAATTTTTAAAACAGAAATGTTATTTTAAATAGAAATTGTGCATTATAAATAGCACTCAGTTGCTGGTTTAGGAATACAGATCGAGTCTCACTCACAGAAGATCTTTCAATCCATTTACAGCTTTGTTACTCCAGGGTAATCAATGCTAGTAGTCAATCATCACTTCTGCTATATGTGTTCTTTCAAATTCAAATTCTGTGTCAAATTCAAGCTGATGAGAGCTAAAGCCAGTCCATCTTACTCAACTCAAAGGTACCTACCATTCACATGTCACAGTAGCCAAGTTCCATTCCACTTTCCAATGCAAAGCAGCAACAAAAATCAACTACCCCAAAACCAGCCTATTATAATTGACAGAGAAAAGTTGCACATATCGTAGACAGCTTGGCAACAGCACTTCTTGCAGAATGCAGCATGGCCACATATGCTGGAGTTAGACACCAGTCACACAGAGGCCAGTACTTACAGCTAAGTCCTCAATTAGTTTCTCCTCAAATGAGTACTCCTCTGTCTCTATCCATGATTTCTGATAACTCTGCAGGAAGAGGTTAACAGCACGATGCCTAGGAAGCGGGAGGGTATAGCAAGATCAGGAGGAGTAGGAGGTGAGATACAGCTTTTAGTAGATTAAGGGAGATTTTATTATTTAAGATAATAGATAAAGACTATTAGTAAAGATTTGTACAACTCCAGTTCTCTGATTGGTCAACGGTGTATCCTGATCACATATCAAAAATCACACTACTCGAAGTGCAGATTGTTCTATAATTTGGTCCCTAAGATTTTTGATTTTGAATAAAGTACAACTCAAATTATTATTTTTTTTTTAAGAAACAGAGATAATGATTAACTTTGTTTCATCTTAAACAGTCACTCACTGTTACGTTGTGGTGAGCTGCGCTCGTCATAAATTTCACACAGATCATTTGTTTTAATTATAATTTCCTACTATACCATAACTAGCTCAAGTATTGGGATCAGTCAACAAAAGGATTCTTGCGTCTTTAAGGACTCCCTGAACTGGGTATTCCTGCTCACACTTCCTTCACTATCTCAAAAGAAATATTGTGGATACACCCTCATCTTCAAAAGTAGTCAGCATAAAATTTTGTGTAACAACAACATTAAACCGCTGCACTGGCTCACTATATTGGAAGCTTAATAAGTATCCTTTTATCTCATTTTTTTGAGTTGCCATCAGGTGTGCAATAAAGCACATTCACAATGAACATGGCAACAAAAACTTGCATTTTTTATATCGCCTTTAACGTAGTAAAAATGTCCCAAGGCGCTTCACAAGTAAGTACAGTGCATATTATTTTTCCTTTTAAATATTTGCACTGTCCTTTTTACCTCTTTCATGTAAGGTTTGCAGAGGTTTTTGGTTGGCAGACTGGCCAATCAGATTCTGTAAGGTTCATTGTACAAATTGAACACGGTAGGTGTGCTAAGGAGAGTGTTTGCTTAGGACAGGAAGCAGTGTCTATCAATCAAATGTTACTTTACCGTCAAAGAGACGATAAGATTCTCAAAATCAGTGTTCTTATGTAGTTTTTCCAGCCACAGGTGTTGATAGGAGTTCAGGAAGTAAATGTTAATTTTGTGTCTAAAGAAAAGGGATACATTTTTTGCATTGATCAACTTAAAAGCACAGATATGTTTCTGAATTAACTGTGGGATACTTCACCATATTGTGTGAATTAAAGCAAAGTTCTTGTAATTATTTTCTCTGCTGATGTTACATATCATTATGTATAATTTTTTTTTAAAGACGTTCATGAATAAGTGTTTGCCAAAGACTCGCATCTGGTCACTCCATTAACTATTCTAGCAATTAATTAAATTTGAAAATGCACAGATGTTCTGTATGATATATAATTAACAAACACAATTTCATGACTAGATTTATAAAATGCTTTTCATTAATAGAAATGTTGTCTGGCAAGCATCTCACAGTTAAAAAGAATTACTTAAGATGCGGGCTTGCAATGTGATTTCTCACATGTCAATCTTGACCAAAGCTGTTGGCAGTGTTGGGGTTAGGCTCCAAGTAGAAATGAAGAATTTTCCTACAAGAAGGGAAGGGAAAAAGGTAACAGAGGAAGTTTACTACACAGGTCCTAGTCCGAACAGTAGAGTGGCAGAACATCTGCTCACCCTCTTGATTGGAGAACACAGCATGGAAGCAGGTTTAAAGAAGATGAGAAAAAAAATGTCAATAATGGTTGGAAGTGATTGTTAACAAGTGTAAAAAAAATTGCTTTATACAAAAAAAAATCTTTAAAATGTAAGGTGTAACTTAAAAAAATAAAATACAAGACAACAGCAAAGGAAGATAAAGAATAAATAGGAGAAATAATCACTAGTATAATTTTTTCTGTATATATGAAAATACAGCAGCACTTCTACCTTGGCAGATTATACAGTGGTGCCATCCTGAAGCAGGCAACCACTGCTCTTTTGCGTTGTTTGGATAACAGTTTGTGCCACCCTGTCTTCTTTGACCGCAATGGTTGCTCCACCTTAGAAAAAATAAAATAATTAACCAGGGATTTACTAGCTTAATAATAGGCTGGGTCTTGCTGGAAAAATAACGGCGTGTTAATGACACAGGCAGTTATTAATACATAAATCGACCAGCAAATTCAGGGGACTGAGAGATATGCTATGAGTTGCGAATCTCCAGATTTTGCTGGCCGATTTACACCGCTCCGCTGTTTGCTTTGCACAAATGGCATCTCACCCTTAGCCTCCCCGTTATTTTTAAGAACTTGCTGGATTTGCACATTTATTGCTCATTAATTTTGCCACAGAAAGTTAAGTCTGGTAATTAACACCTTTTTAATTACATGATAATTGTTAATGCAGTGCCACTCAACCTCTCTAGCCCAGAAATTGAACAATTTAAATGGTGGAGTCTGATTCTTTCAGGTGGCAAATTGTTATTACAGATTTTAAAAATGTCAAATTTTAATTTTTTTCTTACTTTTCTTTTGTCTATTTTTCTCTCTCTTAATCCAATCTTTCTTTCCCTCTCTTTATTTCTCTTCCTGTACCTAATTTGACTCTAATTCATCCACTCTAATTCACCCTCCATCTCAGTCATTCCTCTGTTTCTTTCACAATCCTTTAACCTCATTGATTAAGGAGATACACTGTTGGTCCCATCATTCAGAGGTCCCAGCTGCCTTTTGCTCTCACCACACTGTTATCAGTTCGCACTTCCAGCAAGTTACGGCACAAAAGATTTTGAGCTGAAAAGTGCAGGAAAATTTCTAACTAATGGTGCACACCGTGAGATGGCCCACTCCAGCAAGTTTCAGCCCAATGTGGTATAAAAGAAAGCAAAAAAGAACTTGTATTTCTTTAGTGCAAGTGTCAGCCATGGCTCATTGGGTAAGATTCTCACCTCTGAATCAGAAGGTTGTGGGTTCAAGTCCCATTCAAAGAACTTGAGCACAAAATCTAGGCTGACATTCCAGTGCAGTACTGAGGGAGCGTTGCACGGTCAAAGGTCCCATTTTTCAGATCCGATGTTAAACCGAGGCCCCATCTGCCCTCTCAGGTGAACATTAAAGATCCCATAGCACTATTTCTAAGAAATGCAGGGGAGTTATCCCCAGTGTCCTGGTCAACTTTTCTCCCTCAACCAACATAACAAAAACAGATTATCTGGTGATTATCACATTGCTGTATGTGGGACCTTGATGTGAGCAAATTGGCTATCTCGTTTCCTACATGTCAACAGTGACTACACTTCAAAGTACTTCACTGAATGTAAAGCGCTTTGGGATGTCCTGAGGTCATGAAAGGCCCTGTAAAAATTCAAGTCTTTCATTCTTTTTATCATGTTCGACATCCCAAAGTGTCTTGCAGCCAATGGATTGATATCTCTCATCCTTTAAGTAAGCAAAAAAAGTAAATAATTTTAAAGAATTGTTCCAATAAATCTTTCTTTTCAGGATATATGAGGCCAGATTTTCTGATAAGAATAATGGCGAGGCTAACAGTGCTCACCATTACAATGGAGAACATCTGACAACAACTTCTGGTGTCCGCACATGTGAAGTTAAATACAGAAATCCAGAAGTTGCTGTTAGAGATACCCTGCTGCTCCACAGGGTATGCTGTATCAGCCCTCACCGATAGACTCGGCACTGAAATGGCTGCAACGGCGTGAACTTGGGGTACTTGCCTAATGCCTACTAGTTCCCCACTAAACTCGGCTCGAAAAGTTGGGGCTGGTGTATTCAGGAGTTTTTAACAGCGTAATAATTACTGCTGAACAACCACTTTGACCCGGAAAATTAATGTTTACACGTGTGGAGTCTCATTCCCTCAGAAGAAAATTAATGTTGGAGATTTAAAAAAATTAAAATAATTTTTTTTTTAATTTGTCTATCTTTTATCTCTTTCTGTTAATCCCATCTGTATTTCCCAATCTTTATTTCACTTTCTGTACATCATTTAAATCTATTTTATATTTCCTGCTTTGTACTTCCTGGTTTAAACCTCTATGTCTCAGTGCGGAGTTTTCAATCTGTTTGGTTAAAGAGCCTTGCTGCTCCTTGACCTGCTCACAGATGCCACAGATCCCCTGTAGAGGGTGCCATGCTGGATCAGGTGCCAAATTGGAGCAAGCCTCCGCTCAAAAGCCCGCAAACACTTTGAGAGCAGCTGTCAGAGAGGTGAATGGCGATCGCCGTTCCTTCGCCACTGACCGCAAAATCCAGGCCGTGGTTTATATTTAGTTTACTTGTATTTGTATTATAGAGTTTTATTTTGTTTTTAATTTAGGATGGGTCTTGCCATTTTAATGTTTTATCTGCAGCTCTTAATGGTACTGTCAATGAATATAAAAGTTAATGAAAACCAGAGAGCTGGGTAGATTTAATTTACAATATGAGCATGTACATATTTAGGATTTCTTACCTTAAACTATGGAAACTTTGTGGAGCCAGGAGGAGCACAGGACACATGTTTTTCTCCAAGGCCAGGTCATTACACAACAGATTCATATTCTGAGATCTGGGGATCTCTCTATCACCAGCCTCTATTAACTTAGCTAGTCATTCCGACAGGGGTTGTCCAATCTGTTAAATGTGCCACCCAGTATTACTGAAAATAGAACCAATTGTACTTTGCTTCAAATATCTGAAAGGTTTCCAATAGATTCTGCTCTGAAAAGAATCAATCCTAAGAAACACCCAGAAAATATATAAATATTTTCCCCTGGATCTGTCCAATAGAGTAATATCAAACTTGTCTTCATTTTATTTATTCTTCCAACAATGTATTAACTCTCTGCAGAATTTAGTTGCAGCTCTGTAGCCCTATTGCATACGGAAATCAAGCATTTGATGCATCCAGTTACCAAATTGCTCAAAAGCATCAGTGAGGTCAACAATAAGCATTGCTGCTTGTGGGGCCCTCAACATACATAGAAACATAGAAGATAGGAGCAGGAGTAGGCCATTCGGCCCCTCAAGCCTGCTCCGCCATTAAATGCGATCATGGCTGATCATCCAAATTCAGTACCCGGTCCCTGCTTTCTCCCCATACCCCTTGATCCCTTTAGCCTTAAGAAATATATCCAACTCCTTCTTGAATATATTTAATGAATTGGCCTCTACTGCCTTCTGTGGTAGAGAATTCCACAGGTTCACCACTCTCTGGGTGAAGAAATTCCTCCTCATTTCTGTCCTAAATGGCCTACCCCTTATCCTTAAACTGTGACCCCTGGTTCTGGACTCCCCGACCATCGGGAACATTCTTCCTGCATCTAGTCTGTCCAGTCCTGTCAGAATTTTATAAGTTTCAATGAGATCCCCTCTCATTCTTCTAAACTCCAGCGAGTACAAGCCCAATCGACCCAATCTCTCCTCGAACGTCATTCCTGCCATCCCAGGTATCAGTCTGGTGAATCTTCGCTGAACTCCTTCCATGGCAAGAACATCCTTCCTCAGATAAGGTGACCAAAACTGCACACAATACTCAAGATGTGGTCTCACCAAGGCCCTGTACAACTGCAGCAAGACATCCTTGTTCCTGTACTCAAACCCTCTCGCTACGAAGGCCAACATACCATTTGCCTTCTTAACCGCCTGCTGCACCTGCATGCTTACCTTCAGCGACTTGTGCACAAGGACACCCAGGTCTCGTTGCACTTCCCCTTCTCCCAATCTATTGCCATTTAGATAATAATCTGCCTTCCTGTTTTTGCTACCAAAGTGGATAACCTCACATTTATCCATGTTATATTGCATCTGCCATATCACCCAACCTGTCCAAATCATCCTGGAGTTTCTCGGCATCCTCCTCACAGCACACATGCCCACCCAGCTTTGTGTCGTCTGCAAATTTGGAGATATTACATCTAGTTCCCTTGTCTAGATCATTAATATATATTGTGAATAGTTGGGGTCCAAGGACCGATCCCTGTGGTACCCCACTAGTCACTGCCTGCCACTCGGAAAAAGACCCGTTTATTCCAACTCTTTGCTTTCTATCTGCCAACCAGTTCTCAATCCAAGTCAGTACCTTACCCCCAATCCCATGTGCCTTAACTTTACACGCTAATCTCTTATGCGGGACCTTATCGAAAACCTTTTGAAAGTCCAAATACACCACATCCACTGGTTCTCCCTTATCTATTTTACCAGTTACATCCTCAGAAAATTCCAGTAGATTAGTCAAGCACGATTTACCCTTATTCCGCTAGCTAGGGCACTTGCAAATTTCTTTACAGCCAGGAGTGAAAACCTTTTTATTCTTTGAGATAGCAAAAATGCTGTCTCCTAGATAGAAAGTGAGTATTTTATCCTTTTTTTAATTAAATAACTGGAGAACTAAAAATCTTTTAAATTTTAAAATAGCATAATGATTACATCAGAGATCTACATTCTGTCATCATTAAGAGATACATTCTTATATCATGATGCCAGTTACCAAGAACCGTCTCCAGTGGTTCAATATGCCAATAGTCAAATTGCCATATCATACAACTGTATTTATAATTGGCCATGAGAGTAATGTTTGTTGATTTACATGGGATTACAGTCTTTAATACTGAGTCACATTAATGATTGTAAATGCTTCGCTAGGAGCTCTGGTTACCTGTTCCAAGTGAAAAACAGCAGCCGAAATCTTTTGCACACGTTCCACAACCTTCGGAGGATCCATTCTCTCTTCAGGCTTGGCAATATCTTTATATAAGTTAAGCTGCCATCTAACTGCTGGGTCATCAGACTGTATGGGAGATTGAAGAATCATTAATACAACTATAAGATAGCAACAGGTACGTGATAAAAGCAGATTTTCATCCTGCATCAAATAGGAAATGGTTCTGTCCTTATTTCATATAGCTTTAAATATAGCCAGGGTTAAAATGGAAGTTGCCTTTCCTGATCAAATTTCAAAATGCAGACCAGACCCCGATTGTCTACAAGTCATGAACCAGGTTGTTTGATTTGTAAAGGACTCAGACTTTATCTTTGGTGTTAATTAAGTTGTACTTAGCCATAGCATTAACAGATATGGAGTGGAGATGCCGGTGTTGGACTGGGGTGGACTATATAATGTGTCTATAGGCATCTCTCCACTTCACCTGATGAAGGAGCAGCACTCCGAAAGCTTGTGATTTCAAATAAAACTGTTGGACTATAACCTGGTGTTGTGTGACTTCTTACATTTAACAGATAAGGAGTAAAATTATGACCTTCAAAACATTTTTTAAAAATTCATTCATGGGATGTGGACATCGCTGGCATGGGCAGCTTTTATTGCCCATCCCTAGTTGCCCTTAAGAAGGTGGTGGTGAGCCGCCTTCTTGAACCGCTGCAGTCCATGTGGTAAAGGTACTCCCACAGTGCTGTTAGGTAGGGAGTTACAGGATTTTGACACAGTGACGAAGAAGGATCGGCGATATATGTCCAAGTCAGGATGGTGTGCGACTTGGAGGTGCTGGTATTCCTATGAGCCTGCTGTTCTTGTCCTTCTAGGTGGTAGAGGTTGAGGGTTTGGGAGGTGCTGTTGAAGAAGCTTTGGCGAGTTGCTTCACTGCATCTTGTAGATGGTACATGGAGCCTTCCTCCTCCCGTTAGTTACTTAATTGTCCACCACCATTCACAATTTGATGTGTCAGTACTGCAGAGCTTTGATCTGATCCGTTTGTTGTAGCATCGCTTAGCTCTGTCAGTAGCATGCTGCTTCTGTTGGTTAGCATGCACGTAGTGCTGTGTTGTAGCTTCACCAGGTTGGCATCTCATTTTCAGGTATTCCTGTTGCTGCTCCTGGCATGCTTGTCTACATTCTTCATTGAACCAGAGTTGAATCAAAGAATCATAGAAAGTTACAGCACGGAAGAGGCCATTTCGGCCCATCGTGTCCGTGCCGGCCAACAAAGAGCTATCCAGCCTAATCCCACTTCCCAGCTCTTGGTCCTTAGCCCTGCAGGTTAGAGCATCCCAAGTGCACATCCAAGTACTTTTTAAATGTGGTTATGGTTCCTGCCTCTACCACCCTTTCAGGCAGTGAGTTCCAGACCCCCATAACTCTCTGGGTGAAGAAATTTCCCCTCAAATCCCCTCTAAACCTTCCCCCAATTATTTTAAATCTGTGACCCTTGGTTTTTGACCCCTCTGCTAGGGGAAATAGATCCTTTCTATCCACTTTATCTATGCCCCTCATAACTTTATACACCTCAATAAGGTCTCCCCTCAACCTCCTCTGTTCCAAGGAAAACAGACCCAGCCTATCCTCATAGCTAAGATTCTTTACTCCCAGCAACATCCTTGTAAATCTCCTCTGTACCCTCTCTAGTGCAATCACATCTTTCCTGTAATGTGACCAGAACTGCACGCAGTACTCTAGCTAAGGCCTAACTAGTGTTTTACATAGTTGAAGCATAACCCCCCTACTCTTGTATTCTATGCCACGGCTAATAAAGGCAAGCATTCCATATGCCACCTTATCTACTTGGCCTGCTACCTTCAGAGATCTGTGGACATGCATTACAAGGTCCCTTTGCTCCTCTGCACTACTCAGTGTCCTACCATTTAATGTGTATTCCCTTTCCTTGTTAGCCCTCCCCAATGCATTACCTCACACTTCTCCGGATTGAATTCCATTTGCCACTGTTCTGCCCACCTGACCAATTTATTGATATCTTCCTGCAGTCTACAGCTTCCTTCTTCAATATCAACCGGACAGCCGATTTTAGTATCATCTGCACACTTCTTAATCATACCCCCTATATTCAAGTCAAGATCGTTGATATATACCACAAAAAACAAGAGACCTAGTACTGAGCCCTGCGGAACCCCACTGGAAACAGCCTTCCAGTCACATAAACACCCATCAACCATTACCCTCTGCTTCCTGTCTCCGAGCCAGTTTTGAATCCAACTTGACACTTTGCCCTGGATCCCATGGGGTTTTAACTTCGTGACCAGTCTGCCATGTGGAACCTTGTCAAAAGCCTTGCTAAAGTCCAGATACACTACATCAAATGCACTACCCTCATCTACCCTCGTTACCTCCTCAAAAAATTCAATCAAGTTTGTCAGACACGACCTTCCCTTAACAAATTCGTGCCGACTATCCTTGATTAATCTGTGTCTTTCTAAATGAAGATTTATTCTGTCCTTCAGAATTCTTTCCAATAATTTTCCCACCACCGAGGTTAGGCTGACTGGCCTGTAATTACTCGGTCTATCTATTATGTCCGTGTATAATTGAGACACGGACTGCAGGAGTTGATTATAACAAGTCTTTACTGAATGGAGACAACCTGGAAACTGAAACTACAGAAGCCTGCTAGGGCCTTTTATACAGGGGTGGTCACTGCCGGTACTGCAGTCTGAGACCAGTTATTCCCTTAAAGGTACATACACAACAATTCCTCCCCTTTTAGATAAACAGTACATAACATTCATTTAACAACTAAATAATAACTAATTACAATTACAATTGCTAGATACATTGGTTGAAGTTAAGCAATTATAAGTTCAGTCTTTGAGGCGGCTTCCTGATTCTGTCTGGATAATGCCTCTTTGGGATATCAGGTTCTTCTGGCAAGGTTGAGTCGGGATCAATGTCGTTGTTTGGTTCGTCTGCTTCCAATATCACCGATTCTGCGGTAGATGCAATTGGTACTTCGGTTTCATCGCCAGGTGTATCAGATCGTGGTGTGGAGTTGATGTTTTCCAGTGACTCTAGAATCTGGTCAGCATGGCGTCTTACAATGCTCTCTCCAACGTCCACGGTATACATTAGAGGTCCTTGCCGTGTACAGGTCGTTCCTGGCTGCCATTTCTCTGTGCGGTAGTCCCGGGCCAAAACTGGTTGACCTATCTTAAAACTCCTGGTCGGCCTTTCATTCATATTCTGAAACTGCCTGTTCTCCACATCTCTTCTGACGTTTGGCGTAACCAAATCCAAGCGGCATCGTAGTCTTCGATTGAAGAACATCATGGCTGAAGTTTGGTTGGTAACCGCATGTGTCGCATTCCGGTAGGCAAACAAGAAGTTATCCACCTTGTGTTGTAGGGGTATATCTTCATTACACATTGCCTTGATAGCCTTCTTGAATGTTTGAACAAACCTCTCGGCCAATCCATTAGTGGCTGGATGATATGGGGCGGATGTGTAATGCTCAACACCATTGTTCTTTAAGAACCTCCGGAACTCTTCAGACACAAACTGTGGTCCATTGTCAGAGCAAATCTGTTCAGGCAGCCCATTCCTGGCGAATATGGTTCGTAAGACTGTGATAGTTTTTTCTGTGGTGGTTGAGGACATTTTTATTACCTCTGGCCACTTTGAATGTGCATCCACCGCAATTAAAAACATCGAGTCCATAAAGGGACCAGCAAAATCAATGTGCACCCTTTGCCATGGAGATGAGGGCCACTCCCATGGATGTAGAGGGGCTTGTGGTGGGGCGTTTTGGACCTTCTGGCATCCAGTACAGCTCTTGGTCATCTCTTCGATTTCTCTATCGATTCCCGGCCACCACACAAACGCTCTGGCTAAGTTCTTCATTTTTACCTCTCCCAGATGACCCTCATGAAGCTCATTGAGCACTCTATCCTTCAATTTGGGTGGAATTACTACTCTGGATCCACACATCAAGGTTCCTCTGCACACTGACAGCTGTTCTCTTCTCGGCGAGAATGCTGGCAGCAGTGGTTCGCCATGTGCTGGCCATCCCTTCACCGTTAAATCATAGACCCAGGAGTGTGTCGGGTCATTTCGTGTTTCCTTTTCTATGTTTGCATTCGTCACAGGGAGACATTCGACTATAGTCGAGTGGAATAACTCCACTGGATCCACTGCCAGTTCCTCTTCCACCGTTGGCAACGGTAGGCGCGACAATCCATCAGCATTCCCATGCTGTTTAGTTCCTTTGTACTCAATGTCATATTGGTGTGCCCCTAGGAACAGGGACCACCTCTGTAGCCGTTGTGCCGTCATTATCGGTACGCCCTTCTGAGGGTTGAAAATGGAGACGAGAGGTTGATGATCAGTTAGTAGAGTAAATTTCTGACCGTGCAGGTAGTGATTGAACTTCTTCACCCCCCACACCAGGCTGAGGGCCTCTCTGTCAATCTGGGCGTAGTTACGCTCGGCTGAAGTTAACGAGCGTGACGCAAAAGCTATCGGCCTCTCTGAACCATCAAGGAATTTATGTGACAGTACCGCCCCAATGCCGTAGGGAGACGCATCACACGCCAGTCTTATCGGTAGTGATGGGTTGTAGTGAGCCAATACTTCTCTTGAAGTGATCATGCCTTTACACTTCTGAAAGGCCCGCTTACATTCATCGCTCCATTTCCATGCTACTCCCGTTCGTAGTAGGGCATTCAGTGGATGCAGAATTGTGGACAAATTCGGCAAAAACTTATGGTAGTAATTCACCAATCCGAGGAATGACCTCAGTTGCGCACATTTTCAGGCGCTGGAGCCTTAACTACCGCTTCAATTTTGTCAAGGGACTTATGCAACCCCTCTTCATCAATCAAGTGGCCACAATACGATATCTGTTTCTTAAAAAACTTGCACTTGGGGTGATTGGCTCGTAGCCCATGTTCATGTAGTCTAGTGAGCACCTGCTCTAGGTTGGCAAGGTGTTCACTGTCATCTTCACCTGTCACTGGGATGTCGTCCAAGTAACACTGAGTCCCTGGAATCCCTTGCAGGACTTGTTCCATCGCTCTTTGCCATATCGCCGGAGCTGATGCTACTCCGAATACCAGTCGATTATACTGGTAAAGACCTTTGTGAGTGTTTATCGTGAGATACTTCCTAGAGGATTCTTCAACCTCCATCTGCAAATATGCTTGTGCTAGGTCAATTTTTGTAAAACGCTTCCCTCCAGATAGTGAGGTGAAGATATCTTCTATCCTTGGAAGAGGATATTGTACTGTGTGAAGGACTGGGTTCACCGTCACCTTGAAGTCCCCAGAGATGCGAACCTTCCTTGGCTCCTCAGACTTATTGTTTAACGTTTTCTTCATGACAGGAACGATGGGTGTTGCCCACTCGCTCCAGTCTACCTTAGATAAGACGCCTGCATTCTCCAGATTCTCGAACTCTGCCTCGACGGCTGGGCGAATTGCATATGGTACCGGTCTTGCTTTGAAAAACTTGGGAATTGCATTCTCCTCTATTTTTTTCGAGGCGGTTACGCCTTTAAGAGTGCCCAGTTCTTGTTGAAATACCAGTCTAAACTTATCTTTCTGATCCATTCACGTCCCAATAACGGTGGTCCACCATCTTGCAGAATGTAGAGATACAATTTCCGTATTTTCTTGCCGTTGTATTCGACAGGCACCCTTATTTTTCCTCTGGGGTATACTTTTTGCCCCGTATACGTCCTCAAGACAATGGCTGTCTTTCTCAAGGGTATGTGTGAGAATAGCCGCTCGTAGTCTCGTCAATTCATGACGGTTAGAGCTGATCCTGTATCCAATTCCATTTTGACTTGGGACCCTGCTATCGTGAGGGTGACCCAAATGGTTCGGTGATCCTCTTTTGCGATTACGTTGTGAAGTTTGAGACAGCTTACTCTCTTGTTCTCGGATTCACTATCGCTCATCTGGTCTTCGGAACTACTGTCCGTCATCTTTTGTACTTTCCTGTACTGTTCCTTAGTAGCCTTGCTATTGTCGTTGGTCTTCTTCTTAAACCTGCAAACTCGTGCAATGTGTCCCATCTTTCCGCATTGCCTGCATATTTTGTCCTTGGACCAGCAGTCCTTCTGGTCATGGTTTGTTCTGCCGCAGCGATAACATTTTGCAAATCCCCATGTCATTTCGTGGGTGCCGTATTCCTGTGGCTTTTGTTGTATTTCTGCAGCTCCCCATGCTGCTGCTTCGTATGATACTGCCACGCTGAAAGCCTTATCTAGCGCCAGCTCTTTCTCTGAGAGTAACCTCTTCTGGGTTCCTTCACTCAGGAGTCCACAGACAAATTTGTCCCGTAAGGTATCTGCCAGTCCTGCTCCGAACTGGCAGTGCTTTGATAGCTTGCGTAGTTCCGTAAGGTAATCAGCATTGCTCTCATTTTTATGCTGATTTCTCCTGTGGAATTTAAATCTTTCTGCTATCAGCAGCGGTGTAGGATTTAGGTGTTCCTGTAGGATAGCAATAATTTCGTTAAAACTCTTTGCCTTCGGTTTGGCTGGAGTAATCAGGTCCCGCAATAGGCCGTACGTTCTTGCGCCCATTAAATTTAGCAATACCGATGCCTTTTTCTCATCGGCTATTTCGTTTGCCTCGCAATACACCTCGACTCTTTCCACATACGTGGTCCAGTCTTCTATTGCATTATCGAAGGCAGTGATATCGCCAGTCTTTGGCATCTTGAAAATCTAAGATGGCGACTCCCGCGCTTTGCCTTCGTCCCCGATGGATCAAAATGGCACCTCCCGCGCTTTTCCTTCTTCCCCGCTGAGTTAAGATGGCGCCTCCCACGCTTTCCCGCCGCTGCCGCTGCTTCCAACGCTGTTGCTGGCGATTATATTTATTTTACTATCCTGTAATGGCGACGCCCTATGGTCTTCGTGCCTCCCCGATCGCTGCTGCCAACGCCGCTCTCCGCGGTATTTAAATTTTTCTATCGCGCTTCAATATTTGCTCCGTTAATTGAAGAAGTGTTCCCGTCGTGGAGCGGACCCTCTGGGACACTTCCCTCCCTCTTCTTCGGTCCGAACGCTGCCCGGCTTCGAAGCACCGGCCGCGCCCTGTGTGCTCCACCCTCTCTCTCTCTCTTTGCTTCCCGACTCGCTGCCTGGCCCCGTTGCAGAGCCACCCGATCGAGCTCTAGCCTGCCGCAGCCCAGGAAGGATCAGTGTACTACCTGCCACCAGCCCGATTAGCTGGGAAACCACAGACTGGAGAACAAAGCCTGGCTCTCGACAGTCTCTCCTGCACTTTTCAATTCAATGATTTGGAGGGCGGTTGCCCATGGTCGACGCCCGTTTCTCGAGTTTCTTTGGATTTAAACATTTTTTTTCTTTCTTCTGGCTTCGACCTTCAATAACGTCGTCTGAGGTGCTGTCGAGTTGCAGGTAAGTTTGTTTCTTACTCGTCGCCAGTATTATGTCCGTGTATAATTGAGACACGGACTGCAGGAGTTGATTATAACAAGTCTTTACTGAATGGAGACAACCTGGAAACTGAAACTACAGAAGCCTGCTAGGGCCTTTTATACAGGGGTGGTCACTGCCGGTACTGCAGTCTGAGACCAGTTATTCCCTTAAAGGTACATACACAACACTATCCTTTTCTCCCTTTTTAAACAAGGGTACCAGATTAGCAGTCCTCCAGCACTACACCTGAAGCCAGAGAGGATTGAAAAATGATGGTCAGGGCCTCTGCTATTTCCTCTTTTGCTTCGCTTAGCAGCCTGGGATACATTACATCCGGGCCTGGGGATTTATCCACTTTTAAAGCTGCTGAACCCCTTAATACTTCCTCTCTATGTTTATTTCATCTAATATTTCACACTCCTCCCCCCCGATAGCAATGTTTGCTTCGCCACTCCTTTGCGAAAACAGATGCAAAGTATTCATTAAGAACCCTACCGACATCTCCCGCCTCCACACACAGATTACTCTCATGATCTCTAATACGCCCTACCCTTTCTTTAGTTATCTTCTTACTCTTAATATATTTATAGAACATCTTTGGATTTTCCTTGATTTTACATGCCAAGAATTTTTCATGCTCTCTCTTTGCTTTCCTAGTATAATTTTTAATTGCACCGCTGCACTTTCTGTACTCCTCTAAAGATTCTGGAGTAGTTAGCCCTCGGTATCTGTCATACGCCTCCCTTTTTTTTTTATCCTACCCTGTATGTCTCTAGACATCCAGGGGGCTCTAGATTTGTTAGTTCCACCTTTTTTCTTTAAGTGCACATATTTGGTCTGAACCCTCCGGATCTCCTCCTTGAATTCCTCCCACTGTTCTGACACTGATTTACCTTCAAGTAGCTGTTTCCAGTCCACTATGGTTAAATCCCCTCTGAGCTTAGCAAAATTTGCTTTTCCCCAATTTAGAATTTTTATTCCTGGTCTATCCTTGTCCTTTTCCATAACTACCTTAAATCTAACAGAATTATGGTCACTAGCACCAAAATGCTCCCCCACTGATACACCTACTACGTGCCCAGCTTCATTTCCTAAAACTAAGTCTAGAACCGCCCCCTCCTTTGTTGGGCTTGCTACATACTGGCTAAAAAAGTTCTCCTGGATGCATTTTAGGAATTCCGCACCCTCTATACACTTCACACTAATTTTATCCCAGTTATTAATATTGGGGTAATTGAAATCCCCTGATATTGCTGCCCTATAGTTTTTGCACTCCTCAGAAATTTGTCTACATATTTGTTCTTCTATCTCCCTCTCACTGTTTGGGGGACTGTAGTACACTCCCAGCAGTGTGATCGCCCCTTTTTTGTTTTTCAATTTGACCTATATGGCCTTGTTTGATGATCCCTCCAACATATCATCCCTCCTCACAGCTGTAATAGTTTCTTTAATCAATACCACAACCCCCCCTCCCTTTTTACCTCCCTCTCTATCCCATCTGAAAATCCTGTAACCAGGAATGTTGAGCTGCCATACCTGCCCCTCTTTCAGCCACGTCTCTGTAATAGCTATAATAGCATAGTCCCAAGTATCTACATGTGCCCTCAGCTCATCTGCCTTGTTCGCTATACTCCTTGCGTTGAAGTATATACCATTTAGTACAGGCAAACCTCCTTGTTGACTACTATCTAGCCCTTGATTTCGCTGTCCTTCCAATTTACTTTCTATGTTTTTGTTTTCCAATTCCAGTTTTTCTTCCCTCCCTATTGACCCTATACTTAGGTTCCCATCCCCCTGCCAAGCTAGTTTAAACCCTCCCCAACAGCACCAGCAAACCCTCCCATGAGGATATTGGTCCCGTTCCCGTTGAGGCGCAACCCGTCTGGCTTGTAGAGGTCCCACCTCCCCCAGAAACGGTTCCAATTCCTCAGGAATCTAAAGCCCTCCCTCCTACACCATCTCTCCAGACACGCATTCATCTGCTCTAACTTCCTATTTCTGTACTCACTAGCACGTGGCACCGGAGATTACTACCTTTGAGGTCCTGCTTTTAACCTCTTTCCTAGCTCCCTAAACTCTGCCTGCAGGACCTCATCCCTCTTCCGACCTATGTCGTTGGTACCGATATGGACAACGACCTCTGGCTGTTCACCCTCCCCCCTTAGAATGCCCTGCAGCCGTTCGGTAACATCCTTGACCCTGGAACCAGGGAGGCAACATACCATCCTGGAGTCACGTCTGCGACTGCAGAAACGCCTGTCTGCTCCCCTAACTATTGAATCCCCTATCACTATTGCTCTCCCTCTCCTCTCCCCCCCCCGCTCCACCTGTGCAGCTGAGCCTTCCATGGTGCTGTGGACTTGGCTCTGGCTGCACTCCCCAGAGGAACCATCGCCCTCACCAGTACTCAGCACCGAATACTGGTTGGTGAGCAAGATGGGCTCAGGGAACTCCTGCACTACCTGCCTGGTCCTCCTCTTCTGTCCGACGGTCACCCATTCCCTCTCTGCCTGCACACTCTTAAGCTGCAGGGTGCCCACCTCCCGAAACATGCTATCCATGTAGTTCTCAGCCTCGCGGATGCACAGCAGTGACGGCAGCCGCCGCTCAAGCTCCGTAACCCGGTGCTCGAGCTGCTGTAGCTGGCGACACTTCCCGCACATGTGGTCATCCAGACCACGGGAGGTGTCCAGGACTTTCCACATGGCACAGGATGTGCATTCCACGGGTGTGAACTGCCCTGCCATACCTCTAATTTACTAACCTAGCTGGAATAAACTTAAAAACTTTAAGAAAGCCAAGTAAATACACTTACCAGATACTCACCAATCAGTTCCCTCCCCTTGTGCCGACGTCACTTTTGACTTCTGACATCACTCTTGAAAATTCTGCCGGTGCTGAGTTGGTACCGCCGCTGCCGCCTCACTGCTCCTCCCAGGTCCGCACTGCCGCCGCCTCGCCGCTCCTCCTAGGTCTGCTCCGCTGCCGCTGTGGGGCCGACCCGCGCCTCAGGCTCTCTTTATACCGCCACTGCCGCCTCACCACTCCTCCTAGGTCTGCTCTGCCGCCGCTGCTGCTGTGGGGCCTACCTGTGCCTCAGGCTCTCTTTATACCGCTGCCGCAGCCTCGCCGTCCCACCCAGGTCCGCTCTGCTGCCTGGCTTGATGGTAATGGTAGAGTGAGGGATATGCCGGGCCCTGAGGTTACAGATTGTGGTGGAATACAATTCTGCTGCTGTTGGTGGCCCACAGTACCTCATGGATGCTCAGTTTTGAGCTGCTAGCTCTGTTCTTAATCTATCCCATTTAGCACGTGGTAGTGCCACACAACACGGAAGACAGGACTTTGTCTCCGCAAAGACTGTGCGGTGGTCACCCTTACCAATACTGTTATGGACAGATGCATCTGCAACAGGTAGATTGGTGAGGACGAGGTCAAGTAGGTTTTTCCCTCATGTTGGTTCCCTCACCACCTGTCGCAGGCCCAGTCTGGCAGCTATATTCTTCAGGACTCAGCCAGCTCGGTCAGTGGTGGTACTGCCAAGCCAGTCTTGGTGATGGACATTGATGTCCCCCACCCAGAGTAGATTCTGTGCTCTTGCTACCCTCGGTGCTTCTTCCAAATGGTGTTTAACATGGAGGAGCACTGATTCATCAGCTGAGGGAGGGCGATAGGTGGTAATCAGCAAGAGGTTTCCTCGTCTATGTTTGACCTGATGCCATGAGACTTTCTGAGGTCCGGAGTCAATGTTCAGGGCTCCCAGGGCTACTCCCTCCCAACTGTATACCATTGTGCCGCCACCTCTGGTGGATCTATCCTGCCTGTGGGACAGAACGTACACAGCGACGGTGATAGAGGAGTCTGGGACATTGGCCGATAGGTACAATGTGTGAAAACCTACTCATCAGTCCTTCTGATCAATTTCTGTAGACTACAGAAAACACACATTCCACTCTTGTATGTCATCAGCATCAATGTACATCTGAAGGTTGTTCTAGTTTTTATGCTATTGTTTGTTAAATGCAGACCCATTAGTATCCTTCTGTCCAACAGGGTCCCTATTAATGGGCAAATGTTAATTTCTGCAATCACAGGTTAATCAAAGTTTTCAGAGCAGATCAATAGGTTTCTCAGGAAGGAGTCATGCTATTTCATTCAATCACAAGCATCCTGTAGAGCTTGCCAGCTGTGCTGTGTGGTCAAATATTGTACTGAAACTGTTGTGTCAGTCAGTAGTAAGACACAGACTGCAGGAGAATGGTACAACAGGTGTTTACTCAACGTGGCTCACTCTGGAACTGAACTGTACAAATTACTATTCAGTGCTATATACAGGTGTGGTCACTGCCGGTACTACAGTATACATAAGCTGTAAAAAGTAGTTCCCCCTTTAAAGGTATATACATTACAATTCCTCCCCTTTTAGATTAACAGTACCATAATACTCATTTAACAATTAAATATCAAACTAATTACAATTAACACTTTTAACATACAACGTTAGCTGAAAATAGTCCATTTATATATTCAGTCTTTGGGGAGGCTTTCTGATCCTTTCTGGATAGCGCCTTTCCCGAGTGTCTCGCTCTTGGTGCGGAGGCGATTCTGGCACCCTGTCGTCGGTTGGGTCATCAGCTTCCGATGCTACTGTTTCTGGGGTAGATGCGACCTGTACGTCGGGTTCATCACCAGGTACGTATGGGCGAGGCATGGGGTTGACTTGTTCCTGTGACTCTAGGATCTGGTCAGCATGGCGTCTCACGATGCTCTCCCCAACGTCCACTGTGTACATTAGTGGGCCCTGCCGTGTGCATATCGTTCCTGGCTGCCATTTTTCTGTTCGGTAGTCGCGGGCCAAGACTGGTTGCCCTACATTGAAGCTCCTTGTTGGCTTTTCATGGATGTGCTGGAATTGCCTACTCTCAACATCTCTTCGTACGTTTGGTCTGAGCAAATCCAGGCGAGATCTTAACCTTTGGTTAAAGAACATCATGGCTGGGGCCTGGTTGGTGACTGCATGTGTCGCATTCCGGTAGGCGAACAGGAAATTGTCCACCTTGTGCTGCAGCGGAATGTTGTCATTGTACATAGCCTTTATTGCCTTCTTAAAGGTTGGTACGAACCTCTCAGCCAATCCATTTGTGGCTGGATGATACGGGGCAGATGTGTAATGCCTTACCCCATTCTTCTTCATAAACCTCCGGAACTCTTCGGACACAAACTGTGGTCCGTTATCAGAGCAAATCTGTTCTCGCAAGCCGTTCCTGGCAAAAATGGTCCGTAGGACTGCAATAGTTTTCTCCGTGGTGGTGGAGGACATTTTGATGACCTCAGGCCATTTCGAGTGTGCGTCCACGGCTATTAAAAACATTGAGTCCATGAATGGACCAGCAAAATCAATATGCACCCGTTGCCATGGAGATGAGGGCCACTCCCATGGGTGTAGAGGGGCATGTGGTGGTGCATTTTGGACTTTCTGGCATCCTGAGCAGCTCTTGGTCAGGTCCTCGATTTGTTTATCGATTCCCGGCCACCACACATAAGCCCTGGCAAGGCTTTTCATTTTTACCCCTCCCAGATGACCCTCATGAAGCTCATTGAGCACTCTATCCCTTAACTTGGGTGGAATTACCACTCGGGATCCACACATCAAGGTCCCCCGGCACACTGACAGCTGTTCTCTTCTTGTCAAGAATGCTGGCAACAGTGAGTCGCCATGTGCTGGCCATCCCTTCACTGTCAAATCATATACCCGAGACAGTGTCGGGTCATTTCGGGTCTCCTTTTCTATACGAGCGTTAGTTACCGGTAGGTATTCAACTATAGTCGAATGAAATATTTCGACAGGATCCACTGCTGGTGCTTCCTCCGCAGTGGGCAGTGGCAGGTGTGATATCCCATCAGCATTTCCATGCTGTTTCGTGCCCTTATATTTAATCTCATAGTGGTGCGCCCCTAGAAAGAGTGACCATCTTTGTAGTCGTTGCGCAGTCATCACCGGAACGCCCTTCTTCGGATTAAAAATGGACACAAGAGGCTGGTGGTCAGTCAGCAAGGTGAATTTCTGCCCGTGCAGATAGTGATTGAACTTTTTCACTCCCCACACTAGGCTGAGGGCCTCCGTGTCAATCTGGGCGTAGTTACGCTCGGCTGAGGTTAGTGATCGTGACGCAAAGGCTATTGGCCTCTCTGAGCCGTCCGAGAATTTGTGCGACAGCACCGCTCCAATGCCGTAGGGTGACGCATCACATGCCAACCGAATTGGTAGTGCTGGGTTGAAATGGGCCAATACCTCTTTCGATGTGATTAGTGTTTTGCTCTTCTGGAAAGCTCATTTACATTCGTCACTCCACTTCCATGGCACTCCAGTTTGCAGTAGGGTATTCAGTGGGTGTAGTATTGTAGACAAATTTGGCAAGAACTTATGGTAGTAGTTTACCAGACCGAGTAACGACCTCAGTTGTGACACGTTTTCCGGTGCTGGAGCCTTGACTACTGCCTCAATCTTTTCTGGGGACTTATGTAACCCCTCTTTATCGATAACGTGGCCACAATACGAGATCTGTTTTTTAAAAAACTCGCATTTGGGGCGGTTAGCTCGGAGCCCATATTCCTTCAATCTAGTGAGCACCTGCTCCAGGTTGGCGAGGTGATCACTGTCATTTTCGCCCGTGACCAGGATGTCGTCCAAATAACACTGGGTCCCTGGGATCCCTTGCAGGACTTGTTCCATTGCCCTCTGCCAAATAGCCGGAGCTGATGCTACCCCGAATACCAGCCGGTTGTATTGGTAGAGATCTTTATGGGTGTTGATTGTGAGGTAGTTTTTTGATGCTTCTTCTACCTCCATTTGCAGATACGCCTGGGCCAGATCAATCTTAGTGAAGCGTTTCCCTCCAGATAGCAAGGCGAAAATATCTTCAATCCGCGGAAGTGGATATTGTACGGTGTGAAGCACTGGGTTCACTGTTACCTTAAAGTCCCCACAGATGCGAACCATCCTTGGTTCCCCAGGCGTGCTGCTCAACGACTTTTTCATCACAGGGACAATGGGTGTAGCCCACTCGCTCCAGTCTACCTTGGACAGTACTCCTGAACGTTCCAAACTCTCCAGCTCTGCTTCGACAGCTGGGCGGATCGCATAAGGTCTGGCCTTAAAAAATTTTGGGCTTGCGTTTTCTTCGATTTTAATTGTTGCTGTCATGCCTTTGTGTTCCGAGTCCTTGCTGGAACACTTCTTGCGCGTCGGTTAGGATCTTTGACAGTCGCCCAGGTGTGACGTCGTCATCCTTTTTGGCAGCCACAGTCAGTGCTTGTATGGAATGCCAATCCAGCTGTATTTTCCGGATCCATTCATGTCCCAGTAATGGTGGTCCTCCATCTTGCAATACATACAGGTCTAGTTTTGGTGTTTCCTTACCGTTATATATAACGGTCACCCTTATTTTTCCTTTGGGGTAGACTTTTTGCCCAGTGTACGTCTTCAAAATAATTTTTGTGTCTCTCAAGGGTATGTGTGAGAATAGCCGCTCGTAGTCCCGTCGGTTTATGACTGTTAGGGCTGATCCTGTGTCCAATTCCATTTTTACCTGGACTCCTGCTATCTTGAGAGTGACCCAAATGGTTCGGTGATCCTCCGTTTTGATCACATTATGTAGTTTCAGACAAATCAGCTCCCTGCTTTCGGAGTTGGTATCACTCTTTTGTTCGTCTGAACTATTCTCCGTCACCTTATGTACCTTCTTGTACTTTTCTTTTGGAGATTTCTTATTGCTGGTTTTCTTTCCCGACCTGCAGACTCGTGCTATGTGTCCTACTTTTCCACACTGTCTGCACACTTTGTCTTTGAACCAGCAATCATTGTGGTCGTGTGTTGTTCTGCCACAGCGATAGCACTTCTCTGTTCTGTATGACATTTCGTTTGTGCCATATTCTTGCGGTCTCTGTTGTATCTCTGCAGCGTCCCGTGCTGCTGCTTCATATGATACCGCAATGCTGAAAGCCTTGTCCAGTGTAAGGTCCTTTTCAGATAAAAGCCGTTTCTGGGTTCCTTCACTTTGAAGCCCACACACAAACTTGTCCCTTAAGGTATCTGCCAGTCCCGTTCCAAACTGGCAGTGTTTCGATAGTTTGCGCAGTTCTGTTAAATATTCAGCATTGCTTTCATCCTTATGCTGGTTCCGTTTGTGAAACTTGAATCTTTCTGCTATCAGCAGCGGTGTGGGGTTTAAATGTTCCTGTAGTATCGTCACTATGTCTCCAAAACTCTTTTCCACTGGCTTCGCTGGGGTTACTAGATTTCGTAATAAGCCATACGTCTTTGCACCCATTAAATTTAACAATACCGGCGCTTTCTTGTCATCTGACACCTCATTTGCCTTGCAGTATACCTCTATTCGTTCGACATATGTAGTCCAATCTTCGACTTCATTGTCAAATGCGGTGATACTGCCACTCTTCGGCATTTTGGGTGTGGTTTAAAAATGGCGTCTCCCGCTCTTTCCTTCCTCCCCCACTGCTGCCAACGCCGCTCTCGGCGGTCCTCGTGGCAATGGCGGCGCCCTGTAGGTTTCGCGCGCTTCTCCTGCGCTGCTGCCAACGCCGCTCTTGGCGGTCCTCGTGGCAATGGTGGCGCCTCGCGGGTTTCTGCGCGTCTCTCTCCCTCTCCTTGACGCTGCTCGGCCCCTGAACACCGGCTGCGCCCTGTGCGCTCTGCCCTCTCTCTCTCTCTCCCGTTGACGCTGCTCAGCCCTTTGCTGTGCCGCTTGGTCGGGCTCTAGCCCGCCGCTGTCCGGGAAGGGTCTGCGCACTACCTGTTGCCAGCCTGTTTTGCTGGACCACCGTGACTGGAAAGCCAAGCCTGGCTCTCAACAGCCTCCCCCGCAATTCTCGAGTCTCTGCTGGATGACTGGGCGGTTGCCCGTGGTCGACGCCCGTGTCTCTGGCCTTGACCTCCAATCTACTGGTCTCCAGGAATGAATCCCTGGGAGGTGATGCAGAGTTGCAGGTAGGATCGAATTTGCCTCGTCGCCAATGTTGTGTCCGTCAGTAGTAAGACACAGACTGCAGGAGAACGGTACAACAGGTGTTTACTCAACGTGGCTCACTCTGGAACTGAACTGTACAGATTACTACTCAGTGCTATATACAGGTGTGGTCACTGCCGGTACTACAGTATACATGAGCTGTAAAAAGTAGTTCCCCCCTTAAAGGTGTATACATTACAGAAACCAGTGAATTTCTGCCACCCAAATTTAGTATGAGAAATAACCATGTTTAATTTCCTTTCTTGTGAGACATTGTCAAAGAAATTTTGAGCTATCTTTTGTAATATTGAAACAAGCAATCGGTCAGTCTGAGACCATCAGGGTTGTGAAGCTAATCACAAGGTGATGAGATGTTTCCTGTGGGGAGGTCTGAGGCTCTTAGGTGTATATTGGAGATATAGAAATCCACATATTCCTTGCTAATTTTGGTGATGCACCCTCTGTTTTCCTCACTGATGTGACTGTTCTGTTCTGGGAAGGAAGAGCAAAACTAGAGACCATCAATATAAGATAGTCACCAAGAAATTAAATAGGGAATTCAGAAGAAACTTCTTTACCCAGAGAGTGGTGAGAATGTGGAACTCGCTACCACAGGGAGTGGTTGAAGTGAATAGCATAGATGCATTTAATGGGAGACTTGATAAGCATATGAGGAGAAGGGAATAGAGGGTTATGCTGATAGAGTTAGATGAGGAAAGACGGGAGGAGGCTCGAATGGAGCATAAACACCAGCATGGACTGGTTGGGCTGAATGGCCTGTTTCTGTGCTGTATATTCTATGTAATCCTATGGGAAAAAAAACATAAATACTCGAGTATCTGAAAATCAAAATTTGGCTAACATTTTAGGTGAGACCTTTCAGCAGAACTGAAAAGAAAACAAGGCTGGTTATCATGTGTATCCAAATCTTAAGAGATATGTATACTTTAACCTTACCTTAGCCTGTAAATGCAAGTTATTTGCAAGGAATTCTTTAACTTCTTCATCTGTGTCTTTCTGTTGATAGAATAACACAACTGTAAGGAATACTATATTACAAGGTTCCAATATCATACTAAGGTACCCGCAAAGGAATTCAAGAACTGCTTAAAATGAAAATACACATTTAAAATGATTAAATTATGTTCTCATATTTGTGAAATGGCACCAACAAATATACTTATGGGCAAAACAACAAAAAAAAGCCCAATCTATAAATGTTATGAGTATTGTCAAAACATGTTGACTTAAGGGTAGAAATCTACCCCCATGTCTAGGGACCATTTAGCACAATGGTGGACTTACCAATAAATACCTAGCGGGAAAAATTCATTATAGCCAAGGAATGGGCAGTAACTTTTGAAAAGTTTGAGAATTAGTGCCAGGCACTAAATGCTTCAAACTGCACGCAAAATTAAGTCTCATTGCACAAAAAGGATTGGAGCGCTAAATCAAGCACTAATGGCCTAGCTCAGTGGCATTAAACTCGAAGTGCTGCCCAATATCGGGTGCAGTCTAATCAAAAATCATCATTGCCACAGGCTCTTTCCAGTTCTTAAAGGGGAGGTTCATTGATGCTGCAGAACCTCATTCTGATCATTACTGCCAGTACAACCCCCATTAATGTAACCAATTATAGCACTTTGATATAAGAACATAAGAAATTGGAGCAGGAGTAGGCCATTTGGCCCCTCAAGCCAGCTCTGCATTTAATGAGATCATGGCTGATCTGATTTTGGGCTCGGCTCCATTTCCCTGCCCATTGCCCGTAACCTTTCACTCCCTTATTGTTAAAAAATCTGTCTATCTTCACCTTAAATATTTTCAATGACCCAGTCTCCACAGCTCTCTTGGGCAGAGCATTCCACAGATTTACGACCCTCAGAGAAATTCCTCCTCATCTCCGTTTTAAATGGGCGACCCTTATTCTGAAACTATGCCCCCTAGTTCTAGATTCCCCCATGAAGGGAAACATCCTCTCTGCATCTACCCTGTTGAGCCCCCTCAGTATCTTTTATGTTTCAATAAGATCACCTCTCATTCTTCTAAACTCCAGTGAGTATAGGCCCAATCTGCTCAACCTTTCTTCATAAGTCAACCCATTCATCTCAGGAATCAACCTCATGAACCTTCTTTGAACTGCCTCCAATGCAAGTATATCCCTCCTTCAATAAGGAGACCAAAACTGTATGCAGTACTCCAGGTGTGGTCTCACCAATACCCTGTACAGTTGTAGCAGGACTTCCCTGCTTTTATACTCCAACCCCCTTGCAATAAAGATATGTTGTGAGAATAAATGTAACTAATTGTTAGTAGCCACAACACTCCTGATACTAAACAACCTTTAAATGACTGAATTAAACTGTTGCACAATGTCAAACTGACAAGGAAGCAGTGAAACAGCACTAACCTGACAGCTGCGACTCATTACTCATGATCCCTTTAAATAGCATCCCTGGAGCCGGCATCCGCCTGCTTGATGGCTCCTCTCCCTGTTGATGTCGGGTCGAGGCGCTAAGGCAGGGAGTGATAATGAATTTTGCAGATCGGGTGCCCAGTGAGCATTGCACGCTCACTGACATCACGATCTGCCTGGCGCTGAGGTCCCTGCTGGTAACCTGTAGCGGCAGCGCTACGGGGGGGGGGGGAGGGGGGGCTGGATTTGGCGTGCGGCACTGGATTCGCCTCGCCCCGGCGCTACTGCATCAGTGCCCCATTAGCGCCCCCGCCAGATGCTGTATTTAATCAATTCTGTCCTGATCCAACCTAGGAATATTTATATTGATTTTGAGTACAAAGATGGGAAAAAAAATCAGTACTTAACTTTGATGAACATAAACTAAAACAAAATCCAAAAAATAACATTAGATGCATGTTTAATATTCTGTCAACCTTGTTGATTCAATTGACTGACTAAGCTTATAGAAAGAAAGTAAAGTTTGGAAGACACCGTACTCAAGAAGAAAATTGGAATCTTACCAGACTGTATCTCTGTTTGGCCAATGTGATTAATTCTTGGTCTCCGGCAGTGCACATATTTAAACCAATAGGAAGCAACTTTTTAAGGGCAGCCACAATCAGCGAGGTCTGTATTGAGTAATAGTCACCTCTGCGAATTATTTTTTTCCTATCCTGGCTTTGCCCATCAGCCTAAAAGAAATTAAATTGTTTATGACAATGAGATGTTTTGCATTAGTATTGTTTATCAGCATAACACTATTCAAAATTTGAGAGCTTAAAGGGGTTATTTTGTTCAATGGGTAATGTGTTAGGGAAACAGTAGTATTGTATTGACAAATTGGCTTAGAGATGTACCCTGTGTTCTAAATTCCAACGACTCAAAATTCAAAATATTGGCACATAATACAAACCCAACTTGTTTCCAGTAATCTCTCCAACTTTTTCCTTTCCTCTCCTGAAGATGGTGGGGTGGGTCATGCTCGCATATGGTTCCACAGGCAGCAATAGCCTTTCAGGAGTTCAACTGAGTAGCCATATTTCATAAGTGAGTTCAGACAGTAAATGCAGGCAAGCTATCTGATTAAAGGGACATCAAAGTTGAGCTCATTCTTATTTGATATCCACATGTACACCTTACACCAGGGGTCACTGGGATTGTGAACATGATGCTAATTGCAGTGCCCCAAATGTCCACTGCCAAGATCAGCTAAATCAGTACAGGAAACTCTCTTTTAACCGGCACTTAAATGTCCAGAAATCTCTCTTAACCGGCAAAATTCAGGAGTAGGTTCAGGTAAGTTTTACTATATATTAGCGGCTGTGTAACCGGGGTTCCTGGATCTGTGGCCGTATAACCGGGGTTCCTGCACCTATGGCCGTGCAACAGGGACTCTTGGATCTGTGGCCGTGTAACCGGGACTCCTGCACAAGTGCCGTGTAACCGGGGTTCCTGCACCTGTGGCCGTGTATGGGGCTCTCGTACCTTGGTAAATATACCTCTCTGTAATCCGGACTTTTTGATCAACCGGCACCACGCCGGTCTCATCGGTGCGGGATAAAAAAGTTTCCTGTACAAGCCAAGGACCAAACCTGGGACTTTCTTGGTCTGTATGGATCAGTTCCATAACATACAGTGCCATGAGCCACCGAGCTATCAAGAAGAAGCCAATGTTTTAGCTTTTATACGTAGATTGCATCTGTGTAATTGTCAGAAAACATTGCAACAAACAAAATTTCCTCTTTGACCTAGGGCAGTGAAAAGAGTCACCTCTTCACTACTTCACTGGCTGATGATGTAATTTAATTGATGATGGTTGACTGTTCTGTAAACAGGAATTTAGGGCCTGCAAGCCAGAATAAACTGACTGCACAACCACTTTAAACATATAATCAAAGGGATCTGATCACAGTAATTGAGGAACTGCACAGACTGCGTGACTGACACAGTATCACTCACAAGATTCGCTGCAAAGAATTATGCATGGCTTTTTTATGAATTAAGTAAAACATCAATCACATAGTGGCCACCATCTATTTCATTGAAAAAAAAACGAATCTTATTTTCATTTCAGCTAGAACAAAATCTAAGGATATTATTTCACTATTATTGCTGTCACACATACACAAAAGTATCGTGACTATGATACATGGAACTATATTGCTCCAAACATGTAGAAATGCTACACACTAGTGCAAGTAACACAGAGATGATAATACAAATGGAATGTATTGGTAAGCTGTGCTTATGGTAGGTTAGCTGCACATTAGCTTTTATTTTAATATTACTAACTCTCAGCTTATCTCAGTCTCTATTTTATCAGCTCTTGTTTTACGTCAGCACTTGTTGCAGCTTTCAGCATCCGCAACACTTTCATATAGAAACAAGCCCAATTGTGGTATTCATCAACAAAACAAAACTAAATATCATGTCACAATTTCTGGAAGGCCGCTTGAACAAAAACTGCTTTCTGGAAGAAGCTTATCTGAATACCTCAAAACTGCATCATGCTGCAAAATAAATCATAGAATGATACTGCACAGGAGGCCATTCGGCCCATTACGCCTGTGCTGGCTCTTTGGTAGAGCTATCCAATTAGTCCTACTCACCCAATCTTTCCACATAGCCCTACAATTTTTTTCCCTTAAAGTATTTATCCAATTCCCTTTTGAAAGTTACCATTAAATCTGATTCCACCACCCTCTCAGGCAGTGTATTCTGGATCATCATAATTTGCTGTATGGAAAAAAATCTTCTCTCACCTCTGGCCCTTTTGCAAATTACCTTAAATCTGTGTCCTCTGGTTACTGACCCTTCTGCCACTGAAAACAGTTTCTCCTTATTTACTCTGTCAAAAATGGTATCATTTAATCTCCTCATTCTTCCTACCAAAATGCATAACTTCACACTTCTCTGCAATTAATTTCAGCTGCCATTTGTCAGCCCATTTCACCTCTCTGTCTATGTCCTCCTGAATTCTGTTACAACCTCCTCGTTGTTTACTACATTTCAGAGTTCCGTGTCATCTGCAAAGTTCAAGTTATTAATATATATCAAAAAGATCAATGGCCCCAATACCAACCCCCGGGGAACACCACTGTATACTTCCCTCCAGTCTGAAAAACAACCAACGATACAATTTTAAAGAGAATGCAGGAACAGAGATCTGGGGGTGTATGTATACAAATCTATGCATGACAAGCTGAGAAGGCTGTTAAAAAAACATATGGGATCCTTGGTTTTATTAATAGAGGAATAGAGTACAAAAGCAAGGAAGTTATGCTAAACATTCATAAAACACTGGTTAAGCCTCAGCTGGAGTATTGTGTTCAATTCCAGGCAACACACTTCAGGAAGGGTGTCAAGGCCTTGGAGAGGGTGCAGTAGAGATTTACTAGAATGGTACCAGGCATGAGGGATTTCAGTTATGTGGAGAAACTAGAGAAGCTGGGGTTGTTCTCCTTAGAGCAGAGAAGGTTAAGTGAGATTTGATAGAGGTGTTCAAAATCATGAAGGGTTTTGTAGAGTAAATAGGGAGAAACTGTTTCCAGTGGAGTAGGGTTAGAACCAGAGGACAGAGATTTAAGTTAATTGGCAAACGAACTGGAGGTGACATGAGGAAACATTTTTTTACACAGTGAGTTGTTGTGATCTGGAATGCACTGCCTGAAAGGGTATGGAAGCAGATTCAATAGCAGCATTTAAAAGAAAGTTGGATAAATAATTGAAGGGAATTTTTTGGGGGCTATGGGGTAAGAGCAGAGGAGTGGGACTAATTGGATAGCTCTACCAAAGAGCCGGCACAGGCACAATGGGCTGAATGGCCTCCTTCTGTGCTGTATCATTCTATGATTAGAACTCAATCAAGTTAGTCAAACATTTGCCAAATCCATGCTGACTTTCATTTATTAGCCCATACTTTTCCAAATGCCAATTAATTTAGTACCAACCTTTTCTCAAATGGGAAAGAGGGGAGCCTGGGTCAGCAGAGGCCCAGACTTTCCTTGTACTTCTGCTCCTCGTGACCCCTCCAAGGAAAGTTTCTGGCTTGCCTTAGAGTGCCTCCTCTTCCTCCGTGCCAGGTCTTACTGAGTGGAGCATCTACGATCTACATCAGGTGCCCCGCTCAGTAGGCCATTACAATGTAATTGGGCTCAGAATGACATCATAGGACCCCATTTTGCATGTATTAATGAGGCTTGCAGTTGAGTTAGGCAAACGTCTCGCCCATCTAGAAAGAGGGCCCAGTTAAGATAGGGGTGGGTGGAAATCAACTGGGAACAGGGTGTTAAGACTCTGCACAGCTATTTTAACTGCACCCCTGCCCCGTTCCCGCCAGGTAAGTTGGGTTAAAATCCCTCCTCCAGGTCTTCTGTTCAGTGGCCGAGCCTCAACTTTCTTGGTGGACTGCCTATGCCTCAACTGGGTTTTCAAGCTCACAATGATATCTGATAGTATCACATTAGTTAATAGGACAGTGTGGCAGAGCCACTTGACTCTGGGCAACTGTACATAATTCCCTTTAACGATGTTCTAACACCAGCCTAAGCCTGTACCATTGTGTTAGACATTACTTTGTTTTGTATATAGTGTTTGTATGCACGGGGCGTGGCCCCTTTAAGAGCGCAGGAAAACGCGGGCAAACGCGATGACGTCACGTCGCAAACCACGTGACTGCCCAGGCAGTCCTCGTGGAATCTCCATCTTGTTAAGACCTGTTTTCGTGGCTCTCCTGTATCTATCTCATCAAACTGTTTGAACTCGTTTAGTCTTACATTAAAGACCTGTTTGATTGATCTCCTGAGTCGACCTCAGTTATTAGTTAGGAGTTCGTCAATTCCTACAACAGATCACTTTAGAGTACAAAGGAGAACGTCCCACCCACCTTAAAGCAATAGAGGGACAAACCAAGCAGGTCACATGAAATCTCAAATTTCATCCTGCCCTGTGATGTGTTTTTTCAGTATATCATCTAGCCAATGTCACCACCTGAGAACAATAATAACCCATACACCATTTTACTTGCACAATTGATTAAAGCTTTAAATAAAGGATAAACTCAATTTATCCATTTCCTTCAATGGTGTTCTCCAGCGTTATAACATGTAGTGTACAACATATTTTCTGGAAAAATAAAGAACTGGTATTATCTACAATACCAGTCAAGTGACATTAGATGCCTTCAGCTCCTAGCTTAGTAAAATTATTACTCTTACACTTACCACAGAGCAGTCAAAAAATGTAATAAATAAACCAATGAGTTTAAGGCAGCAGTTCAATCTTGGGGTTCTGTTAACATTCATAAACGAATTGCTTGATTGAATTTACTGCCTTGTTACTTGCCATCTATCTATTAGCCTCTATATACTTTGCGTAGAATCTATGCTTTGAAAGCTATATTGCTGTATATTGCACATTCTTCTCAGTAGCTGTACGATTTATGACAAGCACAGTTAGCCTTCAGACAATGGGCATCGTACAGTATTCAGGGAACTGCATATGCTGTGAATGTGATCATTTAAAAATAACAACTGAAGTTGCCAAGCCAGCTGTGGAGCTATTTGCATGATGACACAATCATGCAGTCTAACCTTTTGGACAACTGGTTTACACTGCTTTGAAGAGGAAAACACAGGGAAAAATAAATGAATACAAGAATGTTAATAAGTTAAAGTAAAACATTAAATAATTAAAACCGTTAACAGAGATGTACATTTCACACATTTTAACTTTCAATATTGATCTAACTGTGTTAAAAGCAAAAAGAGATTAAGAATGTCAACTTGACTGTTAATTGGGCTGCAATGGATTTTTTTAATGCTGTACATTAATGCAAAAAGTTAACCCGTGGGACTCTAAATGCACTATTTATAATACAGTTTCTATTCTCGTGACCTTTTTGTGCCTAAGAGGTGAGATGTTAGCATTTGAGAATGAAACTTTCCATTTTTGCTCCATCGCGACTTCCAAGTCAGATATAGGATAGATGTTTGCAGAATAAAGCTCCTACAACAACATGCCTTAAACCCAACCTTAGAAGAGCATTTGTCTTAGTTTGTGTTCATTTTTCCACTTAATGCACCAGCCATCCTTAGAGCCTTTCTCAGTAAGATTGCCAATTTGAACCAATTTGGAAAACTAGTACCATGGAGTCTGATATATAAGGAATTTTACTGAGACTGCCCAATTAGCAGACAGAGAAGGCTACTAGCCCAGCAGTTTATGATGCATTTGGTCTCGGGTCCAAAAAATAAAAAGAAATTTACTTTTACTCATACCCGATATTGCTTTGATAAAAAACCAGCTATTTGCCATGACCATTTATCTCCCATTTCTAAATGATTAGTCACTGGTCTGTCCTGATGAATAATACTGGATAGCTGGTCATAGCAACCAGCCTCAATTAAGTTTGGTTTATAAATACAAACATTTTGTTTCCGATTAACACATTTTTATATTCTTTGAATGATTAAAATCTGAAAATTATTTCAGTTATACATCTTTTAACATTTATTATCTGTAAAAAGAGCAAATCGCAATTCTCTTTCAGCAAAATTTCATTGAATATACAGCACTATGAAGTAACTTTCCCCATTAGCAAATGGAGGAAACAATGTCCTGTTTATTGAACAACCCCAAACACTAGTCAGGAGCTCTTAACTTAATATCTAAATAAAGATTACATTCTGCACACCAAAGTAATATAGGTCTGATATTTGTCTTTTTTTTTAAAATTTTGACTGCCGCACATCCAGGGGTATTCAATATTCAGGAAGGACAAGAAATGGAGGTGGGGTAGCATTGCTGGTTAAAGAGATTAACACAATAGTAAGGAAGGATATTAGCTCTGATGATGTGGAATCTGTATGGGCAGAGCTGAGAAATACCAAGGGTCAGAAAAAGTTAGTGGGAGTGGTATACAGTCCCCCAAACAGTAATGCTGAGGTTGGGGATGGCATTAAACGGGAAAGTAGAGACGCGTGCAATAAGGGCACAGCAGTTATCATGGGTGACTTTAATATACATGTAGATTGGGCTAACCAAATTAGTAACAATACTGTGGAGGAGGAATTCCTAGAGTGTATACGGGATGGTTTCCTGGACCAATATGTCAAGGAACCAACTAGAGATCAGGCCATCTTAGACTGGGTATTATGTAATGAGAAAGGATTAATTAGCAATCTTGCTGTGCGATGCCCCTTGGGGAGGAGCAATCATAATATGATAGAATTCTTCATTAAGATGGAGAGTGAAGTAGTTGATTCAGAGACTAGGGTCCTGAATTTAAATAAAGGAAACTATGATGGTATGAGGCACGAGTTGGCTAGGATGGATTGGGGTACGTTACTTAAAGGGTTGACGGTGGATAAGCAATGGCAAACATTTAAAGTTCGCATGGATGAACTACAGAATTTGTTCATCCCTGTTTGGCATAAAAATAAAACAAAAGGTGACTCAACCGTGGCTAACAAGGAAAATTAGGGATAGCATAAGATCCAAGGAGAGGACATATAATTTGGCCAGAAAAAGCAGCAAACCTGAGGATTGGGAGCAGTTTAGGATTCTACAAAGGAGGACAAAGGGATTAATTAAGAGGGGGAAAATAGATTATGCGAGTAAGCTTGCAGGGAACATAAAAACTGACTGTAAAAGCTTCTATAGATATGTGAAGAGAAAAAGATTGGTGAAGTCAAGCATAGGTCCCTTGCAGTCAGAATCAGGGGAATTTATAATGGGGAACAAAGAAATGGCAGACCAATTAAATACATACTTTAGTTCTGTCTTCACAAAGGAGGACACAAATAAACTCCCAGAGATGTCGGGGAACATAGGGTCTAATGAGAGGGAGGAATTGAATGAAATCAGTATTTGTAGGGAAATTGACGGGATTGAAGGCTGATAAATCCCCAGGGTCTGATAATCTACATCCCAGGGTACGTAAGGAAGTGGCCCTAGAAATAGTAGATGCATTGCTGGTCATCTTCCAAAATTCTATAGACTCTGGAACAGTTCCCATGGATTGGAGGATAGCTAATGTAACCCCACTATTTAAAAAGGGTGGTAGAGAACAAACGGGGAATTATAGACCGGTAAGTCTGACATTGGTAGTGGGGAAAATGCTAGAGTCCATTATAAAAGATGTAATAGCAGAGCACTTGGAAAACAGTGACAGGATCGGACAAAGTCAACATGGATTTACAAAAGGTAAATCATGCTTGACTAATCTACTGGAATTTTTTGAGGATGTAACTGATAGAATAGATAAGGGAGAACCAGTGGATGTGGTGTATTTGGACTTTCAGAAGGCTTTCGATAAGGTCCGCATAAGAGATTAGCATGTAAAGTTAAAGCACATGGGATTGGGGGTAAGGTATTGTCTTGGATAGAGAACTGGTTGGCAGACAGGAAGCAAAGAGTTGGAATAAACAGATCTTTTTCCGAGTGGCAGGCAGTGACTAGTGGGGTACAGCAGGGATCGGTGCTAGGACCCCAGCTATTCACAATATGTATAAATGATCTAGACAAGGGAACTAGATGTAATATCTCCAAGTTTGCAGATGACACAAAGTTGGGTGAGCATGTGTGCTGTGAGGAGGATGCAGAGAAATTCCAGTACGATTTGGACAGGTTGGGTGATTATACTGCATTTGCCATGCATCTGCCCAATGTGGATAAATGCGAGGTTATCCACTTCGGTGGCAAAAACAGGAAGACAGATTATTATCTGAACGGCAATAGATTGGGAAAAGGTGAAGTGCAACGAGACCTGGATGTCCTTGTGCACTAGTCGCTGAAAATAAGCATGCAGGTGCAGCAGGCAGTTAAGGTGGCAAATGGTATGTTGGCCTTCATAGCGAGAGGATTCAAGTACAGGAGCAAGGATGTCTTGCTGCAGTTGTACAGGGCCTTGGTGAGACCACACCTTGAGTATTGTGCGTAGTTTTGGTCGCCTTATCTGAGGAAGGATGTTCTTGCCATGGAGGGAGTGCAGCGAAGATTCACCAGACTGATACCTGGGATGGCAGGAATGACGTACGAGGAGAGATTGGGTCAATTAGGCTTATATTCGCTAGAGTTTAGAAGAATGAGAGGGGATCTCATTGAAACTTTAAAAATTCTAACAGGACTAGACAGACTAGATGCAGGGAGGATGTTCCCGATGGCGGGGGAGTCCAGAACCAGGGGTCACAGTCTAAGGATAAGGGGTAGGCCATTTAGGACTGAGATGAGGAGGAATTTCTTCACCCAGAGAGTGGTGAACCTGTGGAATTCTTTGCCACACAGGGCAGTTGAGGCCAATTCATTAACTATATTCAAGAAGGAGTTGGATATATTTCTTGAGGCTAAAGTGATCAAGGGAAATGGGGAGAAAGCAGGGACAGGGTACTGAATTTGTATGATCAGCCATGATTTCATTAAATGGTGGAGCGGGCTCGAGGGGCCAAATAGCCTACTCCTGCTCCTATCTTCTATGTTTCTATGTTATGGCCAATTGCACCATCCCATCTACTACCTTGTCTACATGGCTCAGTGTAGCACTGGGCATGTCTTTCCATCAGGGGAAACCCCCCCCTCCAACATATTAGTTGTAGTACATCACTTAAGATGTCACCTCTCTCTCTCCCAATCAACTCTAATCTTAACAATAATTAAATTGACTGTGTGGGCTCAGCAGTTCAATAAACCAGATGTTCATTTTCCATTGCCTTTCTCTTGCCAGCATTTGTATTAAACCAGATCTTTAATTTACCTGTTATTATGAAGCAGAACAAATAACTTCACATCAAAGTTTTCACTGCATGAAGTCATGGTAATATAAAGAGTGTTCATTACTGTATATTTGATTAGAGAATTTTTACATTATGGAATCCAATCTCAATACCAGAGTTATGATTAACTCTATGTTGCATAATTTCTACACTTGGCGACTATATCATGACATTGTAAAAAGTATTCTCAGAAATATGTATTGTATTATACCCAGTGTATATATTATGCAAGTTAAGGAACACGCTATTGACATTTACCTTGGACATCTTGCTCTTATTATCTGCAGTCAGGAAAGACATGTTGTTGATTTCATTCTGAACCACAAAGTTCTGTTCCTCTCGTTTGAAATTCTATAAAACAGATATTTGTATTGAGAGAAACCGACAGATCAGTGAAGTTACACACAAGTACTCTCTGCTAACATTATACTATCTTTACTCTGCTAGCTGTGACTGTTTTGGAATTGATAATGTCACCACAATGCTCACTGTGTTCTGTCCAATAACCCCATTCAATAATTGGTTCATAAGGATTTCAATGCACTGTCCTTTGGTAATAGCTGCCCTCAACTATCAATGCCTACAACCTGCTCACACCAGTTCTTATGTACAGGGCAAGCTTTTACAGAATATGCTTAAATGAACCTAGTCTGATGGTCTCCTCTTCCATGCTTAGCCACCTCACCAAAATACCTATCGCAAAAAATTAGTATAGATCTATTTTTTAAAAATGAAAGCACACAATTACAATTTAAAGTTAAGAAATATACCGCTGCAAAGGACTCTGGCAGATCGATGTTTCTTCAATGCTCTGAGGGACACATATAAAACCAGACATTGATCAGCATGCACCAACGATTACTAATTCCATTATAGTTTATTGAAATATTTCTGAATAGTTAATGCCTAAATGTAAATACAAAATTAACACTGGAAGGATCTAGTGATGTAGCTAAAACCAACAGCTGTATCTCAAAGGGACTTGGCTGCATCTTTCAACTGGTTGGTCTGTAGCTATTATGATTAGTTTCCAGCACACTAATTGCATACATTTTAATCACTCCAATTGAACACAGGCACCCTGCCTCAGATATATAGTACATTATAAGGGATGAGACTAATCTCAATGATCAAAAGTGTGATTTAAAAACTAAATATCTACACTTAGATTAATATAAATTGTAAGTTATAATATGCTTTTACAGACATCTTTAATTTTTGCTGCAAATAATTATATTTACGACAGGGTTTTAAATCCCCAGCCAACAGCAGGGGGCTGATTTTACCTCAGTGAAGTACAGGATATTTTCCCCAATTAGCCAAACTTGAATGCCAGTCCAACCTATAATCCAGCTTCAGCATCCAGTATTTTACCACCAAAGCCTCCTTACTTATCTACATAAGACGTAGGAGCAGGAGTAGGCCATTTGGCCCCTTGAGCCTGTGCCGCCATTCAATAAGATTATGGCTGATCCGATCTTGGCCTCACCTCCACTTCCCTGCCCGCTCCCCATAACCCTTGACTCCCCTATAGTTCAAAAATCTGTCTATCTCCCCCTTAAATATATTCAATGACCCAGCCTCCACAGCTCTCTGGGGAAGAGAATTCCAAAGATTCACGACCCTCTGAGAGAAGAAATTCCTCCTCATTTCCATTTTAAATGGACGCCCCCTTATTCTGAAATTATGCCCCCTAGTTTTAGATTCCCCACGAGGGGAAACATCCTCTCTGCATCTACCCTGTTAAGCCCCTTCACTGTCTTATATGTTTCAATAAGATCCCCTCTTATTCTTCTAAACTTCAATGAGTATAGGCCCAACCTGCTCAACCTTTCTTCATATGGTTGTTGCTTTGGTTCCGTTAATGAAAGATGAGAACTAATAGCAGTTCAAATCTAGTCACAGAAAAAAATGACTGAAAAATTGGTTCAGTGAACCTAAATTTCTTCAGATTTTCAGTTGCTCCTTGTTCCTGTGACCGATAGGGAGAGCAGTCATATCTCAAGCCAAAGAAAGACTGTGGGTAGAGTTTCTGCTTTGGGTGCAATCAACGATTCTGGTGCAAATTGTGTCCAAAATTGCTCCAGTTCTGAAAAGTGTTCTTCTTCCCCCCCGCGTTTCTGTTCAAACCTATTTGCATATCGGCGAATGCAAAATCTGCCATGAACCAGCGCAATCAGGCAACGTTTTAAAATGTGACTTTAAAAAAAAAATGTTGCTTTAAAAAATATTCCTTGATATATTTAGTCGTGGTAACTTGGTAAAGTTTGATTAATGCAGCTGAAAATGGGTTTATCACATAAAATAAGCATTTTTAATCACACTGTTAATCCACCACCCATGAGTAACTCGATTTTAAATGACTGAAATGACTTTTAAAAAATATAAAGAACTATTTTCTAGTTACATTCGAAACCTTTTAAAATGTACCTATTAGTGTCCTTGCGCCCAAAAGATCCACCTTAATTTTTGGAACCTCCTCAAAGGCCTGCAAACAAGGGTAATTAACAGAAACTCCCAATGGTGATTAATTCACCATGGAGGTGTGGCCAGTTTTGTGGGCGACGCAAAAGATCGCGAAAACTCAAGTTGCGCTGAATCCAATTTGCGCTTAAAATTACACAATCTTTTGCGCCGGTTAAGCCAATATTGGGCAAATTGCCCCGAAAAAAGTCAATGCAATCAAGCGGAAACTCCAAGCCTATGTATTTAATTTTACTAACTTCAAGTTTAAGTTATCTGATTGAGGGAGAATCAACATTACTCTCATATATCTGGAAGTACCATAGAGGGACAGTCTGCCTTTTTTAGGGCCAATGACTGTAAGCCACCATCTCGACAGTTGAGAGACTTCAAACCTAAGGCAGACTATCACAGGTCTGAATCTTACACATGCATATTGTCGTTCCTAATAGTGTGCGCTATTAGAGTTAGCATTGGTCCACACAAAAACCAGCCCAGAAAACTTTGCATCTTCTGATATTTGATTGGATTTGTGAAGGGCTGCTTTGAGTTCAAGTAACTTGGTCATGCTGGCGAGGGGAGGGGCCACAGGACGAAAGGGGTTGATTGACTGCTCCTTGGCCAGGCAGAGATATGCTTGGTTCACATGAGCCCATCGACATTGAGTCTTGATATTCCAAAAATGATTAGTTGAAATCTCACATACAAGTTTTATGTTATGGATGCTGCTGCAGCTTAAGTATTAGTAAGATAAATAGCATCTATTATTTTTTTTATTATCAAGAAATGAAGTGTATTATAATCAAGTAAAATCTGCTGCATTGATTTTCTGCTGCTATCTGCTTTTTATTTTTAATAAACCTGTGTTGTAGTCTTTAGTTTAACTCAGTAGGATGTCCTGAACACAAGTCAGCTCATCTCAGTTCAGTGAGCTAATTACAGTAACAAGAGTTTCTGCTTTAGTCTTGGGCTACTTGACATTACTAGATATTGTGCATATAAAGTCACACTCTGGTTTGTAGAAAGTGAGGATTCACTTTCTGGAGTGGACTTCGGTGCTGAGCAGGCAAGAACTATTTAGCGAAGCCCTAGAAACAAAGTGAACTAAAACCATGAAGCAGGACACGGGAATGCCAACTGGCTGCAACAAAGAACGGCTCAATAAAACTCAATGTGCAAAAACTTCATAACTCTTTGTCTGTGAAGAATTATTTCATTTTTAAAATATATTTTTAAAGTTAGTTTTTAGATGAGTTTGTAAATGAATTCCTTACATGTGATTTACACCACAAGATGAAAATCTCAGCCACCATGTGGAATAGCTCATCAGCGTCTGCATCTGGCTCCTTTAGCCATCTTGCCCTGGAAAAAAAAGCATGATAGTTGGAAAAGACTGTTCACATCCTGATGCTGAAAAGCCCCAATTTAACTCAGTAGAATGTCTATTTATCTGTTATCTGAACACAATAGATATCTGAACACAATGGATAGTGATCAGGTGTGGGACTTTCCCCATCCTAACCGAGGAGAGCTGAAGCCAAATGTAGTACTTCTCTTGCTGGAGAAAAGTGGGATGAGGCTGGGGAAGGGGAAACCAGTGGCTTGAGGATGAAATGCATAGCCCAAGTCCCAGGACAGTGAACTGCGGTGTTATGTTCATTAATAACTCGTCATTTTTATTAAGAACAGCTAGCTTTTGCTAGACACTTTATTGAGCACATGTGGACTAGGTACAGTATCTGTAGAGGCCTCCATCTTGACTGCTGCCTTGTGGGTAGCCCAGTGCATCGTGGGTAGCCCACTCTTACATACATACAGCACCACCTAGTGTACCATTCCAGAATGACAGGTTACTGATCATTACATCCCCCTTTCTTTGAGGTTAAACAAAATCAGTATCAATCAATAACAACATAAACATCTTCAACAGTCAATACATTTTCAATGTAGTTTTCTTTGTACTCAAAGATCAAGTCTATCAGGCTTTTTAACTTCACGTGTAGATCTTCTCAGCACAGGTAAGTCTGATGTGTTTTCATGAGAGCCTGTATGTGTATTTGTGTTAGATTGTTCTGGTGGTGAGTGACAAGATTCAGTTGCGGCATTGTCATCGATTTGCTCTTCGATAATCTCTTGTGTTTTTAGGAGGGAACGGCGGTTCCTCCTGAGAATCTGTCCTTCCTCAGTTCTAACAGTGTATGACCTTGGTCCTACTTCCTCAAGAACTGTAGCTTTCCTGTTCTATGCATCTGGATCCTCAATCCTGACAACATCATCCCTTGTCAATGGTTTCAGAGTTTTGGATGACTTGTCATAATGTGATTTCTGTTTCAGTTTTAACAGTTGAAGTCTCTGTCTCAGTTCCTTACTCTGCTTTTCTTTTGCACAGCAGGGTAGCGTGGTACGCAACTTGCGACCCATTAGGAGTTCAGCAGGTGAAGAACCAGAGTCTAAAGGTGAGGCTCGGTAGCTCAGCAGGGCGAGATAAGGATCAGACTTGCTTTCTGTCGCTTTCTTCAGTAGCTGCTTGAGAACTTGAACACCTTTCTCTGCCTTACCATTCGACTGAGCATACAAAGGACTGGATGTGATGTGTTGAAAGTCATAATGTGCTGCAAACTGTTGCCACTCCTTACAGTTGAAGCACGGACCATTGTCGCTAACGGTAATCCTGGGAATTCCATGTCTGGCGAAGATGGATTTCACATGCATTATGACACTGCTTGCTGTGGTGCTCAAGAGCAGCGCCATCTCAGGATAGTTAGAATAGTAGTCAATCACTATTCGATAGTCTTTACCATTTAAATGAAAAAGGTCCATACCAACCTTTTGCCATGCTGCTGTTGGTATGTCAGCTACTATCATTGGTTCCTTTGCTTGTTTGTTTTGGTGTTTCTGACATGTCTCACATTTGCCTATCATGTTCTCAATGTCCTTATTTATGCCAGGCCAATAAGCAGTGTCTCTTGCTCTCCTTTTGCATTTTTCAATTCCGAGGTGTCCCTCATGAATCATTTTGAGCATGTCTTGACGTAGAGCCTGTGGAATGACTATTCTTTTCTGTTTTAGTAGTAGTCCACTTGCGACACTCAATTCTGACCTTATGTGAAAATATTTTGGACAGGAACCTTTTGGCCAACCATGATGAATGTTCTCTATTACTGTTTGTAATACTGTATCTTTTACTGTTTCTTCTGCTATTTGCTTTGATTTTGTGTCTGACACGGGCAGCGCAGCAGTGACCATATTCACATGAACATCCACGTCTTCTTCAGTAGAGCTCACATGACTCATTGTGGGTGCTCGGGATAGTGCATCTGCTAACACTATGTATTTGCCTGGTGTGTAGATCAGTTCAAAGTCATATCTTTGCAGCTTCATCATGAGTCATTGAATCCTTGGAGACATCTCATTCAGGTTCTTTTTTATGATGGTAACCAGTGGGCTGTGGTCTGTCTCAACTGTGAAGGTGGGAAGTCCATATATGTAGCCATGAAACTTTTCTAGTCCAACTACCAAGCCTAGACATTCCTTTTCAATCTGGGCGTATCGACACTCAGTATCAGTCATAGACCTGGAGGCATAGGCAACAGGCTTCCAATCTTCACCCTCTGCTTGTAGCAAGACCGCACCTAGGACATCTTTTGATGCATCCATTGACACTTTGATTCTTTTTGTTGGGTCAAAGAAGGTGAGTACAGGTGTGGTTGTCAGCACTGTTTTGAGGTTCATCCACTCTTGTTCATGTCTTTCTGTCCATGCGAACTCATTTGTTTTACATAGCAGGTCTCGCAGACAGACTGTCTTGGCTGACAAGTTAGGAATGAACTTTCCAATGAAGTTTATCATCCCCATGATGCATCGCACTCCTTTTTTGTCAGTGGGTCGGGGCATTTTGAGTATGGCGTTTACTTTTTCCATATCTGGCTCTATTCCTTTACCAGATAGATTATCTCCTAGGAAAGTGACTTCCTGGACGCCAAACTGACACTTGGCTTTGTTGAGCTTCAGTCCATTCCGGCGTATGCCCTGTAGCACTTTAGTCAGTCTCTCATTGTGTTCTTTCAGTGTGGAGCCCCAGATGATGATGTCATCAACATAGACCCGAACTCCTTCCAGACCTTCAATTATGTGTTCCATCGCTCTATGAAAGATTTCAGATGCAGATATTATCCCAAAAGGCATTCTGAGGAAACAATACCTGCCAAATGGTGTGTTGAAGGTACAGTATTTGGTGCTCTCTTCATGCAGTTTTAGTTGCCAAAATCCGTGAGGTATCGAGCTTTGTAAAGTATCTGGCACCTGACATTTCACTGGTGATTTCTTCTCGCTTGGGAATCTGGTAGTGTTCACGTTTTATGTTTGCATTTAAGTCCTTTGGATCCATGCATATTCTTAGATCATTGTTCTTTTTCTTTACAAATACCATGGAGTTAACCCAGTCTGTTGGCTCTTCGACTTTCCTGATGACTCCTAGCGTGGTCATTCTGTCCAGTTCATTCTTGAGCCGGTCACGCAGGGGTGCTGGAACTCTTCGTGGAGCATGTACCACTGGCTGAGCATCCTCCTTTAGCTGGATCTTGTAAGTGAATGGTAGAACTCCAAATCCTTTGAACACATCCTGGAAATTATTCACGACAGAATCCACCGAGTCATCTGGTCTGCTTATGGCACAGTTTATACGGTAGACTCTCTTGACCAGTTCTAAGTCCTCAAGCTTTGTCACCTAGTAGTGAATCAAGTCCTTCAGCCACAACAGAAAACATGAGATGATGCACTTTGTCTTTGACTGTCACTTTAATTCTGCATACACCTAAGCTATCTATTTTCTGTCCATTATAGTCCTTCAGTAGTACTGACTTTTTCTGTATTTTGGGCTTTTCTTTCATATTGTTAATGTCACTCATACTGATTAAGTTTGCTTTTGCCCCAGTGTCTAGTTTCAATGTAACTAATGCTCCATTTACCTGCAGTGGGATCATCCATTTGTCCTCTTTTACTGCATTAACTTTATGTTCAGCATTGTTAATTCCTGAGGGCTGCACATTTTCTGTATCCTTTTTGATATTGTCACATGACACCATTCCTACAAAACATGTCTCACTTAAATCAGTGTCCTCAATTACATTAACTCGTTGCCCTTTCTTAGTTTTTACTTTTGAAAAGCATTGTTTGGCAAAGTGATTCTTTCCATGACATTTTGTGCACATTTTTCCAAACGCTGGACATTGTTTTAACTGGTGTTTATAACCACAGCGTTTACAATTTAAAATTCCTTCCTCCGATTGCTTTTCACTTCTGTTCTGCCCATGTTTCTTCCCCTTGTAGGACACAGCAGCACTTACTGCAATCGCATCATCATTGATTTCACTGAAAGTCTTGGCATGCTTTTGAGCTAGTTCGCTAGCTTGGCATATTTTCACAGCAATTTCCAATGTTAGTTCGGTTTCTCTCAACAGACGTTCCCTGACTTTTTTATCATGAATACCAAACACAATCTGGTCACGAATCATGGATGCTTTCAGCTCAGAGAAATTACATGCCTGTGGTTTCAGATCAGTCAAAAAGCTATCAAAAGTCTCATTTTGCTGCTGTGTCCGAGAACGGAAGATGTACCTCTCATAGGTTTCATTCTTTTTGGGAGAACAATGGCCTAGAAATTCAGTTGGGCGTGCCAGCCGTTAGCGCCTTAGGAGGAGTAGATCTCGAACGCTAGGCGCTTATCGCCCGGGCGCAGCGTGATCTGTGCCTCTCCCCAACTTCAGGACACATTTAGCACCAGCGCAAAGTCTTAGCGCGCGCCCTGCTGCGCGCGCAGATCATGACGTCATTTAATAGTGCAACGCCCTTTGTGCGCCCCAAACCGGAACTTCACTCGCGCCGGCCCATTGTGCGCCGGGCGGCCCGAGCGACTGTGAAGTGGAACGGTACACAGGCCAGCCGGGCCGCAGGGAGCGCAAATTAAAGGGCACTTACCCAGCAGTATAAAGGCCAGCCATTTTGCAGCATTCACTCTTGTGCAACGGTTTTTTGGACAGAGACCAAGGAGGAGAGTTTACTGGTTTGGACCAACACTTGGACAGGTATTTTTGGCTCAGGCCAGAGCTTACCAATTATCTTTGCCTTCATTCAGAGCTCAGTGTTTGCCAGCATATAATGGGGGCTGCATTGGGTGGCAATGCTGAATTTCAGCCTTATGCCAGAAGGGCTTACAGACGCCGTGAGAGAGTGGCAGCCCTGGCTAGACGCAGAGGGGGCAACAGGCGTCGCCAACTGAGGCCTTACCCACGCAGGGTATACCGCCAGCAGACCTCCTATCTGACCATGTCTGCCGCGATGTGTGTTAGGAGGCTGCGATTCCGAAGGGAGGTGGTTGCAGACATCTGCCGGCTGCTTCGGAGAGATCTGCAGCCACAGCTGATGCGCAGGACGTCTCTGTCGGTGGCAGTGAAGGTGACGGTGGCTCTCAACTTCTATGCCTCCGGCTCCTTCCAATCCGCTACTGGGGACATCGCTAACATCTCCCAGTTCGCCATGCATTGCTGCATCCGCCAGGTGACCGAAGCCCTTTTCAGAAGGAGACATCAATTCATCTCCTTCCCCATGACCCTGGACAAGCAGCAGCAGCGTGCAGTGGGGTTTGCAAGAATAGCGGGCTTCCCCATGGTGCAGGGCGCCATTGACTGCACGCATGTGGCTTTGCGGGCACCTCTTGAGCATGCCGAGGAGTACCGCAACCGGAAGGGCTACCATTCCCTCAATGTACAGCTGGTGTGTGACCACAGGCAGCGCATCCTAGCTGTCAATGCCCGCTTTCCAGGCAGCAGCCACGATGCCTTTATCCTGCGACAGACAACTGTGGCTGACATGTTCCAGGCACAGCCTCCCCCAAGAGGATGGCTTATCGGGGACAAAGGCTATCCTTTGTATACCTGGCTCATGACCCCGCTCCGCGCGCCCACGACCCCTGCTGAAGAGGCATACAACGAGAGCCATCAAGCGACGAGGAACCTCATAGAACAATCGGCGTGCTCAAGCAATGGTTCCGCTGTCTCGATCGCTCCGGGGGAGCCCTCCAGTATTCGCAGGATCGAGTCTCCCAATTCGTCGTCGTTTGCTGCATGCTGCACAACCTGGCTATCCGCAGGACTCAGGCACTGCCACCTCACGTTGGACCACCACCTCAGGAGGAGGAGCAGGAGGAGCATGAGGACGACGAGGACGAGGAGTACCAGCCCAGGAGGGACGCACAAGGTCCAAGGGCCGCCCGTCGGCGGCTTATTGAACGTCACTTCTAGGCCCCCTGTCAGGGAATGGCTTGTGCCAATGATAGAACATGATTGCAGCCGCTCCGCAAGCCCTCAGCCGGTTAAGGCAACAAACACTTCAAAGATCAAACATGGACAATGTGAATAAATAAAATGCTTTATTGTACAAACTCTGGGCCCTTCCCACATGAAAAGCAAAAACAGACGAAACCCCCAAAAAACACTCAAACACATTACTCGCTCCCACAACCTGGAGAGGATTAACAAAATAGGGCAACTAAAATGGCCGTCATTCTCGGCCTTCGTCAAAAACAAACATCACATCATCGGCCTTCAAAAAACAAACATCCAATTCTCGGCCTCAAGAAACAAACACAAATGGCCACACATTCGACTATTTGGCCCACTAGGGCGATGCCTTGGCCATCTTTGGGTGGCCCCTGCCCGCCCTGCTGCTCCGCCTCAAAGTAAGGCCATTGGCTGCTGCAAGGCTGGGGGCAGGCTCCTGAGGGGCACATGTCGTGACGGCAGAAGCCCTTGGGGGTCGGCCTAGTCGAGGTCTGGCTGTCGAGCGGGCGGCTGTTGATTGCTGCAGCTGTGGCTGGCCAGCATCAGTCGCTGCAGCAGCTCCTGGCAGCGGCGGCTGGAGGAATGGCGGCAAGCTGGCGGATGGCAGGCGCTCGCTGGTCGCCTGAGACACTGGCACTCGCACGGGCCAGCACTGCAGCATGCGCACCAATCTGCCGAGGGACAGACCGCTGTGCTGCTGCAGCACGCCGGGTGCCCTGGCGATGCCTGGCTGACACAGCGAGTGTGGCAGCAGTGAGTGCCCGTGTTTACCTGTTCACTGACCGCAGCAGAGCAGCCAGTGACTGGATGGCACCACTGATCACCTGGCCAGTCGCTGACAGATCTGCCCGGTATTCCGCCCGACTGGTGGCCTCTAAGGGCCCGAACTCGGCCACACTCCGAGAGAGGGAATCGATGGACTCAGGCAACCGTGCCACTGCCGCCATGAGCTCCGTGTGCCGGCGCTCCGAGTCCGCGGACAAGTCTTGGAGGCGTTCCATCTCCTCGGCGAACAGCATCTCCTGACTGGAGGCCGGACTCTCCCTCTGGGGAGAAGGCCGCCGAGCTGGCCGACCCTTCCTGCGTTGCTGGAGGCCACTGGGCCCAGCAATTGGACTCCCCTCCGACGCATCCCCCCTCTGGGGAGAAGGCCGCCGAGCTTCCACCCCCCTCCCGCCTTTCTGCAGCACGCAGGTCCCAGGAGCTCCCCTCCCCTTCGACACTTCCGCCACGCTGCCCTCCAGGGAAGACGTGTCCCCTACATTGGCCTGGGTGGCCGCGGCTGAGGGTTCCCCTGATGGGCTGCCTTCCTCTTGCTCCTCCTCCTGCTCCTCCTCGGAGGGTCTGTCACTGGCAAGTTGAGGGACCTCCTCTTGACCATCTACAAGAGTAGCTTTAGAGTGAGGAGAGGGCGTCAGTGCGGGATGCATGAGTGGTGGCATTCAGCGCATTGGTCGGACAGTGGCAAAGGATGTAGATCTGATGCGCAAGTGGGACGAGAGAGGTGCAAAAGGTGATGTCCTTACCATTGCTGCCCAGAACAGGGTCGGCATCTCCACATGCAACGGGCCCAATCACCCGGCCACCCATGAGGCGCTCCACGCGATGTTGCAGGTCGGTGAGTGGCTGGATATGGGGTCGGCCTCCCCCGGTCGCAGTCCGGCTCTTGCGATTATTCGCCAGCTTGGCCTGCAAGAGAAAGGACGGCCTCTAAGTACAGTGTGTCGCCGTGATCTTGTGTGCACTGCCTCCCATGGTGGAATAGCCTGGCCAGTGTGTCGCCATGATCTGGTGTGCACTGCCTCCCATGGTGGAATAGCTTGGCCAGTGTGTTAAGTGCAGAATGTGCAATTGATGCTTATGCCTGTCCCATAGCTGCTGGATGAAGGCTGGCCATTAGAGCTTTCAGGTCCCTTTGCCCATAATGTGAGGTGCACATGCAAGGATGAGGAGGTCATTGGAAAGGGTACTCACCCTGACAATGCGTGTGAGGTCATTTAACTTTTTGCGGCATTGGGCACCGGTCCTGGGGACGTCGCTGTTGGCTGACAGCTTGCTGGCGACATGCCTCCAGGCTCTCCTGTAGACGCGGACCGTCGCCTTCTTGCCATTGTCCGGGTACAAAACATGGCGCCTCTTCTCCACAGCAGCAAGCAGCACACTCAGATCACGCTCTGAGAAGCGCTGCGCACGTTCACGGGCCTTCTCCATGTCTTCAGGCGCTATTTGGGTCCAGCAGCAGTGTTCAGGCCTAGCTGGAGGGCTCCACTATCCAGGGCGTGGCAGCAGACACAGTCGACCCTTCCCCCTTAAGAGCTGGCCGGCGCCAGGGTGTCTGCTGTCAATCACGAGATGGCCGCACCTGCGCTGCGCCCGGCCTCGGCACTATCGATCACCACCTCCGGCTTAGCGCCCAAAGAGAGGCGTCCAGCAGCAGTTTTAGCGCTCGCCCGAACTAGTAGGGCGAAGCTAATGAATATCGGAGAAGTGGCATAGATTTGGCGGTGGCCGCAAACTTTAGCGGACGCCCCACTTTAGCGCCCCAAAAGTGGCGTCAATGAATTTCTAGGCCAATGTGTATCAAATTTCTTTAGCACATCGTCTAATTTTTCTCTGTTCTCCTCTGGATTAAATACAAATGTATTAAATACCTCTATCGCCTGTGGGCCTGCAACCGTGAGCAGCAACGCTATTTTCCTTGCATCTGGCTTCGTACCGTACCGGATGGCAGCAATGTAGAGTTCGAATTGTTGTTTAAAAGTCTGCCAATTGTAGTCGACATTTCCTGTGAGTTTCAAACGCTCTGGTGGCTTGAAATTCTCCATGTCGCGTTGCACAATATTCAGCATATCTTACCAATCCTGGTACCATGTTATGTTCATTAATAACTAGTCGTTTTTATTAAGAACAGCTAGCTTTTGCTAGACACTTTATTGAGCACATGTGGACTAGGTACAGTATCTGTAGAGTCCTCCATCTTGACTGCTGCCTTGTGGGTAGCCTAGTGCATCGTGGGTAGCCCACTCGTATATACATACAGCACCACCTAGTGTACCATTCCAGAATGACAGGTTACTGATCATTACATGCGGGAGGCCGCCCTTTCTGAGATCAACTAAGTCAGCACAGTCTGTGGATAAAACCTTCCTGCTCTGCAAAGCTCAGCTAATTGCTGGATAAAAATCACCAAGTTATGGGGGAGCCATAAACTGCCTTTTAAACAATATAAAATTTTAGGAGATATCTTGAGTTATCATGGGACATAAAAATAATCTCTCCATTTTTTTAAAAATGTCGGTTGGTGAAGTCCCACTTTTTGGGATATAATTGATCCATAGTAAATCATCGTTCGGATTGATCTGTGTCATTAGATGCGATAAATCGAGTGCCAGACCTTCACCTGGCTTCCAGCACAAGGACCCACTCCTGCCTTCTGTCTCACGCCTTGGATCATGTTGCTGCCCACCCTCCCCTCCCCCATCCCATCCTCCCACGGTTCGCTGTCCTGGGACTTGGCCATAGATTTCATCCTCAAGCTGCTGGTTCCCCCTTCCCCAGTCTCGTCCCACTTTTCTCCATGCACACTGACTTATTCAGGTCCCTCTTTCCACTTGTGCCTGGAGTTCTGCATAAATATAAATGGAAACTTCACAAAAGGTTTTGTGCAGGATTCCAGGTCCGAGTCAGAAAAGGAGCCTGAAAACATCAATGGGCTTTGGAACAATGTATTGGCGTAAAAGGGAAGGGAGGGGAAGACCGCTGGCCCAAGGGCAGAGGGCAGAATTGCACAAAAAGGGGAAAGAGAGAGAGCAAAAAGGAACAGAAGGGTTACAAGAGAAGGAAAAGGGCGTAGGTAAAAATCAAAAGCAAAAGGAAACAAGCAGGAAGGAGTTGGACAAAGGGTCGGTGAGGATAGGAGAGAGAAGTAAGGAATGAGGGCGGGACTGCAAGGAGAATGAAGATGAAGAATTTTAAGGATGGAAGAAAAAGAAAAGGAAGGACAATTTTTATTTTCAAATAGGGACGGGCCATGTTGGATGGGACATGGGTGATTGCTCGCAACCGGACACATGAATGCACTTTGTGTCATACAATGGAGAAGCTGTGTAACTAGCTGCTACAATGGGGCAGAATCCGTGGAGACACAACAGCACTCTACCCCTACAGGATCCCATCTAGTTGCTGGCGAGTGATTGGCAAAAACAAGGCTAAGCTCCAGCCACAAGTGTTGACTACATACATATCACTGGTGCTGGAAGCTACACACCAGCATTCTTGATTAGGCGTGGGTCCCTGGATTCAGCAATGCAGAATGTGTCCCTGTCCCAAAACAACACATCCAGCAGAACTAATAATGGTCCAAGTTTCGTACTAATGCCAACAGGTGAAAAAAACATTATGGTTTGGAGTTCATCAGCATACCCATTCACCAAGTTGGGAGGAGGGGGAGAGATGGGGGTGGGGAGGAGCGTCATGAAAGAAATGTGCTTCAGCTGCAAGTACCGAACTCTTTGCTTTTAATCCAAAACAATCCCACAGAACATCACTAAAAAAAAAGGAAACAGTTTTCACAAGAACGTGCGACTTAAGAATCACGTTGGTAATCTTGCCTGTTGTAATCCACATAGCGGATCAAAATTGGATAGAAGGAATAGAGATCGCGGCAGAGAACAGCAAACTCATCCAGAATTAGCAGCTCAGTCTCCTGGAAATCTATCTTGCCCTCTGCTTTCATCTGCTCTTCTTCTAATACAACCTTTATTGATTTCTTCTTCAGTTTCTCCAGGGTTGGGATGAATTGGTTTTTCAGCAGTTCAGGCTTAGCCTTGCTAATGATTGGCTGAGCATACACTGGAGAGTACAGAGAGAAACAGCAAGTTGATGTGGTACATAAACATGGGCTCAGTGATGTGATGATGGATGTACATTGGGTGCCGACTCTGCATATAATTGGGTGCGCATCAGGCCTGCTTCACACCCAATGTGCCTATCGTGGCTCAGTGCAGTTGCCCAACACATAACACATTGGGATTGTACACCTAAAGTGTGCAAGGCTGATTAGGGCACTTTTGTTTACAGTAATTAGCCCTGCTCCCCCTAATGTGGCTGGACTACCCGAGTAATCTTTCAGTTGCTCAGTGCCCACCACAAAAGGATGCTGCACAGGAAAGCCTGTGGAAAAGTTCTTAATTTTTTTACCTCGATGGTCCTGACGTCCAGCTAATTTTTCTCCAGCACAATGTTCGATGCCCTGCTCCCCACCCCCCCCCACCCCACAAAAAGCCCCTTTCTTCCTGAGTTATCAGATTAATTAAAGTCCTGAATTGCTCATGATGCACTGGTGGCAAAATTGAAATACGTTATGATTTGACTTTGCATAAAGGGGTGAGGTAAGCTCATGGGTGGGCTACAGCCCAGATGGCCTCATCACCCTCATGGCGAAAGCAGAAAGATCAAACTCTCTGCAACTTTCCTGGAGCAAAAGAAAACATCACACAGCATTATGCTGAACTCTTCTCGGAATAGATCTGCTCTGACTGTTATGCACCCACAGCTCTGCATTTTGCTCTGGTTTGACTGGTGATCCAATTAAGCTTCACAGAATTTTCTAGTCTGTCACATGTTTCGGACACGTGGGTTATACTCCAGCTGCTGGTTTCAGCCTGATATGTAGCCAATGGACCAGAGTTATATTGCTGACTGCACATCAATGCAGGTTGCACTGATGCCAGCCACAAAGGAGTTATATGCATGTGCAGAGTTCCACTCCAGGGAGGCCACATTTTCATGCTAGGAGAGCATAGGGAAGAGAACATTCTCTTGTAACATTAAAAAAGATTCCATGCAAAATGCCAAAAGTTCCTAGGAGGCCCAAATGTAGCATTTTGCACCAGGCTGGAATTATACTGCAACATGTGCCAGTTCAAAGTGTTGTGAGGGTCAGGGTCCAACAGTACTTGGCTTTAGTGGAAGTAATAGCCTTGTCTCAGTGGTAACGCTCTTATGTCTGAGTCAGTAGACTGTGACTTCAAACCCCACTCCTGGACTTGAGCACGTAATCTAGGCTGACACATCAATGCAGTATTGAGGGAGCATTGCGTTGCCGGAGGTGCTGTCTTTTGAATGAAACATTAAACCTAGGCCCTTTAGATGGATGCAAAAAATCCCATGGCACTATTAAAAGAGAGCAGGGGAGTTCTCCAGGTGCCCTGGCCAAAATTTATCCCTAAAGCAACACCACCAAAAACAGATTAATTGGTCAATTATCTCATTGCTATTTATGTGCAAATTGGCTGCTTTGTTTGCCTACAAAACAAAAGTGACTACACTTCAAAAGTAATTCTTGAGACCTAACAAAGATGGATCAGAGTATTTTCCAAATGGTAAGAAGCTGGAAACTGTGCAGGAGCGGAGAGATTTAGGGGTTCATGCACATAAATTACTAAAAGCTAGTGGACAGGTACAAAAAGTATTGAAAAATGTTAATGGAATGTTAGCCTTTATCTCAAGGGAGCTGGAATACAAAAGGGTGGATGTTATGCTTCAATTGTATAAAGTTCTGGTTCGATCACATCTGGAGTACTGCGTTCAGTTCTGAGCACCGCACCTCAGGAAGGGTATATTGGCCTTGGTGGGGGTGCACCGTAGATTCATCAAAATGATACCGGGGCATAAAAGGGTTAAATTATGAGGCTGCACAGATTCGGCTTGTATTCCCTTGAGTCTAGAAGATTAAGGGGCGATCTAATTGAGGTGTTTAAGATGATTAAATGATTTGAGAGGGTAGATAGAAACTATTTCCTCTGGTGCGGGAGTCCAGCACAAGGGGGCATAACCTTCAAATTAGAGCTAGGTCATTCAGGGTGATACCAGGAAGCACTTCTTCACACAAAGGGTAGTGGAAATCTGGAACTCTCTCCCTCAAAAAGAACATAAGAAGAAACAGGAGCAGGAGTAGGCCAATCGGCCCCTCGAGCCTGCAATAAGATCATGGCTGATCCAATCTTGTCCTCAACACCACTTTCCCGCTCTCTCCCCATACCCCTTGATTCCCTTGTAGTTCAAATGTCTGTCAATCTCCGCCTTGAATATATTCGGTTATAGTCCAACAGCTTTATTTGAAATCACAAGCTTTCGGAGCGCTGCTCCTTCGTCATTGAAGCTGTTGGACTATAACCTGGTGTTGTGTGACTTCCTACATTTGTCCACCCCAGTCCAACACCGGCATCTCCACATCTTGAATATGTTCAGTGACTCCGCCTCCACAGCTCTCCGGGGTAGAGAATTCCAAAGATTCACGACCCTGAGAGAAGAAATTCCTTCTCATTTCTGTCTTAAATGGGCGACCCCTTATTCTGAAACTATGTCCCCTAGTTCTAGTTACCCCCACTAGGGGAAACATTCTCTCAGCATCCACCCTCTCAATCCCCCTCAAAATCTTATGTTTCAATAAGATCACCTCTTGTTCTTCTAAGCGTCAATGAATATAGGCCCAACCTGCTCAACCTTTCATCATACGTCAACCCCTTCATCCCAGGAATCAAACCAGTGAACCTTCTCTGCACTGCCTCCAATGCAAGTATATCCTTCCTTAAATATAGAGACCACAACTGTACGCAGTACTCTTGGTGCAGTCTCACCAGCGCCCTGTAAAGTTGCATCAAAGCTTCCCTACTTTTATACTCCATACCCCCTTGCAATAAAGGCCAACATTCCATTAGCCTTCCTAATTACTTGCTGTACCTGTATGCTAAGTTTTTGTGTTTCATGTACTATAATAATAATAATAATTCAACTAGGACCCCCAGATCCCTCTGTACCTCAGCATTTTGTAGTCTCACTCCATTTAAATGATAATTTGCTTTTTTATTCTTCCTTCCAAAGTGGATAACCTCACATTTTCCCACATTATACTCCATCTGCCAAATCTTTGCCCACTCACTTAACCTCTCTTTATCCCTTTGCAGACTCTGTGTGTCCTCCTCACAACTTGCTAACCCACCTATCTTTGTATCATCAGCAAATTTGGCTACAGTACACTCGGTCCCTTCATCCAAGATTTAGCCTCAAAACCGAGATAGATAGATTTTTGTTATGTAAGGGTATTAAGGGATATGAAGCAAAATCGGGTAAATGGAGTTGAGGTACAGACCAGCCATGATCTAATTGAATGGCAGAACAGGCTCGAGGGGCTGAATGTCCTACTCCTGTTCCTACATTCCAAATTTATTGGTTGTAAAGTGCTTTGGGTTGTCCTGAGGATTTGAAAATCATTATAGCAAAGCAAGCTCTTTCTTTCTCGTGCACTCAGAAATCAGATCAAGGCACTGTCAGATGGGTATGCAGTCAAAACCACTTTGTGTCAATTTAAAATTGGCAATATAACTATATCCTTCCACTACTAAGTGATGTGTGATATAAATTGGTCAGTATTTAATATTCATCACATTTTATGTACATAGATTTATAGGCTTCATCACAGCAGAACAGATCTATTACTTCCATGAGTACAAAGTGGATGGGTGCATCTAAAGGCTGCATAGAAAGGTAGAACACCGTGAGGAAAATTCACGTATTCAAAGAGTGCTGCAAAAAATATATTATATTCTTACCTGCAAGTCTCTTCATCCAGGAAGCATCATCAATGCCCAGATTATTGTTCAATATTTTCAGGATGTTCCCCAAGATTACACTAAGTTGCTCAGCGGTGACGACAGTACAGCAATGCCCATCAGGTTTGTTCTCAGGGCCTCTTTCCCACCAATATGACAGATAATTACACAACATGGGCAAAATAACTTCAATAATATGAGGCATCTCGGTGTATCTAGCTCCAGATTCTGCTGTATCATTGATATCCTTTATTAACCCATCTAGTTGAGGCATCTCTGGGCACACTTCCTCGACAGTGTCTGGCAAGCCGAGAACTAGCAAAGCAAACAAAGTGTCATTCTCTCCCTTCATATATACAGCATCCAGTATTAGTAAAGAAACAGATCATAATATTGAAATAAAGAATGTTCTTCAGCAACAACTGGCATTTACATAGAAACTTTAAGGTCCTTCACAGAGGCATATTAAAAAAAATGACCACCAAAACAAAGGATGAGATATTAGGTAGGGTGACCAAAAGCTTGGTCAAAGAGATGGTTTTTAAGGAGGGTCCCAAAGGAGGAAAGGGAGGTGAATTTTCCTGGAGTTCATAGAATAGAATCATAGAATCGTTACAGCACAGTAGGAGGCCATTCGGCCTGTCGAGCCCATGCCGATTCTCTGCAAGAACACCTCAGCTAGTCCCACTTTCCTGCCCTTTCCCGGTAGCCCTGCAATTTATTTTCCTTCAGGTACTTATCTAATTCGCTTTTGAAAGCAGTGATTGAGTCTGCCTCCACCACCCTTTCAGGCAGTGCATTCTAGATCATAACCACTCGCTGCGTAAAAAATGTTTTTGCTCATGTCGCCTTTGGATCTTCTGCCAATTACCTTAAATCTGTGTCCTCTGGTTCTCGGCCCTTCCGTCAATGGGAACAGTTTCTTTCTATCTACTTTGTCTGGACCCCTCATGATTTGGAACACCTCTATCAAATCTCCTCTCAATCTTCTCTGTTCTAAGGAGAACAACCCCAGCTTCTCCAGTCTATCCACGTAACTGAAATCCATCATCCCTGGAACCATTCTTGTAAATCTTTTCTGCACCATCTCTAAAGCCTTCACATCCTTCCTAAAGTGCAGTACCCAGAATTGGACACAATACTCCAGTTGTGACCGAACCAGTGTTTTATAAAGGTTCATCATAACTTCCTTGTTTTTGTACTCTATGCCTCTATTTATTAAGCCCAGGATCCCGTATGCTTTTTTAACTGCTTTCTCAACCTGCCCTGCCACTATCAATGATTTGTGCACATATACCCCTAGGTCTCTCTGTTCCTGCACCCCCTTTAATTTATATTGCCTCTTCGTTCCTCCTACCAAAATGCATCACTTCGCACTTTACTGCGTTAAACTTCATCTGCCACATGTCCGCCCATTCCATGAGCCTGTCTCTGTCCTCTTGAAGTCTATCACTATCCTCCTCACTGTTCACTATACTTCCAAGTTTTGGGTCATCTGCAGATTTTGAAATAGTGCCATGTACACCTAAGCCTAAATCATTAATATATATCGAGAAAAGCATTGGTCAGAGTAACGACCCCTGGGGAACACCACTGTGTACCTTCCTCCAGTCTGATAAACAACCGTTCACCACTACTCTGTTTCCTGTCACTTAGCCAATTCCATATCCTTGCTGCGACTGTCCCTTTTATTCCATGGGCTTCAACTTCGCTGGCAAGCCTATTATGTGGCACTTTAGCAAATGCCTTTTGGAAGTCCATGTACACCACATCAACCACATTGCCCTCATCAAGTTAGTTAAACATGATTTGCCTTTAACAAATCCATGCTGGCTTCCCTTAATTAATCCACACTTGCCCAAGTGACTTAATTTTGTCCCGGATTATCTTTTCTAAAAGCTTCCCCATCACCAAGGTTAAGATGATTGGCCTGTAGTTGCTGGGTTTATCCTTACATAATTTTTTGAACAAGGGTGTAACATTTGAAATTTTTCAGTACTCTGGCACCACCCCCGTATCCAAGGAGGATTGGAAGGTTATGGCCAGTACCTCCGCAATTTCCACCTTTACTTTCCTCAGCATCCTAGGATGTATCCCATCCGGTCCTGGTGACTTAACTACTTTAAGTACAGCCAGCCTTTTTAGTACCTCCTCTTTATCAATTTTTATCTCATCCAATATCTCCACTACCTCCTCTTTCACTATGACTTTGGCAGCATCTTCTTCCTTGGTCAAAACAGAGGCAGAGTTTCCAAAATTTAAAGATTGATTTCCTGGACACTGCTGTGAGTAACCCAGAAGAAAAATCATTGGGGCATCTTCTTTGAATACTTTTATTTATTAGTTATGAAAATATTGGAGATGAAAAAACGGCTGTTTGACTGGGCGGGGCAATTGGAGGCAGGATGTCATGTGATGACACCTCCAGGAATACATCCATAGTTGACAACCTTCAGAGGTGGAGGAGTTTAGGGAGGGAATTCCAGCACATGGGGCCTTGGTGGCTGAAGGAACAGCTGCCAATGGAGGGGCAAATGGAGGGAGGGATGCACAAGAGGTCAGAGTCGGAGGAGCAGAGAGTTTTAGAGGGGATTCATGGCTTGGGAGATTCCAGAGATAGGGAGAGGAGAGGCCATGAATGAATTTAAGCACAAGGATGAGGATTTTGAATTTGAGGCGTTGGGGTACCTAGAACCAAGGTTGGACAGCAAAGACAGGGGTGATGGGCGCGTGGGATTTGGTGCGAGATAGAATGTGGGTAGCAGAGGTTTGGATGAACTGAAGTTTACGGAGCATGCAGGATGGGAGGCTGGCCAGAAGAGCATTGGACTAGTCAAGTCTGGAGGTCACAAAGACATGAGGGGTTCAGTGGCAGATTCTGGCATAAAAGCTGCTGAACGGTTCATTTGAACCTTCAGCTTTATTCACTACATTCCCCTGGTCTCAACCAATTGGATTATTCTTTTGGTAGAATCTACCATTGAAACATGATTAAACTGAAACAAAAAGAAAATGTATAACTGGGTGAGGATTTTTGGGTGCAGCAATAAAGAAACAATTTGTAACTATGACCAGCAGCTATCAGGCTCAACTGAACGAATATATATGTAACGAAAATCATCCAGACTGTAGGAATACTATAATAGTTTCACAGTTGCATATAGTGATACCACTATTCCTGGCCAGAATGGAGATGATTGGATAATTCCTGTGTCAATCACGCCTGGATACTGCACTGCTATAAGTGACTGGGGTTGATTTTATGCACATAATTTGCATTATGTAACTATCCTCTACTCACTGCATTTTGCTGGAGAAATCACCCTGCTTTTATCAGGAGACTTTGCTGTAGTTTCGGTCATGAGTTCTGTTTGCTGTAGTTCGTAGGGACTCTTTTTAAATAGACTCTGTTTACTGTAGTGCGCTGTTTAAATAGACTCTGGCTGCTGAGTAAATAGACTTTGTTTATTTTAAGATAGATTGTTTGCTGCAAGTCCTACCATATGTCCCACCCCACCTTCAACTCATTGACTGACACAGTGGTGTCAACAGACATTCGTAGTTTTACTGTTTCATATTTATTCTTTAGTCATTTTACGTTAGTGGCTTTTTCTTGGTTTAGTTCTCTGTGAGTGACAAACAATTGAAACTTGCAGTTTTTTTGCATCACTTTGTTAAAATATACAATAATTCAAGCCCAGGCTGGTGGTAACAACCTGCAAGAAGGTGGAGTTTGCAGGACTATCTGTCATTCTAACTCACTTGCCTTGATGAGTGATTTGGGAGCAGTTCTTGCTATTTCATCCAGGAACCTAAGCATGTTCAGAAAAGTCTGTTGATCTCATTGACGACATGTCCTTACATAGAGTAACTTTTGTTTTTTCGCATTTCTTATTGGTACTGACCATTGCAACAATTAATCCAATATTCATGACCTTTGTCTCCAGGTAATGACCAGGTGTAAAGGTCAAGAAAAAGAGGTAAATACTCATTATACTGGGTCTCTGTCCCCTGCAATAGGCATAGGCCCAAATTATTTCCACAAGAATGAGCATTGCTAACATTTTTTTAAAGTCTAAAGCCATGCAACTTTTTTTCATTTTCACATTGTGGGATTTACAGAGAAATAAACCACAAGTGACTTAGGCCACTGTAACTCAATGGGCTGGATTTTGCAATAGGAATAACAGTGAGGATAACAGCGATCACCTTTATAACAGAGTAAATCGGACAGTAACTTCTGGCGTCTGCATATGTGCAGTTAAATGCGGAAATCCGGAAGTTGCTGTCAGAGATACCCCGCTCCTCCACAGGGTGCGCTGTTGCAGTCCTTGGTGACAGACTCAGCACTGAAAGACATGGAACGGTGTGAACTTGGGGTACTTGCCCACTAAAGATGGCAGAAAAAGTTAGGTCTGCTGCAAGTGATAATTACTACCAAACAACCTCGCTGGCTTTGAAAAACTTACAAGTGTGGAATCTCATTCCCTCAGAAGTTAATTAGTGTTGGAGATTTAAAAAAAGTAAAATTAATTATTTTTAAACGTTTTCTGTCTGTCTCTTTTATCTCTCTCTCTTAATCCCATCTGTCTTTCCCAAACTTTATTTCACTTTCTGTGCATGATTGAAATCTAATTTATACTTCCTGCTTTAGACACTGCGTGGCTCCATGAGGATTCTTTAATCTAATTGGTTGAAGAGCCTCGCTATTTTTGTCCTGCTCACAGATGCCTTCATTCCCCTGTAGAGGGCGTCTCACTGGCTCAGTCGCTGGATTGGAGCAAGTCTGCGCTCAAAAGGCCGCAAAAACCTTGTGGACAGCTGCCAGCGAGGTGAATAGCGAGCACCGTTCCTTCGCTGCTGACCACAATAGCTCTACAGGCATATGAGGTCTCCAGCCAATACCTCTTAGGTTAATGTTTGGTAAACCCCAGAGTACTCTTAGGTTTCCTATATTTATTTCTCTGATTTTGGAAGCAGGAAAACATTGTGCTGAACTCATTGAGCTGGATTCTCCTCCGAGTAGGAGTGTTCAAGTGGACGAGACTTCTGCCTACCTTTCCCAAACCACTGTAACCTCAATCCAGTTTCCTCGGTCAAGATTCATCATCCTTGCATGGCGGGCTCCAAGTAGGATTCTTGGCATCAAGAGGGAGCCTGCCAGTGTCTGGCTGCAAAATCGCAGCAGCGGGATCAATGTGGCAGCATCAGAAGAAGCCGTTGGGCATTTAAAAGGGCAGAAGAGCCCCAGCAGCCTTGTAGAGTGAGCCCTATGCAGGTAGGCTAGTGGCGATCAGATTGGAGGCCCTCTTTCTCCCTTAGGGGACCTGATGGCTGTTGCAACTGTTTCCCAGGGCCTACTGCCACCTTCCACATGGCAGTCTAGGGGCACAGCGGTAACATGGGTGGACATCAGGAAAATCTGCGAGGAAGCTGGGCCCCCACGTTCCCACTGTCATTCGCAGGCAACAGGCAGGGAAGGGGCAGACAGCAACAATGTAGCAATTTCAGACAGGATAGGAGAAGAAAATCCAGCCCATTGTTTTGTCGAACCAAGAAAGCAGTGTTGGAAAATTGCTAGGTGAGAGGAACAAATATGTTGCAGTGCAAACATTTGACATTTAATAAGGCACAAAATTCTGTACATAATGCTGCAAATTGAATTTCCATTTGATTAAATACATTCTGAATGCATTAACACAGACTATTTAGTACTTAAACACTGCACAACATTTAGTATTTCTTTTCAAATTAACTCTGAGCATAGTTAACGGTAAAACATTTTTGTTAAAAGAAAGTGCTACATACTGATTCGTTCTCGAGGTGTTTTTGTATTGAAAACTGACTGCATGTTGTACATGTTGAGAGAAGGCTCAAGAAAAGCTACCGGCATGGCTGCTGCAAGAGTGGCGAGACATTCCCCAAGAACTGGCCGCTGTCTGTGACACAAGACAAAAGAGAAATGGTAAAGCCATCTTGGGATCAAATAAAGGGCAAATAACTCCTGTAAAACTAAAATATAAAAATATGTACCACTATTCAAACAATTGCAGTTGTCATAGCTGAAAACAGAACAGTAGGACAACAAGTATAGTTCATAAATTATATTACAATATTTCAGTAGTGGAAATATTTTGCATCTTTAACTCAAACACTTTATAACTAAGATATAAAAGCAATGGAAATGGTGCAGCACTGGGGATAAGAGGTTACAGTTATGAAGAGAGACTTGAGAAGCTATGGCTCTTTTCATTAGACTAGAGAAGTTTAAAGAATGATTTCATAGAAGTCATCAAGATTATGATGAGTTATGATACAGTAAATAGTGATAAATTGTTTCCACTGGTCAGCAAGACAGTAAGATTTAGGATAATCATAAAAAAGATTAAAGGGGAGGTTAGAAAATCAATTTTCTACACAGAAGGTGGTAAGCACAAAAAATTCTGTCATGAACATTGTTAAAGCAAAATCTGTAGATTCTTTTATACGTGACTGAGATAATTGCTTGAAATACAGGAATATTAAAGGGTATGGGGAGCAAGCAGGAGCCTGAGATTAGACTTGGGTCATGTGGAGTAAAATACTGGCACAGACTCGATGGGCTGAATGAGCTGTTTGAATGCTATTCTATGATTTTAAAGAAAAGTAAATGACTGTCTTGAGAACCAATACCAAACTTCTACACATATTAACCAACAGAGTATTGAGTTTCATTGACAGATTTCAAATTGTGCCTGCTTTTGTAAAAAAAAAGCTAGTAATGCGTGTGGGGATATGATTTGAGCAGAAACAATTCAATGTGGCTAATCCCACTGACTTTTCTTGCACAGCTGTTGCTGTCTTAAATTCATGATCGACCTACTTTCCTAATGCCTTTGCTCTCACAGTAGACTGTCTCTTCTACATCTGCTAGGGACTTTGCAGCTCTACTGCAGCAGCTATTTAAAGCATTGCAATCTGGTTGATGAGGAAATGTGTAGATGGATAAAGATAAAGACTGCAGTAAAATAAAGAACTCCAGACAGCATGCTCCCAGATTTACTGATCAAGCCCTTGAGGCGACACTCCATGAACTGAAAGAAGAGCTGCCCACTTTAGCACGCCCATGTATCCTCTGCATAAAAAATGTCATATAAAATGCATGGCAGCAGATAGCAAAGGACTTGACCACAAATGAGCAAGATGGCAGACTTCAGGAAAACTGGTAAGAATAGGCAATAGTTATCCATTATGAACTAGCTGTCCCAAGTGTGCATGCTACAAAGTAATTCTAACTAACCTATTTCTACTGCCCCATGTATAGCACTAAGACAACCTCAGAGCTTTTTGAATGTTTACCATGCGTGGTCATTCTGCAGCAGGGCATAAATTCAAGCTGCAACTTAAAAATAAAACTCTTGTTGCACTGGTATGTTAACGGGGCTTCACATAGCAAAACCTATAAACGCAATCTAGCTGCAGGATGTATTTTCATTTACTCATACACACTGTCTGTACTCGCATGTTCTTGAAATTTGCAATTTAAGGTGCAAAAAACATTTACAAGAATGATACCAGAACTGAGAGGTTACAACTATCAGGAAAGACTGAACAGACTGGGGCTCTTTTCTCTGGAAAAGAGAAGGCTGAGGGGTGACCTAAAGGAGGTGTTTAAAATTATGAACAGGTTTTATAGGATAGACTTAGAGAAGATGTTTCCACTTGTGGGAGAGCTCAAAATTAGGGGTCATAAATATAAGATAGTTACTAATAAATCTAATAAGAAATTCAGGAGAAACTTCTTTACTGAGAGAGTGGTTAGAATGTGGAACTTGCTACCATATGGAGCAGTTGAGGTACATAGCATGGGCACATTTAAGGAGAATCTAGATAAGTACATGAGGGAGAAAGAAATAGAAGGATATGCTGATAGAGTTAGATGAAGTAGGACGGGAGGAGGCTCATATGGAGCATAAACACAGGCATAGACCAGTTGAGCCGAATGGCCTGCTTCTGTGCTGTAGACACTATGTAATACTATGTAATGTAGAGCATGGCCCTGCAGCATCAAGCCTCTAACTGTAGCATTGATAGTTTAGGCAGGATGAGGAAGGTGGAGCTGGAAGCCCAGTGTCAATCTCTGTATAATGTAGGCTGTCACTTCAGTGCACTACTGAGCAATGTTCCCTTTAAATTTTATTTTGGATGCGCGGCTCCTTTAAGGGGCTGTGTGGCCCATTCAAAATACTGCGCATGGTGAGCTGGCTGCGCGAGATCTACAGAGCGCTGCACGACCACGCAGCTTAAAGGGAGCGTTGGTACTGAATGAGTACTGAATTGTCAGAGGAGCCGTCTTTTCGATGAGATGTTGAACCGAAGACCCATCTGCTGTTCAGGTAGACGCAAAAGGTCCCATGAAGGAGGAGCAGGGTGTTCTCCTGGTGTCATGGCCAACATCCCTTCCTCAACTACCATCACTAAAACAGATTATCTGGTTATTCATTCATCTGTTGTTTGTGGGGCCGTGCTGTGTGCAAATTGGCTGCCACATTTACAACAACAACTTGCACAGGAGTATTTTAAGACAAAAAATGACACTGATCCACATAAGGATAAATTAGGGCAGGTGACCAAAAGCTTGGACAAAGAGGTAGGTTTTATGGAGCGTCTTAAAAGAGGAAAGAGAGGTAGCGAGGTGGACAGGTTTAGGCAGGGAATTCCAGAGCTTAGGGCCTAGGCAACAGAAGACAGAAAGAAATACTTGCATTTCATGACCTCAGGATGTCCCAAAGTGCATCACTGCCAATGAAGTACTTTTCAAGTATAGTCATTGTTGTATTGTAGGAATCATGGCAGCCAATTTGTGCACAGCAAGGTCCCACAAACAGCAATGTGATAATGACTAGATATCTCTTTTTAAATGTTGGTTGACTCAGAGACAAGAGTGCTACCACTGTGCCACGACTGACCACCACGGAATTACCTACAAAACAACAGTGGCTGAACTTCAAAAGTAACCCATTTGTTGTGAAGCACTTTGGAACACCCCAAGGATGTGAAAGGTTTATATAAATGCAAGTTCTTTCTTTTTGTTATGTTTTCTTCCTGTACTCACACTGGCATACACCCAAGCATAACAACCCTCACATATACTAGGGCCAATGTTCCAGTCATCATAGCTAGTGTTACTGGAGCAGAACAAGCAATCAGAAAATTTGGCCGTCATCCATAATGCCAAACCTCCACAACTTTTGTGGCAAGTACAATTTTCGAACAGTCTAAGGTGCTCTTGCACAGAATGCAAGTGTGTTTCATTCAAATATTAGAATATTAAATTGAGCATAACACTGTCTGCTTAGGGTGGGATTGTGCTATGGTCTCCTTTCACCGTTCTGGAGTTGGCCTAAGGGAAGCTCCCTACGCAATAGAACACTTACAGCCTTTCTAGCGATTTTTTTTTTATTTCCAGTTTTCCAGTAAGCTTTTAGTGTTGGTTTAAGTTATAAATTCTGAGACCATTTTTATGCGCTTTAAACAAAAAATTGGGAGACATTTTTGTGTCATAGAATTACATAACAGTTGATAATGTTTATGTCACTGAAACATTTGCAAGACTTTGCCAAAACAGCATGAGCTGAAAAAAGAGACATGTAAAAGGAACTCCTACAGGTTAAATCAAAATTATTTATGGGGTTGGCTTTCAACCACAGCAAATACAATACTTCCTGGTCGAAATGGTACTAGATGAAAGAGACTAAACAATACACTGTACATCTGTTTGATTCACTTCTGCGAAGCAAATGGGCCAATATTGCATTATCTTCTGTTGTAGCCAGGAAAGAGCTGCGGGTTTCCATGCAGCAGATGCACAGCCTGTGTATGTACTTTCCTGCTGAACCAGAGTCGGCAGATAGTTCTCCTCAATAAAATGATTGCTGGGATAATGGCAGGTGCGGGCAGTCTAGCTGTGGTGCCATCTGATCTCTCTGGTTTGTTTGTTTTTGTCCCCTTGCATGAAATCCTGTGATGGGAGCACCAAAAGCAATCCCCATATCTGCAATGGAATGGTCGGAAAAATGGAGTAGAAATTCTGGAACACCTGCTCTGCTGCCAGAAGTGTGGCGGGGCAGGACTTTCACCTGCACTTATATTTAAGGGAACTCATCTTTACAGGTGTTACTCTTTCTGGTATTTGACGTTCACTTTAAATAGGTGGATTTAGCACTGGGTGGGAACAGGGCAGAGAAATTGTGGACTACCTACGATGCCCTGATTTTAATAAAATCTTCCCGCCTAATGGAGCTCTTGTGAACTGTGTGGAAGAAAGACAACTAAATCTAGAACCTTGCGTACAGTGGGAAATGGGTAGAGAGCAGGACTGGTCACTAATTCTCTTTTTACTGGCCCACTGCTCCCTCAATTCTCAGTGGGGAAAGTAGTTTCGCTGGTAAGAATTTCTACCTTCAGTTAACATTAGTAACCAGGAGGATAGAAAATATCTAACGTTGAAAATTTTGAAGGAAATTTAAAAAAGATTGCAGAAGTACATTTTATATTGGTGCACAAGTGCAGTGCACTTTGACGTTAAATAGTCTGAAATAACTAACTTTAGACAAGAAAGCAGCTAGGCACTGATGGAACAGCAATTAGACAATGCCATTTGTTCTGCAATGACACCACAGAGTCAATTTGCATTATATTTGTAATGGCACTTGATGTGCCTCAATAATTCCGAGACTCGAAGTTAGCAGAACAAAAACAAGGCTTTTATTAACTTAGAAAGTAACACGTAAGAGAGAGAGATGTCTTCCTTCTGGAGACTGAGGCCAGACTGAAGCTAGCTTACAAACAGGGCCAGGTATGGGCGGAGCCCTACACACAGCACATTCCAGTATACAATACAGCACATTCCAGTACACAATACAATGAGGTCTGGGGGAAGGGAAATGACACTGAAACCGATCTCAGTCACAGGCAGTGGTGAATGGAATATTTCATCACATTCACCCCTTCTATAGATTTAGTCTGTTCGGGGGTTTGATAGTCCTCTGCGACCAACGTGGCTGTTGCGGTGCCGCGAGTGTCGGCTGGGTGTCCCCGGTAGCCTCCTGGGTCTCTGCCGGGGGTGCCGCCAGGGTTGTTGGAGGGGTAGTTGGTGGGGGTGCCGTTGGTCGGTGTTCTTCCGGGGGTGATGGAAGAGTAGTGGGTGGGTAAGAGTTGCTGTGATCGTCGTTGCCGCTATTGCCGTGGTTGTTGTCGATGCCAGCTGGGGCGACGTCTTTTATGGACACGGTGTCCTCCCTTCCGTCGGCGTGCCGGACATATGCGTATTGGGGGTTGGCGTGGAGTAGGTGTACTGGCTCCACGAGAGGGTCCGTCTTGTGGCCCCTCACATGCCTTCGCACGAGTACCGGACCTGGGGTGGAGAGCCATGACGGCATGGATACGCCTGAGGTGGATTTCCGGGGAAAGACAAACATTCGTTCATGAGGTGTGGTATTAGTGGCCGTACACAATAGCGACCGTATCGAATGGAGCACATCCGAGAGGACTTCCTGCCAGCGGGAGATAGGGAGGCCCTTGGTCCTTAGAGCTAGAGTGACTGCTTTCCATACTGTCCCGTTCTCTCGCTCCACTTGGCCGTTACCCCGGGGGTTGTAGCTGGTGGTACGGCTCGTGGCGATCCCACTGGACAGCATGTACTGGCGTAGCTCTTCACTCATGAAGGACGCCCCCCTATCCGTATGGATGTAGCTCGGCATACCGAACAGGCAGAACAGGCTGTTGAGGCATTTAATGACCGTGGCGCTGGTCATGTCTGGGCAGGGGAAGGCGAATGGGAACCGGGAGTATTTGTCCACAATGTTCAGGAAGTAAACATTGCGGTCGACGGACGGGAGGGGGCCCTTGAAATCTAAGCTGAGCCGCTCAAAGGGCCGTGTAGCTTTGATTAAGTGGGCTCTATCTGGGCAGTAGAACCGAGGCTTGCACTCAGCGCAAGTGCGGCAGTTCCTGGTCAGGGACCGAACTTCCTCAATCGAGTAGGGTAAGTTACGGGACTTTATGAAGTGGAACAGCCGCGTGACCCCTGGGTGGCAGAGGTCGTTGTGGAGGGTCTGTAGCCGATCCCCGGTGGCGCTGGCACACATCCCTCGTGAGAGGGCGTCAGGGGATTCGTTAAGGGCCCCTGGCCGGTAAATGATGTCGTACTCGAAGGTGGAGAGCTCGACCCGCCACCTAAGAATCTTCCCCCTCTGTTTATTATTGAACATAAATGCTACCGACCGCTGGTCGGTAAGTAGGGTGAAGCGTTTGCCGGCTAGGTAGTGGCGCCAGTGGCGCACTGCCTCCACGATGGCTTGGGCCTCCTTTTCCACGGAGGAGTGTCTGACCTCAGGCCCTTGGAGGGTCCTCGAGAAGAAAGCTACGGGCCGCCCCGCCTTGTTGAGGGTGGCCGCCAAGGCGAAGTCAGACGCATCACTTTCCACTTGAAATGGAGTGTTCTCGTCCACTGCCTGTAGCGTGGCCCACTCAATATCCTGCTTAATGCTTTTGAAGGCGGCGTGGGCCTCAGCAGAGAGCGGGAAAGAGGATGCTTTCAAGAGGGGGCGGGCTTTGTCGGAGTAGTTGGGGACCCATTGGGAATAATAAGAAAATAACCCCAGGCACCTTTTCAGGGCTTTGGGAGTGTTGGGCAGGGGCAGCTCCCGTAGGGGGCGCAATCGGTTGGGGTCTGGCCCGATTTCCCCATTCTCCACCACGCTGCCTAGTATGCAGAGGCGCGTGGTGTTGTAAACGCACTTGTCCTCGTTGTAGGTGAGGTTGAGTTTTTGTGCGGTTTTCAGGAACCTCTCGAGGTTCGAGTCGTGATCCTGCTGGTTGTGACCGCAGATGGTGACGTTGTCGAGGTAGGGGAAGGTTGCCTGCAAGTGGTGTTCATCGACCATGCGGTCCATCTCCCTCTGGAAGACCGAGACCCCATTCGTCACCCCAAAGGGGACTCTGAGGAATTGGTAGAGACGTCCGTTCGCCTCGAAGGCGGTGTACGGGCGGTCCTCTGGTCTGATAGGGAGCTGGTGGTACGCTGACTTGAGGTCGATGGTGGAGAACACCCGGTATTGGGTGATTTGGTTCACCATTTCTGATATGCGGGGTAGCGGGTAGGCGTCTAGTAGGGTGTACCTGTTGATCATTTGACTATAGTCGATCACCATCCGTTTCTTCTCGCTACCCCTTACCACTACCACTTGGGCGCGCCACGGGCTGTTGCTGCGTTCAATAATGCGCTCTTTCAGGAGCCTGTCTACCTCGGTCGCGATAAACCGCCTGTCCTCCCAGCTGTACCTCCTGCTTTTGGTCGCTATTGGCCGGCAGTTAGGGGTAAGATTCGCGAATAGCGAAGGCGGCTTTACCTTCAGGGTAGCCAGACCGCACACTGTGAGGGGCGGCTGGGACCCACCGTACTTGAGCGTGATGCTTTGGTGGTTGCACTGGAAATCCAGGCCCAAGATCACGCTCGCACATAGGTTCTTCATGATTAATACTTTAAAATTATCATATACAGTTCCGTTAACGCACAATTGTACCGTGCAGTAACCCAGAATGGTCGATGTCTGGGTTTTATCAGCCATAGAGATGGTACCCTGAGTAGGGACCATCTTTAGGGAGAGTTGTTGTGCCAGTTCTGGGTGGATAAAGCTCTCCGTGCTTCCACTGTCAATTAAGCATTTAACCCGGCACCCGTTTACCTCAATGTCCACCATTGATCTGGATAGCGGGTGCGACCTGGTCTGGTCCACTGTGACCGATGCCACTGTAGGGCCCTGATCGATACAAGATGGCGTCCACGCTGTCTGCTCACAAGATGGCGGACCCCACGAGGTCGGGCAAGATGGCGTCCAAGATGGCCGCTCCCACGGCGCACACGCGGCGGTGGCGGGTTTTCCGGCGGTTGGTTTTCCGGCGGGGTTCCCTCTGCACACCTTCCCGAAGTGCCCCTTCTTACCGCACTTAAAGCAGGTGGTGCCTTTCGCCGGGCACAGGTTTCTGGTGTGCTTTGGCTGCCCGCAGAAGTGGCAGTTGGGTCCCTGACGCGTCGCGGCTGTCGTAGGGCTTCTGGGGGGAGAGCGGGGCCCAGCCGGTGTCGGGCTGTCGGGCGGGGAAGATGCCTTCCAAGATGGCGGCGCCCTCGGTGCACACGTGGCGGCGTGGACGGCGCGGGCTGAAGAGTAGGCGTCCGAGTTTCTCTGGGCCACATCCAGGGATCGCGCGGTGTCCGCAGCCTGTTTCAGGTCCAACCCCGTTTTTTCCAGCAGTCTTTGCCGGATGTAAGTGGAGCTGAGGCCTGTGATGAAGGCATCGCGAACAAGCTCGTCAGTGTACACTGCGGCTTTTACATCTCGGCACTTGCAGTCTTTGCCAAGCATTTTCAGGGTGCTTAGGAACTCCTCCACCGATTCCCCAGGTCGCTGTGCGTGGGTAGCGAGCAGGTGCCTAGCATACACCTCATTCGTAGGCTGCTGGTAATGCGCCTTTAAGATGTCGCAGGCGGCCAGGTACGTCTCGGCGTCTTGGATGAGGGGGTAAACCCGGTGGCTTACCCAATTCCGCAGAATTCCGAGTCTCATCCTCGCAGCGTCCGTAGCGTCTTTGATGGCTGCGGAATTGTCCAGGAAGAATTCCATACACTCAAACCAGTGTCCGAAGCGTGCTGATGCGTCCGGAGCATGTTGATCCAAATCCAAACGTTCGGGTTTCAGGAGTTGATCCATAGTGTTGAAAAATAAGTTAATAAAATTGATGTGCCTCAATAATTCCGAGACTCGAAGTTAGCAGAACAAAAACAAGGCTTTTATTAACTTAGAAAGTAACACGTAAGAGAGAGAGATGTCTTCCTTCTGGAGACTGAGGCCAGACTGAAGCTAGCTTACAAACGGGGCCAGGTATGGGCGGAGCCCTACACACAGCACATTCCAGCACATTCCAGTATACAATACAGCACATTCCAGTACACAATACAATGAGGTCTGGGGGAAGGGAAATGACACTGAAACCGATCTCAGTCACAGGCAGTGGTGAATGGAATATTTCATCACAGCACTGCTTTGCAACCAGCTCCTTGTTACCATTAGGAAGTATGAAAGAACACCTTAAATGCAATAAATATTCTGAGGAAAGGTCATCGACCTGAATCTTTAACTCTGTTTCTTTCTGCACAGATGCTGCCTCATCTGCTGAGTATTTCCAGCATTTTCTGTTTTTATTTCAAGTTTTCAGCATCCATGGTATTGTGCTTTTATTTACATTAAATACAATACTACTTTGCTTCATTTTTCATTTCCCATGCTTGTTTGACATCAGTGGGTACTTTACCAGTAGAAGAATGCAGCCAATAGCAGATGCATGGTTCTCTTGCTGTTAGTTGCACTCCTAAACCCAAAGTACTGCAGTCTGATTTGCAGAGAACTGACAGGGTCACAGACCCATGGCAATCTGGGTCCATGCATCTGATCATTGGATTAAGTCCTCTTGTTGCAGAAAGTTAAATACAGGGAGCCAAATCCCATGTGCTTGTAATACAGGTAGTGCACTGGTAATCCGGCACCCGACGGTCCGGCACCTTCAGTGGTCCGGCACGAGGAAGGTCCCGCTGTCACATTCCCTCCCTGGGATGGGTCCGGCTTGGGTCCCGGGACCGCCGCCGGGTCAGGATCAGCGCCTGGACCACGCAGCATCACCGACGGCTCGGCGGAGCGATGGAGCCCAAGCCCGAGCAGCCCGTGGGCGGTGGTACAGGGAGGGCAGCAGCAGGAAGAGGAGGAGCAGGTGGTGGCGGTGTTTGTGGTGACTTTCGACACCTTCAGTGGTTCGGAATTTTCAGTGGTCCGGCACTGGCCTGGTCCCGAGGGTGCCGGATTACCGGTGTTGTACCTGTATGTAGAGAAGCTCAGCAGGCCTATGGAGACTGAACCCAATGACAATGAAAATGTGGGCGACTGGTGCATAAAGTCCACTTTTCCAAGACACAGATAATAAAAATGCAAAGTACAAGTCCATAGGAAACAAATCAGTCCCACTCGCCATTAGTGCCTCTGTGCCTCCCAGTGCTGCAGAAATTACTCCATTTGTATTGGGGAGAGTTTCTATAGTGCATGTACCACATTTGAACAATTGTGCACATGGAAGCTTGTACCTGCACTGTTGTTTTCAGTTTGTTGCATGCTACTTTTAGCCTGGGGCTGTAGAATGGGTAGGGAATGAACTGTTCAAGACAGTATGAGTAAAAAAAACTATTTTGCTGGCCAGAATGAGGCTGATATCAACACTTTGGTTACTCAGCCCACCCTGGCAAGTACTTATGTTGCTGTTGGAGACAGTACCGCGATCAGAAGTGCAGGCCAATACCACGGCCCTGAAAATCCACAGCCGTTCGATAACTTTGGTTGGAGTCTGCTGAAATGGCTGGAAACTAAGCTAAGATCTGGTTACACCAAGTCCGGACCTTCCCCTCTCCCCACCCCCAAGAGTTTTCTCTATGGCCTGTTGGGAGCGGAGATTCTGCCCATGCCAAACATGGCCATTGTTGTATGGGTGAGGCAGGGGTAAGGACATGGACTCTCTGCGTCTCGTGCCCTGTATGCACCCCTAGTGCCACAGGTGTCCATTGGCAGCTAAATTAGGGAACCTCCTCCTGATGTCAGAAAGTCCGTCAGGGACAGCCAGCGGTGGAGGTTCCTGGTGGTCTGCAACACCAGCAGAATTGCCGTGATTTTCTGGGCCTACTTGTTTAGTAGTGCATACTGCCTCTATAAACGTTAGCATTACTTTGCTGCCATCAATGAATCTACTATCAGTGGTGAGATAATTGGAATGATAGCGATGCTGGTTATTTGATAACAATTTACATTTAACTGGGTTTGTTCAAAAAACCAACGTCTATGTTTTGTAGAGTCTTCGGAATTTAATGATTCTAAATCTGATTAAAATGGCAGTTGATGTTGGAGTTACCTTTCAACATAGACGTTCTTCCCTGTTCCTAAGGCATACAAGCTGCAGAGGATCCTATAGCATGACACTTGGACATCATCCACTGTAAACAGAATACAATAAATCCATGAGTTTAGAACTCTCAATCAGGCAATCTCCTATCACAGTACTAATTGTAGCAAATCATTACCAAATACTAAATTAAACCATACTCATTCAATACTGATCCAGCCATCCTCATTTTATAGCACATTTATATTCAGGCAGCAGTTCTGAAATACCATTCTAGGTCTCAAGTACTGTAAAAACCACACTGTTCTTGTTCTCTGTACATTCATTACGCCAGTAACTACACAAAATGTCTGGCTCTGCCTCGTTTGGTAAACTGAACTCTTAGATTTTTGGACTCCTGTCCAAGATGGTGCTGCCCCACATGTAGCAACTATAAATGCAGCACAAAAACAGAAAATGTTTGAAACATTTAGCAGGCCAGGCAGCATCTATAGAGATGCCAGATCATTCAACATTTTGGGTGTGGACCCTTCTTGAGTTCTCTCCACAGATGCCACCTAAAGCACAGCACTAGATAAACCTGGTGAAGCACGGGCACGATAAGCCATATGGCCTCCTTCTGTGCTACAAAATTCTATGAATCTATGGGGTAGATTTTCATGTTTGCTGCTGAGGGATTAAGTATCATCTGGGTGGAGTACAAAAACAGAAACCGGGAAAAATTGGGTCGCGTCCCCTTTGGGGCGCTAACTTTGCTACTTTTAGCGCCCCGAAAAAGTTAGCGCCCCGCACCCGAAATTCAATGGTACCACGCCCCCTCCCTCGTGGGGTGCTCCAGCTCAATATCACGGCGCTACGTGCCGCAGCACCACTTGCGCCACGGTACTACAGGCCTTCCTCCCCTTATTAAAGGGGCGGGGCCTTGCGTAGCGCGAACTGGGGCCCAGCTGGGCCACCAGGGAGCGGGGTGCTGACAAAAGAGCCTGGCACTCAAGAGAAGTGCCGGGCTGCCCGATCGCGGCCGGCACCCCGCGGGAGGAGGGCAAAGGGAACAGGTGCTGGCAGGTAACCAGCAAAAAAAATGGCCTATCATGCCCATTCTGGCAACTCTTAAAGTGCTATCCACTTAGTCCCATCCTCCTGGTCTTTTCACATACCGTTTCAAAAAATGTAACTTTCAAATATTTATCCACCTCCCTTTTAAAAGCTATATTGGGTTCTGCCTCCACCATTCGTTCTGATTCCATGATTAAGAACCCACTGTGTAAAAAATATTCTTAACCTCACCCTTTGTGCTTTTGATGATCGTAAATTTATGCCTGGTTACTGGCTCATTGGAAATCATTTTTCCTTATTTACCTTATCAAATCTCCTTGTAATTTTGAACAAATATCAGATCACTTTGTAACCAGCTTTGTTCTGCTACAAAAAGAGCTCCAGTTTCTCTGGACTCTCCTCATAACTCTAGTTTCATCTTAAGTCTATTTATCCATGGCCTTGACATCCTTCCTAAAGTAAGATTCACAAAACTGAACATAATGGGCTGGAATTTGCTGTAAAAATCATGGCGTGTGAACGACACACGCTGTTATTAATACGCAAATTGGCCAGCAACTTGTGGCAAGGAAGAGATATCCTATGAATTGCGAATCGTCACAAGTTTCTGGATGATTTATCATTAACTTCACAAAAGCGGCATCTTGCCATTAACCTCCTCATGAGTTTCATGAAGTTGCTGAATTTGCACATTAATTGCCCATTAAACTCATCACAGAAAGTTAAGTCTAGTAATTAATAGCAAAAGTACCCTTTTAACAATGTGATAATTGTTGATGACTGCCAATCAACCTCTCTGGCCCAGAAAGTGAACAATTAAAAGTGTGGAGTCTCATTATTTCAGGTAGTGAATTATTGTTGCAGATTTTTAAAATGTCAAATTTAAAATGTTTTAATTTTTTCTTTCTTTTCCTTCCTGTCTCTTTTTTCTCTCTCTTAATCCAATCTTTCTTTCCCTCTCTTTATTTCACTTTCCATACCCGATTTGAAGCTAATTTGCCCTCCTTCTCAGTCCTTCCTCTGTTTACTTCTCAATCCTTAAATCTCATTGGCTAAGGAGACATACTGTTTGTCCAGTTCTGACGAAAGGTCGTCGACCTGAAGCGTTAACTCTGTTGCTCCCTCATAGATGCTGCCTGACCTGCTGAATATTTCCAGCATTTTCTGTTTTTAGTTCAGATTTCCAGCATCCGCAGTGTTTTGCTATTGTGAGACTGTTGGTCCCATTGTTCACCAAGGTCTCAGATGTCCCATTGCCCTCGCGTGCCATTATCAGCTCGCACTGCCAGCAACTTGCAGGACAAAATATTTTTGAGCTGAAGGGTGCAGAAAAAAGTCTAACCAGACACATCTGCTCCTGCAAATTCCAGCCCATTATTCTAACTGCAGTCTATTTCTGATTTAGACTAATACAATCTAAAAGTTACAAATAAAGTGTGGAGTCAGAGTAAGGTGTTCACAGCTCAAACAATGATGAAGCTTATAGCATTATTCTATGTTGATAAACCAGGTTACTCACAGATTAAGTCAATTCCAAACTGATGTTGGCCAATGTGGTCAAATAGTGAAGTCAGCACAGGTATTAGAGCTACCGTTGTGTAATTGATGTTCTGAGTGACTCCCTTTAGCTGAGATCGTGAATGTGTAAATTTTCCAAGTTTCAGATTTTCCAGCGTTTTTTCCAGGTCTTCTGCTGCATTTTCAAAGAATAAACGCAAGCCAGCTTTCACCAACTCTGAGCCAGACTTCATAACAGTTCTGAAAAGCACAATTGTGGATAATTGCACAACTCCAACCAATGTCGCTTAAAATGCATCAAAAGACAAATAATGAAATGACCAAATGTAAAGAAGTGCCAAAATTACCTGGGGTCTAGTGTCCGTGCCAAGATGTGTAAACAGTTTACCATTGTACCAGAATCAGTGCCTTTAGAAGTAATCAATGAAATACGTGAGAACATCTATATATTACCCTGCCTATTTATGCAAATGCTACATTGCAATTACTGTTGATGCCCCACACAGCATCTTAAAACTGTAGGAACCGATCTTCAATGTCACCCAAAATGGGCACAAAGTGGGCGGAGCAGCCCCACCTCACAAAGATGGCATCGGTAGGCCCAAGCCATTTTTAGGTTCGGGACTAAATGTTGCCGACGAGCGACAGGAGTCAAAGGATTGCCCCGCTGTAGCTCGCTTGATGTGATGTCACAGAAAATCAGCTGGCTCTCATACTGGGCCATCCAGCAGGTCGGGCCTGGGAGGTGTGATGGAGGCAATGTTTGGCAGTGGGCCAAAGTTTCTTTGTGGGCCCAGGAGCAGCACTCCTGCTTCACCCAGTCCCACAAAAAATAAAAATAAAACATTTCTTGAGCCGGTTTATGAGCGGCCTCCAGCACTCAATGACATATACAAATGTGCTGGGTATGCATGGCACGCACTTTGCCCATTTGTACTTGAAAATTGCAACCGGTGTCCTGCAACCACTGTAGGATCCTGATTTACATACTTAAGCAGTGTCCTGTCAGAAGCAGGATGGCATGATGCTCGCCCATTTACAGGCCCGCCTGAAAATTGCATCAAGCAGGATCTGGATGTCAATGGGATGACCGAGCTGCCCCACCCCCACAATTTTCAACTGATTGCCACCCATTTTTCAGGCAAGAAATGGATAGTTGGCAGCTGAAAATTGCCCCCTCGGTGTCAATTCATGAAATCCAGACAACCAGGAAACATGCTGTTTTACAAATAGTAGTCAAACAGAATAAAAAAATCAAGTTTTATATAATGTTACAGTGCTCAGGTGTGAGGGTATCAATTATACAGGTGGGGTAATTTTGATTTTGGGTGATAGTGTAAAATGGGCGATATCGATTCAGCCGCCCATTGACTTGAATGGTAACCAAAATTGGGAGAGATGTATAAAGGGTGGCTGAATTGAGATTGCCTGTTTTACACTATCATCCAAAGTCAAAATTGGTCTTAAAAATGCGGGTGCCAGCTTACCTCATTTGAATATTATGTATTTTTTTTAAATGAATGTAAAATCACAAATTCTTTTTCAATTTAAGGATCACGTGACTTTGAATAGAACACTGAATATATTTTGCTCTCAATATCCTAAAGAGATTATTCTCCCTGGTCTGCCTTGTAAATGTACAGAGCTCGTTCGGCTGGCCAGTGTATTTACGCCATGATGCAAAGTAATGTCATGATGTAGATACATGCAACACACTGGGTTGGCTTAGCACCCATTAGTGCAGATTTGCTTTAAAATAAAGATATTTTTTAATATGGTGAAAAGGAATATACTGGCCATTATGTCCCATTTCCTGTAGGCCTATTGGAGGAAGCTGATTCAGAAGACCTGAGAGACACGGGGGTAAAAATTGGTATGCACTGCACCTGCTTTTAAGGCACAAAAACATACTGTGCAGGCATTGTCCCACTGCTATATTCGTGGGGCACATATTTCAGGTGTCCTGTGCTTGATGCAATTGATATAACTTGCAGAAAGTAAAGACTGTAAAGAGACTGCTTACCAAAGAGTGAGATCCTATGTCTGACCAGGGCTGCAAGTTTGCAGAAAATACTAGAACAGGAGAGCACAGAAAAGGAAAACAGGAGGCAGAAATACAGTTAAAGCAATATTCCCTCTGTTACTGAGTTATTAACAAAAACAATATAACAAGAATATTGGAAAATTAAAGTCTCAAACATAGCTATTTTAAACTCCCATTTCCATGAAATTAAAGTCAGAGCAATAATGTAGAAAAAACATGAAGCTCCTTAAATTTGGTTTCATCAATTATCAGTCAAACTAAGGCTTCCTTTTCTCCTTATTACAGATCAATTTTAATTGTAGCCAACATTTTGTATACTTGAAGATTATTTTCTCATCACACAGCATGTCTGACATAGATATTTAGAGAACCGGCTTGCTCTCTTTTAGGGTGCATTCACATCCACGGGCAGAACTTTCAACTTGGGGTTGGGACGTAAATCTGCCGGAATCGGATCAGATGCCCGTTGCACAATCCACCCGATTTTCCTTTCCATTGACTTCAAAAAGGTTCACCTGCCCGCTGGCTCCTCCCACCCCCTGTCCGATGGAAGGGGTCACTCGCAAACCAATCCTGTTGTTTCCCACCCTTCAGCTCGTTTCTCACCCATTCCCAGGACTTTCCCTGAATCCCCACATCTGAGTTTAATTAATAACCTTTCATGTGGAACTTTATCAAAAGCCTTTGGAAGCCTCGATACACCACACCACAGTACATGTTTTAAACAAAGCATCTTCCCACCTTGCTAACATTTCCTTTTCCTTGTTGGATGCATATCCACTGCTGCTGAGACTCTTGGTTGGAGAGGATAAGAAGTACATACAGTGATTCTTAAAGTATTCATCAATCAGAGGAAGCAGAACCTGGAATAGATATTTTTTAAAGTTACAATTACTGAATAATGATTCTAAATTGGATGTACTTTATTCAAGTATTATTATAACAATTATTGGCTAACTATCCCCTTGAATGTAAATGTAATTCAGATAGTAATGTAAGCATGGACAAGCCTTATTAATTAGAAGTCTATATGGTTAAGATTATACAATATTTTCACATAGGACAATTGAGTTCAGAAAGCAAGTGATAAAAAAGTGTCAGTGCCTCAGCTCATCCGCTGCTGAAACCTCATCCAGGCCTTTGTCACCTCTAGACTCGACTATTCCAATGCTCTCCTGGCCGGCTTCCCATCTTCCACCCTGTGGTAAACCACTGTTATCGTTCACAACCGTTCACTATTGTTACACTGTTGTTATCACTGTTTACACTGTTGTTATCACTACACAAGGTTACCTCTTGCCACGCACGCTGTTATACCTGGGCTGACCTCAGCTGACTCCGCCCATGGCTCCGCCTGCTTGCCCAGGTATAAAGGTGACTGCTTGGCTAGTATTCTTCCTTGTTGGAACCGATCACCCACAAGGGTGGGCTCTGTTATTTAGCCAATAAAAACCTGTAGTTACTACCTTAAGTCGTCGCTTTTCATGGACTGAATTGATAGGTATATCAATTTTATTGGCTAAATTTTGAAATGTATGGACCGGAGCAGCCAAACGACCAGCCAAACGGTCAGCTACAACAGCCCCAGCCAAACGGCCAGCTACAACAGCCCCAGCAGCCGACCTGGCTGCGAGCCCTCCGACCGCCGTACCTGGATCTAAACCCACAGGCAGCGAATTCAGCCCTCGACTTTGAACACTGGCTGAGCTGCTTCGAATCCTACCTGGGAGCCTCCGGCGTGCCTCCGGAATCCAAACTAAGAGTTCTGACCGCCCAGGTGAGCCCTAAAGTATTTGCACTCATCCGGGACCTTGCTACATACGAGGACGCCCTCAACCTGCTAAAAGAGCAGTACCGGAGCCCAGTAAATTCAATGTATGCCAGACATCTCCTAAGATCCCGCTCGCAACAGCCAGGAGAGTCTGTAGATGAATTTTTACGGGCGCTACAAACACTCGGCAGGGACTGTGACTTTAAAGCGGTAACGGCTGCAGAACATACTGAAGGAAACATCCGCGATGCCTTCGTGAAAGGCCTTCGGTCCGACTACTCACGGCAAAGACTGCTCGAATCAAAGGACCTCGAATTGAAAACAGCTGCAGCCCTCGCTCGCTCCCTGGAAGTGGCCCATCGGGACCTCGAGGCGTACTCCAGGTACAGTGCTGCGCGACCCTGGGACTCGGGCCCGACTCCGGCCGCAATACCCCTCGCACCGCCGCCCCTGGGACCTACTACGGCGTCGGTGTCCCGGAATCGATCGGGACCGCCACCCCCGGGACCTGTTTCGGCAGCGGACCTCCGCGATCGGGCTGCCAGCTGCTTCTTCTGTGGCCAGGCGAGACATCAAAGGGCGCGCTGCCCTGCAAGGAACGCGACTGCGAAAAGAAAGGCCACTTCGTAAACGCCTGCAGGGGGAAAGCCACAGACGCCAGCAGTGCCTCATGTGAGTTGTGGGGGCGGCCATCTTTGATCAAGGCCACAGATGCCAGCATTGCATCATGTGAGTCGTGGGGGCGGCCATCTTTGATCAAGGCCACAGACGCCAGCAGTGCCTCATGTGAGTTGTGGGGGCGGCCATCTTCTCTGCCATTTTGTCCAACTTCGTGGGGATCCGCCTCATGGGCGCCGCCATTTTGTTCGCCGCACTCGGCCGCCGTTTTGTCTCCAGACCCGACCACCGCCTCACCTGCAGACTACAGCTGCTCACTCAGCCATACACTGGCCTCCGTCACGCTTGACCAAGCCCTCCCGCATCATCTGTCCAAGTCCATGATGGACATCGGAGTAAACGGCCACGCCATGACTTGCCTGTTCGACAGCGGAAGCACGGAGAGTTTTATTCACCCAGACACGGTGAGCTGCTACTCCCTCACTGTCCGGCCAACGCGCCATCAGATCTCGATGGCGGCGAAGTCCCATTCAACAGACATCAGCGGCTACTGTGTGGTGACCCTGTCGGTTAGGGGCACGGAATATAAAAACTTTAAACTTCTCGTCCTGCCCCAGCTCTGCGCTGCCGTCCTACTAGGACTGGATTTCCAATGCCACCTCCAACGTGTCACTCTGGCATACGGTGGACCCCTCCCCCCACTCACAGTCTACAACCAGCAGTTTTTAAACCGCCCGCCGCATACCACCTGCGGCCTCTCCACTCTCAAAGTCCCGCCCCCCTCCTTGTTCGCTAACCTCACCCGCGACTGTAAGCCCGTCGCTACCAAGAGCAGGCGGTACAGCGCCGGGGACAGAGCTTTTATTAGCTCTGAGGTGCAGCGTCTCCTGAAGGAGGGCATCATCGAGGGGAGCAACAGCCCCTGGCGTGCCCAGGTCGTAGTCGTTAAGACCGGCAATAAAAACCGCCTGGTCATCGACTACAGCCAAACCATAAACCGGTACACCCAGCTGGACGCATATCCCCTTCCCCGCATATCTGACATGGTCAACCAGATTGCACAGTACCGGGTATTCTCCACCATCGACCTTAAGTCGGCCTATCACCAACTCCCTATCTGCCCTGAGGACCGCCAGTATACCGCCTTCGAGGCGAATGCCGCCTCTACCGCTTCCTTAGGGTTCCCTTCGGCGTCACCAACGGGGTTTCGGTCTTCCAAAGGGAGATGGACCGGATGGTTGACCAGAACGCGCTGCAGGCCACGTTTCCTTATCTAGATAACGTCACCATCTGCGGCCGCGACCAGCAGGACCACGATGTTAATCTGGAGAAATTCCTCCGTACGGCCCAACGGCTGAATCTCACTTACAATAAGGAGAAATGTATATTTAACACCTCGCGCCTTGCCATCCTCGGCTGCGTAGTAGAGAACGGAGTCATCGGCCCCGACCCCGAAAGAATGCGCCCCCTCATGGAGCTTCCCCTTCCCCACTGTCAAAAGGCACTGAAGAGAACCCTGGGGCTCTTCGCTTACTATGCCCAATGGGTGCCCAATTATGCGGACAAAGCCAGACCCCTCATGAAGTCCACCTCCTTCCCCCTGACACCAGAAGCATGCGCAGCCTTCTCCCTCATAAAAGGAGACATTGCGAAGGCCACAATGCACGCAGTGGATGAGTCCATCCCTTTCCAAGTGGAGAGCGATGCATCCGACTTCGCCCTAGCTGCAGCCCTAAACCAGGCGGGGAGACCTGTTGCCTTCTTCTCAAGGACCCTCCAGGGCCCTGAGATCCGACACTCTTCTGTCGAGAAGGAGGCCCAGGCAATTGTGGAAGCGGTACGACGCTGGAGGCATTACCTGGCAGGCAAACGATTTACCCTCCTCACCGACCAGCGTTCGGTTGCGTTTATGTTTAATAACAAGCTGAGGGGCAAAATCAAGAACGACAAGATCTTGAGGTGGAGAATCGAGCTCTCCACCTACGAGTACGATATCTTGTACCGGCCTGGTAAACTCAACGAGCCCCCTGATGCTCTATCACGAGGTACATGCGCCAACGCGCAAGTTGATAGACTGCGGACCCTCCACAACGACCTCTGCCACCCCGGGGTCACTAGACTTTACCACTTCATTAAGGCCCGCAACCTGCCCTACTCCATCGAGGAGGTCAGGACCATGACCAGGAACTGCCAAGTCTGTGCCGAATGCAAACTGCATTTCTATAGGCCGGACAGAGCAAGCCTGATCAAGGCCACCCGCCCCTTCGAGCGCTTGAGCATCGATTTTAAGGGGCCCCTCCCGTCCTCTGACCGTAATGTGTACTTCCTCAACATTATTGACGAGTACTCCCGTTTCCCCTTTGCTATCCCCTGCCCAGACATGACCAGCACCACGGTCATCAAATGCCTGAACGACCTCTTCGCCTTGTTCGGGTTCCTGAACTATATACATAGCGACCGGGGCTCATCCTTCATGAGCGAGGAACTTCGCCAGTTCCTGCTGGCGAGAGGTATTGCGGCGAGCAGGACCACCAGCTACAACCCCCGGGGGAACGGCCAGGTGGAAAGAGAGAACGAGACAGTTTGGAAGGCCGTCCTCTTAGCCCTAAAGTCTAAGGGCCTCCCAACCTCTCGCTGGCAGGAAGTCCTCCCGGCAGCGCTCCATTCCATCCGGTCACTGCTTTGTACTGCCATTAATGCCACCCCTCATGAGCAAATGTTCGTTTTCCCCAGGAAGTCGACTACGGGAACCTCGCTACCAACATGGCTGACTTCTCCGGGGCCCGTCCTGCTGCGGAAGCACGTAAGGACCCATAAAACGGACCCCCTGGTCGAGAGGGTGAACCTCCTGCACGCCAACCCCCAGTACGCCTACGTGGCATACCAAGACGGGCGGGAGGACACAGTCTCCTTGCGAGACCTCGCACCCTCGGGCACCCCGGAGATACCACCGTTACCCCCCACCACTCCCCCAAATCCAGCTCCTGTAGGTGGCATGCCGGAACCCCAGGAGCCTCCGTCGGCCACGCAGACACCAGCAGTAACATCGGATACTGCACCACCGCCGCCGCTGCTGCGCCGATCAGAAAGGCTTACGAGGCCTCCTGATAGACTGACATACATGAACTAGTAGTACACTTCACCCCGCCGGACTCAATTTTAAACAAGGGGTGAATGTGGTAAACCACTGTTATCGTTCACAACCGTTCACTATTGTTACACTGTTGTTATCACTGTTTACACTGTTGTTATCACTACACAAGGTTACCTCTTGCCACGCACGCTTTTATACCTGGGCTGACCTCAGCTGACTCCGCCCATGGCTCCGCCTGCTTGCCCAGGTATAAAGGTGACCGCTTGGCTAGTATTCTTCCTTGTTGGAACCGATCACCCACGAGGGTGGGCTCTGTTATTTAGCCAATAAAAACCTATAGTTACTACCTTAACTCGTCGCTTTTCATGGACTGAATTGATAGGTATATCACACCCTCAATAAACTTGAGCTCATCCAAAACCCTGCTGCCCATGTCCTAGCTCGCACCAAGTCCCGTTCCCCCATCAACCCAGTGCTCACTGACCTACATTGGCTCCCAGTCCAGCAACGCTTAAATTAAAAAATTCTCATCCTTATTTTCAGATAACTCCATGGCCTCGCCCCTCCCTATCTCTGTAATCTCCTTCAGCCCTACAACCCGCAGATATTTGCGCTCCACTGACCAATTGCGCATCCCCGATTTTAATTGCTCCACATTGGCAGCCGTGCTTTCAGCTGCCTAGGCCAGAGCTCTGGAATTCCTTCCCTAAATCTCTCCACCTCTCTCTCCTCCTTTAAGACGCTCCTTAAAACCGACTTCTTTGAACAAGCTTTTGGTCATCTGTTCCAATATCTCCTTATGTGGCTCGGTGTCAAATTTTGTTTGATAACGCTCCTGTGAAGCGCCTTGGGACGTTTTACTACGTTAAAGGCGCTATATAAATGCAAGTTGTTGTTGTTTCCAAGTGAAAACAATTTGATATATAATTGTTTTCCAAAGTGTAAAATAAAATCTGATGGCTAACTACTGCGGTTAACCCTCCACATGGTGTATTGAAATGTTTGATATTTTGAGAAAAAAACTATAACTCAGATAATGGATTTTAAAGTTTGAGAAAGCAGTTAAAAAAGCATATGGGATCCTGGGCTTCATAAATAGAGGCATAGAGTACAAAAGCAAGGAAATTATAATGAACATTTATAAAACACTGGTCCGACCTCAACTGGAGTATTGTGTCTAATTCAGGGCACTGCACTTTAGGAAGGATGTGAAGGCCTTAGAGAGAGTGCAGAAAAGATTTACGAGAATGGTTCCAAGGATGAAGGACTTCAGTTGCGTTTATAGACTGGAGAAGCTGGGGTTGTTCTTCTTACAGCAGAGACGGTTGAGCGGAGATTTGATAGAGGTGTTCAAAATCATGAGGGGTCTGGACAGAGTAGATAGAGAGAAACTGTTCCCATTGGCGGAAGGATCAAGAACCAGAGGACACAGCTTTATGGTGATTGGCAGATAAGGTGCTATACTAAAGGTGACATGAGGAAAACATTCTTTACACAGCAAGTGGTTGCGTTCTGGAATGCACTGCCTGAGAGGGTGGTGGAGGCAGATTCAATCATGGCTTTCAAAAAGGAATTAGATAAATACCTGAAGGAATAAAATTTGCAGGTTACGGGGAAAGGGCAGGGGAGTGGGACTAGCTGGAGTGCTCTTGCAGAGAATCGGCACGGGCTCGACGGGACGATTGGCCTCCTTCTGTGCTGTAACCATTCTATGATTCTATACCACGCTGCATTCTGTGAAATGTATGTTATTGGTGCATTCATTTAAAAGCTATCAATCTGAGGCTGGCTGGTGCAGAGTATGTTCTCATCAGGCAGTACCCTATTTATACTATATGGCTGGAACGGCAATTCTCCTGCATGTTTACAAAGATGCACACAGCCTTTCTTCCTGAAAACCCTCAGCACTTTGCAAACCACGTTGGACATTGCACAGACCTTATACTCAATGGCCCAGAAATTCGGGTCGGGGGCTTCCTGCGGATGCAAGCCCCCGACCTGCACTTACCTTGCGCGCCGGCCATTGAGCTGTGGGCCCGTGTGGGATTCCGATCCTGGGCCTCCTCCAACTGCCGGCGCGCAGTGCTTGCGTATCCCAGGGGCGCAGTTAGTTCGATGCGTCCCCTGGGATCACGTGGGCCATGGAGAGACAATGGTAGCAGGGAATGCTCCATTCGTAAGTTTGACAGGAAGAGCTGTCAAACCTATAAATACTAATAAGCCCCAAAACATCACTAAAACTTCAAATACATTTTTTTTTAAATCACATTTTTAAAATAACTATAAATTACATGAAATAACTATTTTAAACAATAATTTAAATTTTTGAAAAAATTAATTACATTTTCTAACAGAGCTATAAATAAACTTACCTTTCTTTAAAGTATTTAAAAATAATAAACCTGTGGAAAAAATGTTAATTTTAATTAATTCACCACTTACTTTGTTAAAAGCAGGCCTTGCGCCTGCTTTTTAAAAGTGTAACTGCTGGAGACTTACCCTCCCGGAAAACCTGCAAAAAAAAGTAAGTTCGATATGCACGCGCTGCCTCTCCGGCGTACGCGTTCCACTTGTCAACCCCTTCTTTCAGGGGAACGGAAGTGCCGGTTTCCCGTGCATGCGCAGTGCATGCACGAAACCAGCACTTTCGTTGGGCCTATGCGTGAGTACCCCGTGCGTACTCACGCGTTGGGACCCAAATTTCTGGGCTCATGTGTTGTCAAACCCAAGCAGTGCAAGATTATTTTTCTCTAGGAAGTTTCACACCACTTCTTTCCAGTCAGGGTAGACTCTAGCTCTCAAGTTACACTGTAACGTTAGCATTGCTGTGCAGCTAAAGTTGTAGTATAATACATGTTAATATTTGAGCTTTGACCAGTTTAGGTCCTACACTCTTGCAGCACCCTCCCTAAACCTCTTTACCTTGCAACTTACTTTCCATCTTTAAAAGCCTCCTCAATATCTTTTCAACTGTGTTTTTGATAAGTTCTCCTACTTCTTCTACTGTCACTTGGTCTGCTCCATCCTATGTGAATTACCGTGGGACATTTTATTACATTAAAGGTGCTATACCAATATAAATTGCAGTTGATATTACAGTACTTAAACCAGCAGATTACTGATAGAAATAATTTCACCAAAACAGTGCTGTTATTTACACTTTTTTTAGTGCACTGTATAATCTTTCAAACCAGCATGGACTGGTTGAGCCGAACGGCCTGTTTCTGTGCTGTGTATTCCAAGTAATTCTATGTAAAGAAAATTCTCACAGGACCATTCGTTGTCTAATTGAAATATACTTGAATCATTGTTCTAACCTTCTTGTTTAATTTAACCATAATCTGAACTCAAATTCCAGTGTTTGGATCAGCAAAATTAAAAATGATCTTTCATCACCGTCAGTCACCACTTTAGCAATCTTCATCTTTCTCACCCTGCATACCTTTCAATCACTCTTCCCTACCCACTTCTCTTCCTTACTGGGGCACTGTTTTTTTCTTGAAATTACATTTCTGGGTCCGTGGCTAGATTAACAGGGATACAAGCATACCAAATGCTGAGGGCTGGAGTGCTGAAGGACTTCTGTAGTCAGCAAGCTCAATCAATTACAAACCTACATTTGTGCAACCTTTATTGGTTATTATAATTTGCAGCAAAACCTTTAAGTGCAGCCTTGTGACTTTTAATATAGGCTGCATATAGTGACACCACAAGTCCTGGCCAGAATGGAAATGATTGGGTAATTCCCCTGTCAATCACGCTGTAAGTAACTGGGATTGATTTTACGCACATAATTTGTATTATGTAACTATTCTCCATTCATTGCATTTTGATGGAGAAATAGTCTTGCTGTACTTGGGAGACCCTGTTGTCGTTTCTGTAATGTATGTACCTTTAAGGGGAGAACTACTTTTTACAGCTCCTGTATATTGTAGTACCGGCAGTGACCACACCTGTATATAAACCCTGAGTAGTGATCTGTACAGTTAGTTCTAGAGTAACCCTCATTCAGTAAACACCTGTTGAATCGTTCCTGCAGTCTTTTGTCTGATTATTGAAGGACACAACATTCAGATACACGGCTCTAACATTGGCGACGTGGCAGATTCGAACCTACCTGCAACTCTGCAGATTCGCTCCTGGAGAACAGTGGAAGGAGGTCGAGTCCAGAAGCTCGGGCGTCGACTTCGGGCAACCGCCCAGTCATCCAGCGGAGATTTGAGCATCGCAGGGGAGGCTGTTGAGAGCCAGGCTTGGCTTTCCAGTCACGGTGGTCCAGCGAAACGGGCTGGCAACAGGTACTGCGCAGACCCTTCCCGGACAGCGGCGGCTAGAGCCGACCAAGCGGCACAGAAAAAGGCCGAGCAGCGTCGACGGGGGAGAGAGAGAGGGCAGAGCGCACAGGGCGCAGCCGGTGTTCAGGACCGAGCGGCGTCAATGGGGAGAGAGACGAGAGAGAGCAGAGCGCAGCTGGTGTTCAAGGGCCGAGCAGCGTCAACGGGGGAGAGAGGCGCGCAGGAAAACGCGAGGTGCTGCCATTACCACGAGGACCGCAGAGAGCGGCATTGGCAGCAGCGCAGGAGCAGCGCATGAAACCCACAGGGCGTCGCCATTTGCCACGAGGACCGCCGAGAGCGGCGTTGGCAGCAGCGCGGGAGGCGCCATTTTAAGCCGCAGCAGGGAAGAAAGGAAAGCGCGGGAGACGCCATTTTAAGCCGCAGCGGGGAAGAAAGGAAAGCGCGGGAGATGCCATTTTTAGCCAGTCTAACCACACCCAAAAATGCCGAAGAGTGGCAGTATCACAGCGTTCGACAATGAAGTCGAAGATTGGACGACATATGTCGAACGCATAGAAGTATACTGCAAGGCGAATGAAGTGCCAGATGACAAGAAAGCGCTGGTATTGTTGAATTCAATGGGTGCAAAAACGTATGGCTTACTACGAAACCTAGTAACCCCAGAGAAGCCAGTAGAAAAGGATTTTGAAAACATAGTGTCAATCCTACAGGACCACTTAAACCCTGATAGCAGAAAGATTTAAGTTTCACAAAAGGAACCAGCATAAAGATGAAAGTAATGCTGAGTATTTAACGGAACTGCGCAAGCTATCGAAACACTGCCAGTTTGGAACGGGACTAGCAGATACTTTAAGGGACAAGTTCGTGTGTGGGCTTCAAAGTGAAGGAACCCAGAAACGGCTTCTATCAGAAAAGGATCTTACGCTGGACAAGGCTTTCAGCATTGCAGTATCACACGAAGCACCAGCACAGGGCGCGGCAGAGATACAACGGAGACCGCAAGAATATGGCACAAATGAAATGTCATACGGAACAGTGAAGTGCTATTGCTGTGGCAGAACAACACACGACCATAATGATTGCTGGTTCAAGGACAAAGTGTGCAGACAGTGTGGAAAAGTAGGACACATAGCAAGAGTCTGCAGGTCGGGAAAGAAAACCAGCAGCAAGAAATCTCCACAGGAGAAGTACAAGAAGGTACATAAGGTGACGGAGAGTAGTTCAGACGAACAGAAAAGTGATACAGACTCCGGAAGCAAGGAGCTGGGTTGTCTGAAACTACATAATGTGATCAAAACGGAGGATCACCAAACTATCTGGGTCACGCTCAAGATAGCAGGAGTCCAAGTGAAAATGGAATTGGACACAGGATCAGCCCTAACAGTCATAAACTGAAGGGACTACAAGCGGCTATTCTCACATATACCCTTGAGAGATACAAAGATTGTCTTGAAGACATACACGGGGCAAAAAGTCTACCTCAAAGGAAAAATAAGGGTGAACGTTATATAGAACGGCAAGGAAACACCAAAAATGGACCTATATGTATTGCCAGATGGAGGACCACCACTACTAGGATGTGAATGGATCCGGAAGATACAGCTAGATTGGCATTCCATACAAGCACTGACTGTAGATGCCAAAAAGGATGACGACGTCACACCTGGTCGACTGTCAAAAATGCTAACTGACGCACAAGAAGTGTTCCAGCAGGGACTTGGAACACTAAAAGGCATAACAGCGACGATCAAAATAGAGGAAAATGCAAGCCCAAAGTTTTTTTTTTTTTTTTTTTTTTTTTTTAAGGCCAGTACCTTATGCGATCCGCCCAGCTGTCGAAGCAGAGCTGGAAGGTTTGGAACGTTCAGGAGTACTGTCCAAAGTGGACTGGAGCGAGTGGGCTACACCCATCGTTCCTGTAATGAAGAGGTCGTTGAGTAATACGCCTGGGGAACCAAAGAAGGTTCGCATCTGTGGGGACTTTAAGGTGACAGTGAACCCAGTCCTTCACACTGTACAATATCCGCTTCCGCGGATTGAAGATATTTTCGCCTCGCTATCTGGAGGGAAACTCTTCACTAAGATTGATCTGGCCCAGGCGTACCTGCAAATGGAGGTAGAAGAAGCCTCGAAACAGTACCTCATGATCAACACTCATAAAGGTCTCTACCAATACAACCGGCTGGTGTTCGGGGTAGCATCAGCTCCAGCTATTTGGCAAAGGGCAATGGAACAAGTCCTGCAAGGGATTCCAGGGACCCAGTGTTATTTGGACGACATCCTGGTCACGGGCGAAAATTACAGTGATCACCTCGCCAACCTGGAGCAGGTGCTCACTAGATTGAAGGAATATGGGCTCCGAGCTAATCGCCACAAATGCGAGTTTTTCCAGAAGCAGATCTCGTATTGTGGCCACGTTATTGATAAAGAGGGGTTACATAAGTCCCCTGAAAAGATTGAGGCAGTAGTCAAGGCTCCAGCACCGGAAAATGTGTCACAACTGAGGTCGTTCCTCGGGCTGGTGAACTACTACCATAAGTTCTTGCCAAATTTGTCTACCGTACTACATCCACTGAACACTCTACTGCAAACGGGGGTACCATGGAAGTGGAGTGACGAATGTAAACGAGCTTTCCAGAAGAGCAAAGCATTGATCACATCAAAAGAGGTGTTGGCTCATTTCAACTCAGCACTACCAATTCGGTTGGCGTGTGATGCATCACCCTATGGCATTGGAGCGGTGCTGTTGCACAAATTCCCGGACGGCTCGGAGAGGCCAGTAGCCTTTGCGTCTCGGTCACTAACCTCAGCCGAGCGTAACTATGCCCAGATTGACAGGGAGGCCCTCAGCCTAGTGTGGGGAGTGAAAAAGTTCACTCACTATCTGCACGGGCAGAAGTTCACCTTGCTGACTGACCACCAACCACTTGTCTCCATCTTTAATCCAAAGAAGGGCGTTCCGGTGATGACTGCGCAACGGCTACAAAGATGGTCCCTTTTTCTAGGGGCGCACCAATATGAAATCGAGTATAAGGGCACGAAACAGCATGGAAACGCTGATGGGCTATCACGCCTGCCACTGCCTACTGCGGAGGAAGCACCAGCAGTGGATCCTGTCGAAATATTTCATTCGACTATAATTGAATGCTTGCCAGTAACTTACGCTGGTATATGGAAGGAGACCCGAAATGACCCGACACTGTCTCGGGTATATGATTTGACGGTGAAGGGATGGCCAGCACATGGCGACTCACTGTTGCCAGCATTCTCATCCAGAAGAGAACAACTGTCAGTATGCCAGGGGACCTTGATGTGTGGATCCCGAGTGGTAATTCCACCCAAGTTAAGGGAGAGAGTGCTCAATGAGCTTCACGAAAGTCATCTGGGAGGGGTGAAAATGAAAAGCCTTGCTAGGGCTTATGTGTGGTGGCCGGGGATCGATCAGCAAATCGAGGACCTGACAAAGAGCTGCTCAGGATGCCAGAAGGTCCAAAATGCACCACCACATGCCCCTCTACACCCATGGGAGTGGCCCTCATCTCCATGGCAACGGGTGCATATTGATTTTGCTGGTCCATTCATGGACTCAATGTTTTTAATAGCCGTGGATGCGCACTCGAAATGGCCTGAGGTGATCAAAATGTCCTCCACCACCACGGAGAAAACTATTGCAGTCCTACGGACCATTTTTGCCAGGAACGGCTTGCCAGAGCAGATTTGCTCTGATAACGGACCACAGTTTGTGTCCGAAGAGTTTCGAAGATTTATGAAAAGGAATGGGGTAAGGCATTACACTTCCGCCGCGTATCATCCAGCCACAAATGGATTGGCTGAGAGGTTCGTACAAACCCTTAAGAAGGCAATAAAGGCTATGTACAATGACAACATTCCGCTGCAGCACAAGGTGGACAATTTCCTGTTCGCCTATCGGAATGCGACACATGCAGTCACCAACCAGGCCCCAGCCATGATGTTCTTTAACCGAAGGTTAAGATCTCGCCTGGATTTGCTCAGACCAAATGTACGAAGAGATGTTGAGAGTAAGCAATTCCAGCACATCAATGAGAAGCCAACAAGGAGCTTCAATGTAGGGCAACCAGTCTTGGCCCGCGACTACCGAACAGAAAAATGGCAGCCAGGAACGATATGCACACGGCAGGGCCCACTAATGTACACAGTGGACGTTGGGGAGAGCATCGTGAGACGCCATGCTGACCAGATCCTAGAGTCACAGGAACAAGTCAACCCCATGCCTCGCCTATACGTACCTGGTGATGAACCCGACGTACAGGTAGCATCTACCCCAGAAACAGTAGCATCGGATGCTGATGAACCAACCGACGACAGGGGGCCAGAATCGCCTCTGCACCAAGAGCAAGACACTCGGGAAAGGCGCTATCCAGAAAGGATCAGGAAGCCTCCCCAAAGACTGAATTTATAAATAGACTATTTTCAGCTAATGTTGCATGTTAAAAGTGTTAATTGTAATTAGTTTGATATTTAATTGTTAAGAGTGTTATGGTACTGTTAATCTAAAAGGGGAGGAATTGTAATGTATGTACCTTTAAGGGGAGAACTACTTTTTACAGCTCCTGTATCCTGTAGTACTGGCAGTGACCACACCTGTATATAAACCCTGAGTAGTGATTTGTATAGTTAGTTCTAGAGTAACCCTCATTCAGTAAACACCTGTTGAATCGTTCCTGCAGTCTTTTGTCTGATTATTGAAGGACACAACATTCAGATACACGGATCTAACAGTTTCCGTCGTACGTTCAGTTTGCTGTAGTTCATGAGTAAATTAAAACCACACGTCCCGTCCCATCTCCAACTCACTGGATGACACAGTGGTGTCACTATTCACTCCATTTAAAATAAAATCTGACATAATAGTGGGTTTAGAGGAATTGCTAACAATTAGCTTTAAAAGTAAATATTTGGAAAATACACTGGATACTAGTTATTTACAGAAATTAGTGACCAGTTATTAGACTTTGCCAACACTGCAAGTACAACACATCTGGAAAACAAAACTTTCTTTAGTAACTCTCTGGAATGTCACGTACCTTGGCAAAAAACTTGATCTCCTGCTCATGAGATTTGTCTGCTTTACCACTACTGACAATAGCCTCTGTCAACACAAACGCAAATCATTTCGTCACAACAAAACATTAAGCAGAAATGAAAGAGTTATAACTCAAGTGGATCAGATTCAGGTAACTTTTGAAATGTATAAAAGAGGTCAAACTCTTCCACAATAAAATAAATACCACCCATCAGCTCAAAAGGTATGTTTCCATTGAACAAAATATTTGCGTGAACATTATAGAATGCGGGGCCTCTGCTGACAGCTCCAGAAAGGTATTCCCCAGGTGCTGAGTTTCTGATCCTAGTTCTGCCATTGTGGAGAGACAGAGACCAGCTACTTCCTAAAAGGGAAGGAGGAGAAATGGGAGGTAGAGTCAGCCCAGGTGCATCTCCTGATAGCCAGCAGAACTACCAGGGGCCTGGGAACAGTTTGCCGGATTACTCTCACAGCTAAGTATAATCCTGCCATGGTAAAATCTAGGATAGCAAACTCCTCTTAAGAAAAAATGAAAGAATGCTGATTTTGCTCAGCAAGTGACAAACCGCTAATTAAATTGTATTCTCAGATCACGGGCAAGTATTCTGCAATTTCATTGGTGGATCGTTAATTACAGAGAAGAATTTGCATCCCCTTGTTCTTTTTTGTTGAAAAAGGAATTTTGTGCTCATCCAGAGAAAAGAAAGGTGAAGAAAAATGTGTTTCAAACCAAAAACAAACACACTGACTTAAACAGAAAACATTTCATACCATATTAAAAGGTGCAGCATTGATTATTCAATTATCCACTTGCTAATTTTTATATATTCAGTGTTTCAAACCAATCACTAATATCAATATACTTGAGTAGGTTTGGAGATAAGTCCATCAGTATCATCGTAAAAACAGAGGGGGGGCCGATCTTAACCCTACCCACCCACTGGAAAACAGCTGCATGAGCAGTTCAAATCCTCCATGTTACTGACGCCGGGGGCTGACCATTGCCAGTTTAACCTGCTATACTGAGCAGGCAGCAAGCACACTCACCCAAGGCCGATGAGGTCCTTTTTCACATTTGCTGACGTCATCAGGACCCGATTACAGTTTTAACTGAACGGCCTGAGCGGAAGCCACAGTGCTTTCCCTGACAGGCGAAGACAGTGGGGAAGAGGATCGGGGTCAGAAGAGGCCCAGACAGGCAAGTTTTTTTAGTCTCCTTGTGGGGCCAGGAGTGGTCCTCCAGGCCCCACGAAGAAATATTAAACCTCTTAACAGGTGGGAAGTTGACCAGCAGGATTAAAGTGAGGGCTGACCGTTAAAATTGTCTTGGTCTGCCATGGGCAGACGGGAAATTAATTTACCACAGCGCAGTTTCCTACCAGAAACCGGCTGGCAGTTATATGTTTCATATTCTTTGCATATACAGTATTAAATTAAAGTTCTAGTTTAGTTCTATAAATTAGTATAGCAATTATTACCAGTTTTATAGAATATTTTTAAAAAGTGATAAATGTAATTTACAAGATGGATATTTCTGTTGCAAACAGGGTAGATTAGTATTTTGTAGTATCAAATATAACTATAAGGATTAAGAAGTGGTTATGGTTGAGAATTAGTGGTAAGTAAATATTATCCAGAATGTTGTTACGTACCTAAATGTGCTATAAACTCCTGAGCTGAGTCGACACATTTTAGCGCCTTTACTAAGAATTTATAAGCAAATCGCTTCTCAAAAGAAGAGGAATCCAATTCCATATCCTTTAGGCCTCTGTAAACACATCACATGATCAAACTGTTGGGCTATGCAACTTCTAACACTGGTAGTCTCAACAATGTTTCATTGTTGTTCAGTATAACAATTACTAAATCTTTGTTTAACATTTTAGATTGCTCAGATTAACATGACAACTTCTTTGTTAGCCTGTGTAACAATCAACAGGATCCAATGATGTTTCCATTTTTATTTGCAGGGTTCTATCATGCAGAAAGAGCACATCTATTACCTGGACACTGCATAGCCATTCACTTGGAGGAACTTGAACAGTTCATGGGCCTTGTCACGATCACGGGCCTTTTCCTTGGCAGTCAAAGTATCATAGGGCATAAGTGAGGTTTGGCTGCCACCACCTATTACAAATTGGCAGTTGGAAATACTGTGTTGGTTACTTTGGAGTAATGATCATGACTTATTTACCAAGTACTGTACCTGCAAAAACTAAGCAAATTATCTTCTTATTGACAATTTATTCATACAGATGCCGTAAAACTAAAGACAGAAAGGAAATTCAATGGACTTTAAAAAGAAAAAAAGACTTGCGTTTATATAGTGCCTTTCACGACCTCAAGATGTCCCAAAGAGCTTTACAGCCCAGTGTAGTCACTGTTGTAATGTAGGAAACGCGGTAGCCAATTTGTGCAAAGCAAGCTCCCACAAGCAACAATCAAATATATGACCAGATCATTTGTTTTTTTAGGTGTTGGTTGAGGGGTAAATGTTAGCCAGGACACTAGGAGAATGCCCCTGCTTTTCTTTGAAAAGTGCTGTGGGATCTTTTACATCTACCTGAGAGGTTTAAAGTCTCATCCGACAGTGTGACAGTGCAGAACTCCCTCAATACTGCAGTTAAACAACATGCAGCTAGGACTTATGAAAACATTGGGATACCTCAATTTATTTTTAATGTTTTTGGCATGATTTTTGCAATTCCATTGGAATTATTGAGGGATTCCAGGTGAATAGAAACCATTCCATGAGTGTCACATTTAGGTCTACCACACCAAAAAGCTCCATGTTGAGAATTGTGCAGTGGAACTTCTTGATCGAATTTTAATTAATTAATTTTTTTTTGCTTCCAAGGAAGTCAATGATGCAATAGTTACATATAATGTTTGAATACTGTACTAAATTGTTGTGCACAACTGGATATTGCAAGGAATGAAAACCAAATGCAGTTTGATCACCTATTCGATACACATGGCCAGAGTTTTAGACCTGAAATTATAGCAACAGTCCTACATCAACACCATGCAATTCCTTCATGTTTCTTTATCACACTAAAAGAATCAATGCTTGTGATCAGGAGTCAATATAAAACAGTTCAAAAGTAACTTCATGCACAAATGCACAAAGCACTTCAGTAAGACTCACCTTTGCTTTCTAATTCTGTTTTTCTCTTTCTGGCCCAAATGTTGTAATATTTTTCTGCCATAAGCTCCGTCATTGTCTAGGTCAGAAACCAACAGCAACATAAACAAAAGTTTGCATTGGACTAACTACTCATTTTGATGTAGGTTTGGATTGACAGTTTAACATTTTCTTTACCCATGTTTGAGGTATGTGTGGTCAGAGAGGAGAAATAAAAATATTAATTAAGGCTGCTATCTAAAATATCATGTAACAGTATGTAGCGGTCTTGCAAAGAAGCATTTAGAGATTAAAATAAATATATTCATTATAAGAAGCAATAATGATGGGAGTTGTTAGATCTACTTTTGGCATAGTTTACAAATAATTTCAACTTCTTCATTTTCCTTTATATAGAAAGATGAATACAAAATAAATTAATGAATGGAGTTTACTTCAAGAAAACCTGTGAAAAGACTTTCTGTGACAAAGCACATCATGCACCAAAATTATCTCCACACTAATCTTTAAAAAATGATGTTGAAGAATTAAATCATGGCCAGGGACCTTCATTCTATTACCTGCAATTTTCACTCAACCCAACTACCAATTGCAAATCATACTAGTTAAATCTGGAAGCTAAAACTATTAGAATAATTCTGCCGCCCAAGTGAAGAACAAAAGTGGTATATTGTATTGTTTATTTTTAATGTAGTCCTGTTATTCATACTTCAAAAAGGGGTTCAACCCACCCATCTTGAATAAGCATAATTAGTTAGCTTTCTTTGAAAAGTAATGAATTGGTTCTCAACTGTGTTGATTTTACATCCTGTCTTAGCTAATCATATGTTTATAGGAACTTTGTTAAGATGTGTTCACAGATAGGAATATCATGAACACGTTCATCTTGGTGTGATGCCAGTCTAAAATGTAATTAAAAAATAATGTCATGTGTTAAAACAGTCCATTTGAGTTGAGTGGAGACTACAGGTAATGGGAATGAAGTTCCCTGACAATCATCTTACTGATCACTTGGATATTAGACTGTTAAGATTTTGGTTGCTAAGGACAATCTTCAAAGGAACTGCTTTTGACTTCAAAAATGAAAATCATCCTTAAAACACAAGGGGGTCGATTTGAGGCCGGACGCGGGGGAGGGCATCAGCCCAGATTATTTTTGTGGGGTCTGGAAGTGCGTTCCTGCTTCTCCTAGCCGCACAAAAATAATTTAAAACTTACCTTTTCGGGGCATCTTTGTCTGTATCGCCAGTAAAACTGGCCCAGAGACTACACAGCACACGCTCTGACTTGTTCTGCCCTAAAATGGCAATTGTGGTTCTATGCTCGCCATAGGACCCCAGTTTGCATATTAAAAGGGACCCACCAGTTAAAACAGGTAGGCACTTTGACCCTTGTAAAAATAGCAGTGGCCAGAGGCTCGTGTTAATGGGGCAGTAAGTCTACTGACCCCATCCTGAGACAGTTTATGCCCCGTTAACACCAATTTGGCAAGTTAAAATCATCCTCAAGAACCTTTGAGTGCTCAGCAGTTCTGGCATTATCTGATATATCGCTTGTCAGATTGGTAAGGCTACTGATTTCCAGCATACATGGAGAAATGGACGGAAAGTGATCCCAAAACACCCGTAAAATTCCAAAATACAAAAAAAATGGAATTTGACTTATTCAGTCACCATTCAACAATGGTCCTGGTGATTGAGTCCATCAAACTCTGTACACAAATGTTTATATTTTACGGCATTATGTGTCTAATCAAGAATTTGCCAGATGGATCTGGGAGAATCACATGCTCTTTAACCAGGCCTCCCATTTCTATGTATTATAAATGATCACTTGCGCTGTATTGTGCTTGTCTATATATGTTTTTGTGAATTTGTTCTTGGGATGTGGGAAACACTAGCAAGGCTGCATTAATTGTCTATTCCTAGCTGCCCTGAAAAGGTGATGGTGGGTCTTATTCTCAAACTACTGCTGTTCCTGTGGAGATAGAGATTCCACAATGACATTAGGTAGGGAATTCCAGGAATTTGACCCAGCTACAATGATATATGTTCAAGTCAGGATGGTGTTGTGACCTGGAGGGGAATTTGAAGGTGATAGTGTTCCCATGATGTTGCTGTTTTTGTCCTTCATGGTGATAGAGGCTGGAAGGTAAGCTTGGTGAGTGGCTGCAATACATACTCTAGGCAGAACCTACTGCAGCCACAGTGCACCAGTGGTGGAGGGGATGGATAGTCCTGTAGCAAGGGTGCCAATCAAGCAGACTGTTTTGTCATGAATGGTGTCAAGGTTCTGGAATGTTATCGTGGCTGCACCCATCCAGGTGAGTGGCGAGTATGCCAGCATACTCCTGACAAACCTTGTAGATGGTGGAGAGGCTTTGAAAAGTCAGGACATGATGTGAGTCACTCGGCATAGGGTACCCAGCCTCTGCCCTGCTTTTGTAGCCGCAGTGTTGATATGGCTGGTCCAGTTAAGTTGTTGATGGTGGGTTTTTGCAAATGGTGCTGCCGTTGAAGATCAAGGGTAGGTGGTCATTAGCTGGCACTAATGTGGTACAAATATTATCTGACACTTGTCAGCTCAAGCCTGAATGTTGTCCAAATCCTGCTGTAGACTAGCATGGACTGCTTCACCATCAAAGGGGTTGTAAATGGAGCTAAACACTATGAAATAATCAGCTTCACTCCTGACACTGTGACAGAGGAAAGATCATTCATGAAGCAGCTGAAGGTGGCTGTGCCAAAGGCACTGCCCTGAGGAGCTCTGTCCTTGGGCTGTGATGATTGCTCTCCAATGAGCACAACTATCTTACTGTGTCAGTTATGTCTTCAACCACTGGAGGAATTTACCCTTGACCCCCGCTGACCTCAATTTTGGTAGGACTCCTTGGTGGTATACTCATTTGAATGTTGCATTTACATCTCTTTGGGCATTCTGTTCTTACGTCCATGTCTAAATCAAGGTTGTGAAGAGTCTTGAGTCAGGGTGGTCTAGCGAAACCTGGACTGAAAGTCGGTGAGTAGGTTTCATTTGATATCACTGTAAGAAACATGTAATCCTAAAGAAAGTTGCAAGGTACTTAATGATTCTGTAGGAAATAGATCTGCGAACCCACTGACTTATTGCCCAGAAATAATTCCAATCACATCAGATAAGAGAGAGGTACAAGCAGGCCTCCCAAGCAAAAATAGCAAGTCTGATAAGGGAGACAGGGAACCAGTCATTCGAATAAGCAAAGCACTCTAAACCATAATAAAACATTTAACACAAAAAGATAAGAAATAACTGAATTCCAGCTCAGAGAATAAGATGGCCAGGAAGTACCTTTGCCCCGGTAATAAAAGTCATGAGGTGGATGAAAAATGAGACATCTGTGATCCCAGCCCACCAAAATAAGATATAAAAATAGGCCAGCGAGTGAGAGAAGCTGGCTGTTAGGAGGAAGGGCTTCCTCGGAGTGGATGAAATGCTAGCTTCGGCTTAACACTCTGATCAGGCTCGACCCGAGGTGTTGGCTGACAGCCTAACACATCCGACAGCTCAAGGAGAGACCCAACAGAAGTGACCATCGTTGCAGACAGAGACGTCCATCAACATTCATCGACGTCCGTCCGTCCACCGTCCATCTGATGTACGTCCGGTCATTTCGTTCCGTTCGTTCAGTCGTGGGGCTGTAGATTGTTCTCATCTGTCACGGGGTCTATGTCTATTGTATCTATTTCAATCGCATTTAGTAATATCTGATTATGCTTAAACTGTAGCTCTCTAATAAAAAGCCTTACAACTCCCAGGACCCTTTGGGTAATCTGTGTGTGACCTGTGATCCAAATTTAACATCACTGTTGATGACTTCTTCCATCTTTTTGCTGCTGATGGAGAAGAGGCTAGTAGGATGGTAATTGGTTGTTTAGAGTTATTATGTTTATAGTGGATAGGATATACTGGACAATTTTACACACTATTGGTTAAATACCAATTTCATAGTGCATTGGAATACCTTAGTTAGGGAACTACAATGTTATTAGGGCCTGTAGCACATAGCCTGCTTCATAATGTCACATGGATTGACCAATATATCCAAGCCAAAATAAATGTAATCAGTCTTTTTACCCATTACAAATTGACTTTGCATGGTGAAGCTTTGTGTCTTCTGGATTGACAGGATAAGTAGTGGGCATACTATGTAAATTCCAATAACCAATTTAGTGTGCTCAGGACTCGGGCTTCACTAACTCAGTATGGCCGAGAGTAAAATATTTGTAAGAGAAATGTTCATTTTGGAAATGTTCTCATCATGCCTTGTTTAAAAATGATAATGGAGACTATGGAGATAATGAATCATCGTGCAGACTAATGTCTAGTCCGAACAGGGCTTTTTTTGAGAAGGGGAGTGGTAGATGGTGACCAGAGGGATATGCAAAAGTAGTCTATGAAAAAGCTTGATCGAATGCCACTAACCTGATTCTCTCTGGAGAGCAAAGCATTAGACAAGTCAGCAGGAACAGGGGTGTATCCTCCTGTACTCTGCAAGAAATTATTCAAGAAATTACCACCACAAATACAGTATCGTTTTCACTCTAAATCTGAATCATTTACATCAAAGCACCCGTACAACTACAACTGACAGAATATTTATTAAAAATACTTGAACTATTTCTTTCATTTATAGTACTTGCCATCATTTGTATGAAATGAAAAGGTTCTGCGTGCAGTGAGATATAATGGCCCCTATATTTACAGGAAGGTGCGGAGGGTGCGGGGGAGGCCGGAAACAGCCGAAGAACCTGGCAAGGCTGGGGACGCAGAGGCCCTGCCGAATTTAGCAGTAGGTCCTCATTATCATTTTCATTCTTCCGTTTCCCATGAGACAGACGGCCAAACTAACAGGCTGGTCAGCTGCTGGGCAGAAAATCCAAGCTGCAGGAGGCCGCTGCTGGGGACAGTTCCAGACAATTGAGGTGGGGGTGGGGGGAGGAGGGGTAGTGGGCCACGATCACGACACGGGGTTAGAGGCATCGGGACTTGTGGGGGTGGGGGCAGGTCAGCGATCACAGCAGGGGGGGGGGAAGAGAGAGGCCATGAACGGCGGGGGGAGGCCGAAGGCTTCCTTGAGGGGCCAGGGGGGGGGGGGGGCAGCACTCGTGCCCTTCCTGGTCCAGAAGGAGTGCTGTAAAAGGCACTTACCATGTAGAGCAGACAGCTCCCGCCTCACTGCTGGACTTCCCAACCCCTGGAAAACACGCCTGGTGTCTGTATGCACTGGGTTAGGGTCGCGTTCCGGTCTTTTCATTTTTAACCAACCCCCGCCCCCCCGACCCTCTCCTGCCTGTCACGGGGAGAGGGTTAATATTGAGGCTTATATATCCGAGTAGTTTGGAATACACTATTGGTCTATTGCATATTAATTCAGCAAGGTAACTAATATACAGTAATAAAATCTTTACACAGCAAGGGCCTGCAGGTTGGCTAGTAGATTCATTCAAATAAATTATGTACGGATAAATGGCTCATATAAAGGGTATGATCAAGTCAAGCACACTGAAAGGTTACATGAGAAATGGAATTTAATGCGTAATTCCCTAAAGTTTTCCCGTAGTGTGTCACAATGAAGTCCTAGTAACAGTTGCAGAAGGTTGAACAGGACGTGGACCAGATTTGCTATACCTGAGAAACTTTGCGCAATTTCTCGCTCTCCTGGTGCTGGATCATGGCTTCGCTTTCTTTTGTCCTTTCAATGTTCCAATTCAAAGCCAGCATGATTCGTAAAGATTCCTTGGTTGGCCAGCGATAAAATTCTTTTTCCTGTATTTCAAGAGTAGTTCATGTCACATATTAAGACTGCATTAGCAAATGTACAAAATGAATTCTGAACACTGTGCAACTCCCCATAAATGCCAAATATTCACAGACTGTACTACAGCACTATATTTTCAAGAATACAAACATGGAGTTCAAAATTTGTTATGAGGTTTATGATAGTCTATCATAGTAGAAACACAGATAGAGTGTTTTTACAACAGTGATTTTTTCCCCCAATAAACATCAAAATGTTCCAATAGTGAATCCTGCATTATATTAAATGATGTAATAACAGAACAGGCACAATACAAAGCAAGGATCAGGTGACTAGGAGCTGAGGAACAACTGACACATTGTAGTGAAGAATCATGTCATGTGATCAAGCCTCAGGATGTTCTGACCGCTACCTAATCAATGAGGGTGATTTGGCTCACAAGCCAATTGTAGTGTATGTAACCTGTACTACCTTAAGAGGATACCTTAAGGTGATGGACTACTTTTTGATGGCTCCTGTACATTGTAGTACCGGTGGTGACCACACCGGTATATAAATCCTGCGGAGCAAAGTGTATCTCAGTTCAGCCCTGACCCTCAATTACTAAAGACCTGTTTACTTACTTCTGTAGTCTGTGTCCTGTTATTCAGTATAACTGCAATTGAAAACACAGACTCAACAGTGACGACGAGTCTCATCTTACCTAGCGGCAGTTTTGCATCAAAGGAAGCTTCGTCCTCAGAAACGGGCGTCGAACAAGGGCATCCGCCCTCAACATCCTGCTGAGCACTGCATCGCACGGGGGGCCATCGGGAACCCGGGTTGGTTTCTGGCCACGAAGTCAAACATCAGTGAGCATCCCTTCGACGACAGCGACGGGTAAGCCTGATCGAGCGGCACGGGGGGGGGGGGGAAGTCGGCCGAGTTGTCAGTGGGAGAAGGGGAGGGAAGACGACAAAAAGGGTGGAGAACACGACCGCAGCCGGTGTCAGGGGCCGGACTGCAATCGGGGCAGAGACGCGCAGCAGCCAGAAAAGCGTTTATGGCCACAAGGACCGCGGGAGCGGCGGGGAACAAGAACAGCAGCGCAGGGGAAAATAAAGGACCGCTGGGAGGCGTGGACGGCAACAGCGCGGGAATCGCCATTTTGAGTCGGCGGGGGAAGAAGACAAGTGCGGGAAAAGCCGCCATCTTAAATAGGAAAAAAAATAAAATTAATAATAATAATATCCGAAGGGAAAGGAGAAACTCAGCAAGGATGCCAAAAATGGGTAACATCACTGCTTTTGATAACGATGTGGAAGATTGGGCCACTTATGTAAAACGCATCGAAGTTTACTGTACAACGAATGAGGTACCGGATGATAAGAAAGCACTAACCCTATTAAACTCGATGGGTGCAAAGACGTACGGGTTATTAAGGAACCTTGTAACACCAGGCAAACCGGTAGGGAAGAGTTTCGCGGATATTGTTACTATCCTGCAGAAGCATTTAAACCCCACGCCGCTGCTGATAGCGGAACAATTTAAATTCTACAAAAGAATTCAACTTAAAGAAGAAAGCAACGCTGAATTCCTAATAGAACTGCGCAAGTTATCAAAGTACTGCCAGTTCGGAACAGGACTAGCAGACGCACTGAGAGATAAGTTTGTGTGTGGGCTCCTAAGGGAAGGAACCCAGAAGCGACTGCAAGAGGAAAAGGACCTTACGCTGGACAAAGCTTTCAGCATTGCAGCATCCCACGAGGCAGCAGCACGGGGCGCTGCAGAGATACAGCAAAGGCCATTGGAATTCAGCACCAATGAAATGGCATTGGGCACAGTAAAGTGCTATCGTTGTGGAAGGACAACGCATGACCAGAACCAGTGCAGGTTCAAAGATAAAGAATGCAGGCAATGTGGCAAACTTGGTCACATAGTGAGAGTATGCCGGTCAGGAAAGAAGACCAGCAACAAAAAGTCACCGCAGGAGAAGTACAAAAAAGTACACAAGGTGACAGAGAACAGTTCGGATGAACAGAAGATGGATTCAGACTGCAGCAGTAAGGAACTGGGTTGTCTGAAAATACATAATGTGGGTAACACAGCAGACCACCAAACTATCTGGGTCATGCTTCGGATAGCAGGAGTCCAAGTGAAGATGGAATTGGACACTGGGTCGGCATTAACGGTCATGAATAAGCAAAATTACAAAAGGTTATTCTCGCACATTCCCCTGAGGGATACGGAGATTGTATTGAAAACCTACACGGGGCAAATAGTATACCCCAAAGGAAAGATAAAAGTAAATGTGGTCTACAATGGTAAAGAAAGTCAGAAAATGGACTTGTATGTGTTACCTGATGGAGGTCCGCCACTACTGGGACGGGAATGGATCCGGAGAATAAATAAATGTGGACTGGCATTCCATACAAGCACTGACTGTAGATGCCTGTAAGGAGGACGACGTCAAACCTAAACGACTGTCCAAAATCTTAGACGATGCTAAGGAGGTGTTCCAACAGGGACTTGGAACACTGAAAGGAATTACGGCAACCATCAAGGTTGAAGAACATGCAAACCCAAAATTTTTCAAAGCCAGACCGGTGCCTTATGCGATACGACCTGCTGTGGCAGCTGAGCTGGAAGGGCTAGAACGTTCAGGGGTACTGTCCAAGGTGGACTGGAGCGAATGGGCTACACCCATTGTTCCTGTCATGAAGCATTCGTTGAGCAACAAGCCGGGGGAACCTGGGAAGGTTCGCATCTGTGGCGATTTCAAGAGCACTGTTAATCCGGTTCTTCACACGGTGCAATATCCGCTTCCGCGGATTGAAGATATCTTCGCTTCGCTGTCTGGCGGGAAACACTTCACTAAGATAGACCTGGCGCAGGCGTACCTACAGATGGAAGTTAATGAAGCGTCACGTCAGTATCTCACGATCAACATGCATAAGGGCTTATATCGGTATAATAGACTGGTTTTTGGAGTGGCATCGGCTCCAGCGATTTGGCAAAGGACCATGGAGCAGGTATTGCAGGGAATCCCAGGCACACAATGCTACCTGGATGACATCCTGATTACAGGAGATAACGATAAGGATCACCTCGCGAATTTGGAGCAGGTGCTCATCAGATTGAAAGAATATGGGCTCAGAGTTAATCGCCAGAAATGCGAGTTCTTTCAAAAGCGAATCTCGTACTGCGGCCACGTCATTGACCGGGAGGAGCTCCATAAGTCACCTGACAAGATCGAAGCTGTTGTAAAAGCTCCTGCACCGGAAAATGTATCCCAGTTGAGGTCGTTCCTCGGGTTGGTTAACTATTACCACAAGTTTCTTCCAAATTTATCCACGGTGTTACACCCGCTAAACACTCTTTTGCAAATGGGAATACCATGGAAGTGGAGCGATGATTGTAAGCAGGCTTTTCAAAAGAGCAAGGCACTGATCACCTCTAAGGAAGTGTTGGCTCACTTTAACCCAACGCTGCCTATTCGCTTAGCTTGTGATGCTTCTCCATATGGTATCGGGGCAGTGCTCTCACATAAGTTTCCAGATGGCTCGGAAAGGCCAGTCACTTTCGCATCCAGATCATTGACCTCCGCTGAGCGCAACTATGCTCAGATAGATAGGGAGGCTCTCAGCCTCATGTGGGGAGTTCAGAAATTTAACCATTACCTGCAAGGCCAAAAGTTTACGCTGCTGACAGATCACCAGCCGTTGGTTTCCATTTTCAACCCTAAGAAGGGTGTTCCGGTAATGACGGCGCAGAGGCTTCAGAGATGGTCCCTTTTCCTAGGGGCACATCAATATGATATTGAATTCAAAGGTACAAAGCAACATGGTAATGCTGATGGGCTGTCGCGCCTGCCACTACCTACAGCGGAAGAGGCACCGGCAGTTGACCCTGTTGAGATATTTCACTCGAGCATCATCGAATGCTTACCAATCACCAATGCGGGTATTGAGAGAGAGACCCGAAATGACCCGACACTGTCTCGGGTCTACGACTTGACAGTGAAGGGATGGCCAGCACATGGCGAACCACTGTTACCAGCATTCTCAGCCAGACGAGAACAGCTGTCCGTATGTCAAGGAACATTGATGTATGGAACAAGGGTGATTATTCCTCCTAAATTAAGGGAGAGAGTTCTGAAAGAATTGCACGAAAGTCATCTGGGGGGAGTCAAGATGAAAAGCCTTGCTAGGGCTTATGTGTGGTGGCCAGGTATCGACAAACAAATAGAGGATCTGACTAAAAGCTGCTCAGGGTGCCAAAAAGTTCAAAATGCACCTCCAATTGCACCGCTGCGTCCGTGGGAATGGCCTTCAGCCCCATGGCAACGTGTGCATATCGACTTTGCAGGTCCATTCATGGATTCCATGTTTTTGATAGCAGTAGACGCACATTCTAAATGGCCAGAAGTGATTAAGATGTCGACCACTACCTCTGAGAAGACGATTGCAGTTCTAAGAACCATATTTGCAAGGAATGGGTTGCCTGAGCAAATATGTTCAGACAACGGACCACAGTTCGTGTCAGAAGAATTCCAGAAATTCATGAAAAAGAATGGGGTGAAACACTATACATCTGCCCCATATCATCTGGCTACAAATGGGTTGGCCGAGAGATTTGTACAAATGTTCAAAAAGGCGATAAAGGCCATGAGTGAAGACCATATTCCACTACAACACAAGGTGGACAATTTCCTGATGGCGTATCGAAACGCCACGCATGCAGTGACAAATCAAAGCCCTGCCATAATGTTCTATAACAGAAGGTTGCGGTCCCGGTTGGATTTGTTAAAACCCAATGTGCGACGGGAAGTCGAAAACAAGCAATTCCAGCATGTAAATAACAAGGCCACTCGTAGTTTTGAAATAGGACAACCAGTGTTGGCCAGGGACTATAGGGATGATAAATGGCAACCTGGAACAATTCATGCACGACAAGGACCCTTGATGTACACGGTAGACGTTGGAGAGAATGTAATACGACGTCATGCTGACCAACTTGTGGAATCGAGAACAAGGGTCGACCCCATGTCTACGGCAGAGACACCAGTTGAAGAACTTATTGAGCCTGTAGCATCTACCTCAGACTCGAACGTATATGATGATGTTAAAACCATAGGAGATCAAGTGGATGAGTCACCCCAGCAACGAGAACCAGAGACCCCTGAAAGGCGTTATCCGGGCCGGATCAGGAGGCCTCCTCAGAGACTGAATCTTTGAACAGTTTTGTGTGTAAATTGTATATATGTTATCCATGTAATGTTTAATTTGGGGTGTACACTGTTAAGCTAAAAGGGGAGGAATTGTAGTGTATGTAACCTGTACTACCTTAAGAGGATACCTTAAGGTGATGGACTACTTTTTGATGGCTCCTGTACATTGTAGTACCGGTGGTGACCACACCGGTATATAAACCCTGCGGAGCAAAGTGTATCTCAGTTCAGCCCTGACCCTCAATCACTAAAGACCTGTTTACTTACTTCTGTAGTCTGTGTCCTGTTATTCAGTATAACTGCATTTGAAAACACAGACTCAACACCAATCACATCAAGACAAAAACTACTTAACTGCAAGTCAATTGCAAAGAAAAAAAGGCAAGCAAGCTTCAAAGATAATCTGAAGTATCAAATTCAAAAAGAACTTTAAAAGGATTTATTTAAAATGGTTAACTAGCTTAAAAAAACATACTAAACTGTTTTTAACTGTTCCTGTCAAACATTTATCATATGATAATAAATATCCTACCCCAGTATATTTTACGCATTTCAAAATAATCAAAAGATAAAGATTTGAGGGTTGTTTTCAAAGGAAACAAGAGATCCCTCTCTGTACTTCTAAAGAGGTGGTCAACATTTGCAAAACAAGTAACTTAAAGCTTTTAAAAACACCATTATACCTTTAGCAAAACAAAAATCAGCCTAAAAACATGGGGATTAGCACTGTGTGGATGAATCCTGCTTTCATTACATCTGACTTGGCTTTACCAGTGAGAGCTAATGACAAAGAAACTCACTACTTGATGAAATAAAATTCACAAATAAAATTCAGTGCACTAATCGCAGTGCTGTTAAAAATTACAACACATGCAATATATAGTTCAACATACATCATGCTCTAACGTACATCAATCCATTTTCCTCTAATTTACTGTGGGGGAAAAAAAACTTGCAAGTATGTCATTCAATATACTTTAAGGCTCCAGTCATAACTCCAGATCACTGTTTCAAAATACAAGTGACTCTGCATGTCAAATAACATAAGAAAAGATGAATATCAAAAGATGGACAACAGCAATAGGGAGATTTAAAAAAATCTGCAATCAGTCATAAACTACCAGCGCCAGTTGAAAGTAAATTGGTTAACTTTTGCCAGAAGCAAAATGCACCCTTCTAATTGTTACAGTAAACATTTCTGTTTTGAAAGAGGGTTTAATGATAATCAAATACATTTAAGTGAATCTTAAGCCAGCAATTCAATTTCAGGGTTCAGAGAACTGGCACACATGCTCAAGCTCTGCTCTTATAGATAACAGCAGCATCTGCAATCTACATCCTTTGACTACATTAGTGCCCAACAATCAGCTATTACATTATTGGATGCGCCAGAAAACTGTTAACATGCAACTCATAGGTGTTTAAGATAAAAATAAATAGAATGAATCGTCTGTTAATTTTATTCTACAAATTTAATTTTGGTCAGCCAGGTATAGGACACAGTATTTCCAATCCAAACTATTGAGACACCCCTCACATACATAAGTCCAAGACCCAAGGTTTAGTAGTAGTACTGCTGCAGTTTAACCAACTAAAATCATGCAACCTACCAGGAGTAACAACCCAATTTAAATACAAAACACTCATTAATATCCCTTACCCTTTCTATTAAAGTTTTATAGGGTCTCAGTAATGGATGAGTCTTCATATTTTCATTGATGGTATCACTGTATGTCCAACCATTTTGCATCTATAGAACAAGAAGCAAAACTATAGCTCCTGTGTTGAAATACACAGACATTACTTTGCATTTGCTAAAAGTTATACATCACAAGTAGTTCAGTCTCTCTTTTTTTAATAATATTTTTAGATTTCTACTTCACTCCACGCACTACAAATCCTCAGATTTAAATTGGCACTTTTTTTTAAGCATTCTTTTCATCACTCCTATCTTCAATGTGCATTTGCTGCTTCTGATACATTACCAGTACTGGCAGAACAAACATTGCTAATGGCCCTTAACTCTAACAGAAAATCCATAAAGACTATCTCTGTAGAACACAACCCTCATTAGAATTTGTTATTTAATTTGCTTCCAAAGTCTGACTGTTCAATCATAGCAAGATAACAGCGAAGGTGACAGAAATATTAATTTCATGATATAAAAAGACGCAGTTACAAATTTAAATTTGCTGTGGACACCTTCTCGGGTTCAGTGAAACAGTGAACTCCTGTAAGCATCTTACTTTTATGGGAGTTGACTCGTGTTGCCCTATATCTACTTGCATGATAGTGTAATCCAGGGGGAACAACAGTGCCCCCTTGTGAAGTGAACTAGATATTGGCATCTATCACATGCGTACTTCTTCAATCTTTCCAAAGGCACACTGAGCAAACACTTGGTGAGACGAGGCTTGATATGATAAGCTGCTTTATTTCACTGTTAGATGTACATAGAGAATAGCAATTATGATCAGACTCTCTTAGTTCAAATCAGTACAACTTATTTTCATGTAATAATACAAAAATAATACCCACACCACCCTTTCCTACATTAGTGGGCCATCTTACTTGACTTAAAGAAGATATCTTCTCAATGTCCAACAGCATTTCTAACCTCTTAGCCTCTTTTTAAAAGCTGACTACCATCCCGTATCTTTGTCTCTGTGTTTTATCTCTTTTTACTCTTAGCTGGAAAGGGATGAAAGAGCTTGCAACACAATGGGTGTGTGGTGTTTATCAATTACTGAGAGAAGGTTATTAATTACTTGTTTTACAGTCTTTGGAGAAAACAACTACCACTAGCATATTAAACATCTTTCATGTAGGTGCCTTTTGTAAAAACATCTGAGAATACACTTTGCTTTAAAAACCCAACATTAAAAAGTAACTCTTTTTCCAACTTGTTTCTCTGAAAAAATGGTCAGAAATTCCAAAACATGGCCCTAGTCATTACCTTTTCAAAAGCCCACTTCTCATGTAGATGTTCTGCATATTTGTTGACAATAAACTCCAACTTCTCTGGAATTGAAATACTGAAACACAAGAGGAAAGATATTATGAAATGCCCACTTTAAATATGTTCAAATGTTAAAAAAGCTTTAAGTTGAAAAAGTTTTATTATATAACTAGTTTTAACAACATTTAGTAACTATTTTCAATGAGACGAGTGAAAGACTACCAAAACTGGCCAAGATCTACTCTGCCCCAGGTATTTTTGGTTGGAGTAGTAAGCCCTTTATTTTGTTTCATTGCTGGTAGGATTCAGGTGTTCATGAATGAAACAAAGTTACATAAGAATCTGCTGCAGTAAGTAAGTTTGAGTGTGTCACATTTTCTGACAAAATTATTGCCCCCAACTATAAAGAATACACACAACTGACTCCAGCCATTTATGGGTTTTTATACAAAGTACATAAAATGGCTTGAGTGAGCTTAAGGGCGCCTGAATTACCTTCAACGTTATCTCCTTTTCATATCTGAAAATCTGTAGTGGTTGCTAAGTAACTCCAACTGGCACTGATTTACAGAAAAATCTGAATATACTGGGACATATACATCAAATAGTAATGCATTCCTCTAGTGAAATCATCAGTACTTGCTATTTAGACAAAAATATTTCAAAATAATTCCAGAACTGTTCAGACAAAAGCAAAGGATTTTGTAGGAAATTATAATAAAACTGTTTGGCTGTAATGCGGTACTAAGGGTAAACCTCCCTTTAAGGAATATATTAGTATTTTTTGATATGAAAACATAATAAAATAAGAGACAATTCCTGTGCTTCCCACCTTTTTATAATTCTGTTCTACCATTTGACAAAAACCTTCTGTATGAAGTTTAGAATTGCAATTTTTTTTAAATAGGGCAATAGATTTGAATAGTCCAAGATTTAAGAATTGTTTTCTAATGTGAAGAGATGGGTTGCAGCATATAACCTGAAAAATGTGAGATATTTTCCCAAACCTGTGTTCAGTAAAGGAATAGATGAAAATGCGTGACAAGCAGTAGGGTTTAATTGTACGGGAACCACATTTAAAGAAAACGGCTGTTACTTGTTCCAGTGCCATACTTAGAAGTATTGATAGGTTTGGGGTCAAAGTTGCCTTTGTCATCCACTGAAGTCTGTTTATCCAATACAACTGAAAAGCTGGAATCCACATAGTCGGGTGACAGAGCCCCTCCGATAGCACTCAGGCACGGCAAAGCCATTTTAAAGAGTTCAGGGTTATATTTCTGCAGGAAAGATAGGGACTCGTTAGAGGGCCACAAGGAAAACACACAGGATTGTTAGTAGCAGTTGGAAGCAGCTGCGACCACTGATAATCTGTTTTATAAAAGTGAAAACACAATAATACAAAAAGGAACTACAAAATGTCTAGAATGAGAAATTATAGAGCTGTACAATTAATGCCAGCAACACACACACAGAACCTACATTATTTATGCATACACAAACTCTATACAAGTACAATGGATCGCCTACTAACCCTCTTAATTATCATTTCAAAAATGGTACTCAAGATGTTTAGTATATTGATTTTGTGGTTTTCATAGTTATTCCAGGCCACGGATGGTTAGTGACAAACTCAAGTCAGTGTTCAAGCCTATTAACTGCTCCTTGTACAGAATTTATAGTAGGAAACAGAAACTAAGGGAAGCAGGATTTGGTATTTGTTTGTAAACAAAAAATGAGGTAGATTAAAAGACAGATGAGATAGATCATTTTTCTAACATCAACTGCCGTATGGTAATCCTTACAGACCATTATGATTCATTGTTTCATGTTTTCCTCAGCTTCAATTACTACAAATAGTCATTCAACAATAAACTGTCATAAACAAGTTAATCAATTACTGGGCAATATCTCAAATGTATTTGATTACATGTCAAAACAAGTTATTCTATCCTCATGTGGTGAGGCCACATTGTGTGCTCCTTTGTGCACCCTACATTTAAGAGGACATCAAGGCATGGTACAGAGTTTAGTGAAGGGCAAGCATCATTCTGATGCTTGGAGTTCTAACTTATAAAGTGAAACTCACAGAATGCAACTTGTTTTCACTGGAAAAAAGTTAATTCAGAGGAGGGCTTAAAAAGGTCTTCAAGATGTTGAGAGGGATGAATAATATTTCAGCAGCTTACTTAACTTTTTCCTTTGTTTTCTAAAATAAACTGCAGAAACAAATGGCATTTACCATGCATTTAATACAATATTAGAAATGCAACAGTGGTACGATTCACGTACTGAAATTTATCAAAATAAAGGGTAAAACTGACATAAACCTTGGATTATGTGACCAGTAACTGCTGTACTACAAATCTTCATTACCTTATAAGGGATGGGCAAAGAGAGAAATACATGTGAAGATATTGGGGAAACATTAAAATGTCAATAATATACTGAATGTATAGGTGAAAACAATGTTAGACAAGAGCAACAGTAAGTTGCTTTCTAATATAAGAACCAATATAATTGACCTCTGACCAGTCATTGTCCTATAATGAAAGTTTGAGTTTATTTTTTCAACAACTTTCAATCCCCAGTTTTACATCTTTTGATGAACCCTATTGAGTGGATTGTTTTTAAAAAAAAGTTTACACATACCATAAACCTAATTTACAGCTTTGACCTTCAATTTTAACTCTTTTAAGCCTGAGAGTTAGGCAACCTTTAATACAACTTAAGCATGTGTAGTTATTCTTACCTTTGTAGAGAGTGAATCCAAAATTCCCCAGAATAACTTTTTGGTGAGGTGTAATTCTTCATCAGATGCACTTCCATAACTGCCCCATCCTGATGCCAAGCAATAGTATTTCCAGCACTGCTCATAGTGATTGGCTAGAAGCTGTAATTGATAAAAAGAAAATAACATTAATGGTCTAAAAGTATTACGACAGAAGAAAAACTATTTACAAAATATACAATTTGACACTATTGGAAAAATTTTCCGAATACATGCTACCGATAGGAGATTATGACCATGTGTATTTGGAAAATGTATATTAGATGTTACAGGGCTATAATTGTGCTATACTACACTGTAGCTCATAATAAAGTCATTAGTAGTAGTCGGATGCTGATTTTCTCATCTCCAATTTTCTGAAGTCCAATATTCAACAAGTCAATACAAAGGAAATGTTAATGTGGTGATAATGTTCAGAAGTTGGGCCCAGATTTTATGAGCATTTATTGCCTGTTTTCTGGTAGTTTCTGAATAGGGGAGATGTGGGAAATGTGGTGGGCGGTTGTTCTGCCAGTCTCCACCACTTCTTCCAGGTTTTCCTGCTGGAAGTGAATGGCAGATGTTGATTACTTGTATGAGTTCATACAAATTAAATCTTATTGAGGAATAATACAGCACCCAATGTATTTTCCTTTGTTACTGCTTTAGCAAAGCTGGGTGTCAGGAATGCCACTGTTTTCCTGGTATGCAGCGTTGTGAAGGCAGTGGAGTGGGGTTTTTACAATTTAAAGGGTGGCACAGCTGGAATTATTTTTTTTTAATGTAAATGTTTTATTCTTAACTGACACCACCAGTCATGCTACACTTGGACAAGTACCACAGTGATTTCACTCTCCATCCAAGGTGTGCAATTCAAATGGCCCAGGAACACCATGGGGAGCCCACCAAAAATGTTAGCCTTGTAAAATCCACCAGGGTCAGGGTGGAGGCAGGCAGCTGGGTGGGTGCAAAGGCTGCACCATCACTGATCCATTGAGATTTCTGCTGGATCGGAAAATCCAGGCATAAATGTCTTCAGAATGCTTTGTAAATGTGGTGGCATCAGTGCCAGAACATCAAGATTGCAGAGACTTTTATTTTTATTATTATACTAACAGGCTGTCAGGTTTTGAAACTTTGAAGGCATCAGTTTGGAATGGCAATCTTCCATTAAATACTTGGACATATGACTCGATCTAACATGGCTTCCAATTGCTTTTCAATGAAATATTAACTATTTTCAAATCCATAATTTTTTATCAATGCAAGGCTACTTTTTGCAAATACCTTTAATGGCATTTTACAGTACTCATTAAGAATGGGAACATCAAAAACAAAGCGACGCAGAAGCGGTTGCAACATGGAAGGTTGAAGGTGTCTGTGGAACAATGTTAAATGAGAGTTACATATTATAGAGCAACATATGTCCTTAGATATAGATTCTTTAGATATATCATTGAAAACATTCACATAGTTTAACCATTACAACATTGGTGGGATAGCACCATGGCTTGCAAGTAGGTAAATTCATGCTCATCATTCCGACATGACATTAGTTGGGAAGAGACACCACTGTCTCACAACCACCCTGCAGCGGAGTACAGGGCAACAGATATCTGGCAGCAATTGTCAGTCCTCTTGGCTATGCTGATGCATAGTGTAAGAAGACCTAGAGATAAGCAAATAAGCACATAAGAAAATACTGTAAAAGACATTCTTACCTATCCGGAGTATCTCTGGCAACGGATTCTTTTTCCTAACCTGCATTGTCATCTCGAGTTCCCCAATGATGCATCCTTGATTCCCTCTTCTCATCTACATGTGGTCCTTTGGCAACATCATCTGCAGACATGGGGTCAGCTTCCACATGTACACTGATGATGCAGCTCCATCGCTCCACCAATTCTCTCGATCCCTTCATTGCCTCTATACGGTCAGGCTGCCTGTCTGACATCCAGACTTGGATAGAATCATAGAAACTTACAGCACAGGAGGCCACTCAGCCCATTGTACCTGTGCTGGCTCTTTGAAAGAGCAGTCGTGTTTAGTCCCACCCCCCCGCTTTTTGTCCATAACCCTGTAAGTTGCTCATCCTCAGGTACCTGTCCAACTCCCTTGTAAAATTATTTACGGAATCAACTCCCACCATCTTTTCAGGTAGAGCGTTCCAGATCCCGACAACTCTCTGAGAGGGAAAACATTTCTCTTTATCTTCCCTCTAGATCTTTTGCCAATTATTTTGAATCTATGAGCTGTAGTTATTGACCCACTCGGCAGAGGGAATAATTTTTCTCTATTCTTTCAAAACCTCTCATCATCTTGAAAAACTCGATTAGGTCACCTCTTAACTTTCTCTGTTCCAAGGAGAAAGGTGACCTAATAGAGGTTTTCAAGGATGAACTATGACTTTCTCCAGCTAAGTACAGGTATCAGGGCAATTGAAGATATCAGCCCAGATATTCCGATCCCTACGGGTGTGCACGCGCTGTGTACCCACCCGTAGGGACATCGGAAATGCCGGTTTCAGGCATGCACAGCGCATGCGCTGAAAACCGGTATTTCCGATCTGTCAAGAATGCTCTTGACGGATCCTCCGGCTGCCCTGGAGAAGGGCCTCTGCGGGCGGAGAGTTCCGCTTTTTGGAGATCCTCCGCCTGCAGAAAACTCTTATAATTCCAATGCCTGGTAAAAGCAGGCATAAGGCCTGCTTTTACCAGGATAAGAGTTGAAAAAAAGTTTTTAAAAAATGCTTTCACTGATTTATCAATTAAAAATACTTTTAAAAAAAAAGTAAGGTTAATTTTAGCCCCGTAAAAAACTTTAATTATTTTTTTCAAAAATTTAAATTTTTGTTTAATATATTTAATTTATTGTAATTTCAAGTCAGTTTAAATATGTGATTTAAAAAAAAAATTATTTAAAGTTTCAGTGTTTTTGGGGTAATCTCCATTCATATATTTGACAGGTCTTCCTGTCAAGTATATGAAGGGAGATTCCCTTCTGTGATTGGCTCCCCATGGCCCACGTGATCCCAGGGACGCTGCAAACTACATGCGCCTCTGGGATACGTGGGCCCTGTGCACTTGGAGTTTGGAGAGGCCCAGGAGCAGTAGTGTGTGCGTCCCGGGAGCCCTCAGGTAAGGGCGTAGATTTTTCCAGATCGGAGGCCTCCGCCCACGGGAGACCTGCGATCGGAAAATATGGGCCATCGTGTTTGGCTCCCGTCACAAACTCTGTACCATGGCAGCAACTCTATCCTCCTTCTTAGACGCTGCCTGAGGCTGAACCAGACCTCGAGCTTCTAACCCCATATCCGCTTCATCACAAAAACTGTCTACTTCTGCCCCCATCACAAAAACTGTCTACTTCTGCCCCCATCACATTACCCACCTCTGCCCGTTTTAGCCCATCTGCTGCTGAAACACTCAACTGTGCATTTGTCACCTCTAGTAAGGTGCAATGTTCTACTGACCAACCTCCCATTCTCCACCCTCTATAAAGTTTAGCTCATCCAAAGCTCTATTGGCCATGTACTATCCCGCACCAAATCCTGCTCACCGATCACCCCTGACCTATATTGGTTCTCAGTATCCCAATGCCTCAAGTTGAAAATTCTCATCCTCGTGTTTAAACCCCTTTAGGCCTTGCCCTTCACTACCCTGAAACTTCTTACAGGCCTACAATAACCACCCAACCCCAAAGTCTCCATCCCTCTGATCCCTTCTGCACCCCCTCACTGTGCCTTCAGCTATCTAGGCCTCATGCTCTGGAATTCTCTCCCTAGTGCCTCCCCGCCTCCCCCTGCTACTTTAAGACTCTCCTTAAAATCCACCTCTTCGATCAAGCTTTTGGTCACCCCTCCTAATATCTCCTTCTTTGTTTTGGCATCCATTTTTGTCTAATTACACCACTGTGAAACACCTTGGGACATTTTTCTACATTAAAGGGCTATATAAATGCACATTTTTATGTTTATTGTTATCAGTGACCATCCAAAAAGAGGAAGATGTCACTGAATGTTTCTGTATCACAGTTGGTGCTCCTGTGCAGCGAGTGTGTCCTTTCAAACTAGAAGGCAGTATTGTTGGAGGAGGATGCAGCTAGTTTAAGCAAATAGAGGGTCCTAGTTTCTTCACTTTAGTGTTCATGTGGTTCAAATTTTGGATGAAAGAGTTCAGATTGGTTATAATAGTTCAATCACATCATAATTTGCTTGATATAATGCATGTTTCTAAATTAGTACAACCTTCTCAAGACTCGGAAGTCAACCTATTCTACCATGAGTTTACAGGCTAAAGGTAGCAGTCAAAAGTGGGAAGAAGTGAGATTCAAAATTCTGTCAGTGTTCCAATGCATTAAATCACAGAAAAAAAACACTTAACACTAAATTCTGATTATTCTACAGTCCAGGATGCTTGAAAGATTTTCAACCAGTAGTAAATGTTTTAACATTGTACAAGAAGTGCATTGCAATATGAAAATAAAGGACCCTGCACTAACATAGTCGTCATGAGAAGATCGGTGCTAAAATGACCAGTAATCTGATTGTAAGCCTTATTAATGTCTATAAATGACAGTTCCACATACACAAATGCTATTTCCTCCCAGAATCTGCCATGTCAAAAGCATTATGGCCTCAAGATTCCTTGGGATCAGCCCGATTAGTCTGGGATCATATTGGACAGCTGTACGGATTTTGTCTATGCAAGCACATTGGGGGTAAATTTCAACTCCACTGCCTGAGTGGTAACCTGGTGGAGCAGCTTGCCCGCTGAAATCAATAGAACAAAAATTGGGCAGGTTCTATAAAAGTTACCGTCCAGGCAGGGAAGTTGAAAATTACCCCATTGCCTCTTGGGTATGTTCTAAGATTAGGGAAGCTCTTAAACAGACTGTCTTCATGAAAAAAATATTTGGGGAACCTTTTTTGCTGCAGGGGGGTGGGGGGTAAAAAGAATCATCTGTTATTTTTGCTACAATGATACATGCAAGTCACATAACTGTGTGCCTCAGCAGAATTTACCTCACCACACCATGGGGTAGTTTACAAATGAGAAAGACTTGGCAACACCCTTAACACTCAAAAATAGTGTTCATCAAAATATGGAAGTTCTAAAAGATCGCTAGTTGTGTTTCTGAAGACTTGAAAATAAAAGTAAAGATATCTGTACCGGCATATAGATAGCAAACATTCTTGAATTGACTCTCTCTGAGCTTTGGTAAGACAATGTCCTTTGGACAGTCTGTAGATTGTGTGCAGTGTGGAGTCTATTAGAGAGGCAAAGTGCTCAGTCCCAGCAAAAAGAGGTGCGCATCTCGTGAGCAGTGGAAGCACTGCTGAACAGATGTATCTGTTCAGGGCAAGGGCTGTCTCTGTAGTACTCAAAGTAACCTGTTGGAATAGAAAAACAATTATTCATAGAAAAGCATAATAGACACTGATTTTGTTTTTGTTTAATTAGTGAGCTTATATAGAACAGGAAGCAGAAAGATGCACTGGCCTGATTTTTTCACATTTCCATTTGATCATTATACGTTGTGGCTCCGATAATTACAGTTTCTTCATATTAATCATGTGACTAGGAATACAGTATTTTAAATTACTCTAACTAGATATGCTCTACAGATTCAGTTTTGGTTGATTAAAATGTAGACTTTCTTCTCCAATTCAAATCCCATAAATGCCTCCCATCTAAGCAAAGTCCATTGGTCTGTGTTCCTGGCTGAATTTGTTCTTGCCTGTACTGTACACTTCAAGGATATTAATTTGAATAAAGTCTAACATACATCACCTCTCTTTAAAAACATTAATTCACGGGTCGATTGCTGGTCAATTTAATGAGCATGTAAGGAGTTTACAGTCAACTAAAAAAAGAATGCGCTATCGTCTATGACCAATATTACCTGTTCACAGGAAACAGCAGACTTAATAGGAAATCAAATGTGCTCAGCTTTGCTACAACTAATAACAATCACTTTTACTTACTGATTCAAGGGAGGCAGATGCTTTTAAATCAGGTAAAAATCCAACTTCCAGTAAGTGAAGCAGGAAACTTTGGTCCTCAATTCCATAAACACGATCCAGAAACAGTACCATGGGTGCCTTGTGTTCAGGACAGAAACTTGCAGACATAGATGGCTCAGAAGTAGTTCCGTCTGCCAAACCACCACAATATAGTTTCAACATACTGTTTAACGGCACATTTTGACAACAGTTTATTTTTTTCAGGTACTGTAATAAACATGATCATATTACTGACATAAGTCCAATAAACAATTATGCATCCAAATTTTTTTTTTCCTCCCCTCTTCCTCTCCTGAAGGTATTGACCCAGATATTCCGATCCCTACGGGTGGGTACGTGCTGTGTACCCACCTGTAGGGACATCAGAAATGCCGGTTTCAGGCATGCACAGCGCATGCGCTGAAAAACGGTATTTCCGATCCGTCAAGAATGGTTTTGACAGATCCTCCGGCTGCCCTGGAGAAGGGCCTCTGCGGGCGGATAGTTCTGCTTTTTGGAGACCCTCCGCCTGCAGAAAACCCTTACAATTCTAACGCCTGGTAAAAGCAGGCGTAAGGCCTGCTTTTACCAGGATAAGAGTTAAAAAAAAAATTTTTCACTGATTTATCATTTAAAAATACTTTTAAAAAGGTAAGTTAATTTTTAGCCCCGTAAAAAACTTTATTTTTTTCAAAAAATTACATTTTTGATTAAAATACTTAATTTATTGTAATTTCATGTCATTTTAAAAAATGTGATTAAAAAAAATGTATTTAAAGTTTTACTATGTTTTGGGGGGTGATCTCCATTCATATATTTGACAGGTCTATCTGTCAAGTGTATGAAGGGAGATTCCCTTCTTTGATTGGCTCCCCATGGCCCATGTGATCCCAGGGACACTGCGAACTACATGCACCTCTGGGATACGTGGGCCCTGCGCACTGAGTTTGGAGAGGCCCAGGAGCAGAAGCGGTGCGTCCCAGGAGCCCTCAGGTAAGGGTGCAGATTTTTCCAGATCGCAGGCCTCCGCCCGCGGGAGACCTACGATCGGAAAATACGGGCCATTGACTCTACCTGGGGTATGGGTTCATGGGTGACTGTCACTCTTTGATACCTCACCTAAGTGTCAGTTCTTCATGTATGATCCTAGACAATAAGTGTCAGCAGAATATCCAATCATGGAGCGGGAGGGCTTGGCATCATAGCCCAATCCAGTTCTCACATAATGTACACACAGGGCTTTCCAGCAGGTATAACAACCAGGACTGGGAAGTCTGGCTGATTTTTCCTTCCTTAGCTGGATTGCTGGGACAAATTACAGTGCCCAAACTATGATCAGCAAAAACCTGCACAGGCCAGGGAACAAACATGACATAGGATCTTCTGGTCTGACTGGCTTAGCTGCATACTACCGTTACCACTTGAGGTCCAGGGGAGCTTACATCAATAATCCTGTGGCACCTTCCTCAAAACCAAAAGAAAAACCCAAGAGGAGGAAATAGGCACACATGTGTAAGACAAAAGACACATCACGGGAAAGAGAAGGAAAACAGAAAGAAGTAATGGAGAGAGAGGGGGAGAGAGGAAAGTGACTTTTTGCCAACTTATCAGCACCAACATCCTCAAGAAGAGGGGCACAAGAGGCTGAGTTTTTTGGTGAGAACCACTGAATTAGTTAATTCTTGGTGATATTTAGACAAGAATAGACACGCTGCCTCAGCAAGCAGTGAGTAAAGATGGCTTCAAAATAGAAAATCAAAATATTTTACTCCAGAGTTTAGGTCCAATAAAGGTAGCTATGTTCACCTCCAGCCCCTCTCGAGAGCGGCAGTGGCCGCACTTCAGTTGTGCTCATTCGTTGCTGATACCTTTGACCCACTCCGCATCTAAAAACATCTTCACAACCTCTTCAGTTATGCTTTCATTGCCAAGTCTGTTGCCCACTGCTTATCTCTTTGGCTTCTTGGTAGTTAGGGCCTCATTTACAATTTTAAGGGACACATGGACAGAGCTTGCACTGTGCACGCTCCATACATGTGTCCTGGTGTTGAGTGGCCTAAGTAGTGTTCTTTAGAGGGACCACCGCTGGCCACTCCAAAAATGGCCCCACAAATTTTTTCCAGTTATATTTTTGTGGAGCCAGAAGGAGCAGGTGTGCTCCTCCTGGCTCCACAAAAATACTGCGGGGCGCTGCTGGCCCAGGCTTGCTCTTGCTCATGCTTTGCCTTCCTGCCCCTTCCCAGGGGCTACATGCAAGCCAGCTTGGCGTCAGATTCCTAAGGACCAAAACCGGCGAGCTGCATTGAGATGCCCATTTGGCACCTGCAGCTTGCTGGTTCTACTTAAATGAGGCCTGAGCCTTGAAATTACTCCAGTCTCTTTGCTTCTGTAATGGACAGCCCTAAGCTGCCCAAAAGTTAAAATCTACCCAAGAGACATTTAAGAAATAAGAAAGGAAAAAGAGGACAGACTTACAGAAAATGTGAGACATAAATAAAGAAAACAGAAGTCAGGCACAGTGATACAGACACCATAATGAGAAAAATGTGCAAAAGAAAAAAAAAGTGACACAGAAAATTAGAAAGTCGGAAAAAAGCAGAGAGACAGTTACAGGGAAAGATCTTTTTTATCTGCAACCTATGCCACAGGCAATCAATTATTTTATATGTTCCATAAGACATGGTATAACCCTTGTGTCATCATAAAATAATGTACTGTCTGACTCACTACAAGGAACGCCAAAGAACATCTGCTAGTTTGTATTAAAGAACCTATGGTAAATGCACTTTGCACCATTACATCAGCATATATGGCATACCTTGGTTAACAATAGGCAATTTTAGTGGTATACTAATAATGCCCACCAGATCCTCAGTTGGCACCAGGGAACGAAGTATTGCTCGGATTCGAATAGCTTCACCTTTGCCTGCTTGGATTAGCTGATAGAATAGTTAAATAGTGGTTTACATGCAACAAAAAGGATATAAATTCTAAATGCACAAAGTGTTTCTGTATTGTGTCAGGCTCAAGATTTTAAAACGTAATATACCACTTCCCACACATCTCAAAAGGTATTAAATATTTCAAAAATGAATATTTTAACATTAATTCAATACTTGCACACAATAATCTCTCAATGAACTCAATAAGCATATTTCTAAAAAATAATGACTTACGTGCATCTCTGGAGCACATCGGCCCAGAAGATCAATCAGAGCAGAATAGAAGGACATGATAGAATTACCCATGTGCACGACTTCTTCATCCTCCTCTTCGCTACTGTTAAATAAGAGTTCATTTTAAATAGTTTATTTTAAGCCATTTGAATAAAAAATGGAAAGATTTGCTACCATTTAGGGTGCATTTACACCATAACTGTAATGCTGGTGTAAACAGGTTTTTCTTCACTTTGATGGTGCAGTTATTGTGTAAACACAGCATGAATCTGGCTTCAGAGCCCGACTGCGCACCAGAACAAAGTGGGCTGAGATGCCACAGAGAAAGGAGTCTCGCTACACTTCACTTTGCGGCTACACACCTGATTTACACTAAAAGTTTAATGTTGGTGCAAAGTGATTTGGTTTTGCACCAATGCTAAATTTGCAGGGTATGAATGCACCATTAGAGACAGCAAATTAGGATAAACTTAACAGCAGATAAGACAGCTTCACAACAGTCAACTATGCTTCTGCAACAAAATTATGATTCCTGTAACAGAAGCAGAATTCTGCTGTGTTTCAAAACATTAACTTTGAACATTATATGAATAGAAGGAAAATCCTGCAGGGCCTGCTAACCTCTGCATCTGAATTCCCAACGTGCATTCTTGATGCGCAAAGCTCGGTGCCTGGAAGGCAAATTCATAACTACTTTCTAGAAAAGGTTTATTCTGCTTTTTGTGTAGGGAGGTGGGGGGCGGGGAATGTCATACAAGCATAAATACGCATAATTCTGTCTGCAAACATTACACATTAATAGCACTAGAAATTGTAGCACAAGGTCAACTCACTGTGCTGCAGGCGCATTCAACACCCAAAGAACCGCTGCCGAGACTACATTATCTGACCCTATAAGAATCTCAAAATGATTTGTTGTGTTGGACTCAGAAGCATTTAATGGACCATTAAAAGTTAAGTACTATAATTTCATTAGTTGATTTCATTTGCTTCATTGCATATTTGTTTCCCAAAATAAACTAATTTTCCTGGCTCCACTGCCAGGTTTCAGCCCTGCCAGGAGGTGGACCTGTGTTGGGGTTTCCTGAGCCCTTGAAGTGGCCAGCGGCATGAAATCCAGGCAATCCTGGGGCTGTACAAGGCTGCATTGCCTGTCTAGCACTGGGGAATCAGCGCGTTCAGGAGTATATGATAAGCATCTCATATTATAGCCACAAGGGTGGACTGTTAACCCTGAGGACATCACATACTGTACAAACATAAGGTTAAGTTTTGGTTCATGGGAGATGCAGACCTGCCTAAGGAAGCCATCTTTTGCGGGCTATGAGTAAACAATGCTGGGGCAGGACCTCGTGGTTATGGTACAGGATTAGTAATACAGAGGTTGTGAGTAATCCCGTCGTGGCAAAGTGTGCAGGTGAATTCATTAAACCTGGTAATTTATGGGCGAGCACCAGAAAACAATTACCATGCAAGCTGCCACATTGTCGTAAAAATCTAACTGGTTAACTAATGTCTTTCAGGTAAGTGATCTGGCACCCCTACCTGGTCTGGCATAAATGTCACTTAAGTGTAACACTGCGGCCCTGAATTTACAAGGAGATGGGAGGGTGTGTGGGGGAGGCCAAAAATGGACAAAGAGCCTGGCGAGGCTGGGGACGCGGAGGCCCGCATTATAATTTTTTCCCCCGTTTCCTGCCCAGCAGCCGGCAAAATTGACAGGCTGGCCGGCTACCGGGCAGGAAAATCAATGGCAGGAAGCCGCAGTTGGGGACCCTTGGGGATGGCCATGATTGGCAGAGGGAAGGCCGAAGGCTTCCTTGAGGCACCGGGGGAAGCATGCCTGCTCCTCCTGGCCCAGAAGGAGCGCTGTAAAAAAACATTTACCTTGTGGAACCAGCAGCTCCTGTCTCCCTTTCACTGCCAGGCTTCCCGACTCCTGGGAAACACACGCAGCAAATGTAAAATTTAAATCGGGCTCCCAATTGCACTGTGGGAGCTCAATTTAAATATGCTAATGAAGTGTCTCACCCCTCCACGTCCCTGCATTTTTCATTTTTAACCTTCCCCCCCCCCCATTCCCTCACCCGCCCGTTGTGGGGGTTGTTAATATCAAGGCCTTTGTGGCTAACTCTTAATGCTCTCAAGGCATCTAGGAATGGGCAATAAGTACTTCCTTGCCATTGTCACCCGTATCTTAAGAACAATTCTTTAAAAAGTTACAATATGTAAACAAAAACATCGAAGTTTATAGAAATGTTATCCAAACAGGCAGCCTGTATATAATTCCTTTAGGTTGTTAAATCTAGAACAGTAACATGTTACAAAAGGGAAATTGTAACTTACCCATCTTTCCTAGCTTCAATAGGAGGGAGGTCACAGCAGGGATCCTCTGAGATTTGAATGGCTTCTTTCATTGCTACTAACAAGCCATGTCCTCCTTCACCTCTTAGAGCAGGACCAAAGCACTCCGGATGGCGAATCAACAACTTCACAACAACATTTGCATTTTCTTCAACACTTTCACCTTGAAGGAAAGCAAGATTCATTTTAACATGATGAATTCAATAGAACAGAATTCTTGATCTGGGTAAATAAAAGGGAGACCTATCTGCTTCAGACTGACTGCTATCCTTGTCTGAATGTCTCACCACATGTAATACGGTAGGAACTGACTTGGAGAAGTTATTGGGCCCAGAATTAACATGCAAATTTGTATCCAGAACACAATAGTTTAGTAACTATCTATTAAATGTTATTTCAGACCCTTCCAATGGTTAATGTGGGCTGGGATGCCCTACGATAATATTTGGGCTTTTAAAGAACCTGTATCTCTCATGTTAACCCTCTTAAACAGACTTTTATCCATCAATTGGCCTCTTCTGCTACCTGTTTCCTCCTCCTCCTCTGCTCCTCTGCGTGTATAAGATATCAAGTCTCATTCTGGCAGCTGCAGTTGTCTTTCACAATCTGATCCGATGGGTGGGACTGCACTTGCCTAGTTCCATTCTTATCTATCCAATCGTAGCCAGAGAATCACCTGTAATGGCTTCTCTTCCCACTCCCGCATCGTTACCTCTGGTGTCCCCCAAGGATTTATCCTGGGTCCCTTCCTATTTCTCATCTACATACTGCCCCTTGGCGACATCATCCGAAAACACAGCGTCAGTTTCCACACTGACGACACCCAGCTCCACCTCACAACCACTTCTCTCGACCCCTCCACGGTCTCTAAATTGTCAGATTGCTTGTGCGACATCCAGTTCTGGATGAGCAGGAATTTTCTCCAATGAAATATTGGGAAGACCGAAGCCACTGTTTTCGGTCCCCAACACAAACTCCGTTCCCTCACCACCGACTCCACCCCTCTCCCCAACATCTGTCGGAGGCTGAACCACATTGTTCGCAACTGATACAAAATGCATTTATAACTCATTGTATATATAAATGAACAAAGTTGCACTTGTCACCGATTCTGTGATTTTAATGTTTTCAGATAATAAAAGAAAAATCAGAGGGCGATGGTGTAGCAGTGGTTCCTCCTGTTTGGCTGGGGTCAGTATCAATGATGCCAAGCTTCCACCCACAGCAGAGTGCTCCTGTATCTCCTTGCCTAACATCCAATATCTACCTCTCCCTGCCCATCTGCCCAGTTTCCTGATTCCCAGTACCGCTGCCTTCCTGCTTCTGCTCATCTTAGTCCAATGCTTTGCCTCTCTTTGCCCACCTGCTTTGTGTGGGTCCCACAAGTGCCTTTGGCTCTCCTTACCTATTAATGGGAACATTCTTTTGAGGAACAGCATTACCATTCAATGTAAACAGAAGAGAGTGATGCCTGGGAAGCCACAACTGTGGGAGACCATTTTTTAAATGTCAAAGAAACATGAGTGAGAAAGTGTGTGAGAGAGAAAGAAAAGAGAAGCAGAAGGGAAGGAGAAGCAGAAGGGAAGGAGATAAAGACAAGAACAAAATAGAAAAATAATGCTACAAAACAAATCCATGCCTTTTCAAGATTTTTACTAAGATTTCCATGACTTTTAACATTTTACCAAGATTAATCCAAGTGTTTCTCAAAATTTACCAGACAGCTCTAATAATAAATCAAGACATCAAACCTACTATTAACAAACACTGCAAATCGTAAGAAAAGCAGATAACGTTCGCCTTCAATAGGATTCCAGCCAATATCAGGATAACCCTTAGCCATTAGCATGGGACAGCTCTGCAAGCCACAGGCAGCCAGATAGGTCACAACCTGTCAAATGTAAACAATTAGCCTTTGTTATTCACGTTTAAAAAAAAATTACCTATCCATTTTAATTACATCACTTAGTAATGAGTTTTTAAAACCCAGCATTTGTACCTTATATAGTCACACTAAGACTTTCGTAAACCAACTATCCATGCCAAACCATTGAAATTATTCTTCACGTTACGCTTGTAGCAAAGTCCTTATGAGCATAATTTTCATTACTTATATATCTACAGATTTGTTCAGTGTATTCATATTTGAACTTAAACTGGCATAACTAATGCACTAACTGAGTTTAATAGGTAAGGAATAGATGCTATGTTCTATGAGTGAAATTTAATCAGTGAACAAATAAATGATTTTGTACTAATTTACAGATAAGCAGCTGTACATTCATGCTCATTTCATCACCACTAGCATTTTAATATTCTTTACAGGAAGAATGATGGAAAAAAAATCAAAGATCTGTCCAAATAATATCTATCCACAAATGTCTTAGCAGTTACTGTATTTTTAAATTCTGCAGATAAATGTGAAACAGATTGGTCTAAAAATCCATTATTGACATGAGTAATCTTTTCATTAGTTGAAAATCAGCATAACCCTGCTCTCAAATAGTGCCCCAAATGGATGTAATGCAGAGGAAATGTTTTATTTGTTTGTTCTTTAGCACCCAAACTTCCTCTATGGTTTTTCTGGTGTCTGCACGTGAGCGTGGTTGAAGAGGCTGCAGCATATAAATTCCATACAAATGACATTCAGAGGGCGTTGTATCGGAATGTCCAATAATAGCACCTGGTCAACTGCTGCCATAAACACTTGACATTACTGCAGTTTAGGTGGTATTAATCTTAAATTCAGGCTGGTATTGTCAAGATAGGTCTTAATTTTTGACTTTTAGAACAAAAATTGTTTTGCTGGTTTAGGGCTTGCTGAAGATTGTTGTTAGTGAGTAACACTTAGTGATGGAAGCAGCAGTGATTCTGTGTGACCTACTTCCTCCACCACCACCTACCCACCCCTCCCACCATGTGCTCGGGTTTATTTGGAGGAAGAAAAGAGCATACAACTTTTTAAGCCCCCTTGACAGCTGCTGAAGTCATTCACCTAATCTTCCTTGGGCCATTAACAACTATTTTCCACCCCAGTATAAGAATCCCCCCCTTTCCCTGATTACACACCTGCTCCATGCCACTTGGAACCAAAAGAGAAGTCTCAAACTCAAACCAACACCCTCCTCCTATACCTGCACCATCATTCTTCATACCCACACTTAATTTCCCATTTCCCCAATCTACTGTTTGGCACAATGGTGCTGCCCTTTTACCAGCTCCCTCCAATGCAGACTGCAATGGTGCTTTGGGAGCTGCTGGCATCCCAGTCATGGCACAACAGCATGAATTATGGGATTGGTAGCAGAGTGCAGATTAAATAAATAGAAAAATGAACAATGACAGTGATTGTAGAAGAGAATGGCTCAAGAAAAAAGTTTCCAAAATCAAACGAACTAAATTAACGCACAGTGAACAGGTAAACGTTGGTTAATAATTCTTCAAAGTTTTAGTAGGCATCCTTCTCACATGGACTGAAGTGACAACAATGCACCCAGACTTCCTGTTCTCTTCCTGAAGCACCCAATAGTGCATCCCCATTTGCACTCATCCCGCGCCTGCTTAATTTGAATGAGGCCCAACAGTAATTCAAGTGTTGAGATTGTGCCATGGGTACAGTGCCATGGGTACAGTGCACTTCCAGTGGAATGCACCGACACTGCTCCAGGACAAAAACCAGGAGGGGAAAATTGATCCTCATATTAAATGCATTACCTTTTCCAAGTCAGGTTCCTGCAAGTCCAGAGCAAGCTCATTGTTGTCCATTACAGAGGCAGCTGCCACATCGAGAGGAGTAGAACCTCGCATGCTGGGTGATGCTGCACGCAGAGAATAAATAAGTTTATTGTGATATAAACTCGAGCACTAACAGCAAACAAAACGAACCAAAGCAGCCTATGAACATCATGTAAACACTTCTCTGAGGCAGTAGAATCCACACAGGGAAACGTCTTTGCAATTCGATCATTCATACAACAGAGGGCAGCCTCTCCTAAATTTACTAATGGGGAACAGCAGAATAGCAAATGAAGCCTGACTAGAATGTCAAATTCACGAAGCAGTTAGAGCATCTATCATTTACATTATGTGCCATTATCAATTTTTTTTCTACTTTATACCAATAACGTTGTCACTACTTGACGGAAGTATTTTCACTTAAATAAATACTTGTATTAAATATTAATGAAGGGGTTGCCATATGGCCTACTCCTGCTCCTATATCTTATGTTCTTATGAGTACAAGCTGCACTGAAAGCTGAGTTGTGTGTGACAGGTCAATGAAATAAATTTGAAAAAAATTAAGACATTTTACACCTTTTAGAGCCACGTGCCTGCGTGGACACTTCAAAAACGAACCAGTCTAAAAGTGAAACCCCAAGTTATCTAAACCTGATTTTTTGGGGGAATATGTTCTAATCTGGAATCTTCAAAGCAATGCCCATTAGCTTTCCAGCTATTTGAACAGGTGAAGAAAAGAAACCTCAGTCCTTGGCAAAAGTAGACTGCGGAAACCAGAGATCTTGTCTACTCTTGACCTATGAGCACAAAGTCAGTGTTGTGACGCCTATCTATTAACATGAAACGATCTCATCAGTTAAAATTAAACTAAGTACCCAGTCCAACACTGCTATTTTCCAGCAAGTAACTGAGATGATCAAACATGGCCTTCTGGTTCTGGCGGCTGATACGGCAGAAGTAACAGAGGAATCGACAGCAGCTTGCCACCATTTCAGGGAAACCAATCTCCTAAAGATGGTTAAAAAAAACAAATTTAAAAAATCATTGCTTAGTAGAATGCAAAAAGTAAACACAAAACTTTAAATATTCATGACTGAAATTCTGCCTTATTTGTGGCTGAGTAAAGTTCCTTTTTTTAAATCCGTGCATATTATAAAACACAAGTCGGAAGGGAAAAAAACCCAAATAGCCCGAGATGCATTAGTTTAGTATACTTTGTGATAAAATTTTGATTCAGTTATATTTCTTTGAAATATTTACCTTTCTACAGATTAATGATAGTTAAATCTCACTTTAAAATCTTACTAAAAGCACCAACTGCAATTTTCCTTGGTTAAGAGGACAAAAAAGCTTGCCCTATGAGTGTCATTAATATAATCGCTTGCAAGATCAGCCAAGAAGTGCACTTAATTAGTGCAGGAAGGGACGTTAACCTCTTAATGGGGTCGATTTTGACATTGTGCGATAGTGTAAAACGGGAGATAGCAAATCAACAGCCTGTTTTACATTTCTCCCGATTTTTATTGTTGCCGATTTGCTATCTCCCGTTTTACACGATTACACAAAGTCAAAATCTACCCCATTCAATTGATCTTCAGGCCTACAGATGAGCAGCTCAAGTGAAACATGCGTCAAGATTGGGATTCAAACTTAGCTCCACAGACATCCTATTTCCATAAAAATATTTGAAGGGGGAAGTTACGCATTTAGTTTCATGAGTCAATCTTAATTACACACTGTGTTTATGCTTTCCTTCATTCTTTAAACAAGCTCAACTTCCACATACAATCAGAATAATGAGGGTGGGGGTAGGGGACAGAAATCAGAAAGGAATGTTGTCCTTGCACTTTGTGTTACCGTTTTGGTCAGGTGACCTCTTCTGTCTCCAATGCCTGGTCAGAATTGCACCCTTAGTTGCAATATAGTTACTTGTGTGTCCTATGCCTGCCTTTTGAAGATCCGATTTGGAGACTTCCAGCAATGCTTCCATCTGGTCACAAAAATTACCTTTCCCATCAAATAGAACTTCAATCAGTTTTCCCTTAAAAGATGCAACAGTCTCTGCCTCATGCTTCAGCAACTCTCTGCACAAACAACATTCTTCTAACCTCTACTTATTCTTAGTGAGAATTTTAAATTGATGACTCCTCATCACTGACCTCCTCAACCAAAGGAAATAGTCTTTCCTTATTTATTCTATCAAAATCCTTCATAATTTAAAAAATCTACATTAAGCCTACCCGCAACCTTCTCTGATCCAATGGATATAGTCTCAGTATCTTAAGTTTCTCCTCATAACGATGGCCGGGTATTTCCATAGAGCTGCTCCGACTCTGCCCTCAAAACTTCCCCAGAAATGTGTTGAAAATCCCATTTACGCAAGCAAATGGGGTTTTGCCACCGTTCGTCCAGTAAAGTTACGGCAATGGAGTGGGAGCAGCTCAGAGAATATTCCCAGCCAATAATTTCCCATCCCCGGCAGCAGCCGCTATGACTTTAATGTCTTTTCTATAGCAGGGCACTCAAAACTGCACACAGTGCTCTAACTGTGGGCTAACCAATGTACAAATTTGTCTTTATGGACTGTATAAAGGAAAAAACGTCTCTCACTGATTGGGCGCTGCCAATCACTGGTAGCGTTATCTCTGCGTTATTAGTCAATTCAAGTGGATGAAAAGCACTACAGTTGGGTGGCATTTACTATCCATGAAGAAAATTGTGCAGCTTAATAGGAGGTGAGTCAAAGGTCTCCTGGTCTGCTGAGACACTAATCTGTGTCGATTTTCTCCTCCAGGAATGAGTCAACAAAATGTTCTAAAAGTGAGACTTTAGAGTGAAAAAATGTATGGAGACCACATGCGCTGATAACGCTCCAATATATCCCTAGGCTGGAGAGGAAGGCACCATTTAAACAGGTTATGCTGTAGTAAAGGGGCTGAGATAACTTGCTGGGAGCCCACAGGTGAAGCATGCTCACTTGGGGAACATTTTTTTTTTAGATGTTCCCTTCCGAAAAGCAAAAAAAACTCCAGAGCTAGAAATAATTCTGTGGGCTTCTGTGTAAATGAACTGTACCTTTAAGATAATTGGCTCAATCGACACCGAGGTTGAAATCTAATCTCCCGTATGTTCAGCTGCTCCCAGCAGGAGAAAACAAACCTGAACAGTTACGGCCAAGAGCAAATTTTTGAGTTTGATTAATGAGGGCTACTGGTAGGCAATAGGCCCTGAGAAAGGAGCAACCTAATGAGCACTTGACTCAAGATCTCAGCTCTTCACCAGGTTGGAGGGTAGGTTGGTTCTAACCAGATCTAGAGTAGTACAGCTGGGCTTTTTAATTTAAAAAATTGTTTCTTAAAAGATTTAACTTTGTCTTAGGTCTGCCATCTTGTTAATTCTAGGCTATACTACATTTACTACAGCATAGCCTTTACTACAGCATTCCTGAGGTGAGAGTGACTACCCTTGACATCAAAGCAGCATTTGACCAAGTGCGGCACCAAGAAGCCCTAGTAAAATTGAAGTCAATGGGGATCAGGGGAAAAACTCTCCACTGGCTGGAGTCATACCTAGCACAAAGGAAGATAGTTGTCATGGTTGGAGGTCAATCATCTCAGCCCCAGGACATCGCTGCAGGAGTTCCTCAGGGCAGTGTTCTAGGCCCAACCATCTTCAGCTGCTTCATCAATGACCTTCCCGCCATCATAAGGTCAGAAGTAAGGATGATTGGACAGTGCTCAGTTCCATTCACAACTCCTCAGATAATGAAGCAGTCTATGCCCACATGCAGCAAGACCTGGACGACATTCTGGCTTGGGCTGATAAGTGGCAAGTACCATACGCGCCACACTGCGGAGAGTGTCTCACCTCCTGACTCCCCAAAGTCTTTCCACCATCTACAAGGCACAAGTCAGGAGTGTGATGGAATACTTTCCACTGGCCTGGATGAGTGCTGCTCCAACACTTAAGAAGCTTGACACCATCCAGGATAAAGCAGCCTGCTTGATTTGCACCCCATCCACTACCTCCACCACTAGCGCACTGTGGCTGTAGTGTGTACCATCTACAAGATGCACTGCAGCAACTCACCAAGGCTTCTTCGACAACACTTCGCAAACCCACGACCTCTACCACCTAGAAGGACAAGGGCAGCAGGCACATGGGAACACCATCACCTCCAAGTTCCTCTCCAAGTCACACACCATCCTGACTCTAAGGTTCTCAAAATTCCCACATTCCCCCATGGTTATTAATAAAAGGGACACTGCATGGACAATTTAAAAAGGGTACCCAAAAGATGGTGTCCGCACCTCGTGACCAAAAGCCTGCAAGATTTTAAAAGCATGGACTCTGCAGCACAAACAGGCAGCTTTGGGAAATCGAAACTTAAAATGCATTTCTGTGAAAAGGACTTTGTGTTTGAAAAACCAGACAGCTAGGCAAACACTGAATATGCATTGCGTCAGATCGAAGACAGATCAAACCCAGTTAGGCCTAACATAAGAACATAAGAAATAGGAGCAGGAGTAGGCCAATCGGCCCCTCGAGCCTGCTCCGCCATTCAATAAGATCATGGCTGATCTGATCCTAACCGCCAATCTACTATCACAGAACCATCTCCTGAATCTAACAGAATTAGACACACGAAATAGGAGCAGGATCAGGCTACACGGCCCCTGGGCCCGCTCCGCTACCCACAGGGCCATGTCCGATCCGAACCTAGACTTATGTCCAAATTCCTGTCCGCTCCCCGTAACCCTTAATTCCCTTTACTTCTAGGAAACTGTCTATTTCTGTTTTAAATTTATGTAATGATTCTACAGCTTTTTGGGGCAGCATATTCCATGGACCTACCACCCTTTGAGTGAAGTAGTTCCTCCTCATCTCAGTTTTGAAAGAGCAGCCCCTTATTCTAAAACTATGCCCCCTAGTTCTAGTTTCACCCATCATCGGGAACATCCTCCCCACATCCACCCGATCCAACCCCTTCACAATCCTATATGTTTCAATAAGATCGCCTCTCATTCTTCTGAACTCCAATGAGTAGAGTCCCAATCTACTCAACCTCTCCTCATATGTCCATCCCCTCATCCCCGGGATTAACCGAGTGAACCTTCTTTGTACTGACTCGAGAGCAAGTATGTCTTTTCTTAAGTATGGACACCAAAACTGTATGCAGTATTCCAGGTGCGGTCTCACCAATACCTTGTACAACTGAAGCAATACCTCCCTATTTTTATATTCTATCCCCCTAGCAATGAAAGCCAACATTCCATTGGCCTTCTTAATCACTTGCTGCACCTGCATACTAACCTTTTGAGTTTCGTGCACCAGGACCCCCAGATCCCTTTGTACTTCAGTACTTTCCAGTTTCTTGCCATTAAGATAATAACTTGCTCTATGATTTTTCCTGCCAAAGTGCATAACCTCACACTTTCCAGTATTGTATTCCATCTGCCAAATCTCTGCCCACTTACTTAGCCTGTCTATGTCCCCTTGCAGGTTTTTTATGTCCTCCTCACTCACTACTTTCCCTCCCATCTTAGTATCATCTGCAAACTTTGATATGTTACACTCGGTCCCCTCCTCCAAATCGTTAATATAGATTGTAAAGAGTTGGGGACCCAGCACTGACCCCTGCGGAACACCACTAGTTACTGATTGCCAGTCTGAGAATGAACCATTTATCCCAACTCTCTGCCTTCTGTTAGATAGCCAATCCTCTATCCATGCCAGAATATTACCCCCAATCCCGTGATTTTTTATCTTAAGCAATAATCTTGTGTGTGGCACCTTGTCAAATGCCTTTTGGAAGTCTAAATACACTACGTCCACTGGTTCCCCTTTATCCACCCTATATGTTACTTCCTCAAAGAACTCCAGCAAATTTGTCAAACATGACTTCCCCTTCATAAAACCACGCTGACTTTGTCCTATTAAATTATGATTATCCAAATGTCCTGTTACTGTCTCCTTAATAATGGGCACCAAAATTTTACCTACCACAGATGTTAGGCTAACTGGTCTATAGTTTCCAGCCTTCTGTCTACTGCCCTTTTTAAATAAGGGTGTTACATTAGCAGTTTTCCAGTCTGCCGGGACCTTTGCTGAGTCCAGGGAGTTTTGGAAAATTATTACCAATGCATCCACAATCCCTACCGCCACTTCCCTCAAGACCCTAGGATGTAAGCCATCAGGTCCAGGTGATTTATCCGCCTTGAGTCCCATTATTTTACCGAGTACCACTTCCTTAGTGATTTTGATCGTGTTTAGCTCCTCCCCCCCTATAGCCCCCTGTTTGTCCAGTGTTGGGATATTCTTAGTGTCCTCTACTGCAAAGACTGATACAAAATATTCATTCAGTGTTTTTGCCATCTCCATATTTCCCACCATTAATTTCCCGGTCTCATCTCCTAAGGGACCAACATTTACTTTAGCCACCCTTTTTCTTTTTATATAACTATAAAAACTCTTACTATCTGTTTTTATATTTTTTGCTAATTTACTTTCATAATCTATCTTCCTTTTCTTAATCAATCTTTTTGTTATTTTTTTCAGTCTTTCAAAGTTTTCTAAATCCTCTATCCTCCCACTAGATTTGGCTACCTTATATGCCCTTGTTTTTAGTCGAATACTATCCTTAATTTCTTTACTTAGCCACGGATGGCTGTCTTTTCTTTTACACCCTTTTCTTCTCAGTGGAATATATATTTTTTGGAAGTTGTAAAATAACTCCTTAAATGTTCATGTATCCTCTTACCCTTTAATCTATTTTCCCAATCCACTCTACTCAATTCCGCTCTCATACCTTCATAGTCTCCTTTATTGAAGCTTAGCACGCTTGTTTGAGATCCAACCTTCTCACCCTCTAATTGAATATGGAATTCAACCATGTTATGGTCACTCATTCCAAGGGGATCCTTTACTAGGACATTTTTTATTAATCCTGTCTCGTTACACAGGTTGCTTGCCCCCTGGTCGGTTCAGTTACATACTGCTCAAGAAACCCATCCCTAATACACTCAATGAACTCATCCTTAAGGCAGCCCTGCCCAATTTGATTTGTCCAATTAATATGATAGTTAAAATCCCCCATAATTATAGATGTTCCCTTATTATAAGCCTCAACTATTTCCTGATTGATACTCCGTCCAACAGAGTTGCAACTGTTAGGAGGCCTATAGACGATGCCCACTAGCGTTTTTTTCCCCTTATTATTCCTTACCTCCACCCAAACTGTTTCATTATCCTGATCTTTTGACCCAATATCATTTCTCTGTAATACAGTGATTCCTTCCTTTATTAACATAGCCACCCCACCTCCCCTTCCTTCTGCCTGTCCTTCCTGATCGTTAAATAACCTGGTATGTTTAATTCCCAGGCATCGTCACCCTGCAGCCATGTTTCTGCAATGGCCACAAGATCATACCCATATGTAGTTATTTGTGCCATTAACTCGTCTGTTTTGTTACGAATGCTACGTGCATTCAGATAGAGAACTTTCAAATATGTTTTGTGACACTTAGTTCCTGCGTTTGCCCTTTTTATTACTTTACCTTTTACTCCATACCTTCTGCCCCTTCCTGACACGCTCTGGTTTTTAATTTCCCCACTGCTACCTAAGTCTATGACCTTCTCTGTTGTCATTTTTATTATTTGCTCTCTAGGAACCTCCCCCCCACTAATTAGTTTAAAGCCCTCTCTACAGCCCTAGTTATATGATCTGCCAGGACTCTAGTCCCAGCACTGGCCAAGTGAAGCCTGTCCCAATGGAACAGCTCCCTCCTGCCCCAGTACTGGTGCCAGTGTCCCAGGAAGCAAAACCCATTTCTCCCACACCAGTCTTTGAGCCACGCATTTAACTCTCTAATTTTATTTGTCCTAGCCAAATTCGCTCATGGCTCAGGTTGGATTATTACCCTTGAGGTTCTGTTTTTTAATTTGACCCCTAGCTGCTCATACTCCTTTAACAGAACCGGCTTCCTAGTCCTATCTATGTTGTTTGTACCAACATGGACCACGACAACTGGATCCACCCCCTCCCACTGCAAGTTTCTTTCCAGCCCAGAGGAGATGTCCTTAACCCTGGCACCGGGTAGGCAACACAGCCTTCGGGACTCTCGCTCTCGGCTGCAGAGAACTCTATCTATCCCCCTAATAATACTATCCCCTACCACTACAACATTTCTATTTACTCCCCCCTCTTGAATGGCCCCCTGTTCCACGGTGCTGTGGCCAGGTTGCTCATCCTCCCTGCAGTCCCTGCTCCTGTCCCCACAGGGAGTAAGAACCTCGAACTTGTTGGACAAGAGCAAGGGCTGCGGCTCCTCCAGCTCTACCTCCTGGATCCCCGTACCTGCCTCACTCGTAGTCACACCGTCCTGTCCCTGACCATGGGCTACATCTGAATTAATTAACTTCATAGGTGTGACCACCTCCTGATACACAGAGTCCAGGTACTTCTCCCCCTCCCTGATGTGTCGCAGTGTCTGAAGCTCAGACTCCAGCTCATCAACACGGAGCTGGAGTTCCTGTAGCAGCAGACACTTGTCACAGACGTAATCACCGTGAGCCTCAATGGGGTTCACCGGCTCCCACATCTCGCAACAGTAACACATCACCTGCTCCATTCTATGTAATTAATTAAATTTTTTATTGTTAGTTATGGACACCCTCTGCCCGATTTTAGATGCTAGTATCCCCTTTAATTAATTGGATTTAAATTACATCAATCCCTCTAGTTACACCAGTTAAATGGTTTACCAACAGTCACTCTGCACCAGAAAGGCCTTATTAACTACAACCCACAGAGTTAAAGTTTGAAAAAGCATAAGGCCATTAGTTTGTCCGCATAAATAATTGGAAACAGCTCAAGGGAGCCACCAAGGCTGGACAGGCTGATTAAAATGCATTAATGACAATACAATCCGGACATTGGGGACATTAGGTGCGATAAATGACCATCTAAAGCCAGTTAACTTAGATTGGTGTAATCATTTAAAACAGCCCGCCAAAAGTTAAACAATGGACTGGCCTGATTTGGCGCACAGATAGGAGATGAAGGAACGGGTATAATTGTAGGCCCTCTGTAGCTATTGCTCTCTTACTCTTGCTCTGCTCTCTTGACTCCGGCCTCTTGGGCTGCTGTCGCTCGTACTTGTGCCCTGGCCTCGTGGCGGGTTCTCTTCTCGCTCCCCGCATTAATTTAACAACCAAGGACATCCATACCAATCGCAGGTAGGGGAACGAGACCCGAGTCCAAAGTCATACAGGACACACAGGCCGCAAAAAGGGCGAGATGAAACGAGACGAGACAAGGCGAGACGAAGAAGGTTAAAACCCGACGAGAGCAGAGAAGGGCAGTGAAAGACGCATTGGTAAAGAAACCAAACGCCTAGTTATAAGCTGGCGTTTGGGGAAGAATTTAGCAGTGTATGGACAGTGAGGATAAGTTGGCTGTTGATCACTGCGAATAAGCTGGCGTTAAACGCGGGTGTCCACGCCACAACAAATATGTTGGCATTCGAAGGATGTGTAGAAAAATCAAACCAGCAATAAAACCGCCAACCGCCCCATAACCGCAACGTTACTGCTGACGACCGCCCGAGGGAGAAGAGGAGAACCCATCGCGACGAGACGACGACGGTAGCTGAGGAGAGGGAAGGTGTGTCGCAGCAGCAGCTCCAGCACCGCGCCCTGAAACCACGTGGCGACGGAGTACCCCAAAGGACAGAGACCAAACCTCAAAACTCGCAACTGTTAAAGCAACAGGCTTTGGATTGGTGAGCATGAATTCCTGGCCCCTCATAGCTTAATCTAGTTAGGTATGGGGGTGGGATAAGGATAAGGGGATTGTTAATGTAGTTGTTTTTCCCTCGATGTACTGTGTGTTCCCCATTCCCTGTATAAGTATAATCTTTTGTTTACGCCTGTATTTTATACCAGTGAGCTTCTCATAAGACTGTGTTTTATTCTGTTTTAATAAAATCTTGTTTTCTTACACTAAACCATTTGTCTACACGATTTTTCTGTATCGCCGCCTGTACCTAAGTCCGGTGTCTAGAAACCAGGGGCGTGGGAGCGATTCGAACCGCTCACAGGCAGTCAGGGGCATAACTGACTGGGCGCACGTGCCACCCGCCACCCCCTACATGACTTAGAAATATATCGCCGTTCCTTCATAGTCGCTGGGTCAAATCTTGGAACTCCCTACCTAACAGCACTGTGGGAGTACCTTCACCACATGGATGCAGCGGTTTAAGAAGGTGGCTCACCAACACCTTCTCAAGGGCAATTAGGGATGGGCATTAAATGCTGGCTTTGCCAGCGATGCCCACGTTCCAGGGACTAATATAAAAAAAAATTCTAGGCTGCCAAGTCTGACTAGACAAGCCAATACAAATTTGGCAAATGGACAGATCATGAATTGGGGATGGGGAGACAGAATTTGAATAACTCTCACATCTATTTGCAACACAAAATGGACTATCATACTTCTTCCACTGTGTTGTACCCTTGGATCAACAGGGCCAGCCATATTTCCCCACACCAAAGTCCTAGACCGAGCAAGAGCACTCATTATAATGGATTTGAGAAGTATATCCAGTCAACCATTGTAACAACTATTGTTTAATATTGGTAATTCCTTGTGCTCGCAGTTTCTTTGCAATGTATTCTTGTTTAGTTTGATTTACATAAACTATTACCGCACAGAAGCAAGCCATTCAGCCCAACAGGTCTATGCCGGTGTTTATGCTCCACACAAGCCTCTTCACACCTTTCTTCATCTCACCCTATCTACATGTCCTTCTATTCCTTTCTCCTTCAAGTACTTATAGTATTCTAATTGATTTATTTTTATAACACACTCTGGCAACTAGAATGTGGCTGGATGAAAGGTCTCTTACATTCCCCTGCAACCTGAAATTGTCAGAGTGTAAAGCCTGGAAATTGATTCATGCCAGCACACAAGGAGCACTCAATACTGGGCCTCATTTACACAAGACCAGCAAGCTATCTGTGGAAGCCAGCAGGCGTTGAAGAGGATTTAAATTTTAGGCCGCTGTGTCGCAGGCAATAGCCGGCAACAGCCCTCAGGCAGGTTCTGGGAGAGGGGGCAGCGATCGGGAGGGAGGGAGCTGAGCAGAGGCCGGCAACAGTCTTTGGCATTGCAGTGGAGACATGAGGATCACATGTATCTGTGAGACAGGGTACAAAGGGCAAAGTTACGGTACCAAATTCCATCTTGTGGGGGTTGAAGGGGGCGGGGTGCGAAGAAACGTCCACCACCGATGCTTTTAAAATAAATAAATAAGTAATATTCTGGAGGTATAGTTTGGTGTAAAACTTTACACTGGATTACCTGAGTATCTCAGGTAGTTGTTACTTTATAGCTGAATCCTATGGAAGGCATAAAGATGTATCACTCTAACAGACATTTTGAGAACAGTGGGCTTTGCGTGCAAAATGGGCAATTTTCCTGGAAAAGTTAAAAATACTAATGTCTTGGAGTTGAAGCAACAAATGGTCATCTCTTGCTAGGTTGAAGAGAAATAGATAAGACAGATAAAACTATAACAACAAAGCAATTAAAGGAAATAAAAGCTGTACTAATCAGTCTTAGAGCTCATTAAGAACAACAGGACACAGTACCAGAAGTCAAACAAATGTACTGCCCAGGGAACCTTCTCAAAATTGGCAAAATAACTTGGTGAACATGCAGGTCCTGGACATTTATATAGAGGGCAAGAGAAGCGGATCAACTGGGGATGGGGCAGTCCCTATGACATCAAGTTACTTGCCAGAACCAATCAAGTTCGGTCAAATTTCTACAGTGGTGTGAGGGACGCATGAATGACAATGATTTAACATTTTTCATTCAACCTCTACACACTACAAGGATTAAGCTAAACTGTTATAAAAATGGCAATGGCACTGTGAAGATGTAAATGCTCAGATCAGCATGGCATACCTGTTTAAGCATATTTAATCATCTTCAGCTATTAGGTCAGGTAATAATCCTTGGTGAAAACATTTTTTTCAGGCATCTTCCTTATAGATAGAATTGAAGGTATTCCTCAGCATATTGTGGCTACTTTGTGGGTCAACATGAGTAGAATGGGCCGTAATATTCCTTCACGTTTCTTGCTTACCAGGAAATAAACAATGATACTTCTACTGTTTAACAATGGGCTTACTCTGTTTTATTCCTATATCTATCTATATATATATAAAAAAGGATATGTCTGTCTGTCTGTCTCTCTGTCCGGATATACAATCAAAAGTTATAGAGCGTACCTACACATATGTTATATCAAAAGAAAGCTCATCATTAAGGGACTCTTGTAGGTGTATTTACTTTTTGCTCGGACAAAAATTGTGCCGACGGTATCCAAAAAACGTTCAAAATTCCTCTCATTATCCGCTCATTTGCATCGAGTGGGGGCGGGTTCATTGTGTGCGCGGGCGGGCCATCCTACAGTTGAGTGACATGATGATTGACCAATCCTACAGTTCAGTGACCTGACGGTTGACCAATCGGTGAGTGTGTGGGCGGGCCTTATCATTCTGAACTGAGGTGAGTGGCCGCCATCTTGATTCCTAACTGTTAATTTCTTTTTCCCACTTTCTGCGTGTTTCTTTTCAAATCTATATTTCCAGCAAAAAAAAAGTTGCTTTTAAAACACAAATTGTTTTTAAAAAAAGTTAATGAATTTGTAAATCTTTTCTCTAACATCTAGAATTTTCCTACCTTTCACCTTTTTTCCAGGCCTGTAAGCCTGGGCCTCTGTTGCTCAGCCACGCCCGAGCTAGGCACCTCCCGTCGCGCTCAACAAGCAGCTCGCGATCGCCGCCATCTTTGTGAAGATTGGAGGGGGCGGCCCTGAGCCGAGCGTCGCCACCCGCCGCCATCTTAGTAAAGGCGGGTGGGGCAGGAGTCAGCGCGTGCGACTTGAGTCCGGCTGGGCCTCACGCGGTAGGTTGCGCGGCGGCGTCTCTCTCTCTCTGCTCTTGAAGCCGGCTCGGGCGGGGTGCGGGGCTCGGGATTCGGCAGATCAGGGCTCGGGGGGGGAGGGTGGGGTGGGGCTCGGGAGATCAGGCCCTGGGAGATCGGGGTGGGGGGGGGCGAGCCTCGGGAGATCGGGGGGATGCGGGGCTCGGGAGATCGGGGGGGGGGATGCGGGGCTCGGGAGATCGGGGCTCGGGAGATCGGGGGGGCGGGGCTCGGGAGATCGGGAGCGGGGCTCGGGAGATCGGGGGCGGGGCTCGGGAGACCGGGGGGGGGCGGGGGCAGGGCTCGGGAGGGCGGGGGGCGGTGCTCGGGAGATCGTGGCTCGGGAGATCGGGGCTCGGGTGATGGGCTCAGGGAGGCGGCAGGCAGGGCGCTCCCCTTCCCCCCCCTTCTTTCCCCCTCTCCCCCCTCCCTCCCCCTCCTTCTTCCCCCCCTCCTTCCCCCTTCTCCCCCCCCTTCTTCCCCCCTCCCTCCCCCTCTCCCCTCCTTCCCCCCTCCCCTCCCTTCTTCCCTCCCCCTTCTCCCCCTTCTCCCCTCTCCCCCCTTCTTCTCACCCTCCCTCCCCCTTCTTCCCCCCTTCTTCCCTCCCTCCCCCTTCTCCCTCCCCCCCTCTCCCCCCCTCCCCCTCCCTCCCCCCACCTCCCCTCCCCCCTCCTCCCCCCCACCTCACCTCCTCCCCTCCCCCCCCACCTCCCCTCCCCCCCTCCCCCCCCCCACCTCCCCTCCCCTCCTCCCCCCCACCTCCCTCCCTCCCCCCCTTCCCTCCCCCCCACCTCCCCTCCCCTTCTTCCCCCCTCCTCCCCCTTCTTCCCACCTCCTCCTTTCTTCCCCCCTCCCCTTTCCTCCCCCCCTCCCCGTTTCCTCCACCTTTCCTCCTCTCTCCCCTTTCCTCCCCGCCTCCCTTTTCCCCCCTTTCTCTCTCTCTTCCCCCCGTCGCTCTCTCTTCCCCCCAGTCGCTCTCTCTCTTCCCCCAGTCGCTCTCTCTCTTCCCCCCAGTCGCTCTCTCTCTTCCCCCCAGTCGCGCTCTCTCTTCCCCCAGTCGCGCTCTCTCTTCCCCCAGTCGCGCTCTCTCTTCCCCCCAGTCGCGCTCTCTCTTCCCCCAAGTCGCGCTCTCTCTTCCCCCAGTCGCTCTCTTCCCCCAGTCGCTCTCTCTCTTCCCCCAGTCGCTCTCTCTCTTCCCCCCAGTCGCTCTCTCTTCCCCCCAGTCGCGCTCTCTCTTCCCCCCCAGTCGCTCTCTCTCTTCCCCCAGTCGCTCTCTCTCTTCCCCCCAGTCGCTCTCTCTCTTCCCCCCAGTCGCTCTCTCTCTTCCCCCCAGTCGCTCTCTCTCTTCCCCCCAGTCGCTCTCTCTCTTCCCCCAGTCGCTCTCTCTCTTCCCCCCAGTCGCTCTCTCTCTTCCCCCCAGTCGCTCTCTCTCTTCCCCCCAGTCGCTCTCTCTCTTCCCCCCAGTCGCTCTCTCTCTTCCCCCCAGTCGCTCTCTCTCTTCCCCCCAGTCGCTCTCTCTCTTCCCCCCAGTCGCTCTCTCTCTTCCCCCCAGTCGCTCTCTCTCTCTCTTCCAACAACATCATGCCCTCAAAAGACCCTCGGCACCGCCGGGCACTTCAGCTAGTAATATATATTTGTGGTTTTAGCAATGTAAAAGGTTGAAGCGTCAAGACACAACATTCTTGACTTGTTAAATGTATTTAATAACTAATTGATTGAACGTAGACATTTGCAAAATAAAAGTAAAAAAAAGAAATCTGGGAATGGAATGAGGAACACAAAAAGGCATGACAATGAGTTCAAAAAGTTAAATATAGGTTTTTACGTGCAGTTACCGATAACTAGAGAAAGTAATTTGGTGCAGTATAACATTCGGTAACAAATACTGTTACATTACCGCATGCAGTGTGATTTGCCATCAGAAAACTGCAGTTTTGTTTAAAATGTCCCAGAGACCGTGAAAATGCCAGCTTCTGAGCAGATCTGAGAAATAACAAATCACTTGGTCTACTGGTAAATCATTTCTCACCAACTACGTTGGCAGAAAACACGGTGCACTCTCATAATATTTTAGTTCATTTTGCAAACTAGAAGTCAGAAAATGGTCAGTAATTTTTAAAAACCAAACTAACTTCCAATTGCAATCATCAGTTACTTTTCTAACAGGTGTAATGAAATAAATTAAGCGGTTATTAGATAGATTTGCACTATTCATATTGTGTCAGTAAGACATCAATAAGCAAAATGTGGATAAATATTGAGGGTCTGTATCAAATTTCTTTCCGGGGCATTTCAATTCTGTAAAGACTTTTAACTGCTCTGCGAAAATTACCTGTGATTTATTTCCTCCAAGCACGTTCACCATGACGTCCATGACAGTCTCATGCATACCTAGCACTCTCATCAAGTTTGGATGTTGATAGAATACTTTGTTGTTCATGATATCCCTGAAGGATATGGAATAATCAGACTGAAATTAGCACAGAACATATTTGAACTATGATTTACCTGAAGTAGGAGTTTTTGATGCGTACTCTGATTTTTTTTTTGTCAACAATTTTCACACTTTTCTGCCTCTCCCTGAAAATGCTGGCCCCTTGCTGCGTCTGCTTCCACCAGCACTGAGCCTTCTCTGGCATCTCACCCAAGTGATCATCATTGATGTGTGAGCCTTGACAGTGAATGTTAGCAGGCTATTTGACAAAATAGTATTACAGGCAAGCCAGATCCTGTCCTTGTGCAAAGTTCACACTCATGCACTTCCAGCATGGCATACTGGATCGTGATCAGGAGTGAGAGCCTCCCTCCCTAACTCAAGGAAACTAAGGCCAATTGTAGCACCATCCCAGTTGACAGCAGCGAACTCACAATAGACCAGGTATCAAACTTGGGTTCTGTATGGCTCAAGTACTGACTAGATAACCTCGCTGTGCCATCGGGAAGAGTTCTCTCAATCCTCTGTGATCGGACACATGCACTTGTCCCGACTGCCATGCTTATTTTTACAGCTCGGTGCTTTTTAACTCTACATTTCCTTCTAACAGGGAAATCAGAACCCTGAAGCGACATTAATTTGGGAACAGGTTTATAATAAACTGTAATCTTACAAAACAGCGGCTGTTATTTGTGCAGTAGTAAAATAGCACAGCCATTTTCAAAACGTTATGAGCCAAAAAACAACTAAAACTTGTCCATACCCTAATCCACGAATCATAAGCATTTCTTCTTCCTTCCCCATTCTCACACTTAGGAGGGATCGAATCTGTCCAAGGGAAGCCAGCAGACTGACGGTTTCCTGTACGGAGACAGCACTGATGGTGTATGCTTTCCGCATAGCTCGCAGCAGCTCACCAATCGCATCATACTGTTGGCGCAAAAGGCTGAACATGGTTTTAATCAGTTCTGCATCCTGAATGTATGACTCTTGAGACCAGTGTACCATAGTCTGTGAGATAAGTTGTGTCAGGTTGGCTGAAAGAGAGAGAAATTCAGAATAATATTGTAACACCAAAAATCATTTGCACTTTGATGGTTCCTTCCATGCAGCAAAATTTCTGAAAGCACTTCACAAAAAAAGAGGGGGAAAACTAGCAACAAGTACGAGATAGGAGAGTTACAAGAGGTGGCCAATGGTGTGGTTGAAGGAAGAGATAGGTTTTGAGCAGGCTTTTGAAGATGAGGAGAGATATAGCTAAATGGAGGGAATTAGGAAGAGAATTCCTAAGTTGATGGTTGAAAGCTCTGTTACTGATGGGGAAGTGAGAGTCGGAGGAGGGGTTGTACAGTAGGCCCGAGTTGGAAGGGTGGTAGTGTGATAAGTGAGTGAGACTGGGAATGGAATAGGATGTGGGCAGCAGAGTATAAGTTAAACATAGGTAAAATGGCTGTGATACAGAGTTAACTTTAAATCCATTAAAGCAGTAAACTCTTTGTTCATATACAGGAAACTTCGCGATATCCGGCACCGACGGGACCAAGCTGCTGCCGATCTATCAAAACTTCCGGATAGACCAGCGCTAACGTTGAAGGATACGGAGGTTTTCATCTCCGTATCTGACAACAAACACGGTTGCTTAGCAACAGCTTGTAAACACTCGGCCCGTACCTTGGAAGCATCTCTGAAGCTGTCGCTAAGCTACAGAGTCGCTTTCCAGAGTGTGGTGAAATAAGTCTTTTAAGTATATACCTTATTCTACCTGTGTATAGTTTCCTATTGTAATCTATTGTAACCCTGCTGTTTTCTTGGTTGGCCAGGAATGCTGATGTACTCTGCTGTGCCATTGATTGTCCTGATCTGTTACTTCGCCCCTGGCTCCGCCTCCTAGTTCACTTCTGAGAAGCTGGTCAGAAGGCTAACATGTGTGTTCTGTTCTGTCCAGTTCTAAGCTATTAAAAGCCAACTGTTTGAGTTATAACTACCAGTCTCTGTAGCTATTTAAAGTCTATCACGGAGCCTGACTGTAAAAAAAAAAAAAAAAAAAATGCTAGAAGAAAAAAACCTAACCAAAATGGCTGCTGATTTCTGCCGTTAGATTAAGGTTTCCGGACATACAACCTCCGGATAAACCAAAGTTTCCTGTAGTATGGTCTTCATCGGATGACTTTTAGATCCACTTTTAAAGTAAAGTTCTATATTTTACTTTAAACATTATTTTCTCAGCTCTATTATAGTTTGACAGATCATGCAGTCTGGGTGGGGGAAAGTGAGACCCACTTCTGCCTGGTCTCTGTCCCTTTCTGTGATTTGAAATTCCAACAGGGAGATGTTGGAATTTCTTGAGCCCACTCCCATTTGTTGAAACAGGCAGGACTGGTGGAAGATGTATCCTGCTGGAATCCCACCAGTTCTGCTTTTCCAGCAGCCTGTACCTGCTGCCCAAAAGCTTAGGCCCACAATACAGTTTTTCAGTGGCAATCAATCGTAAAGGGATCATTTGCTATTAGGAAATAAGCAACAAAGACACGACTGGCATTGCTTAAATAAAATTGCTTCTTCAGCTGAATCCCAGAACGTAATTTTAACTACAACTTGTATTTATATAGTGACTTTAACGTAGTAAAACGTCCTAAGGTGCTTCACAGGAGTATTATAAGACAAAAATGTTTTGACACCAAGCCACATAAGGAGAAATTAGGGAAGGTGACCAAAAGCTTGGTCAAAGAGGTAGGTTTTAAGGAGCGTCTTAAAGGAGGAAAGAGAGGTAGAGAGGTTTAGGAAGGGAATTCCAGAGCTTGGGGCCTAGACAACAAAAGGCACAGCCACCAATGGTTGAGCGATTATAATCAGGGATGCTCAACAGGGAAGAATTAGAGGAGCGCAGATATTTCGGGGTGGGGGGGGGGGGCGGTTGTGGGGCCGAAGAAGATTACAGAGATAGGAAGGGGCAAGGCCATGGAGGGATTTGAAAACAAGGATGAGAATTTTGAAATCGAGGCGCTGCTTAATCGGGAGCCAATGTAGGTCAGCGAGCACAGGGGTGATGGGTGAACGGGACTTGGTGTGAGTTAGGACACGGGCAGCCAAGTTTTGGATGACCTCAAGCTTATGTAGGGTAGAACGTGGGAGGCCAGCCAGGAGTGCGTTGGAATAGTCAAGACGTCTAGAGGTAACAAAGGCATGGATGAGGGTTTCAGCAGCGGATGAGCTGAGGTAAGGGCGGAGACGGGCAATGTTACGGATGTGGAAATAGGCGGTCTTAGTTATGCTGCGGATATATGGTCGGAAGCTCATTTCAGGGTCAAATATGACACTTAGGGGCGATTTTCTGATGTCGGAGGAGGCGGGTTTGGTGGCGGGAAAATCAGATTCAAAGAGGTCACAGATCTGGTGGTTATATCCCTTGCCAGCTGTACCTGCACAGCCTTTAAACTAATTAGTGGGGGGGAGGTTTTAAGAAAGCGAAAAATAAAAATGACAGCGGAGAAGGCAATAGAGCAAGGTAGCAGTGGGGGAATTAAAAACCAGAGCGTGTCAGGAAGGGACAGAATGTATGATGATAATAAAGGTAAAGTAGTAAAAGGGGTAAAAACAGGAATAAATTGTCAGACAACATATTTGAAAGTTCTTTATCTGAATGCACGCAGCATTTGTAACAAAATAGACGAGTTGACGGTGCAAATAACTACACATGGTTATGATCTGGTGGCCATTACGGAAACATGGCTGCAAGATGATCATGACTGGGAACTAAACATACAAGGGTATTTGACAATTAGGAAGGACAGACAGGAAGGAAAGGGAGGTGGGGTTGCTATGTTAATGAAGGATGGAATCACTGCAATAGTCAGAAATGATATTGGGTCAAAGGATCAGGATAGTGAAACAGTTTGGGTGGAGATAAGGAATAATAAGGGGGAAAAAGTCACTAGTGGGCGTAGTCTATAGGCCTCCTAACAGTTGCAACTCTGTTGGTCGGAGTATAAATCAAGAAATAGTTGGGGCTTGTAATAAGGGAACAGCTATAATCATGGGGGATTTTAACTTTCATATTGACTGGACTAATCAAATTGGGCATGGCAGCCTTGAGGAAGAGTTCATATTAGGGATGGGTTCCTTGAGCAGTATGTAACTGAACCAACCAGGGGGCAGGCAATCTTAGATCTGGTCCTGTGTAATGAGACAGGATTAATAAAAAAATGTCCTAGTAAAGGATCCCCTTGGAATGAGTGACCATAATATGGTTGAATTCCAAATTCAGTTTGAGGGTGAGAGTTGGATCTCAAACCAGCGTACTGAGCTTAAATAAAGGAGACTATGAAGGTATGAGAATAGAATTGACTAAAGTGGACTGGGAAAACAGATTAAAGTGTAAGACGGTACAAGAGCAGTGGTCTGCATTCAAGGAGATATTTCACATCTTTCAAGAAAATATATTCCACTGAGGAAAAAGGGGAGTAAAAGAAAAGACAGCCATCCGTGGCTTAGTAAAGTAATAAAGGATAGTATCCGACTGAAAACAAGGGCATATAAAGTAGCCAAATCTAGTGGGAGGATAGAAGATTGGGAAGCATTTAAAAGCCAGCAAACAATAACTAAAAGATTAATTAAGAAAGGGAAGATAGATTATTAAAGTAAACTAGCAAAAAATATAAAAACAGATAGCAAGAGTTTCTACAGCTATATAAAAAGAAAAAGGGTGGCTAAAGTGAACGTTGGTCCCTTAGAGGATGAGACCGGGAAACTAGTGGTGGGGAACATGGAGATGGCAAAGACGCTGAACAAATATTTTGTATCAGTCTTTACAGTAGAGGACACTAAAAATATCCCAATACTGGACAAACAGGGGGCAATGGGGGGGGGGGGGGGAGGAGCTAAACACAATTAAAATCACTAAGGAGGTGGTACTCGGTAAAATTATGGGACTTAAGGCGGATAAATCCCCCGGACCTGATGGCCTACATCCTAGGGTCTTGAGAGAAGTTGCGGTAGAGATTGTGGATGCATTGGTGATTATTTTCCAAAACTCCCTGGACTCAGGAAAGGTCCCAGCAGATTGGAAAACTGCTAATGTAACACCCTTATTTAAGAAGGGAAGTAGACAAAAAGCTGGAAACTATAGACCAGTTAGCCTAACATCTGTGGTTGGTAAAATGTTGGAGTCCATTATTAAGGAAACAGTAACAGAGCATTTGGATAAACATAATTTAATAGGACAGAGTCAGCATGGTTTTATGAAGGGGAAGTCATGTTTGACAAATTTGCTGGAATTCTTTGGGGACGTAACATACAGGGTGGATAAAGGGGAACCAGTGGATGTAGTGTATTTGGACTTCCAAAAGGCATTTGACAAGGGGCCACACAAAAGATTACTGATCAAGATAAAAAATCACGGGATTGGGGGTAATATACTGGCATGGGTGGAAGATTGGCTACCTAACAGAAAACAGAGAGTGGGGATAAATGGTTCGTTCTCGGGCTGGCAATCAGTAACTAGTGGTGTTCCGCATGGGTCAGTGCTGGGACCCCAGCTGTTTACAATCTATATTAATGATTTGGAGGAAGGGACCGAATGCAACATATCCAAGTTTGCCGACGATACAAAGATGGGAGGGAAAGCAGTGAGGATATAAAAAACCTGCAAAAGGACATAGACAGGCTAAGTGAGTGGGCAGAGATTTGGCAGATGGAATATAATGTTGGAAAGTGTGAGGTTATGCACTTTGGCAGAAAAAATCAAAGAGCAAGTTATTATCTAAATGGAGAGAACCTGCAAAGTGCTACAGTACAAAGGGATCTGGGGGTCCTGATGCATGAAACACAAAAAGTTCGTATGCAGGTGCAGCAGGTGATCAGGAAGGCCAATGGAATCTTGGCTTTTATTGCAAGGGGGATGGAGTATAAAAACAGGGAAGTCTTGCTGCAGTTATACAGGGTATTGGTGAGGCCACACCTGGAATACTGCGTGCAGTTTTGGTTTCCATATTTAAGAAAAGATATACTTGCTCTCGAGGCGGTTCAGAGAAGGTTCACTCGGTTGATTCCGGAGATGAGGGGGTTGACCTATGAGGAAAGGTTGAGTAGGTTGGGCCTCTACTCATTGGAGTTCAGAAGAATGAGAGGCGATCTTATCGAAACATGTAAGATTGAGGGGGATTGATTGGGTGGATGCGGTGAGGATGTTTCCACTGATGGGTGAGACTAGAACTAGGGGGCATAATCTTAGAATAAGGGGCTGTCCTTTCAAAACTGAGATGAAGAGAAACTTCTTTACTCAGAGGGTAGTAAATCTATGGAATTTGCTACCCCAGAGAGTTGCAACATTAAATAGATTTAAAACGGAGATCACAGAAATCACAGAAACCCCACAGTGCAAATAGAGGCCATTCGGCCCATCGAGCCTGCACCGATACATATCCCACCCGATCCCCGTAACCCCTACACCAACACATATCCCACTCTATCCCCGTAACCTCACGTATTTAATCCCCCTAACACTAAGGGTCAAATTATCATAGCCAATCAACCTAACCCGCACATTTTTGGACTGTGGGAGGAAACCGGAGCACCCGGAGGAAACCCACGCAAACACGGGGAGAATGTGCAAACTCCACACAGTCACCTGAGGCCAGATTCGAACCCGGGTCCCTGGCGCTGTGAGGCAACAGTGCTAACCACTATGCCACCGTGATAGACAGTTTCCTAGCAGATAAGGTAATTAGGGGTTACGGGGAGAGGGCAGGGAAGTGGATGTGAGTCTAGGTTCGGATCAGCCATGATCCTATTGAATGGCGGAGCAGGCCCGAGGGGCCGTATGGCCTACTCCTGCTTCTACTTCTTATGTTCTTATGCCTTGGTTTCTTTGGCAGGCCTCTTCCTCCGAGATGAGTGGAAGAGCACCTCCATGCTAGCTGTCACCCCCTCCAACAACTTTTGCAGCACCTCTTTCAAGAGCCTTGGGTAGGCCCTTGCCTTGGAACTGGACATAGTGGTTTCTCAAAAGATGTTGGAGATGGTGCAGGAAACGCAGAAATGCTGTGGAATGAGCCAAGGGAGCAAGAAGCCATAAAATCAGACTGGAAAAGTGCTGTCAACAGAGGCGAGTTTCAGTCCCAAAACACTAATTGAGCAAGGGCATCCCACACCTCTGAAATCAGGTGGCCAATCATGGGAAAAGCGCAAATTTTTGAAACCCATCAGTGGAAGCGGGTTTCAAACCCACCCAAACTGAAACCCGCCTCCATCTCGCCTCCAGTTGGAAAATCGCCCCCTAAGACTGCGAACAGTGTGGTTCAGCCTCAGACAAATGTTAGGGAGAGGGATGGAGTCAATGGCTAGGGAACGGAGTTTGTGGTGGGGACCGAAAACAATGGCTTTGGTCTTCCCAATATTTAGGGAGAAAATGTTTGCACATCCGGACAAGCAGTCTGACAATTTATAGACTGTTGAGGGGTCGAGAGAAGTGGTGGTAAGGTGGAGCTGGGTGTCGTCAGTGTACATGTGGAAACTGATGCTGTGTTTTCGGATGATGTGTTTCAATATTAATATTAAAAATCTAAGTTAAAACCTTGCAATTTGTTTTTGGATCAAATTGGGTTGTTGATACCATAATTCCAAATGAATTTCAGCCACTCTGTTATAAGCAGTATACACTGAAGGAATATTGTATCATTCTGTTAAAAGGTCCATTTCTGCATTGACGAAACCCTCCATACCGAGCCCTCCTCTATGGCCTGCATTGATAATTACTGACTGGAAGAACTTGCCGTGACTCTTTCTGTTCATTTGTGTATGAACTTTTATTAGAATAATTGGAGCCCACTCAAATAAAGTCCAAATTTTCTGCTGGTGTACTGCATAATAGGTTACTTCTCAGGGCGAGTCCTCCTCATTCTATCAAATAGGGTCAACCAGCAAAAGCGCAGCTCACACAAATTGTCCTGAATTTACGCCAGTTCTTAACAGGCTGTATATTTATGCCTAAAATTTTAGGTACAACAGGACCAAAGTCATATTTCTGGTGTTTTATTCTTATTTTTCTTAAGCAATTTTTATTTTTCATTCCCACAATGATCTATATCTGCCATAGTTTTCCCCACACACTTAAATCTGCCTAGGTCCCTTTGTAACTTCCTATTTCCATCTACACAACTCGCTGTGCTTTTTAGGTTAGTATTATCTGCAAACTTGGATTTCCAACTCTCTATTCCTTCATCCAAGTCATTGCTATAGATGGTGAAAAGCAGTATTGGTCCCTAGGGAACACCACTTGTCACATCCCACCAATCAGAGTACATTCTTTTTACCCATACTCTGTTTCTTACCTCACAACCATTTTCCAACCCATGTCATAAAGGTTACCTCCAATTCCGTTTTATTTTTGATACTAATGTCTTGTACGGAACCATATCAAATGCTTTCTGGAAGTTCATATAGACAACGGGGTAGAAATTGATGCATTATGCCCATTTTTCAGGTAGAAAATGGGTGCAAAGCATACCAATTTAACAGTGGGATGGCCTGTGCCCAATCTGTGCAGGCGTTGGTCCCACTGCTAAATTTGTGGCCCCCTCAACTTTATTTGGGCCTCCCTGATGATAGATTCCAGTATCTTCCCAGCAACTGATGTTAAACTGACAAGTCTGTAGTTTTCTGGTTTCTCCCTCTCTCCTTTCTTAAATGATGGAGTGACATTTGAAATTTTCCAATCCAAAGGCACAATTACCAAATCTATTGAGCTTGGGAAAATTATTACTAATGCACTTGTTTCTTTTAATAGCCTAGGGTGAAATCCATCAGGTCCTGGAGATTTGTCTATCTTAAGTCACATTATTTTTTCCATTTTCATGTTTAAACTATATTACATCCAAGAAGTTCCTCTCCTTGACTTATTTTTAGGTACCCTTTTACCACTGGTATATTATCCTCTTCCTCTACTGTGAAAACATATGCAAAGTATTCATTTACAAGTCTACCACTTCCTTATTATCCATTTTAGTATCAACTGCACTGGCTTTAATGGGTTCATATTTCCCCTTACTACTCGCTTTCTCTTAATATATTTATAGAAGCTTTTATAGTTAGATTTGATACCTATTGCAAGTTTTTTCATTAATTTTTTTGCACCTCTTATTACTTTCTTTCTTGTTTTTATAGCCCTCCCAGTCTACTGGATTTCCACTTTATCTTGCAATGTGTAAGCCTTTTCTTTCAGCTTGATACTGTCTCTTGCATTGTTTGTTGAACATGATTTCCTAATTGCACAAGTAGAATTTTTGCATTTTAGGGGTATGTGCTGGTTTTGTATTGTACCAAAAACCTCTGAATACTTCCCGCTGTTGGTAGGTTTAACCCTTAACAGCTCAGCCCAGTTTATTCTGGTCAATTTATTTCTCATCTCTTCAAAGTTTGCCTTACTTGCTTCTTCCTCATTCTTTATTAACACTTTTATTTTAGGATTTTATCATACAAAAAAAAAGAAAAAAAACTAAGTTGAGAGAGGCAACTCCTCCACAGTTCTTGGCATTCTCCTCCTCTTCAGAGATTAGGGATAAATACTGTGGGTCCTCTTTGTGGGGTAGTCTATCTTAGATGACTTGGTAAATACACGAGTATTCAGTGCTTCAACTGGCATGCATCCCTGGATGACCAATTCAAAGGCAACAGAATTTATGACTTCTCAACAGCCTTTCTGGAATGAGGCTGGTGCCCTAAGTTGCTTGGACCAATGCACTTGTTTTCTTAAAAATCAAAAGTATCCTTCATAAGGGAGGGTTCTAGGCTGCCACCTTTATTTTGGTTTGTTGAGGAGTGCTGGTGCTGCTGATCCTATAGGTTGGGGCTCAATACACAGATACTTTCTTGGCATTTGATGCAACTGCCTCAGCTGAGGTTTAGGATTATACCAATGGAAGCCCAGCAATCCCTTGGGCCACTACACTAGGGACTGACGCCCATCTGATGGCGAAGAATGAGTCAGGCCTTAAATTTTTAGATGTTTTATGCTTGCCGTGTGCGCTACCACAAATAGTTTGACCAGATTACGCAGAAGAAACTGGCAGGGAAAGAATATTGATCGATTGAGCACTGTTGGGTCAAGTTCATGCCCAACTCTCTTTTTGGGCTTGGATTTGAAGATGATGCTCGACTATTAGAATTTAATAATGTTACTAACAAAAATACTAATATTAACATAGACAAACATATTATTTTAGAAATAATTAAGAACTTGAAAATAGATACAGCAGCCGGGCCAGATGATAGTCACCCGAGGGTCCTCAGAGAGATGGGACATGTGCTGTACGAGCTCATAGTCTATATTTTTAATAGTTCATTGCACTCTGGGCTGGTTCCTATAGACTGGAAGGAGGCTAATGTAGTCACCTTTTTTAAAGATGGGGACAAGATGGACTCAGGCAACTATAGGCCCATTACTTTGACATCAATCATAGGTAAGATGCTTGAGGGAATCATTAGCGATGTAATATATGAATGCTTGGATAGAGAGGGACATATTAGGGACACCCAATATGGCTTCATAAAAAGGTTATGTCTTACAAATCTAATTGTATTTTTTGCAGAAGTTATAAAGTTGGTGGATGAGGGAAGTCCAGTAGACATTGTCTACTTAGACTTCCAAAAAGCTTTTGATAAGATACCGCACAAGAAACTTCTCTCTAAAATCAAAAACTTTGGTATTAGTGGTAATATATTGAGCTGGATTGAGAACTGGCTGGCAGGACGGAGGCAAAAAGTAGTTATAGATGGATTTGGATCTGTTTGGAGACCGGTCACCCAAGGTGTTCCGCAGGGATCGGTGTTGGGACCGTTGCTCTTTTACTATTTTTATTCATGATCTGGATGTGGGTGTTGGGGGTACGATCTGCAAATTTTCAGATGATACTAAGATCTGTGTGTGTGTTAGGACTGTAGATGATGCTCGTGTGCTTCAGGCGGATCTTAATATGTTGGAAGATTGGGCTCATGACTATCAAATGATGTATATCTTGGATAAGTGCAGTGTTATGCATGTGGGATGGGCAAATGCTCAACATTCATACACTCTTCAGGGAAAAGCATTAAAGAAGGTGGTGATAGAAAGTGATTTGGGCATTCTAGTGCATACATCTCTAAAGGTACAGGAGCAAGGCTGTGAAGTGATAGCTAGAGCAAATAGGGTGTTAGGACAATTGAGTACAAGGCGAGGCTTATTGTTTTGTCCTTGTACAAGACCTTGGTCAGGTCTCACTTGGAATACTGTGTCCACTTTTGGTCTGTTCACATGGTGGGTGATATTGAGGCTTTGGAAAGGGTGCAGAGGAGGACGACTAGACTAATTCCCAGTTTAAAGCATCTCAGTTAACAAGATAGGTTAAAAGAGTTGGGACTCTACACTTTAGAGAAGCGTAGATTTAGAGGTAATCTGATTGAGGTTTACAAGATGATGAAGGGAATATATTGTGTTCCAGTTGACAGTTTGTTCCAATTAAATAGGTTAGGCAGAACCAGGGGTCACAAATTTAAGTTGTATAAGGCCAGATCTAGGTTAGATGTCATGAGGTGGTTCTTTTCCCAGAGAATAGTGAACCTCTGAACAGGCTGCCGTCTAGTGCGATGGATGCTGATTTTCTGAATTCCTTTAAACGAAAGCTGGACCTGTTTCTGGCTGGGGCAGAGATCACCTCTTACAGAAGGTGGGAATTGCTGGAAATTCAGGGCCAGAGTGGTCTCCTAGACTAGTTTCGATCAGCTAGAGGAATCTCCCAGATTTTTCTCCCCCCAAATTGGCCTGGGTTTTTTAATCTGGTTTCGCGCCTCTCCCAGGAGATCACATGGTTTCAGGTGAGGTGGAGTGTGAATATTGTGATACGCAAGGTATCGCTATTGTGTGGGAAAGGCTCGATGGACCAGAGGGTCTTTACCTGTCCTTCATTGTTTTTATGTAACTGTTGCCCGAGATCTTCCTCTGCTGGGGGATGAGCGGAGGTTGGACACCTTCCTCAATATTTATATAATAATCTCTGCCAGACCTAGAGCGAACTTTTGAGCAAGCCAGATAAATGGATAAATTATGATTGTAGAAGGCACAGAGATGAGAATTGTAGGTATTATTGATCTGAAATGCTACATGACAATCTGAATTAATTTAAAATCCAGGTGTAGGCATAATTTGCAATCAAAAATGACCGAGAAGATTGGGAATCGAGGCTGGAAAGCCAAGTCAGCCAAAAACATCGATCAGATGTCATTTGAGTTTTTAAAGTTTAAACAACAGAACAAAAACTGAAGTGCAGCCAACAAGGCAATTGACAGATCAAATTTAAATCTTTGCAAAATTGACAAAAACATTGCTGGACAAGTAAATTATGTTTTTCCTTTTTGTGGAAGGAAAAAGGCAGAATAACTAATTGTTTCACAGAGGAAAAAATACTCGTCTGTCTCAAAGTGAGGTTGTGAATTAAGAGCTGGTGGGGGTGGGTGGAGGGAGAGATCACCCGACCCTCCCTTTAAAAGGGAGAAGGTCCCTAGTAGTGATTTGCCACTTTGGGATGGCGAGATCCCTGCTTCTTAGCCCAATTAACCATTCAGAATCTGTTGATCCTACAAACTTATCGCTCCGCCCTGCCTGCAAAATAAAAACACTACTGCTTAAGATTCAGCTGCAATGTTAATCAACACAACATCCTGCAATGTCAGCAGTACATGTACAGTCTCGAAGGGTACATTACACACCAACATTAGTATCACAAGCTGGGACATTGACGCTGGTGAGTAAACGGAGATTGATGCTAGCCATCTCAGGTTGAATCACACTGGAGCTGCTGAAGTCAAACCCCCAGGAGCTGCAGACCAGTGTAACCATGGTCTTCTATAGTTTAAGTTTACAGTGGAGTGAAAACATGCCTGGAATTCAGTCAAGTAAAAAGGGAAATTTAATGGAAATTTAATTGGCTCTCTCTCCTAGGGATAATGAGTAAAATATTTTTCTATGCTGGCAAAGGTGAGAAATCATTCTTTGCACGTGTGCTCCGAGCATCACAACATAATGATGCAAGAACTTCAACAGGCTTCAGAACAATTTGAAAACCAGGAGGCAAGAATGGGTTTTGAGTTAACCAATGAAAAACAAGCAGCTCAGGGGTGATTCACGCAGTGTAAATGCACACTAACATGCTATTCATTTTTAAAACATCTCATTGCAATCAACTCCGCTGCTACTCTTCTGAAGAAATAAATGTTGATGATTATTGGCCCCGGTTAGTATTCACGTTGTTATTTCAGTCAACAATGTTGGCACTTACTGGGTGCTTTTTCTTCCTCTTCGCTTGGTTGTTCTTCTACTTTCTTTGGCTTCCCTTTGATTTTATGCACTAGATAAAGTAATTTCCCCATCAGAGATTCATCTTTTTCTTCTTCCTCCCCTTCATCATATGGAATACCTAAAGGCAGAATGTGGTGTCAGAACACTGCAGTTCAGATCACAATCACTTGTGCTTAAATTAAAAAAAAACAGAAGACATCAATTGCGTTGTAAAATTTAAAAAGTGCGAAGTCAAAAAGAGAAATTCAGCATGAAGATATTTCACACACTGTATTCCAAATCCAACCTTAGTTTTATCTAAATATTCTTGATTTATCTCATTTTCTCTCCCCCTCTTTTCAACCTGGCTTATGCTGGCAAAATGGGCCTTGGCTTACTTAAATTTCTCAATAATTAAAAACAAAAATCAAACATTTGAATATGTGAAGGAAATTGTGCCCATCAAGTGCTGTTGACAAAACTGAATTACAGCAAAAATATTTATTATAAGCTATTTAAAAAAAAATAGTATGCCTATTTAATCAAGACAAAGGGGGTGCAAGAGGAGAGAGACCGGGGGGGTGTTTGTGCACAAATCTTTGAAGGTGGCAGGACAGGTTAACAAAGCAGTTAATAAAGCATATGGGATCTTGGGGGGAAAATTGGCTCGCGCCCCCTTTGGGGTGATGACTTCACCGGGGCGCTAAAAGGTAATGCTCCCACACTTCAATGGTAATGCCCCAAGCAGGAGGCGGGGCGCTACTGGAAGCACTCCCCCTCCCTCTTGGGGTGTTCCCATTGAATATCGCGGGAGGTGTTAGCAGCGCCACGCCCTGGCGCTAGTTGCTTTGTGCCCCGGAGGGCTAACGAGGCGCAAAGCAACCAAATATTTCCCCCCTGGGCTTTATAAATAGAGGCACAGAGTACAAAAAGCCAGGAAGTTATGCTAAACCTATATAAAAGGCCCCAAGCTGGAGTATTGTGTCCAATTCTGGGCACCACACCTCAGGAAGAAGGTGAAGGCTTTGGAGAGGGTACAAAAGAGATTTACTAGAATGGTTCCAGGCACGAGGGATTACAGTTACATGGATAGACTTGAGAAGCTGGGGTAGTTCGCCGTAGAGCAGAGAAGGCCAAGAGGAAATTTAATAGAGGTGTTTAAAATCACCGGGTGTCCTTGTACACGAATCACAGAAAGTTATCATGCAGGTACAGCAAGCAATTAGGAAAACAAATAGTATGTTAGCCTTTATTACATAGGGGTTGGAGTATAAGAGTAAATGGGGGAAAAATTCAGTTGGTTTGCGCCTCCCGTTAGCGCCTTAAGAGGGCGCTAATGGGGCGCAAAGCAACTAGCGCCCGTGCGCGGCGATGTTTGCGCTGCTCACGAAATTAACTAGACATTTTGCAGCGGTGCTAAACACTACCACCACGATCTCCTGCGCCGGCAGATCGCAACGTCAGTCGAGTGTGCAATGACCCGGACCGGATATTGAGTGGCGCCCCCCTGCTTTACCACCTGCCACTGGCAACGACAGGTTGACGGGAGCGTTTTGCAGTCAGGAAGGGACTGGGGGAGCGCTATTTAAAGGTGACCGCTTCCTGCCTTTTTTTGTTGGTGACATTTTTGCACCACGCATTGAGAGAGAGAGAGAGAGAGAGCTGGAGAGATTCAACGCTGTGTGAAGGAGTTTTGGGTACTGAGCAGCACTTTGCAGGTTCATTTTGATTTGCCCTTCCTTGTATCGATTTAGAAGAGACTGTGGGGGCTGCACTCTGAGCTCTTTCCCTGGGCCTCTCCATTGTTCGTTCCAGCAATTTGATGTACAGGTCTCTTCAGGCCAAGATTCAAGGCTGCAATGAGCAGGATGTGGATGGAGAGCAAGATCAACCCTCCCCTTCAAGAACTGGCTGGCGCCATTGTGTCTGTGTTCCATTGCTGACTGACATCACATGAGCTTCGCCAGCGCTCTGAGGTAGCGCCTCGCTCCTCGGCCTTTGCGTCTTAAGACAAGTGTGTAGCGCCTGATTTAGCGCTCCAATCACCTCCAGGGGCGATAAAAGCCAAGTTTGCAGTCGGAGGCGATAATTAGCGCCAGGCGCTAAACTTTGCGCCCGGCCGATAATTGCGCCCCAAATGGGGCGATGCTGAATTTCTCCCCCAATAAGTCTTACTATAATTATATAGGACCTTGGCGAGACCACACCTGGAGTACTGTGCACAGTTTTGGTCTTCTTATCTAAGGAAGGATATACTTGCCTCAGACAAAGTGCAATAAAGGTTCACCAGACTGATTCCTAAGATGGGGGGATTGTCCTATGAGGAGAGATGGAGTAGACTAGGCCTATATTCCCTAGAGTTTAGAAGAATCAGAGGTGATCTCATTGAAACATACAAAATTTTTAAAGGGCTTGACAGGTTAGATGTTGGGAGGATGTTTCCCCTGGCTGGGGAGTCTAGAACCAGGGGTCACAGTCTCAGAATAAGGAGTTGGCCATTTAGGGCTGAGATGAGGAGAAATTTCTTCTCTCAAAGGATTGTGAATCTTTGGAATTCTCGACCCGAGCGCGCTTCGGATGCTCAGTCGTCGAGTATATTCAAGACAGAGATCGATAGATTTTTGGATACTAAGGGAATCAAGGGATATGGGAATAGTGCGAGAAGGTGGAGCTGAGGTAGAAGATCAGCCATGATCTTATTGAATGGCGGAGCAGGCTTTAAGGGCCAAATGGCTTATTCCTGCTCCTATTTCTTAAGTTCTTATCATGAAGGGTTTAGATAGAGTAAATAAAGAGAAACTGTTTCCAATGGCTGAAGGATCGATAACCAGAGGGCACAGATTTAAGGTGATTGGCAAAAGAACCAGAGGCGATATGAGGAAAAACTTTATGGAATGAGTGGTTAGGATTTGGAATGCATTGCCTGATAGGCTGGTGGATACAGATTCAATAGTAGCCTTCAAAAGGGAATTGGATCAATAGTTGAAGGAAAAAAAATTGCAGGGATATGGGAAAAGAGCGGGGGAGTGGGACTAACTAGATTGCTCTTCGAAAGAGCCCGCACAGACTCAATAGGCCGAATGGCCTCTTTCTGTGCTGTATTATTCAAAGACATTGGTTAATTCTCTGCTGTAGCACCAGAAGACCCAGCAAGGTACCTTAAAGAGGCAAAAGTGTCACGACAATCGGACGCCAAGACCTGATGGAGGCCTCGGTGGAGACCAGGTCCTTCAACAGATAACTCAATGGGGACAGGATGTCGCTACCAGGCCCTCTCCCTGCACAAGGGTATCCCAGGACAGTTACTGCTTGTGGTAAACCACTGTTATCGTCACAACCGTTCACTATTGTTACACTGTTGTTATCACTGTTTACACTGTTGTTATCACTACACAAGGTTACCTCTTGCCACGCACGCTGTTATACCTGGGCTGACCTCGGCTGACCTCAGCTGACTCCGCCCATGGCTCCGCCTGCTTGCCCAGGTATAAAGGTGATTGCTTGGCCAGTATTCTTCCTTGCTGGAACCGATCACCCACGAGGGTGGGCTTTGTTATTTAGCCAATAAAAACCTATAGTTACTATCTTAACTCGTCACTTTTCATGGAATGAATTGATAGGTATATCAATTTTATTGGCTAAATTTTGAAATGGATGGACAGCCCCAGCCAAACGACCAGCCAGACGGCCAGCTACAACAGCCCCAGCCAAACAGCCAGCTACAACAGCCTCAGCAACCGACCTGGCTGCGAGCCCTCCGACCGCCGTACCTGGATCTAAACCCACAGGCAGCGAATTCAGCCCTCGACTTCGATCACTGGCTGAGCTGTTTTGAATCCTACCTGGTAGCCTCCGGCGTGCCTTCGGAATCTAAACTACGAGTTCTGACCGCCCAGGTGAGCCCTAAAGTATTTGCACTCATCCGGGACCTTGCTACATACGAGGAGGCCCTCGACCTGCTAAAAGAGCAGTACCGGAGCCCAGTAAATACAATGTATGCCAGACACCTCCTGAGATCCCGCTCGCAACAGCCAGGGGAGTCTGTAGATGAATTTTTACGGGCACTACAAACACTCGGCAGGGACTGTGACTTTAAAGCTGTAACGGCTGCACAACATGCTGAAGGAAATATCCGCGATGCCTTCGTGAAAGGCCTTCAGTCCGACTACTCACGGCAAAGACTGCTAGAATCAAAGGACCTCGACTTGAAAACAGCTGCAGCCCTCGCTCGCTCCCTGGAAGTGGCCCATCGGGACCTCGAGGCGTACTCCAGGTACAGTGCTGCGCGACCCTGGGACTCGGGCCCGACCCCGGCCGCAATACCCCTCGCACCGCCGCCCCTGGGGCCTACTACGGCGTCGGTGTCCCGGAATCGATCGGGACCGCCACCCCCGGGACCTGCTGCGGCAGCGGAGCCCCGCGATCGGGCCGCCAGCTGTTTTTTCTGTGGCCAGGCGAGACATCAAAGGGCGCGCTGCCCTGCAAGGAACGCGACCTGCTCCGGCTGCAAAAAGAAAGGCCACTTCGCAAACGCCTGCAGGGGGAAAGCCACAGACGCCAGCAGTGCCTCATGTGAGTTGTGGGGGCGGCCATCTTTGATCAAGGCCACAGACGCCAGCATTGCCTCATGTGAGTCATGGGGGCGGCCATCTTTGATCAAGGCCACAGACGCCAGCAGTGCCTCATGTGAGTTGTGGGGGCGGCCATCTTCTCCGCCATTTTGTCCAACTTCGTGGGGATCCGCGTCATGGGCGCCGCCATTTTGTTCGCCGCACTCGGCCGCCATTTTGTCTCCAGACCCAACCACCACCTCACCTGCAGACTACAGCAGCTCACTCAACCATACACTGGCCTCCGTCACGCTTGACCAAGCCCTCCCGCATCATCTGTCCAAGTCCATGATGGACATCGGAGTAAACGGCCACGCCACGACCTGCCTGTTCGACAGTGGAAGCACGGAGAGTTTTATTCACCCAGACACGGTGAGCTACTACTCCCTCACTGTCCGGCCAACGCGCCATCGGATCTCGATGGCGTCGAAGTCACATTGAACTGACGTCAGCGGCTACTGTGTGGTGACCCTGTCGGTTAGGGGCACGGAATATAAAAACTTTAAACTTCTCGTCCTGCCCCAGCTCTGCGCTGCCGTCCTACTAGGGCTGGATTTCCAATGCCACCTCCAAAGTGTCACTCTGGCATACGGTGGACCCCTCCCCCCACTCACAGTCTACAACCAGCAGGTTTTAAACCGCCCGCCGCATACCACCTGCGGCCTCTCCACTCTCAAAGTCCCGCCCCCCTCCTTGTTCGCTAACCTCACCCGCGACTGTAAACCTGTCGCTACCAAGAGCAGGCGGTACAGCGCCGGGGACAGAGCTTTTATTAGCTCTGAGGTGCAGCGACTCCTGAAAGAGGGCGTCATCGAGGGGAGCACCAGCCCTTGGCGTGCCCAGGTCGTAGTCGTTAAGACCGGCAATAAACACCGCCTGGTCATCGACTACAGTCAAACCATAAACCGGTACACCCAGCTGGACGCATACCCCCTTCCCCGCATATCTGATATGGTAAACCAGATTGCACATTACCGGGTATTCTCCACCATCGACCTTAAGTCGGCCTATCACCAACTCCCTATCCGCCATGAGGACCGCCAGTATACCGCCTTCGAGGCGAATGGCCGCCTCTACCACTTCCTTAGGGTTCCCTTCGGCGTCACCAACGGGGTTTCGTTCTTCCAAAGGGAGATGGACCGGATGGTTGACCAGAACGCGCTGCAGGCCACGTTTCCTTATCTAGATAACGTCACCATCTGCGGCCACGACCAGCAGGACCATGATGTTAATCTGGAGAAATTCCTCCGTACGGCCCAACGGCTGAATCTCACTTACAATAAGGAGAAATGTATATTTAACACCTCGCGCCTTGCCATCCTCGGCTGCGTAGTAGAGAACGGAGTCATCGGCCCCGACCCCGAAAGAATGCGCCCCCTCATGGAGCTCCCCCTTCCCCACTGTCAAAAGGCACTGAAGAGAACCCTGGGGCTCTTCGCTTACTATGCCCAATGGGTGCCCAATTATGCGGACAAAGCCAGACCCCTCATGAAGTCAACCTCCTTCCCCCTGACACCAGAAGCATGCGCAGCCTTCTCCCTCATAAAAGGAGACATTGCGAAGGCCACAATGCACGCAGTGGATGAGTCCATCCCTTTCCAAGTGGAGAGCGATGCATCCGACTTCGCCCTAGCTGCAACCCTAAACCAGGCGGGGAGACCTGTAGCCTTCTTCTCAAGGTCCCTCCAGGGCCCTGAGATCCGACACTCTTCTGTTGAGAAGGAGGCCCAGGCAATTGTGGAAGCGGTACGACGCTGGAGGCATTACCTGGCAGGCAAACGATTTACCCTCCTCACCGACCAGCGTTCGGTTGCGTTTATGTTTAATAACAGGCTGAGGGGCAAAATCAAGAACGACAAGATCTTGAGGTGGAGAATCGAGCTCTCCACCTACGAGTACGATATCTTGTACCGGCCTGGTAAACTCAACGAGCCCCCTGATGCTCTATCACGAGGTACATGCGCCAACGCGCAAGTTGATAGACTGCGGACCCTCCACAACGACCTCTGCCACCCCGGGGTCACTAGACTTTACCACTTCATTAAGGCCCGCAACCTGCCCTACTCCGTCGAGGAGGTCAGGACCATGACCAGGAACTGCCAAGTCTGTGCCGAATGCAAACCGCATTTCTATAGGCCGGACAGAGCAAGCCTGATCAAGGCCACCCGCCCCTTCGAGCGCTTGAGCATCGATTTTAAGGGGCCCCTCCCGTCCTCTGACCGTAATGTGTACTTCCTCAACATTATTGACGAGTACTCCCGTTTCCCCTTTGCCATCCCCTGCCCAGACATGACCAGCACCACGGTCATCAAATGCCTGAACGACCTCTTCGCCTTGTTCGGGTTCCCGAACTATATACATAGCGACCGGGGCTCATCCTTCATGAGCGAGGAACTTCGCCAGTTCCTGCTGGCGAGAGGTATTGCGGCGAGCAGGACCACCAGCTACAACCCCCGGGGGAACGGCCAGGTGGAAAGAGAGAACGCGACAGTTTGGAAGGCCGTCCTCTTAGCCCTAAAGTCTAAGAGCCTCCCAACCTCTCACTGGCAGGAAGTCCTCCCGGCAGTGCTCCATTCCATCCGGTCACTGCTTTGTACTGCCATTAACGCCACCCCTCATGAGCAAATGTTCGTTTTCCCCAGGGAGTCGACTACGGGAACCTCGCTACCAACATGGCTGACTTCTCCGGGGCCCGTCCTGCTGCGGAAGCATGTAAGGACCCATAAAACGGACCCCCTGGTCGAGAGGGTGAACCTCCTGCACGCCAACCCCCAGTACGCCTACGTGGCATACCAAGACGGGCGGGAGGACACAGTCTCCTTGCGAGACCTCGCACCCTCGGGCACCCCGGAGATACCACCGTTACCCCCCACCACTCCCCCAAATCCAGCTCCTGTAGGCGGCATGCCGGAACCCCAGGAGCCTCCGTCGGCCACGCAGACACCAGCATTAACATCGGATACTGCACCACCGCCGCGCCGATCAGAAAGGCTTACGAGGCCTCCTGATAGACTGACATACACGAACTAGTAGTACACTTCACCCCGCCGGCCTCAATTTTAAACAAGGGGTGAATGTGGTAAACCACTGTTATCGTCACAACCGTTCACTATTGTTACACTGTTATCACTGTTTACACTGTTGTTATCACTACACAAGGTTACCTCTTGCCACGCACGGTTATACCTGGGCTGACCTCAGCTGACTCCGCCCATGGCTCCGCCTGCTTGCCCAGGTATAAAGGTGATTGCTTGGCCAGTATTCTTCCTTGCTGGAACCGATCACCCTCGAGGGTGGGCTTTGTTATTTAGCCAATAATAACCTATAGTTACTATCTTAACTCGTCGCTTTTCATGGAATGAATTGATAGGTATATCACTGCTCTTTCTTGGGCACCTTCTCATTAGTTACCCCAGCAAGTTGTGGTAACATGGGCAGAAAGAAGAAAAGCCTGTTGGGATTCACAGACCCCACACCCCGCCTTTATTTGCATGTGGCGGGTGGGGGAAAAGCAGATAACAGCGGTAACCAGCTGGGGCGAGGAGAGGGAAATCACGGCTGGGTTGTTAGGCCTCACCGTCCCATTTTCCCATTGTTTTCACTGTAATTCTGCCCAATTTCGGGTGGGATCATGGAAGAAGATCCTGCCATAGAGTACATATTATGGAAATAATGTGCATCACATTCATATTATATGGCTACTGAATGCCATTTATACAGAGGATACATGCCATTTATTTTGGACATTGTATCAAAGTGAGCCTCTGGAACATGGGCTCCTCTGTGACCAACACACTCAGCCTGGCCTTCAAATACTGGTTCTTCTGTTATTGTGACTTTCAACAGCTTTTGATTACAGCAAAGCCATATAACAACTGGCACAGGGACATACTTGAATTGTACTGTACCAGGTCATTTAACTGTCAGTTCTTATCCAATGGATATGATAAGTAGCAGTAGGTAGCTTGCACTGTTTCTAGATTACGATCAGACTTTCCTCTAGACCATACATTTTCTCTTGTATTTTTGGGTTATTTTCCTGTATGGTCACAAGACTGTAAATAAATTAAGTGTGGAAACAATGAAATTGTTAGGCTACTTTGCTGATTTGTAAATAAATTAAGTAACTATATACTTGGATGAGATTACTGTACCTCAGTGACCTTCCATAACAGGCCTGCTGCATTAAAAATGATTGGCTGAGTGAAGGCTGATTATATCCCCAGCAAGGGTATAAATATCTTGCCAGTTCTGTTTCATGCACCTATAATGTTCCTGTATTAAAATCACTACAACCTGTTAATGGGCTGTGAATGTCTCGCACTCCATAAATGTATTAGGTTTGAGTGTGGCCATGTTCCCTTACCACACTTCCTCCCACCGTGTAGGAAAAATAGCCTAAAAATTGACTTAAATGTGTCCTCAAAATGGAATCCGTCATCAGACTGCATAGAGAAAGACATGAAAAGCTGCAGGAGAGAAAGAGAGGTTTGAAGCTAGAGGTGAGAGAGGAATCACTTATGAATGATCATCTATTTCTTGTATCCTGTCCAGGAGTACAAAAGAGATGTTACGAGAACCACTCCTAATACGGAAGCAGTACTGAAGCCTTGGATGAACTTGGCCTTTATAGAGAGAGTTAAAGCTATTGGGAATTCTTTGCATGAAAATGGAAACTGAGCTGCTAAACAGCTTTTTACATTGCAGCCTGTGTCTTGGGTGTGTGAGCTGCTATAGAGTTAATGAGGAAAGTTTGTGCAAGGTGATTTTCTGAGGAGATCCAACACTGGCCCAAATCTTGCTGGAAAAATAATGGTGAGTTCACGACGCACACTGTTATTAAGGCACAAATCAGCCAGCAAGTTCAGGGGATGCAGCGATTCGTCGTGAGTTACGAATCTCCAGAACTTGCTGGTCGATTTATGCTGCTCCGTTGTTTGCCTCACACAAATGGCATCTCGTCTTTAGCCTCCCCGTTATATTTAAGAACTTACTGGATTTGCACATTAAACTTGAATTAAACTCGGCGCAGAAAGTTAGAGATGGTGCTTTTAACAATGTGATAATTGTTAATGCAATGCCAATCAGCTTCTCCGGCCCAGAAAGGGAACTATTTAAACTGTTGAGTCTCATTACTGCATGTAGTAAATTGTTGTTAGAGATTTTTTTAATGTATTTTTTTGTTTAAAATTTTTCTTCCTGTCTCTTTTTCTCTCTCTCTCAATCTAATCTTTCTTTCCCTCTCTTAATTTCTCTTCTTTTTTTCTGATTTGACCCGAATTCACCTTAATACCTTCTCAGTCCTTCCTCTGTTTCTTTCTCAATCCATAAATCTCATTGGTTAAGGAATATAGACAGTTGGTCCCATTTTTTTTCATTTGTTCCTAGAATGTGGGCATCGCTGGCAAGGCCAGCATTTATTGCCCATCCCAAATTGCCCTTGTTCACTAAGGTCCCAGATGCCCCATTGCCCTCGCCGCGCCATTATCAGCTCGCACTTCCAGCGCAAACATTTTTCGAGCTGAAGGGTGCTGGAAAAAGTCTAACTAATGGTATACGCTGTGAGATGCCCTAGTCCAGCAATGTTTCGGCCATTATGATGTCACCACTGAAACACACTGTTGCCACTATAGCAGCAGGTTTACTAGACTAATAAGACCAGCAGCAACTAGGAAGACCTAGCCAAAAAAAGTCTTTCTTGCTGCTAGTCGAAAAGAATCCAGCAGGTTTATGTTGGAGAGGCGCTCCCCATGAGATCCAGCAGCTGAAGAACAACATAAAAATGGTTTTAGGTGCACCTTGAGCAAGTGAATAAATGTGGGTGTTCCAATTGAGGTCTGAGGAGACAATGAACCTTAGTATGCCACCAGATGAAGGAGAACTTAAGGTGGAGCTATCAAAAACAGGTGGTAGCTGTTGTTTAGATTTGAGACAGGCAGGGAGAAAGTCCCCTTGAAGAACTAAAATGAACAAGATTTTTATTGTCCCGTTGAAGAAGACCAAGATGTAGTGAATCAGCTATTATATTCAAAAGGACTTGAGATTGTGAACACTGTGGGGGGAATTTTAACCTCCTCACGATGGGCAGGATAGAATTGGGGAGGGTGGGGTTAAAATCGGTAAAAATGTGAAATCCGACCCCAAGCCACCACAAATGTGCCTCCTTCCGGTTTACCCGCGGCGGGTTTGGTTGCATCTGAGTAACCTGCTCTGGAGAGGGGAGTCTGTGATTATAATATGTTAATGAGGCTCCATTCCTCAGATTTTGGGAGCCATTTGAATTTAACAGCTACGGGCCAGGTTTGCCAGGGCTCAGGAAACCCGGCAGCTAAAGGGAGGCAGGAGCTGCGGCTGCAACAGGCAAGTGCTTTTCCACAACTGCTTGTGCGCCAAGAGGAGCAGGAGTGCTTTTCCCCAGCCCCTCAAGAAAATCTTCTGCTGTGTTACCTCCCTCCCATTGATTGGCCAACCCTCCTTGCGATCTCTCCCTCCCTCCCTTCTACCTCGCTGCCGTGCTCCAAGCCCCCTGGCCCCACCATGCCCCGATCTTCTCCGGTTGCCGGGAACCATGCCCAGCGGTCTCTGGCTGCAGCCTTCTACCGCTGGCTTTTCCACCAGACAGCTGGCCTGCCTTTCAATCTGGTCAGCTGCCGGGCAGGAAATGGAGTTAAAAATTGCTAATGAGGTCCTGCTGTTAAATTCGGCAGGTCGGCTGCATACCCAGCATCCCCCCCACCACCACCCCGCAAACACACTTCCTCCCCGCTGCCCTGTAAATATCGAGGCCTAAGTGTGGAATATGAAGGAAGCTGATGGCTCAACTGGAATCATTAGCAAAAGTGTAGATTGGATTGGATGATGAGTGAAGGAGGTCACTGATATGAATAAAGAACAGAGAACCTGTCTTGGGCAACTCGAAAATGGAAAAAGGGTTTGAGGTTGTCAACCTCTGGATCAGATTACTGGTGGGTGTGGCAGCAGTCCTTTAAAGGACTTGAAAGAAAGACATTATAGCATATCAGGGTTAGTTAAAGCCCCTAACTTGCTTTAAAATCTATTCCTTTTCCTGCTTTTTTCCAGTTCTGACGAAAGGTCATCGATCTGAAACGTTAACTCTGTTTCTCTCTCCACGGATGCTGCCCTGGCCTCCTGAGTTTTTCCAGCGTTTTCTGTTGTTATTTCGGATTTCCAGCATCTGCAGTATTTTGTTATCGTAAATTTGCCTATTGATGTGTCATGGGCAACGATGGTCTCCTGCAGCTTGATTGATTACTTTAGAGAGTCAGGGAGGTATGTTGCTTGCAGCCAACAAAGTACTGAGAAAGGGAATTCACTTGAGTATTCCTATTGCATGGCATGATTTAGGTGACAATGATAATTTAATGAGTACCACATGCAGGTACAATGGTACCTCAGAAGACATTCGTAGATCCATCAGTACTGTTAGATCTGGTTTTACAGACCCGAACAATCATGCCCAGGCATTATGAGACCTGTCCTGACTGCCAGCTGCTCCAGGGACCTCTGGACAACTTCAAGAACTGAGACAGTTCTTTGTTTGCTGTGAAGGTCACCACTGCAGTAAACTTCAGGATCCCTGTAAGGCACCTGCAACAGGATTCTTGTAGGGCACATCTGCTATCCACAGATGCAAAAAGCAAGTGACAAGAGGCCATGCTTAAAAGGGAAATCCTCCAGAACTTTCCCTGTAGAAAAGAGGCAGCAGTTGGAGAGGACACAGAATTTTTTTTCCACGTGGCAAGCTTCCCAAGAGTCCAGGCTACTATAGATGGCGCACACATGGCCTGCTATATCCATCAATGTGCAAGGTTACTGCAATGCAGCATACATGCTACATCTGTTGGCAGTATTACCTCCTCTATATTCGTGCTGATTTCTTTGCCAACATCAACCAATGGAACACAATGGCTTTTAATTGATTGGTTAATTGGGTAGTCATATAGAGATGAATCACAGAGCGAAGTGTAACCTGTAACTTGCAGAAAAGCTTATACAGGCAACTCTCTTTTTACCGGCACCTAAATAACCGGAAATCTCTCTTAACCGGCAAAATTCAGGAGTAGGCTCAGGTAAGTTTTACTTCATATTAGTGGCCGTGTAACCGGGGTTCCTGGATCTGTGGCCGTGTAACTGGGGTTCCTGTACCTGTTGCCATGCAACAGGGACGCCTGGATCTGTGGCCGTGTAACTGGGGTTCCTGCACCTGTTGCCATGCAACAGGGACGCCTGGATCTGTGGCCGTGTAACTGGGGTTCCTGCACCTGTTGCCATGCAACAGGGACGCCTGGATCAGTGGCCGTGTACGGGGCTCTCGTACCTTAGTAAGTATACCTCTCTGTAATCCGGACTTTTTGTTCAACCGGCACCACGCCGGTCCCGTCGGTGCCGGATAAAAAAGAGTTTCCTGTATATGGAGTCACTGACATTAATAGCAAATCTAAAACTTAGTACTCTTGACCTAATATACTGCTATTTTATAACTTCTGCACCAAACGAGTTCACTGGTCCTTTTAATCTTTTAGTAGTTACTTTCTTCATTTCATTAGTTATATTTTCCCATAACCCAAATTCATTGATTTATTCATTTGGCAAGGGGACAAGGTAATATTACCCTCACTATAAATAACTATCATTACATGGCTCAACTCAGAGCATATGAAATGGCATACCCTGGGTCCTCAGTGTTTCATTACTCACCGCAATGTGTTTGAAGGTCATCGTGGAAGTCACATAGCTCTTCACGCATGTCTTCAGGGCAAGTGGAATCATCATCGTTCCTAAAGTTCAGCAACATATTAATCTGCAAGAAAACATCACAACTCAAAATTAAATGATTGTAAGAAATAAAGTACAAGCTATTAAAATACAACTCTTTACTGGCATTGCATAATCTGTTTAATAACACAATTTTCTTGCATAAGTTTAGTGTCTTTATTTTTTTCATGTTCCATGCAAGTACAATTCATTTAGGCGACACTGGTTTTAAGAAAGAGGAAAACTAATACTCCTTCGCATCTTTCCTAAAATGATCAGCTGTTGTATGTACAATTTTGAAATGTGTGCATATTTGCAATCTTGTTAAATATAGATGGTCCCTTAATTGTTTTTATGCATTAATTGTTTATCGTTATACTGCAGTGCCCTTCAGCCTATTTAAGAAAGTGCAGTGTGGGGCTGTTTACCCAATCTTATTCTTAATTTGTTCAGGGGAAGATGTTCCTTTCTTAGCTGCTGTACGCAAAGCTGGATGGAGAAGATAACTTGCCCATAACAGAGCCCACCCAGAATAGAATCATAGGATGATACAGCACAGAAGGAGGCCATTCAGCCCATCGTGCCTGTGCTGGCTCTTTAAAAGAGCTATCCAATTAGTGCCACTCCCCTGCTCTTTCCCCATAGCCCTGCAAATCTTTCCCCTTCAAGTATATCCAATTCCCTTTTAAAAGTTACTGTTTGAAACTGCTTCCACCATCCTTTCAGGCAGTGCATTCTGGATCATAACAACTTGGTGCGTAAAATGTTTTTTCCTCATGTCGCCTCTGCATCTTTTGTGAATTACCTTAAATCGGTGTCTTCTGGTTACCAACTCTTCTACCACTCCTTATTTACTCTATCAAAACACTTAGGGCTGGATTTTCATTCAGCAGTCGGGAAGGAGGCGGGACTACAACTTTCAGGTTTTAGTCCTGCCTCCATCGACGTCCGGCCAATCGACGCGATTTTCCCTTGATTGACCTTGTTGAGCCCGCCCAGTGGGCTCAGCAGGCCAATTAAGGGCCACCCGACAACAGGTGACATCACAGACTGAAATTTCATCTGTCAAGAGTTTTTGACAGATGAAATATCAGTGTTTCACAGCTGTTTGAAGCTGTCAAACACTGACAGTCTTACTTCGAACCTGAGTCCTTCTCCACAGACTCAGTTAGAACTCACACCGGCACTGAAAGCTGAAGGCTGTCACTTTTGACAGATCGCAGCCATTCAGCTTCCAGTGCCGGCTGAGTGATGGACTCCTGAAGCCTAGAGGAAGAAAGGCTGTTAAGGTAAGTACATGTAAGTAAAACTTCTTTACACACTTTAGACACACCAAACACACTTACCTTTGCACTCATGCACCCATCACTCACCTGAACACCGATATCGCGACCCCACCAAGTCCTTCAACCCGACGGCCCACCTGCTCTAACCTGGCGTGATTTGGAGCTGTCGGGAATCCCACACGACACCCCTCAAAATAGGGATTAGGCTAAAAACTGCCTGTTAACTACCTGTTAACAGGCAGTTAATTGGCACTAATCCCTTCCCGCCTTGGGTCGGCGGGTCCCAGTGCGGGGCGGGTACCCGCCTCCCTTGATACTTACGTGGAGGCGGGTTTTGGGCGGGATGGTGTCGGGACCCCCGAATTCGGGATTTTTGCCCCCCCGCACGCCTAAAAGCCCGCCTCATGGCACACTGAAAATCTGGCCCTTCATGTTTTTGAACACTTCTATGAAATCTCCCCATAACCCTCGCTGCTCTAAGAAGAACCACCCCAGCTTCTCCAGTCTCTCCAAATAACTGAAGTCATCTTTGCTTCACTTGCCATCTATTCCACCAGCATGGGTGCCCTTGAAACTCTCTCACCTTGGTCTTCAGACTCTTACCATGATCAACCCCAACACCAGCATCACGAGGCACACCAGCAGGACCAACAACAACACCAACCTTCTCCACAATCACCTGATGCTGCACAGGACACAGGGCATCAGCACCCGACCACATTGCTGCCCGGGATGCCAGGGATGGCCTCATCATGGCCAGATTTACTTCACTTGACTCTGTACACCCTGGCTGCCACATGATGCGCCAGGTTGGCACCACTCCACACCAACACCATAAAGCATCGCTACAATGCCCAAGCCATTCCTTCCACACTCATCACCATTGCGGGGGGTACCGTTAAGTCTCACCATTCACTGCAACTCACTAAGCCACTTCCAAAGGTGCACACAAATCTGTCCAAGAACGCAAAGTGTTGAAAATAAAAGTATCAATGTTTGACACCACATTAACAGAAACTTTACATGAACATTGCATAAAACACCCAAGTGCTTGTGTGTTGTTAGTTGGTATGATTGGACTAGGATGAGGGTGAGTGTGAGGGGTGGCTAGTGAGATTGAGTTGTGATAATGTAGATAGAGAGGGATGGGTGGAGGTGCAAGGTAAGCTGGTGTGAGTAAAGATGTGCAGGAGTAGGGTAGGCAGAGTGATGGGGATGTGATGAGAGGCACAGCAGGATGAGGTTTAGTGTGGCTTTGTACTAACGTTTCCTGATCTAATGAGATCACTGAAACGTTTGTGGCACTGCACCCAGGTCCTCCTGACCATATCCTGCTTGTGACCTCCTCTGCAATGTGCAACCAGGCTGTGTTGATCTCCTGGGGAGGTCTCTTCTGCCCATGGGAAGGGAAGAGGACCTCCCTGCATGCTGTGACTCCCTCCATAAGCATATGGAGGGAGTCATGGGAGAGCTTGGGTGCAGCCCTACACCTCTGAGCAGTGCTTGTCAGCGTTTGCAGCACCTCAATGCTGTAGAACACAGACAGCACAACTGTCAAAATAAAGTTGGCCATGATCCCTTTAAGGAAACCGGCTGATGATGCATCATCAAATGATGTCACCAGACCTGCTTCCTTTGATTGGCTGGGAAACGCGCTGGGCAGGCTTGATAAGTCCAAACAGTGGAAATTCATTTCAGAGGCCGGGATGGAGACAGCAGCGGGGTCGAGTCCCGCCACTGACATTGCCCGCCACGGACCCGCAGAGGTTCATAAAATCACGGCCAATGTGTCCACATCTACATTATGTATCCTTTCAGCATTTTAAAGACACAAATCACATCTCTGCATGTATTCTTACTCGATATTTTAATCCTGTGTTTATTTTATATCAAATACTTCTGTATAATCCTATTAATAAATCATCGAAGTAGTAAAATTCTTTCAGTGCAGTTTTGCTTTCCTTTACACAGCCAAATATTTAGCTACATTCAATAAATATTTTGACAATATCTTACTCCATGCAACAAATACATGTTGGCGGTATACCACATTGCTGTATTAATATGCTGTGCAATTATGTAGTGGGATAAAGGTGCACAAATGTGATTCATTATGTAGTGAGTTCCCAATCTTGGCAAGCTGTCAAGGACCTCAATCTCATTTGGGTCATCAAGAAAAGCTGCAGAGCAGAGAATAAAGGCTCAAGTGACAACTTCCCCACTGAGAGTGAATGGGGAAGAGGAGAATAAATTGGAGAATAAGTTAACCTGGAGTGCTTTCACATAGCTCCTACTGGCGAGTTACATTGCATTATTAGTGGAGCCTTGTTAGCAAATTCCATGTAGTTTTAGGCGGGAGTTAGAAGGATGTTTTTTTCTAGGCGTTAGAGCCCAAATAACACCTGAACAATGGGTCGTATAATTTGGAAAACTGGGCACTAATTCTTTGATCCATTCTGTCCCCAAATTTCATGTATGGCTTTTCAGCTGCTCCACCTGAATCTATTTGGAGAATAAATTACATGCAAGTTCATGTCAGGTGCCTTTACAAAGATTTCCTATAGGAGCTTTGGATGCAGATCTGGAGCAGACAACCCCATAAACCTAGTGCCAGTGCTTTCAGAGCTGCCATCTAGGTGCTACCTTTCTTAAAGGGACAGGTTGATATCATCAAGAAAGGTGTTTATCTTTTGAGTTTTGGCATTCAAAATGATGTTGCAGCTTCAGTAATCGTTTCAGAATCCTTTCACAATTAGGCAGTGTTTAGTGCTGTGACGCCCTCTTTTGCAACATGACTTACTTGGAGGCGGACAAGGGGAAGCACACACAAGCCGTCTTGACAGCTGCTGAAGTCATTCATCTGGACCTCTCTTGAATCACTATCAAAAATGTCCTAACCACAGAGCATAAATCCCCCACCCCCCCATCAAATAATTGCTCCACAACTATAATTTAAAAAAGCCTCATAAGCAGACCAGCATCCTCCTCTTATTCCTATATCATCATTCTTCATACATACAGTTGTTGCCCTTGTTCTTTCACCTACTGCTTGGCACAACAATACTGCCCATTTACCAGCTCCCTCCAAGGCAGACTGCCACCCAGGGTGCTCTTGCCATCCTAGCAGTGGCACAGCAGCACAAACTCATTCAAAAGGGATGGAACCTTAAATAAATATGAAGACCACGGATATGAAAATCACAGCTTCAAATACACATAAAATAATTTTAAAACTTACCACTATTTATCAGACGCTGTCAAGATAAAAAATCTTTCCCTACTACCTGTAAAATTCTACGTCCTTCTGGCTGTTCCATGAGGCAATTCTACCTGCCCCTTTAACTTTGCTGCTGCCCTTTAAGGCCCAGGCAGCCTCTGGACTTCCTCCTCCCTGTTCCAATACTGCGTCTAAATGGTAATTCGGATCAACAGGAAGTTTGGGTGCTGAAGATATCGTTTCGGTGGAGCGTACCTGCTGGTGCACTTCACACAAATTCCCGTGGGTACTGCCTGCCCTGGAAAATCCACAACACTCTGTGCATATTGAAACTGGGGTGAGGTGACCTCCCGAGGGGAGCTTCACACCCAGGGCTTTACTGTGCTCGATAGTATGAATGGTTAAACTGCCATATACTTTGTATTGTTGTGGAAGTGGCATTCTGAAAGATTCAATTCAAAACTTCCTGAGCACCAGAAACTTCCTATTAGCTGAGGAAGACTGGTCTTGGATTCTCTGGAGGCAACAGCACTATCCTCATTTACTTTATAGAGTACTGCTACTGAAGTGAAGGATGCCATTGGTGGGAGCGCCACAGTGTAAATGCACCTGATCCATTTACAGAAATGATAGGCATCACCTGTTCTTGAGGCGGCGAACGGAACTCTCTGGTCTTCTTGGCAGTCAAGGCTGCAGACATGTCGAAGGCTAGCATAAGTTCATCATATCGGAACTTCTGGTTCATTTGCAGCTTTGCAACAAACTTGTCTGCGAAAGAAACAATGGCTTCAACTCGATGTCGAAGTTCACAATCACAGAAGTAGTGCAGCAGTTCACACATCTGGAAAATAAAACAAATTATCTTCTTTTCTAAAAGACCTATTGTCTCTAAACAACAAATATAATTTTAATTACAATTATATACACACGCAAACACACATATATATATTTATGAGCCACTCAAACATCCGTTTAGCATTAAACAAAATCATAATTTGTTCCGCATCTATTTTTAAGTCTTGTAAAAGCAAATGTACAGTAGTTTGTCCCACGAACAGGGCACACTGAAACAAATACATGACAAGCTTTCGGTGGTGGATTAAGTCTTTGTAATTATAGTTCAACTCCTTGGGATATGGTTCCACAGGTGCCGGCCACTTTCTGTAACCTTGCCCAAGTGAGCCTTAAATGTTTCATGAGCTATAAAACTGCCACATGCATCTAGTTCACACATGCCCACTCCCACCAAGTGTCACTCGATAGTGATCAGGAGAAACCACGGTCAACTTTCCCATCTCTAATCTGGACCGTGTGGTCAATTGTAGTGCCTCTACTGTCTCTGTGACTAAGATCAGACTGGATATCGAACCTAGGGCCGTTCTAGCCTGTATGGTGTAGCTATTCACATTCTTGACCAGCTGAACCATTGGAGAAGCTTCTGAATTTCTTATGCATTCCATTAAAAAAATCAGTATGTTTTTGCTATGTTTTGTATAGGAATCATATGTGATTATTTTAATCACTTTAGAAGTTTCTAAGCTAAATTTGCATGTTGCATATAGATAGAGTTGCTCCTTTATGACACTGTTTATTTTCCCAATTTTCTCCCCTCCAATCCCCAGGTGGCCATTCTTCACGTGAGTTGAGACAGCAAGTATCAGCAAGATATTTGATCAGGGGCGCATCAAAGCCAATCCCAAAACCTTTCTCACCCGATAACCACATACATATACTTTCAGCACAGTGCCACTATATAGCGATCAGGATAGATATTCTGTCACCCTTTTATGCCGACATTTACAATGGAAAAAACCCTCAAGAACATGTTAATGTTTTATAATGGCATTAATTGTGGGGAAAGAGCAGGGGAATGGGACTAACTGGATTTCTCTTGGAAAGAGCCGGTGCAGGCTTGATGGGCCGAAAGGCCTTCTTCTGTGCTGATTCTATGATTGTGTCTCACTGCAGTTTCAGGCCTCTGGTTACTAGGCGGCACTATGGCACAAAGCTGTTGTTGCAAGTCTCCCACCACGAATGGATCCATGGTCTGCCCACCAATTTTTTTCAACACTATTTTCACAGGTAAGTTTTGTTTTTATATTTTAAATACTTTTCTTTCATGTTTAGCTGTATATATCTTTGGCTGCTCTATGGCCCAGCTGGTTTTGCCTCTAGCATTCTGCCTTTGTTGCCACAAGTCCTTGGTCCTACCCAGCTTCCATCCAGTGCCCTGCTGCTAATAGTATGCTTTCCCAACCTTTCTCCACTCTTCCTGGTATTCGCTGTCCTTTCTTTGGCTGTACTAGCCATTTTTTCCCCCTCAAACCAGTCTTTCCTTGCAGTTACTACAAAAGCAAAATACTGCTGATGCTGGAAATCTGAAATAAAAACAGAAAGTGCTGGAAATACTCAGCAGGTCAGGCAGCAGCTGTGGAGAGAGAAACAGAGTTAACGGTTTAGGTCAATGACCTTTCGTCAGAACTGGAAGTGTTAGAGATACAACAAGTTTTAAGAAAGTGCAGAATCAGGGAAAGGGGGGGGGGGAGGGAAGGAAAGAACAATAGGGAAGGTCTGTGATCGGGTGTAAGGCAGGAGAGATTAAAAGACAAAAGGTATGATTGTACAAGGCAAAAGGAGATGGTAATGGGTCAAGTAAAGAAACACTTCCTCCCACCCCGTTTCCTGTAAGGATTCTATTCCATTCTCCCAGTTTTTCAGTCTCCGTCGCATCTGCTCTGACGATGCCAACTTCCATACTAGTGCTTTCAATATGTCTTCCTTTTTCCACAACCGAGGATTTCTCTCTACCGTGGTTTCCCCTCTACCGTGGTTGACAGGACTCTTGACTGTGTCCGTTCCATTTCCCACACTTCTGCTCTCACCCCTTCCTGGCCCTCCCAAAACCAAGGTTCCCCTTGTCCTCATCTTCCACCCCACCAGCCTTCGCATTCAACAGATCATCCGCCACCATTTGCACCACTTCAAGCAAGATTCCACTTCCCCTCCCCTCCCCTTTCAGCATTCCGAAGCGACCGCTCCCTCCGCAATACCCTGGGCTACTCCTCAATCACCCCCAACACCCCTCCCCTTCCCAGGGCACCTTCCCGTGCAAGCACAGGAGATGCAACACCTGCCCTTTTACCTCCTCCCTTCCCACTGTCCAGGGCCCCAAACACCCCTTCCAGGTGAAACAGCGATTTACTTGTACTTATTTCAATTTAGTATACTGTATTCGCTGCTCACGATGCAGTCTGCTCTATATTGGGGAGATGAAACACAGATTGGGTGACTGCTTTGTGGAACACCTCCATTCAGTCCTCAAGCATGACCCCGGTTCGCCTGTCACTTTAATTCTCTGCTCTACTCCCTCTCTGACCTCTCTGCTCTCGGCCTCTGACACTGTTCCAATGAAGCTCAACGTAATCTTTCGATTAGGCACTTTACAGCCTTCTAGACTCAACACTGAGTTCAACAATTTCAGACCATAACCTCTGCCCCCAATTTTTTCAGATGGCAGCTATTGATAATTCTGCTATTCCCATTTACACCTCTTTTAGACCTGCCTTTTGTTTCTTTACTTGACCCATTACCATCTCCTTTTGCCTTGTACTATCATACCTTTTGCCATTTAATCTCTCCTGCCTTCCATCCTATCACAGACCTTCCCTTTTGTTTTTTTCTCCCCTCCTCCTACACTTGCTTAAAATCTGTTACATCTTTAACTTTTTCCAGTTCTGACAAAAGGTCAGCGGCCTGAAACGTTAACTCTGTTTCTCTCTCCACAGATGCTGACTGACCTGCTGAGCATTTCCTTCCTTGCAGCTCCTGGCCTTCTGTGTCACAACTTCTGGGCTCTGCCATTCCTTCACCATGTCCAGCCTTTCTTTTGCCATTTCTAGGTTACAGCCACTCTTGTCTTTGCCCTGTGCTTCTCTGTCCTGCTTTGTGCAGGCTCGCTCACATTTCTCCTGTGCTTCTCTGTCCTGCTTTGTGCAGGCTCGCTCACATTTCTCCTGTGCTTCTCTGTCCTGTTTTGTGCAGGCTCGCTCACATTTCTCCTGTGCTTCTCTGTCCTGCTTTGTGCAGGCTCGCTCACATTTCTCCTGTGCTTCTCTGTCCTGCTTTGTGCAGGCTCGCTCACATTTCTCCTGTGCTTCTCTGTCCTGCTTTGTGCAGGCTCGCTCACATTTCCCCTGTGCTTCTCTGTCCTGCTTTGTGCAGGCTCGCTCACATTTCTCCTGTTGCTCCTTTTCTCAATTTAATTAATTTCTACTGCAATTCACCGTCATAGTTTACAGTTTATTCACAGCCACTGTAATTAATTCCTGAATAAATTTTGCACCAGTCCTAAACAATTTACTACTATTATTTAAATACATTATAGTCCACCTCTATTATATTTATATATACTGTTATTTATTTGGAAAAGCCCAGTTAAATTTTCTACTTTATTTCATTGAATTGTTTCTTCTTGTTTGATGAATTTTGGCTGAAGACTATCCTATTTGCTTCTTGTATTTAATTAATGCACTTAGGGGGCATTTAATAAAATGGAGTTTCCCCTATCAAATTTATAAATTTGTGTAAACCTGTTCAATTAAATGATCAATCCAATTATTATCAAATGACTGCTGCTTTTATTCAATTAATAAATGTTGTACCAATCCTGTTCCATTAAATAGCCATTTCTTTCATTTAACTTAAATTTTCAGGGAAGACCATTGTAGTGAATGGCAACTTATTTTTATGTAATAAATTATCGTGGGCATAGCTGTTCCCCCAACTTCCCATCAATGCGACAGGAGGTCGTCCAATTTAAAATTAAATATGCAATTGCATAAAATTGCCACATGGTGGAGGAAATGGCATTGAACTGGATTCCTGCACAGTTTTGTACCTGAAATTTAACAGACTCTGGCAAACTCTTTTCCAGCAATCCTTTTAAAGGTGTCTGAGCTACTTGTGTTGCTTCTTCACCAGCCTCTACAGCCTTTTCTTCATTTTTGGTGACCATCTCCTTTTCTGTTTTGTCCTCTTCCACTGTCTCCTCTTGGTGTTCACCAAACAAATCAGAGTTAATCAGAAGCAGGATTTTTTGGACATCATTATCATCAAATATGCCAATGATCAGCATAGTTTTAATCAACTTGAGAATAGGAACAAGTTGAAACTCCACGCTTCCTCCAACAGAATCTCGAATGTGCGGTCCACCGCCTGTCACAGCTTCTGTGAGCATCTCAATTGCTTTGACTTTAAGAATATCCAATGGAAACTTTGGGCTATATTGGTGTCTATCCTCGTTGGTGTTAATACAACATGGCAATGAAAAGTTTAATCGAGGTCTTAAGCAGGTGCTGAGTCCAACTCCAGGAAGTCCATATGCCCGATTTTTGACTGGAAATAATGTTATACTCCTGGTTTCATCAGTTACAGGAATGATGAATTCATTGTTCATAATTAATCTGGCTTCTTTTGCTGATTCTAAGTGAATACTTAAGAGGAGATCATAGAATCCGCTGCGTAGAAGACCTGGCAGATATTTATTCTCTATTGTATACAGCAGTTGAGATTGATCAATGTGGCTGCAAAGTGCATGGGCTACACGATTATTACCCACAGCGCAGAGAGCACAGTAGAGTTTTAGTGTGTGGTAATGGAACTTCATGAGGTCTTGATTTTCAGCGAGCTCCAGAATATCTAAACACCTGAAAAGTTCAATAAAGGTAATAAATTATGGTCTAGCAGACAAATAAAATACATTTTGGAAACATGTGAGCCAAAGGAAGAAGATAAAGTTCAACGATCCCAGCTGGTTGTAATGGGCTCTAGTAATTAATTTCCTAGTTAACAAAAAAATAGACATCACAACATTTTAAACTACACAATCAAGGAGGATATAGTATTTTGTAAATGGGTAAAGTTACATTGATGAGGTTTGGGGTGCTCTTCTGATAACTAAGGTTTAAAGGAACTTAGAGTAATGTGGGGACCTCCCTATTGTAGATGATCTATTTTATTAATTATTAAGGAATTGGTGATGTTTCTGGATATGAAATAATGCAATGACCCCCTTCTTGAAGCTCACCAATTTTCACTTTGGTGACTAGTAAACAAAGGTAATAAAGCAAAGTATAATAATAAGAATAGTCCAAAATTTTTCTGGTTAAAAAAGCCAGAATTACCATGCAGGCTATCTACTCTAATTAACATGGATAAATCATTGGAATAAATAAGTGCATTCTCTCATCAATTTAATGAAGGTACTTTAAAAATCTATTGTTTGTAACTGGCATAATATGGTGCAGCCAGAAATAAACTAGCTAATTCATATTTGTAATTTTGAAAAGGGGAGGTCTAATCATAAGTTTACCAGGAAAATTTCTTTACTATCTTTTTAACATGTAATTTTAATTTACAAATATTTAATAAACTTACAACCCAAATTAGATTGGCATGAAAGAACCACAACTTTTGGATGTTTAACCATTGGTCAATTTATCCATGTGAGTAGATTTAGTGTATGTAAAATGAAAAAGATTAGTGAAGACAAATGTAGGTCCCTTACAGTCAGAAACGGGAGAATTTATAATGGGGAACAAGGAAATGGCTGAGCAATTAAACAAATACTTTGGTTCTGTCTTCACGGAAGGGGACACAAATAACTTCCCAGAAATGCTAAGGAACCAAAGGTCTAGTGAGAAGGAGGAATTAAAGGAAATTAGTATGAGTAAAAAAAGTGTTGGAGAAATTAATGAGACTGAAAGCTGATAAATCCCCAGGACCTGATAATCTGCATCCCAGAATATAAAAAGAGGTAGCCATGGAAATAGTGGATGCATTGGTTGTCATCTTCCAAAATTCTATAGATTATGGAACAGTTCCTGCAGATTGGAGGGTGGTAAATGTAACCCTACTATTTAAAAAAGGAGAGAGAAAACAGGGAACTACAGACCAGTTAGCCTAACATCAGTAGTAGGGAAAATGATAGAGTCTATTATAACGAATGTGATAACAGGACACTTACAAAATATCAATGGAATTAGACAAAGTCAACATGGATTTATGAAAGGGATTGATAAACCTACTGGAGTTTTTTGAGGATGTAACTGGTAGAATAGATAAGGGAGAACCAGTGGATGTGGTGTATTTGGATTTTCAGAAGGTCCTTGATGAAGTCCCCCACATAAGAGGTTAGTGTGCAAAACTAAAGCACATGGGACTGGGGGTAATATACTGGCATGGATTGAAAATTGGTTAACAGACAGGAAACAGAGAGTAGGAATAAATGGGTCTTTTTCAGGGTGGCAGGCGGTGACTAGTGGGGTACCACAGAGATCAGTGCTTGTGCCCCAGCTATTCACAATATATATCAATGATTTGGATGAGGGAACCAAATGTAATATTTCCAAGTTTGCTGACGACACAAAACTAGGTGGGATTGTGAATTGTGAGGAGGATGCAAAGGGGCTTCAAGGCGATTTAGACAAGTTGAGTGAGTGGGCAAACACATGGCAGATGCAGTATAACGTGGATAAACGTGAGGTTATCCACTTCAGTAGGAAAAACAGAAAGGCAGAGTATTATTTAAATGTTGAGAGATTGGGAAATGTTGATGTACAAAGGGACCTGGATGTCCTTGTACACCAGTCACTGAAAGCAAACATGCAGGTGCAGCAAGCAGTTAGGAAGGCAAATGGTATGTTTGCCTTCATTGCAAGAGGATTTGAGTACAGGAGCAAGGATGTCTTACCACAGTTATACAGGGCCTTGGTGAGACCACACCTGGAGTAGTGTGTGCAGTTTTGGTCTCCTTACCTAAGAAAGGATATACTTGCCATAGAGGGAGTGCAGCGAAGGTTCACCAGACTGATTCCTGGGATGGCAGGACTGTCGTATGAGGAGAGATTGGGTCAACTAGGCCTGTATTCACTAGAGTTTAGATGAATGAGAGGGGAACTCATTGAAACGTATAAAATTCTGACAGGGCTAGACAGACTGGATGCAGGGAGGATGTTTCCCCAGGCTGGGGGCTCTAGAACAAGGGGTCACAGTCTTAGGATACGGGGTAGGACATTTAGGACTGAGATGAGGAGAAATTTCTTCACTCAGAGGGTGGTGAGCCTGTGGAATTCTTTACCACAGAAGGCTGTGGAGGCCAAGTCACCGAATATATTTAAGGAGATAGATAGATTTCTAGACGCAAAAGGCGTCAAGGAGTATGGGGAGAGAGTGGGAATATGGTATTGAGATAGAGGATCAGCCATGATCATATTGAATGGCAGAGCAGGCTCGAAGGGCCGAATGGCCGACTCCTGCTCCTATTTTTCTATGTTTCTATAGCTGCAATGCGTTTTTGGTAAAATATATAAACTGCAATTGATCTTTGAGCTACACTGACATGACTTTTTATTGTTTCTAAAAGCATTTTATTTTCAACTTCAATGCAGATTTGAACCAGGTAATAGAGAACATCTGAAAACCCATGGCACAAATCCCCACCACATAGAGCGGGCACGTTCATGCTAACGCGATTTGCCCATTATATGCGGTGGACGGTAATTTGCTCTGAATGAACCAAGTCATTGTAGTAGAGGTTGACCTGATCTCACGTTAAACATAAAAGCTAATTGAAGCTGCCCGGAGTCTCCACTTTCTGACTGCCTCCTATCGTTGTTAACAGAGCGAACAGCTGCCTGAAGCTGCTCGCAGTGTTCATTGTGAACAACTATGGGAGGCAGTTGGAAAGTGGAGACTTTGGGCAGCTTCAATCAGCTGATACATTTAACGTGAGATCAGGTCAACCTCTGCTACAATGTATGGGTTCTATTCACGTTGTCGGCCTTGTTTCTGTTGTGAAGTTAGATGTTGATTGGATGCAGCCATTAAAAAAAATTGGCTTTTAAAAAGTCACTAAGTACTGAACTGCACGAAATAGCCGGTGTGCTTAACACAGTTTTGGTGGCACCTTTATAATTGATGCCTATAGTGATGGCAAATAGTTAGCGCCATTTGCCCAATATAGGCAGTTGTGCGGGATAAGCGAGCACGATATAAGTGGTGGGGACTTCAGCACTTCAAGATATACTGACCTACTCTCCTCAGGAATATGCAGTGCTAACATTTGCACTGGCTCAAGAATCTGCGCCACCCAGCCATGGTGATCGCTAATCCGTGCTGTCTCTGCCTCGAGGAAGTTATTGGGCATTCTACTCCACTGAACAGGAGTGATCATCTGTACGTCAAGTCGAGGAAAACACTGTGGAGTAGGATTCTTTTCTTCACTTTTAAATATAGCCGCAGACAGAGGCATAGCATTCTGTACCAAAAGATGAATCATAAAAAGCCTTTTAATGTACAGTAATGTGAATGTAACAATTAAACCGTTAGTCAACATTATTTGCTTTATATTATGAGAAAAAGTAGGAGGATTATTAGTTTAACAGAACTGCTTGCGAAGATAACAGAAGGAAGTTTGGGGAAGTTAACGTAAACATTTGCGACGTCATAACGGAGGTAACACTCTGAAGCGAACATGTTTCTGGTTGAGCCTCGAGATCAAAGAAGGATACGGACGAAAGAGATAAGGCATGAATTCCACAGGAAGGAAACCCTGGGAAAATAAAAACGGAAAGACACGTGGCCAAAATCGTAAGACATCTTTAGGGCGGGTTTTGACACAAGAATTGAGACAAAGAACTAGAAGTCCCATTGGATATTAAGGTTTATGGGTTACTTCTATTGGTCAAAAGGTCTTGTCAATATCCCGGTTCAGTCCCACCCCTAAAAGTAGAATAAAAGTAACCTCCCAAAAGCTTGTACTCACAGATGGAAGAGAAAGTGAGAGAAAGAGAGAGCTTGTACTCAGAGACGAAAGGAAGAGGAGAATTGCTCACCTGTGTCAACCGTCTGTCCGATCGGATTGGTATCAGCTTCTTAACATAGAAGATAGGAGCAGGAGTAGGCCATTCGGCCCCTCGAGCCTGCTCCGCCACTCAATGAGATCATGGCTGATCATCCAAACTCAGTACCCTGTCCCTGCCTCCTCCCCATATCCCTTGATCCCTTTAGCCTTAAGAAATATATCTAACTCCTTCTTGAATATATTTAATGAATTGGCCTCAACTGCCTTCTGTGGTAGAGAATTCCACAGGTTCACCACTCTCTGGGTGAAGAAATTCCTCCTCATCTCAGTCCTAAATGGCTTACCCCTTATCCTTAGACTGTGACCCCTGGTTCTGGACTCCCCCGCCATCGGGAACATCCTTCCTGCATCTAGTCTGTCTAGTCCTGTTACAATTTTAAAAGTTTCAATGAGATCCCCTCTCATTCTTCTAAACTCCAGCGAGTATAAGCCCAATCGACCCAATCTCTCCTCATACATCATTCCTGCCATCCCAGGTATCAGTCTGGTGAATCTTCGCTGCACTCCCTCCATGGCAAGAACATCCTTCCTCAGATAAGGCGACCAAAACTGCACACAATACTCAAGGTGTGGTCTCACCAAGGTCCTGTACAACTGCAGCAAGACATCCTTGTTCCTGTACTCGAACCCTTCGCTACGAAGGCCAACACACCATTTGCCTTCTTAACTGCCTGCTGCACCTGCATGCTTACCTTCAGCAACTGGTGCACAAGGACACCCAGATCTCGTTGCACTTCCCCTTCTCCCAATCTATTGCCGTTCAGATAATAATCTGCCTTCCTGTTTTTGCCACCAAAGTGGATAACCTCGCATTTATCCACATTATACTGCATCTGCCATATCACCCAACCTGTCCAAATCATACTGGAGTTTCTCGGCATCTTCCTCACAGCACACACGCCCACCCAGCTTTGTGTTGTCTGCGAACTTGGAGATATTACATCTAGTTCCCTCGTCTAGATCATTAATATATATTGTGAATAGCTGGGATCCTAGCACCGATCCCTGCGATACCCCACTAGTCACTGCCTGCCACTCGGAAAAAGACCCGTTTATTCCAACTCTTTGCTTCCTGTCTGCCAACCAGTTCTCTATCCAAATCAGTAACTTGCCTCCAATCTTGTCACAGTTGTATGTTTTTGCTGTATAACTAATGTGTTATATTCCGTCTTAAACTCTGATTAAACACAATATACCCACCATATTATTTAAAGTGACCAGACATAGCCGTAACTTAGCTATTTCTAACAGTGTTCCCATGCAGCTGCTGCCCTTGTCCTTCTAGGTAGTAGAGGTCGTGGGTTTGGGAGGTGCTGTTGAAGAAGCCTTGGCGAGTTGCTGCACTGCATCTTGTAGATGGTACACACTGCAGACACGGTGTGCCAGTGATGGAGGGAATGAATTTTAAGCTGGTGGATGGGGTGCCAATCAAGTGGGCTGCTTTGTCCTGGAAATTGTCGAGCTTCTTGAGTGTTGTTGGCACTGCACTCATCCAGGCAAGTGGAGAGTATTCCATTGCACTCCTGACTGGTGCCTTGTAGATGATGGAAAGGTTTTGGGGAGTCAGGAGGCGAGTCACTTGCTGCAGAATACCCAGCCTCTGACCTGCTCTTGTAGCCACAGTATTTATGTGGCTGCTCCAGTTAAGTTTCTGGTCAATGGTGACCCCCCAGGATGTTGATAGTGGGGGATTCAACAATGGTAATGCCGTTGAATGTCAAGGCGAGGTGGTTAGACTCTTTTGTTGGAGATAGTAATTGCCGGGCTTTTGTGTGGCGCGAATATTAATGGCAAGGTCAAGAACAGCAGGAATGTGCTGCCAGGTGGCTGCATGGATGTTATTAATGTTCCCCTGTACTTTGGAATGCCCAACAACGCAGTGAAATTGCACAGCGGCATCATGGTCCCATTTCTATTCTGGTGGAAAGGGAGATAAAAGTACTGGCTCTTCTCAACAATGCACTACCCACTTGCTTACTATATCTGTAGACAACAGGTTATTGCTATGCTACATGTCCCTATGGTGGGGTTTCACTGCAGGTCTCCTTGCAGCAGATGGTACAGCTGTGCCAAGCCTATGGAGTCACTGCCCTTGATCATTGCCTGTTAGGTGTGCCGGGACCTGCAGATACACTTGTGCAACCAGTCCAGGTCTTGTGGCAGCTGATCTCTCTGGCAAATCTTTTATCTTGTACCATTAAATACAGCAATTGGGATTCTATAAAAGCAACCCCAACATTAGTTTTACACTGACTTGCCAAATGGAACTGCGCTCTGTCGTTTACAGGTAGGTGCTTTATTGTTCCCGGAGCTGGAGTGAAAGTTTATATTCTAGGAGTCACTTTACCAATCCTCTCTTCATTAGGATCTTCCTGTTCTGTTCAATTCAGACAGGCAGAAACTCATGGCCTATTTATACATTAGAGCAATAGATTTTAAAACATATACCTTTAATTTTCCAAGTTCAAACTGGATCAGGTTTGGACTCGTGGCCTGCATAAAGACAGCTGGGAATAACTTGCTGCTTGGTTCAATCTGAAAAAAAGTCATGTATAAAAGAATAGGTTATTTTTGTATAATCCTTAAACATGCTCAGATCGGAAAAAAACCCAAAATAAATTAAGAGGGACAGGGTGATGTTTTGTCTAAACATAGTAGGTGAATTCTCCCCTCTGATGGGTGTAGAGTGTAGTAAGTGAAAAGATCTTCGATAATCACAACTCAGTTCCTAATGAAAGTGATTCCAAATTGACAATCTAACTATAATTAAGCAGTCTGGATCAGAATGACTGGATGAAAAGTGTCAATGTGGTGCAGCTGGGTTACCCTTCTGAGATTAGGGTTTAAGCATACTTTTGTGGCAGGTTAGAGGGAGCTAAAGCACATCTGAAATCTGAATCATAGGTTACAGCTAGCATTGAAAGTGATTGTGAGCTTTTTTAAACTTTTGGCCTTCTTGTTAAATAACCTTAGTTATGGTACAGGGAATTTTAATCAGAGTGACCAAAAATAAGCATGGTTACACTAGCATGACTGACTGGACACCTACTTCCTCCAAGTATTATTAACCAAAAATGCAGTGAATGTGGATTTGGTTGAAAAAGTACAAGAAAAATAGATAGATTCCTTTTCAACAGGCAGTGGACGAATGTAGACTTGATACCAAGGCAGGAGGGAGAAGAAAATATTCTGACCAGGTTCTGTACATGGCTTAAATATGGTAACAGGATGGGTCAGATGGCAATTTTTAGCTCCTACTTTCAGTTTTAACATACCCATGTATTGGTATTATATTTAATAAACTTAAGCATTTTTAATAAACATTTTTAAGCATAATATGTTTCAGTATGTTCCCCTGTTAGCAGAAAACAAAGAACTGTATAGACTTTAACCAGATTTTTGAAGTACTGTAAGGCAGATGGAATTTCTGAAACTCAACATTTTACCTGGTAATGGGTACTGAGATCTTTTCCATTTGCTGTGAATGTTAACCGGCCTGTTGCTAGATCAATGAAACAACCAATTTCAATGTCAGCACTACTGCTGCTTGATCCCTTTGAGCTGCCGACAATGTCGCCTCCCCAAACCATGTAACAATTGCAGCGCTTGACACTACAAAGGATAACAGATGAGAGAAACAGATTTTAGAATTTCATTACCAAGAACTTAAGAACATAAGAAACAGGAGGAGTAGGCCATTCGGCCCTTCGAGCCTGCTCTGCCATTCAATGAGATCATGGCTGATCTTCTGCCTCACCGGCCCTATTGCCATATCCCTTGATGCCCTTATTTCCTGCTTAGTGATCACTGTTCTTCATGTAGATATTTCACTATATAAAAAAAAGGATAAAATAATGGAATTTGACTCAGTTCCAAAAAAGTGTGTTCTCTGCATTCTAATATAACAGATATCCCACAAATTATTGGAATTGCAAAGACCAGCTGGGAAGCTTTAAATATTGCAAAAAAATTGTGTCAAGTTCTTAATTCTTAGGCCAGACATGATCCATAGTTAAAATCATCAAATCCTGGATGATAACTCAATGGTCAATACAATGCAACCGTTGAAGAACATGCCGTAATAGTGTATGTTAGATGGCATTCGTTGTCGAATAATCATTAGATTAAACAGTATTGTGATGGAAATATTTTTACACTTAAGAGTTAAACAAATGCTTGGAAATGGCCCTGAAATTAGATCGGGGGCTTGCCGCGCATGCAAGCCCCCGATCTGCACTCACCCTGCGCGCCGACATCTGAAGCCCGGGCCTGCTTGCATTTCCTCTCACAGGCCCGGTTCAGCTGTCGGCGCACTGTGCTAACCTGATCCAGTGGCATAGTTAGTGCGATGTGCCGGCTGGGATCAGGTGAGCACTGTGCAGCCAATCAGGGGAGGGGAAACTCATTCATGAGTTTGACAGTAAGAGCTGTCAAACTCATGAAAAGTATGGGCTGCCAAAACACTACTTTAACTTTAAATAAAATTTTAAAAAACATCCCACTGATTATAATAACTATAAATAAGTTTAAAAAAATGTTTTAAACAATTAATCAATTTTTTGAAAAAAATAAATTTTTAAAAAATAGGGTCTAAAACTAAACTTACAATCCTGTAAATTCTTTAAAAATAACAAACCTGTGGAAAAAAAATTTCTACATTGTACTAAAAGCCCACTTACCTGAAAAACTAAACACTTACGTCTTGTTTTTCCATGCGTAAAGACCGGAGGCCTTTACACGCGCGCAACTTTGGAAAAAAAAAAGGAATTTTACTGCGCACGCGCTGCCTGTGCAGTCGCGCGCGTTCTGCCCCTGAACCCCTTCGTTCAGAGGACAGGAAATGCCGGTTTTCCCCGCATGCACTGTGCATGCTGAAAACCGGCATTTCCTCCGGCCAGACGCGTGAGTACCCCGACCGTACTCACGCGTTGGGACAGGAATTACTGGCCCAATGGAGACACACAAATTCATGGTCAAATAACATTACAGATTGAGTTGTGTGGGGAGCAGCCAATTTCCCATTCCTGGATGACAATTTTGATGCTGAAACCCAACTCAAGAACAATTCTAGTTAAGGCTTCTCAAGGAGGATAATTCTCAATCACTATTTTTTAAAGGTAAGAAGAAAAATCTGAAATTTCTGAGACATTAAGATTTATATTTTTTGTAAAGTAGATTCTGCAATTCAGCACATACTGCAAATAAAGCTGTAATTCACTGCAGATTTACGTAGACTTTTTGCATTGCACACATATATTTCACATAAAATGTGTAATAATGATCATGCATTACAGGAAGGACTCATTGTAAGGCCTACCTTTCATGAACTCTGCCTTTCTCATCACCCAGAGTAACAGTGACAGTCCGATTTTTATTCAAGTCAAATGATTTGCCGTAGTAATGGTAATCAGGGGTCACCCAGCCAATCCACACAAAAGATGGATCTTGTCCTGCAAATATCCTCACCGCGTAATAATACTGCAGAGCAAAGAGACAGGAGGAGCACAATTTAGCAAAGTCATTGTAAGAATCGTTTTATTATGTGGAAACATGTGTGAGCAGTATTTTTGAGATGTGTCACAAATGCTACAATCTACTGATGTAATTTCAGTGACTGGAGACTATGCATCATTTTAGTTTTAACCTTTCAGAGTTATAGCTACCTTATCAACCAGAAGATTATACTCGATGGCAAAACATTTGATTTTTTTTTAATGGTATAAAAACACAATTCTAGCTGTTATGCATACATATAAACAAAATGGCATTGCCCTCCTATTATTTCCTCGTTTTTGGATCTCCAGTTGCTGCCACCTGTTATCACATTTTAATACAGTGAAGTCTGAATGTTAGCTGAGGCTGGGACTCACCATATATATCAATGACTTGGAAGAAGGAATAGAGAGTTGTATATCCAAGTTTGCAGATGACACCAAGTTAGGAGGCACAGTAAGTTGTGTAGGTGGGAGCAGGAAGTTAAAAAGGGACACTGACAGATTAAGTGTGTGGGTAAAATGGCGGCAAATGGAGTTCAATGTGGGGAAGTGTGAAGTCATCCATTTTGGATCCAAGAAAGACAAATTGGAGTATTTTCTTAATGTCGAGAGACTAGGAACTGTGGAGGAGCAAAGGCATTTGGGTGTCCAGGTACACATCACTAAAAGCATTGCACAGTACACAAATTAATCAAAAAGGCTAATGGAATGTTGGCCTTTATCTCAAGGGGACTGGAATACAAAGAGGAGGAAGTTGTGCCACAGTTGTATGGAGCGCCTTGGTCAGACCCCATCTGGAGAACTGCATTCAGTCTGGGTACCACATCTCAGGAAGGATATATTGGTCTTGGAAGGGGTGCAGTGCAGATTCACCAGAATAATAAAGGGCTTAAAGAGGTAAATTTTGAGGACAGGTTGTATAAACTTGGCTTGTATTTCCTTGAGTATAGAAGGTTGTGGGGTGATTTAATCAAGGAGTTTAAAATGTCAAAATAATTCAAAAGGGTAGATACAGAGAAACTATTTCCTCTGGCGGGGGAATCCAGAACAAGGTGGAACAATCTTAAAATTAGCGCAAGGCCTTTCAGGAGTGAAATCAAGAGACACGTTTTCACACAAAGGGTAGTGGAAATGCTCAAGACTGAGATCAATAGATTTTGTTAGTTTAGGGCATCAAGGGATATGGATCAATGGCGGGTAAGTGGAGTTGAAGTGGAGATCAGTCATGATCTGATTGAATGGCGGAACAGGCTCGAGGAGATGAATGGTCTACTCCTGTTCCTATGTTCCTGTACCTGGTACTCAGGAGTCCAAGGCTTAGAAATTGAATCATGCCCAAATGGGGGTGTTATTCTGGTGCAGCACACGCTGTATGCGCCTAATGAGGTCGGTGGCAGGACCATGGGAATTGGTTAGCCTGCCTCATTGGTTTATTACCAGTGGACTACAGGCGCCAGTCATATCTCCAGAGGCAGCTCGTTGGTCCTAAGGGGCACCAATATCGACCTGCTTGAACGCTGGCTAAGCAGAGTTGGTGCAGGGGGGGGCAATCTGGAGGGGCAAGCGGTGGCTGGCAGCAGCCCATGAATTTATTGTGGAGCCAACATCTGTTTCAGGCAAGAGCACTGGACACTATGCAGAATCCTTTATATGGCAGGAGTGCACTTCTGGCGCAGCATGCGTGTTTGCACGTCAGCTGCCTTATTGGATGCTCAGGTGTCCGTTTGTGGCATCATCGAATCGCTAGACTCAAGTTTTGTCTGAAGATCAATTAAACTGTCTCAAGAAAGCACAGGCAGAATACATTCAATGAGTCCACTGAAATCTGAATATCAACTGAGATTGGACTCAAATCTGTTCCATGTACTCAGGATTCAAGTCTCTTTCTTGGGCTTCATCAAACCGTAAAAATACACTTTCTTGAAATTAAGAAGTGGACTTTCTTTGTATTTTCACATGTAGATGTGTTACATGCCATTCTCAAGTACTCAGTAAATGCTAATTGCATGATTTCTTAAGATTCTATTATCATACATAACTTAAGACAGAAACAGCTGACTTTTTGTTGCTTTTCACGTTACCATTGTAGATTTTTTAACAGCCTCTCGGTCATCTCTACCTCCAGGTAAATCACGAGTCAGTTTTGCACCCCTAAGAGCAAAAAAAGTTTTGTCAATAGATTTTGTAATTTTAATGGAGCCAGAGATTATTCAAAGAAATTCAATCCAGAAATTCGCTCCCTAATTAAGAGCGAAAGGTACAAGGGTCTTATTGTAAACAAATTGTTAACAAAATTTTAGATGAATCACAAGACGAGGATTAAAAATATTCATTTTCAACAAAAAAAGGTGAGTTTTAATTTATCCAAAAATGCAGAATATTGCGGCTGTTAATTTTGTTTAAAAGAAACGCACATTGATTTTGCACCCCATGCACTTGTTTTTTCATTTCTAAAATACACAGGGCTTTGAAATTACAAACACTTATTTCCATAAAATTCCTTTGTTTGCTATTTTAATGGAGGCAGTAACTCATTTAAAATAAGGCGACACTTTATTCGACGATCAATTGTTCATTTGATGAAGGAACCTGTGTGTGATTGAATACTAGCACAATTAGATTAGTTGGTTCAAATAAATTTATCATAAGCAATATTGAATGTCTGTGACTGTCAGCTTGACTCAGATGACAGTATTTTACTTCTGAGTCAGAAAGTTGTGGGCATAAGCCCCACTACAGGCTTAAGCACGACATTTAGGCTGGCACATCTGTGCAGTACCGAGGGAGATTTGCATTGTTGAAGGCTCTGGGCGTGAGATTCAACTTTGGCGCGGGTAGACATGGGCAGTAGCGGATCTGCCACCCATTATACCCCCCGCCCAATTTTCTTTTCCACTGACTTAAACCGAGGCACTATCTGTCAGCTCATGTGGATTTAAATCTCATGGGACTGCTTGAAGAAGAACAGGGAGGTCTCCTGGGGTCCTGGTCAACATTTCTCCTTCAACCAACACTGCCAAAGAAACAGATAATCTGGTCGTTCAGTCATTTGTTGTTCGGCAATCTTGCTGTGTGCAAAATTGGCTGCTGCATTTGCCTACACAAGAAACTTATAAAATTCTAACAGGACTAGACAGACTAGATGCAGGAAGGATGTTCCCGATGGCGGGGGAGTCCAGAACCAGGGGTCACAGTCTAAGGATAAGGGGTAAGCCATTTAGGACTGAGATGGAGGAGGAATTTCTTCACCCAGAGAGTGGTGAACCTGTGGAATTCTCTACCACAGAAGGCAGTTGAGGCCAACTTATTAAATATATTCAAGAAGGAGTTAGATATATTTCTTAAGGCTAAAGTGATCAAGGGATATGGGGAGAAAGCAGGGACAGGGTACTGAATTTGGATGATCAGCCATGATCTTATGAATGGCGGAACAGACTCGAGGGGCCGAATGGCCTGCTCCTGCTCCTATCTTCTATGTTTCTAAAAGCAATCCACTGGGACATCCAGAGGATTTGATATAAATGCAAGTATTTTTCTTTTACAAGATGAGCTCCCATTAAAAGTCTGGGGTTAATTCCTATATCACAACTATTTGTGCATACATATATATTGGAAAGTCTACTTGTTCATCTAACAAGACAATACAATCAAACAACCGAGGTAAACTGACCTTAGTTTAGTCTTTCCTAACAACGTTTCCGCATTGTGAAGTCCATCATCATGAGCCATATGTGAAATGCCATCATGTTTATATGTTGAATGGAACTCAACAGGCATACTCAAACGGTAGTATGTCATTTCAGTAATGCAGTTCTGAGTGCCAAAGGTTTTATGGGTGACTTTTAAACAGGGTGGGCTGTCTACAGTCCCATCAATCCTGGTTACCTATAAATTGGATTCTAATTTTAGTTATGCATGTACAGTTTCTGTATCACAAAGATGCCACATAAAAGTTTTATTAGTATTTATATAAACAAGTGATGAATGTGTCAAATTATATGACTAAATTGACAATTAAAAAGTGATGGCTACAATATTAATAGCGAATGCTATCTTCAACGCGGATTAGATTTAATTTACTCTTTGTGCAGTGCACTGAGAGTTTGATTTGCTTTTGCTTCACAATTACCAATGATAACATCAGAAATTGGTAATCGGGTCACCATGGATGATATTTACAGGAAGGTGGGGAGTGCGCAGAGCAGGCCGAAAATCCCTGCAAGGCTGGGGATGCGGCGCTCATGCTGAATTTAATGGCAGAACCTCATTATCATTTTTTTCTTCTATTTCCTGCCCGGCAACCGGCCAAATTGACAGCCTGACCGGCGGCCGGGTGGGAAAACCAACGGCAGGAGGCTGCAGCCGAGGACCCTTGGGTAGGTCCCCGGCAATCAGGACGGGGGGACGTCGGTGTTTGGAGCTTGGGTGGGGGCTGGAGCGGGGAGATGAGAGGCCATTGCGGAGGTGGGGGGAGGGGCAAGGTCAGCGATTGGGGCTTGGTGGGTGGGATCTGCCATGATTACACTGTGCGAGCCCGATTTAAATATGTTAATGAAGTGTCCCGGTTCTTCACGGCAGGACACTCGGAGGCCAAGAAAACCCGTCACTGTACAATGGGCGTGTACGCAGCGGTTGGGAGTCACGTTGGCCATTTAAACATTTTTAAACCACCCCCTCTGACCCGCTCATGCCCATAATTGGGGCGTTAATATCGAGGACCTAGTGTCAGGTCAATAATGCTATAGGTAAGGGGTTGCAAGTTAGCTGCTTCTTTGTCTAAATAGATCATTTTGTTTTAATAACCTACATCCATAATAATGACAATTAACCATATTATTAGAATAGTGTAAAGCTGCAGATTGATATTTTTAAAGTCCATAATATTTCTTTATAGCATTTTCAATTACTGGACTACCAATTGCTGTGCAGTTGGAAAAAATCCTAACAATTTAATGTTATTTTCATCTAGTCTTTTGACTTAAGTTAAAAATAATATAAAATATTTGAAAAGGCACATAACCTAGAAATTGGGTATAGCCCAGCTTGAGGCATTAGAACTGGCGCTGCGCAAAGTTTATAGCCAGATGAAACTTATCGCCGCCTGGCGCGATATTGGGTTGCATCGCCCCTAAAGGTGATTGAGGCGCGAATTCAGGTGTTACACGGGACTCCTAAGGCACTAAACTTCCGGCGCAATCCAATATCGGAGCGGACGGGCTCAGCGCAGGTGCTCTCAATTACCGATGACCACGAGACTTCCAGGCGCCGGCTAGCTCTTAAAGGGGTGGGTCAGTCAGCTTCAGCATCCACACTCTGCACCTTGCAGGCCTCAGAATCGGCGCAGGCCCTTCTCTGGCGATAAAAACTTGGACCAGATGGAGAAGGTGAGACAGAGAGCAGAGCGCTTCATCAATGATGCTCTGGAGCAATTGGTGGCCGCAATGGAGCGCCGGCGAGATGTTCTCTACCCAGACAATGGCAGGAGGCCGAATCATAAGGACTACCGACGAGCTTGGAGGGATGTATGCCAGAGGGTCAACTCCAGCAGCATGGCGACCAGGAGCCCTGTCCAATGCAAAAAGAAATTCAACGACCTCACTCGGGTCGTGAGGGTGGGTGTTGTTCCTGCAAACTTCTGCATCCCTTCATTTGCACCTGACTTTATGGCTGCAGGGTGGCCTGTGCCCCATTGGCCATCTGCCAGCAAGCACCCATGGCCCTTTCTGGGCACAAACATGCACATTTGACTCAGGGCGTCATGTAAGGGCTCTTGCACCATGGGGGGCATGGGATGATCACTCAGGGCATCAGGTAACATAACTTCCCCTCCTTTCCCTGCAGTCCATGCTGGCGAGGATTGGCAAAGACCAGCTTCGCACCGGTGGAGGACCTCCACAAGTGGTCACTCTCACGGATCTCGAGGAGAGAGTCCACCAGATTCTTGGAGGACGTCTGAATGGTCCTGTAACCACTGCAGCTACCGACCCCATTGTCGACAGCGATGGTAAGGTTCTCACCTCTTACAACTGTCTCCTTCTACTTGTTCCCCCCGCCAGCATGCTTTCTCACTGTGGACCCATGTCATAGCCTTGCCGCAATCTGGCATCCCTTGCTGCGAACCTGTCCTTTTGCTAAAGCCACTCTTCCACCTCCCTGCTTTCAGATGCTGCATCACCAGCTCGGGAGCCGGGCTCTCAAGCTGCCAGTGCCAGTGCCTCCGAAGGCTCAATGAGAAAATTACTGTCCAACAGAAGGTCAGCAACTCTCTCCAGCAACAATCAGGATGGCCAGCCGAAATGGCTGCAGCTTTTATACTTGTACTGTCCCCTTTAAATAGCGCCCCCCGAGTCCAAGAAGGGCCTGGGAACGTTCCATCCAACTGTCACTAATAGCGCCAGGCGGAAAGGTTGCGGGCGCCACTGAATATCCGGTCCGGGGCGCAAAAATGGCGTTGCACACTGAAATGACGTCATGATCTGCCTGCGCCCGCGGGCACGCGCAAAGAGTTAGCGCCAGCGCTAAAATCATACTCAATATGGGAGGTGGCGCTATATTCACAGCGCCCGCCCGAAAATTGGGTAACGCCCCAATTCTCGGGCTCTTTAGGCGCTAATCGCTGGCGCTACCAACCGAATTTCTAGGCCATAATGTCTAATAGAATTGTAAGCAAATGCACCAAAAATGTCATAATATGTTCCCAACAAGGTTTCAAACTGCTAAAATTTCAGAAATTAAAAATGTATTACAAAGGTGAAATGCAACAAACACACCTCCAATATTTGATCTCTTCTGATGGTTAAACCTATAATAATGCATTTACTTCTCAAGGCACTGTTCAGCAATTTTACACTGCTGCTGTCACAGAGATGCTGTGTGATCAGGACCACTGCTTTATAGTGAGTGAATAAGTCAAATTCAGTTAATATCACATGGGATTCTGAAAGTTTTATTCTAATTATGTGGATGGATTGTGCATTTCCATATATTTATATTTAGCTCCATTGGTTTATGCTGACCAATAGACTTCCTTACACAAGATTATGGGATTTGCCTGGTGTTCAGATGGATTTTGGGATTGTATTCTGTAATTCCAGCCTTCTGTGAAAACCACACGTCAGTGGCATGAATGCATGATATCTTCAATGTGGGTGTGCAGACTTTAATCAAAATTTGGATCTTACCTCAATATGGTTGTGATCTTTTGGTACGGAGACAAACTGAGGTAGGCGTTTACTGAACCACATGGCTACATCACGGTTCATGTTCACTGAAAAAGGCTCAAAACCCTCTTGTAAACCACACATTGTATAGTACTTGAAAGTGGTTGCATCCTTTCCAAAATTCAAGCGACCTATCTGAGACAGGCCCAGGCAACAAATTGGGATTAAACCTAGAGAAAGGTGAGGGGGGAAAATAAATGTTATTTATTCTATATTGATTTAAGATATTTCTAAAATTAAGTACTTATGATAACATAAGTATCAGAGTTAAGGTTGTCATGACAAAACTGTACAATGACATATTAGGATATACATAGATTATCCATAAGTATGGCAACTGATTTGTTTTTAATTCTGTGATGATAATTGTTAAGTATGATAATCCTAATTGATTATCATGAAAGATTCCAGCTTCAACTATCAATTTTGTTGACAACAGAAACATCCAGGCTATCTCCCCCATATTACTTAGGGTGAGAAGGCGAGTGAGTCATGTCAAGTCCAGCTAAAAAAAAATCTGGATTTCCTGGTTTGGTTAATTTCCTTACCATTGTTGTGTGGAAGATACCCAAGGAAACAAACTTTCCCTTTTCTGGTCAGTTTTAGTTCCCATTTATGGGGTGAAATTTAATGCAAAATAAAACAGTCAGGTACTGTGTATGCTGCAAGTACAAATTGGAGGCATATATTCGCCATGGGTGTTACGTAAACTTCTGGTTGCATAATGGTAACATCTAGACCCTAGCTGCACCACACAGGAGCAACAAAGCTATTTCACAATCTCACAGGAATAAGTTGTTAACTAGGGTTTTTCATGCTTCAGAAAAGTACCTCAGAGAGGACCTTATATAGGTATAGGTAAACCGATCGCCGCGTTTTTGCCGACGTTTAGGCTGCTGCCATTTTGATGTGAAATAGGTAGCCTAGGCACCTTCTGTGAACAGGCAGGGGCCTTATTATCCTATGCAAATCTGGGTCCTATGACGTCAATCAGACCCCAGTGCAATTTTAAAGCATACTCCACCCATTATTACTTGACATGGAGCAGTCTAACTGGAGGCCCTTAAAGGGAGCCACTAAAATAACTTTAAAACTGCTTTTTGGGCTCCTGCTAGCCCCAGAAGAATCAACTCCCCCCCACCCCTCCATGTCTGACCATTGCAGCCCTTCCTCGGGATCGCCTACCCACCTCTTTAACCTACCTGGACCAGTTGGGTTCTGCAGAGGGGTCACCGGATTTCCCAACCTCTCCGATCACCGAGCTGCTCAGGGTGCGTAAGCAGGTCACTGATGGAATTCAAATGAGGCCAGACCGTCAAAATGGTTTTGGCCTCCAACCGCTTCCACTGTGCAGGTGGCAGGCTCACTGCCTCAGCCTCCCACCGGATGGGAGCAGGATGGGACACATCAAAATCGACCCCCATAGTTACTGTCATAGGGAAGCGGTATGCTTAGTATTCTGGAAGATGAGATGAAATGGGCAGTAGGGCCTTCTTCTGAACTATTTTATGAATATTGCTCCCTTTATTGATGTGAGGCATATTTTAGCTATTGCAACAACAATCTCACATTTGTACCTTCAAAGTCCCTTTTTGCAGTTACAGCATCTGATTTTATTAAATCTGTATCATGCAGCCATAAAATATTACAGTGCAACAGTCAGCAATTAGGAACACAGGAACAGGAGTAGGCCATTGAGCCCCTCGAGCCTGTTCTGCCGTTCAGTGAGATCATGGCTGATCTGCCACCAAACTCCGTATACCCGCCTTTGGCCCATATCCCTTAATACCTTTAGTTAACAAAAAGCTATCAATCTCAGATTTAAAATTAACAACTGATCTAGCATCAGTTGCCGCTTGTGGAAGAGAGATCAAGACTTCTACCACTCTTTGTGTGTAGAAGTGTTTCCTAATTTCACTCCTGAACGGTCTAGCTCTAATTTTTAGACTATGCCCCCTAGTCCTAGAATCACCAACCAGCGGAAATAGTTTCTCTCTATCTACCCTAGCTGTTCCCCTTAATATCTTGAAAACTTCGATCAGATCACACCTTAGCCTTGTAAATTCTAGGGAATACAACCCTAATTTGTGTAATCTCTCCTCGTAACTTAACCCTTGGAGTCCGGGTATCATTCTGGTAAATCTATGCTGCACTCCCTCCAAGACCAATACATCCTTCCTAAGGTGCAGTGCCCAGAGCTGCTCGCATTACTCTGGGTGTGGTCTAACCAGAGTTTTGAACAGCTGCAGCATAACTTCTACCCCTTGTATTCTAGTCCTCTAGATATAAAAGCCAGCATTCCATTAGCCTTTTTAACATTAGGCTTACCAATTTTTTGGTAAGATTATCAAAAATCCAATACACATGTCTAATTAAAATTGTCACTGTTAAAATAAAACAATAAACATTAACCTACCATCTTCTGTATCAAAATCTGTAAAAGCGAGTTCTGAGCCTTTATTAGTGATGAGCAGTTCTCCATTCAGAGTAAATATCATTGATTTATCATTCATATCAATCATGCAGCCAACCACATCACCAGGCTGCCAGGTGTGACCAAAGTAAGTAGCACCTTGGTGCCAAAACTGAGCCTGGAAAAAGAGTAGATCCCATTTCATTTTTAGTATATTACATATATATTACTAGGAGTTCTCAACAACCAACACAAAACTGTGCTGCTGATCTACAATATTTCCAGTGAACGTATACTAAATTGTGACAAAAATGAATACAAATGATACCCGAAAACTTCATTTAATGTTACTCAACGTGACAATTAATTTATATTGAAAATAACGGAATTTCATGATATTTCTGGATGGGAAAGAACCTTTTCCAGAGTCTAACCAATAGATTTTTCATGCAACAAAAACAGTCATTCCATAGGGATTCCTGGCATCTAAATGTTGTCATTGTATTTTGTAAATTCTATGATGTACAGTCATTAAAAAGTAGACTGGAAATTAAATCAGTACTGCACAAACATTTTACCAAATCAATTTCTAAATGACCATAATAATGGCTAAACAGGTCTTTGTAATAAAACTCAGTGACCAATTCATTCCATCATTTTACTAATGTTTAGGGGAGTGGGAAAATGTTGCCCCATTTTCTGCCAACATTTCTGGTAGCTGGTGGAAAAACCCAGCTATTTTTGGGAAAACAGATGCAAATAGGGTGATAACAATATCATACAGCCCATGTTCCATTATTTCCACCTCATTTGAGCTCTTTCAAATTCACGCCCATTTTATATTGCATCCACAGTTGCTAAGTGCCATGGAAAAGGGAAATAATGTTTATAGGATTTAATGTTAACAGGTACAGTTAAAAACTTATTTCTCAGTCATTTTTCTTGTGCTCTTTTTGTTTCTTTGCTGTTGCCAAGTACTTTGCCATTGTCTTTGTACCAAATGCTGAGGTAATTTCTTTCCCCTTCCCCTCCCCTTTTCAGACAGCCAGGGTGCTTTTTCTATTGGAATTTCCCTTCTATCTTTATTTCTTGAAAGAAGAAAAGCAATGGAGGGAGTCCAAGTTAAAGAGGCTGCAAAGCAGGCACATGACACCCACCTGCTGGTACCCACAGGCACAGGTGCTCCTACCTGCATATGACAAAGAAGCAGTCCCTGCAGAGGCGTGGCTTTCAAAAGGAACCTGCCACAGAGTTAAGTCACATGCTGCCAGTTGACTTACAGCCCATTTTCATCACAGGCATTCCTCTGCCAGAGGTTGCTCAGGTCACAACTGCCCTGAACCTCTATGCCACAGGCCACTCCACTCTGCCACTGAAGGTATCATTAACATTTGCCAATCATGATGTGGAGATGCCGGTGTTGGACTGGGGTGGACTTTTGTAGGAAGTCACACAACACCAGGTTATAGTCCAACAGCTTTATTTGAAATCACAAGCTTTCGGAGCGCTGCTCCTTCGTCAGGTGAAGTGAAGAGATGTATATAGGCACAGCATATATAGTCAGAGAACACTGCCAGATGATTACAGGTAATCTTTCTAACTGCCCTTTATCACATGAAGGGCAGTTAGAAAGATTACCTGTAATCATCTGGCAGTGTTTTCTGACTATATATGCTGTGCCTATATGCATCTCTTCACTTCACCTGACGAAGGAGCAGCGCTCCGAAAGCTTGTGATTTCAAATAAAGCTGTTGGACTATAACCTGGTGTTGTGTGACTTCCTACATTTGCCAATCAGATGTGCATGGATGCATCAAGCACGTCATGCATGAATTGTTCTCGAGAGCTAGCAATTTCATCAGCTTCCTCATTGACAACTGGTGCAACCTGGCAGGGCATTACAATTTTACAGAGTGACAGGATTTTCCAAGATCCAAAGAATCATTTATTGCACCTATATGACTCTTGCTCAATTCCTACACCTATTTCATTGAGTGGCCATGCCAGGGGTGCCGAAGTTGGCACCGACTGCCCTGTCTACCTCCTTCCAATACCCATTAGCAGCTCTCATTGCAGGCCTGTGTTGCTCTGTTCCAGACAGTGCCTCCTTCCTCTGCCTAATTCCCTACAGATACATGAATGGATCTGGGGACTCTCTGCCCTCTTGCAGACCTCACAGACATCATTTGTTAGGAAACCTTTCAGCTCTTCTGTAAATCTATTTTGGTGACTGTCTTCCCTTTTAAGTTGTAGAGTGACTTTAAATCCTGCAGCAGTAGCAGGCTAATTCGGGCCACTTCACTTCACATCAGGCGGGCACCTATTGCACACCACTGTACTTCAACTCAAGATTTTGCCTGAGCGGAAATTCTAGATTTTAATGTCTAAAGCTTTGAATTGGCAACTGAAAATTTACTCCTGGAAACATGTGGATAATATTTTGGAAAAGAAAAGATTATTTTGTTTGACTATAATGAAATAGAATACTTACTGGGTCTCCCATGGCTCAAATTGAATTTTAGATTAGAAACGATATAGTTTGAAAGAGTTTTGCTAAACTTGGGAAAAACTTCTCAAGTGTGTTTTACAAAATAAACTAAGCAGGAGGATCTTTTGCGCTGAGTATTTTTGTATTTGAAAATTGAACCAAAACTCAGGTTTTGAGCGAGTCGACAGCCTACATTTTGCAATCAGCACCAATATGCACATCAGCAAATCACAAACCTTATGGCCATTAAAAACGAAGGCATTCCTGTCAGCACCTAGTTCTATGTCAGGTCTGCATGCTGGCCTTGCCCAGCCAACACGCATTTCACCTGCCGTCACTGCCTCAAACTCGAAGTACCACTTTCCTGTTTTGACTGCATAGGTCTCCTCCACTCGGAAGAAACGGATCTTGTCAATGCTAATTTTTTCCACAGTTTCACCAGCTTAAAATATAAAAATACCAAATTACTTCATTTAAAATAGTTGACAAAAACAAAATTTCAAGTGAAGAAACATGCCAATAAAACACACTTTGATAGACCAAAACCTTGACATAAAACATTTTCTTTATAGCTCCTTCTGTGATAGACAAACCATATAAAATTCAGTCTCTAGTAACATTACAAATATCCATTCGGAAAAGTCTTGATGACTTGGATTTGGAGTGGAACCGGGTTGTGCTGGAATTCCTCATTATTTCAAGAACCACTTTAAATTCTGGTCAGTGGCAGGGGGCAGGAATGTAGGGTAGACATGTGTATATGTCCTATATTCCCCCACACCACACATCAAAGGGATGTCTGGGAGAGTTCCTGGGCAGCCTAGTACACCCTTATAAGGCCTCAATAGAACTCTTGCCAGCTAAGGACTGGCCTGGGTTCTTTTGAGGCCTTTGCAACAAATGCAAAGGCCCCAGAAGCCTCAAAGATTAATTGACCCCAAAGGGAATTCATTACTTTTATCTACTGCACTTATGGGTCCTTTGGAGCTAAAGATGGTCAAAGCAGCCAAAGTTCTTCAGCCCAGAACGGGCCTCGGTGGAGTTCCAGTAGAGCAGCTGTGGGCCACTCCACCTTACAACAGCGGATTAGGGCGGGCACCTATGAAGCAGTCTTACTAATGCAAGTGCATGCCTCAACCATGCCAATGACCCTGGTTGCAGGATTTGGTATACAGCCTATGACCATTAACTTGGGCAGCTACAAGGTTTGCTCCACCATACTTGCACTGGTGGAATGGACTCATCTGAATTCTGGCTCTCAAACTCACATGTCTTCCAAAAACACCTTTATAAATATGATGATGATTTAATGTGTATGTGATTTCTTCTGGAGCTAGTGATTTTCCTCATTTCAAAAAAGTGTACTGTAATGCTAATAATTTCACTTTAGCAAACTGAGCAAGATGACTTGCAGGAGGTGATCTTGCATAAGTTTTCCTTATTTGTCTTACTGGCTCATTTTTCTCCTTTTAAACTTAGAGGCAGCCTCCTGTACTGCTATTCAATATTCTTCTGATTCCATCTGGTCTCTTCAGTAGAGGAAATTACACAGGCACTACATGAAATCAATAAACTGTGCACCATGTAAGTGTTAGAAGTTGCATGAGTGGATCTCAGTGACTTTCACTGCAAGTGGCCAACATCATTTTGTTCCCGCTTTTTACACTACCACACAACTGGTGTCACTATTTTCACAAGTGTAAATGGGGAACTAGACCCTGCTTGCGAGGGTATTTCTTTCATCATATTATTCGACATACAGAGACTGCAAGATGCCTTTCAGCTTTGTCCTTCTTTAAATATCCCCATTTTCTTCAAATATGTTTAAAGCATCTTTTAATAGCGCAGTGTTGATTATATTTTGCTTCTGGATGAGCTCTTTCCATTCTTTTCTGTTTGTTGGAGGATGTTGACTTAGTTTCTTAATATTCCTTACTATTTACTCCCAAATGTAATAATTTGTAGAAAATCTGCTTTTAAAATCTCCAATTCACAAGTAGCTGTGGGTCAGTGCAGACAAAGTAACCATCATGATGACTAAAATAACTTCTGATCTCAATGGCTGTTTTAGACAGTTTTTGCACTTTCGTATCATCTCATATGCCTCCACTTTCTGGCATCTCACTACATTAAGGATAATTCTGCACTGCCAGTGGGAATCCCAGCAGACTGGGAGTGAAGGATGGAGAATTGGGACTGGCCTGGGCTTCTTTGGAGCGTCATAGTATCCAAACTCTTGGTTTAAATAGATACAATATTGACATCTGTCTGCCACAAGCATCAAGATTGGCTGGAATATGAACAGTGAAAATGTAGAAGCACATAGCAACAACATGAATAAGTATTTACATTTCATGCAGTATAAATTTAGCTCTATAATATTTCTGGGCAATAGTCCATGAAAATTATTGTTTTTAAGGTGAAGTTTTTGTAGCATTAATAATGAATTCACTAATTAATCCATCGTAGATATTGTGTGCTTCCCATTGTACTGTAATCTAATCCAGTGAACCACACCAGGGGGTACATTGGTATGAAACTCAAACTGATAAAATAGTAAGTAGAATGTTTAATTGATAATAATTCCTTGGTCCAGAAGGATAAAGTTACATTGCTGCATTCAGGTGAGAGATTTGCAGTGACGTGGTACGATGTCAGCCAGCTAGCACTTGATGTATGGTTTGGAAAGCTGCCTGGATATTGTAACAATTATTCACAATGGCATGGCTGGCAGAACACCCGCGAGCAATTCCACAACTGTGATGGCAGCGTGTCACATGGACTATCGGTGGTTTCATAGACAAGTAGGCACCAATAGATTGTTTCATGCAATCCAAGACAGGTTCTGATTTTATATAGGAATTGCAGCACATAAACACTACGTGTGCTTTGTTTGCTTGTTAGGAATGAAGGAAAAATAGGCAATTCAAGAAACAAGGCAAACACTAATTGCATATTTTGATTTATGGGGTGTGATAGGATTAAAAAATGAAACAGTGATAAAAAAATGAGTTACGTTTTGTTTGCAAGAGGTTTAGAATTTATGTTTTTGGTAAAATCTGGGATAAGAGATGAGAATTTTACTTCAATCCAGGTATGGAATAACTATCCAAACCTTTCCGACTACAACGTTTACTGGAAAATTGCAATTGTCGAATCAGGGTGATTTCTCCCTTCCCTCAAAATTTTAATTCCCAAATGTTACTAGAATACAAAATCTTGAATTTCTGTGCTATATATAGTCTAAGTACCTGACACAACGAATCATTTATATGTGAAGCACTGGTTTGAATTTTTACACTGCTGGCAAATAAATCAGTGATGGTAATTTTCTCTGCCACTGCTGATGTCTTGTGCTGCAATGTCAGCGCTCAAAGTGATAAATTTTATCATTGCAGTATCAACACAAGAAGTTATTTTGCGCAAGTTTCATTTTGACCAAATAAAAGGTTGCAGAAGCTGCGCCACAATTTAAAAAATATATTTTTCGTCGAGAAAACAAACTTCCCAAAAAGGAATTCCCCACCCGGGCAGATTAATGGCTTATTTTCTGGCAATAAATCTTATTCTGTCCTTCCCATGCAATGTTCCACTTGGCAGGAAAGGGAACTGTGTGAGAATGTCTACCAAGCAGACCTCCTGTACAGATTGCACAAACCATGTACAGCGAAATAGCCCAAGGGAACAGCTGGCCGTGATTTCAGCCAAACTGCAAACAAAGCATTAAACCAGGCAAAAAAAAGGTTCTGATAAAGATTAGCCAACAAAGTCAACAATTATCAACTCGAGGAGCACCTTACTACAGGAATATTTTGTATATTTTTGGAATAACTGACCGCGGTTTCTGCAGTGGCTATAATGCTTTATAAACTTACAGTATTGTATTTTGATGTTCTCAGATTAATGAATTGATGTATAGTAACTGTGCTCACCGGTTTCCTGGTCTGATGGTTCAATATTGTATCCATAGCCAATTAAAGTGCGAATTGCCTCACGTAAACTGTCTCTGTTTGACTTTTTGGTTCGCTCATCAAGGAGGCTATATGGCACCAGTCGAGGGTTCCTTTTGTTCTTGATATCCTACAGGAAGTGACGGGCAATATCATCACATAGGTTTTGTACAAATATCTTCCATTTATCTGCATTCTAATTTTACAGGGTTATCCATAAATCCCAGTTGAAAATGCAAACAGAAAGAATGTTCTGTTACATGTCGAATGACTGAAGTTAAAATATACCAAATGAATACAGTGAAGCCTCCTTTTTAAAAACTCTTGGGACCAGCAATTCTTACTAAATGATAAATTTTACAGCACAACAGACGGCCAGTAAGCCCGTTATATCTGTGCTGGTTGTCCGCATGTTCTTTCTTCATATACCCTTTCAATTATTTTCATTCAAGTATTTACCCTCTTCCATTTTAAAAACCATTATGGATTCTGAATCCATCCCGGTTTCTAGCAGGACATTCCAGGTCCTAATAATCCTCTTCAAAACGAATTCTCCTAATCATAGAATGGTTACAGCACAGTAGGAGGCCATTCGGCCCGTCGAACCCATGTCGGCTCTCTGCAAGAGCACTTCAGCTGGTCCCACTCCCCCTGCCCTTTCCCCGTAGCCCTGCCATTTTTTTTCTTTCAGGTGCTTATCCAGTTCCCTTTTGAAAGCCACGATTGAATCTGCCTCCTCCACCCTTTCAGGCAGCACATTCCAGATCCTAAACACTCGCTGTGTAAAAAAAAATTTCATGTTGCCTTTGGTTCTTTTGCCAATCACCTTGAATCTGTGTCCTCTGGTTCTTGACCCTTCCACCAATAACAACAGTTTCTCTCTATCTACTCTGTCTAGACCCTTCATGATTTTGAATATCTCTATCAAATCTCCTCTCAACCTTCTCTGCTCTAAGGAGAACAACCCCAGCTTCTCTAGTCTATCCATGTAACTGAAGACCCTCATCCCTGGAATCAGTCTCATAAATCTTTTCTGCAAGGCCTTCACATCCTTCCTAAAGTGCGGTGCCCAGAATTGGATACAATATTCCAGTTGAGGCCAAAGCAGTGTTTTATAAAGGTTCATCATAACTTCCTTTCTTTTGTACGCTATGCATCTATTTATGAAGTCCAGTATCCCGTATGCTTGTTTAAACACTTTCTCAACCTGCCCTGCCACCTTCAATGATTTGTGCACATATACCCCCAGGTCCCGCTGTTCATGCACCCACTTTAGGATTGTACCCTTTGCTTCATCTTGCTCTCTATCTCGTTTGTCGTCCAGGGAGCTCTGACTTTAGTTTTCCTACCTTTATCCCTCGTGGGAATGTACCTTGACTGTACCCGAACTATCTCCTCTTTAAAGACAGCCCATTGTTCGATTACAGTTTTGCCTGCCAATCTTTGATTCTAATTTACCCAGGCCAGATCCATTCTCAACCCACTGAAATTTGCCTTCCTCCAATTAAGTGTTTTTACTCTAGATTGCTCCCTGTTCTTTTCCATAGTTAATCTAAACCTTATGATACTATGATCACTGTTCCCTAAATGTTCCCCTACTGACACTTGCTCCACTTGACTCACCTCATTCCCCAGAACCAGATCCAGCAATGCCTCCTTCCTCATTGGGCCGGAAATGTACTGATCAAGAAAGTTCTCCTGAACACACTTCAGAAATTCCTCCCCATCTCTTCCCTTTACACTATTACTATCCCAGTCTATAGGATAATTGAAGTCCCCCATTATTACTACTCTATAGTTCTTGCACCTCTCTGTAATTTCCCTGCAAATTTGCTCCTCTATATCTTTCCCACTAGTTGGTTGCTTGTAGAATACATCTAGTAGTGTAATGGCACCTCTATTATTTTGTAACTCTAACCAAATATATTCTGTCCTTGACTCCTCCAGGACATCCTCTTTCTCCAGCACTGTAACATTCTCCTTAACCAATACTGCCACCCCACCTCCTTTCTTTCCTTCCCTATCTTTCCTGAACTCCTTATATCCAGGAATATTTAAAACCCAATCCTGCCCTTTTTTGAGCCAGATCTCCGTTATCACCGCAACATCATATTCCCATGTGGCTATTTGTGACTGCAGTTCACCAACCTTATTTACCACACTTTGTGCATTTACACACATGCACTATAAACCAGTCTTAGACCTTCTTGTATTCTCTCTTAATCTGATCCCACCTAATACCTTACTATTTCTTACTCTAGTGCTATCTGGCTCTCCCCATCCTTTGTGCACTTTGTTTCTCCTTTCTACTGCTACATCCTGGTGCCCATCCCCCTGCCCAATAGCACTAGCAAACACCCCCGCGAGGATATTGGTTCCGGCCCTGTTGAGGTGCAACCCGTCTGGCCTGTACAGGTCCCACCTCCCTCAGACCGGTCTCAATGTCCCAGGAATCTGAAGCCCTCCCTCCTGCGTCATCTCTTCAGCCACACATTCATCTGTTCTATCCTCCTATTTCTATACTCACTAGCTCGTGACTCCGGGAGTAATCCAGAGATTACTACCTTTGAGGTCCTACTTTTTAATCTCTTTCCTAGCTCTCTAAAATCTGCCTGCAGGACCTCATCCCTTTTTCTACCTATGTCATTGGTACCGATATGGACCACGACCTCTGGTTGTTCACCCTCCCCCCTCAGAATGTTCTGCAGCCGCTCAGTGACACCTTTGACCCTGGCACCAGGGAGGCAACATACCATCCTGGAATCACTTCTGCGGCCACAGAAGCGCCTGTCTATTCCCCTATCAAATCCCCTACCACCATTGCCTTCCCGATGTTCCTCCTCCCCCCCACCCCCGTACAGCTGAGCCACCCATGTCTCCTAATCTATCTTCTTATTACAGGGGTTCATCTGCTCAAGGTTTAAGCACCATTAATGGAGCTTCAGGTGGGGCCAATCGAAACATTTTGTTATACAGTAAGAGGCTTGTAGCAGAGCTTGTAATAATGAGGCTCCACTGTATTACACTAGCAGGCACTAAATACACAATGATGTCACATGCACAACACATGGCACACAAGAATATCTTACTGACATTCAAATATTGTTGAGAATTTAAGATCAAAGTAGAGGGTGTTGTATGAATATTAGGGCTACATGTTTCGCTGCTCACACCCTTTCTCTGTGTTATTCAGTCTCAGTCAGGCTTTCCGCTCTACAATTTCTTCATTTGCAATTACATAATTGCATATCTGGCAAAATGTTTTACGGCAGAATTTTATGTACAACATATATTACTCTAGTTACTATGAATGATAATTACCTGTTGGATGCCGTAGGTCCAGCCTTGCCTGATCCTGTCTTTAGCCCAGACATTATGTGCATTTTCTGCCAGCTTGTCAACCAGAACTTCTTGGGCAGTGAGTAGTTTGACATCTGAAAGGTCCAGCGGAGCGGGCTTATAGCCGTTTGGCATCATGTAACTAAAATCCAATAAAAATGGGCATATATAAAATTACAAGTAAATTTGATTAAATTGTAAAATAAAATTATTTTATACGGTGAGACAAAACAAACAATATGTAATCAATTTGCCTCAAGTTAAAGAAAGCTAAATGACTTAAAAATAATCAAATATTCTCTTCAGAATGCAAACAGATTTAGGATCAAAAGCATAATTACATTTCTTGGTTAATTTTCTCTTTTAGCTTAAAGGGGAAAGAAAGTTGAGGAGAAGTACTTATTGTTCAAAGTAATTCCCTAATGTTTAATTAAAATAAAATTGACAAAACAAATGCATCAAGGACCACCCGCCACGTCAGCCTCTTGTGCTTCCAGGCCATTCCAGTGATGTCAGCGACAAGGAGGAGCCAAGTGGCCCAGTGCCTCCACTGATTACACTGTGAGCCACGTCTTCAAATCAGCTGAAAGCCAATCTACAGCTGTCCAAACTGGAGAAAATATACTTGCAGCTGATAAATTACTCCTTTAGGCTAAGGTGACATGGTGGAAGAAGATGTCCAAGAAAGTGTTAACTTTCGGCTGTCTTTTAAGGAAACACGTCAGTAAATGCAGGCTCTTTTCAGCTCAATATTCTAATAATATTCCAGAACAAGCTCTCCAGAATTTAACCTCTCCAAGGAGGCAATGGCCCCCAAATTCCTGGAGGCTCATTCCGCAGGGCAAGTGCAGCAGAGTGACACCCATTGCAGTTGACCCCATCCCAAGTTGCAGGGACGGGGTCATTAGCATAGCCGGGGCAGGAGCATCATGTCTGCAAGGGCACTTCAGTGGCACTTGTCCTGAAACACCTTCAGAAGGCAGAGCAGTGCATAGCCACTCCACCTGAGGTGCCCCAAGGCTCGACTGGGCTGAAGAAAAAACTGAAAAGCTATTGCGCCTTCACTGGACTAAGGTAGACCTTTAGTAGGCTAAGGTCATTGTTGGGGCCAGCTCTCAGCTAGTCTGAGCCACAGTGAGGCCTACTGAGGGTGGAATGGATAGAATATCTTAGGGAAACCTGGGAACTCTCCCAGACATGTCCCCTTGATGTAGAAGGGTGAGCAGAAGATTCGTCCATGGCCCATCTACTGGAATTTAAAGGAACCAGATTCTGCCTAATATTCCTGGTCTCACCGGGCGGAGATTTTCTTTTCCAACCTTTTGGAGCCCAGGAATTTCAAGGTCAATGTATATTTGGTACAACTGATGCAAGCGGACTCTGTTCTCTGCAGTAGTAGAGCAGGAGATGAAACTATAAAATGCACATCCAATTTTGGCTTATATGTTTGGTGTCTGTAACTGCTTACTCATCTCAGCAAAGAATTTAAGCTCAATAGAAAGTTGATCATCTGTGACTTTATAAAGATTATTTTTTAGAATCTACGATTTGTGTTGTAGCATTGCACATCTCCACCCAGTCGCATTCTGCAAATTCATTCACTTAAATAAAATTATCAGATGATAAGAGAATTTTGATGAGGGAGAAGACTCAAGTACAACAATGGCCTTTTCTTGTTGCTACATTTTCATGTTCCTGTAACGCTCTTCCGAAGCATACATCTCTTAAATTATTTGTGTTTAATGGGCAGGAATGATAACGGTTAACAGTTTCTCACCTGATGAGGAAACCTCTGTGATCCTGAAAGCTAGTGTGATTCAAAAGCATCTAGTTGGTCCAAAAAATGGTATTATGCATATTATATTGAAAAGTTAACAAAATGATTACTAAATAAATAATATAATGGAGACCGAGAGCTGTAATATATAATATATAAAAAGAGTCAAATACACTGGTCTGTGAACACAAGCCTCTCAGCAACAACACTGGAATAAACTTACTTTTTGGGAAGTTTCATTCTTTGTAAGTCTTCTTCAGCTTTTGGTTTAATGTGAACAACATGGCAGCCAAACGCCAGTAAGGTCCTGGAAAGACATTTCAATAAACCCCTTAAACTCATCAACAAAATGGACATAAAGAGCAAGCTGGTGTAATAAATTGTTCTTCATCTTAAATACTGAACACGATTTTAAAAACTTACTTTAAAGTTTCAAGGGACATTTGTAAATTGTAGTTTCTCTCTTGTTCTGGTAGTTTATCAAAATTCACTAAACAAGGGTGCTGCCTCTTGTTGTCATCTCGTACCTGAACAGGAAGCACAGGCAGTTAGGCAGAGAAAACGCAATGGGCCATAATTTGTTGTAGGAGTGAATCTGCCATTAGAGTTGCCCATTTAATCGAGACGATATTTTGCGCCGCAAGTTGATGAGAGTGCGAGCTGAACAACTTGCAGTGAGGGAAACAGGGTATCTGGGATTTGAGTGAACAGGGCAAGCAACTGTGTAGCTCCTTAACCAATCAAATTGAAGAATTGTGAAATAAACAGCGCAAAGACTGAGAAGGAAGTGTAAATTAGAGTGAATTCAAAGCCAAATTAGGTACAGAAAGAGAAATTAAAGAAAGAGAGGCAAAGAAAGATTGGATTAAGAGCAAGAGAAAAAAAAAGACTGAAAGAAAAAAAAACATTTTTCTAATTTTTAATTTAACATTTTTAAAATAACCAGCAACAATTAAAACCTGAAGGAATGAGACTTCACACTTGTAATAGTTAATTTTCGGTGCCACAGAGGTTTATTGGCAGTAATTAACAAATAGCACATCGTTAAAAGAATCTCCGATAGCTAATCCAGGCTTAATTAAATATGGGCGAACCTTAAATGTCTGCAAAATATGCTCCTGGGTGGAATTATAACCCCCAAAAATGGGTGGGTTCGGGTCGGGTGGGAGGTTAAAGTGTTAAAAAACTGAATCCCGACCCCAACCCAACCCCAACCTGCCTCCAACCACTTCCGGTTTTAATGGAGGTGGGATGGGGATTGTAGGATTTCACAATAATTTTGAAATTTTCTACAGTTCCGAAGATTGATTTTTGATTGAAGAATACCTGGGTAGAATATACCTTTAAAAATCCAGGGATCAAAATGGCCACCAGACCTCGTGGCAGAAGACAAAAGGACAGTCTCTCTTCAAAGCACGGGCTGACAAAGAGGACTGAAAGGCAGCCTGTGTGTGTCTGTGAAAAAGGATAATCAAAGATGGCTGTCCAACCTCGTGGCAAAAGTGCATATGAAAAGGGAAAATCAAAGATGGCTGACAAAGGATTTAGAAAAAAACCCCAGCCCTGAAGCAATGGAGTAGTTAAACTGTCAATCAAAGGCAGTTCAGGGAGTTTCTCTCCCTGCAGGACAATCGATGTTTGTTTACACTAAACTGCTACAATGTTGACACAAAGGATTAACCACTTGAGACTGCCAATCAATTGCGGTTGGGCGTGACCACAGGACAATCAGTTTGTTTACACTAACATCCAAGGGCTGTTTACTTAAGGAAATAGACATGGTTTTCAAACTGAGACAGTTTCATTCAACCCATCACAATGAATGGGGATGCATTCAAAAACCCATTACAAGGGAAATGGGTAATTCATCCAAAACCCATCACAGTTAATGGGGACATCGGATCCCTTTTGTTTAGCCCAGATGCACCCGGATTTGGGCGGGAAGATTTCGGCTCCAAATGGGGTATAAGATAGCTTCTCAAGAAGCCATCTCTCTCTCTCTCTGCAGCCTCGCCTCCGTGCCCTCTACAACTTGGGAGCCCACCCAAGGGAGTGGAATACCAGCAGTTACTATTAAACACTGGGGTATCTCTATCTTCAGGGTGGTGAAGAATCTAAGACCGCAAGGGCACGGGGCAGGCGTTCATTGGTGAGCATACATTTTCTGGCCCATTACAAGGCAACTTAGAATAAGTATAAGGGTGGGAATTAAGGGGAATCTTGTTAAACTGTAATTTTAGTCAATTTTCCCTCGTTGTGTCGTTTTCTTCTCCCCTATTTAAGTAACAGTGTTGCACTAAGCAGAAAAGTGCTGTAGTGAACACTAAGTAGCTGTATTAAAAGTGCTGTATCTAAGTAACAGTGTTGCACTAAGCAGAAAAGTGCTGTAGTGAACACTAAGTAGCTGTATTAAAAGTGCTGTATCTAAGTAACAGTGTTGTACTAAGAAGTAAAGTGCTGCATTTAAGTAACCGTGTTCTGTTAAGCAAACGAGTGTTGTAGTAGACACTAAAGTGTACTGTGAGAAGTAGTGCTATATTTCAGCATAGGTGTGCTGTATTGTTTATTTTCAATTTGTTTCTTTTGTTTCAATAAATACTGGTCTGTTTTGCACCCAACCACGAGTCACGTTTTCTGTCTACATCGCTACCAAATAAGTCCGGCGGTCAGAACCAGGAATAGGGGAGCGCTTCGAAACCACATGGGGGTCCCTGGAGTAGTTCAGAGGCTTCTGACTGGCCAGAGACAATAACCCAAACCCCGCTTATTAATTCCTACAGGATGGGCAGCCAACCTGCTCCGAGGAGGCAGGTCAACCATTTAAATATAATATTGAGGCTGGTGTGCCTCAGATTTAAACAGCATTTCAAATTTAACTCTGGCTGGTCAGGTTTCTCAGGCCTCAGAGAACCCGCCAGCTAAAGTAAGGCGAGGACTGCTGGATCCAGGAGGTAAGAGCCTTTACACTTACCTCCTGGATCCAGCGTCCCTGCCTCACCCATCCCCCCCGTGATCAGAGACCCCCCATGAGGCCTCAAATTCCCCCCTCACCACAAGGCCTCTGATTCCCCCCACCGCCCCACAAGGCCTCCAGCCCCGATCCTCTCTCCTTCCTATCCCTCCGGCCCCGATGCTCCCCCCTACCTCGATCCTCCGGCCCCAATGCTCCCCCCTCCCCCGATTCTCTGGCCTGAGCCTCTCTCTCTCCACCCCACCCCTGATCCTCCGGCCAGGTGCTTCCCCCCTCCGATGTTCCGGCCCCAATGCGGTCCCACCTGCCCGATCCTCTGACCCCGATGTTTGCCCCACCCCACCGATCCTCCAGCCCCGATCCTCTCTCTTCCCACCCTACCCCCCCGCCGTGAACCTCCCCCAGCCCCGACCCGATCCCTCCCTCCCTCCTCTCTGCGGCTGAGTGCCGCGGGCCTACCCGCCTGCAACCAGCCAGCCTCTCCATCTGACTGGCTGCGGGTGGGAAACAGACCTTTGAAATGCTAATCCTGCCCTGCCGTTAAAGTCGGCAGGGCCTGCGGGAAACCCGTACACCTGGGTTTCCTGATCACTTCCTAGTCGCTCCCCCACTCCCAATCTGCCCCCCGCCCCGATTAAAATTCCAGCCCTTGTGTCACTTCAGACCGGTTCTGACTTTAGTTCGTGTCTACTGTGCAAGTACAGCAATTTAACGCTGCTCAATGGTGAGCCGCACAGTGAGGTGCCATTTTTGCAAAGGTAATAGCAGAGTGGTGCATCTCGAGCAGCAACTTCTGGATTTCTGTGTTTAATCACGAACTGCCCTCGCCTGAAGTTGCTGTGGCATTTGTGCATAAATGGCGGTGAGCATTATTAGCCTTGCTGTTATTTTGACAGCAAATTATACGTCACCCTGTTTAAGTTGTTAATCCTGAGCAAATCCTGAACACAGCACATTTCAAGCTAAATGTTCTGCCTGCTGGCTGTGCAGGTGTAGAAAAACTAGCACAAAATCTGCAATACAGCAGGCCCAATTCTTAGTCATGAAAGGTAATGCATGCAGTCCATAACACCACTGGAGTAGTATCTATTTCCTCCAGCCGCTACTGGAAGCACCCCGTCTCCCTCTTAGGGCGCTGCAAGGGAATATCGCGGCACGTCGCGCCGCGGTACTGCAGGCCTTCCTCCCCTTTTTAAAGGGGAGAGGCCTTGTGCAGCACGACCCGGGGCCCGGCTGGGCCACCGGGATCGGAGTGCCGGCAAAAGAGCCCGGCACTCAAGAGAAGTGTCAGGCTCATGGAGCGCAGCCAGCACTCTGCGGGGGGGGGGCGGGGGGCAGGGGGGAGGCAGTGGGTGGGTGCTCAGGAGGCCAGGGACAGCAGCGGAGGCAGGTGCTGGCAGACGGCCAGCAACAAAAAGGGCCACCCGGCACCTCGCCTTTAAATAGCGCCGCCCCGGCCGCAGGCAGGCCCCCCTGACCCTGTCAGACTTAGCGTCCAGCAATAAGTCAGGGGGCGCTTCCAAAGATCGCAGCCGGGGTGTGAGCGGGGCGCTGCGCACGGCGCAGCACCGCAGGGCGCTAACGGTTACCGCTGCCGCTAACCACCTGCTGAATTTCGTGGGAGGCGTTGACAGCGCCGCACCTGGGCGCTAGTTGCTTTGCGCCCCATTAGCTAATGGGAGGCGCAAAGCAACCGAATTTTTCCCCCATAATGTATTATTAGGGCCATCAATTTATGATGACTGAAAAGACAAGTTCTGTTTTTATTACATGTATTCTAGGGTTTTTAACCAGTGCTTAGAAGCTCTGCTGAACTGAAAAGTTTTCAAATTAAACTGTCTAGGTCTAAAATTCTGGGAGCCCCACTCCATCGGTGGCATCTCAGCAACCAAGACTCTGTCCCAAGTTATGAGGGCGGGGACATTTGTATGGTCGGGATGGATCATCACCGCCTGTGGTGTGTAGATGGCACCCACCTCAATCTGCCCTTGTAAGGTGGAGCAGGTCACCAGACCTCCAAGGCTTCTCCTGGGCTGAAGAAGAATAAAGTCAAACAATTCTTCATCTCTGAACGGAACCATTCTGCATCTTCAAACAAAAGTAAGTGATCCCCTCCAGGGTTGATGACCTTAGTCTGAGTAAGGTCTGGACTCTTTCAAAAGACCTCAATGGTACTCACATACGCTCAGAGGCCATAGAAGCCCAGGAACTCCCCCAGACACACCCACTCAGTGCGGCATCGGCAGCGGCGGGAGGCGGAGCAGAGCGGCAACAAAAGGCCCCAGAGGCTCAGGTAGGCCTCAGTGCGGCATCGGCAGCAGCGGGAGGCGGAGCAGTGTGACTACAAAAGGCCCCAGAGGTTCAGGTAGGCCTCAGTGCGGCATCGGCAGCGGCGGGAGGCGGAGCAGAGCGGCTACAAAAGGCCCCAGAGGCTCAGGTAGGCCTCAGTCTGGCATCGGCAGCGGCGGGAGGCGGAGCAGAGCGGCAGAGCGACTACAAAAGGCCCCAAGAGGCTCAGGTAGGCCTCAGTGTGGTATCGGCAGTGGCGGGAGGCGGAGCAGAGCGGCAGAGCGACTACAAAAGGCCCCAAGAGGCTCAGGTAGGCCTCAGTGTGGTATCGGCAGTGGCGGGAGGCGGAGCAGAGCGACTACAAAAGGCCCCAGAGGCTCAGGTAGGCGTTCCAATCTCCAATCTCAGGCAAGGAGAGAGGTAAAAAGTATTCGAGGTATGACGTCACCACAAAACAGGTAGGTGATTGGTTGGAGTATTTCTCTTGTTTTAAAACTTTAAGTCTGTGGTTTATCGTTTATAAGGTTGCTGTGGTATAGCGGGGACAGTTTGTAAACCAGGGCCCTTAAATATATCATTTATCTGTAGTGAAATTGGTGGGATTCATTTAATTTTAATTAGTGGGAGGGTAAGCTGTGAGGAGGATGTCGTGAAACTCCAGTAGGATTTGGACAGGTTGGGTGATTGGGCAGAAACATGGCAAATGCACTATAATCTGGATAAATGTGAGGTTATCCACTTTGGTGGCAAAAACAGGAAGGCAGATTATTATTTGAATGGCAATAGATTGGGAGAAGGGGAAGTGCAAAGAGACCTGGGTGTTATTGTGCACCAGTCGCTGAAGGTAAGCATGCAGGTGCAGCAGGCGGTTAAGAAGGCAAATGGTATGCTGGCCTTCGTAGCAAGAGGGTTCGAGTACAGGAACAAGGATGTCTTGCTACAGTTGTACAGGGCCTTGGTGAGACCGCACCTTGAGTATTGTGTGCAGTTTTGGTCACCTTACCTGAGGAAGGACATTCTTGCCATGGAGGGAGTGCAGCGAAGATTCACCAGGCTGATACCTGGGATGGCAGGAATGACGTATGAGGAGAGATTGTGTCGATTGGGTTTATACTCACTGGAGTTTAGAAGATTGAGAGGGGGTCTCATCGAAACCTATAAAATTCTGTCAGGTCTGGACAGACTAGATGCAGGAAGGATGTTTCGGATGGCCGGGAGTCCAGAACCAGGGGTCATAGTCTAAGGATAAGGGGTAAGCCATTTAGGACTGAAATGAGGAGGAACTGCTTCACCCAGAGAGTGGTGAACCTGTGGAATTCTCTGCCACAGAGGGCGGTGGAGGCCAGTTCATTAAATATATTCAAGAGAGTTGGATATATTTCTTGAGGCTAAAGGGATCAAGGGATATGGGGAGAAGGCAGGGACAGGGTACTGAATTTGGATGATCAGCCATGATCTCATTGAATGGCAGAGCAGGCTCGAAGGGCCGAATGGCCTACTCTTGCTCCTATCTTCTATGTTTCTATGTTTGATGTAGAGAGGGTGGGGAGAACATTTTCGTTCCACTCCACTCCCTTCCCTCGGTTTATTTAGTACTTATCTTCCAGTTTTCAATCCTGTTGGAGGGTCTACACTCAAAATCTCTCTTTTCAAATACTAAAGGGCCTGCTGTGTATTTCTAGCATTTTCTGTTTTATTAATTTAGGCAGAACTGATTCCGGCCTTCTTGACAAAGGGTCTGTGCATGCAAACAAATCAACTTATCTGTTCTCTCCATTAATGGTGCCTGACATGCTAAATGTTTCCAGCATTATCGGTTGTTGTTTCCGGTTTAAAACTCTCTCTGCCAGTATTTAGAAATACTTTATACTTAGCTCAGTTAGGCCATGATTGCTGTGCCATCATCTCCAGGAAACATGAAAAAGATTAATTAAAAATATTTTGTGGAAATGGATAATACTATAAATGAGAATGGATGACACTGTGAAAAAATGGTTCGGAGTGATGTAACTGGAATTCATACATCAGTTCAGTTCCTATTTAAAATGGATTGTGTCATCTAAATCTTCAAATTGTAACCTTTGCCATTGATGAGTCATCAGATTGTTTTCCACATCGGTTATATATCTTACACCACAAGCTTTCCTCAAGCATCCGCTCAGCTACAAGCCACATATTGGGACATTTTCCAGATAATAGGCAAATGTCCATACCAACTTCAACTATGAAATCTTATTATCTACTAAAGATCATAGAGGCCGAGCTTCTATCACAGAAGCTACAAACAGAGCATACCCTGAGTTTACTACTGCACTGAATACTGTTACAGAATAAAATTAAAGCGTTGTGTTGCAGCTGGTCTCTGTTACCATGGCCAAGAGTATGATATGTCAATGTTATTTAATGTTCACCTATTTTTAATGCAACTTACAGGCAAGCAAACATTTCATTGTAATAAAATAATGCAATATGTTACCATGAAGATTATCTTGCTTGAGTTGATGCTTCTTTCTCCTGCAGTTACAAGCTTACATCTTGCACGGGCCTAAGCAAACTGAATTGATTGTACACCATCTATTCTGCATACAAGACACACAAATGATTTTAAATTGGATTTTAGACAGTGGGGTAGAAATTGGTCCTTGTTGTGCCTGTTTTTCAGGCAGAAAGCAGACTAAAAGGACCAATTTCGGGGCACAACGTTCCACACCCGATGTGTGTCGGAGTTATGGGTGCCGTCATATTGGTAAAGGCGGCTTATGCCTAAAACAGGTGTTAGGCCTCTTGCATATGTAGCCAGGTGGAGCCCCTCCCCCCCACACCCCCCAATCCCCACTCTCGTTTTTCTTCTCCCTATACCCCGAGGCAAGTGACCCGAAATGGATCTTGATGAAATGAGAGAGCGGCCTCTCGAGGCATGACTGGCAGCTCGCTCAAATTAATGAAATGAGGCCCAAGGTCCAATTCTGGGTGAGCCTCAGGCCTCTCGGTTGGGGTATTGTTTGTGCGGGCTGGTTACGTGCCCGAAAACAGGACATAACTAATTTCTACCTGAATATCTGTTCAGCAGAAAATTCAAATTGAAGATGGCTGGGTTTCCCAGTTTTTACATGTTGAGAAAAATTCTGATCTGACATCTGGCATTGTCAGCTTGCCGACTCCACTGCAGCTCTATCCAGTACTGGATCAAGCAATTCCCCAGAGAGAGCTGAAACAATTAGCTTTCACCCACTTAAAGGCTAGCAACAAAATTACACCACGATAAAGTTACATATCAGTTCGGGAATTCAGTAAATATATTAAAATTAATTTGACATGTTTTATACATAAACTCACTCTCGTATTACACATTGTCAATAAGGATTGAATGACTAAAAAAGAAAATAATTTAGATAAAGAACTAGTTTAATGTTAAATTTATGCAAAACTACATCTCAAATGATTGTATTTATTATATGTCAATTACACACTGCATCTATGCACTCAGCAGATCAATATCAAACTGCAATATAGGAGGGATAAAAGATTTTGCCAGCATTGCATTATAAAAATGGGGATCCATTGTGTGCATTACCGTGTACAAGAAATGCGGAAGAAATTATATAAAAGCATACTGTATGGAAGCAGTAATATTGGGAAGAAAACAAATTCTCAGATGTTTTAACAAATCTACAAACATGCTTTTGTAAACGCGTTCACAGGTTTTTGAAACTAACAGACAGAATAAAATATCAGGAATAATCTTTTCTTGCAGTACAACCAAAATAACAATCAAACGTGCACATAAAATAGTTGAATCCCAAGTAATTGATTTATCAGTCTCTTTTTTATTTACGTGATAATTTTAGGAGTGGTCCATCAATCAGACAATTTAAAGTGCCCTATTTAAGCATTATATACCTAACAAAATGCACACTATACTATAGAAAGCAACTGTTATATTTTTGTAACAATTAAACTTGTAAAAAGAGAGAAAACACGAAGTTTAATGAGCTGCAATGTTTTGCAATACCTACGTGTTGTGCTGCAGTGTGGGATGCAAGTATAATTTCAAACAGCCTACTACAGGTATCTCTATTCTCAGAGTGGGGAGTGACACTTGACTGAGGCGTAGAAGCAGGTGGCCCATTTACCCACTTCAGTAACAGGTCATGTATAGCCTGGGTGACCAAGAAAGAGTCAGCAAACTCAGTACTAATACATTAAAAGGTAAATTTTTAGCTTCTGTGTTCCTTGTACTGGCTGGGAGTGTATTTTGGGAAATTGCACATCCCCAGTCCATGATTTTCCATCCATTCATTTTAAGAAGCAGAAAATTCATCCCTAATGTTGTACGGCAAGAATGTGAAGATAAGCTTCCAATTTCCACCCTTCCCTCACCTTCACATGGTCCATCTCCGACTCTTCCCTTCCCTTCCTCGACTTCTCTGTCTCCATCTCTGGGGATAGGCTATTGACAAACATTCACTACAAGCCCACTGACTCCCACAGCTACACTTCTTCCCACCCCGCTTCCTGTAAAGACTCTATTCCATTCTCCCAGTTTCTCCATCTCTGCCACATCTGCTGACGATGCCACCTTCCATACTAGTGCTTCCGACGTGTCTTCCTTTTTCCTCAACCAAGGATTCCCCTCTACTGTGGTTGACACGGCCTTTGACTGTGTCCGGTCTATTTCCCGCACTTCTGCTCTCACCCCTTCCCCTCCCTCCCAGAACCACGATAGGGTTCCCCTTGTCCTCACCTTTCACCCCACCAGCCTCCACATTCAACAGATCATCCTCCGCCATTTCCACCACCTCCAGCGTGATCCCACCACCAAACACATCTTCCACTCACCTCCCCTTTCAGCATTCCGAAGGGACCGCTCCCTCCGCAACACCCTGGTCCACTCCTCTATCACCCCCAACACCCCTTCCCCTTCGCCCGACACCTTCCCGTGCAAGCGCAGGAGATGCAACACATGCCCTTTTACCTCCCCCCTTCCCACTGTCCAGGGCCCCAAACACTCCTTCCAGGTGAAACAGTGATTTACTTGTACTTCTTGCAATTTAGTATACTGTATTTGCTGCTCACGATGCGGTCTCCTCTACATTGGGGAGACCAAACGCAGATTGGGTGACCGTTTTGTGGAACACCTCCGTTCAATCCGTAAGGGTGACTCCGAGCTTACGGTCGCCTGTCACTTTAATTCTCCGCTCCACTCCTGCTCTGACCTCTCCGTCCTCAGCCTCTTACACTGTTCTAATGAAGCTCAACGTAAACTCAAGGAACAGCACCTCATCTTTCGATTAGGCACTTTACAGCCTTCTGGACAGACCATAACCTCGGCCCCTATTTTTTTTTCACATGGCAGCTGTCTTTCATTCTGCCATCGCCATTTACACTTCATCTAGAGCCATCTTTTGTTTCTTAACTTGTCCCATTACCATCTCCTTTTGCCTTGCACCATCATCCCTTTTGTCCTTTAATCTCTCCCGCCTTCCATCCTATCACAGACCTTCCCTTTTGTTCTTTCCTTCCCCCCTCCTTTCCCTGCCACTTGCTTAAAAACCTGTTCCATCTCCAACTTTTTCCAGTTCTGACGAAGGGTCATCGACCTGAAACGTTAACTCTGTTTCTCTCTCCACAGATGCTGCCTGACCTGCTGAGTATTTCCAGAATTTTCTCTTTAAATGTGAAGATAAGGGCCGGTTGACAATGGGGAAAGAGGTGGGGGTACCCAAGGGCACAAAAGTGGCAGTGGATAGGGAAGAAAACTGACAGGTGGGAAAGTGGTGTGCGATTTGGGCCTGATAGTTTGAGAGGGGCCAAGGATAGTTTGAGACCCAGTCTCATCAGCTGGACATCTCAAGGCTGCTAGACTCTGCTTCTCCCAATACCTCAAAATACCAGCAACCCCAGACACTTGCCGCACCCACGCCCCCCCATGTTTGAAACTCACACCCGAGCCCTACTGAACCTCAAGACGCCCTCCCCAGATTATCCCTCACTCCCAGATTCCAGGACCCCTCTTAGTGCTCACAATCCCCTAGATAACATTCCCAATGCTCTTGGATCTCAGAACTGCTCCCGTTGCTCCCAGAGACTGAGACCTCTATTCCCAATGTTTCCAGATCTCAGGCTCTGCCCCTACCTCAGGTCATCTGCTGAAACCCTTATCCATGCCTTTGTTATCTCTAGACTCGACTATTCCAATGCTCTTCTGGCCGGCCTCCCAGCTTGCATTCTCTATAAACTTGGCATCCAAAACTCTGCTGCCCGTATTCTAACTCGCACCAAGTCCTGTTCAGTCATCAACCCTGTGCTTGCTGACCTACATTGGCTCCCATTCCGGCAACACCTCGATTTTAAAATTCTCATCCTTGTTTTCCAATCCCTCTATGGCCTTGTACCTCCCTATCTCTGTAACCTCCTCCAGCCCTACAACCCTCCGAGATCTCAGCACTACTCCAATTCTGGCCTCTTGCACTTCCCCAATTTTCATCACTCCATCATTGGCGGCCGTGTCATCAGTTGCCTAGGTCTGATGCTCTGGAATTCCCTCCCTAAACCTCTCCGCCTCTCTAGCTCTCTCTTCTTTAGTACGCTCCTTAAAACCTACCTCACCTGTCCTAATATCTCCTTATGTGGCTCATTGCCAAATTTTGTTCGATAACTATCCTTCAAAGCGCCTTGGGATGTTTCACTACGTTAAAGGCGCTATATAAATGCAAGTTGTTGTTGATCCTTTTCCCAGTGATTCCAAATCCCAGGAACTGCCCCAATATTCCCGCAATTACCATCTCCAATTTTTTCAAATCCCTGTGACAACCACCCTGCCCCGACCCCGACCCCCCAACCCCCTCAGTGCTCCTAGACCCTGGGATCCACTCAAAATACTGCAAGACTCCAAGGGCAGGATTTTCATTGGGCTGTGGAGACGGGACTGGAGGCGTGTGGTGGGTTAAAATCTTGAAATCGGGGGGCACGAACCCATCCCGCCCCCAAGCCGCCTCCATGCCAGTTTCAAAGGAGGCGGGTACCTGACCTGTGCTGAGACCCGCCTCCACGAGGCGGGAAGGGGATTAGTGTCAATTAACTGCCTGTTAACAGGTAGTTAACAGGCAGCTTTTAGCCTAATCCCTATTTTTATTGCTGAAGTGTGGGATTCCCGACAGCTCCAAACCACGCCAAGTTTGCAAGGCGGACCGTCGGGCTTGGAGGGTTCGAGATGTCCAGTGTTCAGGTGAGTGATGGGTGCATGAGTTCAGAGGTAAGTGTGTTTGGTGTGTGTAAAGTGTTTAAAGAAGTTTTACTTACATTTACTTACCTTTACAGCCTTCCTTCCTTCAGGTCTTGGGAGTCCCTCATCTCACCGGCACAGAAAGCAGAATGGCCGCGAGCTATCAAAAGTTGTAGCATTCAGCTTTCTGTTCTGGAGAGATCTCTCAATCAGCCTGTGAGGAAGGAATTATCTTGGAGTACAGATTATCAGTGTTTGACAGCTTCAAACAGCTGTCAAACGCTGATATTTCATCTGTCAAAAGCTTTTGACAGATGAAATGTCAATCTGTGACATCACCTGTTGCCGGGTGGCCCTTAATTGGCCTGCTGAGCCCACTGGGCGGGCTCAACAAGGTCAATCAAGTTAAAATCGCGTGGGTTGGCCACAACTCGATGGAGGCGGGACTACAACCCCGAAAGTTGTAGTCCCGCCTCCTATACGCCTCCTCAATCAAAATCCAGCCCCAAGACTCCATCACATAGTGCCAGACCTCAGGCACCTCTTCCCAATGCTCCTGGATTCCAGGGCCACCCCCAGTGCTGTCGGTGTTCCTGGTAATTAACTTGGCATAACTCCTCTGTTGTTGAAACAGCTCTGACTCACCATGAGCAACACAAGATGAGCTATGCTAGTATATAAAAATATTTAGGCAGCAAAATAACATTTGAAACTACCTTTGTGACATTCGGAGACCTGGAACTTGGAACAGTAAATGATAATTATATTGTGATATCGCGTTTTATATGCCGATTCAATCATTCATAGAGCTATAAATGTGATTTACTTATTTGTCCAGTTGGTAACATTTTATGTTTTGGGAGCTGTATTTGACTCAATTTCAACATGTTAGCAGAATGAGGAATATGGAAGACTCCCTTATCTTCACAGTATTCGCCAATGTAATTAATTAGAATAATTTATGTCAGCTTGGCTCAAAAGGTAGCACTCTCACCACCAAGTCAAAAAAATTGGTAGCTCAACGCTTCAGTGCAGTACAGAGAAAGTACTGCATTGTTGAAGCTGCCTTCCTGCAAACAAGGCCCAATCTGCCTTCTGATGGTTGAGGTGGATATTAAACATCCCATAGCATAATGCAAAGAGCAGAAAGTTCTCCTGATGTCCCAGCCATCATTCCTCCCTCAACTATGATTAGCAAAAAAAGATTCACCGGTCATTCACCTCACTGCTGTTTGTGCTTAGTGCAAAATGCCTGCCGCATTTACTTGCAAGAGTAACGGTACTTCAAATTAATTAATTCCTGGTGAATCATTTTGGAATGATTCAGAGATGCATAATGAGGTGCTCAGAAAAGGCATTTCTTTCTTTCTAGTATTAAATCTGCAAGGTAAATATAACATCCCACAAAGTGTAGCACGACAAATATTTGCACTGATAATACCATCTGTAATTTGCTCAAAATTAGATTCCCTTTCAAATTGTACTTATATAGTGCCTTTAACATAGAAAAACTTTCCAAAACACTTCACAAAGGCATAATAAAAAAATGTTTCAGCAATGTTTGCTATAAAAGTATCACTCGGAGTAAATCTGAAATCAGGTTATTTAGATGCACAATTTATTTTATGTGAACATTGGATCATACGCGTTGCTAGTTATGGATATTCTGATGTATTACTCTATTAAATATTGTGCTACAGTTCTAGAAATAAAACAGTATTGTGATCATGATTCACAGTAGGACAAAAACTGCAAGGCTCCACTGCTGGTGCAGGATCTTGCTAGACATGTGTGTGGGGCATAAAATCAGGGTTACACTGTCTCTGACCCGCACTTAGGAATATTGAGGTTTTACTTCCAATAGCAGAGCCTCACAATTTCTGCCCTAATCTTCTCAAAGTAAAAAAACTTGGTTCTTAAAAAATAAATCAGTGATTATGTACCATGTACAGATATTTCATTACTATGGTAACATTTTACGAGTCTTCACTCCCAGTGGGAAGCTTTACTTGCCAGGCATGCATATCAGAAATTTGGGTACGCACTGCACACCATTTTTGGTTGTTTTTTGGCAGCCGAATCTCCAATACGTACTCCCAGCAGGCGACGTTCCCTGCTGGAAGAATGGATTTATGAAGTTACCCCAGCGGGTCACTTTCTTACCTTCCCATATGTCCAGCCAAGCTCGATTTTGTTCATTGCCCAAAGTTCATGAATGTTTTCAGCCAGTTTATTCTGCACTTTCTCAAGATGTGAAGGTAAAACAATCTGAATAAAAGGAATGATTGCAGAGCCATTTTAAAATACTAAACATGAACCATCAGAACATTTCTCACTTTCAGAATGTAATCTTTTCACTCAGCCTTTGTTATAATTGGGGAAATTTATTCTTACTAACAGTGTTGTTTTCATTGTTCCCTATTTGTGGGAGAAAATTAATGTGTTATGAAAATACCACGCAGCACAAGTCTAGTCTAAAAAGGTTAAAGGCCAATGCCTCAAAAAACTTGCACCTTAAATTGTCATCAAATGTAAATAATGGCCGGAATTTTGCCTACCTGGGCGGGTCTGGTGCGGGCTGTGTCAGTGGTGGGTCGCGACCCCGCTGCTGGCTCCATCCAAAATGAACTTACCTTAATGGGGCCTATTAAGCCCACCCAGCGCATTACCCAGCCCAATTAGATGGAGTGGGTCTGCTGACATCATTCATGGCATGTTTTCAGCCAAGATCTTTAAAGGGACCCTGACCACATTAGATTTGAAGTTTAATCTAACATAGTGCTGTTAGTGCACTACAGCATTGGAGTGCTGCAAACACAGACAATAACTGCATAGAGGCAGAGGGTTGCACACAGGTTCTCTGATGAGTCCTTCCATATGCTTATGGAGGGAATCAGAGCATGCAGGGAGGTCCTCTTCCCTTCCGATGGGCAGAAGAGGCCTCCCCAGGAGACCAAGACAGCCTGGTTGCAGATTGCAGAGGAGGTCACAAGCAGGGGTGTGTTCAGGAGGATCTGGGTGCAGTGCCGCAAATGTTTCAATTATCTCATTAAATCAGGAAATTTTAGTACGAAGCCACACTCAACAGCATCCTGCTGTGCTTCTCATCACATGCCCATCACTCTGCCTTCCCTACCCTACTCCTGCACATCCTTACTCACACCAACATACCTTGCAGCTCCACCCATCCCTCTCTCTATCTACATTATCACTTCCCCGTCTCACTAGCCACCCCTCACACTCCCCCCTCATCCTAGTGCAATTATACCAACTAACAACACACAAGGGTAGCCACTTGGATGTTTTATCCAATGTTTGTGAAGTTTCTGTTAATGTGGTATCAAACATAAAAATCTTTATTTTCAACACTTTCCAGTCTTGGACAGATTTGTGTGCACCTTTGGAAGTGGCTTAGTGAGTTGCAGTGAATGGTGAGTCATAACGGTACCCCCCGCAATGGTGATGAGTGTGAAAGGAATGGCTTGGGCATTGTAGGGATGCTTTGTGGTGTTGGTGTGGGGTGGTGCCAACTAAATCTGGCCATGGTGAGGCCATCCCTGGCCTCCTGGGCAGCAATGTGCTCGGGTGCTGATGCCCTGTGTCCTGTGCAGCATCAGGTGATTGCAGAGAAGGTTGGTGTTGCTGATGTTGGGGCTGATCGTGGTCCACTTCTGAGGTCCAAGGTGAGACAGTATAAACAGCACCCATGCTGATGGAATACATGGCAGGTGAAGTAGAGATGACAGGAGCAATCTGTCAATGGTGAGAGAGTTCTTCCAATGAGGTGAGACCAGATGGAGACTTTGCTGGAAAGACTTGCAGTCTGCAGAATCTGTGCTGGAAATGGACTGAGCAACAGCTTCTGCCTGAGTAAAGTGATCATCTGTCAGGTGGGAGCTTTTATTGTACATTTGATGCTGTCAAGTAATCAGCTGGAGCAATGGCTAAGGAACTCCCGCCTCAGGTTGACAGACGTGGTTCCCGAGCTGCGTGAATCCCGTGGCCATGCAGGGAAATTTAAATAGCAAGTGAAAAAAGGCTCTTAAGTGCCTATAAACTAGCTGATAATGATTTCAATTGGGTTGCCCGCCGCTGCCGATCGGGTCGGCTCTGCAATGACAGACGCGAGATGACAACGGGTCTCAAAAATAACAAATTTCCCACCCAACCCGCCACAGATCGCGCCCGCTACCACCCCGGAAAATTCCGGCCAATGTCTTTTAACCTCTATGAATTATAAATAGATTAAATAAACATGATAGAGACTATAGAATTTTGCAACTAAACAGTACCCCCAGAAATTAACAATTATTTACAGCCAAAAATGGATTAGAGGATTGTCAGCACAAATCATAAATATTTGGTGAACACCTAACCTCACAGGCCACAATACTTTAAAGCCTACAAGTGAAAAAGTTCTACAAGATTCAAAGTTTATGCTGCTATACTGTTTATAGCATGGTTTTACATCGTCACATTTTAATACCATTTCATTTTGAAAAGCTGGGCTATTTATTGATATGTAGATAACAGGAGTTAGTTTGTGATATAGGCAGGCCTGTCTGCTTTCATAATGTCAGGCTTTCATTGGAACTTGAGCTGGAGTCCGCATTGTTCAGTTGCAGATGATCAGCATAGGGCTGCAGAGGCTGGGGAACTGCAGAGATGGACCAGTGAAATAGAGGACTGTGAAAAGAGAACATCTACGATCAAGGAGAGAGCCTGGAGCCAAATTTCCTTGGCCTTTTCAGTGTAATAATGCTGTATTCATGGTGGGTGGAAGCAAAAATTGAGACAGGACCCAATTACAATTGAACAAATGAACTGCAGGATGCAATGTGCTTTGTGATGTGCCGTTTTTATTACCACATTATACTTTGAGCCTAGGGAAAAGAATTGAATATGAACACAAAACCCCAATTCCACAATATCTAGGCTTGGTGTGCATAAGGTGTGTTAGGAGGGGTAAACAGTGTACATGATCTATAGGTCCAAAGATAAATAATTTAGGCATCTGTGATTTCTAAGGTTCAAACAGAAATTAAAATTTGCAAATTCATCTTTTACATTGACAAAACAGCTGTCGCAAAATATCAGTGCTAAGTAATAGCATGTTACATAGAAACATAGAAGATAGGAGCAGGAGTAGGCCATTCGGCCCTTCGAGCCTGCTCTGCCATTCAATGAGATCATGGCTGATCATCCAATTTCAGTACCCTGTCCCTGCCTTCTCCCCATATCCCTCGATACCTTTAGCCTCAAGAAATATATCCAACTCTTTCTTGAATATATTTAATGAACTGGCCTCCACCGCCCTCTGTGGCAGAGAATTCCACAGGTTCACCACTCTCTGGGTGAAGAAATTCCTCCTCATTTCAGTCCTAAATGGCTTACCCATTATCCTTAGACGATGACCCCTGGTTCTGGACTCCCCGGCCATCAGAAACATCCTTCCTGCATCTAGTCTGTCCAGACCTGACAGAATTTTATAGGTTTCAATGAGATCCCCTCTCAATCTTCTAAACTCCAGTGAGTATAAACCCAATCGACACAATCTCTCCTCATACGTCATTCCTGCCATTCCAGGTATCAGCCTGGTGAATCTTCGCTGCACTCCCTCCATGGCAAGAACGTCCTTCCTCAGGTAAGGTGACCAAAACTGCACACAATACTCAAGGTGCGGTCTCACCAAGGCCCTGTACAACTGTAGCAAGACATCCTTGTTCCTGTACTCGAACCCTCTTGCTACGAAGGCCAACATACCATTTGCCTTCTTAACTGCCTGCTGCACCTGCATGCTTACCTTCAGCGACTGGTGCACAATAACACCCAGGTCTCTTTGCACTTCCCCTTCTCCCAATCTATTGCCATTCAAATAATAATCTGCCTTCCTGTTTTTGCCACCAAAGTGGATAACCTCACATTTATCCAGATTATAGTGCATTTGCCATGTTTCTGCCCAATCACCCAACCTGTCCAAATCCTACTGGAGTTTCACGACATCCTCCTCACAGCTTACCCTCCCACCCAGCTTTGTGTCATCTGCAAATTTGGAGATATTACATCCAATTCCCTCGTCCAGATCATTAAATATATATTGTGAACAGCTGGGGTCCTAGGACCGATCCTTGCGGTACCCCACTAGTCACTGCCTGCTGTTGTATCCGTGTGTTAATGAAGACACAGAATGCAGGAGTTGGTTTAACAGGTGTTTACTGAACAAAGTCTGGAGGTGAACGAACAGATACAAGACGCTATACAGGCTTATATACCCGAGTGGTCACTACCGGTATTACAGTACACAGGGGTTCTTAAAAGGTACATACACTACAATTCCTCCCCTTTTAGATAATTAGTACATAACATTTCAAGTAATCATTAATTAACAATTAACATGTTTACAAGAACAATAATCTACACATTTGCTGCAGTTAATCAATTATAAGTCAGTCTCTCTGGAGGCTTCCTGACTCGGTCCGGATAACGCCTCGGTGGTGTAGTAGTTTTCGGTGGTGTGGTAGGTTCTTTTGGCAAGGTCGATTCGGCTTGAATGCCAGTGTCGGGTTCATCTGGTTCCAGTATCACCGGATCGGAGGTAGATACTATGGGTATCTCTGCTTCGTCATTAGGCGTATAGAGTTGTGGTGTAGGTTGTCCCTTTTCGGATGACTCTATGATCTGGTCAGCATGGTGCCTTATTATGCTTTCTCCAATGTCCACGGTATACATCAGCGGTCCTAGTCGTGTGCAAATAGTTCCAGGCTGCCATTTCTCGGTACGGTAGTCCTGGGCCAAAACTTGTTGACCTATCTGGAAGGTTCTAGTTGGCCTTTCATTCATGCCTTGAAATTGCCGGTTCTCTACGTCCCTTCTGATGTTTGGCTTGATCAAATCCAGCCGGCATCTTAGTCTTCTATTGAAAAACATCATGGCGGGAGTTTGGTTTGTAACCACGTGTTGCATTCCTGTACGCAAACAAGAAGTTATCTACCTTATGTTGTAGATTTATGTCTTCATTACCCATGGCCTTTATGGCCTTCTTGAAGGTCTGGACAAACCTTTCAGCTAATCCATTGGTGGCGGGATGGTATGGGGCGGACGTGTAGTGCTTAACCCCATTGTTTTTTTAAGAACTTCCTGAATTCTTCGGACACAAATTGCGGTCCATTATCAGAACAGATCTGTTCAGGCAGCCCATTCCTGGCAAATATGGTCCTTAATACTGTGATGGTTTTTTCCGTGGTGGTGGAGGACATCTTTATTACCTCCGGCCACTTGGAGTGTGCATCCACCGCGATTAAGAACATTGAGTCCATAAATGGACCAGCAAAGTCAATACGTACCCTTTGCCATGGAGATGAGGGCCACTCCCATGAATGTAGAGGGGCTTGTGGTGGGGCGTTTTGGACCTTCTGGCATCCTAGACAGCTCTTGGTCATTTCTTCGATGTCTCCATCGATACCTGGCCACCACACAAACATTCTGGCTAGGTTCTTCATTTTCACTCCACCCAGATGCCCCTCGTGAAGCTCCTTTAGCACTTTATACTGGAGTTTGGGTGGAATCACCACTCTGGATCCACACATCAAGGTTCCTCGGCACACTGACAGCTGTTCTCTTCTTTGCGAGAATGCTGGCAACAGTGGTTCACCATGTGCTGGCCATCCCTTCACCATTAAATCGTAGACACGTGAGAGAGTCGGGTCATTTCTCGTTTCCTTTTCAATGGTAGAATTTGTTACTGGTAGACATTCCACTATGGTTGAGTGGAACATCTCCACTGGGTCCACTGTAGGTGCCTCTTCTACCGTTGGCAACGGTAGGCGTGATAAACCGTCAGCATTCCCATGCTGTTTTGATCCTTTGTATTCTATGTCATATTGGTGTGTCCCTAGGAAAAGGGACCACCTCTTTAGCCTTTGCGCTGTCATAATGGGAACGCCCTTTTTAGGGTTGAATATGGAGACGAGGGGTTGATAGTCAGTCAACAAGGTAAATTTTTGTCCGTGTAGGTAATGGTTGAATTTCTTCACTCCCCACACCAGGCTGAGTGCTTCCCTGTCGATCTGGGCATAGTTACGCTCAGCTGAGTTCAATGAGCGTGACACAAAAGCTATCGGCCGCTCCGAGCCATCAGGGAATCTATGCGATAATACCGCTCCTACGCCGTAAGGGGATGCATCGCACGCCAGTCTGATTGGCAGTGATGGGTTGTAATGAGCCAACACTTCCTTGGACGTGATCAAGCCTTTGCATTTATGGAAGGCACGTTTACAGTCTTCGCTCCATTTCCAAATTACTCCCGTTTGTAGCAGTGCATTAAGAGGGTGCAGAACAGTTGACAAATTCGGTAAAAATTTATGATAGTAATTTATCAATCCCAGGAACAACCTTAATTGTGAGACATTTTCAGGCGCGGGGGCTTTTACGATCGCTTCAATTTTTTCAGGTGACTTATGCAACCCTTCTTTGTTAATTATATGGCCACAATATGATATTTGTTTCTGGAAAAATTCACACTTGGGGCGATTTGCTTGTAGGCCCTGTTCTCTCAGCCTAGTGAGCACCTGCTCCAAGTTGGCAAGGTGCTCGTTGTCGTTTTCTCCTGTTACAAGGATGTCGTCTAGGTAGCATTGAGTCCCCGGAATCCCTGGCAGGACTTGCTCCATAGCTCTTTGCCAGATAGCTGGAGCTGATGCTACTCCGAAAACCAGTCGATTGTACTGGTACAGGCCTTTGTGTGTGTTTATCGTGAGATACTTTTTAGAGGCCTCCTCAGCCTCCATCTGTAGATATGCCTGTGCCAAGTCAATTTTGGTGAAACGTTTCCCTCCGGATAGTGAGGCGAAAATATCTTCTATCCTCGGAAGAGGATAATGTATCGTGTGAAGGACCGGGTTTACAGTCACCTTGAAGTCCCCACAGATGCGAATTTTTCTCTGTTCTTCAGATTTATCATTATTCAACATTTTCTTCATGACCGGGACGATGGGTGTTGCCCACTCGCTCCAATCTACCTTGGATAACACGCCTGCTTTTTCCAAATTCTCCAGCTCTGCCTCGACTGCTGGACGAATTGCGTATGGCACCGGCCTTGCCTTAAAAAACTTGGGAATTGCCGCATCTTCCACTTTTATTGAGGCGGTGGCGCCTTTCAGGGTTCCTAGTTCCTGTTGAAACACTTCTTTGGCGTTAGCCAAGATTTCTTTTAATCGTCCAGGTATGACGTCATCATCATTTTTTTTTCTTACTGGTCACCGTCAGTGTCTGAATGGAGTGCCAGTCTAAACGTATCTTTCTGATCCATTCACGTCCCAACAACGGTGGACCACCATCTTGCAGAACGTATAAATACAACTTCTGTATTTCCTTGCCGTTGTATACAACAGGCACCCTTATTTTCCCTCTGGGGTATACTTTCTGCCCCGTATATGTCTTCAAGATAATGGATGCGTCTTTCAAAGGTATATGCGGAAATAGCCGCTCGTAATCCCGTCGACTCATGACGGTCAGAGCTGATCCTGTATCTAGCTCCATTTTGACTGGGGACCCCGCTATCGTGAGGGTAACCCAAATGGTCTGGTAATCTTCTTTGGCAATTACATTATGTAATTTGAGACAGCTTAGTCTCTTGTTTCCGGAGTCGCTATCGCTCTTCTGGTCTTCGGAGCTACCGTCCGTCATCATTTGTACCTTTCTGTACTTTTCCTTATTGACCTTTTTACTGTCAGCGGATTTTTTTCCAGATCTGCATACACGTGCAATGTGTCCCATCTTACCGCATTGCCTGCATGATTTGTCCTTGAACCAGCAGTCCTTCTGGTCATGGGTGGATCTGCCGCAGCGATAACATCTCTCGAAACCCCGTGTCATTTCATGGGTGCTGAAGTCCTGTGGCTTTTGCTGTATCTCTGCAGCTCCTCTTGCTGCTGCTTCGTATGATACAGCCACACTGAAAGCCTTGTCCAGTGTCAAATCTTTCTCAGGAAGTAGCCTTTTCTGTGTTCCTTCCCTTAGGAGACCGCAGACGAATTTGTCTCGTAGAGAATCTGCCAGTCCTGCCCCGAATTGGTGAGGTAATCAGCGTTACTTTCATTCTTGTGCTGATTCCTCCTGAAGAATTTGAATCATTCCACTATCAGCAGCGGTGTTGGGTTTATGTGCTCCTGCAGGGTATCAACAATCTCCTTAAAATTCCTGTCCATCGGTTTGGCTGGAGTGATTAGGTTTCGTAACAGCCCGTATGTCCTTGCGCCCATCAGATTTAGAAGTACCGATGCCTTTTTATCATCCTCTACTTCATTTGCTGTGTAATATACCTCCACTCTTTCCACATGTGGTCCAATCCTCTATATCACTATCGAAAGCAGTAATATTGCCAGTCTTAGGCATCCTGAAAATCAAAAATGGCGCCTCCCGCGCTTTCCTTTCTTCGCTGCCGAGAAAAAATGGCGTCTCCCGTGCTTTCCCGCCGCTGCTGACAACGCTGTTCTCCGCGGTTTTTATTTACACAGATATTTTTAATAGTTGGGAGACTCGTTCCCGCCGGACTCTCTGGGACTTTTCCCTCCCTCTGCTTGGTCCGAACGCCGACCTGCTTTGCAGCGCCGGCCGTCTCCCGAGTGCACCACCCTCCGTCTCTGTTTGCCTCCGCCTTCCGACTCGCTGCTCGGCCCCGCTGCAGAGCCACCCGATCGAGCCCCAGCAGGCCGCCCAGGAAGGATTAGTGCAGTACCTGCCACCAGCCCGGCTAGCTGGTGAAACCACAGTTTTTCTTCTTTTTTTTTTCTTCGACCTTCGTCTGAGGAATCGATCTCCTGGAGGTGCTGCCGAATTGCAGGTAAGTCCGTTTCCAATTCGTCGCCACTGTTGTATCCGTGTGTTAATGAAGACACAGAATGCAGGAGTTGGTTTAACAGGTGTTTACTGAACAAAGTCTGGAGGTGAACTAAAAGATACAAGACGCTATACAGGCTTATATACCCGAGTGGTCACTACCGGTATTACAGTACACAGGGGCTCTTAAAGGTACATACACTACACCTGCCACTCGGAAAATGATCCGTTTATTCCAACTCTTTGCTTTCTGTCCGCCAACCAGTTCTCTATCCAAGTCAATACCTTGCTCCCAATCCCATGTGCCTTAATTTTGCACGCTAATCTCTTATGTGGGACCTTATCGAAAGCCTTCTGAAAGTTCAAATACACCACATCCACTGGTTCTCCCTTATATATTTTACCAGTTACATCCTCAAAAAATTCCAGTAGATTAGTCAAGCATGATTTACCTTTTGTAAATCCATGTTGACTTTGTCCGATCCTGTCACTGCTTTCCAAGTGGTCTGCTATTACATCTTTTATAATAGACTCTAGCATTTTTCCCACTACCGATGTCAGGCTTACCGGTCTATAATTCCCCGCTTTTTCTCTACCACCTTTTTTGAATAGTGGGGTAACATTAGCTATCCTCCAATCCATGGGTACCGTTCCAGAGTCTATAGAGTTCTGGAAGATGAACAGCAATGCATCTACTATCTCTAGGGCCACTTCCTTAAGTACCCTGGGATGTAGACCATCAGGCCCTGGGGGTTTATCGGCCTTCAATCCCATCAATTTCCCTAACACCATTTCCCTACAAATACTGATTTCTTTCAGTTCCTCCCTTTCATCAGACCATATGTTCCCCGGCATCTCTGGGAGGTTATTTGTGTCCTCCTTTGTGAAGACAGAACCAAAGTATGTATTTAGTTGGTCTGCCATTTCCTTGTTTCCCATGATAAATTCCCCTGATCCTAGGGACCTACGCTTGACTTCACCAATCTTTTTCTCTTCACATATCTATAAAAGCTTTTACAGTCAGTTTTTATGTTCCCTGCTAGCTTACTCTCATATTCTATTTTCCCTTTCTTAATTAATCCCTTTGTCCTCCTTTGTTGACTCCTAAACTGCTCCCAATCCTCAGGATTATTGCTTTTTCTAGCCAATTTATATGTCCTCTCCTTGGATCTTATGCTATCCCTAATTTCCCTTGTTAGCCACGGTTGAGTCACCTTTTTTGTTTTATTTTTACGCCAAACTGGGATGAACAAATTCTGTAGCTCATCCATTCGGTCTTTGAATGTTTGCCATTGCCTATCCACCATCAACCCTTTGAGCGCCATTCCCCACTCAATCCTACCCAACTCACTCCTCAGACCATCGTAGTTTCCTTTATTTAAATTGAGGACCCTTGTCTCTGAGTCAACTGCTTCATTCTCCATCTTAATGAAGAATTCGATCATATTATGATCGCTCCGACCCAAGGGGCCTCGTACAACAAGATTGCTAATTAATCCTTTCTCGTTGCATAATACCCAGTCTAAGATGGCCTGATCTCTGGTTGGTTCCTCGACATATTGGTCCAGGAAACCATCCCGTCAACACTCCAGGAATTCCTTCTCCACAGTATTGTTACTAATTTGGTTGGCCCAATCTATATGTAGATTAAAGTCACCCATGACGACTGCTGTGCCCTTATTGCACACTTCTTTAAGTTCCCTTTTAATGCCATCCCCAACCTCCGCCTTACTGTTTGGAGGTCTATATATCACTCCCACTAATGTTTTTTTCCCCTTAGTATTTCTCAATTCTACCCATACAGATTCCACATCATCAGAGCTAATATCCTTCATTACAATTGTATTAATCCCTTCTTTAACCAGTAATGCTACCCCACCTCCCTTTCCTTTTTGCCTATCTTTCCTGAATATCGAATACCCCTGGATGTTGAGTTCCCAGTCTTGGCCATCCTTGAGCCACGTTTCCGTAATCCCAATCAAATCATATTCATTTACCTCTATTTGCGCAGCCAATTCATCCACCTTATTACAAATGCTCCTCGCATTAAGACACAAAGCCTTCAGGCTTGTTTTTTTAACGCTCTTAGACCTATTAGAATTATTATTTACTGTGGCCATGTTTGATTTAAGCCGTTGATTTCTCTGACTGCCACTTTTGTTTTTCTGCTTCCTATCTTTTGCTTTTATCCGTTTTCCTTTCCTCTGTCTCCTTGCTCAGGTTCCCAACCCCCTGCCATTTTAGTTTAAACCCCCCCGAACAGTGCTAGCAAACCTCCCCGCAAGGATATTTGTCCCGCTCTGTAAACAGAATAATGCTCTTCAATTCATTAAGTTACAAATGACCATCATTGGTATTCTTGGACTACTAAAACAAACAGAGCCAAGGTGATGAAAGTGGGTACAAAGACTTATTTTTTTTTTTAAATCAGTAAACTAGTATCTGGCAAATGATGTAGCACCTTGTAAATCTTTAGCACCATCACAATCTCACCAATACTCTATATAATTGGGTCCAGTCGAATCTCAGCTTCTCTTATGGCAGCAATTCCACATCCTGACTTCAAAATCATATGTGTGAACACCCATCAAATAATTAGATATCCTCGATCTGCCCTCAGTCTCCTCTCTGCCCTTGCATAGGACTAATGTGTTATCTGATTTTTGTTTGGTGGGTCAGTACCAGGCTGGCTTACGTCCAATGTAAATGAAGCAGAATACCCAGACCAAACTGAGGATATGTTTGGATGGGACATTCTCGCAATCACAATCATAAGGCACAAAAGACAGTCATTTATTACTGTACAATTTTCATTCGTGTTTAACTTTAGTTTCTGAACCAAAAACACTGTTCAGTTTTTGCACAGCTTAGTTGCTAAATCGTATAAAATCTTAATGAATTTATTCACCACACTATTTGCGGGGGTTTAAGTACCTGGCTGGTATCTGCAGGCTTGGGGATGAAGGAGGCCTGGGAAAGATGGCTTACTGTCCCTAGTAAATCTCGAACGCCATTATAATCTCGCTTGTATTCTTTGATTGGCTCCAATCTCAGTTTCTCCTTTGGAAGCAGTGCTTCATAGCAGGGTGCGTAGCCAGGGGGAGGCAAAAACCTAAAATCTCCATGGTGACCTCCAATCAAAAAACGTACTCTTGAAAAAAGAACAGAAAAACAAAGATGAATCACAAAGCATTCCTTAAAATTTGGCAAGCCATATGCGGTTCTCTGCATCAACACACAATCAGAAAATCATGTCGGGCCTGTATTAAGTGATAGCACTTAGAAATTAGAGGGCCAATATTTCCCTCTGTCTGCCCCTCAATCCACCCCAGGTGCCAGACAGGTACAGTGTATTGGAGATGCAGTGTGCCTGCTGTGGGTGTAGGACGCCCACTCTTACTGGCCTAAGCCATTTGCATTTTCCTACATTTCAACAGTTGTCATCGTACGTGTCTTCACACTGTTCCCTTTGGGGAACTGTATGAAGTGGTGGAAGGATTTCTGGCCGCGATTAACGCTCCTTCCATGACTGTAACCATCTTCATACCAGCCATTAGGGTGGTTAGTCCTATAGCGGGAGGGTTTTACAAGCTCCCACAACCCATACGAGGGTGGGGGCCACCCACACCCATGGATGCAAGTATCCCACTGGATGTCAACCCAGAATTTAGAGCCGGAACTCCGACTCCACTTGCCGGGACTGTCTGGAGCGGGGTTCGAAACCCTACGCCTTCTGGCTCAGTGGCGGGGATGCTACCGCTACGCCAAAGGCCCACTCCTATTACAACAGTGACTACACTCCAAAAGTACTTCATTGGTTGTAAAGCGCTTTGAGATGCCTGGTGGCCGTGAAAGGTGTTATATAAATGCAAGTTTTTCTTCCTTTCTTTCCTGGGTGCCCTCCCAGCACAGGCCTGTCCTCAGTAGAACCTTGCACTGGGAATGGAGGAGAAACAGGGTGCAGCTGCGAGCACGAGAGGCCTGCAGCTGTGTTTCAGAACACAGCATTTTGGTCATCTAACTGCTGCTGGAGAAGACTCAAAGGTAGTGCTGGATAGCGGGGAATAATTTACTGATCTTGTCCGACTTGCTGCCATCTTGCTTCTTTGAGCCATCCCGTGACTCTCACAGACCCTCCAATCTGCAGAGAGTCCTGGCACAAGCCTCACAGCCAATGTTTTGAGGCATCCCTCCTTTTAGCTGCCTTGAAGTAAAGTAGGAAGGGCTGGAATGCTCCCTCCCCAATGCTGGTCCCGTGCTATGTGCAAGCAATGTACGGGGGCAACGCAGTTGGGGGCGAGACCTGATGTAACAAACCCCCATTTCCTCTTCAACTGAGCATTTCTAAGGTGCAACAAAGAGCAAAATCTATCCTTGTGACTGAAGAGTTTAGATGCGACTTGCCCTTTAAACATGGATGTCCTTTGGTATTCCTTTCATTTTATATAAAAACACTGAAAACCTAAGGTACTGAAGTCATGTTTCAATTTTTTTTTAGCAACAAGATTAATACTTTCCAATTTAAAGAATAATGGGGGAAGAATTGCTCTGGTTCCTACATCAGAAACACATTCTTTTGGAATGTATTTGCAATGGTGCTACATTGAGAAATTAGGAAACTCTATACAAGTCTATACACGCCTCCAATTCTACTTCATGGCTCTTGGTCTTCAATTTACATAGGAAATAGATATTGTAAATATGTGTATTTGCTGGGCTATGCACAAATTATTTATTTAAAACCATTTCGCCGTGTATCCCTCGTTTCAGAGGATGGACACGTGACCAATTCTATTAAAACTGGGGGGAACTCTGTCCCCTCCCTCTGACATGCTTGTCTTCCACTGAACCTTCCTGCCTCCCCAGCATGGCAAGCATATTAGATGGGCCCAGGTGGTGCAGCTGCCCACATTTCAATGGTAATGAGAGAGTCTGCCGAGGTCAGCGGTGGAGGTTCATGGCAGGTGCAATCCTAGTACAAGTAGCGGGATTGCTTTCCTGCAGATTTGCGTCCGTAATTGTACTTTCAAAATCAGAACAGACATTCAGTCCCCTGGCAGGACAGTGAAGATAAACGTACTTGGCACCCGCAGAAAAGCTGACCACAGGGAAGAACAGGCCATCAGTGTTGAAGCTCTCAAACATCCCTTGCACTGGCTGTCCGTTAATGCGGAAGGATATACTAGGAACACCCAAATCCAGGCAACAACTAATTACATCGTCGGAGTTCAGTATATGTTGATTAGCTGATGTTACAGCTCTGGCAACTCGACCTGTTATGGAGGAAAATGAACAATACCAATATCAAAGTGTTGATTATGGAGCATTAACACCATCATCACCAAAACATTTTATCTGGTCTACTATAAAAATTATTTCCATTGGAGATAGGATGAGAGGAATAAGATCAAGGAAGACCATCAGCAGCCATTTTATTGTGAAAATATTGTACATTTTTTATTTATACCCAAACAGGTATTACTCTAACAAACCCAGTCCAACTCTTCTCACCAATTAATAACACATGGGCCTGCAGGACCCATGCCCAGTGACCCCAGCCAAATATGGGAGCAATGATATAAGAAATGGACTGTTTAAAAGGTAAAACATACATTTTCATGTTATTTGTCTGTTTGTACTTTGGGGGGGGGGGGGGGGCGGTGGTGGTTGAGTGTCACAGGATAAATGCATAATAGCTGCCTGGGTATTTTGCAGAAACTTACATGATCCCGTTTCTGTGATTGGAGACCAGATGGACATTAATGGAGTGGTGGCCCTTCCTATTCACGAATACTGCTGGCTGGTACCCTTGATGGCAACATGTGTGCAGTCAATGATGCCTTAGATTCGAGGGAGGCCAACCATTGCTGCAAATCCCAAGCTCTCTTGTGTTGACTGCTGGGGTCAATGGGGAAAGTGATGCATTGGTTAGCGCTGGCGAACACAACATTGGTGTCTTGCTTAATACAGTTGTGTACTGCAGACTGGGAGATGGGGGTAATGCTGGGCAGGACTTCTGAATTGCCTCACAGGGCCCCGATTGCATGAATTCATGAGGCCCCGCTGTGTGGTTAAAGTGGCAGGTCGGGGGGAGGCAATGGGAACAGAGTGCTAAGAGCTCTGCAGTGATTTTATCCACCCGCATGCCTCTTTTTGATTTTCCATGAAAAAATGAGGCAGTCCTCTTGCCTGGTTAAGAGCTGGTGTTACCAGGGTGCAATGTTCCAAAACTGTCACATTAAGAAGGTATTGATTGCTTGTCTCCAGTTTGATAGCAGGCAAGATGACAACTAATTCTCATTTCAGTTTTACAAGCATATAATTAGAACTTGCATCTTCAGTGAGTGCATAATACTGGCGGGATCGGATCGACTGCCCGTTATACATCCTTTCCATTGCAGTCCTTACTTTTTGATGAACAGTTAATTTTCATCCTACATTGTTCGAATTGTGCCAAATACTGGATGGCACTAAGGGCAAAACTACAACTTTTGATCTCCAACACAAACATTTTGGCCTGAGAATTTCTGGGGCCTGCTCAATCAGCACAAGTGCGGCAGAGCAGAACCCCCGCCTGCTCTGGCTCTAAACCGGCGGTTCCATCCCATACTCCAGGGATGGGGTCATTTGCATGACCAAGGCGGATGCATCACACTGGCAAGGGTGCGTCAGTGGTGTCTGCCCTAAACTGGCAGCGAGATGTCGGAGCACCACCATGCGGCTCTGCTATTGGCGAGTCCCAGTGGGGCACTGAAGAAACTCCTTGTAGTGTATGTAACCTGTACTACCTTAAGAGGATACCTTAAGGTGATGGACTACTTTTTAACGGCTCCTGTACATTGTAGTACCGGTGGTGACCACACCAGTATATAAACCCTGCAGAGCAAAGTGTACCTCAGTTCCGCCCTGACCCTCAATCACTAAAGACCTGTTTACTTACTTCTGCAGTCTGTGTCCTGTTATTCAGCATAACTGCATTTGTAAAAACAGACTCAACAGTGGCGACGAGTCTGATCGTACCTAGCGGCAGTTTTGCATCCAAGGAAGCTTCGTCCTCAGAAACGGGCGTCGCAAAAGGGCATCCGCCCTCAACATCCTGCTGAGCACAGCATCGCACGGGAGGCCATCGGGAACCCGGGTTGGTTTTCTGGCCACGAAGTCCAACATCAGCAAAAGGCAGTGATCATCCCTTCTACGACAGCGGCGGGTAAGCCCGATCGAGCGGCACGGGGGGGAAGTCGGCCTAGTTGTCAGTGGGAGAAGGGGAGGGAAAATGAAGAAAAGGGCGGAGAACACGACCGCAGCTGGTGTCAGGGGCCGGACTGCAATCGGGGCAGAGACGCGCAGCAGCCAGAAAAGCGTTTATGGCCACAAGGACCACGGGAGCGGCGGGGCAACAAGAGCAGCAGCGCAAGGAAAAGAAAGGCAGGAAGGACCGCTGGGAGGCGTGGACGGCAACAACGCGGGAATCACCATCTTGAGTCGGCGGGGGAAGATGACAAGCGCGGGAAAAGCCGCCATCTTAAATAAAAAATTTTAAAAAGTCATCATATTAAATAATATCCGAAGGGAAAGGAGAAACTCAGCAAGGATGCCAAAAACGGGTAACATCACTGCTTTTGATAACGATGTGGAAGATTGGGCCACTTATGTGGAACGCATCGAAGTTTACTGCACAACGAATGATGTACTGGATGATAAGAAAGCACTAACCCTATTAAACTCGATGGGTGCGAAGACGTACGGGTTATTAAGGAACCTGGTAACCCCAGACAAACCGGTAGGGAAGAGTTTCGCGGATATTGTTACTATCCTGCAAGAGCATTTAAACCCCACGCCGCTGCTGATAGCGGAACGATTTAAATTCTACAAAAGAATTCAACTTAAAGAAGAAAGCAACACTGAATTCCTAACAGAACTGCGCAAGTTATCAAAGTACTGCCAGTTCGGAACAGGACTAGCAGACGTACTGAGAGATAAGTTTGTGTGTGGGCTCCTAAGGGAAGGAAACCAGAAGCGACTGCTAGAGGAAAAGGATCTTACGCTGGACAAAGCTTTCAGCATTGCAGCATCCCACGAGGCAGCAGCACGGGGCGCTGCAGAGATACAGCAAAGGCCACTGGAATTCAGCACCAATGAAATGGCATTGGGCGCAGTAAAGTGCTATCGTTGCGGAAGGACAACGCATGACCAGAACCAGTGCTGGTTCAAAGACAAAGAATGCAGGCAATGTGGCAAACTTGGTCACATAGCGAGAGTATGCCGGTCAGGAAAGAAGACCAGCAGCAAAAAGTCACCGCAGGAGAAGTACAAAAAAGTACACAAGGTGACAGAGAACAGTTTGGATGAACAGAAGACGGATTCAGACTCCAGCAGTAAGGAACTGGGTTGTCTGAAAATATATAATGTGGGTAACACAGCAGACCACCAAACTATATGGGTCATGCTCCGGATAGCAGGAGTCCAAGTGAAGATGGAATTGGACACAGGGTCGGCATGAATAAGCAAGATTACAAAAGGTTATTCTCGCACATTCCCCTGAGGGATACGGAGATTGTATTGAAAACATACACGGGGCAAATAGTATACCCCAAAGGAAAGATAAAAGTAAATGTGGTCTACAATGGTAAAGAAAGTCAGAAAATGGACTTGTATGTGTTACCTGATGGAGGTCCGCCACTAATGGGACGGGAATGGATCCGGAGAATAAATTTGGACTGGCATTCCATACAAGCACTGACTGTGGATGCCTGTAAGGAGGACGACGTCAAACCTAAACGACTGTCCAAAATCTTAGACGATGCTAAGGAGCTGTTCCAACAGGGACTTGGAACACTGAAAGGAATTACGGCAACCATCAAAGTTGAAGAACATGCACACCCAAAATTTTTCAAAGCCAGACCGGTGCCTTATGCGATACGACCTGCTGTGGAAGCAGAGCTGGAAGGGCTAGAACGTTCAGGGGTACTGTCCAAGGTGGACTGGAGCGAATGGGCTGCACCCATTGTTCCTGTCATGAAGCGTTCGTTGAGCAACAAGCCGGGGGAACCTGGGAAGGTTCGCATCTGTGGCGATTTCAAGATCACTGTCAATCCCGTTCTTCACACGGTGCAATATCCGCTTCCGCGGATTGAAGATATCTTCGCTTCGCTGTCTGGCGGGAAACACTTCACCAAGATAGACCTGGCGCAGGCGTACCTACAGATGGAAGTTGATGAAGCGTCACGACAGTATCTCACGATCAACACACATAAGGGCTTATATCGGTATAATAGGCTGGTTTTTGGAGTGGCATCAGCTCCAGCGATTTGGCAAAGGGCCATGGAGCAGGTATTGCAGGGAATCCCAGGCACACAATGCTACCTGGATGACATCCTGATTACAGGAGATAACGATAAGGATCACCTCGCGAATTTGGAGCAGGTGCTCATCAGATTGAAAGAATATGGGCTAAGAGCTAATTGCTAGAAATGCGAGTTCTTTCAAAAGCGAATCTCGTACTGCGGCCACGTCATTGACCAGGAGGGGCTCCATAAGTCACCTGACAAGATCAAAGCTGTTGTCAAAGCTCCAGCACCGGAAAATGTATCCCAGTTGAGGTTGTTCCTCGGGTTGGTTAACTATTACCACAAGTGTCTTCCAAATTTATCCACGGTGTTACACCCGCTAAACACTCTTTTGCAAACGGGAATACCATGGAAGTGGAGCGATGATTGTAAGCGGGCTTTTCAAAAGAGCAAGGCACTGATCACCTCTAAGGAAGTGTTGGCTCACTTTAACCCAACGCTGCCTATTCGCTTAGCTTGTGATGCTTCTCCATATAGTATCGGGGCAGTGCTCTCACATAAGTTTCCAGATGGCTCGGAAAGGCCAGTCGCTTTCGCATCCAGATCATTGACCTCCGCTGAGCACAACTATGCTCAGATAGATAGGGAGGCTCTCAGCCTCGTGTGGGGAGTTAAGAAATTTAACCATTACCTGCAAGGCCAAAAGTTTACGCTGCTGACAGATCACCAGCCGTTGGTTTCCATTTTCAACCCTAAGAAGGGTGTTCCGGTAATGACGGCGCAGAGGCTTCAGAGATGGTCCCTTTTCCTAGGGGCACATCAATATGATATTGAATTCAAAGGTACAAAGCAACATGGTAATGCTGATGGGCTGTCGCGCCTGCCACTACCTACAGCGGAAGAGGCACCGGCAGTTGACCCTGTCGAGATATTTCACTCGACCATCATCGAATGCTTACCAGTCACCAATGCGGGTATTGAGAGAGACCCGAAATGACCCGACACTGTCTCGGGTCTACGACTTGACAGTGAAGGGATGGCCAGCACATGGCGAACCACTGTTACCAGCATTCTCAGCCAGACGAGAACAGCTGTCCGTATGTCAAGGAACATTGATGTATGGAACAAGGGTGATTATTCCTCCTAAATTAAGGGAGAGTTCTAAAAGAATTGCACGAAGGTCATCTGGGGGGGGGGGGGGGGGGGGGGGGGGGGAGTCAAGATGAAAAGCCTTGCTAGGGCTTGTGTGGTGGCCAGGTATCGACAAACAAATAGAGGATCTGACTAAAAGCTGCTCAGGGTGCCAAAAAGTTCAGAACGCACCTCCAATTGCACCGCTGCATCCGTGGGAATGGCCTTCAGCCCCATGGCAATGTGTGCATATCGACTTTGCAGGTCCATTCATGGATTCCATGTTTTTGATAGCAGTAGACGCACATTCTAAATGGCCAGAAGTGATTAAGATGTCGACCACTACCTCTGAGAAGACGATTGCAGTTCTAAGAACCATATTTGCAAGGAATGGATTGCCGGAGCAAATATGTTCAGACAACGGACCACAGTTCGTGTCAGAAGAATTCCAGAAATTCATGAAAAAGAATGGGGTGAAACACTATACATCTGCCCCATATCATCCGGCTACAAATGGGTTGGCCGAGAGATTTGTACAAACGTTCAAAAAGGCGATAAAGGCCATGAGTGAAGATCATATTCCACTACAACACAAGGTGGACAATTTCCTAATGGCGTATCGAAACACCACGCATGCAGTGACAAATCAAAGCCCTGCCATAATGTTCTATAACAGAAGGTTGCGGTCCCGGTTGGATTTGTTAAAACCCAATGTGCGATGGGAAGTCGAAAACAAGCAATTCCAGCACGTAAATAAAAAGGCCACTCGTAGTTTTGAAATAGGACAACCAGTGTTGGCCAGGGACTATAGGGAAGATAAATGGCAACCTGGGACAATTCGTGCACGACAGGGACCCTTGATGTACACGGCAGACGTTGGAGAGAACATAATACGACGTCATGCTGACCAACTTGTGGAATCGAGAACAAGGGTCAACCCCATGTCTACGGCAGAGACACCAGTTGAAGAACTTATTGAGCCTGTAGCATCTACCTCAGACTCGAACGTATTGGATGATTTTGAATCCATAGGAGATCAAGTGGATGAGTCACCCCAGCAACGGGAACCAGAAATCCCTGAAAGGCGTTATCCGGGCCGGATCAGGAGGCCTCCTCAGAGACTGAATCTTTGAACAGTTCTTGTGTGTAAATTGTATATATGTTATCCATGTAGTGTATTAATTGGGTGTGTCCACTGTTAAGCTAAAAGGGGAGGAATTGTAGTGTATGTAACCTGTACTACCTTAAGAGGATACCTTAAGGTGATGGACTACTTTTTAACGGCTCCTGTACATTGTAGTACCGGTGGTGACCACACCGGTATATAAACCCTGCGGAGCAAAGTGTACCTCAGTTCCGCCCTGACCCGCAATCACTAAAGACCTGTTTACTTACTTCTGTAGTCTGTGGCCTGTTATTCAGTATAACTGCATTTGTAAACATAGACTCAACACTCCTCTTCAGATTTTCTGCTCCCAATAGAGCTGGCAGGCCTCTTGGAGAAGGTAATCGATTCTGGGAATGATTAACATTCTCTAGCAAAGGCTTGGGGCTGTTTTTCAGTCTTGAATGGGACTCATCCTGCATCTCAGCTGGCATTAGTTCCGCTGAGGCCCACAAGGCCAGGGAAGCTCAGAACCTCCCCCAGAAATGCTCCTTTGATATGGCGGGAGGTGGGCACCTTACCAGAATCTAATGGATCAATTTAAAGAGGGTGAAATTCCAGCACATCAGTATTCTACCACAGATCCCTGCCCCCTCTTGGATGGAATGAGGTTTTCTGCCCTCTGTGAATCTAGGAATTTAGGGGCCAAGGATTTTTTAATTATATATAAACTATCCTTACACATATGGAACTTAATAGTGACTACAAGGCATACATGAAAGATATCAAAAACCTTTCTGTTTATCAAAAAAAATCAAATTCCAGTGATTACAATTGAATTATCAATTAACAAACATTCTTTTTATCAACATGCTGAGTACAGTAGAAGGAAATATTCCTTATAAATAAAATTAATATTTGCTTTTAACATAGCCAAGATATTTTTGTGCCGTTACAAACCTGACCACAAACGAAGTCCATCAAATCCATAGGAATACAAATCGTCGCCCACTCCATTACCTCCCCATCCATCTCCACCTCCAGGATAGGGAGCGTAGCCCTTCGCAGATGCCCAGCCGACACGTAAGTGAATAGGATCCGCAGTCAAAAAGTGATTGACCTGATCAACGACCAGCTCATAATACCATTTCTTATACTGGGCTGATCCTTCACTAGTTCCCAAGAAAATGTTAGGCCTTAGGCTGTTAAAAAAAAACAGTATAAAATGGTTATTATAGTTAGTTAAAGACCTTTATGAACTGATAGATAAGATGCAAAGTTGAATTATAAACTTTAGCTTCCATACTTTTTTTTAAATATAAAGTATATTTTAATGGGCCACCATTCATCCGCTCACTCATTTTTGGAGTATTGTAAGGCCAATTTTAACCATGCCTATCCAGTGGGAATGGGGTGGGCAGCCGATGAATATTTATTCCTCTCAGCTGCTGTGAGTTCCACTGAGGCCTTTAAAGGGTATAGCCCTGAAACTCGCCCTGGCATTCCCCCTTGACACAGGATAGAGGGTGTGGGGGGCGGGGAGCGAGGAGTTGGAAGGTCTGCTCATGGGCCCCCTCTAACTGGAAAATGGCTGTGTTGTGTATGTAATATGTGTGCTACTTTGAACCTATGGACAGGACTGCACTACTTGTTGGGCGTAGTGATACGCAGTACCACTCCTGGCCATAGGGGTATAAATAGTACTGTGGGTACTGATCCCCCTCCTTTCCCGCCTGTGGGCATGAAGTAAAGACCTACGTATAGTCCCTACCTCCAACCAGTAAAGACCTGTTTTATTGTTACTGATTAAGTCTGAGTATTAATTACTTGAACAACTCACAGATTTAACACTGGCGACGAGTCGGTTCGAACCCTGCGGCAGTTATTCCACAGCGGCTTCGTCCAAAGACAGGACGTTGAAGAGAGGTTCCAATCCTCAACACCCCACTGAAAACTGAAGGGCAGCAGAAATCCTGACAGCTTCCAGCGACTGGAAGCGACAGGCATTAGGACCCTGAAGCCTCCATAACCTCGTGGGTAAGCCAGAGCCCGGGAGGGCGCGAGCGGGTAAGCCAGAGCCCGGGAGGGAGCGAGCAAGAGCTGCCGAGCGGGTGAGCCAGAGGCCGGGAGCCGCTTCAAGCGGGAGGCGCTTAGCGGGCCAGCGATCGCACCGGTGATAAGGGCTGAGAACCGTTTCGGGCGGGCGGCGCACCAGCGATCGCACAGGAGATAAGAGCCGCAGTCGGGCTGAAAGTCAGCGACGAGAAGCGCGGGAAAACCACCATTGAAGTGGGCAGGGAGAGCGAGAAGCGCGGGAAAGCCGCCATTTTTCACGGGAAAACCGCTGGGGAAGAAGGCAGAAGCGGGAAAACCGCCATTTTGTGGGCGGAGGACGACGGCAAGAGCGGGAAGCCGCCATCTTGGATAGCAGTAAAAAAAAAAAAAAATCTGAGAAATTGCAAATCTACAATGCCTAAACACGGGAATATTAGCACCTTTGATAGTGACCTCGAAGATTGGGCCATATATGTTGAAAGAGTAAAAAATTATTGTAAGGCCAATAAAATTCGTGACCAAGATAAAGCTCTAACATTATTTAATTTAATGGGTGCGAAGACATACGGGCAATTGAAACACCTGTTATCACCAGATGAACCGGCGGATAAGACGTTCGATGAGATTGTTACTGTCCTGAAAGATCATCTAAACCCCACGCCGCTGATGCTAGCGGAACGATTTAAATTTTACGACAGAAGGCAGCTACAGCATGAAAGCAATGCTGATTATTTGCTGGAATTGCGTAAATTAGCGAAATATTGCCAGTTTGGAACGGGACTGACAGAGGCACTTCGAGACAAATTTGTGTGTGGTTTATTTAAACAGGATACACAAAAGCGACTGCTCGAGGAGAATGAGCTGACGCTTGAGAAGGCGGTCACTATGGCAGCAGCACACGAAGCCGCAGCGAGAGGCACGGCAGTAATGCAGCTACGGTCACCGGAGCTCAGTGCACACAAATTGGGTGTGAGTTCTGGCAAATGTTATCGTTGTGGAAAGACAACGCATGATCAGAACCAGTGTTGGTTTAAAAACCAAGAATGTAGAACTTGTGGTAGGCTTGGACATATAGCTAGAGTATGCAGGTCAGGGAAGAAGATCAGCAACAAGAAGTCACCGCAAGGAAAATACGCAAAGATACACAAGGTGACCGAACAGGAGTCCGATTCAGACGCTAGCAGTAATGAACTGGCTAGCTTAAGCTGTAATGAACTGGCTAGCTTAAGAGTACTCAACGCTGGTAAGGGTGCAGACCTCCAGACAATTTGGGTCACTCTTCAGATAGAAGGAGTCCAAGTAAAACTGGAATTGGACACTGGATCGGCATTGACGGTCATAAATAAGAAAGATTACGGAAAGTTATTCCAACATATTCCCCTACAGGATACGGGGATTATATTGAAAACATACACGGGGCAAAGAGTGTACCCCATCGGGAAAATAGAGGTTGCAGTGGTCCACAAGGGCGAAGACAGTCAAATAATGGACTTATATGTGATATCTGAAGGAGGTTCTCCACTACTAGGACGGGAGTGGATTAGGAAAATGAATATGGACTGGCATTTCCTACAAACAATAACGAGTGAGAACTCGGTGAAGATAGTCGGCCCAGATTCTGGAACGGATGATGGTAAGCCCAACTCAGGTGCAAAAGACAAAGTTTCAGCACAGAATTCCACTGAGCAACAACAACATAGTTTAACTGTGGATTCTGAGTCTGGCAAGTCTACTGATGTGCCCATTTCTGAGGGACACCGGGCTCGAACTCAACTCCATTTCAAACTACAACAGCAATTAGAACAAATGCTTCGCCGTTGTGAGCAAGAGTTGAATGCAACGAAAGAGTTCTTTGATATAGAGTTGGAGAATCTGGAAAGACAACAGAAGCAGCTGATGGAGAAAATGGAGCAGGAGCACACAAAACGTCTGATGTCAGAGGAGTTAACGGTCAGCCAACTCCTGCATATGCTGAAGGACAGGACTCTGAAATGGGAAAAACTTGAACACAAACTTCAATATTCAAACGAAAGGGGTTCGGAGCTCTCAAAGGTTATTGGAAGAGCTGAGGTGGCAACACAGACTGAGATGACTGCAACAGAGCAGCCCTTGGATGCCAAAAGTACGCTGACTCACGTCAACGTAGAACAACAGACCGCTGAAACAGCTGCTCCGGTAGAGGGATTGAATAGTCCGATCAATCAATCTCCAAAAGAAGTTGAAGTAGTAAAATCTCAAATGAGGTCATTAGTAAACGACTTGCTGAAAGCCCAGAAAAAGCTGGATGAAGAGGTACGCATGAAGAAGTCTCTTCAGGAAAGATGTCTGGACTTGGAACAAAAGCTGGCTAACGCCCAGCTGGGTATGGAGGAAATAGAAGACCCTCTCGCTGGCCTAGATCAGGACGACACCGAATATTACTATGTCCTGTCCTGCCCAACTTGTAACTTCGACTCCCACCATACAGAAATCATGGAGGAGCACCGAAAGTCTACGGAACATCAGGAGAAGGTGGCTCTACTACGGAAAAAGGAGGGAGAGAAGGAGGAACTGCGCATGCAGCTGGCAGCTGACAGTGGAGCCCAGAGAGTCTCCAAGAAGCAAAAAAGGGAAAGTCGAAACAGAAGATGACCCATCTGAACCATTATTACCTCTACCAGATCACACACGTGGTCCCTCCGAACGGAGCCAATTCAGTTCGGAAGTTCAAACTGTTAAATCCATGGAAGGACTATTGAATGAGTCACTCCAGCAACGTGAACTGACTCCACCACAGAGATTGAATCTGTGAACTGTTTTGACATGAAGTTATCTATGTATCTATGTTATTCTGTTATGTAAACCTGAAGTTATATATGTATATATGTTATTACGTTATGTTAAATGGGGAGATGACTGTAAAGCTAGGAAGGGAGGAATGTTGTGTATGTAATATGTGTGCTACTTTGAACCTATGGACAGGACTGCACTACTTGTTGGGCGTAGTGATACGCAGTACCACTCCTGGCCATAGGGGTATAAATAGTACTGTGGGTACTGATCCCCCTCAGTTCCCGCCTGTGGGCATGAAGTAAAGACCTACGTATAGTCCCTACCTCCAACCAGTAAAGACCTGTTTTATTGTTACTGATTAAGTCTGAGTATTAATTACTTGAACAACTCACAGATTTAACAGGCTGGACCAAAAAAATCTTTGACAGAAGATCCATCCCAGTTGTGACTAGGCCTGGATCAGAATTTCAGGCGCTTAGTGTTGCAACGATCTGTTTGTATAATTTAAATTGTAAGTGCTCTATTTTCAGTAAAATGACAAGTGCTACAACAATTTAGTGAGTTTTTTTTTTCCAGTGGGCTCAAACCACTGAAAAAAAAATTACACTTACTGCAAAGAAATATTATTTCAAAGCAAGTAATCCAATACTGCAGTCAGAATGGTATTGGAGCAGTTGATACAAAAGTGACGAGATTCACTCGTCCTCGCTAAAGCTAAATATCAAAACCATGGGGCAGACAGATCGTACATATTATAGAGCAGCACATCTACTCCCCACTGGCACTGATCATGGAGTGAAGGCAACACTCTTATCAGAAGTTCACAATTTATCATGGTCCGAACTCAGCAAAGACCTGTGGAGGTGAGTGGTCCTGGTAAGGAGGGAAAAATATTTTTGAAAAATCAATTAATCATTATCAGTTTTTCAGTTAAAGATAAACTAGAATAATTTGCATTACCTTGTTACATCGTTAATTAAGCGAGTTTGCAAAAGTAAATCACGACGAGGTAGTAGATTATCACAGATCAGATTCTGATTAACTCGTATAGCAACACCATTGCACACACAAAGGGAGCATAGCAGGTCCAGCACCTAAACACAGTAATGCACATGTCATGGTCAAAATGGTATGAGATAATAGTGTTGAGGAGTTATAATACGTATAAATATCACAGAACTATTCTAGGAAAGAAATGCCAGATACATAGTTTGGTCATTATGGAATACTCACTCACCTCGTCCCAAAATTAGCCTTAAATATTTTTAAACAATAGTTAAATTGCACTGGCTATTTGTCAGTTGACTGAATCAGAATGCTCCTCAGAAAAGAAACATCCTGGGGTCGATTTTAACCGACCCCATCTGGCTGGAATGGGGGTGCGGCGGGGGGCGGGGTGGTGCAGGAGTGGTCTGCCCTGTTCCCATTGGACTCTCGCTGACCACCATTTTAATGGCTCACTGCAGTCAGGTGGCTGAGGTGCCCATCAGAAGCAGGCAGGAGCCTCATGAATTAATGCAAATCAGGAGTTTTATTACGCCAATGGGACCCCGTTTTATATTTTAACCTGGGCTTGAGCGGGGAAGCTGCCGGGGCTTTCCCGCTGGGCCAGCAGCTGTTGGGAAGGATGAAGAGGTTCTCCAAGGTAACGTGCTCCCCCAAGCCCCAAAAGAAAAATCACAGCTTCCCCATCGTAGACTCCTCCCCTTCCCAAAACGTCCTCTCCACGATTTACCTGCTTGTTGGCGAGCCTGCTTTTACTGCTGGCTGGTAGCCTCTGGCTGCCTGATCCGCCCCTCCAGCCTGCCAGCCAGCTGCTGTTTTCCACCTGTTTCGGGCAGGCAGCTGATCAGCAGGTTGCAGGTGAGACCTGGAATTTAAAATAACCTGGGCCTTAAATTTAGGCCTGCAAATATGTTTTGCACTCGCCCCGCCTACCCAAAACCTGCTAGGGGTTAAAATTGACCCCCACCCACCCCGTCTCCAAAAGGTAAAATTGGTAGGGAGCCCCATCATATCCAGCTAATTATGTTTCCTGTTGGCTGCTGCAGAGTGAAAATAAACTGTCCAACCCTCCAATCTGTAGAAGAATAGTAAAAAAAAAAAATCAGAAAGCTATAAAGAAATGGCTGGAGAGACACTGGATGGTGCACTGGATTACACACTGCCCTTTCACTTCTGGGAACTGGGTTCAAATCCAGCCCGAACTGATGGGATGACAGAACTGCTGGAGTTGGATCACATGTGAAAAGTGTCTCAATCCAGTGGCTAGTGGGTATAGGCCTATGCCACAAAACCGTACCTAATTCCATATTCATTGCCAATCTCACTCTTAGAGGCCACAGGATGGCTTGTGGGGAGGTGGAAAAAAATGGCAGTGGTGCAGTTGGGGGTCCTCTTTGTGCTTAGTGTTGAGGGGAGGGGCAGTGAACAGGGAGCTTGATTCTGAATCTGGCTGTACTATACCCGATATGGGAGTGCTTGAAATAGGAAGTGTTGCATTCACCAGCACCAACATCCCGCACCTTCATAAGCATAAAAGGGGATGAAAGTAGGAGACATTCAGAAAGTTATTTTAAATACATCAAGAAGAAAAAAAAAGACAAATTCTAACTTGAAACTGTTACGAGAAAACTGCTCAGTATACAAAACCATTTTAATTTGTGTTGCATTTTCCATGTCTATAACTGATCTTCAGAGTATAGAGGACACATGGCAGGTAACATGGCTGCTAATCAACTTATTGACATAATAAAATAATCAGCAAATTAATTAAGTACAACTATCGCAATTACTATTAGGAAATATTGTTTTAGAAAACGTAAAAGGGTTTTAATTGGGAGATATTTCCAACAGTTCAGTATTGTCAGTATTTTAAAAAAAAGAAATATTTATTTTAGACTTCAAATGTAAACAATTTAATAGTCTTAGAAAAAAAGTACCAGTTAATACCATCCAACCAAGAAACGTGCAATTCCTCACAGCAAAAGATTTAAAAGCAGAGACTGTTATTTCATCACCTTGATCATCTATAGGTCTTATATTTTAGAGAATGGCATCTTAAGAGTACTCATCCTGGCACTACACGACCTTTTACTTTAAAGCAGATGGAGGGCTGCAAATTACCTAGGTCTCAAAAATACATCAGCTTTCTCTCCCAGCGTAAGTGCTGGAATGTGCCCACCAGCATACTCCATACCTGACCCCTCAAAATATCCAGGACTTGATTTGCATTTTAATAGAGAACAACCATGAAACTAGGGTTACATCTTGGGTGCTCACCAGTGTGTGGGAAGCAGGCAATGTGGCAACAACTTTTTCCTAAGTTGGCGGCCCTGGCAAACAGAGAATTTTTTCAAAGGTCAATCATCTTCCTTTACAAAAGGGGCCAATTGTCTCCCAATGCCAGCAGTTTCCTCAGTGGTCTAGGCCAGAATCCAAGCCTGGAACCACAGGTTTGCCCACATCCGCCATGCCAAGGACCAGTATTCCTCGTTGAGTCAGGCATACCGGCTTTTCCATGAAACCCAGGCTAATGACAAAGAAACTGGTTGACTGGGAATTTCATCCCCCTGATATCAGGGGTCGAGTTTGTGGCAGAGGGAGGAGGTTCCAACCCAAAAAGGCCCTCCACCCTCCTTAAATTATAAGCAGAAGCCAGGATCCGGCCTATTACAACAGTGACTGCACTCCAAAAAAGTACTTAATTGGCTGTAAAGCGCTTTGAGATGTCCGGTGGTCGTGAAAAGCGCTATATAAATCTAAGTCTTTCTTTTTTCTTTTATCTGGAAGTGTACCGCTAGGTTGTGGTTTGATGGCCCCCTGGTTTAAAGGCATTTCAAATTTCATTCATTATATTTGATAACCTGGAAAATAATTTAAATTTTGCCACTGAGAGGGCTTTGAAAAAGTGCACTGAGATTCCTGGTGGCATTCTGTATATGAAATTATTTTGTTACGAAATAAAATGATGATGTGGGTGACAGTCAATTCTCTCCAGTTCTTCAACAATACAGGGTGATAGGTTAAAAATATATGCAGGCAATTTCAAAGAAGATTTAAAATATTTGACTAACATTATGTCCAAAATTAATATGAACTAGAAAGTGTTTTGTTTTTCTCCTGTTTCATTTCAGCATACAGGGAAAGTCTTTAACCAAGAGTTTTCTTTTTCCCAAAAGTTATATATTACATAAAGGCCATCATGGCCTCAAACGCTACGCTCATTCTGGCGTAACCCCGCTGTAACTTCAGCAGGAGTTCGTCCAGACAGCCAGAAACTAGGCCACGACTTAAGATGCAGCAGCTCCTGGCCTTGTGCTGAGGTTTTCCTGAATGGCCTGTTGGGGGTGGAGCTCAAACTCAGGAGCATTGACGTGGGAGGGCCCAGGGTTGGGGCAAGAACTTCAAATGTCCTGCAATCTGGTGTATGGTCAGTTGAGGCATACCTCATCAACATGGTTGGAAATGGGGCCCACTTGGAGGTTCAGGCTAGATCAAGGCCTCGACCCCCAAAGAGCAGGTTAAGTTTTTATTAAATTATTTTTCAATGGGAGAAATGTTATTTTGCTTCCAGGAACCGTGACAGTACCTTCCTAGACCGGGTATCTCTGCCACATTTTCCAGCTTGGTTTATATGGCAGAAGGCCAACATGTGCCCCTAGTGGCATCATTTTAAGCTAATTAGGGATCTCCGCCCACCGCACACCCCCAACCTCAATCTCGGAATGTTTGCCAGGGTCAATGGTGGCGGTTCATGGTGGGCGCCATCCCAGTATAAGTGCCAGGATCATTGTCCCTCGGATTTTTAGGCCCATACTCCCAAGTCAGATGTGCAAGGTTAAACATTTATTTTTTTCTATTACTAATTCAAATAAGCCAATGTCAGCAATCTGCAGCAAAAAGTATATTATCTATTTACAACTTGGACTTAAATGTAGGTTGATCCATCTTACACAAAAAATCATTTTGCCTCTCAAGTCTCTTCTGTGGTGCTATGCCTTAAAACATCCATTTTGACTAGATTACCTCTTTCTGTCTCCAGAGGCAGTTTATGAGAGTCTGCAGTGGCAAAATATTAATTTTATTATATTCATATATTGTTAATTCTGGACTAGCAACATGCATTTTCTACTACCTTGTACGCACCTTGTGGTTGCGTTCATGTTTATCCAGTAACGAAATAATAGATTTGATGTGCCCTTCTTTGATCACATTGAGGGCCTCTGGACTTTCAATCAAGATGCAATGCAATACTTCTAGGATACCTGGGTCAAAAATAAAATTTGAAATTGTATGAGAATCAGACATTTTAAAGTGACGCTGCAAATATCTACACACACTTAACATAAATATCAATTCTGAAACGTAAAGGTAATCAGTTTACAAGATTACATTTGATCATTTTCTTTTCCCCAGGTTTTGTTGCCTGGGAGAAAAGAAAGCAAAGCTTTAATGCTTTTTCATTTATTTACAAAATTGACTATTTGTATAAATGAGCAAAATGCACATTTTGTATAAATTATTTTGATGGTTAACTAAATAACCAGTTAATATATTTTTGGTGGTTTTGCTTTAGGGAGAAATGTTGGCTGTGTCATCTCCCTGCTCTTCTCAGTATCATGGGGCCTTTAATATCCACCCGAGCCACCGGCATAGGCAGACAGGGCCTCCATATGAGATCCTGTCCGAAGGATGGCACCTCCAACAACGCAACATTCCACCAAGTCTTGGAGTGGGAGTTTGACCTTTTTTTTTTTGTTTTTTTTTTTGAGTCAGCCGAATGTCTGACACATGTGGAAAAAAATAAGTTTTACACTTACAGGAAGTGCATGCTATATGCAAGATGCTAAATATTGTACAGATGGAGGCTGATAAATAATCCAATGGCTCGAACATACAGGCTTACAAACAGGCCACTCTTGTTCAATATTTTCCATATTTAGTAGCTTCCCATTGCATATCCTCCATTTACACATACAGTAAGGTACAAAAAAACCTGCTTTTTACCACTGAGTGTTGTGGCGGAGCCACTGAATGACTCTGGGCAACTGTATATAATTCCCTTTAACGATGTTCTAACACCAGCCTAAGCCTGTACCATTGTGTTAGACATTACTGTGTTTTGTATATCGTGTTTGTATGTACGAGGCATGGCCCCTTTAAGAGCACGGGAAAATGCGGGCAAACGCGAGGATGTCACGTCGCAAACCACGTGACTGTCCGGGCAGTCCTCGTGGAATCTCCATCTTGTTAAGACCTGTTTTCGTGGTTCTCCTGTATCGATCTCAACAAACTGTTTGAACTCGTTTAGTCTAACATTAAAGACCTGTTTGATTGATCTCCTGAGTCGACCTCAGTTATTGGTTAGGAATTCGTCAATTCCTACAGTGTAATATTTACAGTTTGCTTCATTACCATTTATTCACAGTAGCCTATTGGCATATCAACCTTTGTATCTATAAGTTACTCATTTTAGGTACAGTTCTAAGACATACTTGGAGTTTATAGTGTTGGAGACTTTAGGGGGTAAAAATTGGGTAGCGCGCTGCCTTCGCCAGGGCGCTAATTTTCACCAGGTAGTGCCCCGAGAGGGAGGAGGGGCGCTACTAGAAGCGCCCCGCGTCCCTCTTGGGGCGCTGCGAGCCAATATCGCGGTGACACATCGCGCTGCGGTACTGCAGGCCTTCCTCCCCTTATTAAAGAGGAGGGGCCTGGTGCAGCACATCCCGGTGCCCAGCTGGGCCACCAGGGATTGGGAGTGCCGGCAAATGATCGGGAGTGCCCAGCACTCAAGAAGAGTGCTGGGCTCACAGAGAGCAGCTGGCACCCCACAAGGGGGGGGGGGCTTCACGGGGGCCGGGCACAGCTACGGGGGCAGGTGCTGGCAGACAGCCAGCAACAAAAATGGCCGCCCACCACCTCCCCTTTAACTAGCGCTGCCCCGGCCGCAGGTAGGCCCCCCTGACCCCGATGGTAAGTCGGGGGGCGCCACCCAATATTACAGCCGGGGCGCGAGCGGGGTGCTGCTCACGGTGATGATGTTGCTAATGGTTAGCGCTCCCGCTAACCTCCCGCTGAATTTTGCGGGAGGCAATTGTGGCGCCGTGCCCAGGCGTTAGTTGATTTGTGCCCCATTCGGGCATTAACAGGATGCGCAAATCAGCCAAATTTAGCCCCCTAGATCTTTTAAATCTAGTTATGCAGACGTGAAGAAAAGTTGCATCTCATGTAGCCAGGGAGACGTGCAGGAGGATTAAAACCTCACTCTAGTCAGACCAGCAGTCAATTTGCCATGGTCCAGCAGCGGTATCATACAGACATGAAACTCAAGGCAAGCAGATTGAGTTTCCATAATATTAGGATAGCATTAGGGAGAGGATCAGGGATGAATTGCATTGCGAAGTTTGCTCTGGAATGCAATGCATACCAGATTTGTTCTAGCATGAATGTCACAATATAAACACTGCATAAGAATATGAAAGATTTAGGCTGGTACTGTCCGTTAAAGAGTTGCAACAAATTAGCCTACTGTTCAAGTAATTGCATAGCAATATGATGGTATACCAATGGAAACATCTCATTCTTCTGTGTGCACAAAACATATTTATAATTCAAAATATTCCACGGGCCAAAATTCCACAGGGCTGCTAAGGCAGCAGAAGAGTGGTAGAATGCAACCCCAGTCACCTTTGCAATAAGCCATAGGCCCTGTTCCAAACTGCAGGTAGAAGGTCATTTGCATAGTTGGGCTGGGCTGCTGTCAGCTGCAAGGGCTCGAGTGACACAAGCCCCAATCTGGCTATTGTAAAGCTTAGTGGCCCACAACTGCTCTGCCTGCGGTGCCCTTCAACGCTAAAGACAAAAATAAAGTTTAGAGTCTTCGGCTCCGTTATGCCTCTTGACAGAAGATAATCGTTCCCCATGGGGTTGGTCTGGGTAAGGTTTGGGGCCTTTTAAAAGGTCTCAGAGGGATTAGCACCAGCTCTCAGCTTCGGGTTCCCAAGCCTCCCGGTTTCAGCTGGAGTCTACCGAAATCGAGGGTTCCTCTCCCGAGAGCTGCTGTTGGCAACTCAGGAGAAAAGTTTGTTGTATCGTCAGTTCGCGCATGTGTGTTGGCGCTGCAGTCTGTCAAGGTGAATGAACTCTGGGTCACCGCTGTACCTCTCCTTCAGTTTGCATTCGGGTGCCAGCTGCACAAGGCTCCACTACGTAATTTCCCACCTCTGGCCCAGTGATGTCACTCCCACCGCTGCAGAGAGCCCGCACCAACCAGTGTCGGGATCAATTGATGGTCAGAAGGCAAGAGGAGCTCGGGAGTCCCGGGGAGCTTGGGAACCAGGGGGCGGGGGGATCGTGAGGAGAGATAGAGACTGGGGAATGGGGTCTCAGATAGAGAGGTGGAGACTGGGGAATGGGGGCTTAAGGGAGATAGAGACTGGGGAATGGGAGTTGAGGGGAGATGGAGACTGAGGAATGGGGGTTTGGGGGAGACAGAGACTTGGGAATGGGAGCTTGGGTTGGAGATAGAGACTGGGGAATGGGGGCTCGGGGGGAGATGGACTCGGGAATGGGGGTTCGGGGGGAGATGGAGACTGGGGAGTGGGGGCTCAGAGGAGGATGGAGACTGGGGAATGGGGGCTCGGAGGAGGATGGAGACTGGGGAATGGGGGCTCGGAGGAGGATGGAGACTGGGGAATGGGGAGAGAGATGGAGATGAAGGAATAGGGGCTTGGGGTGAGGTGAAGACTGGGGAATGGGGGCTGTTGGGCAAGATATGGAGACTGAGCAATGTGAGCTCGGGAGGAGAAGCAGATTAAGGAATGGGGGCTCATGGAAGAGATGGAGATGGGGAATGGGGGCTTGTGATCAGGTGTCACGTGATCAGGTGTCGTGGTCAGAATATCATGTAATCAAACCCCTAGGAATGCCTCCAATCAGAGTTGGCAACCCTACCTCAGCTAGCTTGAGTTCAGCTGAGGCCTTGGAAGGCTGTAAAGGGTGAAATTGCTTGGGTACGTGATAACTCCCCCAACACGCTCCCTTGACACGGGGAGGTGGAGGAAGATCTGCCTATGCCTTTCCTCCTCCCAACCAACTGCAAAATAGCTGAAGTGAAAAAATAGGGCAGAATCCCAGCAGAACCTGGTTCCAGCGGACGATCTGCCCACTCTCCATCCTGGATCCAGGCTAGAAATTCAGTATACATATTACTAAAATAAAGTGGAATTATACTAATATATTCTCATTAAATATTGTTTTAAAAATTGCTATTAGAGTATGATGGTGTTTCTTTTTCATACCCAAATGAAAAGTTTATTACCTGATGAAGATTCCAGTCTGTCTAATTTACTGACCAACCAGTCTAAGTTTTTCGAAAACTTGGCACAGTTACTACGGTTACCACGTATCAGAGCAGCTGGAGGGATTAAACAGAATGTAACAGAATTGGACTCGTGAAGTAAAGCACACTTCAAATCCTCAAAAGCTCATAACATTACAACAAATGACATATAATTACATAAAGTGTGCAGCACAGAAACAGGCCATTCGGCCCAACTAGTCTATGTTAAATAACAACAGAAAATGCTGGAAAAACTCAGCAGGTCAGGCAACATCCGTGGAGAGAAAATAGAGTCAACGTTTCGGGTCAAACCCTTTGTCAACATAGTCTATGTTGGTGCTTATGCTCCATATGAGCTGCCTCCAACCCGACGTCATCTAACCCTATTAGCATATCCTTCTATTCCTTTCTCCCTCGTGTGTTTATTTAGCTTCCCCTTAAATGCATCTATGCTATTTGCCTCAACTGCTCTTCCTGGTAGCAAGTGCCACATTCTAACCACTCTCTGGGTAAACAAGTTTCTCCTGAATTTCCTATTTAATTTATTAGTGATGATCTTACATTTATGGTCCTTGTTTTGGTCTATCAGGTCACCCCACAGTCTTTTTTTGAGAAAAAAAAGCCCCAGCCTGTTCAGTCTTTCCTGATAGGTATAACTTCTCAGTTCTGGTAGCTTCCTTATAAATCTTTTTTGCACCTTCTCCAGTGCCTCTATATCCTTTTTATAACATGGAGACCATAACTAGAGGTGGCTATAGAGATAGTGTTTGCATTAGTTGTCATATTCCAAAATTCCACAGATTCTAGAACAGTTCCCGCAGATTGGAAGGTAGCAAGAGTAATCCCACTATTTAAGAAAGCAGGGAGAGAGAAAATGGGGAACGACAGAACAGTTAGCCTGACATCAGTAGTATGGAAAATGCTAGAATCGATTAAGGACGTGGTAACAGGGCACTTAGAAAATAATAATAGGATTGGGCAGAGTCAACATGGATTTATGAAAGGGAAATCATGTTTGACAATTCTATTAGAGTTTTTTGAGGTTGTAACTAGCAGAATAGATAAGGGGGAGCCAGTGGATGTGGTGTATTTGGATTTTCAGAAGGCATTCGATAAGGTGCCACGAGAGGCTATTAAACAAAATTAGGGCTCCTGGGATTGGGGGTAATATACTAGCATGGATTGAGGATTGGTTAACGGACAGAAAACAATAAACGGGTCATTTTCGGGTTGGCAGGCTGTAACTAGTAGGGTACTGCAAAGATCAGTGCTTGGGCCTCAGCTATTCACAATCTATATCAATGATTTGGATGAGGGGACCAAATGTAATATATCCAAGTTTGCTGATGATACAAAGCTAGAAGGGAATGTAAGTTGTGAGGAGGATGCAAGGCACTGTCTTGGATAGAGAACTGGTTGGCAGACAGGAAGCAAAGAGTTGGAATAAACAGGTCCTTTTCCGAGTGGCAGGCAGTGACTAGTGGGGTACCGCAGGGATCAGTGCAAGGACCCCAGCTATTCACAATATATATAAATGATCTAGACGAGAGAACTAGATGTAATATCTCCAAGTTTGCAGATGACACAAAGCTGGGTGGGCATGTGTGCTGTGAGGAGGATGCAGAGAAACTCCAGTATGATTTGGACAGGTTGGGTGATTGGGCAGATGCATGGCAAATGCAGTATAATGTGGATAAATGCGAGGTTATCCACTTCGGTGGCAAAAACAGGAAGACAGATTATTATCTGAACGGCAATAGATTGGGAAAAGGGGAAGTGCAACGAGACCTGGGTGTCCTTATGCACCAGTCACTGAAGGTAAGCATGCAGGTGCAGCAGTCGGTTAAGAAGGCAAATGGTATGTTGGCCTTCATAGCAAGAGGATTCGAGTACAGGAGCAAGGATGTCTTGCTGCAGTTGTACAGGGCCTTGGTGAGACCACACCTTGAGTATTGTGTGCAGTTTTGGTCACCTTATCTGAGGAATGATGTTCTTGTCATGGAGGGAGTGCAGCGAAGATTCACCAGATTGATACCTGGGATGGCAGGAATGACGTATGAGGAGCGATTGGGTCGATTAGGCTTATATTCACTAGAGTTTAGAAGAATGACAAGGGATTTCTTTGAAACTTATAAAATTCTAACAGGACTAGACAGACTAGTTGCAGGAAGGATGTTCCCGATGGCGGGGGAGTCTAGAACCAGGGGTCACAGTCTAAGGATAAGGGGTAAGCCCTTTAGGACTGAGATGAGGAGGAATTTCTTCACCCAGAGAGTGGTGAACCTGTGGAATTCTCTACCACAGAAGGCAGCTGAGGCCAATTCATTAAATATATTCAAGAAGGAGTTAGATATATTTCTTAAGGCTAAAGGCATCAAGGGATATGGGGAGAAAGCAGGGACAGGGTACTGAATTTGGATAATCAGCCATGATCTCATTAAATGGCGGAACAGGTTCGAGGGGTCGAATGGCCTACTCCTGCTCCTATCTTCTATGTATCTATAAAAAGAGGCTTCAAGGGGATATAGGCAGGCTAAGTGAGTGGGCAAGAACATGGCAAATGGAATATAATGTGAAGAAATGTGAAGCTATCCACTTTGGTAGAAAAAATAGAAAAGCAGAGTAATTTTTAAATGGTGAGAGATTGGGAAATGTTGGTGTTCAGAAGGACCTGGGTGTCCTTGTGCACAAATCACTGAAAGTTAACATGCAGGTACAGCAAGCAATTAGGAAAGCAAATGGTATGTTGGCCTTTATTACAAGAGGATTTGAGTATAAAAGTAAAGACGTCTTACTGCAATTATAGAGGGCCCTGCTGAGACCACATCTGGAGTATTGTGTACAGTTTTGGTCTCCTTGCCTAAGGAAGGATATACTTGCCATAGAGGGAGTGCAACAACAGTTCACCAGACTGATTCCTCGGATGGGGGGGATTATCCTTTGAGGAGAGATTGAGTAGACTAGGCCTATATTCTCTAGAGTTTAGAAGAATGAGAGGTGATCTCATTGAAACATACAAAATTCTTAGAGCTTGACAGGGTAGATGCAGGGAGAATGTTCCCCTTGGCTGGGAAGTCTAGAACCAGGGGTCACAGTCTCAGAATAAGGGGTTGGCCATTTAGGACTGAGATGAGGAGAAATTTCTTCACTCAGAGGGTGGTGAATCTTTGGAATTCTCTACCCCAGAGGGCTGTGGAGGCTCAGTCGTTGAGTATATTCAAGACAGAGATCAATAGATTTTTGGATATTAAAGGAATCAAGGGATATGGGGATAGTGCAGGAAAGTGGAGTTGAGGTAGAAGATGAGCATTGATCTTATTGAATGGCGGAGCAGGCTCGAGAGGCCGAATGGCCTACTCCTGCTCCTTTTCTTATGTTCTTATGCACAGTACTTTAAGTGTGGTCTAAATAAGGTTCTATACAAGTTCAACATAACTTCTCTGCTTTTCAATTATATCCGTCTAGAAATGAAGCCCAGTGCTTTGTTTGCCTTTTCTATGGCCTTATTAACCTGTGTGGTTACTTTTTATGATTTGTGAATCTGTACCCCTAGATCCCTTTGCTCCTCTACCCCACTTAGACTCTTATTTTCCAAGTAGTAGGTGGCCTCCTTATTCCTCCTACCAAAATACACCACCATGCACTTATCTATATTGAAATTAATTTGCCAATTACCCATTCTGCAAGTTTATTAATGTCTTCTTTTATTTTGTCACAGTCTTCCTTAGTGTCATCTGCAAACTTGGAGATATTACATCTAGTTCTCTCGTCTAGATCATTTATATATATTGTGAATAGCTGGGGTCCTTGCACCGATCCCTGCGGTACCCCACTAGTCACTGCCTGCCACTCGGAAAAGGACCTGTTTATTCCAACTCTTTGCTTCCTGTCTGCCAACCAGTTCTCTATCCAAGACAGTGCCTTGCATCCTCCTCACAACTTACATTCCCTTCTAGCTTTGTATCATCAGCAAACTTGGATATATTACATTTGGTCCCCTCATCCAAATCATTGATATAGATTGTGAATAGCTGAGGCCCAAGCACTGATCTTTGCAGTACCCTACTAGTTACAGCCTGCCAACCCGAAAATGACCCATTTATTGTTTTCTGTCCGTTAACCAATCCTCAATCCATGCTAGTATATTACCCTCAATCCCAGGAGCCCTAATTTTGTTTAATAGCCTCTCATGTGGCACCTTATCGAATGCCTTCTGAAAATCCAAATACACCACATCCACTGGCTCCCCCTTATCTATTCTGCTAGTTACAACCTCAAAAAACTCTAATAGAATTGTCAAACATGATTTCCCTTTCATAAATCCATGTGGGAATGTAGCCGGGCAAGTGGTGGAAGTGTCAGTAGGAGAGCATTTTGGTGACAGTGACCATAATTCGGTGAGATTTAAGGTGGTCATGGAAAAAGACAAAGACGGCCCGGAAATAAGGGTTCTAAATTGGGGAAAGGCCAATTTTAATATAAGGCAGGATCTGGCCAAAGTGGACTGGGAGCAGCTACTTATAGGAAAATCCACATCAAAGCAGTGGGAGACTTTCAGAAGGGAAATAGAGAGAGTACAACGCCAACATGTTCCTGTAAAGGTCAAGGGTGGGACCAACAAGCAAAGGGAACCTTGGATGACAAGGGATATACAAAAATGCATTAGGAAAAAAAGGGGGGCTTTTGGCAGTTACAAAAGACTAAAGACGGAGGAAGCCCTAGAGGAGTATAAAAAGTGCTGGGGCATACTTAAAAAAGAAATTAGGAGGGCGAGGAGGGGCCATGAAATAACACCGGCGAGCAAAATAAAGGAAAATCCTAAGATGTTTTATAAGTATATTAAGGGCAAGAGGATAACCAGGGAAAGGGTAGGGCCCATTAGGGACCAAATGGGCCGAAATGGCCTCTATCTGCACTGTGGGGTTTCTGTGATTCTGTGATTCTGAAAGTGGCAATCTGTGTGTAGAGCCAGATGATGTAGGCGGGGTTTTAAATGAATTTTTTGCATCTGTGTTCACTATGGAGAAAGACGATGTAGACATAGAAATCGGGCAAGGGGACTGTGACATACTTGGACATATTAGCATCGAGAGGGAGGAGGTACTAGCGGTTTTAGCAGGCCAAAAAGTGGATAAATCCCCAGGCCCAGACGAGATGTATCCCAGGCTGTTGTGTGAGGCAAAGGAGGAGATTGCAGGGGCTCTGACACAAATTTTCAGAACCTCTCTGGCCACAGGGGATGTACCAGAGGACTGGAGAACAGCTAACGTAGTACCATTATTCAAGAAGGGTAGCAGGGATAAACCAGGGAATTACAGGCCAGTGAGCCTAACATCTGTGGTAGGGAAATTATTGGAAAAAATTCTGAGGGACAAAATTAGTCTCCACTTGGAGAGGCAAGGATTAATCGGGGATAGTCAGCATGGCTTTGTCAAGGGTAAATCATGTCTGACCAATCTGATTGAATTTTTCGAGGGGGTGACTAGGTGTGTGGATGAGGGAAATGCTGTGGATGTGGTTTACATGGATTTCAGTAAAGCTTTTGACAAAGTCCCGCATAGGAGACTGGTCAAGAAGGTAAGAGCCCATGGGATCCAGGGTGCCTTGGCGCGTTGGATCCTAAATTGGCTGAGTGGCAGGAGGCAGAGGGTGATGGTCGAAGGTTGCTTTTGTGACTGGAAGCCTGTGTCCAGTGGAGTACCTCAGGGATCGGTGCTGGGACCCTTGCTGTTTGTGATCTACATAAATGATTTGGAGGAGAATGTAAAAGGTACGATCAGTAAGTTTGCAGATGACACGAAAATTGGTGGGGTGGTAAATTGCGAGGAGGAAAGCCTCAGGATACAGGACGATATAAACGGGTTGGTCAGATGGGCGGAAAAGTGGCAAATGGAATTTAACCCTGAAAAGTGCGAGGTGATGCATTTTGGACGGACAAATAAGGCAAGGGAATACACAATGAGTGGTAGGACCCTAGGAAGTACAGAGGGTCAGAGGGACCTTGGTGTACATGTACATAGATCCCTGAAGGCAGCGGAACAGGTAGATAAGGTGGTTAAAAAGGCATATGGGATACTTGCCTTCATTAGCCGAGGCATAGAATATAAGAGCAGGGAGGTTATGATAGAGCTGTACAAAACGCTGGTGAGGCCACAGCTGGAGTACTGTGTGCAGTTCTGGTCGCCTCACTATAGGAAGGATGTGATTGCTTTGGAGGGGGTGCAGAGAAGATTCACCAGGATGTTACCTGGGATGGAGCGCCTCAGCTATGAAGAAAGACTAAACAGGCTGGGGTTGTTTTCCTTGGAGCAAAGAAGGCTGAGGGGGGACCTGATTGAGGTGTACAAAATGATGAGGGGCATAGATAGGGTGGATAAAGAGGAACTTTTCCCCTTAGTAGGGGGGTCAATAACAAGGGGGCATAGATTCAAGGTAAGGGGCAGGAGGTTTGGAGGGGATTTGAGGAGGAACTTTTTCACCCAGAGGGTGGTTGGAATCTGGAACTCACTGCCTGAAAGGGTGGTAGAGGCAGGAACCCTCAAAACATTCAAGAGGCATTTGGATGAGCACTTGAAATGCCATTGCATACAAGGCTATGGACCAAATGCTGGAAAATGGGATTAGACTGGACAGGGATTGATGGTCGGCGCAGACACGATGGGCCGAAGGGCCTCGTTCTGTGCTGTATAACTCTATGACTCTATGCCCCCAGGTATGTGATCTAGGTATGTAAAAAAAATCTATTCACAAACTATTAATTGACTCCTTAGATTAATTAATTTGAAGCTTCAAATTATCATGTATTAATTTCACATGATTGTTTTAATTTTAATTTTGCAGTTTTCCATTTTCTTTGAGAGTTTACACTACCATATACTGTCACGTGCTAATTCAAGAATAACAAAACGGACAATGATTAGATTTTTCTATGATAAAACACAAAATTAAATCAACATTAACATTCTCCCTTAGATTATTTTCAGCCAAATTCTGCATATAGCATGTGGTGTTTTTGCAAAAGTATATATAATTAAAAACTAATTTACCAGGGACTAATCACATTAGCCAGGAAAAAAAATTCAAAGCTGTTTTTTAACATCTGAGAGCAATGAAAACTACTACAGTGCTTAGATACATCTCATGCACTCTTAAAGAATTCTTCCTCCATCTGCTGTATATACTGGAAACGCGTAATTGTAGGACTTTACCTAGTAGTTCATAAAGCAAATTCAAGATATCTTTCCATGCTGTTCCAGCTTCTTCACCAGCAAATTCTGCAAAATGTGCCGCACTGTGGTAGACATTCAACCGGTCAATGCAATTCAGAACCAATCTCAGCATTGCCTGACATAATCGAGAGATTGCAGAAAAAGTCAAGAAATAAGACAAGTGAATGTGTGTGCAGTATCCTTGCTTTGTACACTGTATTTCTAATGTCAGAATAATATTTCATCACAACAAGAAATGACTGGGACAATTATATTATTTATGATAGTTACATTACTTATGGACTAGAAAAATAGCCGTCAGCTACAGCAATAAGGATACTTTAATTCTTCTCAAGCAGCTGACAAGCCACTTTATCAATGTCAAATATTTAATTCATGCAAATGTTGGTTAATGGTATAATGACAATTGGGAAAAGAACCATTTACCAATCAGGTTCTGCAGTTACTGGTAACCTCGGTATTTCGGAATGTGACATCAGTTGTTTGGAGGGGGAGTATTTTCTCAGATGTGCTAAGGATGCAACAAGTGTGGCAATTTGATACTGAAAGAGTGAATTTCATGTCAGCTGCTCAGAGGACTTAACAGGAGCTCCAGAAGAAGGTGCTTGACTTAAAGATGAAAACAAAGCTGAGACATGAATGGCAGTGTAAGATGGGGTGGGGTTGCTAGAGCAAAAATTTGTCATATTGTAGCGGTACCACCGAGTGTCCCTTACTTACCGGACATAATTCTCTTTAACGCGATGACGCGGGCGAACGCAATGACGCGGGTAAACGCGATGACGCGGGTAAACGCAATGACGCGGACCAATGCGATGACGTCACATCGCGCATCACGTGACTCACCCAAACGCGGGCAAATGCGATGACATCACGCCGCACATCACGTGACCGTCCCAAGCGCGGGCAAATGCAATGACGTCATCGCGCAAGTCATGTGACTACCCAAGCGCGGGAAGAACGCGATGACGTCATCACGCAATCCACGGGACTGCCTACTCAGTCCTCGTGGCGTCGCCGTCTGGTGAAGACCTATTTTATGGCTCTCCTGTACCTAGCTCTGCAACCAGTTAGAATTCCTCTGTTCCTGCATTAAAAACCTTTTTGATTGTTCTCCTGGAGTCGAACTTGATTATTAAGTAGGCATTCATCCAATACCTATATCGGTGACCACGAATACCTACACTATTAACTTTATTGCTCTAGTGTTTTCTGTCTTGAGAATCCTGTGGTGAAATTGTAATCAAAAACAAAGTGCCCAAACTGTTATGTAAATATGTTTTACAGTTTAAAACAAGGTTATAACCATAAGTAATCCTTTTGATCTCATTTTTTGTGAATTAGCATTGAGAATAATATCTTAACCCAATATGCTGTTCTCTCGTGCTTTAGCTTGAAAGGAACAAAGCACTTTTCAGCTTTCTTTTTATATGCTTGATAAATGTTGTTAGAGAGTGTTAGTATCAAGCACTCCCACGTCAGGTCCTGCATAGCCAGATGCAGAATAAAACTCTTCTGCTCTCCCCAGCAATGTGCATTAGGTCACTCCACTGCACAAATATGAATTTTTCCTCTTTTGACACCAGCCATCTTTATCTCCTCTCTGAGTGAGATTGCCAGTCAGTCACATTAAGAGTTGTTTGTGCTTTGAGCCTATCCTGCTGAGAATTGCAGGGCAGGTGGGGGGCAGGGCAGGGTACTAAGACTCAATTTACATAAGACCCTTACAACTAACAGAGCTATCAGAGAGAGGAGACTTTCATCCCATCAGCATGTTAATTCACCATAACATACAGGCCCATATTTTGCGGCCTCTATGGGTGCGTATGAGGTGTGTATGCGCCCTTCTTGACAGATTGTAGCCATCCCTGGGAGAAGGGCATCTGCGGGCGGAGAGTTGGGCTATTTGGCCCGTAAGGCCTGCTTTTGCCAGCGTAAGAGTTTAAATGAATATAAAAAATAAAAAAAAATTCAGTCATTTAAACATTAAAACACCTGTAAAATTATGTAAGGTTATTTTTAACCCTTTTAAAACATTTAAATTTATTTTTCAAAAAATTCAATTTTTGTTTTAAATATTTAATTAAATGGCATTTTAATTAATTTTAAATATGTAATTTTTACAATTTATTTCATGTGTACATGTATTTTTGGGGGTATTTCCATTCATGCTTATGGGGATTCCGTACATAAGCACTGTTCCTTTGCCACTGACTGCAAAATCCGGGTCAATATTTTTAGATATGTCCTTATTAACAGGAAGGAATGATGGCTCAACTCACAGCATTATCAATGTGTTGTATGACTTGGAGTGCGTCACATCCATGATGAGTACCCACTTAGACATGTCATCAAGCAAGGTGATAAGTGATTAAATTAAGCATCTTGCCACAGATAGTATGGGGATATTGGAGGGTAAGTCAGCCTGGGCCAGTCTTGCATATCTTCTAGCAGATATTGGCAAAGGCCCAGAGAGTAATTTGCCTCCATGGGAACAGTATATTGTGCAGGGAGCTCAAAAACAGGGGCAAGGAAAGAAGAGTACAAGTGACTAAGGAAAAGGAGAACTGCCATTACTGATTATAATATATTTCAAATTTGAAAAACTTTAATTGATATCTCTCCATACAATTTGTGTTAGATATGTATTCAAGTGACTTTCTGATTAACTGTCAAAACGTTCAAAGTGGGCGCACCAAAGAAAACAATTCTGAAATCCTCACCCAAAGTGTGCTAGGTATACGATGTAATATGAAATGTGCTCTACCTGATATGTCACAGGGCACCAAAATTAATTGTAAATATCAAAGTTTCAAAAAAATTCTGCTTTGACAAACACGTTGCCTAAAAAGGAGAAATAAGAATGTATTCATTAACAAATACAATCTTGGTATTAACTCCTACCTCTTCTTTAAATAGGTTCTGTCTGTTTCGGAGAGAGCGTAGTTTGTACTGCTTATCTTCATGTTTTAAATTTTCCTCTGGTGGATGGAAGTAAATGATAAGGTCCTGCAAGGCTGCCACAACTTCCTTGATGGGTAATTTGACTGGTGCGCTTTTACTGAGACAATCAAGACCCCTGCAGAAATGTGTCTATAAGTATTTCTTAAGAGACTTAAGCATAGTTCACACAATAGCTGAAATGAAATAACTTTTTTTTAACAATAGTATTTTGCAAAGAGAAAAATAAAAAAGAATGTCACTGTGCCACGGTGGGAGTTAGGAAAGGTGACCAAAAGTTTGGGCAAAATTATGGTTTTCAAGGTGCTTTTTAAAGGTTGAGAGAGAATATGATTGGCAGAACTGTTTAAGGGGGAGATTCAAAGAGTGGGAAGAGTGAAGGCTGTGCCACCAAAGGTGGGAGAACACAGAAGGCCAGAGTTAGAAGACAAAGATTGTGGAAGGGGTTATAAGGTTGGAAGAGATTGAAAAAGTAGGATGGGAGTGAGGCCATAGAGAGATTTGAAGATAAAGATGAGGAATATAAACTCAATGCCTTTTGAGACAGAAAGAACAGAGGTGATGAGTATACAGTACACTTTGGGATATATTAGAGTTGGAGTTTGTGGGAGGAGGAGGCCAGACTAGCAAAGAGGAATGTGTCAAAATTGGATTTAGAAATGACAAAAACATTGATAAGGGTTTCAGCGGCAGCGTGGGTGAGTTAGTTAAGTAGGTGGGAGATGCTGTGGAAATGGAACGAGTAATCTCGATAGGATGTGCTTTGGGTCAGAGAAGAAGCCAAGGTTTTGCATGATTTGATTGAGCCTCAATGATTGGCTGGGGAAGGGGAATGGAAACAGTTTAAAGGGAGTGGAGTTTATGGCAGGGTAAACAACAGTGGCTTTTGTCTTCCTGACGTTGAATTGGAGTAAACATTCATTCATCGATGACTTAATGTCAGTCAGCCTGAGCGCATAGAGAATGTCGAGGGGGTTAAGGGAGTGTTGTAGAGGTAGAGACCTGGGTGTCATCAGTAAACATATGGAAGCTGATCCCATATCTGCAAATTATGTCACTAAGGGGCAGCATGTAAGTCAGGAATAATATGGGACCAATTTACTTGCAAGAAATCCAAATCTCCATTACAAGAAAAAGTCTAGGGGAAAAAATCTGCTTCAGTTGCCAAATATTTGCATTTAGTATCCACTTAAGCTGTTGGTTAGCATCTCCTTCTAACATACAGTAATAATGTAAAACACAAGCTGGGAACAATAATTAGAATAGGAGGCACTGAGTTTACATTACCATGCTAAGTTTGCGATCAAGGGACAGAAATAGAACTTGTGATTTTGTGATGTAGGATTTTGAAAGGCTGGAGAATATTTGGTGACGCATTTCTGTCCTGCAGAATATTTTCAGTAAAGCACCAAGGAATGATTTTCTATCAAGTACCTGATAAACTGATTAAACAAGTTTGTTGTTTTGCGTATAATACGAGATGCCCGAGATTCTTCGTTCTGACAACGTTGCAAAATTATGCCATCATCCATATGTCCTTCTTGATGCAATATGGCCTGGAAGCATGAAACTGTGTTCTAAATGAATATTTTCTCCAACATTTTTGCACATGCACAAATGAAAACATGCAACAAAAACAAAATTATTTTAAACATGAAAATTCACTTGCTCTCACATTTTGGACTTGCCCATTTTTGTAAAGGACAATTTCCTTTCCTCCTTTCCTCAAGGTGCTGATTCATGTAAAGGAACAATTCCATGGGTGCTGGCAGCTCTCTGGTACCTCACCCAAGCCCATTCTAATCCTAGACAGAGTAGGGCAGGTTTTCAACTTGCCGTCCGGGCATAAAACTGACATTGTGGATTGGCCACTCATTATAGAAACAGCCCGACTTTCATTTCCATTCATTTCAATGGAAACTGTGCTGGGGCTGTATTAGAAGATGCCCCATGTTTGTCCAGGTATCTGAAGCTCAGTTCAAAAATGATCCTGGTGGTTGCATGGGTCTCATATTTGTGGCATGTGGCTGTCTGAGATGACAGGAACTAGAGCTATAGAGGGGAGACTGTAGGAGGAGGGGGAACATTCTCCTCCAACATCTCCGAGAAATCCTTGAACACTTCTTTCTTTGTAATACAATCCCAATCATTTCCATGATCCTGTTTTTGTGGTGACAGAGAACCTGCATGTCGATGGAATGGAATCCCTTGCAGCTCATGAGGGGCCTGGGAGTGTTTGCGGGGGTCTTGTGGGCCACACATTTACCATCAATGATGCCATGGATTTTGGTGAGAAAAAAAATTGCAGTCCTCTCAGTCTGCTACTGAATGCCTATGGGAAAATGAAGTTGTTTACCCTGATGAATACTTCATCAGTCACCTGCCTGATATGTCTGTGAAATCCAGATTTACTGATGTTGCTGATGTCTTCTGTGGAATGCTTGGAATGAACCACACACGTAAAAATTCAGGCCTGTGATAACTTTGACAAATCACTGGCAGTGCCATCCCCTGTTAGATGTCAGCCGGAGGTCAGATTCTTCGAGACAATACATCTCTGTCACTGACACACTCCAGGACTTCATCATATAATCTAGATTGATACAGTGCTGAGGGAAGGATGCATTGATGGAGGTGCCAACATTCAGATGAGACTTTAAACGCAGGTTCAGGTGGCCATGAAAGTTCCCATATCACTATTCAAACAAGTGGAGTTCATTTGGTGTCTGGGCCAATATTCATCTCTCAACTAATGCTGTCATTAATGTTCATTCATTGCTGGGTGCAAATTGGTTGCCACATTTGCCTACTCAACAATAGGCACTGCACTTCAAAAGTAATTAATTGAGTGCAGTGTGCTTTGGGATATCTTGTGGGCATGATGAGGTGCTATATAAATGTGAGTTCATTCTTTATTTAGTGAAGTGGAGCCTGAAAAAACAATTTTCCTATAACATTTCAATAAAGGTGTGCCTCTGTCTGCAGACATGGCTTTATGGGTTAAAGCATTCTGCCTCTGATTCAATCTAACCTGCCTCATATCCCTTCCTTCAGCCCTCTTTTCTCCTCCAAATTACACAAAAAATAGCAAACCCCATTTTCAAAACTATGATAGCAGTAACTAAAAATCTGGCAGCCAAAATTCTTGGCCAAAAATTTAAAAAAGTAAACAGACAAAAAATAGCAGTGAAAATAATACCTAGTGCACAGCTGCAGAAAAATGTCACTTTGAGTTTCTCCTCAATGCGCAGTTGGCCCACTTTTAAATGCAGACTTCCCATTAAGCCCGAATCTGACTGTTCCCATTGCCCTGGGCAAGCTCAGCACACAGCATAATCCCAATGAGAATCATAAAGATTTGCACATGCAGTAATATACTTCCTATTACAGCAGATTTAAATATTAAAACATAGCTTAGACTTGCCTTAAAATCTGCCTGAGAAGTTCATGCGCCATATAGAATAGGCAGAGGGAGAGTTAGATCCATCTCTGCCCCATCTTGCAACCTCAATGGCTGTTTACCTCCAGCACCATCAGCAATGGCAACCAGAAAATTTATCCTTGAGTCACAATTATTGCTTTCACATGTTGTTTACAATACATTAGACTGTTCCAAATTTCTTATTAATTACATTAACAGTCATACAGGCAGTGTACATACCTGTCGTTTCAAAGGTCCTAGACGTGCTGATTTACCATCTGGAGCCCGGTATGTCAGCCAGAGTCCACTAGCTACATGCTGAAGAATGCAAATTGAATCACCATACTTGATTTCAGGAACTCCCATGCCTTCTGTGTCGCGCTTTAGATGCGAATCCAGTTTATCCTTTGAGATTTAAACAACAATAAATAAAGTTTCATGCCACAATATCGTTTAATGTGTTTGACATGGTATTAAATAAAATACATAAAACAAATAAATCTAGTGTGTCACATGACTATGCAACTCAGACCACAGGTTTGAACGTTATGAAAACCTGTATGGTAATATACACCAAACTTTGCCATGCCTATATTACCTTTATTTTCCCTGCTCTGCTTGTTATTGCTAGCTTGAAGTTTATCTGAAAATTACGTGGGATACAGAAACTTTTGCAAGGAGAGTCAGCTGTATTTTCACACTGTCAAGTCACATACCTCTGCATATAGGGCAGTAAGAATATAGGGGCGATTGTAACCCTACCCACCTGGCAGAAACCGGATGGGTGGGCAGTTAAATTCATCCTGGTTACTTAGAACTGCCAGAAAGCCATCTGGATCCTGCGGTCTACAATTTTTACTCAGGCATCTGGACGGACAGCTAAGCTGCCCACCAATAGCCGGCCATGGTCCTCACTGGTATATGCGGATGATGACCCGATGACGTCACGGGGGCTCAGCTGCGATTTAAATTCCAGCCTGAGCGGGAAGCTGGCTGTGGATTTCCTGCCAGGCTGAAGCAGGTCTGGAGGGGATCAAGACGTGAAGAAGCCCTGAACAGCTCCTCCGGGCCCCACATGGAAAGTTTAGAGCTCCCCAACCCAGATTCCTCCCCCCTTTGCAAAACCCACCCATTCTTCCCTGCATCTATCTGCATGCTGGTGGGCAGACATGGGCCACCCAATTTTCACAAGGTCGGCAGCCGCTTTCTGCCCACTTCCTGCACGTTCCAGGCGGGACGTAGACAGGCGGCATTTTACCAAGGCCCAGGAATTAAAATACCCCGGGTCTGATTTCTGTAGGAGTGGGCGAGTTTCCAACTCACCTCGACACCCACTGCCCAAAACTCACCTGGAGTTAAAAATCGAGGAGTGACAATAATGAAAAAAAAGAGAACAAAACGAATAACATATTTTCTAGGTGTACTTCACTCCTCAACACTTATATTCTGCATTACATCACAGCAGGAATAGCTTACTTATTATTATACCTTTGATGTTCGAAAACAGAATGATGTTGCTTTGATGTCTGATTTGCTTTGATCCAGCAGCACTAGACCTTGATCTTGAACTAAGCCTAGGTACAGACCCGTTGTGAGGTGTCGTAGGCGGAAAGACTGGCCCCACTTAATGTGACTGCCACTCCAACTGAATAAGAGAGAAAAAAAACCATGCAGAAATGTTGTCACCTACTGTGGTTAAATAAAATGACATGCGTTTATTTTATTTCAAAAGACTTTTCATTTATTAATGTGCCTTGACAGATCTTGCTATTTTATTAAATGATGAGATACTAGGAGCTGTGGAGGAGCAAAGGGATTTGGCTGTCCAGGTACACAAATTACTAGATGCTAGTGCACAGGCATCAAAAGTAATCAAAAAGGCTAATGGAATGTTGGCCTTGATCTCAAGGGGGTTGGAATACAAAAGTGAGGAAGTGATGCTTCAGTTATACAGAGCCTCGGTCAGTTTTGGGCATAAATCTCAGGAAGGATATATTCGCCTTGGAATGGGTACAGTGCAAATTCACCTGAATAACACCAGGCTTAAAGGGTTAAGTTACGAGGGCAGGTTGCATAATCTTGATTTGTATTCTTTTGAGTTTAGCAGATAATCTAACTGAGGTCTTTAAAATGATAAAAGGATTCGATAGGGTAGGTACAGAGAACGTATTTCCTCTGCTGGTGGAATCCAGAACAACAGGGCATAATCTTAAAATTAGAGCTAGGCCATCAGAAATCACTTTTTCATGCAAAAGGTAGGGGAAATCTGAAACTCTCTACCCCAAAAGGCTGGGGATGCTGGTTCAATTGAAATTTTGAAGACACAGATTGATAGATTTTTGTTAGCTAAGGGCATCAACAGATATGGAGCACAGGCGGGTAAAAGGAGTTGAGATACAGATCAGCCATGATCTGATTGAATGGCAGAACAGACTCGAGAGGCTGAATGGCTTACTCTTGATCCTATCCCCCTATATTTCCATGTTCTCCCATATTGCTCCCTTCATCTGGTACTGATATGTGAAAGTAAGACATCTATTCTAAATACTGAAGTTCTCCTTGCTGTAGTCTCAACAATACTCCACTCCATAATGCTCATATGGCCTCAAAACATCTACATTACCTGGCAAAAGGATGTTGCTCTGTCAGTGTTCATGATCAACATTTGACACACTATGAACAAAATTAATTTCAAGTACTGCTGTGCAAAAGATCTCTAGCTGCTTAAGAAGTTACATAATGAGCCTCTCAGGCAGCATCGCAGAGTGACATTCAAACCCAACATCCCAGTGCTAAACACAAAATGGCTATATCTTTTACAGTCCTCAAAAGCAAAGTCTTTATTTTACCTTATCCGAAGAGGCTCCACACGCCATAATGACCTGGCATAGATACCTGCTTCCCCACTTTCATAGTTAACTGTTCTGCAAACAGATTACAAATGAGCACAGTGTTTAAATATCCAAATGATTGTCATTTTCTAACTTATAACATTTAAATAGGTAAAAAAAATGTTTGTCATAGGTACAGATCAATTTTTATCAAAATTAAATGGTAATTTTCTTCTATTTTTGTACATCTGGTTAACTGATGATAATGAGCTCTTGAAAGTCCTTTCAATGTATGACTAACTCAATTCAGTGGTAGGACACGGATTTATGTTCAAGTTCCCCACATGATGCAGCTTTGATCTTAACTGAATCACTAAGGGAGACACACATTGGGGGGAATTTTAACCCTGCCCGCCCAGTGGAAACCGAGCGGTAAAGCAGTTAAAATCCACCAGGTGATGAACCGATGCCTGCCGTTGCCGATTTTTATCAACACTCTGGGAGAGGCGGCTAAGCCACCCCCCAGAGCTGGGTGGTCCTTCTTTAAATATGCAGATTGAGGTCCGATGGCATCATCGGGCCCCAATTGCAAATTTAATTTCTTCATCTCACTTTTAACTCCAGCCTGAGTGGGGAAGCTGCTGCAGCTTTCCTGCTAGATGAAGGCCTGTGAGAAGAGGATTGGAAGCAAGCAGAAGAGATCATACAAGGTACGAGCAGGAAAGTTTAGGCCTCCCCTGCCCTGGACTCCACCCCCCGGCACCCCCCACCACTTCCCTATTGTGAGATGCACGGGAACCCCTGTCCCCACACTTCCCAGAGTGATCAAAGGCTGCCAGCAGCCTGCGCCGTGGCTTCATTCTGCCCCAGATGGTTGAGAAATTAACTGACTCCCGCAGTTTAACCCACTGGGAGTTCAAATCAACCTCACTGAGTGGAAGCTAGAATTTACAATGAGCTGCTTTATATAGTGCTGCATTGCTTGATTTATTTTTAACTCAATATTCCATTGATTACTACAAAGATTAAATAGACTTCATGGGTACATTAAGCTTCACATATTTCACACGAGTTCAGTGCCAGTTCATCAATAAACATAGTAATGTGTTGATATGACATCAAATTGCATAACCTAGTTTAAATTACGATATTTTTAAGCTGACAAAGAAATAATCTATATATCTTGAAAAGTGAAACAACTAAAATTACATGTCATTATTTATTCTATTAGCACAATAGTCATGTAAAACTGGATTTGGTGCATATTAAGAAACTTTTCAAGTTAAAATAGTTTGGTCAACAGACAGAAAACAAAGAGCAGGGATAAACGGGTCTTTTTCAGGATGGCAGGCTGTGACTCGTGGGGTACCGCAAGGATCGGTGCTTGGGCCGCAGCTATTCACAATCTGTATCAATGATTTGGATGAGGGGACTAAATGTAACATTTCCAAATTTGCAGATGATACAAAGCTAGGTGACAGTGTCAGTTGTGAAGAGGATGCGAAGAGACTTCAATGGGATCTTGACAGGCTCAGTGAGTGGGCGAGAATATGGCAGATGGACTATAATGTGGATAAATGTGAAGTTATCCACTCTGGGGAAAAAACAGAAAGGCAGAGTATTTCCTAAATGGTGAAAGATTGGGGAATGCAGATGCTCAAAGAGACCTGGGTGTCCTTGTACATGAGTCACTGAAAGTGAATGTGCAGGTGCAGCAAGCCATTAGGAAGGCAAATGGTATGCTGGCCTTCATTACTCCTGTACTCAAATCCTCTTGTAAAGAAGCCTTACTCCAATTATATAGGGCCTTGGTGAGACCACACCTGGAGTACTGTGTACAATTTTGGTCTTCTTACCTAAGGAAGGATATACTTGCCATAGAGGGAGTGCAACGAAGGTTCACGAGATTGATTCCTGGAATGGCGGGACTGTCGTATGAGAAGAGATTGAGTAAACTAGGCCTGTATTCGCTTGAATTCAGAAGAATGAGAGGGGATCTCATTGAAGCATAAAAAATTATTACAGGGCTCAATAGGGTGGATGCTGGGAGAATGTTTCCCTTGGCTGGGGAGTATAGAACCAGGGGCCACAACCTTAGGATAAAGGGTAGGCCACTCAGGACTGAGATGAGAATAAATTTCTTCACACAGAGGGTGGTGAATCTTTGGAATTCTCTACCCCAGAGGGCTGTGGAGGCTCAGTCATTGGGTATATTCAAAACAGAAGTCAATAGATTTCTGACTAGTAAAGGCATCAAGGGATATGGCGATAGGACCGATGAATGGAGTTGAGGCAGAAGATCAGCCATGAGCTCATTGAATGGCGGAGCAGGCTCGATGGGCCAAATGGCTTACTCCTGCTCCTATTTCTTATGCTTTTATGTTTTCTCCCGAACACCTACAGTAATATACAGTTAATCAATTGACAGTCTACTGCAGGCCATTATTGTTGAATCAGATTTACCACATAATGGTAGGGTGTACATCTGTGCTTATGATTCTCCAGACGGAACTCTCAATTTCAGGTGGCCGCTATCCAGCAGAAATAGAGGAAAATATTAGCATGCAAGGGGCCTTGGGTCAAACACTTCCTGGCAGCCAGCTCAGAGCAGGACCCCTGGCAGGTGCCTCGCGACTTCAGTGGAAAGGACAATCGGACACGGTGTACAGTGAGCAGCTGGTCTGTTATCAATCACCCGATTTACACCCTCGCCGAATGTTAAAATTACCCCCACAGCTTCCGCATGAACAGGGTGGGTTCAACCTTTGCTGCAGTCAGTTCTTGGATATTGTGTTTGGGGGGGAAATTCTGTATTACTATCTTAAAAAAATAACTTGTTAGGTGGCATACTTTTCTGACAGAGCTTTATCCAAAATGCCTGCATCATTTATTGTGGTAGACACAAGAGTGTACTGAAGGCATTTATTTCATAGATTTATTTTAATAATATTTATTAATACAGTATTATAAGTAGTAGTTTTGGGGGAGAAATTCGGTATCGCCCCGTTTGGGGCGCAATTATCGGCCGGGCGCAAAGTTTAGCACCTGGCGCTAATTATCACCTCCGACTGCAAGCTTGGCTTCTATCGCCCCTGGAGGTGATTGGAGCGCTAAATCAGGCGCTGCACATCTCTCTTAAGGCGCTAACGCTGAGGAGCGAGGCGCTACCTCAGAGCGCTGGCGAAGCTCAGGTGATGTCAGTTAGCGATGGAACACAGACACACTGGCGCCGGCCAGTTCTTAAAGGGGAGGGTCGATCTTGCTCTCCATCCACAACCTGCTCATTGCAGCCTTGAATCTCGGCCTGGAGAGACCTGTACATCAAATCTGCTGGAAAGAACAATGGAGAGGCCCAGGGAAAGAGTGCTGAGTGCAGCCCCCATAGTCTCTTCTAAATCGATGCAAGGAAGGTCAAATCAAAATGAACCTGCAAAGTGCTGCTCAGTACCCAAAACTCCTTCACACAGCATTGAATCTCTCCAGAAGTCTCGCTCTCTCTCTCAGAATGCGTGGTGCAAAAATGTCGCCGACAAAAAAAGGCAGAAAGCGGCTGCCTTTAAATAGTGCTCCCCCAGTCCCTTCCCGACTGCAAAACATTCCCCTCTACTTGTCGCTGCTAGCTCAATATCTGGTCCGGGGCGCTACCGGGGCGTTGCACACTCGACCGACATCACGATCTGCGGGCGCAGGAGATCATGGCGGTTGTGTTTAGCGGCACCGCAAAATGTCTGATCAATTTCGCAAGCGGCGCAAACTTCGTCGCGCCCGGGCGCTAGTTGCTTTGCGCCCCGTTAAACGGGAGCCACTAATCAACCGAACTTTTCCCTCTAGGTTTTGAAAATTCCACAACAGTTGGTTTAATATAGCAAGTAGTGGAAATGATATTTAGTAGTGAAAAGAAAGCGAGAAGATTTTTTTCGGGCATCATCATCAAACAAACAAATGGTAACAGAATCATGGTACATTCAAAACACATGGTGCTTTACCTTTTATACAAACTACAATGTGGCCATAATTTACTGAATCTAGGCCCAATAAAGGCCTCAATTGCTGTTTTGTGAGTCACCAGTAGAAAAATGTTATTAGCATCTTAAGCATACTGTAAATAAATTCCACTCATGATGACCTACACTTCATGGGTATGCACATTAATTATGCTGTAATCTCCTAGAATACCATTACATTGACACACAGTAAATCACCATTAGTAAATTAAAATGTTTATATAACTGTGGCTTCACATTCTACAGACAGAGTGTCCACAACAGGATAGCTGATAGATCTAGATGCAAAAGGGATTAAAAGTCTATGGCCTAGAAATTGGCCTGAGGCGCCCAAGCGGCGCAAAGTTCGCCTGGGCGCTGGAATTTGCGCCGCGATCGCCGCACATTCAGTTGAAGTGCCCCTAGAGGGAGATGGGGCGCGGCTCGAGGCGCTCCGCGTCCCTCTTCGGGCGCTGAAAGTGAATTTTGCAGCGCTACGTGCCGCAGCGCCACACGCTGCGGCATGGCACGCTGCGGTACTGCAGGCCTTCCTCCCACTGTTAAGGGGGAGGGGCCTGCAGCAGCGCGAGCCCCGATCGCGAGTGCCAGCAAGAGAGCCTGGCACCAAGGAGAAGTGCCGGGCTCTCGGGAAACAGCTGGCAATGCCGCGGGGGGGGGGGGGGAGACCAGGAGGCCGGGAACGGAGGTGCTGGCAGGCGGCCGCCAAAAAGCGGCCGCCCCGCACCTCCACCTTAACTTGCGCCTCTGCCGGTGCAGCAAGGCCCCGTGAACCGGGCGTGGGTAGCGAACAGCGCTACAGCGGTGTTCGCTACCAAATGTCACGATCGGGGCGTGAATGAGGCGCTGCGCACACCAATGACGTCATCGGTGGCGGCGCAGCGCAAAAGGCTAACGCCACCATTAGCGCCCCTGCTGAATATCGCGGGAGGCGCAGCCAGTGGTGCTACAGCCACTGACTGCCTCTTTAGGCACTAACAGGTGGCGCTACTCACCCAATTTCTCCCCCTATGTCTTATGATTACACAGATTAATGATGTAGTTACGGTAAAGAGGATGGTCTTAAAGGTGAGAGGTGTCAGCTGTGGCTCAGTGGTAGCACTCTTGCCTCTGAGACAGAAGGCTAAGGGTTCAAGTACCATGCCAGAGACTTGAGCACAAAATCTAGACTCACAAACCAGTGCGGTACTGAGGGAGGTCAAGGCTGAGGCCCCGTCTGCCCTCTCAGTTGGACGGAAGAGGTCCCATGGCACTATTTCAAAGAACAACAGAGCAGTTCTCCCCAGTGTCCTGGCCAATATGTATCCCTCAAACAACATCACTAAAACACAGATTATTGGTCTCCATCACATTACTGTTTGAGAGACTTTGCTGTGTGCAAATTGGCTGCTGTGTTTCCTACATTACAACAGTGACTACACTTCAAAAGTATTTCATTGGCTGTAAAGCACTTTGGGATGTCCTGAGGTCAGGACAGTGCTATGTAAATGCAAGTCTTTCTTTTTTTAAATCTACAATTGCATTAAAAAATATAACACAAACATATAGGGGGAAAAATTCAGTTGCTTTGCGCCTCCCATTAGCGCCCTAACCGTTAGTGCCCCACGGCGCTGCGCCTTCGGCGATGATGTCATCACCGTGCGCAGCACTTCGGCCTTGATCTTCGGTAGCGCCCCCTAACTTACCGCCGGACGCTATGTCCAACGGGGTCAGGGTGGTCTACCTGCGGCCGGGGCGGCGCTAATTAGCGCCCCAGCAAAGTTAGTGCCCCAAAGGGGGCATGACTCAATTTTTCCCCCATAGGATCATAAAACTTAAAGCATAGAATGAGATCACTGTGCCTGTGCTAGTTCTTCAACTGGAGTTATCAACTCTAATCCCAGTTTGCTAAAATTAGAACTAGAAGCTCTGTTCTGATGTTTAAAATTAATTTAAAACAATTGCACTTCAGAATTGTTTCCAACAATAATAAAATTAATTAACATTTTCATAGACATGCACATTATCTCCACAATAGTTGTTTTCCTTCAGATGAATTGGAATGAATATGAACACAAAGTGATTAAAATAATATGAACAGAACAGGTGTGAACAAACACATGTTTAACATACGGTTGAACTAGTTGTAATGAAACTTACACATACTGCCCGTCATCTTTCTGGTCTGTAAAAGGGATGGTCAAACACTCATCGTGACCATGAAAAAGCCGCAGAACATGTCCACCAATCAGAAACCCTTTAGGAGAACAAGATGGAATGCGAGTTAACAAAAGTAACAAATTCCTATCTTGTGTAGACCTATAGATTTTATTTGCTGTCATCTTAAGCCCTTGGTTACTCCTTGACAGTAATGTGAATATCGCACAACTAATTTGAAATGATGACATGGGAAACTAGCACATGAATGCTCAATGCAAAATACACAATTTTTAGTTTTTGAAATAATTCTATTGTAGGTATTCGGGTTCACCAATGTAGGTGTTGGATGAATTCCTACCAAATAATCGAGTTCGACTCCAGGAGAACAATCAAAGAGTTCTTTAATGCAGGAACAGATGAATTCAAGCAGCTTGCCGAGATTGGTACAGGAGGGCTATGCAGTAGGTCTTATCCAGACGGAGACGCCACGAGGGCTGAGTAGGCAGTCCCGTGGATTGCGTGATGATGTCATCGCGTTCTTCCCGCGCTTGGGTAGTCACATGACTTGCGTAATGACGTCATCGCGTTTGCCCGCGCTTGGGACGGTCACGTGATGTGCGATGTGACATCATCGCGTTAACCCGCGTCATCGCGTTCACCCGCACTCCCAAAGGAGGAAAGTCCCGCACCGGCTACATCATTACGTTAAAGGGAATTATGTACGGTAAGTAAGGGACACTCGGTGGTACCGCTACACTATAAAGAAATTGTATTCAAACATGAAACAAACTAGTGAAGCTCTCACCTTCTGCAATGCCACTGCCTGAACTTATGGGATGTACATTCCATAGTGTCTGTATGAAGGAGGCGTCCACTTGTATGTTGCCATTGGAAATAGAAAGGTGCTGCCAATAGAACACAGCTATAATCAACTGAGCAGTCACCAAAACAAAAAAGACATACAGAAATGTGGCATCTCACATTGCATCATGTGTAACGCATCTGCAAAAAAGTAGTCACAAGTTGACATGGTTGTATTTTTTTTTTAACATTAAACTAAATGTTATAAAGACCAAAAATCAGAAGTTGCACTTCTTAATAACCAATCAGATTCTACAAAGCTTGTCTCGTTACATCACATCGTTAAAAAAAGGAGAGATTATTTTATAGTTAGAGATAAAACAAATTTATATTAAGCAACTTTTAATAAAAGAAAAGCAAAATACTGCGGATTCTGGAAATCTGAAATAAAAACAAAAAATGCTGGAAACACTCAACAGGTCAGGCAGCGTCTGTGGAGAAAGAAACTGTTTCTCTCTCCACATACTCTGCCTGACCTGCTGAGTGTCTCCAGCAGTTTCTGTTCTTATTTTAATAGAAGAATTGTTTATGGTGCAATAAATCGATTTAATGGAAGTGAAGTTAAATTCCATCGTAAATTCATAACAGATTGAAGTCTACTTACCAGATATCGCTCTGATGAAACACTGACCAGAATAAGGTCATCACCGATCCGTACTTTTTCTCCTTCCGATCTTTGTTTGGAAGCAGGGTAAATGGTCCACCAACATGCTTCACCTAAACATTGAGTCAGAAGTGAAATGTTCTGTTAGATTTGGAGGCTTATCTTTTTTTTAAACTAAACGCCAAAGAACATTACACTAATGCAACAGAAAAGCCCAGTTTGTAGCAACAGGTGCCTAGAGAGAGGATTCAATTTAACGGGTGGTAGAGGATCGGCCTCCACTTGAGATATTCAATAGAGAAATATCTTAGGTAGCTTTTTTTTTTACATATAATCCTTAAAAGTCGATGTTCAACATTTATGACACTTTTTGGCTCTTCGGGAAGGGAAATCCAAAGCACTTTTATCATGACAAATGTAAGCTACAATCAGCATATTCCTTTACCTGTTGAATCGTCTTGCAGCCCAACATCAAAAGCTAGTTTGTCTGTTAAAGATCTTGATGTAGTCAAACAAGTCAAATACTAGGAAGAAACAATTTAAAATATTTTTTAAAATTAATGTGTGCTTAAAATACCATTAAAAGCTCAATTAGCTCTCAAAATAGAAACTGAAGAGTTTGATTTATGAAGCTGGATGTTGATGTTTTTACTGATAAAAGAAAGTAAACAAATGATTCTTTTTTTTACTTTACTTGGATACATACGACATTTCAGCCTAACAGAAAAGTATAACATGATGGGAATAATCTGGTGTAACATTCTCAGCAGTACTGTTCATTCTAGTGTGAATTATTTCACACTCCAGTTGTCATAATCCAGCAGAACATATGGATGCTGGTGAAATATTAACAGTCTTTTTCCAAATGGTGAGGACACAGGAACAGGAGTTGGCTATTCAACCCCTCAAGCCTGTTCCGCTGTTTAATTAGAACATGGCTGATCGTTAACTTAACTCCATTTACACTCATTATTTACATATCTCATAATACCCTTGTCTAACAAAAATCGATCTATTTCAGTTTTGAAATTTTCAATTGACCTAGCTTTTTGGGAGAGTTTTCAATATTTTCACTACCCTTTGCGTAATGAGATGCTTCCTGACGTCACCCTTAAACGGTCTAGCTCAACTCTAAGGTTGTGTCTTCTTTTTCTGGACTGTCCCATCAGAGGAAATAGTTTTAGAATTAGAAACAGCAATACTGGATGAAGAGACTGTGAGCACTGTGATATACAAAGCAGTTTCTAATGTATCTAGATACAGGAACTACCCATGATACTAGTGAATGTGTTTAGGCAGCTGTTCTTACCAGGTCTTTGCAAATCTAATTTAAAAAAACACCAAAATACTGTGCGTGCTGGAAATCTGAAATAAAAACAGAAAATGCTGGAAATACTCAGCAGGTCAGGCAGCATCTGTGGAGAGAGAAACAGAGTTAAAGGCCGGAATTTTCTCAAGGGAGGCTGGTTGAGGGCGGGGGGCCTTCGAGGTGGGCAGGAAACTTGGGATGCCGGGTTTCCTGCAGACTCTGCTGACTTTAACAGCAGGGCCTGATTTGAATGCGAGGCCTTGGATTCCCGCCCGCGGCCAGCCAGATTGAGAGGCTGGCTGCAGGCGGGTAGGCCTCAGAAGCGAGGGGCCAGTCCAGGGGAGGGATTGCGGGAGGGGGGTTGGCAACCGGCCGGTGGCCAGGGTCAGGGACCAGGGACTTGGGGGGGGGGGGTGGGGGGGGTCGGCCGGGGATCAATTGGTGGGGAACAGCCAGGGAGGAGAGAGGATCGGGGCGAGCCACCAGAGGTTCGTGGCCGGCCTCATCATCATCATTATCATCATTTTTGGGGGGGAGAGGGGGTGGGGAGGCCTGGGGAGTGATCGGAGGCCGCTGTGGAGTGGGTATGGTTGGGACCCTGGATCCAGGAGCTAGGTATAAAGCCACTAACCTCTTGGATGCAGCAGTCCCCGCCTCTGTTTAAAAACCGCGTTTCACGAATTGTGTGAAACCCGTCCACAGGCAGTTAAACACAAAATGGGCGGGAGAACAAAAAAGAGGCTTCCAGCCTCATTACGATATTTAAATTGAGGTAGCGCCCCTGGGAGTGGGTTGGTCACCCGCACCCTCCACCTCCCCATCCCGCCTCTGGCAAAACCAGAATTGGGCGAGTTGGAGGTAAAAATCAGGTCAGGAATCCACTTTTAACACTAACTGCCCCCATGCTCCAAACACACCTGCTTTTTTTAGGGGAAAATTCCAGCCAAAGTTTCAGGTCAGAAGTTCTGATGAAGGGTCATCGACCTGAATCGTTAACTCTGTTTCTCTCTCCACATAGGCTGCCTGACCTGCTGAGTTTTTCGAGCATTTTCTGTTGTTACTTTGCAAATCTAATGTGTGCTATTATATTCCAAATCTGAATCCCTTGATTGTGTACGTATATGTATCTTTAGAAAGTTGCACAAACTTTTTCAAATAGGCAACAGTAATATACACAGAGTGAAATCTATCATTTTCATCACTGTAGTCCTTGCCAGCCTCCTCTGGCTCCCATCCCCAGTGCATTGATTTTAAAATCCTTGATCTTGTTTAACAAGGTCTCACTTCATCCTATCTCTGTAACCTCCTCCAGCCCGATGTCTCAGCTCACACCCTACTTACTTCAGGGTCTGGACTTGTGTGTATTATGTCCGTGTGTAATTGAGACACGGACTGCAGGAGTTGGTTATAACAGGTCTTTACTGAGTGGAGACAAACTGGAACTACTATGCAAAAGTTACTACACAGGCTTATATACAGGGGTGGTCACTACTGGTACTGCAGTATACAGGGGCTGCAGAATATAGTTCCTTCTGCAAAGTACATACACTACAATTCCTCCCCTTTTAGCTAAACAGTACATAACATTCGATTAATAATTAAATAACATATTTACAATTACAGTTGCTAGATACATTAGCTGAAGTTAAGCAATTATAAGTCCAGTCTTTGAGGAGGCTTCCCGATTCTGTCTGGATAACGCCTCTTTGGGGTATCAGGTTCTTCTGGCAAAGTTGATTCAGGATCAACATCGTTGTTTGGTTCATCTGCTTCCAATATCACCGATTCTGAGGTAGATGCAATTGGTACTTGGGTTTCATCACCAGGTGTATCGGATCGTGGTGTGGAATTGACGTTTTCCAGTGACTCTAGAATCTGGTCAGCATGGCGTCTTACAATGCTCTCTCCAACGTCCACGGTATACATTAGAGGTCCTTGCCGTGTACAGATCGTTCCTGGCTGCCATTTCTCTGTGCGGTAGTCCCGGGCCAAAATTGGTTGACCTATCTTAAAACTCCTGGTCGGCCTTTCATTCATATTCTGAAACTGCCTGTTCTCCACATCTCTTCTGACGTTTGGCTTAACCAAATCCAAGCGGCATCGTAGTGTTCGATTGAAGAACATCATGGCTGGAGTTTGGTTGGTAACCGCATGTGTCGCATTCCGGTAGGCAAACAAGAAGTTATCCACCTTGTGTTGTAGGGGTATGTCTTCATTACACATTGCCTTGATAGCCTTCTTGAATGTTTGAACGAACCTCTCAGCCAATCCATTGGTGGCTGGATGATATGGGGCGGATGTGTAATGCTTAACACCATTGTTCTTTAAGAACCTCCGGAACTCTTCAGGCACAAACTGTGGTCCATTGTCGGAGCAAATCTGTTCAGGCAGCCCATTTCTGGCGAATATGGTTCGTAAGACTGTGATAGTTTTTTCTGTGGTGGTTGAGGACATTTTTATTACCTCTGGCCACTTTGAATGTGCATCCACCGCAATTAAAAACATCGAGTCCATAAATGGACCAGCAAAATCAATGTGCACCCTTTGCCATGGAGATGAGGGCCACTCCCATGGATGTAGAGGGGCTTGTGGTGGGGCGTTTTGGACCTTCTGGCATCCTGCACAGCTCTTGGTCATCTCTTCGATTTCTCTATCGATTCCCGGCCACCACACAAACGCTCTGGCTAAGTTCTTCATTTTTACCCCTCCCAGATGACCCTCATGAAGCTCATTGAGCACTCTATCCTTCAATTTGGGTGGAATTACTACTCTGGATCCACACATCAAGGTTCCTCTGCACACTGACAGCTATTCTCTTCTCGGTGAGAATGCTGGCAACAGTGGTTCGCCATGTGCTGGCCATCCCTTCACCGTTAAATCATAGACCCAGGAGTGTGTCGGGTCATTTCGTGTTTCCTTTTCTATGTTTGCATTCGTCACAGGGAGACATTCGACTATGGTCGAGTGGAATATCTCCACTGGATCCACTGCAGGTGCTTCTTCCACCGTCGGCAACGGTAGGCGCGACAATCCATCAGCATTCCCATGCTGTTTAGTTCCTTTGTACTCGATGTCATATTGGTGTGCCCCTAGGAAAAGGGACCACCTCTGTAGCCGTGGTGCTGTCATTATCGGGACGCCCTTCTGAGGGTTGAAAATGGAGACAAGAGGTTGATGATCAGTTAGTAGAGTAAATTTCTGACCGTGCAGGTAGTGATTGAACTTCTTCACCCCCCACACCAGGCTGAGGGCCTGTCAATCTGGGCGTAGTTACGCTCGGCTGAAGTTAACGAGCGTGACGCAAAAGCTATCGGCCTCTCAGAACCATCAAGGAATTTATGTGACAGTACCGCCCCAATGCCGTAGGGAGACGCATCACACGCCAGTCTTATCGGTTGTGATGGGTTGTAGTGAGCCAATACTTCTCTTGAAGTGATTGGGTATTTACTCTTCTGAAAGGCCCGCTTACATTCATCGCTCCATTTCCATGCTACTCCACTTTGTAGTAGGGCGTTCAGTGGGTGCAGAATTGTGGACAAATTCGGCAAAAACTTATGGTAGTAATTCACCAATCCGAGGAATGACCTCAGTTGCGACACGTTTTCAGGCGCTGGAGCCTTAACTACCGCTTCAATTTTGTCAGGGGACTTATGTAACCCCTCTTCATCAATCACGTGGCCACAATACGATATCTGTTTCTTAAAAAACTCGCACTTGGGGCGATTGGCTCATAGCCCATGTTCTCTTAGTCTAGTGAGCACCTGCTCTAGGTTGGCAAGGTGTTCACTGTCATCTTCACCTGTCACGAGGATGTCGTCCAAGTAACACTGAGTCCCCGGAATCCCTTGCAGGACTTGTTCCATCGCTCTTTGCCATATCGCCGGAGCTGATGCTACTCCGAATACCAATCGATTATACTGGTAAAGACCTTTGTGAGTGTTTATCGTGAGATACTTCCTAGAGGATTCTTCAACCTCCATCTGCAAATATGCTTGTGCTAGGTCAATTTTTGTAAAACGCTTCCCTCCAGATAGTGAGGTGAAAATATCTTCTATCCTCGGGAGAGGATATTGTACTGTGTGAAGGACTGGGTTCACCGTCACCTTGAAGTCCCCACAGATGCGAACCTTCCTTGGCTCCTCAGACTTATTGTTTAACGTTTTCTTCATGACAGGAACGATGGGTGTCGCCCACTCGCTCCAGTCTACCTTAGATAACACGCCTGCATTCTCCAGCTCTGCCTCGACGGCTGGGCGAATTGCATATGGTACCGGTCTTGCTTTGAAAAACTTGGGAATTGCATTCTCTTCTATTTTTATCGAGGCGGTTACGCCTTTAAGAGTTCCCAGTTCTTGTTGAAATACCTCTTTGGCGTTAGCTAAGATTGTTGACAATCGTCCAGGAGTGACGTCGTCTTCCTTTTTACCAGCCACTGTCAGTGCCTGAATGGAGTGCCAGTCTAAACTTATCTTTCTGATCCATTCACGTCCCAATAACGGCGGTCCACCATCTTGCAGTATGTACAGATACAATTTCTGTATTTCCTTGCCGTTGTATTCGACAGGCACCCTTATTTTCCCTCTGGGGTATACTTTTTGCCCCGTATACGTCTTCAAGACAACGGATGTCTCTTTCAAGGGTATGTGCGAGAATAGCCGCTCGTAGTCTCGTCGATTCATGACGGTCAGGGCTGATCCTGTATCCAATTCCATTTTGACTTGGGACCCTGCTATCGTGAGGGTGACCGAAATGGTTCGGTGATCTTCATTTGCGATTACGTTGTGAAGTTTGAGACAGCTTAGTCTCTTGTTCCCGGATTCACTATCGCTCATCTGTTCTTCGGAACTACTGTCCGTCATCTTTTGTACTTTCCTGTACTGTTCCTTAGTAGCCTTTTTGTTGTCGTTAGTCTTCTTCCCAGACCTGCAAACTCGTGCAATGTGTCCCATCTTTCCGCATTGCCTGCATATTTTGTCCTTGGACCAGCAGTCCTTTTGGTCATGGGTTGTTCTGCCACAGCGATAACATTTTTCAAATCCCCGTGTCATTTCGTGGGTGCCGTATTCCTGTGGCTTTTGCTGTATTTTCGCAGCTCCCCTTGCTGCTGCCTTGTACGATACTGCCATGCTGAAAGCCTTATCTAGCGTCAGCTCTTTCTCTGAGAGTAACCTCTTCTGGGTTCCTTCACTCAGGAGTCCACAGACAAATTTGTCCCGTAGGGTATCTGCCAGTCCTGCTCCGAACTGGCAGTGCTTTGATAGCTTGCGTAGTTCCGTAAGGTAATCAGCATTGCTCTCATCTTTATGCTGATTTCTCCTGTGGAATTTAAATCTTTCTGCTATCAGCAGCGGTGTAGGATTTAAGTGTTCCTGTAGGATATCAACAATTTCATTAAAACTCTTCGCCATCGGTTTGGCTGGAGGAATCAGGTTCCGCAATAGGCCGTACGTTCTTGCGCCCATTAAGTTTAGTAGTACCGATGCCTTTTTCTCATCGGCTACTTCGTTTGCCTCGCAATATACTTTGACTCTTTCCACATACGTGGTCCAGTCTTCTATTGCATTATCGAAGGCAGTGATATTGCCAGTCTTCGGCATCTTGGAAATCTAAGATGGCGCCTCCTGCGCTTTGCCTTCTTCCCCGATTTAACAAAATGGCGCCTCCCGCGCTTTCCGTCTTCCCCGCTGCTGCTAGTGCTGTTGCTGGCGTTTTATGCCTTGATGGCGACACCCTATGGTCTTCGCACACTTCCCCCCGCGCTGCTGCTAACGCCGCTCTCCGCGGTTCCCGTGGCAAACTGCAGCTCCTCGCGGCTTTCTGCGCTTCTAATTTCTTTATTTCCCCGTCGTCGGAGCAACCCTGCGGGACACTTTCCTCCCTCTTCTCGGGTCTGTACGCTGCCCGGCTTCGTAGCACCGGCCGCGCCCTGTGTGCTCCACCCTCTCTCTCCTCTTCCCGACAACGCTGCTCGGCCCCGTTGAAAAGCCACCCGATCGAGCTCTAGCCCGCCGCAGCCCAGGAAGGATCAGTGTACTACCTGCCACCAGCCCGATTAGCTGGAACACCATCGACAGGATAACCAAGCCCCGCTCTCGACAGCCTCTCCTGCAAATCTTCAACTCCGATGAATCGAATCAGAGGCGGTTGCCCACGGTCGACGCCCGTTTCTTCTGTTTGTTTTATTTTTATTTTTTTTCTTTCTTCCTTCTGGCCTCGACCTCTGACAACTTCGCTTCAGGGATGGATCCCCATGAGGTGGTGCAGACTGTAGGTAAGTTCGGATCTGCTCGTCGCCAGTATTATGTCCGTGTGTAATTGAGACACGGACTGCAGGAGTTGGTTATAACAGGTCTTTACTGAGTGGAGACAAACTGAAACTACTATGCAAAAGTTACTATGCAGGCTTATATACAGGGGTGGTCACTACTGGTACTGCAGTATACAGGGGCTGCAGAATATAGTTCCTTCTGCAAAGTACATACACTACAGTGTGTGTTTCCTGCTACTCCATCATTGGTGGCAAGTCCTTCAGGCATCATGACCCTGCACTCTGGATTACTCTTCCTATGCCCTTTCACCTTGCTGTTTATCCTCTCCTACTATGCATTCGGCCACCTCCCCTAAACTGCTACCAGTTCCTGCTTGGGTCTCAGTTACCTCCTTTTGTAAAGCATCTTTGGATATTTTGCTATATTTGCATTATGCAAGTGTAAGTTACAGCACAGAAACAGGTCATTCAGCCCAACCAGTCCATGCCGGCGTTTATGCTCCACACGAGCCTCCTCCCGTCTTTCCTTGTCTATCAGCATAATCCTCTATTCCCTTCTCCCTCATATGATTATCAAATCACCCCTTAAATGCATCTCTACTATTCGCTTCAACCACTCTCTGTGGTAGCGAGATCCACATTCTCACCACTCTTTGGGTAAAGAAATTTCTTCTGAATTCCCTATTTGATTTCTTGGTGACTATCTTATATTGGTGATCTCTGTTTTGCTCTTCCCCACAAGTGGAAACACTGGCCTCGATTTTCCCTACCTCAGCGGGTCCGTGGCAGACGACGTCGGTGGCGGTTCCCAGCCCCGCTCCTGTCTCCATCCTGGCCTCCGACATGACTTTCCACTGATTGGGCTTGTTAAGCCGGCCCAGCAAGTTTCTAAGCCAATTGAAGGAAGCGGGTCTGATGATGTCATTTGATGACGCTTCATCAGCCGGTTCCCTTAAAGGGACCATGCGCAAATTTATTTTGACATTTGTGCTGTCAGTGTTCTACAGCATTAAGGTGCTACAAGCACTGCACAGAGGTGCAGGACTGCACCCAGGCTCTCCCATGATTCCCTCCAGCTAGCTATCTATTCTGCTACTTGTCCCCTGACTCTGCATTCCCTGACCTTATTCTTTAGTCTATTATGTGGTACCTTATCAAAGGCCTTTTGAAAATCTAGATAAATGACATCTACTGCATTACCCTTGTCTACTCTCTGTTATCTCTTCAAAAAATTCAATTGAATTGTTCAAGCAAGACTTTCCCTTTTGAAATCCATGCTGACTATTTATTATTATATTTTTGGTTTCTAGGTGTTCTTCCATTTTCCACTTTGGTAGGGATTCCATTATTTTTCCGATGTTAAACTGACTGGTCTATAGTTCCCTGGACATTTTCTATCTCCCTTCTTAAATATAGGTATTACATTGGTTATCTGCCAGTCCTCTGGCACTGCAGCTTTTTCTAATGAATTACTAAATATGAGAATGCCTCTGCTATCTCTTCCCTAGATTCTTTTAAAATGTGCAAATGTAATCCATCCAGACCAGGGGTTTTATCCTCTGAGTTTATTTAATGTATCTCCTCATTTTATTTTAAATGCAGTTCTCTCATTATTAATCTCATCATCCGACATCATCTCCATCTGTTCTATCTCCCTGGTAAATACTGAAGCAAAGTAATTATTTAATATCTCTGCCATCTCTCTAAGTTGTTGTTGAAAACGTAAAACTATAAGTCCTAGAAAAATGAATAATTCTGGGGTGGGGGGAGTGATGATGGAAGCGGCTCTGCTCTTCCTGTAGGCACTAACACATACACTGATAGTGACATCTTGGGGGGACAGAAGTATGTTTCAATGGCAATATTTCAGTTAACCTCATTTGCGTTGTTTTTGACCCTCTACTTACCATTGAACTGTACGCATGCCGAAGGAGAATAGCATGACCATAAAGAAGGGTTCTGTGGCCACCTCCCTGAGCTGCCTGTAAGTAAAAATAGAATATAACTTTCCAAGCAATATGCTAATTGCCAGAGATTCAAGCCATAAAGTGAGAACCTCTTGTGCTATAAAACTTCTCCCGCATTCTGCATAAACAGTAGCTGCAGTGACAAGAAGGCATTAGGAGCAACCGATCCAGGTGTAGTATACGGTGGGGTAATCTGCTGCAATCAGTGGTGTTAAATGGAACTCATTAAAATACTGCAACAAATTAGACAGAGTTATTAAAATCAAAACTACAGGAACTGGATAGAACTGTAGTAGAATAAAATAACAGTGATGGAAATCAATGTTAAAATCACAAACTATTAATGCTCACAATTGTTAATTTCCAACTAGTAATCCAGAAAAAAATACCAGTTCTCAAGATTGAAACTCAACCATTACTAAATCATATTAGATAAGCCAAAAATCATAATATTTTTCAATTAAGAATTAATTTCTGTACAAATACACAAAATATATACTCAAAGGTAAATAATTTCTCTGTAGTAAATAGTCACAGAGGTGCATATCACTACCATTTAATAATAAGGGTGTCTGTGTCATGTAGAAGTAACCTCAGGGCCACTAAGTTATAGTGGCTGTGTCAAAATCCAATCTTATTAAATAGCATTCAGGGATTTTCACTTATGCTTTGGGGATCAGATTTGAAAATTCTGTCCATTATTCTGTAGAAACCATTGAAGGGGTTAAAAGTTAGATTAGGGGCTTAACTGACTAGCTGGCTGATGTAATAAAGGAGAAGTTTGGCAGAACAAAGACAGTTGGAAAAAGCATATTACATGATGATTGGGGGAGTAAAAGAATCAAGGAGGCCATACATTGAACAATGGGCCACCAAGATGTGATTTGCGAAGATGAGGTTAAGCGTACGTAAATTGGATAGAACAATGGCAGATGTGGAAACGGCAAATGAGATAAACAAGATGTGTTTTGTGGAGATGTGATTAAGTGTACGTGACTTGGACAAGTAATTGGCCAAGTCCCGAAGATGTGAAGGAAACAAGATGTAAGATTGTATATAAGCCAACTGCTCGAATGTAAAAATTAGACTCCCGTCTCAGCTCAGACTGAGAGGGCCTCTCACTGCACGTGCTTGAATAAAGATCGCTTGGAACCAGTACACGCTCGTCTCCATCTGCTTTGGGGCAGAGAGAAATCCCACAACACCGTAAAGAGGCATAATTTATTCTCTAAATTCCTTTGCCTCGGTGTTTCATTTCAATCCCTTCTCAAACTTAGAATACACAGAATTGGGGGTGGGCAGGGGTTTAAGGTGGAATTTTGCTCAGTAGTGGCTATTTTAACTCTCGCTGTTCGGCGGGAAAGGAGCGGGATGTGGGCAGTAAAAATGGAGTCTCCATTTCCCGCTCCATTCCTGCCGATCTGCGATTTTAATGTCGCAGGTTCTGCCGGCGGATGAGGCCCCTGCCAGACAGACACCCGAGGGCTAATGGAGTGGATCCCGACGGAAATTTAACCAGCTCCTGAGTGGGACACCCAGCACAGTGCTATTCCAGGTGAACCTGTCAGGAGGCCAGTGAGGTCCGCTGAGGTAAGTTTAAAAAAAAATCAAGTCTGGTCTCTGCTGCCGTAGGTTCTTCCCTCTTCCCTTCCCCAGCCGTGAGAATCCTCGCAACACCCGCTCTGGGATTTACCTTGCTGCCGGCAGCCAGCCTCCGGGCCATCTTCCCTTGCTGGCCAGCTGCTGCTTTCCATTGGAAACAGACGTGTAGCACACTGGCAGGATTCAAACGAGGCCCGGCAATTAAACTCTGCCAAGTCTGTGACTTACACTCCTGTGCTGAATTGCCATCCATTTCCACCAACCTTCCACCACGAGGTAAAATTGACCCTTTGGTGTCTGTCAGAAGTGAGGGATAATGAGGGAAGGGAGGGGAGGGGAGGGGAGGGGGAAAGCATAGGCCCAGCAGCACTATGTAGGGGTGGGGATCAAACTTTTTCAAGAGATCTCTACAAACATTAAATTTGGGATTTTTGATTATGTCCTGGAAATGTATGAGGATAGACATTCCATCTTTGTCTCTCTCACTTTGAGCTTAATATGATTTCTGAAGTTTATAGAATGTAATTTGAACAGTTGTATTATCAAAAATAAAAACAGAAAATGCTGGAGATACTCAGCAGGTCAGGCAGCATCTGTGATGAGAGAAACAGAGTAAAAGTTTCAGGTCAATGACCTTTTGTCAGAACTTTCGTTCAAGCTGCTTTCTTGAACCGCTGCAGTCTGAGGTGAAGGTAGTCCCACAGTGCTGTTAGGGAGGGAGTTCTGATGAAAGGTCTTCGACCTGAAACTTTAACTCTGTTTCTCTCCTCACAGATGCTGTCTGACCTGCTGAGTATCTCCAGCATTTTCTGTTTTTATTTCAGATTTCCAGCATCTGCAGTATTTTCTTTTTGCATTTTGTGTTGTTGTAGTTGTATTATCAATGTAGTCTGCCATGTTTTTCTTTCTCTCTGTCTCTCACATACACATCCTCAGTTTCAAACAACACAGGATTTAATTTTTTTTTTTTTTTTAATTCATTCATAGGATGTGGGTGTCACTGGCAAGGCCAGCTTTTATTGCCCATCCCTAGTTGCCTTTGATAAGCTGGTGGTGAGCTGCCTTCTTGAACCACTGCAGTCCGTGAGGTGAAGGTACTCCCACAGTGCTGTTAGGGAGGGAGTGCCAGGATTTTGACCCAGCGACGATGAAGGAATGGTGATATTTTTCCAAGTCAGGATGGTGTGTGACTTGCCGGGGAACTTGCAGGTGGTAGTGTTCCCATGTGCCTGCTGCCCATGTACTTCTAGGTGGAAGAGGTTGCGGGTTTGGGAGGTGCTTTCGAAGAAGCCTTGGCAAGCTGCTGCAGTGTATCTTGTAGCTGGTACACACTACAGCCACGGTGCACCGGTGGTGGAGGGAATGAATGTTTAAGGTGGTGGATGGGGTGCCAATAAAATGGGCTGCTTTGTTCTGGATGGTGTCAAGATTTTTGAGTGTTGTTGGAACTGCACTCATCCAGGCAAGTGGAGAGTATTCCATTACACTCCTGACTTGTGCCTTGCGAATGGTGGAAAGGCTTTGGGAAGTCAGGAGGTGAGTCAGTCGCCGCAAAATACCCAGCCTCTGACTTGCTCTTGTACTCACAGTATTTATGTGGCTCATTCAGTTACGTTTCTGGTCAATGGTGACCCCCCAGAATTTTGATAGTGGGGTATACAGTGATGGTAATCCCAGTGAATGTCATGGGGAGGTGGTTAAACTCTCTCTTGTTGGAGATGGTCATTGCCTGGCACTTGTGTGGCACAGATGTTACTTGCCACTTATCAGCCCAAGCCTGAATATAGTCCAGGTCTTGCTGCATGCGAGCATGGATGGCTTCATTTTCTGAGGAGTTGCGAATGGAACTGAACACTGTGCAATCATCAGCAGACATCCTCACTTCTGACCTTATGATGGAGAGGTGGTCATTGATGAAGCAGCTGAAGATGGTTGGGCCTAGGACACCTGACTAGAGCTTTTGAAATTCATCCTCTAGCTTTTTTGATTTTTTTTTTACCCAAAATTGAGATTTTGTTAGAAATGCATCCAAGGAAACAGTGCACACTGCCCATTGCCAAAATGCAAGATTTACCTTCAGCTGAAAGTTGCTGCTTTATGTCCCTCTCCCCCATATCAGAGTAATTTTATAGTTTAGACATTATCCTTTAAATTGCAGACCAAAGTCTGAATTAAACTTAAATTTAAATATAGGTTTGTACTTATTTCTGACATTGTGCTTCATCAGAAGAGTTAAGTTTCTACTTACAACTCCTTTGTCCTACTTCCTTGGTATAGTGCCAAAAGAGACCTATCTATATTTATTGCAGGCTTGAACTGAAGCTTTTATTTTTAGTTTTCCGATTACAATCTGCACAAGTCATAATACCTATCAAACGATCAATAGTATATTCTTTGAACAGCGAGAGATAGGATTTGAACTTGTATTTTTTACGTACAATAATCACAACCTACTATTGCTAGCATGACAATGGTTTGCAGGCAGGATTTTGCAGATGAACAGGATTTTGAAACTAATTGTAGACGGAGCCATCAGATAACTGGTATTGTTTTCAAATGGACCAGGAGTTGAAAATGACAGACTGACTTACCTTTATCATAAACTTCTAGAAAGCATGAAAGATGAAAGCAAATAAAATGGATTAACGTTAACATGTCATGTTTGCACTTCACATCAAGTTGACAGGGCAAAAAAATGGGTCGTCGTTTCAAACCGCTCACCCATTTCAGTCAATTATTGAGTAAAGATTTTCACACCAAAGTATATATAATCTTCAACAAAAAAAATCAGCTTACTTAAGCATAAAAGTTGCAACAGTAACTGTGAAGGACATAATTCTGATTTTGGATTCTGCCCTTCAACTTTTATTAATAGTCAAAATATCAGTTATTGTCAGTCAAACCAATTTGTGCACCTTACACCACACATATAATCAGCTTTCTGGAAGCAGGAGTTTAAGCTTAAAATTAAATAGTATTGAGACTTAGTGAGAAAACTTTAAAAAATCCTCATGGGAACATATTAATGCCACTTTTGATCTTCTAATACTTTTGTGAGAATTGCGGAGAACAAATCTTATGCAATTGTCTCAAGACTAGTCGATTTCCTCTGATGTTGTACGTGAGGAGTCAAGACCATAGTACACAGATCTAATTCAGTCTCCTTTTTAAAATTATACATTCAGTTGTTCTTTTTATACAATACCTTAATTTTATATTATTTATAGTTAAATAACAAAACTTATGGCAATTTGGTAAGCAGAGATGTAGGGTTGGTTGGAGCACAGGAGTTTCTCTGTAGTGCAGATTAAAGAGCTGGGCGACACAAAACTAAGGCACTACAGCAAAACCACTGGTGGGAGAGTATAATTACAGCATGATAAGTTTACATAGGCAGTTTTCATTATAAATGAAATATAGTAGGAAGTAAGCTTTTTTTTTTATAGACAGGAACTGTACACAGACATTAGAATCCTGAAATTCCAAAGGGGTTCTCCAGGTTTCCTGCTATAATTTGGACAGGATATCAGCAGAACTCCGAGGGAAACAGTGTAAGTGGCCATTTACAACATTTCCTTTGGGGCTTCACCAGTTGGAGAGCAGGAGAACTCCCATGGAATTTCAGGAGCAAAATTTTAAGCATATTATTATATAGATGGGTCTGACTTTGTATTTTTTTTTATTCGTTCATGGGATGTGGGCATCGCTGGCAAGGCCAGCATTTATTTTAATGTATAAAGTATGGTATTATAAAATCTTATATTTATTTAACACTTTTCACATCAGGGAACAACACACGAGTATGTATGTCAACTGCATAAATAGCTGTTTAAATGGTGTTTTCACTTGCAAACATTTACACAAGAGATACAAATTTAAACTGAGTACTGAGTCGTCAGATGCGCTGTGCTTCGGGTGAGACATTAAACCACCTGCCTATCGAGCCTGATGTAAAAGATCCCAGTGCTCTATTCAAAGACTAGCAGGGAGTTTTCCTGGTCAACTTCCTCACTCAACTATCCTCACCAAAAAAAAAAGATAAACTGGTGATTTATTTCATATAGTGTGTGCAAATTGTCTGCTGTCTCTGCTTACATAGCAACAGTGACGGCACTTCAACAAGTAATTCAGTGGCTTAGTGTTTTGAGATGGCCTGAGGATGTGATGGGGCATGACATAAATACAAGTTCCTTCCTCTTTCCAGAAGTGGAATAATTACTGGTAATTAACTGGTACTTCTCCAAACAAACCTGGGTATAAACTAAATATATTTTGAAAAATAATCTAATAACCCATTAGTAATAATTAGCATTTATAATGTTGGATGTTATTACTTCTCACTAATGTAATTTGTTCCTGCCCTCTCCTTTGCTCTCTGTTAACTGGCAAAGTCTTCTTGCTCATTTCCACCATTAATAGAGTTGGGTGCACAAAACAGTTTGATTTATCCACTAGTTAGTCACACACTATTGACTCAGAAATGGCCATCGTGCAATATCACACAGTGGTTCACTGGAATTCTTTAGTTAAATACAGTGAACTTTTTTTCTATTGATTGGCAAATGAATGCACACACACAATAAATACCATTTTTTAGTGCTTTTTATTTGTAGCTAACACTACTTAATGGCTAACCACATGTATTTTCCTCTTCATAGAAATATCAGAGCAATGATAGTTACCCTCAGAGATTTTTTCTTCTTGGCACTGATGGAACTTCTTTTGACAGAGCCCTTAATATAATAAAAACAAAAAAATATTTAAAAATCTTTAGCTGTGTTTTGCTGGTCAACACCAGGGATGTTGTTACCACAAGGACGTACAGTTGATGTTGAGTATCGTGTTATGATCCTTCCAATGTTAGTGTACCCTGTGCTGTTAAATGATGATGTCTTCTTTTTATATGCTGTGAGGAGAACTTTACTGTTTTGTTTCTGATCTAAAATGTGGTTAAGCTATGCATGCTAGTTGTATGTGATAGTGTTTGGTTATAAAAGAGAAAAAAAAAGCAGAATATTCCCAAAGTATGTTTTTTTCCCCACAGTAGATGCCACCACTAAACCAAACAAGTGATATATTTATATACTATTGCATAAATTTGTGTAACATAAATATAAATAATGGGTAACAAATGGATATCATGTTGAGTTGATTTGCAAATTTAAATTGCAGAATTCTATAAAAGATTCTTAACAATTCTGCCCTGTGTCCTGTGCAGCATCAGGTGATTGCGGAGAAGGCTCGTGTTGTTGTTGGTGCTGCTGGTGTTGGGGCTGATCGTGGTTGGATTCTGAGGCCCAAGGTGAGACAGTATAAAAGGGCACCCCTGCTGATGGAATAGATGGCAGGTGAAGTAGAGATGACAGAAGCATTTGGTCAATGGTGAGAGAGTTCTTCCAAAGAGGTGAGAGTGGATGGAGAGTGGAAAGTGGAAAACCTGCAGAAGCTGTCCTGGAAATGGACTGAGAAACAGCGTGTGGCTGAGGAAAGTGATGATATGTCAGGTGGGAGCTTTTACTGTACATTTGAAGGGGTCAGCAATGGCCACTGAACTCATGCCTCAGGTTGACAGCCGTGGTCCCCGAATAGTGTGGTTCCCGTGGTCATGCAGTTAAAGTCAAAAGGTAAGTTAAAAAATCCTGTTAAGCATCTGTCAACTGGATGCTAATGATTTTAATTGCCTCCCCCGCCACTGCCAGTCGGCTCCCAACCCGCTGTCAAAAAAAAACATTTTCCCATCCGACCCGCCACCGATCCCGCCCACTAACCCCCCGCAAAATCTCAGCCTTTGTCTTTGCTACTGCTTCTGCATCTCCACAACATCCGCCCCAAAATTTAATATTTCACAAAATTAATGTAGTTGAACTTGTGGGATTTGTAAAAAAGAATGACTACATCTTTTACGTCGTACTTCTAGCGCTCTTTTGGTATTCCTATGCCAGGTACTATTTCTGATCAAGACGGTAGGGAAAGGTAACATACTCCCAATCCTTTGCCATTGTCACGCTCATGTAGGAGGGCCAAGAGATAGGTTTAAGATGGCTTATGTTACAGCTTCCCATCCATGCATTCTGTTGGGAAAAGCTTCTGCATGGCACCTTCTACAACAGCATCTTGTGTTATCACCAACATCATGCACCACTTCAAATATTATGGCAGTTACTCAACACAATAAAATAGATCATTATATGCCTCTAAAAGACTGTAATTAGTCAGAGCTCACGAGGTTTTCTGTTTTCTTTTCTGTTTACGCCATGGTTTTGGTTTGGTTGTCTCAGTATATATTTTTATAAAATACAGAGACTTAAATTATAATTTAAGGGAGCGGGTATGTTGGTCTGCACTGATGAGGTAATTTCTGCACTTGTTTTTAAGGGCTCCATGTAGCCTCCACTTCTCATTTCTCATTACTGCTGCATCTTGAATGGGCCCAGGTTACAATGAGTGCTGCCAAAGCCAAGGCTGCTCCCCGATTCACTGAGGACTCCCTGCAAACTCTTGTGCAGGGAGTAAGAGGACGCAGGGAGATTCTGCTCCCTGCCGATGGCTGGAGGAAGCCTCCTCAGCAGACAAAGGCAGCCTGGCTGCACATTGCGGAGGAGGTAAGCGTAAGCTCACTGTATGCACGCACCTGGGTCCAGTGCCGAAAATGCTTCACTGAACTTCTGCGAACATCAAAAGTGAGTAACACATCACACTTACCTTCAAACTGCTTCCCTTCTCTTCTTATCACCAGCACTCTGCATTGTCAGCCTGCTCCTCCACATCCCAACTTACCCTTAATTCCCTTGCATCTTTACCTACCCATCTCTCTCTGTACAGAATCACTTCACCATCCTACTATACAGCCCTCACACTCACTCTCACTGTTATGCAATGGCAGCAACTAACAACACAGGGAGGCAGCTTCCTCTTGCCACCTCACTCCATCTTGGTCTCCCTCTAAGATTCAACGCTATGGATTCTTCACAGTCACTCCATCACTCTCGCCGAAACTCCACTTGTGTCACTTCTTGCAGGAAAAGCTAGTCCACAATAAGAGGGGGAGAGCAAAGACAGGAGGAGGCACACCATCCCTGGCAACATTAACCAACGCTGAGGAGGCTGCTCACGACATCGTGGGAGGTGGCGAGGAGCTGGAAGTGGGGGACGGAGAGACGGGCACAGTTGAGGAAGGTGGTGACAGAATTCATTTTCATCCTTAGCATTTACAAATCATCATTGACTGCAGTGACATATGATGCTCATAGAGATTGACTTCTGATCATCTGCACAATAGGATGAGTCTGCGACCTGAAAATCTGATGTCTAACTCATGCCTTTACTCTCCCACAGGTCCATCAAGAGCCCCCCCCCCCCCCACTGTTGAGGAGGAAGAGGAAGATGACTCCTCAGAGGAGCCTCCAGCCTCTGAGGGCGCACTGTCACTAGACATAAGCGCACCCAGCACCAGCGCAGATTCTCACACCTCAGTGGGTCCCAAGCGAAATAGAGTAGTGTTTTCACCTGGTGTATCACAGCTCACAAGTGAGCATCAGCAGATGGTGGAGACAGCGACAGCAGTGGACAGTCCTCGTCAGAGGTCACAGGATGCTCCTAGCTCTGTTCAGCTTCATGTAGACACTGAGCCTCTGGGGCCATCCAGAAAGAGAGCGGTGCTGGAACGCCAGGAACCAGTGCAGGAGTCTCCGACAGGGTTTGCATCCAGGGTAAGTGCGAGTGTGCAGAGAATGGAGAAGTCCATCTCAAACATGAGCAATGCCTTTGTGGAGGCAATGGCGCATGACCGTTCCGCCATGGAGAGGGTGACAACTTCCATGGAGGACATAAGTCGCCAGAGTCACGAAAACATGGTGCGTCTTCAAAATAGATTGTCTGCTATGGGGGATAGATGGCCATCTATTGAGGAGAGACACCAAAGGTTCATGGACGTCCTTGTTATGAGGACTGTCAGGACAGAGACGGGTCCTCATGGTCCCCCTGATGTGCAGCAAGGTGCTCTCCAGCCACTTGCTAGCACTGAAGTGTGGCTGACCCATGAGAGGGGTGTTGGTGGCCAACAACAAGCAAGTGTGGGCTCCTCTCCAAGCGCTCACACGACTATGCCACTGCCGAGCCCTCGGTCAGAGCCCCAGAGTCCTCACCCAACTGAGATGGCCGTCTCAGCCCTTGCACAGCCGCAGGAAGAGCAGACTGTGGAGGAGCCCTCCCAGGCTCCCAAACCCACAGGACGCCCGCCAAAGGCATCTAAGCAGGCACAGCATCAATGTGAGCAAGGTGCCTCTACATCTGTTGAAGCCACAGGGGAAGCACCACGTAGAAGCACACGTAAGTGGAAGTTAACACACAAATATTCACAAGGGTAGTCACATGGTTGTTTTATTGTGCTGTAAAGTATCGCGGGTCCCCCTTTTGTGATGTCATTAAACAAAAGTGATGGCAAACAGTTGTTGCGGCTGGTTGTGCTGCTGCTGCGGCTGTTCTTCCTCAGAATCGGATGACCGGGATGAGAGGGTGTAAATGGGTCCCATACCTTTGCTATAGATTTCAGTTGAGGAAAGAAGCTTGCAAGTGCACAGTCAAAGTGGCCTGAGGATATTCCAAACAGATCACACTGCAGATGGCTCTCAGCTTGAACACTCAAGTTCAGTAGAGTAGCTAAATCTTTGCCAAAACATTAAACAACAAAGTTGTGGCATTTGAATGCCAGCCATGGTGCAGGAGCACTTTAACACTGCTGCACCAAATTACAACGATTCATGGCCTCGAGAAACCCGACTCATTGCATGTTTCCCGCAAGACGGGGAAGGCGGAAAAAAATGCACCAAAATCGGAAACCCCCATTAAAATAGGATTAGAAAGGCAGTTAACAAGGAGTTAACTGCCTAAGTGCCTTTCCCGCCATTTGGTGTCGGATCAGTCGGGAGTGGCTGACCCGACACCTGCGAAAATAGCGTGGAGGCGGGTTCGCATCCCGCTGGCTTTTTTTCCGATTTTTGCTGCCGACCCGCCTCTAAACCCACCCTCTCAGCTGAATTAAAATTGTGGCCTAAGTTGCTGCTCAAAAGGCCACAAAGTCTATGGGCAGCTGTAAGCGTGATGAACGGCGAGCGCCGCTCCTTCGCTGCTGACCGCAAGATTCGGGCCAAGATGTAAATAACTTTAATACATCTATTTTTGGTTTTCTCTTGATGGGAGGATTGATGTGACCCTGAGAGTAGTTGCAATTTGGAACCATTGAGCTAGCTTGATATAATGCAGTATATGTTGTGCTTCAATTGCACTGAGGATACTGAAATTCTGGATTCATTACATTAATGATCAACCTTGGCGCAATAGAGGGGCAAAGAAATTCAATTTTTCAGGGCTATGTCCTGCACCCCAAGGGCGCCTGAAATATGTCCAATTGCTTAAATATTGGCTTAGGCAATATATGGCGTTACTGACGGCTGCTTGAAACAGGCATTAAGCCTCTTGCATGTACTAATGAGGGGCCTAACGCATGTTTAATGACCTCTCTGGGAAATTGGTCAGCATTGAGTGGAGCAGGTGGAATCCCTGTAGATCCCTTACAAGGCTAGTGATACAGAGGGGGTAAGAGACAGAGGGGCAAGGCCTCGGCTGGGAGTTCCCGCTTCCCCAACTTCAGTGTTACCCAGTATAAAGTTGGAGACTGATGCACCTAATGAGATGAGGCAGAGGGACACATGTGGACCCGACCCCACCCCTCAATAGATAATTATGAACAGCATCAGAAACTGCATTCTGACAGCATGCAGAAGAGCATGGCGTCAAAATGCTCTCAGCACAAATTAATTGGAATTTCAATTTTTATTAAATGTTGACAGGGTTTAATAATAAACAAGGCGACTACTGGTACATGTGCAGAGGACTTTCAGTTTTCAATTTCAGATTAAGGTGCATTGTCTAAGAAATCCCAGGGTAACCAAGAACAACAACAATATACTGCCTATAACGTAGCAAAACATCCCAAGGCGCTTCACAGGAGTATTATAAGACAAAAATTTGACACCAAGCCATATAAGGAGAAATTAGGGTAGATGAAAGAGGTAGGTTTTAAGGAGCATCTTAAAAGGAGAAGAGATAGGGAGAGAGGCAGAGAGGTTTAGGGAGGGAACTCCAGAGCTTAGAGCCTAGACAGCTGAAGGCATGACCACCAATGGTTGAGTGATTATAATCAGGGACGATCAAGAGGGCAGAATTAGAGGTGCGCAGATATCTTGGTGGGTTGTGGGGCTGGAGGAGATTATAGAGATAGGGAGGGGCGAGGCTATGGAGGGATTTGAAAACAAGGATGAGAATTTTGAAATCGAAGTGTTGCTTAACCGGGAGCCAATGTAGGTCAGCGAGCACAGGGGTGATGGCTGAACGGGACTTGGTGCGAGTTAGGACACGGGCAGCTGAGTTTTGGATGACCTCAAGTTTATGTAGGGTAGAACGTGGGAGGCCAGCCAGGAGTGCGTTGGAATAGTCAAGTCTAGAGGCAACAAAGGCATGGATGAGGGTTTCAGCAGCGGATGAGCTGAGGCAGGGGCAGAGGTGGGCAATGTTAGAGGTGGAAATAGGCGGTCTTTGTTATGCCACAGATATGTGGACTGAAGCTCATTTCAGGGTCAAATATGACACCAAGGTTGCAAACAGTGTGGTTCAGCCTCAGACAGATGTTAGGGAGAGGGATGGAGTCACTGGCAAGGGAACGGAGTGTGTGGCGGGAACCGAAAACAATGGCTTCGGTCTTCCCAATATTTAATTGGAGAAATTTCCTGCTCATCTAGTACTGGATTTCGGACAAGCAGTCTGACAATTTAGAGGCCATGGAGGGGTCGAGAGAAGTGGTGATGAGGTAGAACTGGGTGTCATCAGTGTGCATGTGGAAACTGACATTGTGTTTTTGAATGATGTCACCAAGGGGCAGCATGTAGAAGAGAAATAGGAGGGGGCCAAGGATAGATCCTTGGGGGACGCCAGAGGTTAGGATGCGGGAGTGGTCATTGCGGGTGATCCTCTGGCTATGATTAGAAAGATAAGAATGGAACCAGGCGAGGGCAGTCCCACCCAGCTGGATGACGGTGGAGAGGTGTTGGAGAAGGATGGAGTGGTCAACCGTTTCAAAGGCTGCAGACAAATTGAGAAGGACGAGGAGGGATAGTTTACCTTTGTCACAGTCACAAAAGATGTCATTTGTGACTTTGATGAGAGCCATTTCGGTACTGTGGCAAGGGCAGAAACCAGATTGGAGTGATTCAAATATGGAATTGCCGGAAAGATGGGCACGGATTTGGGAGGTGACAACACACTCAAGGACTTGAGAGTAAAGATAGGTTGGAGATGGGGTGGTACTTTGCAAGGATGGAGAGGTCAAGGGTTGGATTTTGAGGAGAGGTGATGACGGCAGATTTGAGGGAGAGAAAACCGTTAACAATGTCACTTAACATGGGAGCCAGAAAAGGAAGTTGGATGGTCAGCAGTTTGGTGGAAATGGAGTCGAGAGAGCAGGAAGTGGGTCTTATGGACAAGATGAGCGCAGAGGTCATGAGGAGAGATCGGAGAGAAACTGGAGAAAGATGCGAGTTCAGGGGGGAACCTTAGAGGAAGTTTGGCCTGAGTAGGGCTCATACCATACTTAATCTGGAAGACCATCATTTTAAAAACGAGGCACAAAGAGCAAAGGATCATTACTTAGCTGTCCGATTTATTAACAAATTCAAATTTGGAGAGTTTTGGATATATTCAACTTATCCACTGACTGACAGGTAAGAAGGCTTCCATGGTAATAATAGGTACTTGATGATGAACCTTTTGACCACTCCCATTAAGTGGTAGGTACAGGAAAAAAAAAATTGTCCTAAATTATTTGCTAAGGTGATACCAAACTTGGTTCTAATTATTTAAATTATTGGTAAATACCCTCAGTCAGTAGGTTAGGAATTCAATTGCTAACTAAAATTAAACAGGATATTTTCTTATTCCTACAACAGAAATCTTGTCAGAGATGAATTGCTTAAAACGTAACTAATCAGCAAAAAAATAACAAGGACTAAATTTTCTGTTTGTGCTGGCAGAAATGCATTTTTAACCTCAATATTGGTGCAAACAGGAGGGGTTTGGATCAGCCAATGCAGCTACTGGATGCAATGTAGAACAACAGATCTGGGAGAGGGTTGAGTCAATCTACTTTACAGTGCCTGCCCTGTATTTTCCTCACTTTTTTTAGCAAAATCCAAAATGGGACTAGGAAGAAATAACATCAGTGCATAGCTGGTAGCGCTGCAGCATGTTATCTCAAAATTATGTCTGTTCCTTTTAAAACTTAGTACCTCACCTGGCTGCAAAAAGGGTTAGTTTAGTTCAGGTGCTTTGTTAGGGAGGAGGAACACTTGCTGTCACTGTTTAAGGAGAAAATTTAGCCACAAAGTTAATATTTCTGATTCAAAAGGCAAGGAATACTTTTCTTATATGACTAAGGCGAAGGTAAAACATTTAGTTAAACACATTGTTAAGTGTGTGTGGTAAAACCTTCTCTGGAAAATAAATCTCTTATAATGTTGGTAACTAATGTGGAACCCCGCGGGTTGTTTTCATATGAAATGTTTAGTTTTTTTAAAAAGCAATTACTTAGATTTAAAAATATTTTAAAAAACATTCTATGCTTTTGTATTTTCCAATTAATTTTTTTAATGAAAATGTCTTCCAAAATATTTCATGCGAGTAATTGCTTTTAGCAAATTAATTTACTGATTACTGTAATAGAATCATATTAATAAAGTAATGTCTTTTTGCTGTTCTGCAATATGATTCAGAAAATCTTCCTCCTCTGATACTTATTGGAGGTAGTAACCTGTAGATCCAGCATCAACTGACTGAGTATAATCATTTAATTAAGGTAATCCCAAACCATAGGAAACCCAGCTGCTCAAACCTCCTTCAACAAAAACCACAACTAAGTGGATTATGTAAAATGTAAAAATGAATATACATTTTTAATTATTGCTTTTAATGAATTAAAATTCTGTTTTTCTTTTTACTCTCTCAGTTTGTGTCTTGAAAAACCACAAACTGTCTACAGGTGATGAGATTACCCATTTACTGACATGCACCAATAGCACTCCTCAACCAGAACTGGGAAGCAACCCAGGAATGACTCTCCTTTTCATATTCCTTTCCTATTGCAGGAAGACACCCATGGCCTAATTTTCCTTCGAAATGCCACCAACCTTGCCACCATTTCTTAACCACCCCATTCATTTAATTTATGGTTGGGGTTTGGGCCAGCAAAACCGTCCGATTGCCGTGCCGCCCATCTGAAGTATTGCTCACCCCAGGGACTGCCAGGAGAGGGGAGGCAGCAATGTAAAGCCCAGAATTGGCAATATTGGAGGTGGAGGTCTATTTGTGGGCACTTATTTCTCCCTTCTAGTTCCTCACCTCTTCCTGAAGAGCTTTAATTATAAATTTTGATAAACAACAGGGCTTCCACCCCCTTAAATGGTGGCTCGTACCTCTACCAGTGCTACAGCAGGTGTTCCTCTTCAGCACCATCTGGCAGTGATAGGCATTGGACTCCCGCCTTGCATTTTCAATTAGCTCCAAGGCAGGAAAATGGCTCGGGGTCACAGTGGGGTCAGGGCACCATCCAGAAGTCCTGCTACAACCCACTTCTGGCAGTGAACCTGCTCTGGAGGAAAGTCCAGGCCCTAGCCTCTATTCAGTACACCCCCACCAAACTGCAACTGAGATTATAAACTCAGCAGAGTGAGAAACCCAACCCGTATCTGCCATTCCACCACACCATATTGCTGTGGCAATGTGTGATGTACATTCATGCTACAATGCATAGCACTATCACATTGTCCAGAAAGGAATGCAACATTGACTAAAGCACTGTTTAGTATATAATGCAAATAAATATATAAACAACATATACTGACTGTGATTTTCCTGTAATCAACTGCAGATTATCATTTGATAAATTTGGTTAATACATTAGAATTCTTCAAACTTCAATGACGATGTATCAACTGAATATAGCATCCTGTAGATAATTGAAATACATTGCCAATAAGCAAGACAAAGCCAAACAAGTAACTCTGCCTACTGACTTTGCCGCATACATTATAACAAATAATAGCAAATGCAGTTCAGGTGATGCTTGTAAACTGCTGTCACTTCATTTTTGCCCTTTACCACATTACCTGCTTCGCTTGCTAAATTTACACCAGTTGATCACTATTTTCGAATAAAATATATTCAAGAATAATAAAGGACAATTTAATCAGTAAAGAGTTCAAATGTGATCCAGCAAAAAGCAACTTTCCCTTTTTTGGGGCGTGGAATCTATCGAATAAATTACTTATATTTCTATCATAAAAGCAAGTAAATTAAAAAAATATATATATACACATGCGCAAGAGGAACAACAGTGACCATTGTCCTATGAGAGCACCCTTAGAGTTCAACATTTTGACCACATGCATGCAGGGGTGGAAAAACCAAACAGAATAATGAACATACCCATTTGGTGAAATCAATTGGCTTGCATGTTAGAACAAAAGAAATGGCAGAGAAAGAATAAATTACAATACTATAATTGCACATTTCTCACGTTTCTTCCAGATATATCTTATGATTTAACACTGTGGAGCTGCTGCAAAGAGATTAATACAAAACAAACTGCTGGAGTAGTGATCTGGAGTGCATTCCTAGTCTGGTCATAAATTACTGACAAAAAAACACAATTAATAATTTCTTAACAATGGGATCTTTAAATAGCCATCCAGTGTTAGCATATTCTGTGACTAACTTTAGGGAGCTGGAAATAAATCTAAAAGTTAGATTATTTTCAAAATCATATTTACATGTATATGTATAATCAATGTGAGGAAAACAATTCACAGAGGTGGCAACATATTAGTCCATAATAACAGCAAACGTCAATGACATGTATTACTTAAAATATATCTGTCAAAACAAGGGGTTGTTCAAACAATATAGCAGTTTTTTGAGTTAATCTTTACCATTCTGAATAAGGAGAAATTCCAGGCACCATGTATAATGAACAGCACTTTCAGAGTTAAAACACCAGTCATAGTACATAACCTTCACAATTAGTTTTGTTACTATTACGTTGCATTGAAGAAAAGAATTGAGATGAATTAAAAAAATAAAGAGAAAATTAGAAGCGGTAACAAACACTGAATCCACTTGACTCTGGAACAATGGCTACTTATAATGAAGAAGTCAATTTACATAGAACTTACAGCACAGGAAGAGGCCATTCGATACTTACCCCTTCATTGTTCATTTCAGTTGCACTGGTCAACATCTCCTGCAATGCGCGGACAGACAGTGACTGCTCCAGCACAAAAACACAGATGGATAGGTCAGGTGGAACATACTGCGAACAAAGAAAAAAATGACACATGTCAAAGTGATTACTCTCTTATTTTTTAAAAATTCTTTCCCATAAAGAACAATTTTAAGTGTGGCAAAAGCAGATAATTAAGGGAAAGGGAGATGATGTGACTGGTTTAATAGGGAATTGCATTTTTGCCTATTTGGTTTATCTGGCATCAAGTCCATTGGCAAGTTACACTGGCAGGAGTTTGAATTGGTACCAGTAGGATAGGAAATATGCTGCTTCTACAGTTATGATAAAAACTTGTACAAACCCTAGAAACTTTGTAGAAGCTGGTACAACTTTGCTGTCACATTGGCATTAAAACAAACTCTGACAATATATATGCTGATCAAAGGTTAAATTGGCCAGTTCTGGGATCGATCTGACTCTGAAATATACCACTATGGAGAATGTTGGCTCCCTATGGATAAGGGAGACTTGAAATGATGAACCCCATGGGGAAATTATATGAACAGCAGAGAAGCCAGGGCTATCTCCTACTAAGTGGCACATTCTTTTTTTCCTTTGCCAATTTCTCTGGGTTCTGGATGCTCTTCAGTGCTTTGCCCATATGGAGTGGGAGGGGAAAGATCCAGTTGTCGTGGTCCACATAGGAACCAATGACATAGGTAAGACTAAGAAAGAGGTTCTGCTGAGGGAGTATGAGCAGCTAGGGGCCAAATTAAAAAGCAGAATCACAAAGGTAATAATCTCTGGATTACTACCTGAGCCACGAGCAAATTGACATAGGGTCAATAAGATTAGAGAGATGAATGCGTGGCTCAAAAATTAGTGTGGGAGAAATGGGTTTCGATTCATGGGGCACTGGCACCAGTACTGGGGAAAGAGGGAACTGTTCCATTGGGACGGGCTTCACTTGAACCATGCTGGGACCAGTGTCCTGGCAAATCGGATAACTAGGACGGTAGATAGGGCTTTAAAGTAAACATTGGGTGGGGGGGGGGTTCAGGTGAAAGAGAAAGGAGAAGGCAATAGTGCAGGGTAGCAATAGGGGTAATGATAACCAGAGTGTGACAGGAGGAGACAGAGCTTATGGACATAAGCGTGCACCAGCAGTTTCAGAGCAGGGAAAAATGGTATAAAGAAAAAATTTAAAGCTCTTTATCTGAATGCATGCAGCATTCGTAACAAGATAGACGAGTTGACGGCACAAATAGAAATAAATGGGTATGATCTGATAGCCATTACAGAGACGTGGTTGCAAGGTGACCAAGGCTGGGAACTGAATATTCAGGGGTATTTGACATTTCGGAAAGATAGGCAGAAAGGAAAAGGAGGCGGGGTAGCCTTTTTAATAAAGGATGATATCAGTGCAATGGTGAGAAATGATATTAGCTCAGAAGATCAAGATGTAGAATCAGTTTGAGTGGAGATAAGAAATAGTAAGGGAAAGAAGTCACTGGTGGGAGTAGTCTATAGGCCCCCTAACAATAGCTACACTGTAGGACAGAGTATAAATCAGGAATAATAGGGGCTTGTAAGAAAGGTACTGCGATAATCATGGGCGATTTTAATCTTCATATAGATTGGACAAATCAAATTGGCAAGGGTAGCCTTGAGGACGAGTTCATAGAATGTATTCGGGATGGTTTCTTAGAACAATACATTGTGGAACCAACCAGGGAGAAGGCTATTTTAGATCTGGTAATGTGTAATGAGACAGGATTAATTAATTATCTCATAGTAAAGGATCCTCTCGGGAAGAGTGATCATAGCATGGTAGAATTTCAAAATCAGTTTGAGGGTGAGAAACTTGGGTCCGATACTAGTGTCCTAAACTTAAATAAAGGCAAATACAAAGGTATGAAGAGAGAGTTGGCTAAAGTAGACTGGGAAGATAGATTAAAGAGTAAGATGGTAGATAAGCAGTGGCAGACATTTAAGGGGATATTTCATAACTCTCAGCAAAGGTTTATTTCAGTGAGAAAGAAAGACTACGAGAAGGATGAACCATCCGTGGTTAACTAAGAAAGTTAAGGATGGTATCAAATTGAAAAAAGCATACAATGTTGTTAAGATTAGTGGTAGGCCAGAGGATTGGGACATTTTTAGAAACCAGCAAAGGATAACTAAAAAAATAATTAAGAGGGAGAAGATAGATTATGAAAATAAACTAGCAAAAAATATAAAAACAGACAGTAAGAGCTTCTACAGGTATAGAAAAGGGGAGAGTAGTTAAAGTAAACATTGGTCCCTTAGAGGATGGGACTGGGGAATTAATAATGGGAAACAGGGAAATGGCGGAGACTTTGAACAAATATTTTGTATTGGTCTTCACGGTAGAAGACACTAAAAGCATCCCAATAAAATTGATAATCAAGGAGCTATAGGGAGGGAGGAACTTAAAACAATGACTATCACTAGAGAAAAAGTACTAGGCAAACTAATGGAACTAAAGGCTGACAAGTCCCCTGGACCTGATGGCCTAAATCCTAGGGTCTTAAAAGAAGTGGCTGCAGAGATAGTGGTTGCGTTGGTTGCAATCTACCAAAATTCCCTGGATTCTGGAGCGGTCCCAGCAGATTGGAAAACTGCAAATGTAACGCCCCTATTCAAGAAAGGAGGGAGGCAAAAAGCAGGAAACTACAGGCCAGTTAGCCTAACATCTGTCATTGGGAAAATGCTGGAATCCATTATTAAGGAAGTAATAACAGGACATTTAGAAAATCAAAATACAATCAAGCAGAGTCAACATGGTTTTATGAAAGGGAAATCGTGTCTGACAAATTTACTAGAGTTCTTTGAGGATGTAATGAGCAGGCTGGATAAAGGGGAACCAGTAGATGTGCTTTATTTGGATTTCCAGAAGGCATTCGATAAGGTGCCACATAAAAGGTTATTGCACAAGATAAGAGCTCATGGGGTTGGGGGTAATATATTGGCATGGATAGAGGATTGGCTAACTAACAGAAAACAAAGAGTTGGGATAAATGGGTCATTTTCTGGTTGGCAAACTGTAACAAGTGGGGTGCCACAGGGATCAGTGCTGGAGCCTCAACTATTTACAATCTATATTAATGACTTGGATGAAGGGTCCATGTGTACTGTAGCCAAATTTGCTGATGATACAAAGATAGGTGGGAAAGCAAGTTGTGAGGAGGACACAGAGGGCTGGATTTTGCCAGCCCTGGGGAGGCGGGTATGGAGGCGGGACTGCCGGGAAAATGGCAGAATTTGGGGGCGGGTGCCCAACCTACCCCCAACCCGCCTCCATGCCATCTTGCCAGGAGGCGGGTAGCTGACCCGTGCCAGGTCCCGCCTCCTCGAGGCGGGAAGGGGATTAATGCCAATTAACAGGTATTTCACAGGCAGCTTTTTGGCTAATCCCTATTTTGAGTCCTGAAGTGTGGGCTTCCCAACGCATCCTAACCTCGCCAGGGGCAGCAAGGCGAGCTGTCGGTCTGCGGGGGTCGGAGGGGCCGAGGTATCCGGTGTGCAGGTGAGTAATGGGTGCATGTGTGCAAAGGTAAGTGTGTGAGGTGTGTGTAAAGTGTTTTAATAAGTTTTACTTACCTTTACTTCTTCCTGCAGGCTTCCTCCCTTCAGGTCTCGGGAGTCCCTCAGCTCACCGGCACAGAAAGCAGAATGGCCGCTGAATGGTCAAAAGCTGCAGTCTTCTGCTTTCTGGTCAGGAAGGCTTTCTAATTGTGTCTTGAGCAAAGACACAACTTAGAAGACAGATTGTCAGTGTTTGACAGCTTCACAGAGCTGTCAAACGATGACATTTCATCTGTCAAAAGCTCTTGACAGATGAAACGGCACTCGCTGATGTCACCTATAACTGGCTTTCCCTTAATTGGCCTGCTAAGCCCGCTGGGCTGGCTTAACAAGGTCAATCAAGGGAAAATAGCGTGGGTTGGCCACAAGTTGATGGAGGCGGGACTAAAACCCAACAAGTGGGAGTCCCGCCTCCAAAAGCTCCCCATTGACAAAATCCAGCCCAAAGAGTCTGCAAAGGGATATAGATAGGATAAGTGAGTGGGCAAAAATTTGGCAGATGGGGTATAATGTGGGAGAATGTGAGGTTATCCACTTTGGTAGGAAAAATAAAAGAGCAAATTATTATTTAAATAGAGAGAGACTACATAATGCTGTGGTACAGAGGGATCTGGGAGTCCGCGTACATGAAACACAAGTAATTAGGTACAGCAAGTAATTAGGAAGGCAAATGGAATGTTGGCCTTTATTGCAAGGGAGATGGGCCTAGAAATTGGCCTGAGGCGCCCAAGCGGCGCAAAGTTCGCCTGGGCGCTGGAATTTGTGCCGCGATTGCCGCATTAGCGATCGCCGCAAATTCAGTTGAAGTGCCCCTAGAGGGAGACGGGGCGCGGCTCAAGGCGCTCTGCCTCCCTCTTAGGGCGCTGAAAGTGAATTTTGCAGCGCTACATGCCGCAGCGCCACACGCTGCGGCACGGCACGCTGCGGTACTGCAGGCCTTCCTCCCACTGTTAAGGGGGAGGGGCCTGCAGCAGCGCGAGCCCCGATCGCGAGTGCCAGCAAAAGAGCCCGGCACCAAGGAGAAGTGCCGGGCTCTCGGGAAACAGCCGGCAATGCCGCGGGGGGGGGGGGGGGACCAGGAGGCCGGGGACGGAGGTGCTGGCAGGCGGCCGCCCCGCACCTCCACCTTAACTTGCGCCTCTGCCGGCGCAGCAAGACCCCGTGAACCGGGAGCGGGTAGCGAACGGCGCTACAGCGGCGTTCGCTACCAAATATCGCAATCGGGGCGCTGCGCACACCGATGACGTCATCGGTGGTGGCACAGCGCAAAAGGCTAATGCCACCATTAGCGACCCTGCTGAATATCGTGGGAGGCACAGTCAGTGGCGCTACAGCCATTGACTGCCTCTTTAGGCGTTAACAGGTGGCGCTACTCACCCAATTTCTCCCCCATGGTGTATAAAAGTAGGGACGTCTTGCTGCAACTGTACAGGACATTGGTGAGACCACACCTGGAGTACTGCATGCAGTTTTGGTCTCCTTATTTAAGGAGGGATATACTTGCATTGGAGGCAGTTCAGAGAAGGTTCACTAGGTTAATTCCTGAGATTAAGGTATTGTCTTATGAAGAATGGTTGAGCAGGTTGGAGTTTAGAAGAATGAGAGGTGATTTTATTGAAACGTTTAAGATTCTGAGGGGGCTTGACAGGGTAGATGCAGGAAGGATGTTTCCCCTGGTGGGTGAGTCTAGAACTAGGGGGCACAGTTTCAGGATAAGGGATCGCCCATTTAAAACGGAGATGAGGAGAAATTTCTTCTCTGAGGGTCATGAATCTTTGGAATTCTCTCCCCCAGAGAGCTGTGGAGGCGGAGTCATTGAATATATTCAAGGCAGAGATAGACAGATATTTGAGCTACAGGGGAGCGGGCGGGAAAGTGGATTTGAGGCCAAGATCAGATCAGCCATGATCTTATTGAATGGCGGGGCAGGCTCGAGGGGCCGAATGGCCTACTCCTACTCCTGCTCCTATTTCTTATGTTCTTATTCATATTTATGCCTGAACAGCAGACTGTTCAATTAGTGAGGACATCACAACCAAACCCCATCCTGATCTCAAACGCATGCATTTCCAGCAGTATTTCAATCAGAAGGACGAACCTGGCTGATTTTCCCCTGCTAACCAAAAGGCACTGAGGGTAGATGTAGTACTCTTACAAGTCCTGGCTGAGATTAGCACAGACCAGGAATCAAACCTGGAAGTTGAGGTAATTATTATTGCAATTTTAATGTTATTTGTGTATGTGGGGGAGAATACATTTTCCTAAACTTTCCTTCTCCATTAAATTGAGCTGAACTTTCTTAAGGCATCATACAAATCCACCACAATTAGAAAACTGCAGAAAAGTCTAATACAACCTGTTATGACTGGGCATTACATAGACAATACACAACAGAATAGATAGAGGGGCGAAATCTCCCAATTTCCCAAATGGCCCATGCGCCCCTGACTGAATGCGCAGATAAATGTAAACGTTCACTATTTGCGGTAAATGCTGCATTTTTACTTACCAAGCTACTTTGTTTTTTTGAAGCCGGATACCATGGGCTGGATTTTCTCAGTGGTGTCGGGATAGCTGGTTGCTGGGTTCCGAACCAGCTCCCGGCTGCAGCCGCTCTGTCAAAGGGATTTTCCCTTGATTGGCCTTGCTAAGCCCATCCTGCGGGCTTCCTGGCCAATTAACAGGAAGCGGGTCTGATGACGCGTCATCAGTCGGTTTCCTTAAAGGGACCACGGCCACATTGTTTTTGATAGTTGTTCTATCAGTGTTTGACAGCATTGAGGTGCAGCAAACACTGACAAGCACTGCACAAAGGTGGACGGTTACACCCAGGCTCTTCAATGACTCCCTGCATATGCTTATGGAGAGAGTCACAGCACGCAGGGGGGTTCTCTTCCCTTCCAAGGGCGGAAGAGACCTCCCCAAGACGCCAATGCAGCCTGGTTGCACATTGCACAGCAGGGCAAAAGCTGGGATGTCGTCAGGGGTCCCTGACTGCAGTGGTCCCAACCTTTCAATGATCTCAGTGGATCATGAAATGTTACTGCCAAGCCACACTCAAACTCACCCTGCTGTGCCATTCAACACATCCCCATCATTCTGCCTTCCATACCCTTCTCCTGCACATCCTTACTCACACCAACTTACCTTGCACCTCCACCCAACCCTCTCTCTCTACATTATCACTTCCCCATCTCACTAGCCAACCCTCACACTCATCCTACTGCAAGCATACCAACTAACAACACACAAGGGTAAGCACTTGAGAGGTTTAGCCAATGTTCATGTGAGGTTTCTGGTAATGTGTTGTCATACAGTGAAATCTATGTTTTCAACACTGCCCTTTATTGGACAGATCTGTGCGCACCTTGAGAAGTGTCTTACTGAGTTCCAGTGAATGTTGTGACATAACTCCACCCCCCCTCCCCGCCCCACCTCTATTATAGTGATGAGTGTGCATGGAATGGCTTGGACATTAAAGGAATGCTTTACGGTGCTGATGTGGGATGGTGTCAACCTGGCACATCACATAGCAGCCAGGGTTTACAGCGTCAAGTGAAGTAAATCTGGCCATGGTGATGCCATCAGTGGCCTCCTGGGCAGCAATGTTGTCAGGGGCTGATGCCCTGTGTCCTGTGCAGCATCAGGTGATGGCGGAGAAGGTTGGTGATGTTATTGGTGTTGTTGTTAGTGCTGCTGGTGTGCCTGGTGATGTTGGTGTTGGGGCTAATCGTGGAAGGATTCAGAGGACCAAGGTATGATTTTTTCAAGGGCTGCAATAGATGTCAGCTGCAGGTGAGATGACAGATTCGATCTGTCAATGGTGAGAGAGGTTGTTCCAATGAGGTGGCACTGGACATACAGTTGGCTCTAAACATTTGCAAGCTAAAGAAATCTCTGTATGTCTTACAAATGAAGTAACCAACAGTTTCTGCACTCTGAAACTGACCATCTGCAACATGGCATCCTTTACACCACTTCTGCAGCTGTCAGCTTATCAGATACATCAGAGCAGACTCATCTCACACCAGGGTGAGCAGCGGGTAACCCTTGGGTGAGCATGTAAAATTGGAAGGAAGCCTCAAAATAGCATTAAATGGCTTGTTAAGAACCAATTTAATGAGCTCAATTGTCTCCCCCGCTGTTTGGTGTCGGGTCAGTTCTGCACAGGCAGACCCGACACTTTGGAGACGCGCGTGGGGGCAGGTTGACAGTGGATTTCCTACCTGTTGTCAATCTTTACTATTTTGACAGCGGACCCGCCTCCAAACCCGACCTCTGAGTGCCGGCAAAATCCAGCCCCATAGCTTTCAGCCCTTTAAACCATGGATTGCCCAAATGCCTTTAACCACTGTGTAGATGGTCATACAGTTTGAGAAAAACTGGCACAGCTTTGAATAACTTTACATTGATTCTCCAATTTCTGCTGCTAAAGCCTTTTCCTAATATAAAATACATGTATAGTATTTCATATTAACTTGATTATACACCACTTCTAAGTTGATTCTACTATCCTGATAGCGAATTCAATTCTGAGGTGGAATAATATCAAACAAGATCACTTTTTTTTTCTAAATTAATTATTTTTTTGATGGAGCTTCCTTTTTCCCCCAAGTTTTTTTATGAATCAAGCACTTCCAGGTCAAGAATGGCAGGGCCAGACACGGAATAATGTTCCCACTACTCTGTTCAACCTCAGAATAGCATCTTCTCCTGCACCTGCATGACTTTTTTCATTTCCTGCACCAGTCATTCTTATAGCCTCAATTAATAAGATTGTCAATTTAATTCCAAATTCTAGACAGTCTGTGCTGCGGACCCGCACCCACGAGGAACCGGGTTGAGAATGGTATCATTTCTAAAACCACAATTTAGTATGTATTAATGACCTGGACTAGCATTGGCACAAAGTGAAACTGTATCAGTTATGGTGTAAATGCATTTACACTATAACTGATACAGTTTCACTTCGCGGCAGTGCTAAATATATAATGTAAATTTGGAATCAATTTGATTCCGGAGTGAAGTGGAGCGAGACTCCTTGGTGGAAGAACTCTAGATTCAGCTTGGTCCATGAGGAGCAAATTACCCTACAACATATCGGCCCGTATTTTCCGATCGGAGGCTTCCTGCGTGCGGAGGCCACCGATCTGGAAAAAATCTACGAACTTACCCGAGGGCTCCCGAGGTCCGGCCATTTCTGATCCTGGGCCTCTCCAAACTCGAAATGCGCAAGGCCCACATATCCCAGAGGCGCATGCAGTTTGCAAGCGTCCCTGGGATCACGTGGGACATGGGGAGCCGATAGGAGAAGGGAATCTCCCTTCGTACACTTGACAGATAGACCTGTCAAATATATACATAGATACATAGAGATAGGAACAGGAGTAGGCCATTCGGCCCTTCGAGCCTGCTCCGCCATTCAATGAGATCATGGCTGATCTTCGTCTGAGATCATAGCTGATCTTACCAGTTCAGTACCCCGTCCCCGCCTTTTCTCCGTAACCCTTAATCCCCTTAGCCTTCAGAAATATATCCAATTCTCTCTTGAAAATATTTATTGAATTAACCTTCACAGCCCTCTGTGGCAGGGAATTCCACAGGCTCACCACTCTTTGAGTGAAGAAATTCTTCCTCATCTCTGTTTTAAATGATTTGCCCGCTATTTTTAGACTGTGGCCCCTGGTTCTGTGCTCCCCGGCCATTGGAAACATTCTCTCTGAATTCAGCCTGTCCAGGCCTGCCATAATTTTATATGTTTCGATGAGATCCCCTCTCAATCTTCTAAACTCCAGTGAGTACAAGCCCAAACTATTTAATCTCTCTTCGTAGGTCATTCCCGCCATTCCAGGTATCAGCCTGGTGAATCGCCGTTGCACTCTTTCCATGGCAAGAACATCCTTCCACAGATGGGGCGACCAAAACTGTACACAATACTCCAGATGCGGTCTCACCAGCACCTTGTACAGCTGTAGTAAGGTATCCCTATTCCTATACTCGAACCCCCTTGATATGAAGGCCAACATACCATTTGCCTTCTTAATCGCCTGTTGCACCTGCATGCTCTCCTTCAGTGACTGGTGCACAAGAACACCCAGGTCCCTCTGCACTTCCCCATCTCCCAATCTATTGCCATTTAGATAATAATCTACCCTCCTGTTTTTACCCCCAAAGTGGATAACCTCGCATTTATCCACATTATAGTGCATCTGCCACGTATCCGCCCATTCCCCCAACCTGTCCAAATCGCACTGTAGCCTCCTGACATCCTCATCAGAGCCCACCCCTCCTCCTAGTTTAGTGTCGTCAGCGAATTTGGAAATATTGCATCCAATTCCCTGATCCAGATCATTTATATATATTGTGAACAGCTGGGGTCCCAGGACAGATCCTTGCGGCACCCCGCTGGTCACTGCCTGCCACTCCGAAAACGAGCCGTTTATTCCAACTCTCTGTTTTCTATCTGCCAGCCAGTTCTCTATCCACGTTAATACTTTGCCCCCAATCCCATGAGCCTTAATTTTGCATGATAATCTTTTGTGTGGAACCTTATCGAAGGCTTTCTGGAAGTCAAGGTACACCACATCCACTGGCTCTCCCCCATCTATTCTACCAGTTACCTCCTCAAAAAATTCCAGCAGATTAGTCAAACACGATTTACCCTTTGTAAATCCATGTTGACTCTGTCCGATCCTTTCCCCATTTGTCAAGTGCTCCGCTATTTTATCCTTAATAATGGACTCTAGCATTTTGCCCACAACCGATGTAAGGCTTACTGGTCTATAATTCCCTGCTTTCTCTCTACCCCCCTTTTTAAATATTGGGGTAACATTAGCTACCCTCCAATCCACGGGTACTGTTCCCGAGTCAATGGAGTTCCGGAAGATGATCCTTAGAGCATCTGCTATCTCCAGGGCCACCTCCTTAAGTACCCTAGGATGTAGTTTATCAGGCCCCGGGGATTTGTCGGCCTTCAGTCCCCTCAACTTACCCAACACCATATCCCTAGAGATACTAATTTCTGTCAGCTCCTCCCTCTCATTAGTCCCTATGTTTGCCGATATTCCTGGGAGGTTATTTGTGTCCTCCTTTGTGAATACAGAACCAAAGTATGAGTTTAATTGGTCTGCCATTTCCTTATTCTCCATTATATATTCTCCCGAATCGGACTGCAAGGGACCGACTTGGGATTTTACCAGTCTTTTCCTCCTGATATACCGATAAAAGCTTTTGCAGTCTGTCTTTATGTTTGCTGCAAGTTTACTTTCGTATTCTATTTTCCCCTTCCTGATTAATCCCTTTGTCCTCTTTTGCTGTATCCTGTACTGCCCCCAATCTTCCGGTCTGGTGCTTTTTTTTGCCAGTTGATATGCCCTTTTTTTTGATTTTATGCTGTCCCTAATTTCCCTCGTTATCCACGGTTGAGTCACCTTTTTAGGTTTAGTTTTATGCCAAACCGGTATAAACATGTTCTGGAATTCTTCCATTCTATCTTTGAATGCTTGCCATTGTCTATCCACTGTCAATCCCCCCAGAAACACCACCCAATCAATCTTACCCAATTCCCGTCTCATACCCTCGTAATTCCCTTTATTTAAGTTCTGGACCTTAGTCTCTGATTCAATTTCCTCACTCTCCATCTCGACTGAGAGCTCGATCATATTATGATCGCTCTGACCCAAGGGGCCTCGTACAAGAAGATTGCTGATAAGTCCCTTCTCATTGCACAATACCCAGTCTAAAATGGCCTGATCTCGAGTCGGCTCCTCGACATATTGGTCCAGATAACCGTCCCGAAAACATTCCAGGAATTCCTCCTCCTCAGAATTTTTACTAATTTGGGTAGTCCAATCAATATGTAAATTAAAGTCACCCATGATGACAGCTGTGCTCTTATCGCACGCTTCTCTAATTTCCCTTTTTATGCCTTCCCTCACCTCCATATTACTATTTGGAGGCCTATATATCACACCCACTAACGTTTTCCTCCCCTTGCTATTTCTCATTTCTACCCATACAGATTCCGTTTCATCCGTGTTAATATCCTTCCTTTCCATTGCATTAATCCCCTCCTTTACCAGCAATGCTACCCCACCTCCCCTACCTTTTTGCCGATCCTTCCTAAATATTGTATATCCCTGGATGTTAAGTTCCCAGCCTTGCCCACCCTGCAGCCACGTTTCTGTAATCCCAATCAAATGGAGATCACCCCAGAAACATAGTAAAACATTAAATAATGTTTTTAAAAACCATCACGTTTTTAAAATGAGTTTAAATTATAATAAATTAAATATTTTAAACAAAAATTTAATTTTTTGAAAAAAATTAAAAAAATTTACGGGGCTAAAAATAAACTTACCTTTTTTAAAAGTATTTTTAAATGATAAATGAGTGAAATTCTTTTTAAAACTTTTTTCAACTCTTATGCTGGTAAAAGCAGGCTTTACGTCTGCTTTTACCAGGCGTAAGATTTCTAAGGGTTTTCTGCGGGCAGAGGTTCTCCAGAAAGCGGAACTCTCCACCCGCAGAGGCCCTTCTCCAGGGCAGGCGTCTGATCTGTCAAGGTTTGTGCAGCAATTTGACAGCTGCCGAGAAATAAAAACTAACTTCAAATGCATTTTTGTGAATAAATAACAGCAGTTCCGCAACATTTCAATCCCTACAAAAGCATAGAGAAGACACTGAAAATGAATTATAGCCACTTAGATGATGATACTGCAGATACAGTTAACCCCTGGACAGCTATCTGGCTCAATTTATAGTTTTAATGAATGTACTTAACACACAGGCAGAATGTGATGACCAAGCAAGGTTTATGTCAGTAGATGTGCCTAGCAAGCAAAAAAAGGAGACAGGCCTGGAACAAAAATTGAAGATTGTATAATGTTTCAGCAACTAAGCATCTATTAGTCTAATAGGGCTACCAACCTGGTTCAGGCACATATGTTGTATCAGTTACTAGGATGACAGAGCTACTAAAAGGGGTCAGTTAGGAAATACCAATAAGTGGTATTAAATTTGTCTATCAACACCGACGATGTTTCTTCTAGAAAATGTATCATTTTCCCTACTCATTTTTTTCTCCATTTTCTGGTTCCTTTCTAAAGTCATTGGCCGGAATTTTCCGGGGGGTCAGCGGGCAGGATAGGTGGATTTTTGACCCCGTTGTCAACCTGCCGCAACGTGCCTTTCCTAATGTCAGGTCTGTCAGTGCTGAGCAGCCCCGATAGGGAGCAGCTGGCAACCCAAGTAAACTCATTAGCATCTAGTTGACAGATCATTAACAGGCTTTTTTAACTTAACTTTTTACTTTAACTTCATGGCCATGGGAACCACACTATTCGGGGACCACGGCTGTCAACCTGAGGCGGAAGTACAGTGGCCATTGCTCTAGCTGATTACTTGACAGCTTCAAATGCACAGTAAAAGCTCCCAACTGACAGATCTTCACTTTCCTCAGCCACACGCTGTTTCTCAGTCCATTTCCAGCACAGATTCTGCAGGCTTTCCACTTTCCATCTCCATCCACTCTCACCTCATTGGAAGAACTCTCTCACCATTGACAGAATGCTTCTGTCATCTCTACTTCACCTGCCATCTATTCCATCAACATGGGTGCCCTTTATACTGTCTCAGAATCCGACCATGATCAGCCCCAACACCAGCAGCACCAGGCACACCAGCTGCACCAACCTTCTCTGCAATCACCTTATGCTGCACAGGACAGAGGGCATCAGCACCCAACCACATTGCTGCCCGGGAGGCCAGGGATGGCCTCACCATGGCCAGATTTACTTCACTTGACTCGGTACACCCTGGCTGCCACATGATATGCCAGGTTGGCACCACCCCATACCAACACCATAAAGCATCCCTACAATGTTCCAAGCCATTCCTTTCACACTCACCGCCATTGCGGGAGGTACCATTATGTCTCACCATTCACTGCAACTCACTAAGCCACTTCCAAAGGTGCACACAAATCTGTTCAAGAACACAAAGTGTTGAAAATAAAGGTTTCAATGTTTGACAGCACATTAACAGAAACTTTACATGAACATTGGATAAAACACCCAAGTGGCTACCCTTGTGTGTTGTTAGCAGGTATGATGGCTCTAGGATGAGGGGGAGTGTGAGAGGTGGCTAGTGAGATGGGGATGTGATAATGTAGATAGAGGGAGAGGGATGGGTGGAGGTGCAAGGTAAGTTGGTGTGAGTAAGGATGTGCAGGAGTAGGGTAGGGAAAGCAGAGTGATGGAAATGTGATGAGTGGCACAGCAGGATGAAGGTGAGTGTGGCTTTGTACTAACATTTCTTGATCAAACGAGATCATTGGAAGGTTTGCGCCACTGCACCCAGGTCCTCCCGATGACATACCTGCTTGTGCCCTCCTCTACAATGTGCAACCAGGCAGTGTTGGTCTCCTGAGGAGGTGTCTTCTGCCCATCGGAAGGGAAGAGGACCTCCCTACATACTGTGACTCCTGGGTGCAGCCCTGCACCTCTGTGCAGTGCTTGTCAGTGTTTGCAGCACCTCAATGCTGTAGAACACTGACAGCACAAATGTTAAAGGAAAGCTGGCCATGGTCCCTTTAAGGAAACCAGCTGATGATGCGTCATGAATGACGTCACCAGACCCGCTTCCTCTAATTGGCCCGGGAAACGTGCTGGGCGGTCTGAACAAGCCCTATCAACAGAAAATCATTTTCCACAGTGGGATGGAGCCAGCAGCGAAGTCCGGACCCGCTACCGACGTCGCCCACCCTGGACCCGCCGAGGTAAGGAAAATCTCGGCCATTGACTTTCTTTTTAAGGTATAGCTTGACAAGCATCGGGTGGCTGTTATTCAAATGTGAGCCTTAGCAGTGAGTGCTGAGTTCAATCATTCCCATCTCCTTTTGCTTTGTACAATCATCCCTTTTGTTATTTAATCTCTCCTGCTTTCCACCCTACCACAGACCGACCCTTTTGTTCTTTCCTTCCCTCCCCCCTTTCCCTACCCCTGCACTTGCTTAAAATCTGTTATATCTCTAACTTTTTCCAGTTTTGACAAAAGGTCATCGACCCGAAACATTAACTCTGTTTCTCTCTCCACAGATGCTGCCCGATCTGCTGAATATTTCCAGCATTTTCTGTTTTTATTTCAGATTTCCAGCAGCCACAGTATTTCAATCGTGTTCTCACCTGACATCAATATGCGCAAGCACTTGAAGCAGAGGCCATTGTATGGTGATCAGAAGCAGGAACCTGAGCTGGTTTCCCCCTCCCTAACCTAGGGAGCTCTATTGTTTCTGCTGTTAAATATTAATTGTGCACAGCATTGAGCCTTGATGCTAAATAATGGAAATAATCTGGTATTGAATTTTTGCTTATGAAGACTTAAGAAAAACATATCTGTTTCAGAAAGAACTACTCATTTTGATTAATCAGAGATGTAAAAATTCCTTAGCATGATTACTGCAAACCTACATTTCTCTGTGATTCCTTGTAAAGGTTCACTTAAGATCTCAATATGACATTGAGCAGGTGTGTCACAGTTGTCAGTGAACACTAGGTCTGGAGTAGCTTGTTCAATAAAATTTAATTGCAGCACTCAAAATGCCAAAGTGTATTTGTATCATACAAATTCAGTACCTGCTTGGAAAGGGAAATTATGTTTTATTACTTATTTATCATTGTTTAAATTTCTATTTAATTATTAGCTATATGCAGAAATAAAATCAATTATAGTAATAAAACTTGTTGTGAAAGTTTTGCAATATTTTGTTGCCCACTGGGGGCAAATCTCGTCAATCTCCTCCCCATCCAACTCCCCCCCGCAAGCACTGACCCTGTGGACACTGGCAGTGGGGCAGCCATCACCGACCTTCTCCGCATCTCCCTCCAGAATGTCCGTTCACTTGCGAACAAGGCCTTTGCCATCCATGAGCTTATCATTAATGATTGCATCGACATCATGGCCCTGACGGGACTTGGTTGAGGGGTGGTGACACCTTACCCTTAAATGAAGCCTCCCCGCCTGGCTATACCTTCCACCACTTGCCCCACTCAGACCGTCGTGGTGGCGGTGTGGCTCTCATCACCAAATCACACCTTGGTCTATCCCCCTACTCCTCTGGCACTTTCTCCTCCTTTGAGCATCTCACCTTATTCCACCCCTCTCACCTCTCATTTAAAATTCTCATTCTCTACCGCCCATATAAGTACCATAAAAATGTTATTACCGAGATATCTGCACTCTTTCCTCCCTCAGCATCTGCACCAAACGACTTCTCATCCTCGGCGATTTCAACCTCCATCTAAATTCATCATGCTCTCTCTCCTCTGAGTTCACGAGCCTCCTATTCTCCCTTAATCTCTCCCTCCATGTAAACTTTGGCCTTCCATTCACAACATTTCTACAGCTACTGATCTGCTCAACCACACCCTCACCACCACCTTTGATGCCCTAATCTCTATTAAAACAATTACTCTCTCACCCTGGCCGTTCCCCCTGGTACAGCCCTCATCTACGCCCCCTTAAGTCCAAGGGACGCAGACTTGAAAGGATATGGGGGACAACTGGTTTAGCCATTCACCGCCAGATCTGGCTAGACCACAAAGCATTATTGGGTCTCTCATCTGCCAAAATTGCTCACTATTCCAGAATCATTCTGGAATGCAAAGATAAACCTTGACTTCTATGTCCCACTGCTAACTGTCTTGTTAAACCTCTCTCCCCTGTCTCCTCCACCCTCTGACAAGAAGTGTGAGGAGCTCATGGACTTCTTTGTCTCCAAGATTGAGACCATCCATTCAGCTGCCTCTGTCACTTCCCTTCCTTCCCCTAGCCCACCAGGCCAAACTTCCTCTAAGGTTCTCCCCTGCCCTAGCCCTGAACTCACATCTTTCTCCAGTTTCCCTCCGATCTCTCCTCATGACTTCGCCACACTCACCTTGTCCACGAGACCCACTCCCTGCTCCCTTGACCCTATTTCCACCAAACTGCTGACCACCCAACTTTCCTTTTCTGGCTCCCATGTTAGCTGACATTGTTAACGGTTCTCTCTCCTCAGGTACTGTCCCCCTCAAATCTGCCGCCTTCACACCCTCCATCATTGCAAACTACCGTCCCATCTCCAACCTCCCTTTCCTTCACCTCCCAAATCCATGCCCATCTTTCCCACAATTCCATGTTTGAATCCCTCCAATCAGGTTTCCACCCTTGCCACAGTACCGAAACGGCTCTTATCAAAGTCACAAATGACATCCTTTGTGACTGTGACAAAGGTAAACTATCCCTCCTCGTCCTTCTTGACTTGTCTGCAGCCTTTGACACGGTTGACCACTCCATCCTTCTCCAATGCCTCTCCACCGTTGTCCAGCTGGGTGGGACTGCACTCGCCTGGTTCCATTATTATCTATCTAATTATAGCCAGAGAATCACCTGCAATGGCTTCTCTTCCCGCTCCCGCATCATTACCTCTGGTGTCCCCCAAGGATCTATCCTTGGCCCCCTCCTATTTCTCATCTACATGTTGCCCCTTTGGTGACATCATCCAAAAACACAGCGTCAGTTTCCACATGTATGCTGACGACACCCAGCTCTACCTCACTACTACTTCTCTCGACCCCTCCATGGTCTCTAAATTGTCAGACTGCTTGTCCGACATCCAGTTCTGGGTGAGCAGAGATTTTCTCCAATTAAATATTGGGAAGACCGAAGCCATTGTTTTTGGTCCCCTCCACAAACTCCGTTCCCTAGCCACTGACTCCATCCCTCTCCCTAACACCTGTCTGAGGCTGAACCACACTGTTCGCAACCTTGGTGTCATATTTGACCCTGAAATGAGCTTCCAACCACATATCCACAGCATAACTAAGACCGCCTATTTCCACCTCCGTAACATCACCCGTCTCCGCCCTCGCCTCAGATCATCCGCTGCTGAAACCCTCATCCATGCCTTTGTTACCTCTAGACTTGACTATTCCAATGCACTCCTGGCCGGCCTCCCTCTTTCTACCCTACGTAAACTTGAGGTCATCCAAAACTCAGCTGCCCGTGTCCTAACTCGCACCAAGTCCCATTCACCCCTGTGCTCGCTGACCTACATTGGCTCCCGGTTAAGCAATGCCTCGATTTCAAAATTATCATCCTTGTTTTCAAATCCCTCCATACATTCACCCCACTAACTCTGGAATCTCCTTCAGCCCCGCGCACCCTGCCCGCCCCCCCCCCCCCCTGCCAATGCCCCCCCCTTTAGTTTTATAAGGACGCCCCCAAATATTGATCTTTTGTGTTAACGTTTATGCTGCAATAGCAAATTAAACCAAATTTGGAATTGGAACTAAAAAATAACTTTCTTTCTGGCTATCTAATTCTAATCCATAAGTGGTATACTTTATCATTAGATAAATTTCATTCAAAGCTTAAGAATAAAATGCAAATATTGAATATTATTTCTATAAATTAGCTTTAGTTAATCCTATATATTTTAACATGAAAGACCAAAGTTTAGGGGTTCCTTAATGATTAAAAGGTAAGTTTACGATAAAGCTATTACAAAACCTTCTTATTTGAATCATTCTGAACTATGTAAAAGTAATTTTCCCTATCCCCACCTGTCTAAAAGATACTGTTTCCTTGCTGAGGTACAGTTCCAGTGGTGCTAGTCACCTCCAGTACGTAGCACAAGTATTCATTATTCATATGTGAGCTGTAACAGTGAGTTACAAAAACCTTTGATCTTTATATATGGCTGCACAAAAAGATATAAGGTTACAGTTTCATCATCAACCTTAATCTAAGGTATTCCTTTGAATTTATATAATTATAAAATATGTTGAAATGGTTTCAAAATCAACTACTCCAATTTCTAAGTTTCGTTTTTCTCAATTACTTTTATTTTATTTTGCTCATTAAAATGAGATGGAAATTATATCAAGCGACTACACTCACTGAAGTACAATATCAAATATGTTATGTAAAATGAATGCTGACATATCACTAAAGTTCATAGCAATTACAGAGAGGGTTTGTGTTTTCGCAACATTCCAGTAACATTTTTCTTTAATAGAAGATAGGAAACATAGAAGTTAGGAGCAGGAGTAGGCCATTCGGCCCCTCGAGCCTGCTCCGCCATTCAATGAGATCATGGCTGGTCATCCAAATTCAGTACCCTGTCAATTTTTTTTATGCCTATTAGTGTGATTGATCCTTTATTATCTTTTACCTCTATCCATATGGATTCTATTGTTGTCTTGCTGATATCTGCGTCACATTTTTCTACTGCCATTATGTTATCCCCAATAAGTACAGCTACTCCACCTCCCTTTTTTCCCTCCCTATCTTTTCTAAATATATATACCCTTGCATTTCAAGCAATTAACATTTTTTACACATTACAGGAGCCATACAAAAATATACAATTATTAAAATTCAAAAGAGTCATACCCTGCTGATACAACTTGTTTGCCAATTTTCTTCCAATTCATTCTCGGAATGTGGGCATCGCAGGCAAGGCCGATATTTATTGCCCATCCCCAGTTGCCCCTAGAAGTTGGTGGTGGACTGCTTTCTTAACTGCTGCTGTCCATATGGTGAAGGTGCTCCAAAGGTTCCACCACAACCATCTTCCTTTGTGCCGGGTATGATTCCAGCCACTGGAGCATTTTCCCCTGATCCCCATTGACATCAGTTTTACTAGGGTTCCTTGGTGCCACACTCGGTCAAATGTTACCTTGATGCCAAGGGCAGTCACTCTCACCTCACCTCTGAAATTCAGCTCATGTAGATGTTTGGACTAAGGTTGTAATGAGATTTGGAGCCGAGTTGTCCTTGTGGATCACAAACTGGGCATCAGTGAGTAAATGCTGCTTGATGGGGCTAGTGGCAATTCCTGACATCACTTTCTTGGTGATTGAGAACAGGCTGAAAGGGAATAATTGGCTGTGTTGGATTTGTCCTGTGGACAGGACATATCTAGGCAATGTTCCATGTTGTTGGGTATATGCCAGTGTTGTGGCTGTACTGGAACAGCTTGGCTATGGGTGTGGCTCATTTTGGAGCACAGGCCTTCAGCACTTCTGCTGGGATGTTACCAGGGCCTGTAGCCTTTGCTGTATCCAATGCAGTCAGCTGTTCCTTGATGTCACGTGGAGTGAATCGAATTGACCGAAGACTGGCATCTGTGATGGTGGGGACCTCAGAAAGAGATCAAGAAGAATTATCCACTCAGCACTCTGGCTGAAGATGGTTGCATTGTGCTGGGAACAAGTTAGTAATGGTCAGACCAGGCATACCTAGCAGCCTAGCAGTGGATACCTGGGGTTCCAGGTCATGATCACAGCCTGTGCCCCTAAAGAAAAGGGGATGATTTAAAAAATATATATATTTTAAATGCACCCTCTTTACAAAGAGAAGCTGGGGGCGGCTGTAGATTCTTTCCAGGTGGCTCCTGATGCCATCCCTGTCCCCCAGAACCGGCAACCTCCATTGGACTTTCTGGATTTCTTGGTATGATGGGTGCACCAGGTGTGTCTTTAGTGGCAGTGGCATCTGCTAAAGACTGGCAAATTAGCAAGCCTCTCCCTAGATGTAAGAAATCGTGGATTGAAAGAAATAAAGAAAACGGGTTCCCTAGATCAGCTGTTTGCCTAAGTTGATGACACAGAAAGATTCCAGTCATGTCAGAAAAACAGCTGTACAGAGAGCTGAATTACGAGGTCAGAACACAAAAACAGGCCTTCGAGTGGGCATAACTAGGACTGATAAGGGATGCAGCAAGGAGCTGTAGGATAAACAAGCTGTCTACGAGAGGGCAACACAGCCTTTAGAACAGAGATAAGGAGGAAAATGACCTCATGAGGGGCCGTCATAGGTAGCCTCTCCCTTGTAATTGGACAATGGGGTGGGTAAAAATGATTTGACACCAGGTATCCACCAGCCCACCGAAATAAGGTATAAAAACAGACGACCAAGAGAGGAAAACAGGCAGTTAGGGGCGAAGGCTTCCCCGAGGTGGCTATGGCCTAACACTTTGGTCAAGTTTAGCCTCTGATGTGGCTGAAGGCCTAACACCTCCAACAGCTTGAGGGATGACCCAAAGGAAGTGACCGCTGCAGCAGACTGCAGGAATCCACCCAATCTGAGACCACCGTTCTGCCTCACTGTCCGTCCGGTTGTTTCATTCCATTCCAGGGCCATAGATCGCCCTCATCTGTCACGGGTTGTACAGTATCTATTTCAATCGCATGTAGTAATATCTGATTATGCTTAAACTGTAGCACTCTAATAAAAAGCCTTACAACTCCTAAGACCCTTTGGGTAATCTGTGTGTGACCTGTGATCCAAATCTTACATGACCCTGGAATGTCAGCAAAAAATGACCAAGAGATTGATTAAGAGGGGAAAAAGAGAGTATGAGAGCAAACTTGCAAGGAACATAAAAGCAGACTGTAAATGCTTCTACAAGTATGTAAAAAGAAAAAGATTAGTGAAGACAAATGTAGGTCCCTTACAATCAGAAACGGGAGAATTTATAATGGGGAACAAGGAAATGGCAGAGCAATTGAACAAATACTTTGGTTCTGTCTTCACGGTAGAGAACACAAATAACTTCCCAGAAATGCTAGGGAACCAAGGGTCGAGTGAGAAGGAGGAATTAAAGGAAATTAGCATTAGTAAAAAAAAGTGCTGGAGAAATTAATGGGACTGAAAGCTGATAAATCCCCAGGGCCTGATAATCTGCATCCCAGAGTACTAAAAGAGTAGCCATGGAAATAGTGGATGCATTGGTTATCCTCTTCCAAAATTCTATAGATTATGGAACAGTTCCTGCAGATTGGAGGGTGGCAAATGTAACCCCACTGTTTAAAAAAGGAGAGAGAAAACAGGGAACTACAGACCGGTTAGCCTAACATCAGTAGTAGGGAAAATGCTAGAGTCTATTATAAAGGCTGTGATAACTGGACACTTAGAAAATATCAACGGGTTAGACAAAGTCAACATGGATTTATGTTGACTGGTGTTTTTGGAAGATGTAACTGGTAGACTAGATAAGGGAGAACCAGTGGATGTGCTGTATTTGGATTTTCAAAAGGCCTTTGATAAAGTCCCACAAAAGAGGTTAGTGTGCAAAATTAAAGCACATGGGATTGGGGGTAATATACTGGCATGGATTGAAAATTGGTTAACAGACAGGAAACAGAGAGTAGGAATAAATGGGTCTTTTTTGGGGTACCGCAGGGATCAGTGCTTGGGCCCCAGCTATTCACAATATATATCAATGATTTGGATGAGGTAACCAAATGTAGTATTTCCAAGTTTGCTGACGCCACAAAACTAGGTGGGATTGTGAGTTGTGAGGAGGATGCAAAGAGGCTTCAAGGCGATTTAGACAAGTTGAGTGAGTGGGCAAATACATGGCAGATGCAGTATAATGTGGATAAATGTGAAGTTATCCACTTCAGTAGGAAAAACAGAAAGGCAGAGTATTATTTAAATGGTGAGAGATTGGGAAATGCTGATGTACAAAGGGACCTGGGTGTCCTTGTATACCAGTCACTGAAAGCAAACATGCAGGTGCAGCAAGCAGTTAGGAAGGCAAATAGTATGTTGGCCTTCATTACAAGAGGATTTGAGTACAGGAGCAAGGATTTCTTACTACAGTTATACAGGGCCTTGGTGAGACCACACCTGGAGTAGTGTGTGTAGTTTTGGTCTCCTTACCTAAGAAAGGATATACTTGCCATAGAGGGAGTGCAGCGAAGGTTCACCAGACTGATTCCTGGGATGGCAGAACTGTCGTATGAGGAGAGATTGGGTCAACTAGGCCTGTATTCACTAGAGTTTAGAAGAATAAGAGGGGATCTCATTGAAACGTATAAAATTCTGACAGGGCTAAACAGACTGGATGCAGGGAGGAGGTTTCCCCTGGCTGGGGGTTCTAGAACAAGGGGGTCACAGCCTAAGGATACGGGGTAGGACACTTAGGACTGAGATGAGGAGAAATTTCTTCACTCATAGGGTCGTGAACCTGTGGAATTCTCGACCACAGAAGGCTGTGGAGGCCAAGTCACTGAATGTATTTAAGAAGGAGATAAATAGATTTCTAGACACAAAAGGCATCAAGGGGTATGGGGAAAGAACGGGAATATGGTATTGAGATAGAGGATCAGCCATGATCATTGTGAATGGCGGAGCAGGCTTGAAGGGCCGAATGGCCTACTCCTGCTCCTATTTTTCTATATTTCTATGTCTGCCAGGTGCATATTGGCACGTATGTGAAGATGTCCACATGCAGATTTTCAAGGCCACTGTGTTAATCTAGAATATTAACGCTTTAATGCAGATCCCAGCAATACCACTTCACCACAGGGGCACAGGTTCCTACTTGTAGATTAGGATGCAGTTATACTACCAATTGTGTGTCAACGTAACGTGTGTGTCGACATGACAGTGCTAATATAAATTAGAAGTCAGTTTCTTATCCAACTATTTTAAAGCCAAATGATGTGAGATATCCAACAACTATCTCTCTCTCCTGGTTTCTGTAACCTCCTCCAGCCCTTCAACCCTCTGTGATCTCATAGTTCCTCCAATTCTGGCCTTTTGTGAATCTCCGATTTTTATTGCTCCACTGTTGGCAGCCGTGCCTTCACTGCCTAAACCCTAAACTCTGGAATTCCCTCCCTAAACCTCTCCACCTCGCTCTCTTCTCCTTTAAGATTCTCCTTAAAACCTACCTCTTTGACCAAGCTTTTGGTCATCTGCCCTAATATCCTGCCCTGGATGAGTTGAAGTCTGTGTGGAGTGGATTTCAGGAGGTTGGCATGGAGGGCATTGGGGGTGAGGTAAAGGCAGGGTTAGACAATATTGCAAAAGGAAAGTAAAGGATCTTCACGATGGATAAACAGTAGCTACCTGGAAGTGAAGCTCTGTGCAAGGATCCAAGCATGCATGTGCAGAGCCTCCGGTGACCGTAGTGTAATTTGCAACAAGATACATCCAGCAGTGTAATTTCAGTATACTCACTGCCTATTTCACTTCACGAATACCAGCCTTAAACTAACAGCTACAATATAAAGTCAGGCTTAAAGTCACATAAAATAAATCAGTTTTCCCAAGCCACTTAAAAAATTTGCAAAGAAAGTGTTAAATATACAATAGTGTAGAACTTCCTATCATTGAATGCTTAATGCATTTAGATTAAATTTCTATGTGCACCATTTTTACGCAAGCATTAACCTGCTTATTTTAAACAGGTTAACGCCTGGATAAAAATAGTACACACATGAATGTAACTTGAGTGTGTTTAAGCTTTCAAACATGAGCTTTGCCAATTATAAGTTCTGCCTTAATAGAACATGTAAACCTATCTGTCTATATGTCAGTTCTCACTCACCATGATTAAATACCTGGAACACATTTTATTGTATATAGTCACTAATGTTAATTTCCTCAGTTTTATCACCCATCTGTTATTGCAGCCAAAGATATAACACAGGATAGTCTTTCTGAAATAAATTTATTTGTGGTCAGTGACATTGACGTGCTTACCTCAATCATGACGACAGTGCTCATCGTTTGGTGCTGTGCCAATTAAGACAGTCACCACTTAATCCTGGCTGTTCAATAGACCAGTTCTGCCGAGAGTCTGCCCTGTTAGTTATGTGCAGTCATTTTCAAGTAGGGGAACATGGGTGGATCTTCTGCCTACTTCTACCCCGCCTTCCCCACACATATCAAGGGGGCATGTCTGAAGTTGTTCCTGAGCTACCCCAAAAGTTCTGCCAGTTCTGGTGATCAGTGTAGATTCCATAGCACTATTCAAAGCTAAGTAGGAAGTTACTCTCTCAACCAACAGCACCAAGAAATATTAATTGGTGATTCATTGGCTGCTGTGAGCACATTCCAAAAAATGGACATTGTAATTCATTATATGGGAAGCACTTTGTGATGCTTTTGAAAGATGTGCTGAAGTGCGATAAAAATGCAAGTCTTATTATGTGCACTGGGAGCCATCTGATGGAAAAGTGAATCTTGTAGGTCTTTGTTTCGATGACAACTTCCAGCTTATATCAGATCAGCAGAGAAGAGGGTGTCATATTTGTTAAATAACTATCTGCCCAAACCACCCAATACTCCAGGATTATCCTGGAGAGCAAAGAAAATCCCTGGTCTCTTTTCTCCGCAACCCACCATTTCCTTAAACCTCTCAGGTGAACGTAAATGATCCCATGGCACTATTTCGAAGAAGAGCAGGTGAGTTATCCCTGGTGTCCTGGCCAATACTTATCCTGCAGCCTACATAACAAAAACAGATTATCTGGTCATTATCACATCGTTGTTTGTGGAAGCTTGCTTGCGCAAATTGGCTGCCGTGTTTCCCACATTACAATAGTGACTACACTCCAAAAGTACTTCATTGGCTGTAAAGCACTTTGAGTTGTCCAGTGGTCGTGAAAGGCTCTATATAAATGCAAGTCTTTCTTTCTTTCTCTGCCCTGCCCTGTCCACCCTCATCTCCAGCAAGTGAAGACAACCACTGGTGGGGATTCCACTGAAAGTCTGGAATGAATATCTAATAACCTTGACCCAGGAAAATGGGCCATGATGAGAAAAGCGAGTGAGACATAAAAACTTCAAGTAAATCAAATGGAAGGGTGGGAAAATTGAGAAAAAGTCAAAACGTCACAGGAAACAGAAAAAGAGACAGAAAGAGTGAAACACTTAAAGGATAGCAGGGAAAATCTCCAGATGCTAAAAATGAATCACTGTGCTTATATGGATGTATGGATAAAATGAGCAGAATTGAGTATACTCCAGTGGCGAAGTGAGACTGGTTGGTCCAGTGGGCTAAAACATTATCCTTTCATCTGTGAGGAGCTTGAACCCAGCTCTTATTGAGCACAATTCCACAAAATATAACAAGCCATAAGTCAGCACTAATTGCACAATTTCACTTGGAAAGGTCTTGGAAAAAGTGCTTGTTGGAAATATTATACTGGCACAACACAGACTGAGTTTCTGAGGCTGGGTTACTGAAGATGGCTGTGCGGAGCAAACTTCACATCTGCATCTGACCTAAGCTGTACCTGGCCACTTAATGGCTTGTCAAATTACCTTGTTGGAGTTCAGACAGCAAGATTGCAACCTGAAGAGATGACTTGAATATGGTGCAGCAAAGATTGATTTTATTTTTCCTCATTTCTAAAGAGCAGAATCTCATCACTGACAAATATTCAGAAGTATCTTAAGCAAAAGCATTTTAAATAATAAAACAATAATGAATTAGACGTACACCAATGCTTTTCAGATTCCCAGAAGGTTGGTATTTGTTAGTGCAATTTATACTGAAGTATAGTATACATGCAGTTTTGACGTGTTTATTTCCTGGAACATGTACTCAACCACATAAGCTTTTAATTAGGTTATGCGAAAATTGCTAAAGAAGGATGGTTTCCAGAATCAGCAACACAATTTCCATTTAAAAATGAAAGATCCACTTTATCGATCTGCCACTTGTCAGCATATTCGGTTTGATAGCTCCTCCTGTTTATTGACTGATAATCTTGGAAGTATTTTCTGTGAACTCATTCACATGCTTAGTAAGCTTTCCAACCAATCTAATTTGTTCTCTCTAAAAAGCCACAGATAATTTTGTTAGCTTTTTCTTCATTTTAATTATAAACTGTATTTCCAGAATTAAAATAAACTCTTTATGATAAAGTCACGTAATGGCCTAACCTAATGTTTTCCTCATTCTTATAATAAAAAAAATTGGGAACTGGGTGTCATCTCTTGGACCTGTGAGTTCAAATTCATCTGACTGATGGGATGAAAGTGTCTCCTGGCTTTAAGGGCCCTATATGAAAGGCCCACAGCAGAAAACTATGCCTTCATTTGGCAAACTGATTCAGAAAAGCTACAAGAATAATTTGTATAGGAAATAGAAATTTCATACCGATGCAACAGGGACTGCTCTTCTGAAGTTGACGGTAAGCATGTTATTGAAACAGAGTAGAAACGGGCTTTGCAGTTAGCTCGACTTCATCTGACCTAGCTTTACTTGACATGAGATACAACTTTATTGGTTCATTCCTGACTTTTAGGAAGGCAGGCTGCTGAGGCGAGGAGTCTAAGTGTCACCTCCACCAGCCACATCGCTTTGCCTGAGTCTCAAACCAATGAAATATTTCTCAACTATTCAGATATTCTGCAGACATCAAGGCCACGATTTTGCCGGCGCTCAGAGAGCGGGTTCAGAGGCAGGTCCACTGTCAAAATCGAAATGATTGACAGCGGGTTGGGAGTCCGCTCCGAACTCGCCTCCATGTAAGTTTCCAAAGTGTCGGGTCTGCAATTTCACAACAGACCTGACACCAAGCGGCGGGGGAGGCATTTAAGATAGTTAAATGCTTGTTAAACGCTTGTTAACTACTATTTTGCCAGCCAATTTCTATTTTACCACTTTTTTTTTACGAGGTTCACGTCGTTCGGAGATCACGTCAGGTAAGTGGGTCGGGTTCTCGATGTCTCCCCATTGCTGTGAATAGGTGACAGCTGCAAAAGTGGTATGAAAGCTACCATTTCACAGCTGTTCACTTTCCAATGTCAGAAGCTTGAGCCTTCAGGACTTGGAACACACTTTGGAGCTGTATGCAGTTTGGAAGTGTTTGGTGTAAACTCTCTATCCACTGTCACCTCCTTGGAGCAAACTCTCTCACCATTGACAGATCGCTTCTGTCATCTCAACTTCAGCTGCCATCTATTCCAGCACACATTGGTGCCTTTGAAAAAAATCTCACCTTGGTTCTCTGAATCCCTCCACGATCACCCCAACACCAACATCACCAGGCACACCAACAACAATACCAACCTTCTCCACAATCACCTGATGCTGCACAGGACACAGGGCATCAGCACCCGACAACATTGCTGCCCGGGAGGCCAGCGATGGCATCACCATAACCAGAATTACTTCACTTGATGCTGTACACCCTGGCTGCCACATGATGCATCAGGTTGACACCACCCCACACCAGCACCATAAAGCATCCCTACAATGTCCAAGCCATTCATTTCACGCTCATCACAATTGGGGGGGGGGGGGGGGTGGAAGGGTGGGGGGAGATGGTGGGAGTTATGTCTCAACATTCACTGGAACTCACTAAGACACTTCCAAAGGTAAACACAGATCTGTCCAATAAGGTAATGTGCTGAAAATATAGATTTCAATGTTTGACAACACATTAACAGAAACTTCACATGAACACTGGCTAAACCACCCAAGTGCCTACCCTTGTGTGTGTTGTTAGTTGGTATGCTTGCAGTAGGATGAGCGTGAGTGTGAGGGGTGGCTAGTGAGATGTGGAAGTGATAATGTAGATAGAGAGGGATGGGTGGAGGTGCAAGGTAAGTTGGAGTGAGTAAAGATGTGCAGGAGTAGGGTAGCGAAGGCAGAGTGATGTGATGAGTGGCACAGCAGGAGGAGGTTGAGAGTGGCTTGGCAGTAACGTTTCGTGATCTGCTCAGATCATTGAAAGGCTTGCGGCACTGCACCCAGGTCCTCCTGACCACATCCCTGCTTGTGTCCTCCTGTGCAATGTGCAACCAGGCTGCGTGGATCTCCTGGGGAGGTCTCTTCCGCCTATGGGAAGGGAACAGAATCTCCCTGCATGCTGTGACTCCCTCCATAAGCATATGGAGGGAGTCATGGGAGAGCCTGGGTGCAGCCGTGCACCTCTGTGCAGTGCTTGTCAGTGTTTGGAGCACCTCAATGCTGCAGAACACTGACAGCAGAACTGTCAAGATCAATTTGGACACGGTCCCTTTAAGGAAACCAGCTGGTGACGCATCATCAAATGATGTCATCAGACCCGCTTCCTATTAATTGGCTGGGAACCTCGCAGGGCGGGCTTAACAAGCCCAATCAACAAAAAATCACTTGGAGAGCGTGGGCTGGGACTGCGTTACCGACCCCAGCCGCCGAAATTGTGGCTCAACAGTTTTCAAAGCTGTTTTCATTTTTTTTTTTTTTTTTTTTAAGATGTCATCTTTATGTAATTTCCCAAAAAGGGTTTTGCTTTTCCTTATATATTTACAAAAAAAATGCACTAGTGTTAGGGATGAAGAAAAGATCTGAATAATAGTTACAGGTTTCATTGGTCGAGAAGGAAATAGGGTAGTTGAGTGCGTAATCCCATAATCCTACCACTCTGATGTGGTGACAAAAAGTCTTTGAAGCTGATTTTTATTCATGGTGATTTTATGGCGTTACAAAAGCAAGAACAAAGTCAACAAGGCAGACAACTCAATATTGCTTTTACAGTATGTTCGTGAATTGACTGCACACTTGATTTGAATCTTACAACATAGGAGGGTACTGTACTTAAAAAACAAACTAAAGGGAAATAGTTCAATTTTGTAAGCCATAACCAAATAGTATAGCCACAATTTATAAAAGCAAATAACGATCAACTTGAGATCAGTGACGAAATTCAGTCCCGTGGATCAACACCCTTTGAGTCTGAATCCTGGCCAGTGCTGAATTTTAACATTGATGATGACTCCAGGATTCTTATCCAGCATCATGAAAACTACTGATCCATATTACAAAGATGCAGTGGGGAAAGAGTTAAACTGACATCGCTGGTAGTTTCACTGAATAGTGTAAGGACAGGGACTAACATGAAAGACCACATCCATAAAGATACAGTCAAAGATAGCTGACCTTTGGAGAGATATAAAACAATTAAATGGAGACAGCATGTCCAGCATTTCAACTGCCCGTAAGAACTTTATTACCTAGGTTACATTCCAAGGTATCTTTTAATTAGCATTCAGCAGTTTGAGTGATTGATTGAAGAGGCAGCTTATACATGTTTATATTAAGATTCGTAACCAATCCGTGAAGGTGCATGCAGGCCAAGATCCAATCAGGTGGCAGGAATTAATTTTGAATGAGCTGGACATGTGTATTGTAATGTATAAAAATGCAGTGTTTGCTGTACCAATTTGGAAAAGTCTGGCTAAGACAGAGCAGACTGTTTCCCCACCGGTGCAATAAAGACAGCTTGACTATCGATCTACAGTAAAACCTTGTGTCAAGTGTTGGTTTAAAGTACTCCACAACACAAGAACAGCCACTTAATGATGGAACCACAGCAAACTTCAGCTAAATGTCTTTATTCAGGCTTTAAGACTCTACATAGTAGGTCATTAGCAAGCTTTTAAAACACTTTGGCCTAGAAATTGGGTATAGCCCCGCTTGGGGCACTAGAATTGGTGCAGCGCAAGGTTTATAGCCAGATGCAACTTATCGCCACCTGGCGCGATATTGGGTTGCATCGCCCCTCAAGGTGATTGAGGCGCAAATTCAGGCATTACACGGGACTCCTAAGGCACTAAACTTCCGGTGCAACCCAATATCGGAGCGGACGGGCGCAGCGCAGGTGCTCTCAATTACCGATGACCACGAGACTTCCAGGCACCGGCCAGCTCTTAAAGGGGTGGGTCAGTCAGCTTCAGCATCCACACTCTGCACCTTGCAGGCCTCAGAAATCGGCGCAGGCCCTTCTCTGGCGCTAAAAGCTTGGACCAGATGGAGAAGGTGAGACAGAGAGCAGAGCGCTTCACCAATGAGGCTCTGGAGCAATTGGTAGCCGCAGTGGAGCGCCGGCGAGATGTTCTCTACCCAGACAATGGCAGGAGGCCGAATCATAAGTGTTGTGTATGTGTACCTTTAAGAGAATAACTGGTCTCAGACTGCAGTACCGGCAGTGACCACCCCTGTATAAAAAGGCGCTAGCAACCTTCTGTACTTTCAGTTCCCGATTGTCTCCATTCAGTAAAGACTTGTTAAATCAACTCCTGCATTCCGTGTCTCCATTAACACACGGATTTAATACTAGCGACGAGTAAGAAACGAACTTACCTGCAACTCGGCAGCACCTCAGACGACGTTATTGACGGTCGAAGCCAGAAGAGAGAAAAATAAAAAAATAATCCACAGAAACTCGAGAAACGGGCGTCGACCGTGGGCAACCGCCCTCCAAATCATCGACTTGAAAAGTGCAGGAGAGACTGTCGAGAGCCAGGCTTGGTCTCCAGTCTGTGGTTTCCCAGCCAATCGGGCTGGTGGCAGGTAGTGCATTGATCCTTCCTGGGCTGCGGCGGGCTAGAGCTCGATCGGGTGGCTCTGCAACGGGGCTGGGCAGCGAGTCGGGAAGCGAAGAGAGAGAGAGAGGGTGGAGCACACAGGGCACGGCTGGTGCTTCGCAGCCGGGCAGCGTTCGGACCCAAGAAGAGGGAGGGAGGTGTCCCAGAGGGTCCGCTCCACGACGGGAACGGTTAAAAATAAAAATACCGCGGAGAGCGGCGTTGACAGCAGCGGCAGCGGCGGGAAAGCGCGGGAGGTGCCATCTTAACTCGGCGGGGAAGAAAGAAAAGCACGGGAGGCACCATTTTGTTAAATCGGGGACGAAGGCAAAGCGCGGGAGGCGCCATCTTAGATTTTCAAGATGCCAAAGACTGGTGATATCACTTCCTTTGATAATGCAATAGAAGACTGGACCACGTATGTGGAAAGAGTCGAGGTATATTGCGAGGCAAACGAAATAGCCGAGGAGAAAAAGGCATCGGTATTGCTAAATTTAATGGGCGCAAGAACGTACGGCCTATTGCGGGACCTGATTACTCCAGCCAAACCAAAGGCGAAGAGTTTTAACGAAATTGTTGCTATCCTACAGGAACACCTAAATCCTACGCCGCTGCTGATAGCAGAAAGATTTAAATTCCACAGGAGAAATCAGCATAAAAATGAGAGCAATGCTGATTACCTTACGGAACTACGCAAGCTATCAAAGCACTGCCAGTTCGGAGCAGGACTGGCAGATACCTTACGGGACAAATTTGTCTGTGGACTCCTGAGTGAAGGAACCCAGAAGAGGTTACTCTCAGAGAAAGAGCTGACGTTAGATAAGGCTTTCAGCGTGGCAGTATCGTATGAAGCAGCAGCAAGGGGAGCTGCGGAAATACAACAAAAGCCACAGGAATACGGCACCCACGAAATGACACGGGGATTTGCAAAATGTTATCGCTGCGGCAGAACAAACCATGACCAGAAGGACTGCTGGTCCAAGGACAAAATATGCAGGCAATGCGGAAAGATGGGACACATTGCACGAGTTTGCAGGTCTGAGAAGAAGACCAACGACAATAAAAAGGCTACTAAGGAACAGTACAGGAAAGTACAAAAGATGACGGACAGTAGTTCCGAAGACCAGATGAGCGATAGTGAATCCGGGAACAAGAGCCTAAGCTGTCTTAAACTTCACAACGTAATCGCAAAAGAGGATCACCGAACCATGTGGGTCACCCTCACGATAGCAGGGTCCCAAGTCAAAATGGAATTGGATACAGGATCAGCTCTAACCATCATGAATCGACGAGACTACGAGCGGCTATTCTCACACATACCCTTGAGAGACATCCATTGTCTTGAGGACATATACGGGGCAAAAAGTATACCCCAGAGGAGAAATAAGGGTGCCTGTCGAATACAACGGCAAGAAAATACGGAAATTGTATCTCTACATTCTGCAAGATGGTGGACCACCGTTATTGGGACGTGAATGGATCAGAAAGATAAGTTTAGATTGGCACTCCATTCAGGCACTGACGGTGGCTGGTAAAAAGGATGACGACGTCACTCCTGGATGATTGTCAACAATCTTAGCTGACGCCAAAGAGGTATTTCAACAAGAACTGGCCACTCTTAAAGGCGTAACCGCCTCGATAAAAATAGAGGAGAATGCAATTCCCAAGTTTTTCAAAGCAAGACCGGTACCATATGCAATTCGCCCAGCCGTTGAGGCAGAGCTGGAGAATCTGGAGAATGCAGGCGTGTTATCTAAGGTAGACTGGAGCGAGTGGGCGACACCCATCGTTCCTGTCATGAAGAAAACGTTAAACAATAAGTCTGAGGAGCCAAGGAAGGTTCGCATCTGTGGGGACTTCAAGGTGACAGTGAACCCAGTCCTTCACACAGTACAATATCCTCTTCCAAGGATAGAAGATATCTTCACCTCACTATCTGGAGGGAAGCGTTTTACAAAAATTGACCTAGCACAAGCATATTTGCAGATGGAGGTTGAAGAATCCTCTAGGAAGTATCTTACGATAAACACTCACAAAGGTCTTTTCCAGTATAATCGACTGGTATTCGGAGTAGCATCAGCTCCAGCGATATGGCAAAGAGCGATGGAACAAGTCCTGCAAGGGATTCCGAGGACTCAGTGTTACTTGGACGACATCCTGGTGACAGGTGAAGATGACAGTGAACACCTTGCCAACCTAGAGCAGGTACTCACTAGACTACGTGAACATGGGCTACGAGCCAATCACCCCAAGTGCGAGTTTTTTAAGAAATAGATATCGTATTGTGGCCACGTGATTGATGAAGAGGGGTTACATAAGTCCCCTGACAAAATTGAAGCGGTAGTTAAGGCTCCAGCGCCTGAAAATGTGTCGCAACTGAGGTCATTCCTCGGATTGGTGAATTACTACCATAAGTTTTCGCCGAATTTGTCCACAATTCTGCATCCACTGAACGCCCTACTACGAACGGGAGTAGCATGGAAATGGAGCGGTGAATGTAAGCGGGCCTTTCAGAAGAGTAAGGATCTAATCACTTCAAGAGAAGTATTGGCTCACTACAACCCATCACTACCGATAAGACTGGCGTGTGATGCGTCTCCCTACGGCATGGGGCGGTACTGTCACAAATTCCTTGATGGTTCCGAGAGGCCGATAGCTTTTGCGTCACGCTCGTTAACTTCAGTCGAGCGTAACTACGCCCAGATTGACAGAGAGGCCCTCAGCCTAGTGTGGGGGGTGAAGAAGTTCAATCACTACCTGCACGGTCAAAAATTTACTCTAATAACTGATCATCAACCTCTTGTCTCCATTTTCAACCCTCAGAAGGGCGTACCGATAATGACAGCACAACGGCTACAGAGGTGGTCCCTTTTCCTAGGGGCACACCAATATGACATCGAGTACAAAGGAACTAAACAGCATGGGAATGCTGATGGATTGTCGCGCCTACCGTTGCCGACGGTGGAAGAGGAACTTGCAGTGGATCCAATGGAGATATTCCACTCGACCATAGTCGAATGTCTCCCTGTGACGAATGCAAACATAGAAAAGGAAACACGAAATGACCCGACACTATCCCGGGTCTATGATTTAACGGTGAAGGGATGGCCAGCACATGGCGAACCACTGCTGCCAGCATTCTCGCCGAGAAGAGAACAGCTGTCAGTGTGCAGAGGAACCTTGATGTGTGGATCCAGAGTAGTGATTCCACCCAAATTGAAGGATAGAGTGCTCAATGAGCTTCATGAAGGCCATCTGGGAGGGGTAAAAATGAAGAACTTAGCTAGAGCGTTTGTGTGGTGGCCGGGAATCGATAGAGAAATCAAAGAGATGACCAAGAGCTGTACAGGATGCCAGAAGGTCCAAAACGCCCACCACAAGCCCCTCTACATCCATGGGAGTGGCCCTCATCTCCATGGCAAAGGGTGCACATTGATTTTGCTGGTCCCTTTATGGACTCGATGTTTTTAATTGCGGTGGATGCGCATTCAAAGTGGCCAGAGGTAATAAAAATGTCCTCAACCTCTACAGAAAAAACTATTCCAGTCTTACGAACCATATTCGCCAGAAATGGGCTGCCTGAACAGATTTGCTCTGACAATGGACCACAGTTTGTGTCTGAAGAGTTCCGGAGGTTCTTAAGGAACAATGGTGTTAAGCATTACACATCTGCCCCATATCATCCAGCCACTAATGGATTGGCTGAGAGGTTTGTTCAAACATTCAAGAAGGCTATCAAGGCAATGTGTAATGAAGATATACTCCTACAACACAAGGTGGACAACTTCTTGTTTGCCTACCGGAATGCGACACATGCGGTTACCAACCAAACTCCTGCCATGATGTTCTTCAATCGAAGACTACGATGCCGCTTGGATTTGGTTAAGCCGAACATCAGAAGAGATGTGGAGAACAGGCAGTTTCAGAATATGAATGAAAGACCGACCAGGAGTTTTAAGATAGGTCAACCAGTTTTGGCCCGGGACTACCGCACAGAGAAATGGCAGCCAGGAACAATTTGTACACGGCAAGGACCTCTCATGTATACCGTGGACGTTGAAGAGAGCATTGTAAGACGCCATGCTGACCAGATTCTAGAGTCACGGGAAAACGTCAACTCCACACTACGATCTGATACACCTGGCGATGAAACTGACGTACCAATTGCATCTACCGCAGAATCGGTGATATTGGAAGCAGATGAACCAAACAACGACATTGATCCCGACTCAACCTTGCCAGAAGAACCTGATACCCCAAAGAGGCGTTATCCAGACAGAATCAGGAAGCCTCCTCAAAGACTGAACTTATAATTGATTAACCTCAACCAATGTATCTAGCAACCGTAATTGTGATTGTAATTAGTTATCATTTAGCTGTTAAATGAATGTTATGTACTGTTTATCTAAAAGGGGAGGAATTGTTGTGTACGTGTACCTTTAAGAGAATAACTGGTCTCAGACTGCAGTACCGGCAGTGACCACCCCTGTATAAACAGGCGCTAGCAACCTTCTGCAGTTTCAGTGCCCGATTGTCTCCATTCAGTAAAGACTTGTTAAATCAACTCCTGCATTCCGTGTCTCCATTAACACACGGATTTAATAATAAGGACTACCGACGAGCTTGGAGGGATGTATGCCAGAGGGTCAACTCCAGCAACATGGTGACCAGGAGCCCTGTCCAATGCAGAAAGAAATTCAACGACCTCACTCGGGTCATGAGGGTGCGTGTTGTTTCTGCAAACTTCTGCATCCCTTCATTTGCACCTGACTTTATGGCAACAGGGTGGCCTGTGCCCCATTGGCCATCTGCCAGCAAGCACCCATGGCCCTTTCTGTGCACACACATCCACATTTGACTCAAAGCGTCATGTAAGGGCTCTTGCACCATGGGGGGCATGAGATAATCACTCAGGGCATCAGGTAACATAACTTCCCCTCCTTTCCCCTGCAGTCCAAGCTGGCAAGGATTGGCAAAGACCAGCTTCGCACCGGTGGAGGACCTCCACAAGTGGTCACTCTCACGGATCTCGAGGAGAGAGTCCACCAGATTCTTGGAGGACGTCTGAATGGTCCTGTAACCACTGCAGCTGCCGACCCCATTGTCGACAGCGATGGTAAGGTTCGCACCTTTTACAACTGGCTCCTTCCACTTGTTCCCCCCGCCAGCATGCTTTCTCACTGTGGACCCATGTCATAGCCTTGCTGCAATCTGGCATCCCTTGCTGCCAAGCTGTCCTTTTGCTAAAGCCACTCTTCCACCTCCCTGCTTTCAGATGCTGCATCACCAGCTCGGGAGCCGGGCCCTCAAGCTGCCAGTGCCAGTGACTCCAAAGGCTCAATGAGAAAAGTACTGTCTAACAGAAGGTCAGCAACTCTCTCCAGCAACGATCAGAATGGCCAGCCCAAATGGCTGCAGCTTTTATACTAGTGCTGTCCCCTTTAAATAAGCACCCCCCCCCGCCCCCCGAGTCCGAGAAGGGCCTGGGAACGCTCCATCCAACTGTCACTAATAGCGCCAGGCGGAAAGGTTGCGGGCGCTACCGAATATCCGGTCAGGGGCGCCAAAAAGGCGTTGCACACTGAAATGACGTCATGATCTGCCTGTGCCCGCGGGCACGCACAAAGCGTTAGCGCTAGCGCTAAAAGGCTACTCAATATGGGAGGTGGCGCTATATTCACTGCGCCCGCCCGAAAATTGGGTAACGCCCCAATTCTCGGCTCTTTAGGCGCTAATCACTGGCGCTACCAACCGAATTTCTAGGCCTCTATTATGTTGCTCGGTAGATAGGATATTAGTGTGTGTGCCAGGATAAGTGCAGCATCCCTGTTGCAAACTTGAAATGTCTCAAATTCTGTAATAAACTTCACCTTCACATTTACCCAACTTTTAATAATTCAAACGTGGACGACTAATGGCTATCCACATAAGCAGATGATGAATGGGGGGGGGGGGGCGGGGAGTTCAACTAGCCCTAACAGCTTCATCTCCCTTCGTAATTCATCATGGAGTGATGCGAAATCTCCAACATTTTGCCATGTTGACTATGAAAAAATTGTGTGGCTATAAGCAAATTGAGGAAATAATAAAACTTTATGAAAATATTTTAAATCTGGAATGTACGAGTTATTTTGTTTTACATTTCAGATACTTATTCTACAAATCATGGCCCGGATTTTCCAAGGGCCTATGAGCGCGTACAGTTGTAAGTGCCCCGCAAGTTCTGGGTTTCTGCATGTGATGCGCGTGCACGAAAACCCGGATCTTGCGATCTGTCAAGTTTCAACTTGACAGACTGTACCCATGCGCAGGAAATGGACATTCGCTGGTGCAGAGTGCCCAACTACTGTCCAGCGAATGCCCATCAAAACGCTTACGCTTGGTAATTAAATTAAGAAATTTAAGAAAGGAGGGAGAGAGAAAACGGGAAACTACAGACCAGTTAGCCTGACATCAATAGTAGGGAAAATGCTAGAATCCTGGTAACAGGGCACTTAGAAAATAATAATAGGATTGGGCAGAGTCAACACTGATTTATGAAAACAAATTCATCAAACATGATTTCCCTAAGAGTTTTTTGAGGTTGTAACTAGCAGAATAGATAAGGGGGAGCCAGTGGATGTGGTATATTTGGATTTTCAGAAGGCATTCAATAAGGTGACACACAAGAGGTTATTGAACAAAATTAGGGCTCATGGGATTGGGGGTAATATACTAGCATGGATTGAGGATTGGTTAACAGACAGAAAACAGAGTAGGAATAAATGGGTCATTTTCGGGTTGGCAGGCTGTAACTAGGGGGGTACCGCAAGAATCAATGCTTGAGCCTCAGCTATTCACAATCTGTATCAATGATTTGGATGAGGGGACCAAATGTAATATATCCAAGTTTGCTGATGATACAAAGCTAGGTGGGAATGTAAGTTGTGAGGAAGATGCAAAGAGGCTTCAAGGGGATACAGACAGGCTAAATGAGTAGGCAACATGGCAAATGGAATATAATGTGGAGAAATGTGAAGTTATCCACTTTGGTAGATTTTTGGATATTAAGGGAATCAAGGGATATGAGGATAGTGCAGGAAAGTGGAAATGAGGTAAAAGATCAGCAATGATCTTATTGAATGGAGGAGCAGGCTCGAGGGGACAAATGGCCTACTCCTGCTCCTACTTCTTATGCTCTTATTTTTTTTACGGGATTCCTATTATGCTTATGGGGATTCCGTACGTAAATGGAATTCCCATAAGCATAATGGGAATCCCCGTTTTTGATTGGTTGGGCCAGCCCACCTGATCCCAGGGACAGTTGCGGACCTCATTCGCCCCTGGGATACGTGTGCCTTTACGCAGGCGTACACCTGCAAGCCCAGGGGCGCGGGTCTTCGCAGCTCTGGAGGCACCAGGTAGGTGCATACTTTTCTTGCAGTTCGGAAGCATTCACCCGCGGGAAACCTCGGACCGTAATTTCCAGCCCATTATTTGTTTTTAGCATTGCTCAATTCATCCACTAAGCCCCAGCAATGGCTCAAGAATAATTTGATTAAGTGCTTGGCACTTGCCCAAATATGGCAAAGAAAGAGAAAGGAAATAAGATTTGAACTTATTAAAATGAAACTGAATTTTATTTGTCCTATTTAGCAGGTGACAGCTGCCTGATTAATCCATGATAATGCACAAATTCAATTTACAGAAAGCATTTGGCACATGGGATTTTAGACCCTATGTCATCACTGAAAAAGAACATATTGAAACATACATTTTGAAATCTCAGGTATAGAATTTGAATACCTTAGCTTCTGACGTAGGCTCAAGAAAGCACAAACGACTACCAAATCCTTCAGCTGACAGGCAAAATTTACGTTGTTCCTTCTGGATGGTGGCAATGGACTGAAGTACAACTTCATCATCCTGTGAAGAGAAAAATGAGTCTGATGAGAACAACTTTTAATTTTGCTAACATTTTGATTGTCAAGTGTTTGAGCTGCTATCAAGAATACACTTGCAACTTAACTTCCAATAACCTTCCGACTGTCAATATGAATTGGTTCCCAAATGATCCTTATTATTGGCTTGAGATCATATTTGGCCAAAATAACTAGGCTGAAAAACGATATCTTTGCAATATATGCCCCAATATAATTTATGATTCCGTCCTACATATTTACTGCTCACAGTGCAAGCTCTACACAGTGAACTGCTCATTGTACTACAGCGCAAATATGCAATGTCATTTCAATAATTAAATTAAATACAATGCAGCATATCTATCCCATCATTTTTTTGCTTAAATATGGGGTTGAATGTTAGGGAAGGAGGCGGAATATGTAGATTAATAATAAATAGAAAAAACAAAGAGGATATGTAGGGAAGTTCTGTTGATTATGTTACTGGTATATTATACAGCCATGGAAGAGATCCTGAGATTACAAGCACTTCTTCATAACAGGACGAACTCACATTTCACTGAGCTCTATAGTAAGCCACCCAAATTTCCAAGCCCCTCAGTGGGCATCCAGGGATCCCTTCAGGGACAGAGTTTCTTTGCATTCAGTAATCATTTGCACCAATACCGAAATGGAGGCCGTAATTCACGAACACAATTCTGTACAACTTAGTTGGAGATAGCATATAATTCTTTCTGATTGAGCAAGTTCCAGACCATATCCATCCAGACAAATCATGATGCTTACACTGGTTGGTGCCACGTTAACGGGATATACAGGTAAGCTCTATAGAGAAGATGATTGATTCACCAACTCATTCAAAGTTTGACAAGGATCTTAAGTGGAAAAATTAAGAGGATTCCGATTAATAATGATCTAGATCTTTTCCTCTTTCCTTCCTTTTCACCCCTCCTTTCCTGAAATGGTATGGTTGAAGGATGTTGATAGTTCTCTATCTCAACTACCTTTTCATCATGGATTAGGTTCTAAGGGCAAGATTCATTAGGTGCATGGTACATATGGTCCATGATTTGTCAGTCATTACATTTTCATTCATTATAACAATAACTAAAGCCATTGTTAACAAAAAATGATTTCCATTAACCAAGACTGTCTCACAACTAAAATTAAAAATGGAAAACTACTAAAACTTAACATTTTGTGCAACTAAAATCACACTAGTATTCCATTAGCAGTCTGGGACACAATTCTAATACATATTATACAAGAAGCAGAGCAGGTTGCCTACCACTGCTCTTCTGAGAAGATTCTTCCCGAAGCCTCCCTTTAAATTTTTCAAATATTATGTGGAAAAACTGACAGGGAGTTCCATTTTGATAAATAAAAGGCAACTTCATGTCACTGTTGTGGGGTTAACTTGGCAGCTATTTTTACTCAGAGTGAATTGAGAGGAAAAAAACAGATGGCCAATTTCTCTAATTAGTTTTAGAATTGTGATTTACAAAAGTACGGTGAATTCCACAAAACTGATTTAAACTGTCTTTTATATGCATGTATTTGTTGAGGAGAAGGATAACACTTCTGGGAAATAAAATATTTTTCACATTAGATGCATACATTAATTTCACTGGGATGAAAATCAGACGGGCTCTACAATAGTCGGGTGAACAACTCCGTAGGTTACCACCCAGGCAGTAAAAATGAAAATTACTTCCGCTGTTTCAAGGAAAGATTTTAGTAAGGAAAAAATCTATGGGAAGGAAAGGATAACCATACTTCTTTTCAACTGTTTGATTTTAAAAGGGTTCCTGATTGTGACCATTGCTTTTAACTCACCCAGTGCAATAATGAATGTCAAGGCTCTAATGATGGTTTGTTATAGGATGAATTCATTATCATTAAATCAATAAACAAATTACTTATAGTTTCATATGCTGTAAGTAATTAGGTAATGCAAAAAATGCTTGACTTCAAACTAAAGATGACAATTCAGTGGTAATGTCAAGTTAATAGCCAGAACAAGAGGTGAGTGGATAGAAACATTTAAATTCTAAGCTAAGTGGCAATATGGATTTTATAATAATTTAACAACCTACCACTCTGCTACTGTTGTAGCAATAATGATGACTGAATACTTTTGGCACTGCTTAAATGAATGGGAAAGCTAATAAGTAATTTTCTTTGAAATGCCATAGGATCAGAAAGGACCACTGTGTTATAACACAGGGGTAGGTACTAGTGTGTTGCGAGCTGATGTAGTTCTTCAGGTGTCTAAAGTATGCTTCTAAAACACTAATCAGAAATAGACTAGTCAGTAGAGAGCACATTCAATCATAGATAATTTTGCCTGAGTGATGTACCACTATTGATCTGCCTCATGGCCGCTGATGGACACCATCCCATTTGGGGAATATGATATTTTGTTGCATTGCAATCACAATTGGCAGTTGGAAAACGCACTGCAGTGAGGGGAAGAGTTAATTCATTTGCACACTGAACAAACAAACAAACGAGTGATTGACCAAAAATCGAGCGAGGTGACTAAATGAACTCTCCTCCACTGCACTGTGCCTTCACAGCAGGTAGCCTCATTGCAATTTGATCTCTTATGCTATAGTTAATAATAGTTAAAAGTTCTTTTTAGGTTTTCATACTTAAATGTTTGAATGCTTCATTAACATGGGTAAATTCTTCTCCTTTTGAGTACCTGTACTGATACACATTTTGAAAGTCTTGTTAAAAATTTATATTATTGGTGAGGCTGCCTTGCATTTGCAAGACAATCTTCCACCATATCTGCCACCTACAATATGATCCCACCACTGAACAAATCTTCCTTTCAAAATATTCTGGGTTTACTTTATTTATACCATTTAATATTTTATATACCTCAATGATTTACTTCCAGACTGAAGAACTCCAATAATCCTCTTTACACTTGGCATCATTCTTGCTCGTCCCTGCACCCGCCATAATGCATGTATCTCTACTTTGAAGCATGGCAACTAAAACTGAACACAATACTCCAAATGTGATCTAACCAGTGTATGATAAATGCCTTAGTACAATCTGTGTAGCTCCATGCTCCAGTTTTCTGGCTCTATGTCCCAACATTGTATTAACTGACATATAGGTTGTTAAACCTGTAATTTAACACTGTTTGAATAAAATGCCACATTTCTTTGCAAACAAAAGCAGTAATTATTACTGTTACTGACTCAGCAACAATAATTAAAGTAGTATTTATTTTGTTTAACAATACTTTGAGGTAATTAAAGGTTTTTTTTTGTCTTTCTTTATAAACCAAAGCTTCTTGTGAAATCTATTAAAGATGACTAATTTGTCTATAGCAACATTTATAATACTGCATCCCTACACCAGCCCAGGAGGGGTATTATGTATGATATGTATATTAACACAGCACAATAATGGATACTTGGAACAGTAATGCAATCATGGATTTTACATACTGTAATGAACTAAGAAAAGATAGCCATCCATGGCTAAGTAAAGTAATTAAGGATAGTATCCGACTAAAAACAAGGGCATATAAGGTAGCCAAATCTAGTGGGAGGATAAAAGATTGGGAAGTCTTTAAAAGACAGCAAAAAATAACTAAAAGATTGATTAAGAAAGGGAAGATAGATTATGAAAGTAAATTAGCAAAAAATATAAAAACAGATAGCAAAAGTTTCTGTAGTTATATAAAAAGAAAAAGGGTGGCTAAAGTAAATGTTTGTCCCTTAGAGGATGAGACCGGGAAATTAATGGTGGGAAACATGGAGATGGCAAAAACGCTGAACAATTATTTTGTGTCAGTCTTTACGGTAGAGGACACTAAGAATATCCCAACACTGGACAAACAGGGGGCTCTAGGGGGGGGGGGGGTGGAGAAGCTAAATACGATTAAAATCACTAAGGAAGTGGTACTTGGTAAAATAATGGGACTCAAGGTGGGATAAATCCCCTGCCCCTGATGGCTTACATCCTAGGGTCTTGAGGGAAGTGGCGGTAGGGATTGTGGATGCATTGGTAATAATTTTCCAAAACTCCCTGGACTCAGCAAAGGTCCCGGCAGATTGGAAAACTGCTAATGTAACACCCTTATTTAAAAAGGGTAGTAGGCAGAAGGCTGGAAACTATAGACCTGTTAGCCTAACATCTGTGGTTGGTAAAATTTTAGAGTCCATTATTAAGGAGACAGTAACAGGACATTTGGATAAACATAATTTAATAGGACAAAGTCAGCATGGTTTTATGAAGGGGAAGTCATGTTTGACAAATTTGCTTGAGTTCTTTGAGGAAGTAACATACAGGGTGGATAAAGGGGAACCAGTGGACGTAGTGTATTTAGACTTCCAAAAGGCATTTGACAAGGTGCCACACAAAAGATTATTGCTCAAGATAAAAAATCATGGGATTGGGAGTAATATTCTGGCATGGGTGGAGGATTGGCTATCTAACAGAAAGCAGAGAGTTGGGATAAATGGTTCGTTCTCAGACTGGCAATCAGTAACTAGTGGTGTTCCGCAGGGGTCAGTGCTGGGTCCCCAACTCTTTACAATCTATATTAATGATTTGGAGGAGGGGACCGAGTGTAACATATCAAAGTTTGCAGATGATACAAAGATGGGAAGGAAAGTAGTGAGTGAGGAGGACATAAAAAACCTGCAAAGGGACATAGACAGGCAAAGTAAGTGGGCAGAGATTTGGCAGATGGAATACAATACTGGAATGTGTGAGGTTATGCACTTTGGCAGGAAAAATCATAGAGCAACTTATTATCTTAATGGCAAGAAACTGGAAAGTACTGTAGTACAAAGGGATCTGGGGGTCTTGGTACACGAAACTCAAAAAGTTAGTATGCAGGTGCAGCAAGTGATCAAGAAGGCCAATGGAATGTTGGCTTTTATTGCTAGGGGGATAGAATATAAAAACAGGGAGGTATTGTTGCAGTTGTACAAGGTATTGGTGAGACCACACCTGGAATACTGCATACAGTTTTGGTGTCCATACTTAAGAAAAGACATACTTGCTCTCGAGTCAGTACAACGAAGGTTCACTCGGTTAATCCCGGGGATGAGGGGGTGGACATATGAGGAGAGGTTGAGTAGATTGGGACTCTACTTATTGGAGTTCAGAAGAATGAGAGGCGATCTTATTGAAACATATAAGATTGTGAAGGGGCTTGATCGGGTGGATGTGGTGAGGATGTTCCCAATGATGGGTGAAACTAGAACTAGGGGGCATAATCTTAGAATAAGGGGCTGCTCTTTCAAAACTGAGATGAGGAGAAACTTCTTCACTCAGAGGGTAGTAGGTCTGTGGAATTTGCTGCCCCAGAAAGCTGTGGAAGCTACATCATTAAATAAATTTAAAACAGAAATAGACAGTTTCTTAGAAGTAAAGGGAATTAGGGGTTACAGGGAGCGGGCAGGAAATTGGACATGAGTCTATGTTCGGAACGGTCATGGCCCTGTGGGTAACGGAGCGGGCCCAGGGGCCGTGTAGCCTGGTTCTGCTCCTACTTCTTGTGTTCTAATTATGTGTTAGATTTCAGGAGATGGTTCTATTCCTGTTCCTGGCTGGGGTGGCGATCACCTTTTACATAAGGTAAGTACTGTAGAAAATATAGGGACAGTGATCTCCTGGACGAGTCTCGATTGCCTAGATGGGTCGGAGAGGAATTTCCCAGATTTTTTTCTCCCAAATTGGCCATTGGGTTTTTTATCTGGTTTTTCGCCTCTCCCAGGAGATCACATGGGTTCGGGAGGGATGTAGAGTGAATGGTGAAGCAGGCTCGAGGGGCCGATTGGCCTACTCCTGTTCCTAGTTCTTATGTTCTTATAATGGTTACCTGAAATGACTTAAATTATGATCTTGCAATTGCTGCCTGATATCAGTTATTATTATATAAATTTCTGTGTGTGTGTTACCAGTACAGATGTCACACTGGAGGAACCCCACCACCTTGTACAGTATGGCTGTTCCCACCAGAATTACCCAGGTCTTAGTCTAATTATTTATTCAGGGTGAGCTCCTGTCTGCAAAGGGAACTGTGTGTGATAGCTCGAAGACAAGGAGCAAGACACTTAAAGCACTGCTGCAGCTATCTAAAGGGTTCCCATTTGATATAACCATAAAGAAAAATAATTTAAAGCGTCATACTATTTCTATTGGGTGTCAACCTTGACTCACTACAGGGGAGTTCTCCCGGTGCCCCAGCCAACATTTATCCATCAACCAACATCAATAAAAACAGATTATCTGATTATTTATCTCATTGCTGTTTGTGGTACATTGCTATGTGCAAATTGGCTTCTGCATTTCCCTACATTACAACAGAGACTACACTCCAAAAGGTACTTCATTGGCTGTAAAGCTTTGGGACATCCTGAAGTCATGAAAGGTGTTATATAAATGTAATTTAAAAAAATTCTTTCTTTCAGTGGTAGCACTCCCGCCTCGGAGTCAGAAGTACCTTAGAATTAGGCACCAACGTAGTGAAGTTACAATACAAGGCTACCCTCCATGCTAAATACCAAAAGGCAGCAGGCTATAGACAGAGCTAAGCAGGCATATAACCAACAGGTCAGAGCAAAGCTCTATAGCCTTATCACATCCAGCCGAGAATGGTGGTGGACAATCAGGCAACTAACACAAGGAGGCGGCTCCATGAGCATTCCCATCCCCAACTATGGTGAAGTCCAACATGTGAGATGAGGCTGAAATGTTTGAAAGCATCTTCAATCAAAAGTGCCAAGTGGATGATCATACTCAGCCTTCTCCTGAGGTCTCCACCATCAGATACCACCACCACCCGAGGTCTCCAGCCAATTCAGTACATGTCATGTGTCTATGTCTATTCTTAATGTCACAAGAGCTGAATGCCAGAGGAGATGCAAGGGCAACGCTCCTGACATCAAGGCAGCATTCAACTGAGTTTGGCACCAAGGATCCCTAGAGAAACTGAGGTCAGTGAGGGTTAAGGGGAAAACCCTCCAGTGGCTGGAGTCATAACGAACACAAAGGAATAGAGTTGTGGTTGTTGTAAGCCAATCATCACAGCCCCAGAGCATTGCTGCAGAAATTCATGAGAACAGCATCCTTAGCAACTTCATCAATGACCTTCCCTCCATCATAAGGTCAGGAGTGGGGACATAACTGATGGTTTATATGGTGCTCAACCTTTATCTACATTTCCTCCAATAATGAAGAAGCCTATGCTAGCCTACCACAGGGCTTGGAAACTATCCAGGCTTTGTCTGGCAAGTGACAGGTAACATTTGTGCCCCATGAGTGCAAGGCAATGACCATAGAATCCTAGAATCACACAGAACAGGAGGAGGCCATTCAGCCCATCCTGCTTGTGCCGGCTTTTGAAAGAGCTACCAATTAGTCCCGCTCCCGTGCTTTTTACCCATAACCCTGCAATTTTTTCCTTTTGAAGCATATATCCAATTCCCTTTTGAAAGTTACCATTGAATCTGCTTCCACCACCCTTTCAGGCAGTGATTTCCAGATCATCATAACTCATTGCATAAAAGACATTCTCCTCTTCTCCCCTCTGGTTCTTTTGCCAATTACTTTACCATCTCGCACAAGAAAAGCCCCAGTCGCTCATCATCCTGGATATCACCATTGACCAGATGCTTAACTGGATCAGCCATATCAACACTGTGGCAAAATAGGACAAAATCTGATTACTGTGCAAAAAGTGGCTCATCTCCTGACCTCGCCACTTATATGGCTCCAGTTAGGAGTGTGATGGAATGCTCACCACTTGCCTGGATTGGTGCAGCCGTAACAAGAAGGTCGACATAATTCAGGACAAAGCAGCCATTAGACTTAATACTCTCCGCATCCACCATCAGTGCACTGTGGCGGCAGTATGTACCACATACAGGATGCATTGCAGCAATTCACCAAGCTTGCTTTGGCACTACCTCCCAGCCCAACTACCTCTACCATAAAGAACAAGGGCAGCAACAGCAGAGCAACAATATCAACTCCAAGTTCTCCCTCAGGTCTGTTATTTTGACATATATTGCCATTCCTTTATCATCACTGGGTCAAAATCCTGGGTCAAAATCCTGGAGTTCCCTATCTAACATCCTCTTGGGTGTACCATCAGCACAAGAACCATCGCAGTTTAAGGAAAAGGTCCACCAGCTTCTCAGAGCATCTAGGGATGTGTCCCCCACATCCCGAGAATAAAAATAAAACTTGCACCCAATTTGGTTGTGGCAAGTTGTGAAACTGAATTCTAGCACCAGATTTTTTTTAAACAATGCAGGTAGCCGGATTGCCATAAAAATCCAATTGGCTCATTAAGGGAACCCTTAGCCTACAAGTGCCTCCAGACTATGTGGTTGTCTCTTAATGGTCTTTGAAGTGGCCTTTACACTGTCGCCCATATCCTGAGAACAAATAAAAAGTAACATATAATTTACATCTCAAACTAATGTCACACTGAAATCCAATGGCACTTCACACAGCAAATATTTCCAAACCACCGGAGCTGCATTATGCATCTTAGTCACTGACACACAGGATGGAATGCAGGTTGGTCACACCCCTCATTCTATGTGATCCTTAAGCTTACAACATCTCAAGAATACCGCAGGACAAGATGACACATAATAAAAGGGAACAGTTCTAAATTGGAGGTGGACCCAAAGATGACAAAACACTCGACTCCCTTTCAGGAGCACTCCTGCTCCTTGTGGCTCTACAAAAATATAACTTTGAAGAGTTTTGTGGCCGTTTTTTGAACGACATCCAGCGGTTTCTTTAAGGACCACAAATTAGGCCCCTCAAGACCGGGAACAACTAGGCGGAGCTGGCAACACACAATCAAAAATCATCGGCAAACCATGAACTAGCCATGAGTAAGGCCACAGAAAATCTAATATTAACAAAATTAACTCCTCAACCCTGTTGTGCAATCGATATTGCTGCACCTGTTAAAATGTTAATACTGACTTTCATCGATAATGTTAAGATGAACCTTTTTACATCATAACATTCTCGGTGATCTGTTGATGTTCTCGTTGTTTGCGTTAAGCTCTGGAATTCCCTGCCTAAACCTCTCCGCCTCCCTACCTCTCTTTCCTCCTTTAAGATGCTCCTGAAAACCAACCTCTTTGACCAAGCTTTTGGTCATCAGCCCTAATATCACCTTATGTGGCTTGGTGTCAAATTTTTTTGAAAACACTCCTGTGAAGTGCCTTGGGACGTTTTACTATGGTAAGGGTGCTATATAAATGCAAGTTGTTGTTGTTGTTTTCTTCAGCAAGTTAAACTTTTATAATGCTGTGATTGACTGCATTCATTTCCAGATACATCAACCAGCAGGTCACTGTCCTTGCAGCTCTCTTTCTTTTAGTCAAGAAAGTGTAGCACCTTACCCAAAATATATCCCAGTTACAAACCTAGGAGGAGAGGAACCCAGCCTAGGAATGCCAAGAGCATAGGAGATGAATACTAACCCAGGCAGTGAGTCTACCACAATGGTGTCAGCTACCTGAGTATGGGTGAGGAGGGCCACATTTCAAAACTGTGCATTCCTCTGATTTTGTTAAAATAACAGACCCTAAGTTGAATGCAGTAAATTTGCTGCAAGCTGATCTAACGAATAACTGGTGCTTATTTTTTTGAAACAAGATCACCACCACTTGATGATTCTTAGTAGAAGCTATGTTTAGAGCAAGGGGTTTGCCTCATCCACTTACTTGCCTCCACATCTTGGGCTGGATCTAAACTGCAGGCCTGGAACATACTTTTGGCAACTTAAATAGTGGTCTGTTTCATTAATCATTCGTACAACACAAAACTAACAATCCAGTTACCCTCTTATTTTTTGCAAGCATGTATATAAGAATTTAAGAGTTTCCAACTGACTGCAAGTAGCTACAGTGAACCTCCTAAGACTGAATAAAGAAGTAAGCAATATGCTATTCCTTTACTGTAAACATTCCTTGCACTGACAAATGACCCAAGCTATTAAAAACAGGTGCAGTGAGATATAGATACAGTGCTGGTCTGAGAGTCCCATTAACAGTAACTTGAGAGGTTTAAATATGTTATGACCCCAAATATTAGCTTTTATCTTAGTTCTAAAAGTAATCTTAACATGGTTTCAGATCAGGATTTCACCTCAAAGTACCTTTAGTTCAATTATCTTTAGGAAATCAAAAATAAATATATGTTGTATTCCTGAATGCGATTAATTAAAGTAGTAAGCATTAATTAGACGCAACTTCTCAGAAAAGTGATACTCATAACACTGTCAACTTGGGGATTAACCAAAGCCTTAAAATGTCTCATAACATTTTTTGATTCGCTGCTCAGCTGAATTCACCAGGCTTTAATTGGTCTGAAACAAATTTCCAAGTGGTTGGTTTATCTTAGGTCAATGATTTACACTACAAAACAATTGCACTGTAACATGAAATAAAAGGGCTGTAACCACAATTTCTTAACTTTATCTAAAACCTTCCAGGGCCTTATGAGGTTCCTATTGTTAATTATTACTAACGGTACGGAGCACAAGTGCACCCAGCAAAAAATAGTCCTCTGCACTATTACATGTTGAAGGCCTGTGACAGATGTACTTATTGAGCATATTGTACATAGGAATCACTTCATGTATGGCAAGCCTAAGGTATCTGACACCTTTATGTTGATTTAGGGCATTTTACTCATGGTGTTAAAATGCAAGTAATTTGAGCCTTAGCCATTTTAATATTGGCAAAAAAAAGTGAGTCCACAAGTCTACCACCAGGGTGTGGGAACCAGTTTTACTAATGCAAAAGCTGGAAGCCAGCTCTTAGACATGTCTCCCAGAATCCAAACTAAAAAGCATTACTATAAAAGTAACTTATGATTCAAACAAGGGAATAGTTAAAAAAATCATATATTTTTGTTCACTTATTTTAATATTGTTGGTTTATTTTTATTGATGCTATAATTGAGAGGTATGCCAATGTGAATTTACTAAGCTTGACAGTATGATACAGTTGATATATCTATAAGAAGCAGTCCTTGGTGATTCAGCAATCTTGTCATTTCAAATATGTGTTAATCAAGCTTTCTAAAACATGGTCAAAGTAAGTAAATCCTCCCAGTGAGTTGCCTCAGATGTCACCGTTAAATAAAAATATATTTTCAAAATCAACAGGAAGAAAAATTGCTTTCAGGAGTTTACTTTTACGCATACTGATGGTAAGAATCCCTCTTTAAATATCCACGTAAGTTAATTGATAAACTCAGCACTAAAATATTAATCTTAGGTCAGAATTAGCCAATCCACTGACTAATCATGCATGTGGAAGGGTATTCAGCCCATTTTAATGCATCCATCCAGAGATCCCAATGTTCAATTCTTTCTTAAATGATTCCAGGGTTTTTCCCTCCACTACTATATCTGAAAGTTTATTCCACATGTTGGTCACTCTTCATGTGAAGAATAATTTCCTGATATCTGTCCCAAAAGTTCTACCCCCCCAGTTTAATTTAAGTTAATATTCTGTGTAAACTTTTCTATAACCTTAACAATCTTTGAAACCTCTAAGATTACCTCTCAGACATCTACTTTTCAAGCTAAAAAGCCCAAGTTTCTTCAGTATTTCCTCAGAACTAAAACCCATGACACTGCGGATCAGACTCATGGATCTTTTCTATATAGCCTCCAGTGCTTGCATGTGTCTCTTGTTCCGTGGTAACCAGAGTTAGATGCAGTATTCAAGATCCGGTTGGACTAGAGCACTATAAAGTTTAATCACTGCCTCCTACATAAGAACAATAAAAAATAGGAGCAGGAGTAGGCCATGTGGCCCTTCAAGCCTGCTCCGCCATTCAATAAGATCATGGCTGATCTTCTACCTCAACTATATCTTCCTGCACTATCCCAAGATACCTTGATTCCCTTAGTATTCAAAAATCTATTGATCTCTGTCTTGAATATACTCAACGATTGAGCATCCACACCTCTCTGGGGTAAAGAATTCCAAAGATTCACAACCCTCTGAGTGAAGAAATTTCTCCTCCTCTCAGTCCTAAATGATTGACATCTTATTGTGGCTTATAGTCTACTGTTTTGGCTGTGTAGCTCAACAACCTATTGGTTTGTCAATTGCAGCCTTTCATTGGTTGGATGTGTTTAACGTGGAGTCTACCAAGACTCCTAGGTCTCTTTCGGCTTCATCCTTAACACAATTCAACAACATTCATGGAGTACGTGTGTCATTTATTTTATCTTTCTAACTTTACATTTGTCTGCATTAAATTTCATCTGCCATTGTTCTGCTCATTTGCATATTGTCTGTAGTTGACGGTGACTATTTTGTCACCCTTTTTTAATATGGGCACCTGTAGCCTGTTTCCAATCTTCTGGGACCTCTCCATTGTCCAATGACTGTCAATGTTTCACAAATCTCTTCTCTAGTCTCCTTCAGCACTCTGAAATAAAAATCATCTATCCCTCCGTATTTATTTATTTTGAGCCCAATTAGCCTGTCTAGGACTTCCATCTCACTTATAACAAAGTAATAGATTTTACTTGGGATATCTGTTTGGAGAGGGCATGTTGCTCATGTCTTCCTTTGTGAATTTTTGGAGGAAGTAGTCAGTCAGTCATTCAGAATAATTACTGTTTTATATTCATCCTCAGTTTCAAGCCTGCTTACATCTTTCACGGCTTCCACCTCTTTTCTGACTGCCCTTTTACTATTGTGATAACAACATTTTTTTTTTACCGCTATGCTTAAGCTTCAGTTGCTATACTTTTTTCCTGGTCTGTCTTCACCCCTGTGATCACCTTTTAACATGTTCCTGCATTTAAAAAAATTCATCCCAGTGAGCTCCTTCTTCTCTCCTGTTGCAGGATGTGTGCGGTCCAATTTTCCTCTTTATATCACTTTTAATTTGCTTGTTAATCTGTTTAGTGTCACACTCGCTAAGTCTGAACTCGTGGTTTGACGAATGTATTTATCTGCATGCTCCAAATTATATCTTTAAATGTGTTCAATTTACTTGTGCTGAAGTGTTGTTTAACATCCTCCTCCAATTTATTCACTTTAGTTGTTCCCTCATTTCATTAAATTTAGCCTTTTTAAAGTTATGTGTCTGGCTCCTGCTCTTAGGTATTTCTAACTTCCAGATCATGCTAAAGTTTATCATTCTGTGGTTGCTCTCCCCTAGGAGTTCTACAACTTCCATTTCCTGTATCATTTACGAACACCAGATCAAAATGAACATTGCCGGTCATGGCTTCTTTGATGCACTCGGTCAAAAATTGTCATGTACTATGTCAACTCTGACTCTGAAAAACTTGGGTTCCCCAGTTTATATTTAGTTAATTCAAGTCTCCCATTAAAATAACTGTCCTGTGTTCAGATACCTTTTATATCTTTTCATTGAGCGAATTGTTCTCCTTCTTAAACTGACCAGCTGGCCTACAGCATACCTTTAGTATTAGTTGGATATTTTAGCATTGATGTTGCCTACCCAGAATGGCTCATTTTATAGCTTTCTATCTCCCACAGGATCAACTTAATTTACATTCCAGGTGTCTCCGACATACAGACCAAACCACTTCTTTTTTGCCCACTCTGTCTTATACTCCTGAACAAATCAAAGTGCTTCAAGTTTTATTTTAATGATATGGGCATGGATACTAACAAAACTCAAATCAGGTGGCTTGAAGGTTACTTGACTTCTTGTTAACATGTTTCCAGCTAAGAATTTGGATGAAGCGTAGAAGTAATGAATAGAAATAATAATCACAGCCATACAACATGAAGAATGTGGAAGGGAACATAAGTTAATGAACAATTCAACTTCAACGAATGAACTGCACAAAACATTAGAAGTTGTACATAACAGCTGAACAAGAGATTGGTTTTGGTAAAACCTCCATAAAAATATCCAATGATATTGATGGTTATTGGGTGAGGAATTAAGGAAGACACTGCAGTAAAAACTCAAGAATGGAACAAAAAAAAACAGTAGTTTGACACAATATTGACAATCTATATAATATGACATGAATAAAACAAATTGGTAAATTATTTAATCTTCACATTAAACTGGCCCATTGAATGACTTGTTAATTGCAGTAGTATTTAAAATAATAACATTTGATCATCAATTTATTATCTACTTGAAATGAGAGCCACTAGCATGCTCCAGTGCTTCTCATACACAATACATACATCGACAGGTCTTAGGTGTAGATCTTCAAAAAACATGCGCTCCTCAACATCCTAAAGAAGTAGCCACATGAGAAGAATATTGTACCCCAGGAGGCCTCTGTCTTTCACATTTAAAGAAACTGAAGATCAAAGCAGGAGATACTTGATTTACCAGTATTTAGAGACAACAGGTCTGGCTTAGAAATTGCAAAATGGGGTCGCTGCCCTGGCACAGAAGATGTTAGTGATGATATTCTATCAGTTCTCCATATAAAAGTGCTGAATCTCAGTGGACCCTACCAGAAGTTAGAGTCTGAAGGCTACATTATTATGGACCGTTCAGCCCAACTTGGAAAGTATTGGTGATAGCAATTCAGCTGCAGACATATGGATTTAGGAATCTGATGGCACCCGGTGTAACATTTGCATATTGAATTATCATTGGCCCTCAGGCATCTGTAAGGAATACCTATTATATTCACATGTGATCACATGCTGAGTTCTCATTGGCCTGCAGGCATCTGTAAGGACTGCTATTTTTTTTTGGAAGACCCAGGCTAGGGGTCCTAACTCCATCTTGTCCCCACTGTGCTGCTACAAGTAAGATCAGACCTAATGCTTAAATAAAGAGTTAAACTGTAATACTCCGTTGTCCTGCAATTTATTATTTTTGTACAAAGTGTGCAAAACAAGACATGGTGTCAGAACAGGGATTTGAAATGGACATCGTTGGAGCTCCCTTACCTCGAATGAATTGGGAATCTTTGAACTTACAAAGAGAATGGCACAAGTTCAAGCAACACATGGAGTTAATGTTCTCGGGTCCGTTGAAAAGCAAAGGGGAGGAAGAAAGATGCAGCTACCTACTCCTGTGGATCGGAGAAAAAGGGAGAGACATTTTTAACACATGGTCTCTCACCGCGGATGAAGCAAAAGTACTGAAAAGTTATTTTGACCGTTTTGAATCATATGTGATGCCCAAGACAAATACGATATTCGCTAGGTACAAGTTTCAGGAGAAAGTACAAGGAGCTAGTGAGTCGTTTGAACAGTTCGTGACCGAGTTAAAACTGCTGGTAAAAGACTGTGAATATGCAGATAAAGATGAGATGGTCAGAGGCCGCATCATGTTTGGAATACATTCAGCTAAAGTGAGAGAGAAACTTTTGAATGTTGGGTCCGGGCTAACGCTGGACAAAGCTATGGACATAGCTAGATCGCACGAGATAGCCCAAGCACAGTTGAAAACCATAACCGGTGCCACGAGCAGCTCGCGTGAACAGACAGTGCACGCAGTTAATAGACACACACCAAAGAACACCGCCCAGAGAGCGTGTTTCAGAACAGAAAGAACAGAGAGAGTTCCAAAAATGAGCGACACGGACATAAAACGCTTCAAAAACTGTGGATATTGTGGAAACAAGATGCACGGGGAAAAGGAGCATTGCCCTGCCAAAGGAAGGCAATGTGCTAAATGTAATAAATGGAACCACTTTGCTAAAGTTTGCAGGACTGTTTTTGGAAAAACAGTACACAGTGAGTGACAGCCAAATGCCAGATAGAGAGCCAAATGCAGAGGAACTGTTTATTGATTCTGTGTCACAGAAAAAACTGATTTCAGAGACTGAGTAAGCCTTTGCCGATATTGAGATAGGAAAACAGGGCACAGAGCTTAGGTTTAAACTAGACACTGGAGCTCAGGTTAATGTAATTCCTCTGAGTGAGTATCACAGCTTGAAGGATGAGTGTGAGCTACAGCCCACCTCACGCAGACTGACCAGCTATGGGGGTGAGCAGCTCATTGTAAAAGGCACATGCGTGATGAAATGCAAGTACAAAGAAAGTGACATGATGTTGGACTTTTACATTGTTGACACTCGAGCACCTCCAGTGCTAGGTCTAAAGGCATGTTTAGACATGGACCTCGTCAAGCTAGTGCTATCATTGACAGCACCAGTTGAGAAGCAGACAGTCATGGAGGAGTTTGCTGACGTTTTCAAAGGAATCGGACTATTCCCAGGTGAATGCACTATTCACCTTGACGCAGCAGCAACCCCTGTGGTTTGCCCACCGAGAAGGATACCCCTTGCTCTACGTAGTCGCCTGAAGGAGGCGTTGCAGAGCATGGAGAATACAGAAATCATCGTCCGGAAAACAGAACCGACAGAGTGGGTCAACGCGTTAGTAGTGGTTGAGAAACCACGTACAGGCAAGGTCAGAGTCTGTCTCGACCCCAGAGATTTGAACAAAGCTATCAAACGCCCTCACTACCCTCTACCAACGCTAGATGACATCACACCCTAGCTAGTGGGAGCATGTTACTTCAGTGTAATGGACGCACGATCAGGATACTGGACTATGAAGCTCACGGAAGAGTCATCTAAGCTAACAACGTTCAACACACCATTTGGACGCTACCTATTTCTGCGTTTACCATTTGGTCTTATCTCAGCTCAGGATGAATTCCAGCGGAAGATCGACGAAACCTATGAAGGCCTCGACGGAGTAGTCGCAATCGTAGACGACATCCTCATCTATGGCAGGAATAGAGAGGAACATGACAGGAACCTCCATGCGATGCTACAAAGATCACGGGAGAAAGGTATCCGGCTCAACACCGAGAAAAGCATAATCGGATCCACCGAGATCAGTTATTTCGAGCATCACCTCTCAACTGATGGCATTAAGCCGGATCCAGAGAAAATCGCCGCCATCAAGAAGATGGAGCCACCGAAGAACCGCGCAGAGCTAGAGACAGTACTAGGCATGGTTAACTACTTAGCCAAGTTTGCCCCGAGCCTCTCCGAAATCAAACGCACCCATGCGTCAGTTGCTCAAACAATCCAATGAGTTCCTGTGGGACAAACAACATGACACAGCATTTCAGAAAATGAAAGACCTAATCACCAGAGAACCAGGACCAGTTCTTGCCTACTTCGACCCCAACAAAGAGCTTAGACTACAAGTGAACGCGTCAAAGTATGGACTAGGCGCAGTATCACTGCAAGAAGGAAAGCCCATCGGCTACACTTCCAGATCTCTCACAGTGAAATCAACTATGCTCAAATCGAGAAAGAGCTATATGCAATTCTGTTTGGATGTCAGCGTTTCCACCAGTACGTCTATGGCCGACAAGTCATTGTGGAATCCGACCACAAGCCCCTCGAGTCAATCATGAGGAAACCACTAGCCGCAGCCCCACCAAGGCTACAGAGAATGATACTTCAGCTACAGAAGTACGACTTCACAATCATTCACCGTCCAGGCAAAGACATTCCTGTCGCAGACACGCTCTCCAGAAAGTCTCTTAGCTACCAGGACAGCAGCCTCAGTGAAGGCATGGGTGTGCAGGTGCACATGGTGTACAACAGCTTACCTGTGAGTGACTCAAAACTGAAGGAGATCCAAGCAGGAACAGAGAAAGGTGCACAACTCACACTGCTGAGCAAAGTCATACATGAAGGATGGCCTGAGGAAAGGAGGAAATGCCCTCAGAGCATATCTGAATTCTGGAACCACAGAGACGAACTGTCACAAATCAACAGAATCATCTTCAAAGGGGAGAAAATCATCATTCCTACCAGTCTCAGAGAAGAGATGTTGACAAAAATTCATGCTGGACATATGGGCATGTAAAAATGCAAACAAAGAGCACGTGACATTATGTTTTGGCCCGGAATGTGCAAACACATTGAGGACATTGTCAGAAAATGTTCCATTTGTCTAGAACGCCGCCCATCAAATGTCAAAGAGCCCATGATACCTCACCGAATCCCAGGCAGGCCCTGGCAGGTCGCAGCAATGGATCTGTTCACATGGAACAACGAGGACCACATAGTGACTGTTGATTACTACAGCAGATTTTTTGAACTGGACAAGCTTCACAGCACCACATCTGCAGCTGTGATCCGCAAGCTAAAGGCAGCCTTTGCCAGGCATGGCATTGCAGAGACTTTTGTCTCAGACAATGGCCCCCAATACAAATCAAAAGAGTTCGAGTCATTTGCCAAGGTATGGGATTTCACACATGTCACATCAAGCCCACATTATCCTCAAAGTAATGGCCTTGCTGAAAAAACTGTCCAGATTGCAAAAACACTCATGGACAAAGCCAAAGCGGACAAAAGAGACCCCTACATCAGTCTCGAGTACCGCAACACTCCGGTTGACAACTTCAAGTCACCAGCACAGCTGTTGATGAGCCGCAGACTCCGCTCAATCCTTCCAAGCACCAACCAGTAGCTGCAGCCAGAGGTCGTCAGCTGTAAGCAAGTGCATGCAAAACGTGTACAGAGACAGCAACACCAAAAGAGCTACTATGACAGGTCAGCTAGACTACTGCCGCCGCTGTACAATGGAGAATCCGTCAGAATCCAGGAGCATGACTACTGGAAGCCAGCAGTCATCATCCAGCCAGCTGACACTGAGCGATCGTATCACGTCCGCACCCCAGAAGGACAGGTGTACCGCCGCAATCGCAGGCACCTCCTGAACACCAAGGAACAACACCGTCATTCTGATGAGAGGATCAGTTCAACAGAGTGTGATGAACAGAGCAATACAGAAAACACATCATACCTACCTGAACCTAAACCTGAACCTGATTTATTGACCGATTCAGGAGCATGCTCAGTTCCATACCACACAAGGTCGGGATGAGAGGTCAAGCCTAGAGTTATCCTTGACTTGTGAACTGTCAAAGGGTGTAGGTGGATCGCTGCCCTAAAATAAAAACTGTACATCATTATTGAAAGGTTGAGATGTTTTCAGTGCTAGTTAAATGCTGAGTTTACTTATATGTTTATGCTACCGAGAACATTATGTAGAAGAAAGGTTTAAAAGTAATGCATAACATTTTTCTTTTAAAAGGGGATGTAACATTTGCATATTGAATTATCATTGGCCCGCAGGCATCTGTAAGGAATACCTATTATATTCATACGTGATCACATGCTGAGTTGTCATTGGCCTGCAGGCATCTGTAAGGACTGCTATTGTTTCTTTGGAAGACCCAGGCTAGGGGTCCTAACTCCATCTTGTCCCCACTGTGCTGCTACAAGTAAGATCAGACCCAATGCTTAAATAAAGAGTTAAACTGTAATACTCCGTTGTCCTGCAATTTATTATTTTTGTACAAAGTGTGCAAAACAAGACACCCGGAACCTGACATGCAGGGGGCAGGACACGGATTGCACACGCCTGTGAGTATTCACTCAGGCAACATGCAATATTCGTATTGCCTGATCATTTTAATCATGCAGGTGTGCAGCCAGTGCTACTCATTGGCTGCACGCCTGTCGGGGTGATATCGGGTGTTCTGACACCACTTTAAGGCAGCCAGCACCTCTAAAAGGGGAGGTGTACTCTGGCTGCAGACACTAGTTAACAATGTGCAAGCAGGGATATGGCTGAAACAAGCGCCGAGAAAGCACCCAGTTTCTCAGCTGCTGGCTTGGAGGCCTTGGTGCAGGCATTGGACAGGAGGAGGGACATCTTCTTTCCCCGGGCGGGATGAAGCCCTTCAGACATCAACTATGCCCAATGGGAAGAGGTCGCAGAGTATGTAAATACCAGGAGCCTAGCACCCAGGGCATGGCTGCAATGCCGGAAGAAGTTTAGTGACCTCAATAGAGTTGTCAAGGTAAGAATACTCTCTGCTCACACCTCCACCCCTTACAGCTTCACTAACAAGATTCACAACACTCACAAAGCTCCCCTCCCCACTTTCCTTCATTTTCATACATTAACTGCACCATTCTTCACTACACCTCCTTCTCCTCACACTCACCACTATTACAACCCTCAATAACCCACAACTCAGAGCATAAATGCCGGCATGGACTGGTTGGGCTGAATAGCCGGTTTCTGTGCCGTATATCCTATGTCGTAGAGTCATAACGGCACAAAAAGAGGCCATTCGGCCCATCGCGTCCGTGCCGGCTCTCTGTAGAGCAATCCAGTCAGTCCCATTGCCCCACTCTATCCCCGTAGTCCTCCAAGTTTATTTCTTTCAAATGCCTATCCAGTCTCCCCTTGAAAACATTGAGTGTCTCCGCTTCCACCACTTCCGTCTGCAGCGAATTCCAGGTCATCACCACTCACTGTAAAAAACGTTTTTCCTCACATCCCCCTGTATCTCTTGCCCAAAACCTGTAATCCTATGTAATCTCATACACGGACTACCAGCTATTTCATCATAAGAGGCACATTCTCAAAATACCTCAAGACACACTCCCTTCTTTCTGACAGGAGACGGTTGCTCACAACACAAGACAGGAGACTGGCACCGGAGGAGGAAAAGCCTGTCTGCATACTCTCTTACCCCTCAAAGAAAGCATGCTGGCTATCATGGCTGGAGCAGAGTTGAGGCCATGGTGAATAGCAACGCTGAAGGAGACGTCACACATGGTTTCTTAATACCTAATCCCCTTTGTCCCTTCGGATTTCGATCTCACCCCACACACTCTGCAGGACAAGTTGCAGGTGCTTTCACCACCCACTTCTCCATCTCTGCTCCCCCTTTACACCAAAACCTAACCCTTAAATAACAACAGAAAATGCTGGAAATACTCAGCAGGCCAGGCAGCATCCGTGGAGAGAGAAACAGAGTTAACGTTTCAGGTCTGGGACCCTTCATCAGAACTGGAAAAAGTTGGAAATGTAACAGATTTTAAGCAGGTGCAGAGACGGGGGGGGCGGGGTTAGGAGGGGAGGAAGGAATTGAAAGAACATGCTGTGAAAATGTTCTTTCAATTCCTTCCTCCCCTCCTAAACCCCTCCCCCACCTGTCTCTGCACCTGCTTAATATCTGTTACATTTCCAACTTTTTCCAGTTCTGATGAAGGGTCCCAGACCTGAAACGTTAACTCTGTTTCTCTCTCCACAGATGCTGCCTGGCCTGCTGAGTATTTCCAGCATTTTCTGTTGTTATTTCAGATTTCCAGCATCCGCAGTATTTTGCTATTATAAAACCTAACCCTTGTCTCTCTCCTTCATTTCAGATGCATATCTAAGTTCTGGCAGAGTTTGTGGCCACTCCTGCTACAGCTCTAAAATCTAACAGCTGTAATTTTTTTAAAAATCTACCTTTTTAAACGAAGACAAGGACTTTCCACAATGAAAAGTGAGAAAACTGGAAGTTGGTGTTGGCTCCACATCCCCTCGAAGCATGTTGCTGACCATCCTATGAGTCAGTAGTGCATAAGTGGCAGGGAAAGGGAAGGGGAGCTTACATAGAAACAGAGAAGATAGGAGCAGGAGTAGGCCATTCGGCCCCTCGAGCCTGCTCCGCCATTCAATGCGATCATGGCTGATCATCCAAGTTCAGTACCCGGTCCCTGCTTTCTCCCCATACCCCTTGATCCCTTTAGCCTTAAGAAATATATCCAACTCCTTCTTGAATATATTTAATGTATTGGCCTCAACTGCCTTCTGTGGTAGAGAATTCCACAGGTTCACCACTCTCTGGGTGAAGAAATTCCTCCTCATTTCTGTCCTAAAAGGCCTACCCCTTATCCTTAGACTGTGACCCCTGGTTCTGGACTCCCCGACCATCGGGAACATCCTTCCTGCATCTAGTCTGTCCAGTCCTGTCAGAATTTTATAAGTTTCAATGAGATCCCCTCTCATTCTTCTAAACTCCAGTGAGTATAAGCCCAATTGACCCAATCTCTCCTCATACGTCATTCCTGCCATCCCAGGTATCAGCCTGGTGAATCTTCGCTGAATTCCTTCCATGGCAAGAACATCTTTCCTCAGATAAGGAAAGAAAACACAGGAAAGAAAACACAAGGGGAAGAAAGGCAAAAATACAAACAAGTAAAGTGTTCAAAATGTGCAGTAAAAGCTCAAGGGAAGCAAAAATTATCATTGGAATTAACATTGCACAACTATCTTGTTTTATACTCAAATTAGAACATGACTTTGAAATGTTCATACATGTTGCACGCATTCTGTTTAAAAAAAGTGATTCATGTGCTCATTTGTATAGATACAATGGAACCATTTTGTAATGAGTTAAAATGCAATTTGTTTACAAACTTTGTGGCAGTTCAATATTTCTGTACCCGAAGCAAATCCTTGATAGAAAAATGTGACAGCACAAATATAGTAAAATGCTGTTAGTTGTTATTATCAATCCTTGGGGGTCACAAAAGATAACTCCCAGCTTCATTTTTTCACTAGCAACCATCTCCTTGAACGCTCTGCCGTGCCCCCTCTGCCCTTACCTCCAACTTACAAGTGCGAGGTGCTTACAGACATCTTTATCACTAAAATCAAGACCTTCTGTTCAGCTTCTGTTGCTTCCTCCCCTTCTCTTTGCCTACCAAGGCAAGATTTGCTTAGTTTCACTTGCTTGCTTACCTATCCAATCATAGCCACAGCATCTCCAGCAGTAGTTTCTCTTCCTGCCTGTGCACTGTTACTTCCGGAGTCCCCCAAGGATCTATCCCTAGCCCCCTCCTCTTCCGAACTACATTTTTCTCTTGGGATCCGCTAATGACACTCACCTCTACCTTTCCATTACACTTTTCAACACCTCCGCTGCCTTTCCGTTCTTTAACTGCATGTTTGACATCCAGACGTGGATGAGCCACAATTTCCTACAGAGGAACATTGGGAGGACTGAAGATATGTCTTCAGACCCCGCCATATACCTTTGCCACCAATTCCATCCCCCTCCCCAGCTATTATCTCAGGATGATCCAGACTGGTTACAATCTCAGCATCTTATTCTGCTTCCTATCCCTCATCCTCTCCCTCCATTACAAAGACCACCTACTGCTATCTCCATAGGATCACCAACTTCCACCCTTGCCTCAGCACATCCTCTGCCCAAACCCTCGTCCATGCCTTTGTCACCTCCATACGTGACTATTCCAATGCTCAGCTTCCATCATCCATGCTCCGTAAACTTCATTCAAAACTCTACTGCCGGTTTCCTATTCCACACCAGAACCTACTCACCTATTACCCAGTCCTCACTGATCTACATTAGTTGCCTGTTATCTCATGCCTCCAATTTAAGATTTCATCCTTGTATTTAAATTCCTTCATAGCATCACCCCTCTCCATCTGTGTCACCGCCTCCAGCCCTAACCCACCACCAAACGTTCCGTCCCTGTGACTCTGGCCTCATGTGCACCAACCCTCCCCTCCCCCACCTCTGCACCCCGCCATTGGCGGCTGCGCCTTCAGCTGTCTGGACCCCACATTTTGGAATTCCCTCCACCTCACTCGTCTCCTTTAAGAGCTAACTCTTTGACCAAGCTTTCAGTCTGCGCTGTTAATATTCTCCTTCTTTGGCTCTGTGTACATTTTTTTGTCTGATTACACCTCTGTGAAATGCCTTGGGATGTTTTTCTAGGCACTACATAAGTGATTTGTTGTTGTTGGATGTTGTCACTGATCTCTCTGGTTAGAATCAACTCAGCAGAAGGATCTGTGCAGTCAGCCAATAAAAGGAAGCTGATGCTACCACAGAATTCACTTCCTTAAAAAATAAAATGCTTTTAGCTGAACATGGCTAATTGTCTTTATATTTTATGACAAATATTGAACTCAGTTAACATTATGTTAGCATTGAATGAAATATTTTAGTGACATGAATTTCCTAATTTCTGAAAAGCAATGTTTACTAATGATTTCTTAAAGAAGCTTACAGAACAATTTTATGACAAAGTTTTCTATTCAATGATCACACTACTTATATCTATGTAACATTATTGCTGAGTTGTTTATTCCTTGTGTTTCTATCCTTCCTGTAATGTTATGGTTATTTTATTAAGAAATAATGATCAAATGCGTTTCAGTAACACAAAGAGGTGTCTCCATGCAGCTCCATTCCTGTGTGCTCCTAACTCCCACCCATATGGACAAGGCAGTCCCACTCCAAAAGACTTAAGCACATAATTCTAGGCTGACACTTCAGTGTAGTACTGAGAGAGTGCTGCACTCTCAGAGGTGCCATATTACCGATGAGACGTTAAACCGAGGCCCTGTCTTCTGTCTCAGGTGGACGCAAAAGATCCCATGGCACTATTCGAAGAGAGCAGGAGAGTTCTCCATGGTGTCCAATATTTATCCCTCAACCAACACCTAAATGCACATCATCTGGTCATTATCACATTGCAGTTTGTGGAACCTTGCTGTGCACAAATTAGGTGCTGTGTTTCCAACTTAACAACCGTGACTTTACTTCACTGGCTGTAAAGCACTTTGGGACATCCTGAGATCACAAAAGGCGCTATATAAATGCTAGTCTTTCTTTTTCTTTCTACTCTCTGTTGTCCCTGAACTAGCACAATAACATGCATCAATACAGACTGTACCTGTATCTTCCAAATATACATTAACTACACCAGTAGCTATTATTTATGAAGAATCAAGATATTAAATAATATTTACTGCTAGTATAAAAGACATAACAGTACTAACTATAATTATTTTTAAGAAAGCATTTCAAAAAGCAAGTTAGAGTAAAAATTTGAGGTATGTTTGTTTAATATACCATCATACTTGGTAATGGAATAATTACACAACACAGACACAGTGAATAAGCAAATAAAGTGCCCAACAGAGAAAAAGCAAAATTGTGCTTTCTTTTAATCATTTGTCCTCACTATATCGGAAATGTGTTTGGTTAAGATCCACTTTTGTAGTATCAAACCCAATTTAAATAGTGTGCCCACAACAACTTTTTTTTAGGTTTCAGATTAAAGTTTCTCATTTAGGCTCCAGTTGGCCTTTTTTGGGATTCTATGAAGGCTAAGTTGTGGAAGCTTTGGTCATGCTTTTTTTGTGGGGGTGGGGGAGGGGGAGGGGAGAAGGTCACACCAAATGACAATTACTTTAAGTTGTGCCCCCTAACATCAGTGCCTCGACTTTTAGTGCTCAGTCCACCCTCCTATTTGGGGAAATGCAATTGCTTTAGCCATATTCAGGGCCTTTTATCCACAACTGGAATTTTGAAATTAGTTTATTGAGATTTCTTAATGGCTATGTCTGAATAACAATGGGGAATGTCTCATAGATATACAGAAGACTGAAGAATATGTTTCCTATTATGCAAATATTCCTCGACAAAGGGAATGAGCAAGTTGTTCCATCTGTCTATGTCACATATATGTTGGGGATGAGCTTTTGTTTATTTTGCATGAGAATTTGGGCAATATTTCTGTCTCTAGGTATTTTAATCTTGTTGCAAACCATGTGAAGGTGTACAATTCTCATATTTATGAAGGGTTAACTTGAATGAAGAATGGGACCACTGATTTGGAGTAACTGAATTTGTATCCTGAGAGCTAGCCAACCTATTTGATATTTTGAAAGATTTTGGCTGCTGAGGTGTTGGGTCAGTCACGTGCCTTGTTAATATACAAAATCAAAATGCTGCGGATGCTGGAAATCTGAAATAAAAACAGAAAATGCTGGAAATACTCAGCAGGTCAGGCAGCACCTGTGGAGAGAGAAACAGAGTTAACGTTTTTGGTCGATGACCTTTCGTCAGTTGAGTCTGTATTAGTGTTTAATTCACTGCCACTTCTCTTCTAGGGATGCCCACCTTGACGAAGTTCTGCTCTTCTCTCCGATGGGATTTCCATTCATCTCTTTTACCTTGTTCATCTTCATTGCTTTCTGTCTCCCTTCTCATGTTTGATCAGGTATCTACCAAAACTCGCTTTCACAGCCACATCTCTTTCCTCAACAACTATCTCCGGCTCCGACTTATTCCACGTGCATTCCAACTGAAATTCCACCCTTGATGTTTTGGATCCACCTCGGATTACAGATATCTACAAGATATTCAGCGTTCCTCGAACCACTGCTCTCGCCACATCCTGAGATCCACGCTCAATGACATGCGCCACCACATGCACACTCTTGACCTCTCTCTTCAGCACCATGGACTCACTATCTCAAAGCTGTCCTGGTCTGCATTTCCATTTCATTCTTCGCCTGATCCGGCACTTTAACAAAAAACATTTTTTCTTCCTTTCAAGTGTCAAGGATCGCAAGCTTCCACAACTCTTGCACAGCAACGTCCCTCCAGAAACTTCTTCCCCTTCACTTTCCTTTGTCCCCATCCCTTCTTCCAATTTCACCCCTTGTCATGTTTTCACTATCCCCTCTGACCTTCCCCTCTCTGACCCCGAACAATCAGTCCTCAGCAAAGGCCTGAGCTTCATCCCCTTACGTCCCCACCTCAATGAACTTCGCGCTCGGCACGATGCAAAGCTCTTTTTCCGTTGCCTTCATCTCCATGCCCACTTCTTTGGCCAGCACTTCTTTGGCCAGGAGTCTTATCCCCTGCACAGCGGACCCTTTCTCCCATTTTCCGAATTCTCGTTCTAACTGGACCCCTCCCTCTGGCCTCTTACCCTCTCTAGATCTTTTCATTACGAATTGCCGGCGTGACATCAGCTGTCTCAATTTTTCTGCTCCCCTCACTCTGAACTTGCAGCACTCTGTCCTCTCAGATCCAACCCCAACATTGTCATTAAACCTGCTGACAAGGGTGGCATTGTTGTTGTTTGGTGAACCGACCTCTACCTTGCAGAGCCTGAACGCCAACTCTCCGACACTTCTTCCTACCTCCCCCTGGAACATGACCCCACTACCGAACATCAAGCCATCGTTTCCAAGGTTGTCACTGACTTCATCTCCTCTGGAGACCTTCCCTCCACGGCCGCCAACCTTATAAGCCCCCAACCCCGCTTCTACCGCCTTGTTAACACATATGTTTCACTCTTCCAGCCAGAATTCCATGAGTGTTCAGACTAATGACCACCAGCAACAGAGCCCAAACAAAGATTTGTAATTCTCTACATCTTTCCTATCCGTAGTATGGACCAAAAACATTGAAGAAGCTCAACACCAACCAGGACAGAGCACTCAAATTGATCGATGCCCCTGACATTGGACTCGATACCCATGCACTCCACTACTGGTGCATTGTGGCTGCAGTATGCACTATCTGCAGTACGCAGTACAGCAACTCACCAAGCATCCTTCAACACACCTCCCAGTCATGCAACCTCCACTACTGAGAAGGGAGAAGAACAGCAATATCATGGAAGCACCATCGCCTTGAAGACAGACAGATGTACATTTATATAGCGTCTTTCACAACCTCAGGTCGTCCCAAAGCACTTTACAGCCAATGAAGTACTTTTGAAGTGTAGACACTTGTAATGTAGGAAACACGGCAGCCAATTTGTGCACAACAAGATACCACAAACAGCAATGTGACAAATAACCAGAACAAATAGTGGGAAGGAGAGAGAGGAGCAAATTGGCAAGCAAATTATAGAAAGATGCAAGAACTACAGAGTAGTGATAATCGGGATTTCAATCATCCTAATATAGACTGGGATAGCAACAGTGCAAAGGGCAAAGAGGAGGAGGAATTCCTGAAATGTGTACAAGAGAACTTTCTTGATCAGTGTGTTTCCAGCCCAACAAGGAAGGAAGCAGTGCTGGATCTAGTTCTGGGGAATGATATGGGGCAAGTGGAGCATGTTTCAGTGGGACAGCATTCAGGGAACTGTTAGCAAAATATCATCAGGTTTAGAATAGTCATATAAAAGAACAAGGTACAATCAAGTATAAAATATTTGACAGGAGGAGGGCTGACTTCAGTGAGTTAAAGGGATCTGGCCCAGGTGGATTGGAATCAAAAATTGGTAGACAAAACAGTAATTGAACAATGGGAGGCTGTCAAAGAAGAAATGGTTCGGATATAGACTAGACACATTATCATGAGTGGGAAAGGAAGGGCATCCAAAGCTAGAGGTCCTTGGATGGCTAAAGATATAGAGATTAAAATGAGACAGAAAAAGGAGGCTCATGGCAATTGTAAGGTTCATAATACAGTAGAGAACCAAGCTGAATACAGAAAGTACAAAGGAGATCTAAAAAGGAAATAAAAGGGGCAAGAGAGAGAGTATGAGAACAGATCAGCAGCTAACATAAAAGTTAACCCAAAAGTCTTGTATAAACACATAAATAGCAAAAGGGTAATCAAAGGAAAGGTAGGGTCCAAGAAGGAGATATTCTTGCGGAGGCAGAGGTCATGGCTGAGGTATTAAATGAGCACTTTGCATCTGTCTTCACTAGAGAAGAGGATGCTGCCAATGTAGCAGTAAAAGAAGAGGCAGTAGAGATACTGGATAGGATAAAAATAGATAAAGAGGTACTTAAAAGGTTAGCAAACCTCAAAGTAATAAATTCACGTTCCAAATGGGATACATCCTAGGTTGTTGAGGGAAGGGTGGAAATTGCAGAGGCTCTGGCCACAATCCTCCTCAGATATGGGGTGGTGTCACAGGACTGGAGAATTTCAAATGTTACACCCCAAAAAGGGGAGAGGGATAAACCCGGCAACTACAGGCCGGTCAGCCTAACGTGCTGGGGAAACTTTTAGAGACAATAATCCGGGACAAAATTAATTGGCATTTAGAAAACTACAGGCTAATAAATGAAAGACAGTATAAATTTGTTAAAGGCAAATTGTGTTTGACTAACTTGGTCGAGTTATTTGATGAAGTAACGGACAGGGTTGATGAGAGTAGTGCGGTTGATGTGTATATGGACTTTCAAAAGACTTTTGAAAAAGTACCACATAATAGACTTATAAGGAAAATTAAATGGGATTAAAAAGGGACAGTGGCAGCATGGATGCAAAATTGGCTAAGGGACAAAAAGCAGAGAGTAGTGGTGAGCGGTTGTTTTTCAGACTGGAGGGAAGTATACAGTGGTGTCCCCCAAGGGTTGGTATTAGGATCACTGCTCTTCTTGATATATATTAATGACCTGGACTTGAGTATACAGGGCATAATTTCAAAGTTTACATACATACGAACATACGTACATACGAATTAGGAGCAGGAGTTGGCCACTCGGCCCTTCGAGCCTGCTCCGCCATTCAATAAGATCATGGCTGATCTGATTACTCCGCATTCCCACCTACCCCCGATAACCTTTCATCCCCTTGCTTACCAAGAATCTATCTACCTCTGCCTTAAAAATATTCAAAGACTCTGCTTCCATGGCCCTCTGAGGAAGAGAGTTCCAAAGACTCACGACCCTCTGAGAAAAAATCTCTCCTCATCTCCGTCTTAAATGGGCGACCCCTTATTTTTAAACAGTGACCCCATAGTTCTAGATTCTCCCACAACAGGAAACATCCTCTCCACATCCACCCTGTCCCGACCACTCAGGATCTTATATGTTTCAATCAAGTCACCTCTTATTCTTCTAAACTCCAGCGGATACAAGCCTAGCCTGTCCAACCTTTCCTCATAAGACAACCCGCCCATTCCAGGTATTAGTCTAGTAAACCTTCTCTGAACTGCTTCCAACACATTTACATCCTTCCTTAAATAAGGAGACCAATACTGTACACAGTACTCCAGATGTGGTCTCACCAATGCCCTGTACAACTGAAGCATAACCTCCCTACCTTTGTATTCAATTCCCCTCGCAATAAACAATAACATTCTATTAGCTTTCCTAATTACTTGCTGTACCTGCATAGTAACCTTTTGCGATTCATGCACTAGGACACCCAGATCCCTCTGCAATCTCTCACCATTTAGATAATATGCTTCTTTTTTATTCTTCCTGTCAAAATGGACAACTTCACATTTTCCCACATTATACTCCATTTGCCAGATCTTTGCCCACTCACTTAACTTATCTATATCCTTTTGTAGTCTCCTTATGTCCTCTTCACAATTTACTTTCCTACCTATCTTTGTGTCATCAGCAAATTTAGCAACCATACCTTCGGTCCCTTCATCCAAGTCATTTATATAAATTGTAAAAAGTTGAGGCCACAGCACTGATCCCTGTGGCACACCACTCGTTACATCTTGCCAATCAGAAAATGACCCATTTATGCCTACTTTCTGTTTCCTATTAGCTAGCCAATCTTCTATCCATGCCAATATGTTACCCCCTACACCATGAGCTTTTATTTTCTGCAATAACTTTTGATGTGGCACCACAAAGCCATGTGGACTCTGCCTGATTACTTTGAACTTTTCTAAATGCCCTGCTATAATGTCTTCAATAATAGCTTCTAACACCTTCCCTATGACAGATGTTAAGCTAACTGGCCTGTAGTTTCCTGCTTTCTGTCTCCCTCCCTTTTTGAATAAAGGAGTTACATTTGCTATTTTCCAATCTAATGGAACCTTCCCTGAATCTAGGGAATTTTGGAAAATTAAAACCAACGCATCAACTATCTCACTAGCTACTTCTTTTAAAACCCTAGGATGAAGTCCATCAGGACCCGGGGACTTGTCAGCCCGCAGCTCCAACAATTTGCTCAGTACCACTTCCCTGGTGATTATAATTTTCTTGAGTTCCTCCCTCCCTTCCATTTCCTGATTTACAGCTATTTCTGGGATGTTACTTATATCCTCTATAATGAAGACCGATGCAAAATACCTGTTCAATTCAACTGCCATCTCCTTTTTTCCATTATTAATTCCCCAGACTCACTTTTTATAGGACCAACGCTCACTTTGTTAACTCTTTTCTTTTTTAAATATCTATAGAAACTCTTACTATCTGTTTTTATATTTCTAGCTAGCTTTATCTCGCACTCTAATTTTTCTCTCCTTATTAATCTTTTAGTCATTCTTTGCTGTTTTTTATATTCTGTCCAATCTTCTGATCTGCCACCCATCTTTGCACAATTATATGCTTTTTCTTTAAGTTTAATACTATCTTTAACTTTTTTAGCTAACCACGGATGGTGGGTCCTCCCCTTAGAATTTTTCTTTCTTGTTGGAATGTATATATTCTGTGTATTTTGAAATATCCCCTTAAATGTCTGCCACTGCAACTCTATTGACCTATCCCTTAACCTAATTTGCCAGTTCACTTCAGCTAGTTCTGCTTTCATGCCCTCATAATTGCCCTTATTTAAGTTTAAAATAATAGTCTTGGACCCACTCTTCTCTCTCTCAAACTGAATGTAAAATTCAATCATATTATGATCGCTACTACCTAGGGGCACCTTCACTATGAGGTCATTAATTAATCCTATCTCATTGCACAATACCAGGTCTAGTACAGCCTGCTCTCTGGTTGGCTCCAGAACGTGCTGTTGTAAGAAACTATCCCGAAAACATTCCATGAACTCCTCACCTATGCTACCTTTGCCCATCTGATTTTTCCAGTCCATATGCAGATTAAAATCCCCCATAGTTATTGCCATACCCTTCTGACAAGCTCCCATTATTTCATCCTTTATACTCCATCCTACCACGTGGTTACTGTTAGGGGGCCTGTACACCACTCCCACAAGTGACTTCTTGCCTTTATTATTTCTCATCTCTACCTAAACCGCATCTACATCCTGGTTTCCTGAACTTAGGTCATCCCTCTCTATTGTGCTAATACCATCATTAATGAACAGAGCCACCCCGCCACCTTTTCCCATCTTCCTGTCCTTCCTAAATGTCATGTACCCTTCAATATTCAGGTCCCAATCTATGTCATCCTGCAGCCATGTTTCTGTAATGGCTATCAGATCATATTTATTTATTTCTATTTGCGCTATCAGTTCATCTGTTTTGTTTCAAATGCTACATGCATTCAGATGCAGAGCCTTTAGTTTTGTCACCTCTAGCCTTATCTGTTGATTTACTCTTAGATTTATACTCTCTATCCCTTCCTGTCACAGTCTGTTTATCATTTCCCATATTAATACCTTTCTCTATTGCCTTGTCTCTAATCTTTGAATTACCACGTCTTCCCAAGTTTGCAGATGATACGAACCTTGGAAATGTAGTAAACAATGAGGAGGATAGTAACAGAGATCAGGAGCACAGAGAGAGACTGGTGAAATGGGCAGACACATGGCCGATGAAATCTAACGCAGAGGAGTGTGAAGTGATACATTTTGGTAGGAAGAATGAGGAGACGCAATATGAATTAAATGGGAATTTAAAGGGAAGCAAGAACAGAGGGACCTGGGGGTTTATGTACACAAATCTTTGTGGGACAAGTTGAGAAGGCTGTCAAAAAAGCATATGGCATCCTTGGCTTTATTAATAGAGGAATAGAGTTCAAAAGCAAGGAAGTTTAGGAAGGATGTCAAAGCCTTGGGGCAGGTGCACAAAAGATTTACTAGAATTGTACCAGGGATGAAGAATTTCAGTTATATGGATAGACTGGAGCTACCGGAGAAGCTGCATTTGTTCCCCTTAGAGCAGAGAAATTTAAGAGGAGATTTGACAGAGGTGTTCAAATTCAAGAATGATTTTGCTAGAGCAAATAAAGAGAAACTGTTTCCAGTGGCAGAGGGTCAGTAACCAGAAGACACAGATTAAAAGGTGACTGACAAAAGAACCAGAGGCGACATGAGGAAACATTTTTTTTTTTTTTTTACACAGCGAGTTGTTGAGATCTGGAATGCATTACTTGAAAGGGCAATGGAAGCAGATTCAATAGTAACATTCAAAAGAGAATTGGATAAATACTTGAAGGGAAAAAATTTGCAGGGCTCTGGGGAAAGATGAGGGGAGTGCAATTAATTAGATAGTTCTACCAAAGAGGCAGCACAAGCATGATGGGCTGAATGGTCTCATTCTGTGCTGTATCATTCTATGATTCTATAATTGTAGTGTGTGTGCCTTTAAGTCAGAACTACTTTTACAGCTCCTGTATACTGTAGTACCGGCAGTGACCACACCGGTATATAAGCTTTGCGCATGCCTCTGTACCCCCTGTCTTGAGACTACCCTCCTCCAGTAAAGACCTGTTTATTGTTAATGTACAGCATCCGTGTGATTATTTTATAACAGCATATCCTCTGAATCACGGATCCAACAGTGGCGACGAGTGTCGATTCGAATCTACCTGCAACATAAAAAAAAAAAATAGTCGAGGCCAGGAACACGGGCGTCGACTACGAGCAACCGCCCAGCCGTCAGGCAGAGATTGAACTTTGCAGGGGAGGCTGTGGAGAGCCGGGCTTGGTTCCCCAGCCACGACGAGCAGCAAGAGACCGACGACAGGTCCAGCGCAGACCCTTCCCGAGCAGCGGCGGCTGGAGCCGACCGACGGCGGAGAGAAAGCTGAGCAGCGTCGACGGGGTAAGAAAAAAAGTGTGAAGAGCGCAGGGCGCAGCCGGGGGTTGAACACCGAGCGGCGTTGAGAAAAAGAAAACAAACCGGAGAGAGGGTAAAGAAACAGCTGGGTTCTAGACTGAGCGGCGTCGAAAAAAAAATAAAGAGAAGAACGCGCAGTGCACAGCCAGGGCTCACGGGCTGAACAGGGTCTGTGGGGTGAAGAAAGGGGAGTGCGGGAGATGCCATTGAGCCGCGGAGAAGACGGAAGAGCGCGGGAGACGCCATTTTTAGAAGCCACAGCGGAGAAGGGCGAGCGCGGGAAGGAAGGAAAGCGCGGGAGACGGGGAAGCGTGGGAGGCGCCATTTTTGACAGTTAACCCACACCCAAGGATGCTGAAGACTGGCAGTATCTCTATGTTCGACAATGAAGTCGAAGATTGGGCGACATATGTGGAACGTATTGAGGTGTACTGCAGGGCGAATGAAGTGCCAGATGCTAATAAAGCACTGGTTCTGTTAAATTCCATGGGTGCAAAAACTTATGGGTTACTGCGAAATCTAATAACCCCAGAGAAGCCGGTAAACAAGAATTTGAAAGCATAGTAGAAATCCTACAGGACCACTTAAACCCCACACCGCTGCTGATAGCAGAACGATTTAAGTTCCATAAAAGGAACCAACACAAAGACGAAAGCAATGCTGAGTACATAACGGAACTGCGCAAGCTATCGAAACACTGCCAGTTTGGAGCGGACTAGCAGATACGTTAAGGGACAAGTTTGTGTGTGGGCTACAAAGTGAAGGAACCCAGAAACGGCTTCTATCAGAAAAGGATCTTACGTTGGACAAAGCTTTCAATATGGCAGTGTCACACGAAGCAGCCGCAAGGGGCGCTGCAGAGATACAACGGAGACCGCAAGAATATGGCACCAATGAAATGTCCTAAGGAACAGGGAAGTGCTATCGCTGCGGCAGAACAACACATGACCAGAAAGATTGTTGGTTCAAGGACCAAGTGTGCAGACAGTGTGGGAAAGCAGGACACATAGCAAGAGTCTGCAGGTCTGGGAAGAAAACCAACAGTAAGAAATCTCCACAGGAGAAGTACAAAAAGGTACACCAGGTGATGGACAGTTGTTCAGACGAACAGAAAAGTGACACAGACTCCGGAAGCAAGGAGCTGGGTTGTCTGAAACTACATAATGTAACCGAAATGGAGGATCACCAGACTATCTGGGTTACACTCAAGATAGACGGAGTCCAAGTGAAAATGGAATTGGACACAGGGTCAGCGCTAACAGTCATAAATCAAAGAGACTACAAGCGGCTATTTTCACACATACCCTTGAAAGCTACAGAGATTGTCTTGAAGACGTATACGGGGCAAAAAGTCTACCCCAAAGGAAAAATAAGGGTGAAAGTGATATATAAAGGCCAGGAAATACCTAAAATGGATATATATGTATTGCCAGATGGAGGACCACCACTGCTAGGACGTGAATGGATCCGGAAGATACAATTAGATTGGCATTCCATACAGGCACTGAAGGTTGAGGCCAAAAAGGATGACGACATCACACCTGGACGACTGTCAAAAATGCTAACCGACGCAAAAGAAGTGTTCCAGGAGGGACTAGGAACACTAAAAGGAATAACAGCAACGATTAAAATAGAGGAAAATGCAAGCCCAAAGTTTCTGAAGGCCAGACCAGTGCCTTATGCGATCAGACCAGCTGTTGAAGCAGAGCTGGAAGGTTTGGAACGTTCAGGAGTACTGTCCAAAGTGGACTGGAGCGAGTGGGCTACACCCATCGTTCCTGTAATGAAGAGGTCGTTGAGTAATACGCCTGGGGAACCAAAGAAGGTCCGCATCTGTGGGGATTTTAAGGTGACAGTGAACCCAGTCCTTCACACGGTACAATATCCGCTTCCACGAATTGAGGATATTTTCGCCTCGCTATCTGGAGGTAAACGCTTCACCAAAATTGATCTAGCCCAGGCGTACTTGCAAATGGAGTTAGAAGAAGCTTCGAAACAATACCTTACGATCAACACTCAAAGATCTCTACCAATACAACCGGCTGGTGTTTGGAGTAGCCTCGGCTCCGGCTATCTGGCAAAGGGCGATGGATCAGGTCCTGCAAGGGATTCCAGGGACCCAGTGTTATTTGGACGACATCTTGGTCACGGGCGAAATTGACGGCGATCACCTCGCCAACTGGGAGAAGGTGCTCACCAGATTAAAGGAGTATGGGCTACGAGCTAATCGCCACAAGTGCGAGTTTTTCCAGAAACAGATCTCGTATTGTGGCCACATCATCGATGAAGAGGGGTTACATAAGTCCCCTGACAAGAATGAGGCAGTAGTCAAGGCTCCAGCACCAGAAAATGTGTCACAACTGAGGTCGTTCCTCGGGCTGGTAAACTACTACCACAAGTTCTTACCAAATTTGTCTACGGTATTACACCCACTGAACATCCTACTGCAAACAGGGGTACCATGGAAGTGGGATGAAGAACGTAGACGAGCTTTCCAGAAGTGTAAGGAATTGATCACATCAAAAGAGGTGTTGGCCCATTTCAACCCAGCACTACCAATTCGTTTGGCATGTGATGCATCACCCTCTGGTATTGGAGCGGTGCTGTCGCACAAATTCCCGGACGGGTTGGAGAGGCCAGTAGCCTTTGCGTCTCGGTCACTAACCTCAGCCGAGCGCAACTACGCCCAGATTGACAGGGAGGCCCTCAGCCTAGTACGGGGAGTAAAAAAATTCAACCACTATCTGCATGGGCAGAAGTTCACCTTGCTGATGGCCACCAACCACTTGTCTCCATCTTTAATCCTAAGAAGGGCGTTCCAGTGATGACTGCACAGCGGTTACAAAGATGGTCCCTGTTTCTAGGGGTGAATCAATATGAAATAGAATATAAAGGCACGAAACAGCATGGGAACGCTGATGGGCTATCGCGCCTGCCACTGCCTACTGTGGAGGAAGCACCAGCAGTGGACCCTATCGAGATATTTTATTCGTCAATAATTGAACGATTGCCAGTAACAAACGCGGATATAGAGAAGGAGACCCGAAATGATCCAACGCTGTTGCGGGTATATGAATTGACGGTGAGGGGATGGCCAACACATGGTGACTCACTGTTGCCAGCATTCTCATCCAGAAGAGAACAGCTGTCAGTATGCCAGGGGACAGTGACGTGTGGATCCAGAGTGGTGATTCCACCCAAGTTAAGGGAGAGAGTGCTAAATGAGCTACATGAAGGTCATCTGGGGGGAGTGAAAATGAAAAGTCTTGCTAGGGCTTATGTGTGGTGGCCGGGAATCGATCAACAAATCGAAGACCTAACTAAGAGCTGCTTAGGATGCCAGAAGGTCCAAAATGCACCACCACATGCCCCTCTACACCCATGGGAGTGGCCCTCCTCTCCATGGCAACGGGTGCATATTGATTTTGCTGGTCCATTCATGGACTCAATGTTCTTAATAGCAGTGGATGCTCATTCAAAGTGGCCTGAGGTGATAAAAATGTCTTCAACCACTACAGAGAAAACGATTGCAGTCCTACGGACCATATTTGCCAGAAACGGTTTGCCAGAGCAGATTTGCTCCGATAATGGACCACAGTTTGTGTCCGACGAGTTCCAAAAATTTATGAGAAGGAATGGGGTAAGGCATTAAACATCCGCCCCGTATCATCCAGCCACAAATGGATTGGCTGAGAGGTTTGTACAAACCTTTAAGAAGGCGATAAAGGCCATGTGCGACGATGAAATTCCACTACAGCATAAGCTGGACAATTTCTGATTAGCCTACCGAAACGCGACACATGCAGTTACCAACCAGACCCCGGCCATGATGTTCTTTAACCGAAGGTTGAGATCTCGTCTGGACTTGCTCAGACCAAATGTGCGAAGAAATGTTGAGGACAAACAATTCCAACACATCAATGAGAAGCCAACAAGGAGCTTCAATGTAGGGCAACCAGTCTTGGCCCGTGACTATCGCACAGAGAAATGGCAACCCGGAACGATATGTACAAGGCAGGGGCCATTAATGTACACAGTGGATGTCGGGGAGAACATTGTGAGACGCCACGTCGATCAGATCTTAGCATCACAGGAACGCGTCAACCCCATGTCTCGAGTACCTGGGGATGAACCCGACATACCAGTAGCATCTACTTCAGACCCATTAGCAGTGGAACTCGATGAACTACCCGATGAAAAGGAGTCAGAATCGCCTCTGCACTAAGAACAAGAACCTCCGGAAAGGCACTATCCCGAAAGGGTCAGGAAGCCGCCCCAAAGACTGAATCTATAAATGGCCTTTTGTTATTTAATGTACATGTTGAAATGTTAATTGTTATTTGAATATTAGGGGTACTACTAATCTAAAAGGGGAGGAATTGTAGTGTATGTGCCTTTAAGCCAGAACTACTTTTACAGCTCCTGTATACTGTAGTACTGGCAGTGACCACACCGGTATATAAGTGCGCATGCCTCTGTACCCCCTGTCTTGAGACTACCCTCCTCCAGTAAAGACCTGTTTATTGTTAATGTACAGCATCCGTGTGATTATTTTATAACAGCATATCCTCTGAATCACGGATCCAACAATAATAATCTGTTTTAGGCATTGATTGAGGGATAAATATTGGCCAGGACACTGGGGGAACTCACCTGCTCTTCTTTGAATAGTGCCATGTCCACTTGAGGGGGCAGGATTAATGTCTCATCCAAAAGACAGCACCTCTGACAGTGCAGCATTCCCTAAGTACTGCACCAGAGTGCGAGCCTAGATCATCTGCTCAACCTCTGGAGTGGGACTTGAACCAACCTTCTGACCCAGAGGTGAGAGTGCTACCAACTGAACCATTGCTGACACCCATCAACTACTGATGTGCAATAAAGGTGGCCTTGCCTCCACCACCTACAACACAAGAACAAATATGAAAAAGCCTCCCAGACATCTTGGCTGTAAGTGCCTTTTAATTTTGGCTTGAGAAAAGCACCACAGAAATAAGCCTGCTATTCTACAAATGTCAGCTCATGATGCTTGTAAAAAAATTCTACCTTGCCCAATATTAATCTATTCCACAACTTTTAAAGATGCCACCACTGCCCAAGTAGAGATCAGGTAAGACAGCACAGTCCAAGGATTGACCCAGAAATTTCAAAGTCTGTACAGCTCACTGCAAGTGCTCGTATTTATCAAGCCATTCAGGAGCTCTGTAATGCCTTTTTTTAAAATAAAAAGCAATGTAGTTAATAATCATTTGCATCATTGTAAGGTGTAAGGTTTAAGCATTTCAGAAGCTTTTTTCTGTAATAGTCTATGCTTAAATGTGATAGTAACCTTATATTATGGGTCGTGGACTCATTTTTGCAAAGTGCTATTTACACTTATAGTATTCATATATTCCTTTCAAAAAGCACCGTCATGCACCACAATTTTTTAAGCTACATTTAACATTGATTTAATGATCATAGATTTTTTTAATTGCCTTAACAAAGAATTAGTACAAAATTAAGTGAAATTACGTCTTTATTTTAAGACCACAGATGACATCTGGGAGCATGAGTCAAGCTGTATAGCATAAGAAAAAAATTATATACAATATTCTTATCGTATATTTTGCATCACAAGAGTATCTCCCACACTTGCTGTCAATTTTAAACAATGCAAAATTTGGACAACTTTTCATTTCAATCCATCATAACCATGATAATAATAGAACAACTGCTATCATTTCTTCAGGCACCTTACATCTTAAATATCCAATGGGTAGATTGACAGTCATTTAAAAAATAACCCTACCAAACTCAAAACTAAATTATCATCATGGTTTAGCAACCAATGCCTGTTCAACACTATCAAGGAATAGCCAACAACAGCAGCCTCAATAACAACATCTTGAATGGAGAAAACTGTCAAATTTTCCATGACATCAACATCCAGAAAGATCCCAAACATTTAATGGAGAAGGCTCACTCATGAAGTCATGATAGCAAAATATTATATTGCAACTATCTATGCTACTATGGTAATGTAGGGCATGACATAAACCCAAGCCCACAAAATAAAGCAATGTTTAATTTCATGTCTCCATTAATAATCTTTTATTCCAACCATAAATTGTATTTTATTTGCGTACCATTTATTTTAAATTATTAACTCGATGTGCTGTGGTGAATAGCCACAAATTGATACGGTTTTCTACGAGAAAATATTTTTAAAAATTTGTAATTATGTTAATTATAAAATAGAATTAGAGGAATTCATGGAATGACAAGACAACTTTTCATTCACAGTAAATTGTAGAAAAACTATGAAAATGTAATTTTGAAAAATATAGCCAATAAATTGGTGAAGCATAATAAAGCATGATACCAGGGCTAAAAGGGTTAAATTATTAAGACAGGTTGCATAGACTAGGCTTGTATTCTCTTGAATATAGAAGATTAAGGGGTGATCTAATTAAGGTGTTTAAGATGATTAAAGGATTTCATATGGCGGATAGTGAGAAACTATTTCCTCTGTTAGGGACTCCAGAACAAGGGGGCATAACCATAAAATTAGAGCTGGGCCATTCAGGGGTGATGTCAGAAAGCACTTCTTCACACAAAGGGTAGTGGAAATCTGGAACTCTCCCTCAAAAAACTGTTGAGGCTCAGGGGTCAATTGAAAAATTCAAAACTGAGATTGTTAGACTTTTGTTAGGCAAGGGTATTAAGGTTACTGAAGGTGGGTAAATGGAGTTAATATACTGAGCAGCCATGATCTAACTGAATGGTGCAACAGGAATGGCCTGAAATTTTTTTAAGAGGTGACTGAAGTAGTGGACAGGGGAATGTCTGTGGATGTATTTTATATGGGATTCCACAAGGCATTCGATAATATTCCACATAAGAATCTGTTATCTAAAGTTGAATCTCATGGAATTGAAGGCAAATTATTGACCTGGTTAGGAAATTGGCTGAGCAGCAGGAGAGAGAGAGTAGGGATAATGGGCAGGTAGTCTAATTGGAAGAATGTGACTCGTGGCATCCCACAGGGATCTGTGTTGAGGCTTCAAATAGTCACTATTTATTAACGACTTGGATGATGGGATAGAGAGCCATATATCGAAGTTTGAAAATGACACAAAGATAGGCAGCATTGTAAGCAGTGTAGATGAAAGCATAAAATTACAGTGATATAAATAGATTATTAAGTGAATGGGCAAAACTGTGGAAAATGGATTTCAATATAGGCAAGTGTGAGGTCATCCACTTTGGACCTAAAGTGATAGATCAGAGTACTAGCAAAAAGCTAGAAACAGTGGAGGTCTGAAGAGACTTAGGGGTCCATGTACATAGATTGTTAAAATGTCATGGATAGGTTCAGAAAATAATCAAAAAGTCTAATGGAATGCTGGCCTTTATAGCCAGAGGACGAGAATACAAGGGGGTAGAAATGATGCTACAGCTACACAAAGCCCTAGTTCAACCACATCTGGAGTAATGTGTTCAGTTCTGGGCACCACACCTTAGGAAGGATATATTAGCCTTGAAGGGAGTGCAACGTAAATTTATCAGAATGAAACGTGGACTCCAAGGGTTAAATTACAAAGAGAGATTACACAAAGTATCCCCTGGGATTTAGAAGGGTGATTTGATTGAAGTTTTCAAGATATTAAGGGGAACTGATAGGGTAGATAGAGGGAAGCTATTTCTGCTGGTTGGAGATTCTAGGACTAGGGGCATAACCTAAAAGTTAGAGGCAGGCCTTCCAGGAGTGAAGTTAGGAAACACTTCTACACAAAAAGGGCAGTAGAAGTTTGGAACTCTCTTCTGCAAACGACAGTTGTTGCTAGGTCAATCGTTACTTTTAAATCTAAGATTGCTAGATTTTTGTTAATCAAAGGTATTAGGGGATATGGGGCAAAGACGGGTATATGGAGTTAGGTCACAGATCAGTCATGATCTCACTGAATGGTAGAACAGGCTCAAGGGGTTAAATGGCCAACTCCTGTTCCTATGTAACATGCTTGAGGGGCTTAATGGCCTACTCCTGTTCCTAAAGTGCTTTCAGAATTGATCTTGCTCCAATTTCTAATTTCAGCTCTCATTTAAGGGATTTGCAGAACGACAGCCAAAGTCTTCTGAAGGTATGTAAAAGTCACCTCACAAAATGTCAAGGGAAGGATAAGTGCTCATTACATATGGAATTCCCCATTATTAGAAGGCTGGGCGATGAATAAGCTTTCTGTCATGAAAACAGCCACATAACTCAATGATTAACATCAACTGATGACAACGCCACATAGGAATACCCAAGAACCTAATGGGCAATGGCAATGTTGTGTGTGTGGCTTGAAACCTAATGATGCAACACAGCAATGGAACATGTCTGGTCCTACCACATGGTACCATTGAATGCTACCTGATCTTTGTGGATAGTTTTACTGGTGGGAAAAAATATAATTTTAAAATGCAAATATTGTTGAGTTTTGCTGCAGAAAATGTGGTGGAAATATGGACAACAATTGACGATAAATGACCATAACATAACTGAAACATAGCCTTGCTACTTGTGGAGTATATGGTCGCGTTATCATCGCATATTTACCATATTAGAAACATAGATTCCTGTCACATGTTCTCCATTTCCCTTATGCCAGTTTTGTAATATCAGGACTAATTTCACTATAAAAGGACAAAAAAAGTTACTTTTTAGTTTGAATTTATTGTTGTATAATTTAGATGCAACCCTATATAATGGCCCGTAATTTCTGATAGGAGGCTTCCTGCGTGTGAATGCCTATCGGAAAAAAAATCTATGCCCTTACCCGAGGGCTCCCAAGGTCCGGGCACTTCCACTCCTGGGCCTCTCCACAGTCGAAATGTGCAGGGCCCAGGTATCCCAGGGGCGCATGCGGTTCGCAAGCGTCCCTGGGATCACGTGGGCCAGGCCAGCCAATGAAAGAAGGGAATCCCCCTTCATACTTTTGACAGATAGACCTGTCAAAAGTATGAATGGGGATCACTGAAAAAAGACACTAAAACATTAAATACATTTTTTAATAACCATCACGTTTTTAAAATGAGTTAAAAGTACATTAAATTAAATATTTTGAAAAAAATTAAAGTTTTTTTATGGGGCTAAAAATAAACTTACCTTTTTTAGAAGTATTTTAAAATTATAAATGAGTGAAAACATTTTTTAAAAACTTTTTTAAACCCTTAAGGATCAGAAAATACAGGCCAATGTTCCATAAGCATAATTTTAAAAATAAAAGACTGATCATCCAAGTTGGTACATTCCAACCCAAAAAGTAAAGCTTTCCTTAATTCAATTCACAGAAGAAAATTTTGGGAACCATCATTCTGTAAATACCAACAATATTTAAATTGATGTGACTTGCAATGTGCAGAACCAGAATTTCCACAAAACCTGGAATAGGAACCAGGTGTCCCCTTAACCACCTTTTTAAAACTATTGTCTGTTTTAATTTAACTTTATGTCCTCTGGTCCTTCTCTAACTTACAATAGTACTATCTAATATGTTATATATCTCTCAGGGCTCCCCACCTAATCACTTTCTTTTGAGAAAGTTGATTTTCTCTCATCTTTCTGCATAGCTCCTCACCCCCTTTGCACTTGGGTCATCACAGTACATGTAGATCACATATTACCAACATATCTTAATGATGTACTGTTATTCCTGCAGATCTCAGTTCTTTGTTACTGCACTCATCAATCTAATTGGGTCCTTCTCAGTACTGCTCGGGTGAGGAAAGATGAGGGAAAATCAAACTTAATGGCCCAGAAATTGGATCACCCAGCACACATTTTACAGGCAATAAATGGACGCTGAAGGGTCCAAGATGGCGTGTGGTGCGCACGCGTTCATTCTGCATCAGGTATGTGCCGCAAACCAGTGTGACCGCTTGAAATTGTCGTTAGGCCCATTGCGTATGTAAATCGGGGGCCTAACATTTATTTCCGGCCCCGTCAAAAAATTGGTTCCCAACTTGCCACAGTATACGCCACCGCGCACAGTCCTCCCAAACTCACCATAGGTCCAATGTCGGCATTGACACCGGCTGATCTTCATCTTCTTCGCAGCTGGGGCACTGCCTCTTGGGGCGTGACTGATGTTCCCAGCAATCCACTTGCATCCTGATGACACCAAAAGGACCAATTTTTTGTAGTCCTCTTGCGCATCAGTATTAGCACGGCAGCTCATGGTTGCTGACCTTTTTCTAGGCCAAGTTTTTTAACATTACGCGTTGAAGACAGCTAGCCCTTTATAAGGGCCAGGGACGAATTCCAATATTAAGGAATTAGATCCTACAGACACTGAAAACCTGTTCGGCAGATACTCTGGCAACACCAACAGTTCAGATATAGATGGGGTCAGAGAGACGGACTCATTTCTTACTCATATGGTGGGCAAGGATAAGCTCATTGAAAGTAATGTTGCTGTTTGAAGTTAGTATATTTTGAGTTTGTGGTTTCTACTGGTGCCACCAATTTATTGGCCCAGAAATTCGGGTCCCAACGCATGAGTAAGCACGGAGTACTCACGCGTGGACCCGATGGAAGTGCCGGTTTCTTGCATGCACTACGCATGCGCGGGAAACCGGCATTTCCGATCCTGTGAACGAAGGGGTTCAGAGGTCGAACGCATGCGCGCGGGAGTCTGCACGTGAGTGTTGAACTTCCTTTTATTTTTACAGGTTTTTCCGTGCGTGAAGGCCTCTACATTTTACACATTTAAAAACCAGGCGTAAGGACTTCATTTTAAAAGGTAAGTCGTCAATTAATTAAAATTAGAATTTTTTTTCCACAGGTTTATTATTTTTAAATACTTTAAAAAGTAAGGTAAGTGTATTTTTAGCCCCATTTTTTTATAAAATTATTTTTTTCAAAAATTTAAATTATTGTTTAAAATAGTTATTTAATGTTATTTATAGTTTATTTAAAAAGTGTGATTTTTAAAAATATTTATTTGAAGGGTAAGTACTGTTTTGGGGGCCGGAGTTTTCATTAGTTTGACAGTTCTTTGTCAATCTCATGAATGGGCTTTTCCCTCCTCCGATTGGTTGCCCATGGCTCACGTGATCCCAGCGGACGCATCGCACTAACTACGCCGCTGGATCACGCATGCACAGCATGCCGGGAGCTGGACCGGGCCACAGAGAGGAAATCCACGCAGGCCCAGGCCTCAACTGCCGGTGCGCTAGGTAAGTGTAGGTCGGGGGCTTGCACCCACGGGAAGCCCCCGACACGAATTTCTAGGCCATTACTTTTCTTGCTCGAGTTTCTAATCATCTATTTTTTTTGTTAAGAAACACACGCCTTGACTAAACAAGAGAATGGGCAGGAGACTGGTCCTTGTTAATCTCCATACGTATCAAATTGCATTCACAGGAAGCAGCTGTCTCAGACATTGCATCCAGATGCACAGCCATTTCTGCAGCTTCTGAAGGCTACTGATATATTAGAACGCATCTCAAATGCATTTGCTTGTAAATTGAAACAAGTTATTTTAACCTTGCATAGATCATTGGCATGGCCACATTTGGAATATTATAAAATAGTTTTATACATACTTTATTCAAACAGGCATTGATGAGATCATTCATAAAATCAACGTCAGGTTCCACATGTACACTGACGAAAACCAGCTCTACCTCACTACCACCTCTCTCGACCCCTCCACGGTCTCTAATTTGTCAGACTGCTTGTTCGACATCCAGTACTGGAGGAGCAGAAATTTCCTTCAATTAAATATTGGGAAGACCGAAGCCATTATCCTGGTTTCCACCACAAACTATTCCCTTGTCACTGACTCCACCTCTCTTCCTGTCAACTGTCTGAGGCTGAACCAGACTGTTCGCAACCTTGGTTTCGTAGTTGACACTGAGATGCTCTATCGCCAAGATCGCCTGCTTCCACCGCCATAACATTGCCCAACTCCACCCCTGCCTCAGCTTATCTGCTGCTGAAATCCTCATCCATGCTTTTGTTGCCTCTAGACTTGACTATTCCAACACTCTCCTGGCCAGCCTCCCATCTTCCGCCCTCCATAAACTGGAGCTCATTCAAAACTCTGCTGCCTGTATCCTAACCCACATTAAGACCCATCACCCCCTCAATGTTCATCCAGCGTTAGTCATTTGAAGCTGCTGTTGCTGCAATTAGTTCAAATTTAAACTAATGAACTGACTTTAGTCAATTACTAAATTAGTCAATTACAGAAGAGCAGGACACACCTGTGTGCCTTTAATTGACTGTTGGTCACAGGTCTTATGGGCCAAGGGCAGATCAAGGCAGTCAATTGAAGCCAATTAAAAAGTAAGACCAAGAGCATTAAATCAGTCAGTTAAAGATTGTCTCATTTCCTGGTAATCCCACTCCTCTTTGTGATGCTGGAGGATGCCCTGTTCCAGTCACCAATCGATGATATTGATCGTTCACACTGAGTCATGGGAGATTTTACGTTTGAGTTTATGCTAATGTGTTTGCCCAGAAACTTGAGCGTGATTTCGCCTCGGCAAAACTGGCTGTCTCCAGCATATTCTGGGCGCATTTAACCGACTCCACTCCTAACAGAAACTCCACACCTTGGAATGCACTCTCACCTAATATAATTAATATGTTGGTTAATTAACAACTTTAAAAAAGAGCTGGATGGAAGATTCTAGTGAATATGGTACTGTTGTCAACCATTCACCCTTTGCTGGAAAAGACTGTTCACCTCAACTTTTGCTCTAAGAAAGATATATTCTTGGATATTGATGAGACGGTCTTATTAATAAAAATCAATGAAAAATTTAATTGTATTAAAAAATTCTATGTCATTGATCTAATTAAATCACATTAACCTATTGCTGCCTTTATCCTGCTGATGTCAGCATGAAGGCTAAAGCACTTACTTCACATTTTCTGAGTTATCCTTCCTTTCAAGGCTTTTTAGACTTAAGTAATTAATGCAGCTACATGAACCTACGCATAACACCTCCCCTTAAAGAGAGTTTGATCACTCCAGGGAACATAAGTTGGATCGACTAATGTTCATTGCACAAAGAAATATGCCATTAAATATATCCCAATTACCTGGGAAACCAAAACCCTCCTGTCACTGTTACTTGGCACTCGTTTATGACATGGTCACTATGGAATGAATTGTGCACACCATTTATTTAAGACAGTACTTTTTTTTTCCTACTCCAATTTGCCCTCCTGTAGGAAGTGACTCATGCTGAAATATGTTTATGTTTTCTGGTACATTATGCAAGTGCCCATTTTTATGTGTCAAACTGAATACATTTTGGCATTTGACCATAGCGGTAATTATGGCCAAACCTGTCCGATCCTCACTCAGCATCCAAACACATGTATTCCATCAGCAATCAGGGAGGGTAACCTGGTTCCTCTTCCTTGCTCAAGGACACTGAAGCTAACTGTGGTATGCCCAGCAATTCCCAGCTTAGACCAGCTATGGCAACATATTTACTCCATGTATGATGTTGCAGTAGCTGAGATGAAGATAAAAGACATCAAGGGATATTAGTAGACTCAGCACTAATATACAATCTCTGTGGAGCAGCAAGCAACAAAGCAAATACAATGCTGAACATATAGTCAGAACAGGAGAGTACAAGTTGCAGGCAATCATGCTTCAACTGTACAGTACTCTGGTTAGTCCAAAGCCTGAGCACAGCGTCAACTTACAATGGTGATACAAGGGAAATGTGTGAGCTCTGAAGGCAGTACAGAGAAGAACCATGAGACTGATCCCTAATCATAAAAGACATTCAGAATACTGAGTTAGGATAAAAGACTAGAGGAACTTGGGCTTTTCAGCATTGAAAGGAAGTGATAGAGAGATGACACCATAGATGTATAAATATTAAAAGGTAAATTCAGAACACTGCATCAAATTAAACTGACAGCAGGACATAAATTCAAACTAATGAAGAGTAAATTTAGAATTGATGTCAATATATTTTGCTTCACAAAGAGTCATTAGCATATGAGCTAGACTTCTGGGTAATGTAGATAAAAACCCTGGACTAATTTTCTAAACAGTTTCTCCATATTTTCGTTTCTACTCTGATGATTCCACTTTTCTGCATGAGCTTCTAAAATATCCTTTTATTCCTTCAGCTGAGGTTTTTCAACACCACACACCTCTTATTTTCCCTTCTCCTCTCTGATTTCTAGAGAAACTGTTCCATCCTAAATATCTAGGTGCATTCTTCAATCACCCCAATGTAACGGTAACAGATGCAACACCTGTCCATTTACTTCTTCCTACATTATTGCCGAGTGCCCAAAGACTCCTTCTGTGTGAGATAGCAAGTCACATGCACTTGCTCCAATCGAGTATATGGTTTTCACTACTCACAATGCGATTTCTATATTGGGGAGACCAAATATAGATTTGGTAACCTCTTTACAAGCCATTTCTGTTCTGTCCAAGATCCTAACCTTCCTGTGGCTAGCCACTTCAACTCTGCCTCTCATTCCCACTCTGACCTTTCCATCTTTAGCCTTCTATGATACTTCAGGGGCAGTATCTCATCTCTCTCCTTGGGACTTTTATATTGACTTGATCAACGTCAGATCTTTAGCTGTCTCTCTACTTCATCTTGAAGTTGTTTTCATCCTTTCTTTGTCATTCCCATTTCTTTTAACCACATTACTGAGATATCTACCACGTTACTTTTGATAACTATTCACTGCTTAACTGAGAGGTTGTTTCTATATCATCCAGCAATATTTAATCTCTTTCGAATTTTTAAAATACTTGTTGGCAGGTCATTAAACCCACATTAACTGCCTCTTTGTGGCTTTTACTCCCCACTCACTGATTTTGTTCAGTCGCATAAAGGTGCTTGCTAATCTTTTCTCAGATGCTGAAAGGCCTGTTGTGTAATTTTAGCATTTTCTGTTTTTATTCAAGAAACAGTTGGATGTTGCAGTATGGGAATGTAGGTTTCATCTGGATGGCTGAGCAAAGATTTCTTCCTCATCCATATCTAGCTGGTGACATCTCGGGGCCTTTAAAAACTAATGCTACTTTTGTGTGTATGGTTCAAGGGCAATCAAATAGCTAAATATGCTGAGAATTTATGGCTCGCAAGCCAGAAATTCATACTTGTAAATTAAGCAACTGCTTTGGAATAGCAGAAATGGTTGAGGAAATATGAGTCTGATGTTTATATATATTAGTTGATCTCTCATGGCATTGCACATAGGAAGTCAAGACAAAGTGCGATCTTAATGTGAATTGGGGTCAGAGAGTGGGGAGTAATTGTACCAGTGTGCAGAGACTTAATTCTGTCCTTACTTTTATATCTCCATTATAAATTCCTATGTCCACGTTTATAATGTAAACTGCTTAGGTAAACTTGTCATGTGTCAGCCGTGGCTCAACGGTAGCACACTCACCTCTGAGTCAGAACGTTGTGGGTTCACGTCCCACCCCAGAGACTTGAGCACAAAAATCTAGGCTGACACTCCAGTGCAGTACTGAGGGAGTTCTGCTGTCTTTCGGATGAGATATTAAACCGAGGTCCCGTCTGCCCTCTCAGGTGCACGTAAAAGATTGCATGGCATAATTTTGATGAAGAACAGGGGAGTTCTCTCTGGTGTCTTGGCCAATATTTATCCCCCAACCTTAATCACTAAAGCAGATTATCTGGTCCTTATCACATTGCTGTTTGTGGGAGCTTGCTGTGCGCAAACTGGCTGCCACATTTCCTACATTATGTGAATCACTACATTTCAAAAGTACTTTACTGACTGTAAAGCGCTTTGGGATGTCCTGAGGTTGTGAAAGGTGCTATCCAAATGCAATTTGTCCTTTATTTCTTTAATTACACGCTCCTGCTAGTGGTGGCACTGATGAACTCCACTGGCGGGAAGGTATAATTACAATGTGACAAGTTTACATCAGCAGTTTTCATTATAAATATAGGCAAAGGAATTCATAATTTAAAAAAGTTGATAGATGGGGTGCACAGTAGTAAGATTTTTAATATATTATTAGTTGATGTCTCATGGTATTGCACATGGCAAGCCAGAGAATATGGTTTGTCTCTTACCTAGCTTCTGTCTTTGTGTAGTTGTTTCTTTCTCTCCTCCTCTGGTTCTGTCTGTCTCTATATTGTTTTCTATTTCTACTTCTCTCCCTTTAACTTTTTTTTTTGGTCTTTCTTTTTTTTCCTTTCAGGTGGGATGTGATGGATGATATGAGCTCATTGATTTAGGGTGGAGTCTTGGGGAAAATGTGCCCACAGTGCCTCCCTTCTCATCCTCTCCTCAATCACTTGTGTTTCTCCAACCCCCTCACTCACATTGTGTCCCCTACAACTACGCCTTCCATTCCCCATTCCCCTTCATATCACACTCTACCCTTACCTCTTCCCCTCACTCCCATCATTACAATTACCTCCTCCCTTTATCCTCCCCTCACCCTTGCTATCACTCACTTTGCCTTTAACTCTCCATCCGTTACCCCCACTCCCACTCACTTCAACCCAGGGCAGGTGGTGAAATACCAAAGGCCACCTCACTTCCTCCCATCCCTCTCCTACTGTAACCTTATCAGTTTCCCTCAAGAAGGCTATGTTTGCTTTCAAAATGACACTTATTTCCAAAAAATAAAATAGAGAAATTGCCTTGCATTGTTCCACGGAAGCTCAGTGTAAACTCGAGGAACAGCACCTCATCTTCTGATTAGGCACTTTACAGCCTTCCGGACTCTATATCGAGTTCAACAATTTCAGATCAAAACCTCGGCCCCTATTACATTTTTATATTTTTTATCCACACTTTTGGTTTGTGACTTTTCCTTTTTTTCCTCTCTCTCCCACATGGCAGCTGTCTCTCACTCTGCCAGCGCATTTCACACTTCATCTAGAGCCATTGTTTGTTTCTTTATCTGTCCTATTACTATCTCGTCTCACCTTGAATATCTCTTAATGTCTCTTCTTTCATCCCCTCCCCCATTTCCCAGCCCCCAAACTGCCTTTTAATCTGTTTCATTTCCTGCCTTTCTCAGTTCTGTAGAAGGGTTTTGACCCAAAATGTTCACTCTGTTTCTCTCTCCACAGATGTTGCCTGGTCTGCTGAGTTTTTCCAGCGTTTTCTGTTGTTATTTCGGATTTCCAGCATCCGCAGTATTTTGCTATCGTAGAGAAATTGCCTGTCTGGCATTCTATTTTCTTTCTTTCTGCCTCTCGCTCTCTCATAGGCATTCAAAATGATAATCTGTCTCACAGGTGTGAGTTATTAGCATTGACCTTTTCTAACTGCCAACAAAACACTGGTGAGATAATTAGCTAACTTCAAAATTCAATGTGGGTTTTTTTTTAATTGCATGAAGAAAGACACACTGCTTCTGCCCCTCACTCTCTTCTCTCCCTCATCCAGCCCCCATCTTTCACTTTTTAAAGTTTATAGAAAACAAAAGAAAGGCTACAAGTGCGTCATCAGAACTCTGTCATTTTGTCTCTCTGATACACATATGCACACGGCCCATTAAAAAAAAATATGAATTTTACCTTAGAAAATGTCTTGAAATTTGTTGTTAAGCTTTGCTATGAAATTTCAATTTCAATTTTTTTTGAGCAGCAACTGCTACATGCTAAAGAAACATTCCTCAGTATAGCTGACTGATCAGCACTGATACATCCTGGTAAATAGATACACTGCTCATGTTCACACAACACATTCTAAATTCAGCATAAATGTCACAGCTCTGGGCAAAATTATCATTCCAAGCCCAGACTTTTGGGCCTTTAAATAAAAACTGAATACATTCAACTGCTCGGGAGAGGAAATAAGATGTTTTCCACAATTCATAACAAATATTTTAATGAAATTATTATTAAAAAAGGCATAAGAATTATATCAATTTTAGAAAAGTAACAATAAGCCATAACAGTGAAAGTGAATTAAATTTCACATGAAGTAATGCCTAATGTTATATCAGCAATAGTTAAACCCTGATAAATGCTGCTCTTGCTAAAAGCATACAGTCGTCGTAAGTTGTTACTAGTTACTATGCTCATTTAAGAATCAGAGCCCAATGTTTACAATGGAATTTAAAAACTGTATTAAAAATGTAGTGTGTCTTAGCTAAAAACAGTAACTACAAAAGAAAATGATTAAGTTCCTGTATCAAGCTTGGAATAGAGATATTTATTACTTTGAAATTTTCATGTTAGATTAGATTATTCTTAAACAACATTTTCACCAGAAATAAATGAAATTCATAAAACATAGCTGCTGTTTCTAGATATTAGATTAAATTTGTTAATTTATGAGAAAAAACGATGGTCAACAGTAACAGTATGCTTTGTCTTCCAGTATTTTATTGTAATCTCTACTGAGACAAAGCATTACTTTGTGATACAGTTATAAATCAATATGCTAAATTATGGTTTCACACAGAGAAATATACTAATAGTGTCATGATCCAATTGCTGTTCTGAAATAGTTACTTCTTTAGAAATCCTATCTACCTTCTCTTCTTAAGAAGAGTTAGCATGTGTCATCACTTCACTGATGTAGTAGTGCTGGTGCAATGGCCTCAGAAGGCAGATGAGAGCAGGGATTGCATGCATCTTGGCAACATCAGCTTTTCTACATCTAATTTTATACTGGGGAGAAGCAAGCTGGAACGCTGTATGCTTCCAGAAGAAATCAGTCTCCAAATAAGAGTTACCAGAACACATTCTCACAAAAATAACCTTTTAACTTTCACCCTTTGAAAAAAAAAATGAAGTAGTATTTATTTTTGTTAACTTTGAAAGTTCTTTTCACTAATACATTTAGAATGTGGCTACAAATATTATGTTTCCATGGTAATATTTCTATACTCTCTCTGAATATCTTTTTCTGGATGTAATTTATTAAAAGATAATTGTCTTCTGTAGGAGGATGATAAAATGGAATGACATTTGCTTCCTAATTAGTTTCCAGCAGAGTAGCATTCCTCTTACCCTGCCAAGACTGCCATTTTCAATATGGGTGAGCAGAATAAAATGGAGCTGTTCGTTCCCATCCATAAGCATCCTGACGCTATTTCATGGGCTGCCCAATGGGACAATTACAGGTGCAACAGACCCACCAGTGCATCTATCAATCCAGCTGTGTTAGAGAAACTCTAACAAGAAATAAAGTGCTTATTGTTTTTAAATTCCTCCACAGGAATGAGGGCATAGCGTATCCTGATTTAAAAATAAAATTGAATTATAATAGTTTCTTTAAATATGTGTCCACATCATACAGACAAATGTGTGGCTCACAGGATTGAAGGGCATAGTGTTTAAGAAATAGTTGGATTGACGCCAATCAAAAGTGAGGTCTTTGTTATGCTGCCGTACACACTGTTGAGAGAAGCTAAATGTGCAGATGTGTCTACTGTTCACACAAAATCTGTATTTGAACTTCGCCACTTACTAGTGTACCAACTTATTTTAGAATATTTTTTCCCCCAGAAAAAGTCACTAATGTTGGCGGCACCTTGTTTACTGCCAAATTATTGTTTGGTCATGATCAAACATTTTGCCAGATTTAGTCCATGTCACTGAGAAACAATTGCTGATGTTACTTGCAGAGAGAGACTGTGCACAAATAATATCTTTCAAGCCTCAAGTACAATAAATGTACAATAATACATAGAAGCTGCAATATTTCCCAGCTGGTAAAATAAAGGCAGATGCCATTATTTGTTTAAAGATGTAATACATAAGGAAATCCCAATACACATGAACAGCTTAAAAATGATAAGAAATCACTATGGGTTGAATTCTTCATGATGGTAGCGGTCGCGATTGGTGGTGGGTCGGGCGGGAAAGTTGACTTTTTTTGACAGCGGGTCAGGAACCCACTGTCAACTTGCTCCCACGCGCCTTTCCCACAGGCGCATCGGTCAGCGTGGAGCCGACCCGACCCGACCTGCAGTGGTGGGGGACCCAATTGAAATCATTATGAGGTACTTTACAGGCACTTAAGAGCCTTTTTCCCCCTACTTTTTAAATTTCCCTGCATGGTCATGGGATTCACACAGCTCGGGAACCACATTGGTCAACCTGAGGCGTGAGTTCCGTGGCCATTGCTCCAGCTGATTACTTGACAGCATGGAAAACAACCAAAATAAAAACATGTTGATTACACCAGCTAACAGATAGATGGAGATTCTGTTCTACTTGAAAAACTACTGGTAAATGTTAATTTTTTCCATTGACCATTCTCAGCTGTTGCCTTCCAACTCAACAGTAATTGCAATGAATTGAGCTGTTCTATAAAAAAATGACATATACCATTTAAATACATTTTTGTGTTGTTTCTAGTCAGGTTCTTCTCACAGTATACTGTGATTGTCAGTTACATATTAAATCAAGTCATCAACCATAATAATTTAATTCTCATCACTCATTCCACTGGTTCAATTTGCTTTCAGTCCATGAATATGACTGATTTAATTTTTCAGTCTGAGACTTTAGGGTGAATTTCTCTGGAGGTTCTCTCACTGGTCCATTGTTAACTTCAACGGAAGAGCTGTAGAAATCCCAGAAACACATTGTAAGCACCACTTATACTGTTTGTCAGGGATTCCGCAGTTGTTCCGCTGAACTTGCATAACATTGTAAATCCACCCCTTTACAATTACAATTTAAATCTGCTTAATTTTATGTATTACCTATACACACACATCTTTTATTTGTACCAGTTACTGATACAAAAGTCTATAGATTTGTGACTAAAGCACCAATAACTTCACAATTAATGTACATTTTTAATTATGATATTGATTGTATTACTTAATGATAATTTTATTTAAATATTTAATTTTTTTCACTCATATAACTTATTATATGATTGTACAGTAAAAACTCAACACCCACTATGTTAGATTGAACTTAAAATTTTATGTGGCCAGGGTCCCTTTAAGGATCCCGGCTTAAAACGCATCATGAATGACGTCACCAGACCCGCTCCATCTAATTAGGCCAGGTAACGCACTGGGCAGGCTTAATAGGCCCCATTAAGGTAAGTTCATTCTGTACAGTGGGATGGAGCCAACAGCGGGGTCGCAACCCGCCACCGGCCGCACCGGACCCACCAAGGTAAGGAAAATTCTGGCCTTTATGTCTATATATTATAAAAGAATGACACACTCTCACACTCTGGAGTGTGTTACAAAGTAATAACATCTCAGATTTTAAATGATGTCAACAACCACTTAAGCTTTGCTTATCATCTCACTCCAAAATGTATTACTACCACTGCGCCTAGTGGGCTTTTCTATATATGTTAATAGACTATTAATTTTCAATTCATAAAATTCCCTATGTGAACTGTTGACTATGCTGAACTAATTGATTCTTTATCTATTTGAGAAATTTGTAATTTTAAACAGTAGACACCTCATGACTATAAATGGTCAACGGTTAACTCATTAAGCAAAGGTAGAGTCACATTTCAGACCCATTTCTGTTTCCTGGTTTGGTCAAGAATATGTAAGAGAATTGTTCACAGTCAATTATCAAAACTACTGAACCATTATAACATTTTAAACAATTTTTGCATTTGCAAACAAATCACCACACTTAAACATATTAAACAAATTACTAGTAGTTTTCTCTGGGGTAGGCCTTTGACTATAGAATTATCACAGGTTATTCTGCAGAATCATAGATTGATCACCTGTTATAAAGTGGTTCAATTTCAATTTGGTAAATTGCGTCCATTATTTTAATGAAGGAGGATGTTCAAGATTCAAATGAATAAAAATTACTATTCCACAAGTAATGTACTTAGTCCATTCGAATTTTGTATTTTAATGTCTGCCTTGGTCATTAGGTTGACAGGTTCATTACCCCTTCCTATTTCAAACAAAATAATCAATCCAAAATTATTATACAATGTCAAGGTATAATTATTATTTTTTATTGTTCCCATTCTAAATAAATTAATAGCACAATTGCATATTACATATCTTATGTTGGAGGAAAATAAAACAAGTCCTGATCATATGTTCCCCTGTCCAGAAAAATCTAAGAAATGGCAATTTTACTTCACAATTTATGACCTTGAGAAAATTGCAGTTCGACACAGTTTTAAAATGTGTTTTTCCTGAGGAAACAATTGTTATAGGGAACCAAAAAAGCAACCAACTACAAAGCACCCATAATAACGATCCTTTAATGTTTCTCGAGCAGCTAACCAGTCATCAAGTCATTTAATCATCTTAAGTGTCAAAAGGTTTATTAATCCAGCTATAAGATAGCTCAATGATAATTCCAATCTATCCACAAGACCCTCCATTTGTGTTCATCATGAATGTGCTCAGTATAAACTCCACATTTACACAATTAGCTCTGATTTTAGAAAACAGGATACATTAAAATGCCAATTCAGTGAAGACTGACAAATTTAAGGAACCTTATGAGAAAATCTGTATATTATAAACACAGCATTTCAAATTACTATATAAAATAAAAGACATTCTTTGTACCACAGTGGTAATCAGGTAATGATTCGCAATGTATTTATTCATCTCGATTGATTGAGATGGAGCTTAGCAAACTTATGTAAAATTATTTGCATTAATGATTTCAATTTTCCATAAGCCTAGAATATTGCTATATAACCCCCAAAATTTAATCTGTTCTTTTAAATTAATAAGAATATCAATTTAAAAAGCCTATCCATGTAATTATTGAATGCTGTAGATAATTAACTGAAACAAATCTTAAGCAGTCATAGAAATGTAATCTGCTACCAATATTTGCCTTGAAGAAGGACAATGGAATTCTCCTGGTATCTTGGTCAATATTTATCCCTCAACCAACATCACTTAAAAAACAGATTATTTGGTCATTTAGCTCATTGTTGTTTGTTGGACCCTACTCTGCACAAATTGGCTGTCACACTTCCCTACATTACAACAGTGAATACACTTCAAAAGTACTTCAAGCATTTTGGGGCATCCTGTGGTCATGAAAGGCATCATATAAAAGTCAAGATTTTTCTTTTCTTTATGTATTTTAAGATAGCCCTTTGAAGCCTGCTGTGAGGAAACAGTCCTAAGGTGAAGTTTTCAACAACCTGAACTCTGGGACAACAGGAAGAGCTAATGCTAAGAATCATAGGTACTTCAAGATAGCACTGAGACAAAGAATGTTTCACAACCAGAACTGGTAGACCTATGTTGTGAACTTAGAGACAGAGCATGCTTCAAGTGACTCAGAAAAATGCCACTTTTATCTGACATTGTTCAGTTATTTTGTTAATGAAAGCCAAGAAATTATAGTGACTCACGAGCCAAGAATCATGTGTTAGTTTTTGTTTTGTAATTAAAATTGGTTTATTATGTATTCCTTGACAGATGTCTGTTTAAGGTGATTGACACCTAAAAAGTGAACCTTTGCACTACATGTATCACCTAGGTTGACTAAAATGGTATGGGATTTGTAATACCCAAAAAAGGGGGGGGGTTGCGTAGAAAAGAGGAAAAAAATTCTACAGCAGACAGAATCAGAGATGTTCCGCTGAATAAAAAGTCTCCAAGAAAGAGAGCATGCAGATCAGAGAAGCTTGGGTAGGTTGAGAGAAAAGTTCAGAAGACCATGCAGATATAGGCAAATGATTTATGTGTCACTTGTATATAGGAGAAGTTTTCCTTAGAATAGAGCATAGTGCCAACAGAAGTATCCCAGGGGAAGCAAGTCATCCAACTCTACTACTCTGACCCAGAAGGACAATAAGTTGAACAAACTGGTAGACTTGTTATTCAAAGTTCTTAACTTGTCAACCATGCAATGAGTCCAATCATCAACAACAACATCAACTTGTATTTATATAGTGCCTTTAACGTAGTAAACGTCCAAGGCGCTTCACAGAAGTATTAAAAAGACAAAAAATTGACACGGAGCCACATAAGGAGAAATTAGGGCAGGTGACCAAAAGCTGGTCAAAGAGGTAGATTTTAAGGAGCGTCTTAAAGGAGGAAAGAGATGTAGAGAGGTTATGGGAGGAAGATCCAGAGCTTAGGGCCTAGGCAGCCGAAGGCACAGCCACCGATGGTTACCAATCATAAATTATCTTTGCTGACTATATGTCAATCTGTGACATTGAACTTAATATCGGGCCAGGTTTTGCAGTAAAAATAATGGTGAGGTTATGTGCAAATCGAGCAGCAACTTCCAGTGACTTTACATACGTAGTTAAACACAGAAATCCTGAAGTTGCTGTCCAAGATGCCCTGCTCCTCCAAAAGCTTCCCGAAAAGAGCTTCTTGCCGTCTGACTCACCAGTCAAATACATTTGAAAGGTGTGAAGTTGCTGTACTTACCTCATACATATGGTACTTACCTCATAGAAAGTCTATGGGCAACTGCAAGTCTAACGAACAGTGACAGAGCAATAACTTGTATTCAATAAACCCCAGTTGATATTGTGATGCACCTAATCTGCCTTTGTAACTAAGTTTATTAATTGCATCAGTTAATTATATCTTCTTAAGTATCTCACAAACCTTTAATGCTTAGTATTGAAATGCTGCTAATTGTGCTATCATGTGTTAATAAAGAAATGTCAGTTTATGATTTAGTTGTCTGAATGCTATGATGATTTGGCAAGAAGAGGTTAACTTATTCACTCTGTAGTGCACTAATCCTATGAACTGCAGTTGGTTGCGTAAAAGTTAATATAATTTGGACTGGTTAATGTAAGTCAGTTCAAGCAAGTTTAATTTAGGCACCTAATAATCCCCTAGACATGATGGTATTTCCCTAGACGGTTCTTTGAGGAAGTGAGGTAAAGGGTCATGGATTCATCTGGTCTTTTTTTTGATGTAACATACTCTGTAATGTTTGTGGCTTCACTGACCACAACTTTCACATCCTTGCATCATCATCACAAGATATTGGGCCAGATTTTGCAGTAAAAATAAGAGTGAGGCTAACAGCGCTCACCGTTATTAAAGTGTAAATCGGACAGCAACTTCTGGCGACTGCACATGTGCAGTTAAATGCATAAATCAGGAAGTTGTTGTCTTTTCTTTCTGTCTCTTTTTTTCTCTGTCTGTTAATCCAATCTTTCTTTCCCTCTCTTTATTTTGCTTTCTGTACCCGATTTGACATTGAATTCAATATTCTAACTGACACCTCCTGGCTCAAACTCTGCGCTGCACATTAACAATTCTTCAATCTGATTGGTTAAGGGGACACACAGTTGCTTTCCCTGTTCACACAGGTCCAAGATGCTCTGTTGAGAGTGCTGTGCTTTTTCGAAAGTTAGCCGACAGGAACTTACAGTGCAAAAGCCCACAGAAAGTCTAAGGGCAAGTGCAAGTGTAATGAATGGCAATGTTCCCCTAATTTTGGGGGGGGGGGGGGGTTGCACGGCCCCTTTAAGGGGTTGTGCGACCCATTCACAGTTTTGTGCATCCGCGAAATTTAACATTGGAGAAACTGGTCCTGGGCTACATGGGACGCACAGAGAGGGAACGCTGACGAACGGCCCCACTGACCATAAAATGTGGCCCATTAATTATAGACAGAAACAAAAGTAGCCCCAACTTCTCACTTAGTAACGGTTTCATGCAGGAGGAGGCCGTCAATCCATCTCAGCCATGTTGTACAGTAAAAAAAAACCTTGAATAAAAGAGCAATTTAATTATATATTTATGGTCAGTATTGAGTAACTATGAATCTGTTGGACTGAGAACGCACCACCAGAATCTCGTGACATTCACACGAACACTGAGAATTTGAATTGGTTTTTAAAATCTGGAAATAAAAGCTGCAGTGAAAGTAAAAGTGACTATGGATTGTGGTTAAAACCCAACTGGTTCACTAATGCCTCAAAGGGAAGGAAACCTGCTGTTGTTCCCTGCTCTGTGACTCCAGTCCTACAACATGGTTAACTCTCAGCTGCCCTCTGACATGGCCGAGCGAGCCACACCTTCTCAGGGCAAATAGAGACGGGCAGTGTCTTGCCCGCTACGCCCACATCTCAAGAATTAATTAATGAAAACTGAACTCAAAAAGAACCTAAAGAATATTCTAGACAACAGATTGGGCTGGATTTTGCTGTGAAAATAACCGTGAGGCTAAATTCCCGATTGAAACGCCCCCTCGCCCCTTTAACTTGCTGAGTTCCACATGTCTTGGGCCTGGTTTTTTTGAAGAGTCGTATACAAGGGCAGTGCTTTTTCTGTGAGTTTGAGAGAGGGAAGGGTTGGGGTACTCAGGGGATATGTATTTTAAAGGTTTAAGTGTCGGTGCTCATCACTGTGAAAGGCGTGGGCAGGTTGAAGTGCTGATCTATGACAAATGGGGGGTGAAGGCGAACTTCTATCCAAAGCCCCTCTCGCCAAATGAAGTTCACACCACGGCGTTCACAGTTCATGCAAGGAAATGAAAAGTTGTTACTCTGAGCATTCACCTTAAACTAGCCCCAGCCCCGCTCTGCTCACACCGACAGCCGCTGGGCAATGTCCCGAGTGACGCTCCCTGGGCGAACACATGACACAATGCACCTGTTGGCGTGTGTGCGCTGCCAGCCCGGATCGCTTACAGTCCAACACCGGGCAGCACATTCCTCGCATACACCACACTCGCCCCACTCAAAATAGGCACAGCCGCTCTGGAATGGAGCTGATCTGTGAATCGTTCTTCGCTTGGGAAAGCCCGGTGTCCGAGGAAATCCAGTTTGTGTAAGAGTTAGTTTGAGTTAGTCTTGACAGCTCTGCTTTTGGAAAGCTCGATATTCCACAGATGTTATCATCAACCACTCGTTAGCACTTCGAACTTAATCTATTTATTTATTTATTTTTTATCTACCTTTTATTAAATCAGTTACGTGACAAACTTCAGACTGGTGTTAATGCGTTACTACGGTGCTCGGATAGTTATGGAATGTCGCTAAAATAATCTCTCAGAAACCAAGTCCCGGGGAATGCATGTGTTTTTAAATACTCTTCAACAAACGCACTTTAAAGTTCACAACATAGAATGATCACAACTAAATGGGAATTGCAGTCCTTTTTGTCAAAACATCAACATCGTTGCAATGTAACATCAAGTGACATTGCACATAAATTGCATTTCTGGTGTAGGGGAAAGTTCGTGAAGCGAATAAAAACCAAAAACTGGCCCAGTATCGAACACTTTTCTCTTTCTTTTCGCGCGATGTGGCGATTTACATGATAACTACATTACTGTTTATGCACACAGCCCGGGAATCTACGTTTTGTGACCGCAGAGAAATCCCGACTTGAAGCCCTATATAGGTCACGCTTCGTGCTGTTAATACAGTCGAGATATTTCGTATGTTGATACTCACAGTTCTGAGGAACTGAATTTCATCTTCCCCTTCGCCCCCTTCAGCCATGGTTCTTGGAGAGCCGGCCCCGCTCACACGCTGGACCCTTCGTCCCTCTACTGCCAGCAAGCTGCTCGGCTCCCAGTATTAGCATAGACCGATCCATACCTCCATATAGGGGAGCCTGGGCACGCCGAATCCAATGACTGTCAATCAGCCCTCACTGTCACTGCATCTGCCCTTCCATGGGAAATTCCGAGAGCAGCAAAACACTTGTCTTTGTGCTGACTTTTTCTCATTAAGGGGGAAGTTGTCGGTGACCCAAATATAATCTTCCATCCGTTCGCTTAATTAACTTGGCAGGAAATGCAACACTTGAATTTGCGCAGCCCTTTGTCGCTATTTATGATCTACTCGGTGCAGGGGACACTTGGCTTGTGATAGTGAATGGCTATCAAAGACGATAACTCTAATTGCCCCTTTCTCCCGTGTAAGTGATTTATCCAACACAAAGTCAGGCGCAATTACACCCAGGTTGTGTATTGGTAGGAGATTGTTGTTTGCCACTTGGACAATAACGCTGCATTCATATTACACTTAGATTGCGGCTCTGCGTCCCAGTTTAAGTCTGCACTTATAGGAATGAACCGCAGAGAGGCTCCAAAAGTTGCGGCATTACATCTGTTAGAAAATAATATTCGGTTTCTCAGCAAATAACAACAACAACAACTTGTATTTATATAGTGCATTTAACGTAGTAAAACGTCCCAAGGCGCTTCACAGGAGTGCTATAAGAAAAAAATTGACACAGAGCCATATAAGGAGAAATTAAGGCAGGTGACCAAAAGCTTGGTCAAAGAGGTAGGTTTTAAGGAGCATCTTAAAGGACGAAAGAGAGACAGAGTTTAGGGAGGGAATTCCACGCCTTAGACAACAGAAGGCATGGCCATCAATGGTTGAGCGATTATAATCAGGGATACTCAAGAGGGCAGAATTAGAGGAGCGCAGATATCTGGCGGGGGGTTGTGGGGCTGTATGAGATTACAGCGATAGGCAGGGGTGAGGCCATGGAGGGATTTGAAAACAAGGATGAGAATTTCGAAATCGAGGTGCTAAAATGGGTGCTATCTTGATGGACATGCTTAAGTAGTGATGGTGTGGTGCTAATATAGATGAGGCAGAATTCATAGTAATAACTGCTATAGACTTGGATCTATATATCCTATACCTCCAAAGTAAGGTGCTTGATTTGGCTTTATTGACTATTTCTCCAATAATTGCTATCTTCATATATGAAGAACTTTTGGTGCTTGCGGAGTTGATGGGGGGTCTTTGAGGGGGGATCAGTGCCAGTACTGTGAAGTTTTCCTTCATTATGCCCCTACTGTGCAATAATCCCAGAAAAGCTTCCCTTACAGTCTACATTTAATTCAAAATTACTTAATTCAAGTTTCTAAATTCCTATTTTGTTATGTTTATATTCAAATTATTGGCTAGTTGAATAATTTTGTGGCAAAAACAACTGAATTATCAGAAGAAAACTGTATCACACCAATGTGAATTGGCCTTTTTTGTGATTTTGTTTTTGCTCATCAAGGTGAGGAGTATTTGTGATGGGTAATGGACCTCTTTGCATTTCAGGCACCCAGTACCAACAAGATGTACTCCCAGATCAGAAGTAGTGTAGTTACATGCAGAGTAAAGTTTTATCTTCCTGTCCCAACAATGCACTTCTGTTCCAAGTTTTAAAAAAAAATCCCTGTCGACTCCACCACTGTGGCATCTTTACATTCTCCACACCACCACCATATAGTTTCTGCATGAAGTTACTGAGAACGGAGAGGATATATTTATCAGGAAAGGCTAAACAGGCTAGGGCTCTTTTCTCTAGAAAAGAGAAGGCTGAGGGGTGACCTAATACAGGTCTTTAAAATTATGAAGGGGTTTGAAAGGTAGACATAGAGAAGATGTTTCCACTTGTGGGGGAGACCAAAACTAGGGGCCATAAATATAAGATAGTCACTAATAAATCCAACAGGGAATTCAGGAGAAACCTCTTTACCCAGAGTGGTACGAATGTGGAACTCATGACCACAAGGAGCAGTTGAGGCGAATAGCATAGATGCATTTAAAGGGAAACGAGATAAGCACTTGAGGGAGAAAGGAATAGAAGGTTGTGCTGATAGGGTTAGATGAAGAGGGATGGGAGGAGGCTCGTGTGGAGCATAAATGCCGGCATAGATTAGTTGGGCCGAATGGCCTGTTTCTGTGCTGTAGACTCTATGTAATGTAGATTGCCCTATTTCAATAAGATCCTTACAACCAAGAGATGGAGGAGACTATCAGGTCATCATTCTGGGCCAGAATTGATGGTCAATGATTAACCCACTGTCCAACATACTTACTCCCACCTTTTTTAAAAAAATTAATCACACTAGTTATCCTTTTGGTCTCTGAGTAAGTTGACCAATTATTGCCAGATTAGGAGTAATAAAAATGACCGACATGAAATTTGTTTGAGCAGGCTCGAACAGTTCTGGGTGGGTGCAGATCCAGAAAAGAAATTAGCACCAAACAATGGAATCAGCAGGCATGCACCACGTTGAGCAGTTTTATTCTGCAGGATCTACGTACATTTCCCCCAGTGTCTGCTGCAGATTTCCAGCTACAAAGGTGAGCACAAAAGGCTGCGTACACTCACCAGCAGCAGTCTCACAGGCAGATTGGCTTGTGCTGTAGCAGCTGATTGAGCAGCTAGTTTTTGCTGGCTCATAGCTCTGCCCATTCCCACTGCAGTTTAAGTAATCCTGCTGGCTGCACATTAAGCTTTTCATGTTGATGTGTGAAATTGACAACAGTGGAATCTATACTGGTGGCTGATGGATCCTGATCGATCCCTTGCCAGCTGCAGAGTTCCATCATCAGACCACTAAACATGGGCAGTTTAATAATCCGCAGAAGCAGAGTAACGCTCTGAGCAGATCAGAAACCCCTTCAGGACTATTTAGGTGGGAAACACTTCTCCCATTCAGTTAATGAAGAGTTAGTACATGATATTGGTGCAGACAGTCCTGCAGAAGTAGTTCACCCACAACCCCTCCGACCAGAGTGGAGGAAAACAATGTTGGGAATGGGGGAGGGGAGAGGGTGGGAGGTTAGTCGACAATATGGCAAATGGTATAAAATACATTTTTCTAGCCATAACAGGCACGAATTTACTAATTTCACCCACAAGGGTTACAAGCATGGTTGGTAAATGAAACAAAGATATTCACACTTGTGGAGTTGGGTTTGCTTTTCTCAAAAAACACTTAGCAGGTCAGGCAACATCTGTGGAGAGAACAGACAAATGAACGTTTCAAGTGCAGATCCTCCGCACACAAAATATCAACGTATCTGCTATTTCCAGATACTGCCTGACCTGCTGAGTGTTTCCAACATTTTCTGTTTTGGTCTCAGATTTCCAGCATCTGCAGCTTTTTGCCTTCTGTTTATATTGATTTTCTGAAGTTGAGGAAGAGATAATTCATGAGATGGTGAAGAGAGCTTTAATTTGCACTTGGCTGAATCTAGGAGTGTTTATTGATAACACTAAGTGGCAAAATTCAAGAGTGCCTTATTACCCTGTTCTGGTGTCTATCATTTTGCTGAACACAAAACTTCAGCAAAAATATGGGGGTAAAATTCGTGGCCGCTACGATAGTTGCTGGTGTCACTGCAGCCTTGGGTTAATGGCAGCTGAAAATGGACAAAGCGCTACCAGAGAAAAATTCGCGCTGGGGGCTAGATTTTTAGCCCAGCGCTAACTTACGGTGTAACACCCTCCTGGTGGCATTAGTGCAGGCATGGGAGTCGAAGTTGCCGTCCAGAAGCGGCATTCAATGTTCCAACAGTCTCTGGAAGTGAGGCAATGGAGTTCGCTAGGCATTGTGGGAGATCAAAACTGCATTAAATGGACAATGCCTTCTGAACTAATAAAAATAAAAATGAAGTGAAAAATGCAGTTTTCAGCCCGTACTGCCTTAAAAAAAATTTACGTTAAAAAGTCCCAAGTAGGAGTCTTCAGCTCTTAAAGCTGAATTCCCTTCCGAACCTCAAAAAATGGGAAAAGTGCTTCAGCACTAACACAAATGGCTCAGCAAGCCAGGGGAGGGGCACCCAGAGTCAGGCACGCAGCACTCCAGCTTTGTGCAGGGGGTCAACACTGCAAGAGAGGTCCTCTACCCACAGGGGCCAGGAAGTCCCCCAGAAAGAATGATGCGGAACCACATCACCGAGGCCATCACTGCCAGCAGTTTCGCCCCCACCACCTGGCTCCAGTACCCAAAGAAGTTTCATGACCTCAGACCACTGGTCAAGGTCAGTGGATGCATCTTCAAAAGCCATCTCTTACCAACTGCACCACTTGCCTCACACACTGCTCAATGCACAACTCCCCCCACCCCACCCAATCACTCACCTACCAACAATCTGTGCCAATCACGAACCACATCTCGCATTCCTAGCTCCACCTCATCCCCTTGGAGGAGACAGTGCTGGCCATTCTTGGCAGTGGCATAGCTGAGCCCTTGGCCAGCAGTGGGGCTGAAAGGATACAAGATGCTGGTATCCTCATACGTTATCCTCCTTCTCGCATGCACCTCTTGCTTTCCCACCCTTCCCTCACCACAACTCCACCCTTGTGCCTTCCTCATTTCACACACCCAAGAAATGCAGCCTGCCCATCCAGTGTTTGGCCAAGAAGAGGGAGAGGAGAGATAAAAAGAAAAAAAAAACCACCGTCACTCGATTTCACACTCCCGGCCATCGGCTTCTCAAGGTCGACCAGCAAGGCCATTTGCAGTGTCTCCCACTGAAAGTCAGCAGCCTTCCACCAGCCATGTTGTAGCCACTGGGGTATAGCACTGCATAACATCAGTAGGATAGGCAAAGGTACACCAAGACAGTCACTAAGAGAATGCATAAGAGTGATGAGTTGATTTCTTGATGTCATATTGGATGGAAAGATGTATAATGTTGGATTGGAAAGTTTGCTTTGTGGTGGCTTTTATTTCAGTATCATGGCCAAGAGGATGCTGTGATGGTCAGTAACAGAGGGAAGGTAAGGTGTGGGACAATATTGAAAGGGTAATTGGGGTTGTGGTCACTGGTTCCGCAGGTGGATGATTTCATCCCGTATACCCTGGCCAGAAAGGGAATGTCTGAGTTGCATCCTTCCTTCCGCTTCCTCCTCTTCTGTTTCCTCCTCTTCGGCTTCTTCCTCTTCCATTTCTTCCTCTTCTGTATCTTTCTCTTCCCTTTGTGAGTGGATAGTGTAACTCTGAGATAAAAGCATAAAACGCTGGAAATACTCAGTAGGTCAGGCAGCAGGTAGGTCAGTAGGTCAGACGTGAACTCTGTTACCTGACCTGCTGAGTATTTGCAGCATTTTCTGTCTTCTCAGAGGCCTTCTTTTACTATCCGAGGCTTTGCAAGCATCCAGCAGCACTCCCTACACATTTAAAAAACTTTTTAAACATGTATTTCAGCAAGCCACTACTTCAATAAAATTTTTTAAAAAACAGTCCAAAAGCTTAAATGCAAACTTACCTGAAAGATGTGTGTGTCCATTTAAGAGGTGCTGACAGCACCTCTGTGAGTCTGTTGAACGCTGTGTTTACCTGGCGAGCTTAGGACGCAGCACAGAACTCAGCGCAAAGGTCCAATTTCGCCGTGTTGACATTAAGTCGGCGTGCACGTCACCTCTCCCTCATTTTAATTTGCCAGGCGATGGATCCTACCAGCAGCGCTGCCAGGCCTTGGAAAATGGAGGACGCCGCGGGACCCATCACCAGCTGGCAAAAGAGCGGCGGCCGCCCTCTTTTCGCTTTTTTTGCTGGTAACGCCCCACAATTTTTAGCCCTGGTAGTTCTAAAGAAAAATGAAATATCATATCTGCTGAGAATACAACAACTGTTGAAGTGGACTATTTTGCAAAATGTTTTCTTCAGGTTTCAGTGGGTGAGTTTCTGGGTGACTGTGGAATAATAGAAAGAAAAAGAGGCACTTGACTTCCATTAACTAGAAGCTCAAAACCTGGAAACATTCTTCATGAAATCAATGCCAGACCCATTTCTGCACTTCGGGCAAATATTTCCTTTAAACATTATATCAACAACGTAAACCTGTTCTTTATAAATACATTTACAATTTTCCTACATTAGCACTTGGAGGATGTCCCCAAGAAGATGAGTTCCTCCTTTAATTAGATACATATATCTTTGTTCATAAACTGACTTACAGAAGGCAGATGCAGAACAAATGATACTCTCCTTTAAGAAGTAAGATATATTTACTGGTAACACAGGCAGTGGTATAAGTTCTCCATAGTATGTTCTGTTTGAGTTTTAGTCAAAATTCTAACTTCATATTTGTACAGTGTGAGACTTGTCTGAATATCATTGTAGTTCTCACTTAAATATTATTCACTTCAACTTAATATCTTGCCTGCAATCATGACACTTACGCAAAACTCCCCTTTACCAATAAGGCCCATGCCACTCTTTGAAACACACCCCAATTAGTATATGACTAGACTACATGTGTGCAGTTTATTTACTTCCTTTGAGAATAGCAATTAACAACTAAGACAGGCACTTAGGCCTGGAAATTTGATGGTGCCACACCCTATTTTCAGACACAAAACAGGTGTCTAAGCATCCAATATGGTGGGCTTATCATATGCCAGAAGTGCGCCACCTGCCATATTGGAACAGACTGCTCCACAGGCATCCAGGGCATATGCCAGATTTAAATCGCTGATTAAAATATTCAAATGAGGGTCCCGTGCAGGATCACCTCACAGAAGAGGGAGGAGGGCACTGTGCAGGAGGCCATATTCTACGGCTTCAAGGAGCAATGCTCCTACATGGAGCAGCAATAGCTCAGGCACCACCACTTTGCAAAGAAGGCTGTCAACAAACTATGTCACCTGCTGAAGTCACAACTCGAGCTTGGTACCAGGGCACAGAAAGCACTGCATGTGGTTGCCAAGGTCACCGCAGCCCTTAACGTTTATGCTATAGTCTCCTTCTAGGCTGCAGCAGGTGACATCAGCGACATCTCCCAGTTTGCAGTCTGCCGCTGTATCAGGGAGATCCCTGAGGCTCTCTAAGCCAGGAGGAATACTTACATCTCTTTCCCCATACACAGAGCGAAGCAGGCTGAGAGAGCAGAAGGCTTCACACGCATTGCAGGCTTACCAAGGTTCCAGGTGTCATAGACTGCATTCACATTGTTTTGCATGCTCCCCATCACCAGCCTGGTATCTAGATTTGTGGTTGTCCGCTGCATGCTCCATAACTTTGCCATCTTGAGGGACCAGCCCTTTCCACCACCTGGGCAGCAAGAAGTGCAGCAGGAGTAGGAGGAGAAGTAGCACGAAGAGGAGGAAGAGCAGGAGTAATACCGACCACCAGTGCCCCTAGCTGCCAGAGTTCTCAGAGAGCAGCTCAGCCAAGGATGCTTCATGTGAACCATTTTTCCCATTCCTAATAAACCAACAGTCATGGAATCCTTATCAACGCTGAAAGGGTTAAAAGTTAGATTAGCCACTTAACTGACTAGCTGGCTGATGTGATAAAGGAGAAGTCTGGCAGAACAAAGACAAAAGCATATTACACGATGATTGGGGCAGTAAAAGAATCAAGGAGACCATACATTGAACAATGGGCCGCCAATGTGATTTGCGAAGATGAGGTTAAGCGTACGTAAATTTGATAGAACAATGGCAGATGTGGAAACAGGGCAAATGAGATAAACAAGATGTGTTTTGTGGCGATGTGATTAAGTGTACGTGACTTGGACAATTAATTGGCCAAGTCCCGAAGATGTGAAGGAAACAAGATGTAAGACTATATATAAGCCAACTGCTCGAATGTAAAAATTAGACTCCCGTCTCAGCTCAGACTGAAAGGGCCTCTCCCTGCACGTGCTTGAATAAAGATCACTTGGAACCAGTCCATGCTCGTCTCCATCTGTTTTGGGGCAGAGAGAAATCCCACAACACCACCATCCTTTCTATCACCATCCGAATGCCTTCTTTCAGTCCAGCCTTATGGGTCTTGCCCTCACTTCTCTACAAATATAAACAACAGCACCAAATCCAGAACAAAAAACAAATTTATCAAATAACTCCATTCCATCTGGACTAAAAGCCGACAAATCCCCTGGACCTGATGACCTACATCCGAGGGTTTTAAAATAGGTGGCTGCAGAGATTGTGAATGCATTGATTGTGATCTTCCAAAATTCTCTAGATTCTAGAATGGTCCCAGCAAATTGGAATGCAACCCCGCTATTCAAGAAAGGAGGGTAAGCGAAAACAGTGAACTACAGGCCAGTTAGCCTGACATCAGTCATCGGGAAAAAGCTGGAATCCATTATTAAGGAAGTGGTAGCAGGGCATCTAGAAAATCATAATATTAGGCAGAGTCAACATGGTTTTATGAAAAGGAAATCGTGTTTAACAAATTTATTAGAGTTTTTTGAAGATGTAACTAGCAGGGTAAAGAGGAACCAGTGGGTGTAGTATATTTGGATTTCCAAAAGGCATTCGATAAGGTGCCACATAAAAGGTTGCTATGCAAGATAAGGGCTCATGGGGTTGGGGGTAATATATTAGCATGGATAGAGGATTGGTTAACGGACAGAAAACAGAGAGTAGGGATAAACAGGCTGTAACTAGTGGGGTGCCGCAAGGATCAGTGCTTGGGCCTTAGCTATTTACAATCTCTATTAATGACTTAGATGAAGGGACCAAGTGTAATGTATCCAAGTTTGCTGATGATACAAAGCTAGGTGGGAAAGTAAGCTGTGAGGAGGATACAAAGAGCCTGGGATATAGACAGGTTAACTGTGTGAGCAATAAGTTGGCAGATGGAATATACAGGAAACTCTTTTTTATCCGGGACCGGCATGGTGCCGGTTTATCAAAAAGTCCGGATTACAGAGAGGTATTGTAAAAGGTACAAGAGCCACAGATCCAGGCGTCCCTGTTGCTATGCAACAGGTGCAGGAACTCCGGCCACAAGATCCAGGCGTCCCTGTTGCTATGCAACAGGTGCAGGAACCTTGGTTACAGGGCCACAGATCCAGGAACGGCCACTGATATGAAGTAAAACTTACCTGAATCTACTCCTGAATTTTGCTGGTTAACAGAGATTCCTGGTTATTTAGGTGCCGGTAAATCGAGAGTTTCCTGTAATGTGGAATATAATGTGGGGAAATGTGAGGTTATTCACTTTGGTAGGAAGAATAGAAAAACAGAATATTTTTTAAATGGTGAGAAACTATTAAATGTTAGTGTTCAGAGAGATTTAGGTGTCCTCCTACAGGAAACACAGAAAGTTAGCATGCAGGTACAGCAAGCAATTAGGAAGGTAAATGGCATGTTGGCCTTTATTGCTAGAGGGTTGGAGTACAAGAGTAAGGAAGTCTTACTACAATTATACAGGGCTTTGGTGAGACCACACCAGTTTTGGTCTCCTTATCGAGAAAGGACATACGTGCCTTAGAGGTGGTGCAACGAAGGTTCACTAGATTGATCCCTGGGATGAGAGTGTTGTCCTATGAGGAGATATTGAGTAGATTGGGCCTTTACTCTCTGGAGTTTAGAAGAATGAGAGGTGATCTCATTGAAACATATGACATTCTGAGGGGGATTGACAGGGTAGATGCTGAGAGGTTGTTTCTCCTGGTTGGAGAGCCTAGAACTAGGGGGCATAGTCTCAGGATAAGAGGTTGGCCATTTAAGATTGAGATGAGGAGGAATTTCTTCACTCAAAGGGTTGTGAATCTTTGGAATTTTCTACCCTAAAGGGCTGTGGATGCTCAGTCATTGAGTGTATTCAAGGCTGAGATAGATAGATTTTTGGACTCATGGGGAATCAAGGGATATGGCGATCGGGCGGGAAAGTGGAGTTGGGGTTGAAGATCAGCTAATATCTTATTGAATGGTGTAGCTTGAGGGGCCGTATGTCCTACTCCTGTTCCTAATTCTTATATGCTTAGCAATAGTTAACAGAATTAATTATGAACCACCCTTGAGCAAGCCCTTAGCGCCTGTCTTCTGTGCTTATTTACCTATCCTAGTGCTCCTATGAGGTGTATCCCCAGTGGCTACAGCTTGTGAGGAGACTGCAGCATGTCGGCATAGGCCAGGTCAGTCTGACCCATCTGGCTGTGTGGCACAAGGGCACTGGTGGATTGGGTGGTGGGGGAGCAGGCATGCTGTCATCCTGAGAGAGGATAGGAGGTGCCTCTCCCATGCAGCCATTCTCCTGGGACTGCGCCTCAGCTTTCCTCCTGCTCTGCACAAGAATAGAGTGCAGGAGTGATGTGATGATTGAAGTCCCTGTCAACACTGCTGCTCAATACCAAGATGGAAGCTGTTTGAGCTTCCACTCCAGCAGTGTTAGATGTCATAGAAGCTGACAGCAGAGGCCCCATCAAGGTGGGTGACATGAATCTTGTCATTCATGTGAAAATGACTTATGTAATAATACTGGGTGGCCTGCTGGTGGCGCTGTCCAGGGAGAGTATAAATATTCGGGCATGGGCCCAGCTTGTGCAGGACATTCCTTAACAGGAACTAGTGAAGGACACAACTAGATCTCCATGTTGAAAAACAGTTGATTAAAGCCTTGTTTAATACTCAGACCAAGTGCCCAGTAGTTTTCTTATGTCAGTGGGCACCGCTGTCATGTTCATGGAACTGACCGCTTGGTCCAATGTTGGGAAAGAATAGTCTCCATGCTTTGTGCATAGCTTTGACACAAGTTGGAGCTGGACTCCTCCATGTTCTGAGTCAGAGTGCGCAAGCATGCTGGCAGGCTGCCCAGTGCACTTAGCATTTTCTGGTGTATGTGTATCAGCCTCCTTGAAATAGAGGTGAGTGTGTGAGCATCAGGAGGAGGAGGTGCAATGAAGCGTGGTGCAGTAATTGTAGAAGAGTGAAGGGAAGCAGAGAGGGGAATATTGTGTGTATTGAGACTAGAGGTGTGCGCAGAGTCAGAGAGCAGTATTCTTACCTTGACAACTCTGATGAGGTCATTGAACTTTTCGTGGAATTGTAGCCATGTCCTGGGAGCTAAGCTCTTGGCATTGACCTCCTCTGCAACCTTTTCCCACTGGCAGCGAAGGTGTTGCATGGAGTAAATATAGTTGAAAACAATACGCGTCAAGTCATATTGATGGGCTGAGTTTCGACATTACTTACATGTACACCTGTCGAGTATCAGTGAGCATACTAGTATACTATATTTAAAACTTGTGGCTCTTTGTTGGTATACTATTTCTATTATGGCTGTTGAACTTTGAAAGGTTGGCCAAAAGTGAAAATGTCCTACAGTTCCCTCTGGTGGAATTTATATAATCATTTACCATTGTGTGAAAACATTAAGAGAGCTATATCTCATCCTTCAGGCTGCGCCACACATGTTCTGCCTGAACTGCTTCCAAGCTTGTCGACGGCCTAGTTTACCTCCAAGTAAAATGCAGTTTTTTCTTCCAGTTCCTGATCTCACAAGAGACTTAGGGAATCTCCTTCACATATTTAAAAGTAGTTAAAAGAGTGAAAGCAACATCATACTAATGTGTAAAACTCTGCTGTAACAGTTATGAGACTTGATAATAAAATTGCAGATGCAAAGAGGAGTAATGTGCTATAAAAACAAATACACCAAATGCTTGATTTGTCAAGTAAACAAATACTGTAACACTGTGCATACACTATGCAAAAAGTAAACAACTGTCTCCAGGGAACAGAAATATTGAGCAAGGGTCTCGTGTACTATATGATCCATAAATGCAAACTAAATGATCATACATGTTTGTGCAGTTTAAGGTTGATTATTAGTCAGTATAAGCAATAAAAAACAATGATTTGTAAGGGATCTGGGATAGAAATTACAGGAGATATGCGGGGGTGGGGGGGGCGGTGGTTGCATGATGACGAGTCATGGAATGTGATTAATGTCCTACAGGTGGACTAACCTGACAACTCACAACATGAAAGAAATTTGGCAAATTCAAAATTTGTTACGAATTATGCCTTATTCCATTATGACAGCAATTTCCTTATCAAGTCAGAATAGTGCTGTATCCGGATTAAAACCCTGGCATATATATGCAAAAAAGACAGTGTGTTATAAACAGTTGAGTTTTTAAAGAACAAATTCAGCTTTAGCGGTTCTTACTACATTCAGTTTTAGATATTACTGCTCCAATTTACAAAAAAATTATGCACAATAAAAATTAGAACAAATTCTGCTGGGCTGTGTTTAAGCCACAAATCATTGGAAGATCTACCCCAATGTATATAAATGTAAAAAGTTCCCACCCCCATATGAGCCAGAGATTTAACCTAATATGCACTGGAATGTGGCTCTGAACATAGTTTCTTCTTGGTAAAACCACTCCATTTATACCATGGGAAGACGAAAACATGGTTGTCGTCAACACTTCTACCTGCTGCCCTCCTATTTCTGTTCTGGCTGCCATTCAAGCAATGGTAACGGATTCTATTTTAAACATGACTTTTTTTTATATGGCTGAGATAAGAAGCTAGAAAAAAAAGTGAATAAAAAATAAAAAAACACACTTGGTTTTGTGCCAACAATGTATGCGCATCTTGCATATGGGTTTCTGTGCTGCTTTTTCATTTTTGTTTTCTCAGCTTAGCTCTCTTGATAGCACCCTTGCTCCTGAGTTAGAATGTATGTGGGTTCAAGCAGCCCACCAACACTTGAGCATATAAGGGCCACGGCCAACAACAAGCCTTGCTAGATGCAAGTGTAGGTCAGAAAAGTGAAGCATTTTGAGATGTTTTTTGATGGATGTGCTGAGGCTGTATAATACTCAAGTCTTCTTTTCTGTCTTCTTTCTCTGACTCATACAGAATGGAGCCAAATTGAAACTATGTCCCAATGAATGCACGTGAACAGCTTTGAACAGGGATGAGAGGGAAGTAAAGGTTGGAGACAGGCATGTTGGTTTGCCACTGCAAATTTATGTGTTAAGTCTGACACTCAGCCTTACTTTTTAAAGGATTTTAATACGGATACAGCACTAATCTGACTTGATAAATAAGCTGCTGTCATAATGGAATGGGGCATAATTCCTCACAAATTTTGAATTTGCCCAATTTATTTCATGTCGTGGGTTGTCAGGTTAATCCACCTGTGGGACATAAATCATATTCCATGACTCATCAAAATTCAGTAAACGCACCCAAAAAGTTTAAACTCATTCATCCTCCCTCTGTAACTTTGGCGGAAACCCTGAAGAAATGGCATAAATGACCATTTCTACTGTTTCTTCAGGGTTTCCGCCAAAGTTATGGTAGGAGATTGGGAGAAAACCCATGGAAATTCAAGCCGATTATTTATATTGTGTCCAAAAGCAAAATACAGTGGATTCTGACGAAAGGTCATCGACTTGAAACGTTAACTCTGTTTCTCTCTCCACAGATGCTGCCTGAACTGGTGAGTATTTCCAGCATCTTCTATTATTATTATTATGATATATTGTGTCAATAGGAACAACATTAATCTTTTGTTTTTGCTGATTTTCACTCTTTCTTGGCACTGTAAAGAAGCTAATTGCTATTGGTGAGGCCTTGTGATGTCTACGGACAGTGTGATTCTGATGTCTGACAGTCTGAGTCAAGACAGTACAGTGAGCTACACCACAAAAGGCAAAGCTGTATTTATGGAACATTACTTTACAGCCAAGCCAATTTTCTATTGCTGGAAGAAATGGAATCACAAGGATTCATTTGAAGATGCCAAATAACATGTGCATTATGCATAATCATCTGATTTTTTTTGAGGAAAAAATACAGAGTTAATTGCATGATGTGCTTGTACTTTGCAGTCCACTCTGTACAGTATGCAGCTTGAATTCTTATGTTTCATATTTATGTTTTCATCATAACAATTTTCTTTAAGTTAAAATGTCAAGTTTTTTTCGTTTCACTGATGACGTAAGCACCCACATGATCACACAACTGAACATTGCACTTCTTGGAGGAATAACAATGTTGGCTGGAATTTTCCCAGTGCCGAGCGAGTGGGTTTGGGGTGGGTCAGCAGTAAAAATTGCCGAAATTGCCAGCGTGTTGGGAACCTGTCGTCATCCCACCGATTTCCCCATTTAACTTGGGCGCGTTTGGAGGCGCGCCACAGACCCGATCGGCAGAGGTGGGCGACCTCATTTAAGTAATTAAACGCTTGCTGAAAGACCCTTAAGAGAGTTTTTAACAGCAGCTTTTGGCTATAACTTCAGGAGCACGGGATTCACACACCTCGGGAACCTCGCCTGTGAAGGGGAGGCAGAAGCTCAGTGGCCATTGTGCGAATGTATTAATTGAGAGCTGGGAAAAACACATAAATACTCCCACATTACACCTGATTACTTGGCTAATGGAAAGGCTCTTGCTGACTCCATTTTGTGCAGCGATTTAGCTGTCAGTAGTTTGCAGGTCATTTCTGCAAACTCGGAAGCCACTCTCACCACATTACTAGTCACTATCGCAACATTGAGGGATTGGCCCTCTGATCTCCACTTTGCCTGCCAACTATTACATCACGCTTATACTCTCTCACCTTGGTCCTCAGAATCGGACCAAGATGAGCCCCAGCACCAGCAGCAGAAACCACACCAGCAGCCTTCTCCTCAACATCCTGATGCTCCACAGGATTGGAGTTGCAGGAGGAGCAAGGCGCAGAGCACACAGCCTCTTCAGAGGATGAGGAGGAGGAGCAGGTGGAAGACGAGGAGGAACCTGAGGTAGAGATACCAACAGCGGCGGCGCACATTGCTGCCCCGATGACTTAACTTGCTCCAATGCATCCATATGACTGCCACATGCTGTACAAAGTCCCCCCCACCCCCCTGCCAACAACACCATAAAGCATCCCTACAATGACCAAGCCATTCCTGTCACCCAAACCCCCATAGCTTGAGGTTAAGTAATGTCTCACCATTCACTCCAAGCAACAAAGCCACTTCCAAGGCAAAAATGGACAAGACTGGAAAGTGGTGCAAAGAAATACATTTATCTGTGTCATAAAAATAGCTGAAACATTTGTTCATATACCCATGTGCATACCCTTGTACATCTACTTTTGTGTCTTTTTTCTTTTCCGAGTGCTTCTACGAGGTGCTACCCCATGGCTTCAGCAGAGGTAGAGGCAGGCTGCTCACTTCTCTGCTGTGGCTGGTTAGACACTTTTGGCGGATATCCTCTGGGTTTTGAAGCCTGTGAGGGCCTCGCCAAAGACTGCTCCTCCTGCAACTGTGCAGGGGCAGACTCGGCCCTCGGGATCCAAGGAAGCATGTGGGGCTCTGACTGAGGGAGAGGTACTGGGGGAGAAGTGGGAGCACTTTGAGAAGAGCCCCCACTTCATGTCCCCTCTCACCATCATCCCTCTCATGGGCCACCCACACTTCCCTGCTAGCACGGAGCTGGAGAGCACCTTGCTGCACAGCAGTGGGACCATGAGGATCCAAGTCTATGTTTACATACCTCCTAGAGAGGAGGTCTATGAGCATCTGCCATCTGTTGTCCACAGCAAGCATATGCTCATGTGACTGGCACATTTGCTGCTCCATGCAGGTGGCCATCCTTTCCATGGAACAGTACATCGTCGCCATCGCCTGTGACATGGTGCTGCTCATGTTGGAGATGGACTCCTCCATTCTCTGAACATTTGTAGACATCGCGGCTGCAAATGATACCAGAGACTCGTGCAGTTATTGCTGCCCCTCCAAAATCACCCTCTTTCTCGATGGTCCCCGAGGCTCAGCTTCTGCCTGCTGCTGAGCAGAGCTTGGAGCGTCCTGCGCCCTCCGGCGAGGAGTCTCCATGGCTGTCCCTGTCTCCACCATTTGCTCTTGCTCACTTGTGCAATGTGTGACATCAGGTGACAGGGTGGTGGAAGCAGATTCAATAATAACTTTCAAAAGGGAATTGGATAAATACTTGAAGTAGAAAAATTTGCAGGGCTATGGGTAACTGGATAGTTCTTTAAAAGAGCCAGCACAGGCACGATGGGCTGAATGGCCTACTCCTGTGCTGTATTATTCTATGATTCTAAGAAGTGCAGCCTACTTGCTCCTCAGAGAACTGCAAGTATGATGTCCTGGGCCTATAAACTCTATCTCTCACAGGACCCACCGAGGTGTGAGTATCTGTGCTGGTGCTGGGTGCGTTTGGGTCTGCTGACAGTGCACCCTCAGAGGCTGGAGGTTCCTCTGAGGAGTCGCCTTCCTCCTCCAGCTGGACAGCTGGGGCACTTGATGGACCTGTGGGAGAGTAAAGAGATGATTTAGAAATGTTATATTGATAACGTTACCATTATGCACATGATGAAAATTCACTGGCTGCTGACATTAGTCACCATATGAGTCACTGCTGTATGCCATGTGGCTGTAAGAGATGTAATTCTGTCACATCAGGATGAAGGTGAGGTGTGGCATTGCACTCACCTTTCCTGACCTCATGAGATCATTGAATATTTTTTTGCACTGGATCCACGTCCTCCTATCAACATCCCTGCTGCTGACCGCCTCTGCAATCTCCAACCATGCCCTTTTGATGTCTTTGTGTGGTGTTTTGCGCCTATCAGCAGGGAAGAGGACCTTCCTGCATGCTCTCATGTGTGCACCAGAACATCGAGGGATGCATCACGCATTATTCATGCGTGAAGCTAGTGAAGCATGTGGGGGCGATTTTCATCTCACTACTGCCCACTTACACCTGAAACAGGGCGGTAGCAAGGTGGAAATCAAATGGAGAACAGATCTGCCAATTTGCCACTGGTTGTCTGCCCATTGTGATTTTCGAATGGACCTCGATTTAGGTGGCTGGACCTCCTGTCAGAGAGAGACAGGGGCCGAATGAATATATAATTATTATAATATATAAATCGAGGCCAAATGACATTATCAAGACTTTTGACACCATTTTGGTGTCTGCCTGCATTGCTACTACCAGTTGCTCATCCCGCCCACTAACCAAGTTAGGAAGCGGACATATTCAGTAGTATTTAAAGGGATCCTCAGCTGCTCTCCGGTAAAACACTGGAAAGTTATGGGAGACATTTTGGTTGTATTGCATTGTGCTTTTTGGCTACTTAGACCATTTCAAAGTTACTGTAGTTGCAGTAGAGTATTCCAAGCTTTTAAAGGACTTCTGGTTTCTATTTTCTTCATGTGGGTCCTTCTGGCAATTCCACCCTGGCAGGAGAACAAGGAGGTGGGGAAGAGGAGCAGCAACAGAAGACAGGAGCAAACAGAACTGCAACTGCAAAGAGTTTATAGGCCCAGGACATCATACTTGCAGTTCTCGGAGGAGCAAGTAGGCTGCACTTCTTAGAATCATAGAATGATACAGCACAGGAGTAGGCCATTCAGCCCATTGTGCCTGTGCTGGCTCTTTCAAAGAACTATCCAATTACCCATAGCCCTGCAAATTTTTCTACTTCAAGTGTTTATCCAATTCCCTTTTGAAAGTTATTATTGAATCTGCTTCCACCATCCTTTCAAGCAGTGCATTCCAGATCATAACAACTCACTGCGTAATTTTTTTCCCCTCATGTTGCCTCTGGTTCTTTTGCAAATCACCTTAAATCTGTGCCCTCTGGTTACTGACCCTTCTGCTACTGGAAACAATTTCTCCTTATTTACTCTATCAAAATCCTTCATGATTTTGAACACCTCTATCAAATCTCCCCTGAACCATCTCTGCTCTAAGGAGAATAACTGCAGTTTCTCTAGTCTCTCCACGTAACTGAAGCCTTTCATCCCTGGTACCATTCTAGTAAATCTTCTCTGCATCCTCTTTAATGCCTTGACATCTTTCCTAACGTGTGGTGCCCAGCATTGGACACAATATTCCAGCTGGGGCCTAACCAGTGTTTTGTATTCTATGCCTCTATTTATAAAGCCAAGGATCCCATATGCCTTTTTAACAGCTTTCTCAACTTGTCCTGCCACCTTCAAAGACTTATGTACGTACACATCCAGGACTCTCTGTTCCTGCACCCACTTTAAAATTGTACCATTTTGTTTATATTGCCTCTCCTCATTCTTCCTACCAAAATTAATCACTTCAAATTTTTCTGCATTAAATCTCATCTGCCACGTGTCTGCCCATTTCACTAGTCTGTCTAAGTCCTCTTGAAGTCTGTTACTATCCTCCTCATTGTTTACTACATTTACGAATTTCGTGTCATCTGCAAACTTTAAAATGATGCCCTGCATACCCAAGTTCAGGTCATTCATATATATCAAAAAGAGCAGTGGTCCCAACACTGACCCCTGGGGGACACCACTGTATACTTTGCTCCAGTCTGAAAAACAACCATTCAGTGCTACTCTCTGTCCCTTAGCCAATTTTGTATCCATGCAGCCACTACCCGTTTAATCCCATGGGCGTCTCTAGGAGTTGGGTCACCTCCTGCAACCAACTGCCATAGCTACAATAGCATTGCCTGTTGCAGTAAAGGTCAATGCAGGCTTCAACTTTGTTGCTTCTGTTCCTTCCAGGCTGCCAGAGGGGATATCAGTCAGTCTGCAGTTCATGCTTGCATTAAGAAATTGACTAATGCCATGTTTTCCACAGCAGACACTTTCATCACTTTCCTCATAAAACACCAGGAAGCAGCAGGATAGGATTCTAGGGCTTGAACAGATTGCTGACTTCCCCCAGGTCCAGGGCCTCATTGACCACACCCTCATCACCCTTTAGGCTCCTTCAGATAACCCACGGCTTTCATGAATCGCAAGGGCTTCCACTCAATAAATCTGTAGCTAGTGTACACATCATGCAGGTCTGTGCCTGCTTTCCTGGCAGCTGCCATGATACATTTTATATTGCAGCAATCCACCATCCTCCCTCTCTTTGCCCCTGCACAATTGAGAGACTGTCTGCTGGGGGATAAGGGCTATCACCAACACATCTGTCTCATGACTCCTCTCAGGAACCCACGCTTGGCAGTCAAACAGCACTACAATCAGATCCTAGGGTCAACCAGAGCCTCATCGCGCATATTATCAGAGTCCTCAAACAATGATCCGATGTCTGGATCGGTCGAATGGCTTCCTGCAGCTGTTTGTCTTAAGTGTTATATTGCCTAGTTTAGTGTCTCTACAAGGTGCTTGCCCAGCGGCTGCAGCATGGGAGTTGAATGGCCATCATGGTTCAGTCAAGGGCTCTTGAGATGCTCGTGATCTACGACCTCTAGGAGCTTGGGCATGAGGTGGCTGCAGACTGCAGCAACTCAGTGGCTGCTGGGGCAGTCTGTCAGGGGGAGTGTTGATTTAAGGGGTAGCAAGGGTCATGACGTGCTTTCATCCCGAGAGGTGGCAACATGTTACCCTCCCATTGCGACTACCTCTGCTATCAGGTTGCAACTCAGCACACCCACTGATCTGCATGAGTGCAGACTCAAGGAGATCTATGATCCAACGGAATCCTTTATTCATTTGATCTTCTAGCCTGTCTAATGCAGAGGAGATGGTTGAGCCCACACTGCTCAGAGAGATGTCATTAGTGGTGCTAGAGGCTGCTGGAGGGAGGACCCAGCTGCAGCATCCATTGAGGCAACTACACACCCCATGGATGACTACAGAGTTTCGAAGCCATGCAACAGAACTCCACACAAGTTGGTAGTGGATTCCTCCACACTATCCAACATGGTTGAAAGCTCTCTGGCAGGCAGTCCAATGTATTGAGCATTTGCTGGTGCACAGAAAGCATCTTTCTTTTAAAGGCCACTGAAGTCTGTATCCCTGTCCTCCTCAGCAGAACTAAGACAAGCACTTGTCCGCCAGTGAGCTATTTCCTGGGCTGTCCTTTCCACTTACACTTGCTCATGTTCACTTGTGCTCGGTGAATCACCCTCTTGTTGGAGATAGTCATTGCCTGGCACTTGTGTGTAGTGAATGTTACTTGCCACTTATCAGCCCAAGCCTGAATGTTGTCCAGTTCTTGTTGCATGAGGGCATGGACTGCTTCATTATCTGAGGAGTTGCGAATGGAAATGAACACCATGCAATCAGCAGTGAACATCCCCACTTCTGACTTTATGATGGAGGGAAGGTCATTGATGAAGCAGCTGAAGATGGTTGGGCCTAGGACACAGCCCTGAGGAACTCCTGCAGTGAAATCCTGCAGCTGAGATGATTGACCTCCAACAGCCACAACCATCTTCCAATTTGTGCTGCTCCGACCATTAGCCTCGCGAAAACAGCAGCTCACTCTCAACTGTACCCTGAGTTACATGAAGTTGCTGCAATTGCGCACTAATTCCCAATTAAAACTCGCCATAGAAAGTTTGGGCTGTTACTTAACAGTGTAAGTACCTTTTTAATCAGGAGATTTATGTTCCAGCAATGCCAATCAACCTCTCCAGCCCAAAAAGGAACAATTTAAACAGTGGAGTCTCATTCCTACAGGTAGTAAATTGCTGTTAGAGATTTCAAATTTTTAATTTTTTTTAATGTTTTTGATACTTTTCCTTTCTCTCTCTTTTTTCCCTGCTTAATCCAATTTTTCTTTCACTCTATTTCTCTTTCTGTAGCTAATTTGACTCTAATTCACCCTAAGAACATATGAAATAGGAGCAGGAGTAGGTCATTTGGCTCTTCGAGCCTGATCGGCATTCAATAAGACCATGGCTGATCTTCTATCTCAAGTCCACCTTCCCGCACTATCCCCAAATGCCTTGATTCCCTTAGTATCCAAAAATCTATCGATCTCTGTCTTGAATATACTCAATGACTGAGCATCCATAACCCTCTGGAGTAGAGGATTCCAAAGATTCACGACCCTCTGAGTGAAGAAATTTCTCCTTATCTTAGTGCTATTTGGCCAGCCCTTTATTCTGAGACTGTGACCCCTAGTTCTAGACTTCCCAGCCAGGGGAAGCATCCTCCCAGCATCTACCCTGTCAAGCCCCTTAAGAATTGTATATGGTTCAATGAGATCATCTCTCATTATTCTAAACTCCAGGGAATATAGGCCGAGTGTACGCAATCTCTCCTTAAAGGACAATCTCCTCATCCCAGGACTCCCTCTAAGGCAAGTGTCTCCTTCCTTTGGTTAGATCAAACCAGTACACAATACTCCAGGTGTGGTCTCACCAAGGCCCTATATAATTGCAGTAAGACTTCTTTACTCGTACACTCCAATCCCTTTGTAATAAAAGCTAACATACCATTTGCTTTTCTAATTGCTTGCTGTGCCTGCATGTTAACTTTCAGTGATTCGTGTACGGGGACACCCAGGTCCCTCTGAATACCAACATTTCCCAGTCTCTCACCTTTTAAAAAATATTCTGCTTTCTATTTTTCCTACCAAAGTAGATAACTTCAAATTTCTCCATATTATATTCCATCTGCCACGTTTTTGCCCACTCAACCTGTCCATATCCCTTTGCAGCCTCTTTGCGTCCTCCTCACAGCTTACTTTCCCACCTAGTTTTGTATCGTCAGGAAACTTGGATACATTACACTCGGGTTCTCCTGCCTCTCTTCCGCGGCCTTGTTCTCACCCGGGTGGCCCTGGAGATGGAGCACGCGGTGTCCGCCGGCACGCTTGAGTATTTCCGCGACCAGTGGGTGCCGCGGGGACTGGAGTGCATCATCAACCCGGCCAACACAATTTTAATTTGATTTGTTTAAGTTTCATTTAAAGTTTTATTAGTTACAGACAATTTGGTTTTGGTCCAATCAGAAGAATACACTCGGGTTCTTTATCCTTAAATTTCATTGGTTAAGGAGGTAGACTGTTGGCCCCGTCGTTCAAGGTACAAATGTCCCATTGGCTTTGCTGTTATCAACTCGCACTTCCAGCAATTTGCAGCGCAAAAAATGTTGATCTTGAGGGAAATAATCTTAACTAACCAGCAAATTCTGGGCCAATAAAGCAAGGTGGTCATCAGACCTATGCCGAACTGTTTTCAAGTATAAATGTAGGGTACATTGATTGGATTGTTACATAGTCAGTACAGTCTATCTTTGCAAACGTATCTTAAGCTGTAAGAAGTCACACAACACCAGGTTATAGTCCAACAGCTTTATTTGAAATCACAAGCTTTCGGAGCGCTGCTCCTTCTTCAGGTGAAGAAGGAGCAGCGCTCCGAAAGCTTGTGATTTCAAATAAAGCTGTTGGACTATAACCTGGTATTGTGTGACTTCTTACATTTGTCCACCCCAGTCCAACTCCGGCATCTCCACACCATATCTTAAGCTCATCAGTGTTTAGTTCGGTTCAGCTTTCTCGGTCACTAAAAACCTCAGTAAATAATTGTTTCCATTTAAAAGAAGACAGTAACGTTGAATTATACAATATGTGGCTTGTGCGTTTCAGAAGAAAATTTGCATTGGGTCTCCAGCTTCATAAATTTGTACTGTTGCGTTTTGGGAAAGAAAATAGTATATTCTGCCCTAGCCACGATTCAAACTGTAAATAAATACAACGCAATACATAATGAACATTATTTCACCACGTACCCTATAGAGGCTGCATTACTAATAGCAAGTAGTTTTTGAAATATTATAATGAAAAATATTTCCACTACCTCTCCCGTTGGAAATGCTAAAACTGATCATAAGGTTCCATAATGAATTTGCTCAGTGTAAGATTTTTAAAAACCATCCCTTATATATATAAAAAAAGCACCGTATAAAATTAATAGGCCTGTTTGGAGGCCAACTTAATGGGATAATGCACTCACAGATGTGCGGTGGCACTGAGGAAACTATTCTGCAAAGGTGTTTTTTTTTTCCCGGATTGCAATCATTTTCCCCCCTGCCCTGTTCTATAAATAACCGGTGAGATTCACTCACGCGCGTTGATTCCTTTTCACGTTTCGTCATGCCGAGTGCCAGCCCCACTGCGAACGTGATAGGTCGGATGCAACGACGACGGCAGATGTGTGTGTGGCTGAGCGCCCTGTCAATCACTCATCCGATCTCCAGCACAGCTGCTGCCGGTGCGAAGTGGATTGCGAGGGGAGCAGTGCTGTTGACGAGGGAGCAACATCCAGGGCCAGCTAAAGTCTGCGGATAGTCGCATCTCTCATTATACACCAGGTAAACGGTTTCAAAAAATATAGTCATTTATTTTAAAGAAATGTTATTAACGCATTATAAATAGGCGGTTTATGTGACCAATAAGCCAAAGTGATGAAGTTCATTTTTAGATAATGTTGCTGTGGAAAATCTAGGTTAACCCTTTCAGGTATTTTTCGCAGCATTGCAATAATAATTTTGTTCCATGTATATTAAACAATGCGATAACATGTATTAAATAGCCATCATATATTTCAGGGAAGAGTATTAATTTTTAATTTATGTTCTTTGCCACGGTTAGAAAGCTTGGGTCTCTAATAATTTTAAATTGCTCCTGACTTTAAAAATTGTTTACTTGTCCAAATATGTGTCTGCAATCTAAAAATCTTTGGTTATTGTATGAGTTTTGGAAATATGGTAACACAGTGTATTATTTGTTTTTTTGTGGTTGATCTTTTCCAGCAAGTAAAACTGATCTACCCACAAATTGCAGAATTGTTCTTGTTACATTTAGGTCTGAAATAATAGATTGTATCCATAAAAGCACTATTATTGAGTTTGGGGTGGGAATGTATAATGGATAAAACTAGAAAAAGTTCGACCCAGACACTTGTACTCGATACTGATTTAACACCTTTTTAAAATTTCTACCTGGCCAGAAATGTATTTGTAAAACATCTGCCAGGTAATTATTTTGATTTTTATAACAAAATAGTTTAACTTTTTGAGTACCATTGGGCTTCAGCATCAAATATTTTTACCATGCGATATATACGCCTAATGGGCTTGATTTTGCTGGAGCTGGGCATCTCGCGGCGTGCCTCCTTGGTTAACATTATAATTGTACGTTTAGGTTTTTAATTTATTTGCTGATATAGCTTGCTGGAAATGCAAGCTGCTAGTGGCACGATGAGGGAAACCTGGCATCTGGGACCTTGGTGAACAACTGGACAAACAGTGTATCCTTAACCAATGAGATTAAAGGATTGAGACATAAACACAGGAAGGACTGCGAAGGAGGGTAAATTAGTGGGTGAAATCCATGTCAAATCAGGTACAGAAAGAGAAATAGAGAGGGAAAGAAAGTGGATTAAGAGAGAGAAAAATGAGACAGAAGTGAAAAGTAAGAAAATTAAAATTTGATACTTTTTAAAAATCTAATACAATTCACAACCTGAAGGAGTGAGACGCCACACTTTTTATAATTGTTTACTTTCTGGGAAAGGCAGTTTGATTGGCAGTCATGAATAGTTTTCATGTTAAAAGGGTATTTACACTGATAATTACTAGATGTAAATTTCTGCAGCAAGCTTAATGGGCAATTAATGTGCAAATGCAGTAACTTCATGAAAATCACAGGGAGGTTAAGCAAAGCTAACTGCAGAATGGCGCAACTCGGCCAGCAATGTGTGGCGATTCGCAATCCTCGGGGTATCTCTTCCTCTCTACAGGTTGCTGGCTGATTTGCTCATTAACAACCATGTGTGTCGTTCAGACGCTGTTATTTTATCAGGAAATTCTGGCCATTTGTGTTTTAAACTTGCAGTAATATATCTTCTGTTGTAATCATATTAGATAAATCACAGATTTATTGTAAATACATTTCAACTAGTCACTCAGTAACTTGATAAGGTGCTTCTCCACAAGACTGTTGTAGCTTGGAGTTTTTTTTGGTTGAGAAGACAGATTACAAGGGTACAGGTGTGTTTTAGTTACAACAAAGCCTAAGCTTTACAATCTGAATTACTTATGACATTGTAACACACAGCTAGGGAGGGAAAAGCAAAGGTGGTGTCATACTTGCATTGTCTCTAGTACATCTTGCTGGCTAGTTACAGAAAGAAAGAAGCACTTGAATTTATAAAGTGCCTTACTTGACCTCTGGACATTCCAAAATGCTTTACAATGAAGTCATTTTGAAGTGTAGTCACTGTAGTAATGTAAGAAACTCAGCAGCCAATTTGCACATAGTAAGCTCCCACAAACTGCAGTGAAATGAATGACCAGATTTTCTGTTTTTTGATGTTGGTGGAGGAATAAATATTGACCAGGACATTGGGAAAACACCTCTACTCTTCTTAGAATAGTGCCCTGGGATTTTTTTATGTCCACCTGAGAGGACAGACAGGACCTCGGTTTAACATCTCATCTGAAAGACGGCACCTCCGACAGTGCAGCGCGCTACCTCAGTATGGGGTTGGAGTATCAGTCGGGATTATGTGCTCAAGCCTTTGGAGTGGGGCTTGAAGAACCCACGACTTTCCAACTCGGATGAGAGTGCTACCACTGAGCCGCTGCTGACACTACAGGACATTGATGGTGGCCTGGGAGTAAGATGTGCACTCGGTGACCGCTCCAGGGATGAAAAATGCAAACATTAAATTCACATGAACGCTCCCAAAGCAAATTTAATTGGCATTCATGTCTCCTCTATAAAATTTCATAGGATTGAACTTGTGCTGGAATTATATATTCTAGGTGTGGGGATACACAAAGTACTCTTGTCCAGATGCTTTTAGCAATAGAACTTGACAGTATCCAGAATAACCTACTTCACTGAGAGCTTTTGGGTCTGAAAGTGCTGCTCATGGTTATACGCATGTAAATTATCACCTAAAATGTAATTTTGAAAGACAAAGTAATGATGCAAAATCCTATCTACAGCAAAACTTATAATCTCATATTTACAGTATTGTTACTTTAAGAATGTTGTTATCTCTTTTTTTAGTGAGTTATGACATTAACCACAAGCATTCTTTCTACATTTGGAATTTTGGTTTAAATGAACCTATGTGACTGTGTATCACAACAAATCTATTTCTGTTTTGAGCTGTCTTGTGATTACTGATTCATTTGTGAGGCAATTGATTGTCCAGAAGCTATAACTAAGCATTAATACCATATCTTAAATAATCTGAAAGCAGAACACAAAATCCTGTGTCTTTTTGTGCCAAATAAACAACCAATTATGTGGAAGGAATTACATTTATGCATTAATATGTTTGATATTAAAGGATGTTTGTAATGCTGTTAATTTGTTTGTTAATCATTGTACATGATGATTACGTCATGCTAATAAACACTGTAAACAAAGGGTTCCTGTTGTTGAGGCTTTCTCACCGGAACCAAATGGATTCCCCATCTTGCACCATGTAACTGCTGCTCCCTTGTGTTCAGATTCAGGTTTTCATGACATGTTGTATTTGAAAGAAAATATGGAATAATCATTTCTAAGTATGTCATGCTGTTCTATAGCAACTTGAAATAAATACTTGCAAACAATTGGTGAATGCTGTGTTCATCAAGATGAGCAATGTTAGTGTGAGGAACAATTTTCCATTTTGGGCACCCAGTGTTTGCATCAAATACTTGTAGGTCAAGTATATCATCATAGTTTTGTTCAGAGCAAAGCTCCCTCTGTACCCTAAAAATGTGCCTTATTCCTTCAGAAGAGCAGCTCCTACAAATTTCATTTCCCACACGGGCTATCCTGTGGCATCGCCGACTGTAATTCCTTAAATCTAGGTGTCTGAAATTTATTACATTTTTGTTATCTCCTTTTGGTCCAACTGATGGCATAAGGTAAAATACCATATTATGGCCTAGAAATAGGTTTGCTCCAAATTGGGGAGCAATCCTAGGCCAGCGCACACTCCACGTGCCTAATGAGGGCGGTGGCAGGACCTTGGCATATTGATCGGTCGGCCGGCCTTATTTGCTTATTACCGGTGAGCTGCGGGTGCCAGTCGCAACCACAGAGGCAGCTCGCCGGTCCCGGAGGGAAGCAAGATTGGCTGTCTCAGGTGCCATCTGAGGTCATTAGGAGAGTCTGGGGGTGGGGGAGGAAGGCAATTGGAAGGGGGGCAGCCAATGGTCAGCAGTGGCCCACAGATTTAATGTGGGGCCACAATGAGGTAAGTTTAAAAAAAAACATTCAAACTTGCCTTTCCGACGATAGCAGTTGCTGCAGTTGGACAGGGCCTTGGTGAGACCACACCTTGAGTATTGTGTGCAGTTTTGGTCGCCTTATCTGAGGAAGGATGCTCTTGCCATGGAGGGAGTTCAGCGAAAATTCACCAGGCTGATACCTGGGATGGCGGGACTGACGTATGAGGAGAGATTGGGTCGATTGGGCTTATACTCGCTGGAGTTTAGAAGAATGAGAGGGGATCTCATTGAAACTTATAAAATTCTGACAGGGCTGGACAGACTAGATGCAGGAAGGATGTTCCCGATGGTCGGGGAGTCCAGAGCCAGGGGTCACAGTTTAAGGATAAGGGGTAAGCCATTTAGGACCGAAATGAGGAGGAATTTCTTCACCCAGAGAGTGGTGAACCTGTGGAATTCTCTACCACAGAAGGTAGAGGAGGCCAATTCATTGAATATATTCAAGAAGGAGTTGGATATATTTCTTAAAGCTAAAGGGATCAAGGGATATGGGGAGAAAGCAGGGACAGGGTACTGAATTTGGATGATCAGCCATGATCTCATTGAATGGCAGAGCAGGCTCGAGGGGCCGAGGGGCCGAATGGCCTACTCCTGCTCCTATCTTCTATGTTTCTAGTCTCCAGCAGTCTCTTTAAGGACCAGTGGTTTGGTTGCCAAGTGCCTGAAGAAATTGACTGCACCTGCGGACATGTGCAATTGAGTTTTGCTAAAGGGGCTGAAACAGGTGTTAGGACCTTTGCAAATCCAAATAAGGGCCTTGGTGCTTGTTTCAGGCGCGCACAGTGGTCGCCTATGGAGGGTGGGCACATCCTGCGCGGAATGAGTCTCTGCACGTCACCCACAATACTGACCCCCTAGGCGCCCATTTTACATCTGTAAAACTGATGCAGTGCAAGCCAGTTTTTAGGTCTGTAAACACTAGTACTCAGACATTTCTCAACCTGCAATTTTTGGATTTATCAAAATCACAAAAGCTTGCATTTATATAGCACCTTTTTAATGTAGTAAAATGTCCCAAGGCGCTTCACGGGAGCGTTCTGAAAATAAAATTTAACACCGAGCCACATAAGGAGATATTAGGACAGGAGAGGTAGGTTTAAAGGAGGAGAGAGAGGTGGAGAGGCTTGGGGAGGGAATTCCAGAGCTTAGTGTCCCGGCAGCTAAAGGCACAGGTGCCAGTAGTGGAGCAATGGAAACCAGGGATGTGCAAGAGGCCAGAATAGGAGGAGTGCAGAGATCTTGGAGTGTTGTTGGGCTGGAGCAGGTTACAGAGATGGGGAGGGGCGAGGCCATGGAGCGATTTGAAAACAAGGATGGAACACCTGGGTGAAGAAAATATTGGAAAATTGGTCAGATCAGAGTGTCTGTAAAGGAACCTGCCTTCCATTATGGAAAAACATTTGAAAAAATTTATAGACTTCTACAAATGAGGAGTACTTTTGAATTTTTTTGTAAAGTAGTACTTTTTTAGGCTTTCTTTGCCTTTTCTATTTCTGATTCATTAAATTGCTAATACTCTTTCCTCTGTATTTATAGTCTATAATAATTCCCAATTAATTCATTCCTGCTACAGTGGTTTGTGGCAAAGAATTCCAGATTCAAACCACTCTTTTTATTTAGAGTTTTCTTCTCTAACCTCCCTTTAATTCTTTTTATTATGCATTGCATTACTTCTCGCCAACCAATCGCTATTTACTTTATCATAAACTTGAAGACCTGTAACATGTCATTCCTTAACTTTCTCAGCTGTAGTGAAAAAAAGCCCTAGCTTCTGTATTCTCTTCCTAACCGTAGCCCCTCATCCCAGTAAATGTTGAATCACATTTTCCGTGCCTCTATATCCTTCCTATAATGAGGTGCCCCCAAGCGCGCACAAATGCAACCTCTGGCCTTGTACAAATTCTCCTTGCTTTGTGTTCCATGCGGCCAGATATAAAACCAAGGATTATGCTTGCTGTTATGTATTTGTGCTGTTGCCTTCAATAAGGAGAATCCCTGTGGAATTCCCTTCCAATGTTCATAAATTGTGCTCTGGATTCTGGCAAAGGAGGGAGATTTTGGGAACACGGAAGTATATTTATGCCATAAACACCTGGGCTGATTTAAATGAAGCTGAGTGAGAAATAAAATTATATTTTCACCACTTGTGTTTTTTTATTATTACACCTCCTGAAGCAGCTTGGGAATTTCTCTACATTTGAAGGTGCTCCTGCTGCATTGCACCACCTGGTAGTGGGTTATCATGACCTTGGACCTGTCCATGTTGGATCTAAGCTGATCAGCTGAAGAGAGCTGATTACACAGCAGGTTAAGTGGACTGATAGCCAGATTATTTACCTGGAAAGACAACAGTACACTCGGTGCTGGGATAAAACTCGTTACAGTACTTAGTGCTCTGACCTCAAACAGCACAACGTAACACGTTTAAGTACTCTGCTGCACTTATCACTCGGGGAATAAAATTAAGCTGCATTTGAATGCTGAAGATTATTGACCAAAAGCTCTTCAAAATCAACGAGAGGGGTAGCAATGTTCAAACACCCATAAAACTCTGACACCTGAGGGGTACACCTTTTATCTACTAGAATTCCAGATTTCTACAACCCTTTGTGTGGAAAGAGGGTAACATCTATCTTACAATCTTGTAGTCATGTTGTTTTACTATTTTTGCCTTCATCACTCACCCCAACAAATACAACTGCTGATTCTTTTTCAGCCCTTTCATTGTACAACCAGCTCACTTTACACTGTCCTTCACTTTAGCCCAGAGTAAACATAATACCACACAATCAAATTTATCTTCCCATGTAACCTCCCAAACCCATGACCTCTAATACTTGGAAGGATAAGGGCAGCAAGCGCATGGGAACACCATCATAGAAACATAGAAGATAGGAGCAGGAGTAGGCCATTCGGCCCTTCGAGCCTGCTCCGCCATTCAATGAAATCATGGCTGATCATCCAAATTCAGTACCCTGTCCCTGCCTTCTCCCCATATCCCTTGATCCCTTTAGCCTCAAGAAATATATCCAACTCCTTCTTTAATACATTTAATGAACTGGCCTTCACTGCCCTCTGTGGCAGAGAATTCCACAGGTTCACCACTCTCTGGGTGAAGAAATTCCTCCTCATTTCTGTCCTAAATGGCTTACCCCTTATCCTTAGACTATGACCCCTGGTTCTGGACTCCCCGGCCATCGGAATCGCTTCCAAATTTCTCCAAGTCACACACCATCCTGACTTGGAAATATATCACCGTTCCTCCATCATTGCTGGGTCAAAATCCTGAAACTCCCTCCCCAACAGCACTGTGGGAGTACCTTCACCAGACAGACTGCAGCAGTTCAAGCAGACGGTTCACCACCACCTTCTCGAGGGCAATTAGGGATGGGCAATAAATGCTGGCCTTGCCACTGACGCCCACTTTCCATGGTCAAATAATTTTTTTTTACATCACTGTTTGTCTCATAACGGATCCCTATTAGTTACTTGTTTTGTATTGGCTGCCCTTGATAGTTTTCACTCAGAGCTGTGGTTCTCATCCCATTTTATTCTCCTGCCCCCAACGTCAACAGTTCTCTTCTCGTCAACATCTTTCAGTGCCTTAAAACTATTTAAATTGCTATAAAGCATCACCTTGTAGTGTTTTTTCCCTTCAATTTATGTTTGTCAAATGACCAAGATAAGTCTTTATTCTTCATTGGTTAAGAACCAAATACATTACACTGATCAGTGAATTTCCCAAATATGATACAATCTCCTGAAATTAAGTAACCTTCTCTGTTCTTTTAACATATCTAAATTCACACAAAATAATTCACTAGACTACAGGGGGAAAATTTGGTTGGTTAGCGCCTCTGGAGGGCATTAACCATTTACTGCCCAAGCGTGGCAATTTTAACGCCGCCTGCGAAATTGACCTAGCGGTTTGCAGTGACGTTAAACACTACCGCCACAATTTCCTGTGCCTGGAGATCGTGACGCCATCCAAGTGCGTAGTGCCCCGGACCGGAAATTGATTCTCGCCCCCTGCCTCAGCACCTGGCGCTAGGAACGCCAGGTAAAGGGGGACGGTTTGCAGTTGGCTGGGAGCTGGGGAGCACTTCTTGCTTTTTCCTGTCGGCAATCAATTCTGCATACGCAGGTTGAGAGAGGCGTCTGGAGACAATTAACACTGTCCTACTTGAAGAAGTTTTGTTTGTCAGCAAGACTTTTCAGGTTCCCATTTCTGTAAGCTTTATTACCACCACATTTAGAAGATTTAATGGGGACTGTACTAGCATGGGACCTCATCCTCCAGCTTCATCATCTGAGGCAGAGGAGGCGGAGAGAGTGAGTGGAAAACGTGGCCAGCGGGAGGAGGGCCAACGGGGCTCTGCACAGGAAACCTTACCCTCCCAGGGTATTCCAGGAGCAATTTGTTATGAATCTTATGATCCATGAAGACTCATGAAATAACACTGGATGGCCAGCAGGTGGCGCCGTCCAAGGAGTATAAATACTTGGGCGTGGGCCCAGCTTCCCCAGGACATTTTGTAAACAGGAACTAGTGAAAGATAACTAGACTTCCATGTTTTGAAACAAGTTGATTAAAGCCTTGCTTTATACTCGATCCAAGTGTGTAGTGAGTTTTATTACGTCACAATTCTTGTTCTGGACTTATGGACATTTTACATGCAGATAGCACCCTCTGGTGGTGGTTATTGTGTTAGCAGTGTTTGTATGTAGCAGAGGTCCTTTTGACCATTCTACCTTTCTTCCTGTTTGACCCAGGAAGTAGAATTCCAGAAAGAACCTAGCAGAGCAATGGAGAATCTGCCATGAGGGATTCTCAATCCAATGTCATCTGACCTCATATATTAGGCCAGGCGCAATATCTGTGAGTATCTTTGTCTGTTAGCATGATAGTAACTTTGTCAGCATAGTATTTTGATAACACTATGTTTATAAAAGGTTAATATTTGATATTTACAGAAGTTAGTCCAAATGCTAGTTAAACAATTAGTCTATTCTACTGTTGTAAATATGTTTATATCTTATGTAATGTTGAATGTATAGTACTCAGTTTATGTACAAAACATACTTTGTCTTTGTTTACAGTTTCGCAAATTTGTTCAAGTAAAGCTTCAAACAGCGAAACGGCTTCACGAGGAATTATTTGAATAAGTGTTTAACTTGCTGGATAACTAGATAGGAGCACGTCTAGCGAGGCCAGTACATTCTCATAGATTCATCTGTCCGAGAAGGCTCTGCTTCAGCAAGGAGGTGGTCACAGAGCTCTGCCACCTCCTGCAGCCAGAGCTCCAGTCTCCGCTCAGGACCAGGACATCTCGGTGGCAGTGAAGGTGACGGTGGCTCTCGATTTCTACGCCAGCAGCTCCTTCCAGGCTTCAACATGGGATATTGCGAACATCTCCCAGTTTGCTGTCCATTGTTGCATTGGGGAGGTCACAAATGCTCTCTACAAGAGGATAAGGGAGTACATATCATTCCTCATGATCTGAGACAAACGGTGTGAATGTCCATGTAGCTTTGCTATGATAGCAGGCTTCCCCATGGTTTAGGGCGCCACTGACTGCATGCACGTGGCATTGCAGGCACCTCATGAAAATGCAGAGATTTTCCGCTCTCTGAACATCCAGTTGGTCTGCGACCACAGCGCATCCTCGCCGTCAATGCCCGTTATCCTGGCAGCAGCTATGATGCATTCATCCTGCACCAGACTGGTGTCCCAGAACTGTTCCAACCACCTCATCAAGCTCGTGGCTGGCTCCTCGGTGACGAGGGTTATCCACTCTGCACCTGGCTGATGACACCACTCCGTAACCCCAACGCACCTGCTGAGCTCACATACAATGAGAGCCATAGCGCCACTAGGAACCTCATTGAACAGACGATCGATGTGCTGAAGCAACGTTTCCGGTGTCTTGACCACTCTGGAGGAACCCTGCAGTACTGCCCCGATCGATTATCAGTTTTCATTGTTGTGTGCTGCATGCTTCTCAGCCTTGCAATTCTGCGGACCCAGCCATTGCCACCAGGGATTGGTGGACCACCTCAGGAGGAGGAAGAGGGAGAAGAGGAAGAAGCAGAGGAGGAGGATGAGCAGCAACAACGTGGGAGGAAGGCGCTCAATGTTGCTTCTGCAAAGCCTGTTCATGAATGCCTCATAAGTCAGCGCTTCTGATGAATGACACAAGGTGGCTTTTGGGATCAACAAGCACATCATTACAGCCAATATGCAACCCCTATTACCGGGGAAAGTTCCAATGAGTAACATGGGGAAATTTGAAACGTTTCAATAAAAAATTTTTTTTTTCCTGAACAACTGTTTTATTAAACACAACAATTCATTAACAAACAAAATTAATTCTTACCACATCGTAATAAGTCTTAACAGAATGAACAATATATTTACATAGACATCCAACTTTGGTACAAACACTCCCCCCCCCCCCCCCCCCCCCCCATATGTTAGAAAAATGTTAGTTATTCAACCTTCTTCAATGATCTCCCTCCCCTTTGCACTTTCCCCCCTACCTTCCAACCCTACTGTTCCTTCGTGGCTGCAGCAAGACTGCTGAATCTCGGATCCAGAGACTGCAGATGACCTTGAAGGCTGCCCTCGACCAACTCTGGGCCTGGAGGGCCCGGCTGCAGACTGCACCAACTCTGCATAGGCGACAGCAGTCTGGGCTGGCTGGGTTACAGGCTGTGGTAAGTGCAATGGCAGAGTGGCAGTGGTGGCACTCCAAGCCAATGCATCCATGCTGCCGGGCACCCATGAGCTCAGTATACATGCTCATCACCCGAGTATTCATCGCTGCGATTATCGAGGTCCTCATCGAGTCCTGTACAGGAGAACTCGTGCGTGCACTCACCCTCCGGAGAGATGGTCCCCAAGCTTCCCTTTCCCCATGGCATTGCTGCAGTCTGCTGGGTTCTGCAGCTTCACCCACATCAGAGCCATTTCCTCTGCTCCCCTCCAGTGACTGCATGGCCCCAGTATCGGATGTGTCGCCCTTGGGAGAAGCAGGTGGTGAGGTTCCGGCTTGGTGTTCCTCCTCCTCTCCCGCGTCGCTGCCACTGGGAGGCTGAGGGACAGGTCGGTCAGATGGTGGCTCACTCTGAAAGCAGGAAGGTACAAGAGTGGCTTTAACATGAGGGCAGGAAGGGAGCAAGGAATGGAGACATTATAGTTAGATGAAAAGTGGGAAAGGCTCGTGTTGTGAGGGGGAAGTGGTATGAGAGAGGAGAGAGCGATGATGAACATACCGTTGCTGTCCCCAAGGGGGTCGACCTTTTCGACTGCCACAATGCCCATGACATGGCTCGCGATTATTCTGTGAATTTGCTGCTCCAGCTGTGTAAGGGGGTGCAGCTCCGCCCGACCTGCTCCCGTGCGTTGTTGCTCCCTCCGGTTATGAGAGAGCTTGGCCTGCAAGAAAAAGGACAGCGTGTGAGTGAGTGTGCAGCCATGTGTTTGGCAGATGTGCCTACCATAGTTGAATAACCATTAATGTCTGCAAGGTGTGAGATGTGGATGTGACTTTTAGTGGATGGACATAGTTGTTGGGTGAGTGTTGGGGACTTGGCACTTTATACCGTCTGTGCACAGTGAGGTTGAGATGGTGGGATGTAGAGGTATTTCAAGCATCTACTCACCCTGACCACCCGAGTGAGATCGTTGAACTTCTTGCGGCACTGCGTGTGAGTCCTTTGGACCAGGCTACTGGAAGATATGTAATTGGCAACCTCCCTCCACACCCTTGTGAATTCCCGGAGCAATGGCCACCTGCCAGTGGCTGGAAACAGCACTGCCTGTTGGCGTTCCACAGCCACAACCAGAGCCACCAATGCCTCATCGCTAAACCGGTGAGCGCTCTCCCTGGGCTTCTGAGCAGCCATGATAATCGTTGTTGAAGATTTGCACCTCCTTGCAGGCCCAGGTCAAATGCAGCAATGATCAGGGTGAGGCTGTGCAGCATGATGGACCCTCCCCTTTAAGAACTGGAGGGCGCCAGTCTGTCTTGAGTACAAGGTAATTGACCACCTGAGCTTGAGTAGCGCTCTGAGGTAGCGCCCCGTTCCCCGACGTTAGCGCCCTAAGAGAAGTGTGTAGCTCTTGACTTAGCGCTCCAATCACCTCCAGGGGCGCTGGAGAATAATTTCCCGATTGTCAGCGATAATTTGCGCTGGGTGATGTTAGTGTCCCAAAATGGTCGATACTGAATTTTTTTTTCCCCCTATATTTCCATAAGTACATGTATCCTACAGTCCTCATACTTTCATATAATGCACTGTTGCTTCCATCATGCCTTAGTATCCTACTGTAGCTTAATAACTAATTAGTGCAAAACAAGGTTGTTGTATGGGTCACTTTTTGTATTTTCTTCTGTTAAATTACCTTTGTATCTACTTCATCTCAAATTCTCTTAATATTGAATTCCTTTGTTTCAGATCCTTTGGCTAATCCCTCTTAGCTCTCTGTATTAAATTCCTTTGCTGAACTCTGTTTAACTGTGCATTGGCTTTCTGTATACATATCTATACTAGATATGTGTCTGCAGTAGATTACGCCCCTTCTGTGTCTCTGCAATATCTCAAGTTACACTAAGTTACAATTCCTCTTTGCTTTAACATGTTAATTTTTTTCTTGCCCTTCCTTTTCCCCCAGCAACAATAATAATAATCAACTTTATTGTCATTGTTAGTGCACAAGTGGTTGTGGCTGTGGAACGCCAGCAGGCAGTGCTGAGAAGCGAACAAATTTAAAATTGAAAACTACCCAATCTCAGTTTAAAAAAAATTCTAATGAAGCCTGATTAGAAAACATTTACAACATCATCTAATTTAAATATTTAACATTTTTATCCAAATTAAGCTGTTTTCTATCTTAATCTCAATTCTCATTTTTCAATCCTGTTAACTTCCATACTTTTCCTAGCCCAATTTAAAACTACTTGTTAATTCAATTCTTGTTTGAATAATAGGGTTGAATTTCAGGCCAAATTCTGATTGCAAATTAGGCCAATTGAGATTTATTTGGAAAATGTTAATTTAAGATCCTTTTTAAAATAACTGAGCGATTTATAAACCCCCTTCAGTCAATGTGATGTTGCAATCTGTCAGTGCATTGCGATACAAAATTCTCACCACTATTCCCAATTTGACTGATCCTAAGAGTAGATTGTTCTCAATGTCCAGCTATATCTTTTGTTCTCAATGCCCTGCTATACCTTGAGATTTGTAGATAGGCTTTATTTGAGTGTCCGATACCTTTTCAGTTAACCTCAGCTGGAATAGGAACTGGGGAGTATGGCCATGCTTCAAACAACAAAAGGCACACAAACGGAGGTTGTATAGCTTTTAACCACAATTCGAATTTTTGTCTGCATTCTCACTTAGACAAAAGACTTGTAGTTCAATTGTAACTCCTCCCACCTGGCAGAAACCAGACTGGGAGTTGGTTAAAATTGAGCAGGGGACTTCCCCAGTCCTTTTCCGCACCGATCTGTCCAATTGCAATTTTAAATTGCAGGCGGCAAGGACACCTGACCCAAGCCGGCGGGGTCCTCTTAATATGCAGATCAGGCTTGGCTGATTTCATCATGGCCCAATCTGCTATTTTAACCTGTTGCCTGAGCAGGGGAGCTGTGATGGCCAGTAACAGCAGCCAGGGCCAGAAGAGGCTCCTCGTGAGCCAGGAGGAGTTGGAGCGCTTACCTTGGGCCTCCCCTGCCCCGTGCTTTCCTCCTCCAACCGATTTCTCCTCTCTGACCACTTGCCTTGTGCTGGCGTCCATTCCCCTGGATCCTTGGAACCAGCCTCTTGCCACCCGATTTTAATGTATGGGCAGCAGCTTACCACCGACTTCCCAGTGTTTTGGTCAGACAGTCAACAAGTGGCATGTTAATGAGATTCGGCCAATCCTTCCTGCCACTGCTTCCGGACGGGCCAGCTGCTCGCTTTGCCACTTTTCTGCCTAGGAGTTAAAATTGAGCCTTTGTAGGCACTTAAAGCCATTTTGTCTTCTCCAACTGGATCTCTGAAGATCGGCAATTTAGTATACAATTTTGGTGAGTTTTGTGCCATTGGTCCGCATCCACTGGGACATAGTTGAGACTTCCTAAGATCATTTCACATAGGATCTGAAATGAAACCCAGGTAATAAATGTGAAAGGTCAGTGCTCTAATCCACTGTACCACCCAGTCCTCAATCTTCCGATGGTTTTTTAAACAATATTTGTAAAAACACACAGATGCACTAATGCTATGATCTGTCAGTATTTTTACAAGCACGAAGATCGACATACAACTAGAGATCAGACAAAGTATTGGTGTGGTAAACCACTGTTTGTATTCCTGTTTGTCCTGTTTGTATTCCACTGGGTACATGCCTGGACATGCCTCGGCTGACTCCTCCCACAGGTCCTAGTATAAAGGTGACTGCTCCCCAGCCCTTAGTATCATGGACCGGTCGACCACGCGAGGCAGACCTCCATTCTGTTGTTAATAAAAGCCTTTAGTTACTCTTCTAACTCTCAGTCTTTTATGAGTAATTGATAGCGCATCAATTTTATTAACAACATTTTTATAATGGAGAAGATCCTCACACCAGCATGCCTGGACTTAGATCATCGGGAGGCGGACTCATCCACCAAGTTTACTCACTGGCTTAAGTGTTTCGAAAAATTCCTGACCGCCTCCGAAGCAATCAAATCGGACGAGGACAAACTGGATGTCCTGACCTCCAAAGTGAACCACCGAGTGTACTCGGTCATCCAAGACGCGACCTCGTACGCGGACGCTATCAAGCTCCTCAAGGACCAGTACACGCGCCCAGTGAACGAAGTGTACGCCAGGCACCTCCTGGGGAGTCGTAAACAACAACCTGGGGAATCGACCGTGGAATACCTTCAGGCACTGTCTGTGCTTGGCCGGGCCTGTGGTTGTAAGGATGTAAAGGCCGCCGTGTACACAGAGGAACTTATCCGGGACGCTTTTGTAGCGGGCCACAGATCCAATTACACCCGACAGCGACTGTTGGAGCAGAGTAACCTCGACCTCAACAAGGCCTCTGAACTCGCACTATCGTTGGATGCAGCCTACCAGGGCATGGATGCCTACTCCTCTGCACCGTGGACGCCGCGGGGAATGACAGCCTGGGACACGGTAGGACCGCCTCATAGCGCCGTGCCACCCCAGCCACACCCCAACAACGGCCCAACTACCGCAGCAGTGTCCCAAGGCCAGACAGCAGTGCCCCAAGGCCAGAAATGCTACTTCTGTGGCCAGGCAAAACACCCCAGAGCGCGCTGCCCGGCGAAAAACGCGATCTGCTCGGGCTGCGGGAAGAAGGGACACTACGCTAGCGTCTGCAGGGCCAAAGCCACCCCGAACCCCAGCAGCGCCGCGTGTGGGCCATGCGGGCCGCCATCTTGGACCTCCCCGGCCATGTGCGAATCACCGGTACAGCAGCCATTTTGGATGCCTCCAGCCACATGGGGATCATGGACGCCGCCATCTTGGACGACAGCCGGGATGCAGCAGGCCCCCGACACTGCCTCATCTGATACCCGCAGCGACACACCGACCCCTACGCTGGCATCCGTTACACTAGACCAAGCGAGACCGCACCAACTGGCCAGTTCCACAATGGACATTAAGGTAAATGGTCACGATACAATCTGCCTTTTTGACTCTGGGAGCACGGAGAGCTTCATCCACCCCGACACAGTGCGGCGTTGCTCTCTCCCAGTCCTGCCTGCGCAACAGCGGATTTCTATGGCCTCCGAGTCCCAGTCGGCGGACATCGGCGGCTACTGCGTGGTGACACTCGTAGTAGACGGGACCGTGTACGATCATTTTAAACTTCTGGTCCTGCCTGACCTCTGCGCTGCCGTCCTGCTGGGGTTAGATTTTCAGTGCCACCTTAAAAGTGTTACGATGGCGTACGGTGGACCCCTACCCCCACTCACAGTCCGCAGCCAGCAGCTTCCAAATTGCCCGCCGCGCACCAGGTGCAACCTCTCCACACTCAGTCACCACCCCCCCCCCCCCCCCCCCCGCACTGTTTGCTAACCTCACCCCCGACTGTAAGCCCATCGCCACAAAGAGCAGGCGATACAGTGCCGGGGACAGGGTTTTAATTAAAACCGAAGTGGAGCGGCTCCTGAAAGAAGGGATTATTGAGGGCAGCACCAGCCCCTGGCGAGCCCAGGTTGTGGTCGTTAAGACCGGCGAGAAGCAGCGCCTGGTCATCGACTACAGCCAGACAATAAATCGCTACACCCTGCTGGACGCCTACCCACTCCCCCGTATAGCTGATATGGTCAACCAGATCGCGCAGTACCGCGTCTTCTCGACCATTGACCTGAAATCAGCGTACCACCAGCTCCCCATCCGCCCTGAGGACCGCCAGTACACTGCCTTTGAGGCAAACGGCCGCCTCTATCACTTCCTTAGGGTTCCCTTTGGCGTCACCAACGGGGTCTCCGTCTTCCAAAGGGAGATGGACCGGATGGTAGATCAAAATGCGTTGCAGGCCACTTTCCCATATCTGGACAATGTGACCATCTGCGGCCGTGACTTGCAGGACCATGACGCAAACCTCGAAAAATTCCTCCGCACCGCCCAACTCCTAAACCTGACATATAACAAGGAGAAGTGCATATTCCACACAAACCGCCTCGCCATCCTTGGCTGTGTTGTGGAACACGGAGTCATCGGCCCGACCCCGACCGGATGCGTCCCCTTGTGGAACTTCCACTGCCTCAAGGCCCTGAAGAGGTGCCTAGGGTTTTTCTCCTATTACGCCCAGTGGGTCCCCTACTATGCGGACAAGGCCCGTCCGCTGATCAAGTCCACCTCTTTTCCCTTGACGGCAGAGGCCCGCTTAGCCTTCCACCGTATCAAGGAGGACATTGCCAAAGCCACCATGCACGCAGTGGACGAATCCATCCCCTTCCAGGTGGAAAGCGACGCGTCCGACTTTGCCCTGGCCGCTACCCTCAATCAGGCGGGGAGACCCGTGGCCTTCTTTTCACGAACCCTCCAAGGCCCGGAGACCAGACACTCCGCTGTTGAGAAGGAGGCCCAGGCAATTGTGGAGGCTGTGTGTCATTAGAGGCACTACCTGGCCGGAAAACGATTTACCCTGTTCACTGACCAGCGTTCAGTTGCTTTTATGTTTAACAACAAGCAGAGGGGCAAAATCAAAAATGACAAGATCTTGAGGTGGAGAATCGAACTTTCCACCTACAATTATGAGATCTTGTACCGGCCCGGGAAGCTAAATGAACCCCCGGATGCGCTATCGCGTGGCACCTGCGCCAGCGCGCAGATCGATAGACTGCAGGCCCTCCACAATGACCTCTGCCACCCGGGGGTCACCAGGTTCTTCCACCTCATCAAGGCCCGCAACCTGCCTTACTCTATTGAGGAGGTCAGGACCATGACCAGGAACTGCCAAGTCTGCGCTGAGTGCAAACCGCACTTTTATAGACCAGACAGGGCCCACCTGATAAAAGCCACTCGCCCCTTCGAGCGCCTGAGCGTTGATTTTAAAGGGCCTCTCCCCTCCTCCGACCGCAATGTGTACTTCCTCAATATTATTGATGAGTACTCCCGTTTCCCATCCCCTGCCCGGACATGACCAGTGCCACGGTCATTAAATGTCTGAACAACCTCTTCACCCTGTTCGGCTTCCCCAGCTATATCCATAGCGACCGGGGCTCATTGTTTATGAGCGACGAACTCCGTCAGTACCTGCTAACTAGGGGTATTGCCACAAGCAGGACCACCAGTTACAACCCCCGGGGGAACGGACAGGTGGAAAGAGAAAATGCGACAGTTTGGAAGGCTGTCCTGCTAGCCTTAAAGTCTAGGGGCCTTCCAACCTCCCGCTGGCAGGATGTGCTCCCCGATGCGCTCCACTCTATTCGGTCACTGCTCTGCACTGCCACTAACGCCACCCCTCATGAGAAAATGTTTGTCTTCCCAAGGAAGTCCACATCGGGGACATCGCTACCGCCATGGCTGACGTCCCCAGGGCCGGTCCTACTGAGAAGACACGTGAGGACCCATAAAATGGACCCCCTGGTCGAGAGGGTCGACCTCCTCCACGCCAACCCCCAGTATGCTTACATCGCATACCCGGACGGGCGGGAGGACACAGTCTCCATAAGAGACCTTGCACCCTCGGGGGCCGCAGTAACCCACTACCCACTACCACCACCCCCCCCCCCCACGATCCGATATCCAGCCCCAGCAGACGGCAGGCCTGGGCCCCGCGACCCGCTCGACATCTACGAGGACGACACGCCTGTGCCACAGCCTACGCTGGACTCGACGCCGGAAGCTTCACTACCCCTGCCGTCGCCACGCCGATCACAGCAGCAGACAAGACCTCCGGAGAGACTCCAATACACTAACTTTTAATACACTTCACCCCGCCGGACTCAATTTTAAACAAGGGGTGAATGTGGTAAACCACTGTTTGTATTCCTGTTTGTCCTGTTTGTATTCCACTGGGTACATGCCTGGACATGCCTCGGCTGACTCCTCCCACAGGTCCTAGTATAAAGGTGACTGCTCCCCAGCCCTTTGTATCCTGGACCGGTCGACCACGCGAGGCAGACCTCCATTCTGTTGTTAATAAAAGCCTTTCGTTACTCTTCTAACTCTGTCTTTTATGAGTAATTGATAGCGCATCAATTGGAATGCACTGACATATGATTATGTGGTGCTGGTGGAGGGTGTCAAAATGGAAAAGTGAAAGTTTTCCAGGACTGACATCCTACAACTTTAACACACAGAAAAAATAGAACATCACTATGTACAATATGGCAGCATTGCTCACAAGCATGAGGGTTATTGACCCTTTCACCACCAACCAATAGTGATGCAGAAATTTTTCGTCTGACAAAAGTTGTGCTTCTTGTTATGTTATTTTTGCATGCTGCTTTCATTTCCTGTTAAAAGCTGTCATTATTCTATATCTATATTAAAATTCCCGGTGAACTGCATCTGGTTTGTGTGTATTTCACTAATAGAATCACACCCAAGTGCGAAATACCAAATAACAAAGACATTGTATACAGAAATATAGGATAAATGATTTTTCAAACCTAAAACATTTTGCCAGTGTGAGATGATGGTGATTTACTGCAGTAAAAATATTTTATAAAATTCTTTTGCAGGATCACAGTGAAGATGAAAAGCAAGTCTCCAGTGGAGCCGAATTATCACATGATTTGTTTTGGTCAGACTTTTCAAACTCTGATCACTTAAATTAAGCGTGTAAATGGTTGGATGATGCATTGCACATAATGGAAGACACTCATACTACCCAACAGTTACATAAACCTATCAAAGAACTCTGCTTCATCAGCTTCTTTCGCCCTGGGGGGGAAGCCAGATGGATTCCGTACAAGTGCAGTACTTTGCTAGATAGCTCCATGAAATGTTTTCCAGAGTACAGTCAAGTGAAGGAGGAGTCAGGAACTGGAAAACAGGGAGGCTTGTACTGTGACAACACTGCATACATTCAGAAGCAAACTGCCACAACTAACACTGTTCAGGAACTGTGTACTGTGCCGTTATGCCCTGTTGAAAAGCAATTATTATTTGCTGATGCGTTTACTATAAGGCCGGCTCATAGTCTAATTTTGAACATGGGAAATCAAGATGGAAAGCTTCAAGATGTTCAAGAGACTGACAATAAGCATAGTGAGCCGGGAGAAGATTATGCTGCATTGGATCTACAACATTCGGTGTCGATTACTTCTGACCATAAGAAAACTGATGCTAAAATCAAAAAGCTGAAAAAGCTTGGCAGAAGAAGAGAAAGCACTGAGGAGCCTTCACGTAAAAACATCAAAAAGAAATCTTTTGCGGGATCAGAACCTTATATTATAAGTGCTAAAGAAATATCTGTGGAGAGAGATGGGAAGATGTGCACAAAAAGCAATTCTCCTAATTCAGTTAATTATAGTAAAAGCAAAAACCTCCAGCCAGCCATGGTCGGTATTGACTTGCTGTCGGAAACACAAGGGGCCAAGTCAGAGCGACCAAAGGACAATTTGACTATTCAGGATAACACAAGAACATTTGGGTTAGATACTGATGTCTGCAGCCTTTTGTCTGAGTATGACGATGAATTTATTACTGGAGGTTTAGTCACCAGTAGCAAAGATTTATTGGATGATCTACAAGACACCCTCAAACTCCTGCAGCAGCAGCATGGTCATTTTTTGCAAGGAAAACAGACAACTGAGAATTTACCTGATGAGACCAGCACCACAATGTCTGTGACAAATTTACCTTCAGAGTACAACTCTGGTGATGAATTAATTAATGTGAACCCGGTAGTCACAGTGGTTGCCAAAATACAGGATGCAGGCGTGGTTGTACAAAAAGTTGTTCCGGCTATTTCAAAGCCTGAAGAAAGCAAAAATTGTGTAGCTTTTGCAGATGAATCAATGAAATGTTCTTTTCAGGAACAAAATATTTCCACGGTGGTTACTGGAATGCAGAGTGACACCGTGACCAGCTGTAATATTGTCACCGTATCCATGGCGGGCATGGAATATGATAATAGTGTGATGTGTGAAAGGAAGACCGACAACATTAGAAAAGTATTTGAGCTTGCTGAGGAAAAGATACAAAACAATGCAAATTCACACGCCTTCAGTGGCTATGTTAACAAGAACCTGATAAATGTTGTTGAGATTGACCGATTTCACGAAACAGGTGAATGGCATAGAGTGGAAAAGAGCAAGGTGAATGCAAGTGGAACTAATTTGACTTGTGACAACAAAAATTTATTGAGGGAAGACCTACTACAAATAAAAGAAGAAATATTTCTAAAGCCGCTTCAATCTGTTGATGGTGTTTCCTTGGGTGATGGAGTTTCCTCGGGAGACAACAAAAGTGATTCTTGTTCTTTACTAACTGCTGTTGGTAATATTTTTAACAATCCATGTCCTAACACTACGCATCATCACGTGTCTCCTGTTCCATCCCCTTTGACTTCAGAATTATCTAGTCCTCAACTCCATCACAGGATTCTCCCACTACCTGTATTAGAAACAGAACATAAACCTGCAGATGAGGACTGCTTAAGACCATATGCATCCATTCATAGCTACACCACATCTAAAGAAATAGAAGTGGACCCTAATTTGAAAGAAGGAAATACTTTGCTACAAAATCTCAGCAACATGAATGGAAAGTTTCAGCAACAAGACTATCTGCCATTACAAGGTTGGTTAAAACAATATTTTTAATTAATGTTGTAATTACTTCATTTTAGCTATTTTAAACTATTGCATTTACTTTTCTAAGATCTCCAGTTTGTGTAGTTGAAAATTTAAAACTAAAGTCTAGCAGAGGAAATTTGAGGGGAATATTAGAAAAGGGTTCTGGTCATGGTTAAAATTTCATTTAATTTTACAAACATCACTGACAATCTATAGATTGCATAACTTTTTTGTATGAATCTAATGAAATATTATGTTTGCAATACTTAAAAGTCTACAAGTGAAATCAATGCCGATCTCTGCATTCCGGTACTAACTCCTCTAGCTCTGTGGGTTGTAATGAGGGTAAAATAGGTGCAAGAGGCACGGCATGGAAGAGCGATGGTGCTGAGTTTCTGTTGTTGGGGTCTTTGGTGGACAGAGCTTCATCTACCACGTACAAGGCTTATGATGCGGGAAGGAGGCGAGGCAATAGGGAGGACACCCCCAGTTGGATTTCCACAGTTCTACCCTCTCTTTTGTGGCTAATGATCTGAACACCTGGAGAAAAACCGGCATTGTTTGGGTGGAAGTGGGGTCCACTGGGGTCTTCACGCTGGGGCATGGTCTGGAGGATTCTGGAATTGACTCTTCTAAATTTGTTTAGATCAGCCCTCTTACATAGAGGCCTGATTACATTCAGAACTGCACCCTTCAGGGTGGGGTTGCCAGTGACGTCCCCAAGCAGCTGATTGGTGTCATGTCTTGCTTCTCCCCCTTCCCCGCCCCCCCCCCCCCCCCAAAAGTACCCATGCCCAAGATGTGCCCATACTGGTGTTATAGTTAAAATGGATGACCCTACCCTGACCCTGGATCCAACAGTGGGATCAGAAGGGGAGATCGGCTGTCAGCGCAGAGGGTCCAAGGGTTTTTGGTCCGTGTCTTTTTGTAGCTGCATTACCCTGAGAATTTTATGTTAAGCATCCTGCAGCAGCCCTTGGCAGTGTTGACGTCAGTGAGTGCACATGATTCAGTGGGATGAATGTCTTGTGATGAGTTCTTGCATCTCATAAATTTTTGCACTGGGAAAGATTCACGTACCAAAACAAAGCTCCCTTTGATAGTTATAGATTGGAGAAAACTGGAGACGTCTGTGATTTGACTCTGCATTTGTACTGAGACATTGGCTGGTACAACACCATCTTCACTAGTGTCAATATTTTAACTGAAATAATCTTGTGTTTTATCAAATATTTACTTTTTCATCTTTTGCCTTTTTAAGGCAGTATTTTTACAGCTGAACTAGCCCCAGGAAATCAGAACTTGTATATAAAATGAGAAATATATATATTTGGAATGACTTCACAGCATGAAATGCCTTGACAGGGTACTGTTATGTCACTCAACAACATGTGATTGAGTGATGGGCATCCAAGTGAAGCAAATTGGGATAAAGAGAAAGAGGTAGATTAGTACCTCATGCTGATTACACCTTCATCAAACGTGAACTTGTTAATATGTAAAGAGTTCCACCGGAGGTTAAATATTGGATTTGTAGGGTTAATTTACTTCAGCGTATTTTATAATTTTCTGAATTTTGCAACTCTTTCTGCTGGCGATTCATCAATTCTATGGCAATATCTCGATGTTTGAATCAAATTGAAGAATTGTGGTTGAAATTGTCGCTCAGATGCTGGAAATATATTGTATAGAGAGCAAAACCTGCATAATAGATAAGAGATTGTAAGTGATGGTCTGAAGAATGGTAAAAGGGTTTAAAATGCTCAAAATAATTAACCACCGAAGTTGATATTATCTAGGATGAAACTGAAAGAGACTGCAAATAAGGAACCAAAAGCAGGGAGGAATAGAGAACTGGTAACAGTCTAAGCCAGAACCCAAAGAAAAGAATAGGGTTGAAGACAAAGCAGTTTGATATAAATGGATCAGTGTTTAGGAGGAACTGGTATTGTGAAAGGCTTGCAAACATCCGAATAAAGTCTGTGAGAAACTCAAAGTAATCTACAATCACTGGAAAACAGACGGTCATGCTGGCAGAGAGGGCTATCTAAGATTAGACCGTGAGCCCACGTTGAAATAAAACATCTTGATCACTTCCTCGAAGAGTTGAATTCACAATCACTTTCTTGAGGAGGTGAATT